>NW_027555958.1:426959268-428159268 GCF_003287225.1 Phascolarctos cinereus | reverse complement strand
AGAAAACCTCAAATGGAGTCACAAAGAATGGGGCATGCCCGAAAATGACTGAACAACAAAAAATGTGCCTGGCATTGTGCTCAACTCTGAACAAAAAGAGACAAAAGATAATCCTTAACCTCAAGAAACTTACAATCTAATGGTACTATTTCACTGGAATAGGAAACTCTCAGGTGATGAAACTGCCTTTACCAAAGCAAATTGGTACCTTCTTGGAAACCTCTAGTCTAAGAGAGTTGACCAGATCACTGAAAGAATATGTGCCTTGTCTAGAGTTACACAGCCAGTATATGTTAAGGATAGGTCTTGAACCTAGGTCTTCATGGCTCTCTAGCCCTTACACCACCCTGTTTAATTACATACATATGTGTATGTATCATGAAAAATCATTTAGAGCCAGAAAGGACTGACTGATGGATGAATCATCCAAATTCCTCTTTTTTTAATTGAAGAAACTGGGGCCCAGAGAGATTTATATAAAGGCAAATTTCTAGCCAGTGACTAAGCTGTTCGTAGGAATCTATCCAATTCCCTCTTGCTTTATATACTGGCCTTAAAACAACAGAGTCTTTGAGTAAAGAAGGATTCAGTGGAAATAAAGAAAAACTTTTATTTGAAGGAAATAACACCCACTATTTCATAGGGGTTGGGAGGAAGATGATCATTTTAGAAGGAATCTGTTGCATGCAATTTTTGTAGTCTTAAATTTTGTAGTCTTAAATCTTTGTAAGGTGCCTACTATTTTCCAGGCATTTTCCAGGACATATAAACACAAAAGAATAAAATAATGTCCACTCTCAAATTAAATCTCTACACTAATTCTTGGATTTCAGCATTGGACAATATATTTGAGGCAGCTAGGTGGCACAGTGGATATAGTGCCAGGCCTGGAGCCAGGAAAACTCATCTTCCTGAGTTCAAATCCCGCCTCAGACACTTACTAGCTGTGTGATCCTGGGCAGGTCATTTAACTCTGTTTGCCTCAATTTCCTCATCCGTAAAATGAGCTGGAGAAGGGAATAGCAAACCACTCCAGTATCTTTGCCAAGAAAACCCCAAATGGAGTCACAAAGAGTGGGACATGCCCAAAAATTACTGAACTATAAAACACTTGACCTCTCGGGGCAGTTCCTTATTTTAAAGAGAGGAGAAATGAATACATATGTAAATAAATGATTATGTGAACCAACCAAACCTTTTTGAATATAACTTCAATTCTGCCTATGCAGCAGAAGCCAATCAAACAGTCTTCTCTACATCATGTGATAAGAAGACTAGAACCAATTACAAAGTTTCTGCACATACTACAAAGTTTTTCTAAAGCATTCCTTTACATATCCAACTCAGCTGAAAGGAAGGCTCCACAGCTTTTCCATAGGGAGAACTGCATCAGTGTCACTTTGTGCATGTCCATAAGAACTGAACTCAGTGGCTAGTCCCTCATTACAAATGAGCAAATGAATGAATGAATGATTAATTAAATCTAGATGACCTTTAAGATTTCTTCCAGCCCTAAATCCTATGATCCTATAGACAGGCAGAAATGAGACTTGAGTTGGCTTTTACAATACAAACAATAGTTTACTAATTAGAAAGGAGAGACTGAATTCAAGCAGTTGGGGAATGACATTGAATGGACTAATGCACTAAAGGAAGAATATGAATTGCATATTTTGGGGGGACAATGAAGAGGTAAGTCTGATTGGGAAAGAGGGATTATATAGGGAAATAGTAATAAATAATGATGGAAAAAGCAGGCAGGGATAAAATTGTACAGACCCCTGAATACTAGTCTGAGGCATTTCAAATATATCCTATGGAGGAACTCTTGAAGGACTTTAGCATGAAGTAACATAATAAAAGATTTCATAGAGATTAATATGGAATCCTATGAAGGATATATTTCTATGATAAAGCAGAAAGGATCAAAGCAAAAATTTGAAAACCATCAATGAGCAATATGGATAAAAGGACTAATAGTGTCCCTAAAAGTCTGCTTTCCATGTTGTTGCCTTAGGAGTTAGTGAAGTGTATAAAATAACAATAACATCTTGTCAGAGAATCACAGAATCTTCCATAATATCCCTCCCCCTTCTTCTGCAGATATTTACTTCTAGCATCGAGATAAAGCTGATATGGTGATTGGTACTTCATTCAACAAATGAATAAATGGAGAATCAGCAAAAACAGCAACAGACATAAAGAAACCTTGGTTTCTTTATTTCTACTGGACGACTTTTGGGTGTAGACATTTACCATTTCATTTCTGTGTAGGCAGCTTCTTGGTCAGAGAAATTTCTTCTAAAACTTAATATCAGCAACTGTTTTACAACTTAGACACTTAGAGAGTTATGTAGCAGCAGTAAGAAGTTAAGTAACTTGACCTGGGTCACATGAACTATATGTATTTGGAGGAAGGCTTGGACCCAAGCTGTCCAAACCACAGAATGCTGCTTACATTTATGCCACAGAAAATCGAAGGTGTTTTCACTACCCCTAAAACACACAAATACACACATACACACTGTATATACTCAACCATCCCTCTCTCCCCAAAAAAATCAGAATAAGTTTTATGTTTTAATTACGTATGGCACTTTACTGAATGTTTTAAAAAATTATACAACAACCTGGAATGGGATTAGAACTTTGGACCTAGAGGGCACCTAAGAAGTCTTAAAATTCAGACTTTTCATTCTGCAGATGAAGAAACAGAGGCCCAATATGGCTAATTCACTTCCCCAATGTTGCCTAACTAGTGAGCTGAAAAAACAGTATTTGCTCTCAGATCCTTTGACTCCAAATTCCAATCTTCTTTCCACTACAGCATTCTGCCCCCTCCAACATTTAGGCAGTTGCTAATGCCTTTACTATGATGATATCAATATGATTTGTATTTGTATCTGCATTATAATGGCATGGATAGAGTGCTGGATTTGGGTTCAAATCCTACCTGTGCCATTGCTCAGCTGTGTGTTTATGGACAAGTCCCTTATATTCTATGTGTCTCCATGTCTTCATCTGCAAAAATGAGAAATAATCCTAGTACTACCTACTTCAGAGAGTTGCTATGCATAAAATGTTTTGCCAACTTTGAATTGCTATATAAATATAGGGATAATGAGAGAGCTTAGAGCTGTGATTTATTTGTATTAGAAAAATCCCAGAAGAAAAAACTCTCTTACAAATGCAGGTTGAGACCTCATTGCCATTTGTACCCATAGGCAGTTGCTTGGAGAATCAAGAGGTTAAGTGGAATATATGTCAGAGGCAATATGTGTCAGAGACCCATGTCTTCCAGTCCTTGAGGCCACCACTCTATTTATGATGTATTTCATACATAATTTTGAGTTATGATTATTATAGTGAACCAAATAATTTCAAGATTATTGAAAAAGGGTTAAATGACTTGCCCTGGGTCACACGGCTAGTGTCTGAGGCCTGTTTGAATTCAGGCCTTCCTGACTCTAGACCCTGCCCTTAATCCACTGCACCACCTAGCTGCCTCAGTACAAACAATTACTTTGTTATGATACAATGTGTGGCTTAGCTGTCCATATCTTTTGACCCAGATATTTCACTTCTTGGCATATGCCCCCAAGAATGTCAAAGACAAAAGCCAAAGTCATATTCAAAGTAATACTCTGGTAGCAAAGTACAGGAAAAGAATAGGAGTTCATCAATTAAGGAATGATTAAAAATGGAAATCATAATGTAACTGAATATTATTCAGTGAGAAATAACAAATGTGAGGAATTAGGCTTAGCTGTGCATTTTATGAGTGCATGAAAAACAAACAGGATACGTTTTGGTTGTTTCACCAATAGCAGCTCCAGTGGGGTGTGTGTGTGTGTGTGTGTGTGTGTGTGTGTGTGTGTGTGTCTGGTTGTGTTTCAGTATTCTAAGTCCACATGCAAACACACGAAATATATGCAAGTAGTAAGGAGACCAACAGATTCTTACACAAGGAGGCACATTTGGGCTCCCAGGTACCATTGAGCCTTGGTGATAATATGACTCTGGAGGGGTTATCTTATTTAGAAGGAGCAGTATTTGCAAAGCCTTCCAGGCAGCTCTGTCACAGGGACAATGTGTGCAGGGCTAATGGCACTTGTCAAACTCAACAGCTTTTAAGTTGTTATGATTGATGTGAAAATTTCCAGTGGCATAATGCTCACTGGAGAAGAGGAGAGGAAGCTCATCCCATTTTTAATTAATTTCCCAGTCTGCAGTCAATAGGTTGGAAAATGGAATACAAGCTAAATGGTTGTTCAGATCCTAGGGTGCCAGTATCTGATCATACTAGTATAATTCAATCTCATCATGAGCAGAACCGAAGTACAATCACATATTAATGGTGATCACCCACCATGCATCATTAGTATGGCTTGGAACTTCAGTCCAAACTACAGAAACTATGCCTGCTTTGCTTGGAAAGGTCATTCAAAATCCCATCCTTAATTTGGAAGAAAGCGTAATGTGAGAATGTGAGAAGCAACAGTAATAATAACAAAGGGATTTGGTGGGGTGAGTACAGAGGTAGGACTAGGAAGGAGTTACACTTTAAAAAATTAAACCAATCTTTGAAAAAAGGCCATACTAACAATGACCAAAAAAATGGGAAGTCAGACATGTCGACAGAATTATATTGATACCCTGTTGACATATCAGTGAAATGGTACAACCAATTGGTTCAGTCACTTTAGCCATGTCCAACTCTTCATGACCCCATTTGGGGTTTTCTTGGCAAAGATACTGGAGGGGTGTGCCATTTTCTTCTCCAACTCATTGTACAGATGAGGAAACTGAGGAAAACAGGGTTAAGTGACTTGCCCAGCACCATACAACTAGTGTCTGAGGCCAGATTTGAACTCAGGTATTCCAGACTCCAGGCCCAGCACTCTATCCATCATACTACCTAGCTACCTCGGTACAAATAATTACTTTGTTATTATACATTACTGTGTCTCAACTTCAAATCTTTTGACCTAGAGATTTCATTTCTTGGTATGTACCTCAAGAAAGTCAAAGGCAAAAGACAAAATCATATTTATAGTAATACTCTGGTAGCAAACCACAGGCAATAGAATTGGGGTCCATCAATTGGGTATGATTAAAAATAGAAATCATAATGTTGTTGAATATTATTCAGTGAGAAATAACAAATATAAGGAATTAGATAAACATGAAAAGATACACGGACATATTTAATACTGAAGGAACCTAAGAGAACACTTTAGAGCACATTTTTCCACAAAAGTAGGTATAGGTTCAATGGAAGAGACAAGAGTGTGAAGACAAGGGTCAAGAATATAGACCATACCTATATAAATATGGCTAACTCTCTCTATAACTACATATGCATGTGGATATGTGTGTGCATATATATGAACATATGTATTTCCACACAAGTACATAAATATAAATGTATATGGGACAACTAAATAGTAGGGTAGATGTGCTCAACTTAGAACTAGAAAGACCGAAGTTCAAATTCTGCTTCTTACATTACTGCCTGAGTGACCCTGGGCAAGTCATTAACTTTTCTCAATCTCAGGTTCCTCATCTGTTAAATGGGGATAATAATAACATCTGCCTCATAAGGTTATCATAAGAATGAAATAGCATATATAAAATACTTGGGAAATCATAAGGTGTCATAAAAATGTTAGCTGTTACTGTATCTGAATGTTGAGATAGACATAGATGTATATATATATATATATATATATATATATGTGTGTGTGTGTGTGTGTGTGTGTGTGTGTGTGTGTGTATATATATACATGTGTGTGTGTATATAATATATATATATATATATACATATATACATATATATAGTTTGCATTGTGCTAAAGCTCTCAGATATTATTTTTTGGAGGAAAAAGCCTACTGTCTATTCCTGACTCCTCTTTTTACTGGTGAGGTTGATTTTTTTTTCAATCCAAGATAAAAACTTAAAATTGATCCCTATCAAATGCTATCAGATTGGATTTGCCCCTATGTTCTTACAGGTTAAGATATTTTTGAATCCTGATTTTTTCATCTAATATGTTAGCAATTCATCCCAACTTTGGGTAATCTGTAGATTTGATTCCCCAACTCTGAGTTTATTCAAGTTGTTGGTGAGGAGGGTATAAAAACAGTTCATGGTTAAGCACATATCACTGAAGTGCTTTGCTGGTGCCTGTCTTCCCACAACCCCTCCAACATTGACAATTCCCTTTTTTTTTTGGTCATCTTTGGTGTGCCCTGTTTTGGATATTTGATGTCAAACACTTAATAATTTACCTCTTTGCCCATTCAACCACTTCCCAATTTACCCAATTATAGAGCCCATCTCTCTAACTGTTGTATAATCATTACATGATGTACTTGATTAACTCCTTATTAAAATTTGCATAAACTATATCTACATTCCCTTACTGTAGTCTGATCATCAAAGGAAATTAAGTTGGCCTGGTGTCATTTGTTCTTAAAGAAGCTATTGGATGTTTCCTTTGATTCCGTCATACCCTTTATTACATCATACTTACCTATAGACATGTTATATCCTCCTGAGTAGCATATAAAATCCTTGAGAGTAGGAAATATACCAGGGTTTTGCATCTCCAATACCTACCACAGTATGTGCACATCATTATAAATATTTGTTGAATTTAGATATAAAATGCAGCAATTCTCTACAGATCCAACCCCAAATAAAATAACTCCTAAACGACAAGCATTAACATTTCCTGCCCTTAAGCATGTAACTTCTTAGCTAACTAAAATTATTTTTTAAAATGTGAATGAATTTATTTACTCATCCAACATGTTTTTGAGCACTTACCTTATAGAAGGTACTATGTTTACTACTTACTACTATGCAGAAGGTACTAAAGCACAAATAAAAATGCAAAAATGAATGATAGATAACATTATCCCAATGAGTTTGTATTGTAGTTGATGAAATATCATATACACACATGGATTTGTAAGACAAGACCAAATGTACCAGCTTCCATTACATGGGTTCTACATGGGACTTTGGGACAAAGTGAGGACAAAGAGATGAGTCACAAAAAGGATTAATGGCATATCAGTAGAGATTTGAACAGTTGGCATATTAGATAGGACTTGAAGGAGAGTTCAGATGTTGTGAGGCAGAGATAGGGCAGGAAAGTGAGCACACACCAGGCATAGGGGATAGTGAGAAATCCAAGGAACAGAGAAAGTAAAGCATAGAGGGTGCTCATTAATAATGAATAATCCAGTTTAATTGAAACACTGGGTACATCGTGGGAGGGGGGCATAGTGAGAGGTGAGATAATAGTAAAGATTTAACAGCCAGCTTTCTGAAAACATGACACACTTTTAAGTTTTATCTGCATTAATAACATTTTCTCAATCTCTTTCTTAATCCTAGACAACCAAGAAAATAATAAATCAGGCCTTGAATTGGAGCATTTGCTAATTTCCAGAGTGTAAATTGTCTTACAGAAAATTTAACAATTGCCTCTCAAGAGCCAGTATAAGCTGACTCCAACACACTCAAGCTTGGCCCCAATCATAGAAGACTTCTAAGTTATCTTCAATTTTTTTCTTGATACAGATCCTATTTTCATCTTAAAATAGTTTTTCTTACTAGTTGAATTGCATGTAACTTGAAAGTTTTAAGTCACATCAAACATGTCATACTAAATTTCCTAAATGATATTCCGATTTAAATGTTATTATCCTAGTTGCCCAATAAGAATTAAAAGAATTATAGTAGCAAAACCAAATGATTCAGGCTGGAAAACAGTAGACAAAACTGTGACTGAGGAATTTAAATTCCCATTTTGAAACTACAGTAATGCAGTACTTTGCTGTAAATTTAAATATTTGAACCTAGCTTTTGAAAAAGTTGAAGATTCTCTGTAATTAGCAATTACATTTTTTCCCTCCAAGACATCATTGTCTGTCTCTGTTACTTTAAAATTCAATAAGGAGTCCTCACTCAGATAAGCTCTATAGGTTATGGAGAAAAATGAGAAATGGGCTATTAACTAATTAATTCACATAGCATGTCTGAGAGGGTGGGAGGTGGAAAAGAAAAAGCATCATTAGCCCCAATTTGTAGATAAGGGAGCTAAGAGGTTAAGTAATTGGCTTCAAATCACAAAGTGAGGAGGCAGAGTCAATGACAGGATTTTCTTTCTCTTCTTCATTTGACTTTTTTTTCCTTTTTTTAGCAAGGCACTTAACCTCTCGGTATTTTAATTTATTTTTATAAACATATTCAGTTAGATAATGGAAAGTGGTTCATTACCACTTCTTGACTCTCAGGAAAAGCCTCCTGAGACCTCCATCTCAGGCCTGGTTCACATCCTTTCTTAGTGCACCTCTTTTTTCTGTATATCACCTCTACAGGTGAAACTCACAGGGGATCCAATTTTCATCTTCCTTCATATTACCTATAACTGATCTGAGTGCACAATTCCTTTTAAAGTCAATTCGAACTTCTCCCAGGATTCTACTGTGAAATAACCTAAATTTAGGAATGTATGGGAATGGATATGCAGTATGTGTGATTGTGTGTGTGTGTGTGATATGTAATAAAACCATAGAAAACTTTTCCAAATTTTAACCTAAAAAAACTCAATTACATGTTTCTATGTTAACTTACTTTTAGAATATGAACTCTGATCACAGGGCAAGGACTTTGTCTTTCTGATTAAATTTCACTTATCTCCAGGTAGAGCCAAATTCACACTTGGGAACTCAATAAATATTTGAGTAATTGAGTGACTGAATCTATACCCAATTGGAGTAAAAATTATTTTCAGCTTCTGTTCAATTCTGGAACCACTGGAAAGTTTTCAAATGAAATAGTCACCTGATTTCTGTTATAACTCAGTCATTTAGTGCTTTAAGGCTTCTCAAGAGTTTGCCTCACCAAATTCTGGGAGGTCATATAAGTGTTATTGTCCTCACTGCTCATATGTGCTAAATGAGGCTTAGAGTCTTGGAAGCACTCATTCCGGGTCTCCTGACTTTGAAATTGGAGGTCATTTCGCTACTTCTCAATAAATATAGAGACACGTATAACTATAGAACTAAGTGTAATGTACACAAATATATGTATCATATACATATGATACAGACATAGATATATTTATGTAATGAATCACATAATATGTCCCAAAAGTCTGACTGAGATTTTTGGAGACTCTGTACACACACATGTATATATACATATGTACAGATATATACACACATGTGTACATACATACACACATACACAGATAGCTACAGAAATAATTATGTAAGTTTATATTGATATATAATTATATGTTTATATATAAGTATAGAAACAAATATATAAGCATTTATTACATTTTAGTATATATTTATCCTATTAAGTATATGTGTTACATGTATTATACATAAATATGCAATATATTACATAAAAGTATAATGTTTAAGTTATTAAATTTTAACAGCTTAAAACTATACTGAGACGGCGGACATTTCATATATGCACATATAGTCAAAAATAAGCATATATAAGTATATGTGATAAATAACTATATGTTTATATAACACACAGAAATTATATGCAAATATATTTTATATTTAAGTGTGTATGTTTTTCTAGCAATTTAAGCATGATGCTTATTTCTATAGCTACAAGTGCTTCTTTATCTCTATGGCTATACGTGAATAATTATATTAACTGAGAAAAAGGCCTAGACTTGTTTATTTCCTTGACATAGGGAATTCTCAAAAGAGGAAATTTCCTCTACTAAAACAGGTCATTATCTTCTCTAGGAGTTTTGGTCTTAGAGAGTTGCCTAGAGCAATTGTATCAAACTCAAATACAAATGGATTCCTGCAGACTGTAAATTAACTTAGAAAAACATAAATTAACATTATCTGTGTCATATTGTATTTTTATTTTGTTAAATATTTCCAGTTACATTTTAAAATGGTTTGGGCTGGTTGGCTTTGACACCTCTGGGCTAGATCACTGCGAGGTTAAGAGACATATTCAGGGTCACCCAGGCCATTACATGTCAGAAGGAAGACTTGGAGCCATGTTTTTCTGACTTACAGGCTGTTTCTTCATCTATTGTACCATCACTGTCTCTGCCTTGCCCGCTTTCTCCTCCTCTTCCTCCTCTTTCTTCTTCTCCTCCTCCTCCTCCTTTCTCTTGTTAACCCTTCTCTCTCCATAATCACACACTCACACCCACATACCACATATACATGGAGGGGGAGAGTTAATTTTTAGATTGAAACATATTTACTTTTCTGTGTACTTTTGGCATTTTCTGAATAGATAGTAAGCTCCTTTGTCTTGATATCTTCAGAACATGGTACTGCTTCTTGAATGTAGAAGGCACTTAGTAAATGTTTGTTAGATTGAATTTTCAAAGAACAGATCAAGAGAGAGCAACATCTGATATGTCCTACCAGGCTAAAAAGGTCTCAGATGTGGTCTGTTAATGAGCTGTATGTCCTTAATACATTTTTAGTTATAGCAACTTTTGAGGTCCCTCTACATCAGGGCTCTTAGCTTTTTCTGTAACATGCACCCTTTTGGCAGTACAGTGAAACCTATGGGCCTCTCCTAAGAATAACATTTTTAAATTCATAAAATAAAATACATAGGATTACCAAGGGAGCCAATTGTCTTAAAATAAACATGTCTTTCCCGTCCTGAAACCTACGAAGGGCTCCCCAAACTTGGGCCCCAAGTGAAGACCTCTTATTCTATATCAGTGAAAGAACCCATACCATCTAAATCACAGATGAATAGATTCATAGATCTAGTTGTTGAAGAGACCTCAGAAATCATCTAGATCAACCCTCATTTTATAGCTAAAGAAACTAAGGCACATAGAGGGCTAAGTGACTTGGGCAAGGTCACACAGCTAATCAATAGATTCATATTCTCTAACTCAAAATCGATTGCTCTTAGCATTGTACCACATTAATAAAAGTAGAATTCTACTTCAAGGAAATGTGGAGGTTTTATGTATAGGTTTCACTCGAAGCAGAGTCTTTTGTTTTGTGGAAAAGAACCTACAAAAATTATGAAAATCAAACTTGTCTTACATAATGGTTTTACCAATTCATAGCTCCATCAACACTGCACCAATGTGCCTGTTTTCCTGAAGGCCCTCCAACATTTGTTGTTTTATTTTTGTGTCATATTTGTCAATCTGATAGATGTGAGGTGGAATTTCAGAGTTATTTTAATTTGCATCCTTTTAATTATTAGTGATTTAATCCAGATCAAAAGATAATGTTGTGTTTGAATATCACTTTTCTTGCCATCTTAGTCTCTGTAGTGAGACAGTTTAGAAAATAGATTCTCATTATAATGATACATAAAAATTCAAATGTGTATATTATTATATTTCTACTGTGTAACATTTAGGACCTCTATTTTGCACCCTCTATGATACCTCTACATGTTGTGTGGGTGACACAGGTTTTAGCAAGAGTCTTCCATCAAAGCATTGACTTTGAATAATCTTTTCATTATGAAAAGACTTAAGATGCTGGCTTGCAGACAGTCATCCAAGGACCAGACTTGCCCATTTTTAGAAAGCTTCATCAGTAAAAGGCAGACTACTAGACGATTCTTATTTTGTTTTGTTTTTAGCCATGGAAAATAAAGAAAATTCCCTAATAAGGAAAGAAAGGTTTTGATCTTTATTGGAGGTGGGAAATATCTACACCAATAAAATCATGGATCTTTGAAATATTAAAGAGTAAGCTTTAACATTAAACCTTGGGGTTATTATTAAATGTGGTTGATTTCAGCCAAAGTAACTGATAGACTTTTACCATATTAATTTTTGCAACCATCTCTTGATCTGAATTTTCTCTATTTAAAGGAACTCTCAGAATAATGATTTTGCTCCTTTAGTTTTTTTTTTTAAGACTTGAAAAACAACTTCACATCTAAGTAAGCAAACACTAATCAGTGGAGATAAATGTTAAGTTCTTGATTGTATTATACTCACATTATTTTAGCATTCGTATTAGGGAACAAGAAATGGATAAGAAAAATCTAGCAAGCAGGAGCTATCCAAGGTTCTGACATACCGTGTACATTCCATCCATAGTCTCTTCTATTCACATAGCATCCAAGACCAATTCCCTGGACCTTCTTGCCTCCCATAGGCTCTTCTTGTTTATATGTACAAAAGTTGTGCTGGGAAATACTGGTTGAGCACATAAAAGCTCTTCATAACAACAGTAGTCTCAAGGAAAACTGCTTCTTCCATTTCAGTGGCTGCCTATTTTTTTTCCCAAGTTTTGTGAGGTTGTGATTTGCCTGTTGTGAAACTAGAGGGAAAAAAATTTCTTGCAAACACTTTTTGGTCCATATGTATGTATGTAGGGTTGGAGGGATTCATAGGTCAATAATGAGCTGATCAGGTCACAGGTGGAGAAGGTTAGTGATACAGATGCCTCAAAGTAGCCTCTCTATAGTACAGGACTTTTAACCTAGATTTATAAATTTGTTTTAATATTTTGATAATTTTACTTTACTACAATTTGTTTCCTTTATTATCCTGTACATTTTATTCTAAGCACTCAAACTATTATTCTGAGAGAGGTCCCATAGGTTTCACCAGTCACTCTAACTATATGTTTCTTTTGCCAGCTCATTTTACAGATGAAGAAACTGAAGGAAACAGGTTTAAATGACTTGCCCAGGGTCACACAATAATGTCTAAGAATAGATTTGAAGTCAGGAAGACTCCTCGTCCAAGCCCAGCACTCTTTCTACTGAGCCATTTAGCTTTTCCTATGTAAAAGTAAGCTGTTATTATTATTGCTAGTTAATCCCCAGAGTTTGGTTTGGAATTTTATATTCTTTTATTATTCTTATATGATACCACTTTTTAAAAAAATCCTCTTCAGTCGCCTTCCTTTGTTTTTATCTTCTGTAAGCCTCTTTTTGTTTTAAATTTGAATTTGTTGAAGGGATCTCTGTACTTCTCCCAAAGAAAATCCACCATCACCCTCCTACCAAAATTCCTTTTCTTCCAAATAGTAATCATTTGCATTTGTGAGATCAGAATTTCATTCTCAAAAGGTTCCATTTCATTCTTTTCTATCCAATTTAACCTTTACAATACTAAACCAAGGATTCCTACATTGTTTCTCTGAACAGTTTTAAATCTGATATCCCCAAGTAAATGTCAATTTTCAGTTAAATGACTGCCATAAAATAGACAAATTCCTTTAATCCAAAGCTTGAGCATTATTTACAGCAAAGTGAATCACGTATTATGTACTTTTCATTGTGTATCTTGAATTTAGAAAAACAGTTTTCATATCCATTATATCAGTCACTGATAGTTGTTCTCTTTTTCAAAAACTGGCAAAATGTTTGCATGTAAAAATTTGTTTTGATTAGAATGTTTTGTATTTTTAAAAATTCTCAAGTTATTCCAGATATAATTTGAGAAGTAAAGTTCACTTAATTTTTATTAAGATATTTTAATAAATTGTATCCAAGTTGATAAATTAGTATCCTGATTTCATAGATGATCACATTATTGAACAAATTATTTTCATATTTATGTTTAAATAAATGTATCCATGAATAGTAAAATAGAAGATGCTAATTGAAACTGAATTATAATAAAATAATCATTGTACTTTCAAATATTGTGCAAATAAAATATTAATTTACACCTAGAATAGGAATGACCTTTCTCTTTTACTAATGTTCTCCTTTCCCCACCAAAAATCAAAAATAAAAAGTTATATGTGTAGAAAGACTTTGTATGGCCTGTTGAACACAAATTTCCTTTGATTGAATGATTAGTTATTCATTAATTCTTCCCACATTGATATTTCATGGTTATAAATTGCATAGAACTTAAATATCAAATTTACATTTTAAAATATGACAAACTTTTTTTAGTGTTATAAATTAATGAGGAATGGCAGTTTAAATAAGATAGATTTCCTTACATTTAGCTATTCATGTTTTTAAAGGTATAAACCTTTGTTATGCCACTTTCCCACTATGATCTAATATTAAATTAGGAAATTTAACTTTTATATGTTCCTCCTTTATCTTGATAACTATGCATAATTTTGCATTTGGTTAATAGCATGAATTCTGGCTTTAAAATTAATTAAGATTTCATTCAAACCTAAAACTGGATTAATTGTAGAACACATTTCCGCAAGACAGAAGATTGATCCTATTCTTGGAATATTCAGGGCAGGAAGTGGGAGGGAAGAAATGAAGGGAGGAAGGAAGGAATAAGGGAAAGAAGAGGAAAGGAGGAAGGAAGGAAGGAAGGAAGGAAGGAAGGAAGGAAGGAAGGAAGGAAGGAAGGAAGGAAGGAAGGAAGGAAGGAAGGAAGGAAGGAAGGAAGGAAGGAAGGAAGGAAGGAAGGAAGGAAAGAAGGAAGGAAGGAAGGAAGGAAAGAAGGAAGGAAGGAAGGAAGGAAGGAAGGAAGGAAGGAAGGAAGGAAGGAAGGAAGGAAGGAAGGAAGGAAGGAAGGAAAGACAGAGGAAGGAAGGAGGGAAGAAAAGAAGGAAAGGAGGACTTAGGGTTTCAATGAATGCTGCCTGCTCTCTCAATGTGGATCAGCTTCATTAACTCATTTTCTCCAGACCAAGCTGCAGGAAAATTATTTTTTGAACCACTGGTCATGTCTATGATATTTGGAAATGTACCAGAAGACAAAATTCAGGTAGAAGATACAGGAAAATTCTCCTTCACCTAGTCCATGATATGCCAACCAAATCTTTTACTGGGTTGCTATGGATAACTATCATAGAAACAAATCATATATTACAACTGTACCTATCAATCATTCTACAAGCACTTATTAAACACCTACTCTGGAAATAGCCTCAGGAACCTTGCATTGTGCCAAGGGAGCCAGAATGCACATATATACATATTTATAAAATATATACAGGGTAATTTTGAAGGGGAACAGCTGTGGAAGGGGGAATGAGGAATGACTTCATGACAAAGGTGGTGTTTAATCTGGAATTTGCAGGAAACTAGGGAAACAGGCAGAAGGGGGGAAGTACATTTTAGGAATAGAGGACAGCCTGCATAATGACACGGACTGGAAATGATATGCCACATGCAAGGAACAGCAAAGAAAGACAGATTTGCTGGATTTAGATCTGGAAGGGTTTCCTAGAGGACAATGAGTCCAACACTCTTATTTTATAGATGAAACCAATGCTAAGGTTGAGTGACTTGCCCAGGGTCACACAATTACGAGATGTCTGAGTCAGGATTTGAACCTAGTTACATGACTCACAAGTCCCACTTTGTCTTCACTACTCTATGCTGCCTCTAGGATCTATTCTTCTCTCTATTGACCACAGTACATAAAGTCTTGCCCTGACATTTCATTATTTTATGGAGGTAGATTTTAGCTCTCACGATTACAGGTGGAATGTAAGCTTTAGTTAATCCTACCAAGATGCAAAGGCTTTCAAATAAAAAAAAAAAACCTGGGATGGGTTGTCATCCCAAAACCAGTCTAACTAAACTGAGAGAGGCTCAACACCAGAAGTTGGCTTTAAAAAAAAAAAAACAGTTGATGAAATTATCTGTTAAGAAATAGTGGACTGGCTTTAAACTGCTTTGGTGGAGGTCTAAGTTGGAAACCTAGCTCAGTGCCTTGCTCTTTGGAAATATTTAAGAAATATTTTTGAATGAAGGAATGAATACCATTTTCAAGCTATAGCAATGACTTTTTTTGAGAGCAATAGGCACAGTAACACTGATTCAGTTCCACATAACAAATATTTCTTAGTCCAGGAACTAGTTGGCACAGTGTATGGCATATTGGACTTGGAGTCGGGAAGACCTGAATTCAAATTATGCCTCAGATGCTTACTAGTAGTGTGACCCTAGGTTAACCTCACTTAACTTCGCTCAGTCTCAGTTTCCTCATCTGTAAAATGGGAATGATAATAGCACCTCTTTCACAGAGTTCTTGTGATGATCAAATGAGATAAACTGTGTATAGTGTTTTGCAGAGTTACCTAAGTGTTAGCTATAATAATAATTTTGTGCTAGGCATCAGGGATACAAATGTATAAAAACATATGCACCCTGTTTTTAAGGTCCTTAAATTGTACTGGGGAATAAGACATGTTCTCAAATGAGTGTGATATGGCATAAAGTATGAAAAAGGCAAAGGAGAAATCCACTCAAAATATTCTCAAAATTTTGGAGAAATAGAACATTTTTAACTGGAAGGGAGGAGGGGAAGAATCAGAAGACTGACCAGGAAAGTAATGGGTGATAAGAACGTCCTGACTGTCATAGAAACTGACAGCCTGAAGCTGAGCAACAAAAGTGACCATGAAGGGTTAGGACTGGGGTGAGAATGAACTGAGTAGAAGCAGTGACAGTCCTGGATAATCATTACCACTAGATTAATTGCTGCAATTCACTAATCCTTACATTAGCATAGATAGTATTAATGAGAACTGACTCTAGCCTTTGTTTCCTTCTGGGTTTGAGTTGACAAGGCTGGTTCTGAAGGATACTGAGGATCGACTTTACATTTCTAGATAAATACATTTTCAGAGTGTATTATAACTAATAAGAACAGAAAACTTTCCAGGATTACTTACAATTGTCTGAGAATAAATGTAGTTGGTGTCCTTATGTAATGCTTATCTTAATAGGACATCACCAGATGCTATCTCTTCTGCATTCACAGTAGATGACCTTACCTTCTCCTTTAGTGGGAAGTTCATCCTTAGGTCCTCCAGCCTCCTCTCTCCATACCTTATAACTCCTATCTCTTATCCCTCTCTGCCTCTTTCGTGTCTATCTGAGAGGAAAGTAGTCCTGACCTTTGCTAAACATAATCTCTCAATCCCACATATAGTCTTAATCTTATTCATGAATATAATATAATATAGCCTGCCACTCCAGAACATATACTCTTGAAGAGGCAGTGATACAGATGTTAAGTACTTGCCTTGTACTTTTCCTTTGGTCACATTCCTTCCAACTCCTCCAGACTTTCCTCAATGTTACTTGGTAAATAGAAACAGCTAGGTGGTGAAATAGATAGAGAACTGAGCCTGCAGTTCAGGAAGACCTGAGTTCAAATCCAGCCTCAGACATTTACTAGCTGTGTGGCCCTGGACAAACCACTTAATCCTGTTTGCCTCTGTTTCCTCATCTGTAAAATGAACTGAAGATGGAAATGGCAAACCAACCAGTATCTTTGCCAAGACAACCCCAAATGGGGTCACAAAAAGTCAGATATAACTGAATAAACAGCAACACCAATATGTCCCCTTAATACCAGGAGATGCCTTTCTTTGCTTCCCCAGAACTTTGTACAGTGTCTAACATATAATAAATGCTGAATAAATGCTTGTTGACTCTTATTTTCTGTCTCTCCCTTTCCCATTTCATGTTTACAAACATATTCACCACTGTCCCTCCCACTCAAGATTTCAAGAGATGTTGCTTTCATTTGTATAAATTCATCTTTCACTAGTACATGTTACAACCTTTAAGTGTGTGTATTGTGTGTATATTTAAGTCCTGCTTACAGGATTACATATTTAAAGCCAAAAGGAACCATGGGTAATAAGTGGCAGAGCCAACATTGATTTCAAGTCCCATGACTCTTAAGCTCAGCCCTCTTTTTACACCTCCACTGAGACTTCCTAATCTTAAAAAGACCCTTTACTGGAGTCTTCTGTCCCAGCAAGTTAATTTTTAATTCATCTCCATTTCAGTACCAAATTTATTTTAAAAAGTGTTTTATGTTGGCTGCATCTTTTTTTCCAACTCATTCATGTCAATCCCTTGCCATTGATCTTTCTTTCTTGCCACTTGATAGAAACTGAATAAATAAATCCAAAAACCATGCCAAGTCCTCAGAATACAATACAAAAGTGAAGGTAACACCTGCTTTCAAGGATCTTACATTCTAATAGCAGAAGACAAGAAATATAGAAAAGTGATTTTCAGAGAAGGGTATTGGGTTTTGTAGAAGTTACAGGGATGATAACCATAGGGAAATAGATTGACACATCCCTTCTAGGACTGATGACAGTATTCATTTGATTATGGTTCAGGAACTGAAAATAGCAAGAGGAGTTGGAGGGTACAAACTACAATGATAATAAAGCAACTGAGGAGAAGATGTCTAAGAAGTAAAAATGAAGCATGGCTGGAGCCAACTTAGATGTAGTGGGCCACATGAGGCATTTACTAGTCAGTACAGAGGAGCTTCAAGGTAGGGAATCTAGAAACGGAAGTGTTAAGGCTCTAAGGACATAATCTCTCCTTTATGAGCTAAGGTCACTGGAGAGAAAATTGTTCTCTCAAATGCTACCAATGACTTCTTTACTACTAAAAAAAACTAATGGCATTTTGTTGTCCTTATCCTCTTGACCTCTAACTCAATGGATAGGCATTTTTGTCACTTAAAAACAATGGACTCTTTGGGTTCTATTCCAATCTTTCTGACCATTGACCTTTTTCAGTTTAGTCCCCTCCCTGGTTCCTGAAGCTGGGGTTCCCCAAGATTCTGTCATTTGCCTTCTCTTCTCTTCCTTGAAATCTGATTCATCCTCATAGCTCTAGTTATCCCTTCAATCAAAAAGATGCTCAAATTTATCTTTCTAACCCTGATCTCTTTTTTGAGTTTTCAACTCATTTCTTACTGTCAACTTGTCATGTGTACTTGTATGTCCTGGTGGAACTTCCAACTCCACAAATCCAACACAGAACTTTTCATCAGTCTCCTTAAAAGTGGTTCTTCTTCCGACTTCACTGTTTTTGTTAGGGATATCAGCATTTCCCATTCACCTATGCTTGAAACCTAAGTGTTACCTTGAACTCTCCCTAACCTTTCCATTCTCAACCAGCCAGCCAACAAGCTGCTATCAAGGCCCTTCTGTGTGACAGGCATTGCTGGAGATACAAAGAAAAACAATTAATAGTCACTGAACAAAATATCTTGCAATTTATTGGGGAAACAGCATATGAACATATAAGTATATGCAAGATATGGATAAATTAAATACAAGATAATTACAAGGAAGGTACTACAGCTGATTGGCTTAGGAAAGGCCTCATGTAGGAGGTGAGGTTTGATTTGATCTTGAAAGGAAACTAGAGATTCTAAGAAGCAAAGGAAAAGGAGGAAGTTCATTCCAGGCACGGGGTACCATCTTTGTAAAGACACAGAGGTGAGGGTTGGAATGTTTCAGGTAAGGCTTTGCTTTCATATTGTTTGACCAGTACCAAGTAGTTCCAATGATTACTGCCTTGCATATAGTCTGATATCTAGTAATATTATGCCTCATTCATTCCTAAATCAGCTTCCATAATTTCCCTTGAAATTCTGGGAATTTTGTAGAATCATAGATTCAAAGCCAGAAGGTAACTTGGTTGTCATCAATTATTTTCCTTTCATCTTATACATGAGAAGCAGAGACTTGGATAGGTTCATTGACCAAGGTCATATACATAGTAGATGTTAGAGACAGGATTTCTTCCTCTAGGAATTTTGCAAGTGTTTCCTCAGGTTGAATAAAATCTCCCATTGGAAGGTAACTTGACTACTTAATTGGTATAGTGCTAAATCTATGAATCAATTCAGCTATCATTGCCATGTTTAATACATTACTATAGCTACTACGTGGCACAACGGTTGGAGTGCTGGCCTCAGAATCAAGAATTGAATTCAGATCTGGCCACACATACTTACTAGCTGCATGACCCTGGCCAAGTTGCTTAACCTTTCTTAGCCTCCATTTCTTCATCTGTAAAATGGGGATAATAATAGCATCTACTTAATAGGGTTGTTGTGAGGATCAAATGAGTTAACATATGTAAAGCACTTTGTAAACATTAACTGTCTATGCAAATGCTAGCTCTTACAACAAAACTATGAGCCCAGAACAACTCTTTTCCCTTTTAAGCCCTACTTTTTCATTCATATAGTGTGTATTTTAGTTACATTCATATAAATCTTATATATATATATATATATATATATATATATATATATGTCTTGATGAGTTAACTCCAAAATATTTTATGCGTTTAGTAGTTACACTTAATGGAATTTCACATATTGCTATTTTTCTGGATTTTGTTACTATCATATGAAGTACTGGTGATTTTTGAGTGTTTCATTTTTATTCTGCCACTTTACAAAAGCTATTAATGTTTCTCCAACATTTTCTTTGGTTTTCTATGTACACCATGCATTATGTGCTAGTAGTGATAATTTTCTCTGCTTTTTATTCTAAATTTCCAACAATTGAAATCATCAAATTAAGATGCTGCAGAATAATAGAGCATACTTTCAATTATGTTCAAATAATATATTTTCAGGAATTAAAAATAAAATGACCCTTCAATTTATATTTTCTTAGATGATAACGAGTGTGAAAACTCTACACAACCTTGTGGTGAAAATGCCAACTGCACTAATACAGAGGGAAGTTATTTCTGCATGTGCGCACCTGGCTTTATATCCAGCAGCTCCCAAAACAAGTTCGTAACTAATGATGGAACTACTTGTATAGGTAAGTTGTCTTCTGACTCTTACTTATGAGATAGATTAATTTGATAGAAAATGAGCCTTGGGGATCTCTACCTTGCCGAGACAGAGAGAGAGAGAGAGAGAGAGAGAGAGAGAGAGAGAGAGAGAGAGAGAGAGAGAGAAATGATATGGCATTTATTAATTACTTACTCTATGCCAAGCATTGGGATAAGAAAGGGAGGAAACAAGCATTAGTTAATCACTTACTATGTGCCAAACATTGTCCTAAGTACTTTACAAATATTATCTTGATTCTCACAACTCAGAGAGACAGATACTATCATCATCCCCATTGTAGTTGAGGAAAGTGAGGAAAACAGAGGGTAAGTTGTCACACAACTAGTGTCTGAAAATGTATTTAAATTCATCTCCTGCTGACTCCACGCCCAGTGTTGTATTTACTTCAACGCCTAGCTGCCTACATACTGGGAACACAAATACAAGGGAAAAGAAAGACAATTCTTACCATCAAGGAACTTACATTCTAGTGCAGGTAGACAGTACAAAAAAGAAAGGGAACTGAAAAGCAGGAATGTATGGCAAGGTGAAGAAAGCTGGAGAGTCAGGAGTCAAGCTAAGACAAGAGTGAGCATGGATTGTTCTGGCCATTCCTCAAATGGAAGGTGTGGAGGTAGGAGGAATTCACCAATCAGAGGTGGGGCTTGGATGGTGGAGACAGGGGTACACTGGTAAATGTTTAACAACCAGTCCTTGGGGGGAGTACTACAAACTTTAATGTTTATTCACAATCAACATTTTCTCCATCACTTTCTTAAGTCTAGACAATCAATGAAATAATAAATCAAGCCCTCTTTTGTGGCATTTGCTGGTCTCTGAGGTATAAGTACTCACACTGCAAATTTAACAATCAGCTCTGCAGAGCCAAAACAATCTGGCTCCAGCAAATCCCTAGGTGTAGCCATCTTCCAGGATGAGAAGGTTGCTAGAGAAAGGTAGAGATATCCAGAGACAGTAATGGAGTCAAGAGAGAATATGCCTTGGTCAGACATCTGGACTTTTTTGGTTTTCTTTTGTTCAATTTTTTTCAGTTCTAGATGCCACATTTTGGAAAGTACATTGATAAAGTGGAGCATCTAGAAGATGACAACCAGGATGGCGAATATATTTGAGTCCATGTCATACAAGGATTGGTTGAAAGAATTGGTAATATTAGAAAAGAGTCAAGCAGAGATAGCTATCTTTAAATATTCAAAAATCTGCCGTGAGGAAGAAGCATTGGAAATGTTCAGTTTGGTCCCATAGGACAAACCAAAAGCAATGATAAAAGAGTCAAGTCTAAATTCTAATTTAGTCCCAACATCAGGAGAAATTGCCTAACAATTAGAGCTATCCAAAAGTGAATCCACTTTATTGAAGACTGTCAACAAGAGGCTGGATGAACACTTCTGGGGATGTTATTGTGACAATTTCGTTTTAATTACAGGTTGAACTAGATGACAACTGAAATCTCTCACAATTTTCAAAATCTATGATAACATGACAGTTTTTCAAAAACTTAAGGGTATCTACCATGCCTCCCAACCAAGTCTTCTCTTCTCAAGGATAAATGTCTCCACTTCCTTCAAACAATCCTTATATTTAATAAGTTGCTTTAGAGCATTAGTTTTTCCAATGACTTCAGAAGTAGGAAGAATTTATGCCGTGAAAACCAAATCAAATAACATACAGAGAAAATAATTTTAGAAAGCTCCGAGGTCTAGTGGCCTAGGGTGCAGTTGCAACAAATTGAATAAATATTAAATTTGAAAAATTGATCTGTTATGCCCAAGAAACAAAATATATTCTGGTCACAAGTTGTTGTTTGTGTTCTGAGTTTTGTAAATTTGTATTCAGATGTTGGTCCCAGTGGGTCTTGAAAAATATTCAGTTTTGATTTCTGTGTGGCAGATTCTCCCTTTGCTTTTGCTGTGAGCTTGTCGTTAAGTGACACTGCTATGGAATATGCATGACCCCATGGTACTGTTTAGCAAGTTAGTTCAGGTTCATGAAGATATCTTCTGAAAATATTTGATTTCCTATGAATAAGATACATTCATTTCCTATGCCAATGGAAGATTATTCCAAACTTGTGTTTATAATAAACAGACTATCTGGAGGACATTGAAAATGTTCTTGCACTGTAATTTGTTCATTTACTGAAAATCAACAACTGAATTCACTAGGGGCTAGAGGTTTGAATTGGTTCTGATAGGGGAGGAAGATATTCAGGGATTTTAATAGGCACAGTTTTCAGAATCAAATTCTCTGGTGACTCTAATTCTTTGACCTTTGAAATTAACTTTCTTTTGGAACTTGAGAAGTTCTCATCAATCAATTTACCACCACTTAGCAGCCCACAAGGTACTCAATAGTAAATAATGTAGAATAATAGAATGCTAGAACTGGAAGGAATTTAGAGTTCATTTGCTCTGTTTTCCTGATGGAAGAAACTGAGACTCAAAAATGTTAGCTTGGCCCAAAGTCATCCGGCAAAGCAGTGGGAGAGCTACATCTAGCACCTAGGAAGCCATCATGAGGAAACTATTATCTCTTGTCTAGCACATCAATCAATCCTTCAGCATTTATTAACCACCTGTTAGGTGCCAAGCATATAAGGAATTTCATGAGCTATCTTTGGATGGAAGTATAATTTTTGGTTCTGCCCATTATGACATTCTCAGCCCTATGTTGGGGAATCAAGTTCTTTAGAATAGCTCTAATTTCCATAATGTTCAACATTTCTGAGGTGCTTTGCTCACAACAATCCTTGTGCAATAAGTATTACAAGTGTTATTATCTTCATTTTAGAGATAAGGAAACTGAGGCTTTAACAGGTTAAATGATGGTTGAGGTATGATTGAAAATGATGTCTCCTGTTAACCAATCCAGCAATCTTCACTCCACCATACTGCCTGTCTTGCCCATTTTTAAAATATGGAGGCCTAAACATTGACCTACTGGGTTAGGGGGATAGAGGATGGATACTGTCAAAAATGAAGATTATATAAAAATAAAAGATAATAATTAATCAATCAATATGCATGTTAAGTACCTATTATACATGCCAAGTACTGTGCTAACCTCTGTGGATAAAAGATGGAGACAAAACAAAAGATGTGATTTCAAATGAAATTTGAGAATTGCAGATAGCTCAACAGTGGTTACCCGTGTCAGTGTGAGAATGGACTCTCTGAACCTCAGTTTCTTCATCTGTAAAATTGGAATAATAATACCCTATGGCACCTATTTCTCAGGGTTACTTTGAGGGTCACATGACATGTACAATATTTTGCAGACATTAAAGTGCTATATAATTGTGAGCTATGATGAAAACAATGTCAATCTTCAAGAAAAACTATCATTTAAGATATGAAGATGATGATGAATGGTTATCATAATAGTGTCTTGAATCTGCTTTACACTTTTCAAAATATGTAATACTGAAAATTAATGAGGTAGAGAAGGCAGCTACATGGTTCAGTGGATAAAGCATTGAGACTTGAGGTAGGAGGACCCAAGTTCAAATCTGGTCTCAAACACTTAGTATCTGTGATACCTTGGGCAAGTCATTTAACCCTCTTTGCCTCAGTTTCCTCATCCATAAACTAAGCCAGAGAAGGAAATGGCAAAACACTCCAGCATCTTTGCCAAGAAAACCTCAAATTGGGTCATGAGGAGTGAGACATGACTGAAAACAACTGAACAACCACAGACAGCTGAATTGGTGAAGTGAATAGAGTAATAGAATTGGAGACAGGAAAATCCAAACTTAAATACTACCTCTGACTTCGCTGTGTGATCCTGGGCAAGTCAGTTAATCATTCTCAGTTTATTCCCTCATCTGTGAAATGAGCATAATGATGAAACCTACTTCACAAAGTAGTTATGAGGTTCAAGACAACATATGTCAAGAACTTTGCAAACCTTAAGGCACTCTATAAATTATTGTTGCTCTTGTTAGCCAGGATAAGTATTATTGTTTTCAATTTATAGGAAATAAAACAAAATTTTTGTTGTTGTTGTTGTTATTTCAGACTCTAAGTGACCTCAATTGGGGTTTTCCTGGCAAAGATACTGGAATGATTTACCATTTTCTTCTCCAGCTCATTTTATAGATGAGGAAACTGAGGCAAACAGTACCAAGAGATTTTCCTAGGGCCACACAGCTAGTATCTGAGTCCAAGTTTGAACTCAGGAAGAAGAGTCTTCCTGACTCCAGGCCAGGCAGTCTTTCCACTAAGCCATCTAGCTCCCCAAGACAAGATTAGATGCTTCTAAAGCAGACACAGCCAGGGCTGGCAACCCAGTCCCCTGACCCCCAATCCATTATTCGCTGCACTAGATATTTAAATATACATACTATTTGAAATTTTCAAATAGATGTCAGCAGAGTGCTTTGCTCCTCCAAATAAGAACTAGTATTTCAACTCTAAAATAATCAACTATTTTCACTTAGAATTTTCAATGCATGAAGTTCCTGCCCAGAATTCTTAATTCTCCTGAGCAGAATATGTTTTGTTAGTTTACCATCAGGAAAGACCTGACACCTAAAATGTGGAATTTGCCTTTAATTATCATCTACAATTGTAAACATAAGTGGGTTGGTTACAAAAAGGAAAAAAAAATCTAACCCTTAACATCTTAATCACTGGAGTTTAATATAATTTTAATGCTGCTCCATTCCCAGGTATATCTTGTTTCCAGAATACATCTTACTTGTCTTCTGCTCATATTACTTAAAAACCCCAAATCACGAAGGGCCACTTTATGCAGTCCTTGATGATACCTTCAAGGATAGAATTACCTCTGTTTTCATTAGAAGTCACACACACACACACACACACACACACACACACACACAGATATTCTCTCTAATAACATGAATTTAAAAGGCAGAACAATTATTTTAGATGTAATATAGTTGTTATTTCAAAATCCATTCTAACAATGTTCTTTTATTGCACTTTCATAGAATGGCCCTAATACTTTGAATTATTTTCTTTCCCCCAAGTTCTACTTTAAATACTCTTTGGTCCAGGGCATTGAGAGTTGTGTTGAAGTCCTGTACCCAACTCCCAGAGCTAAAGCTTCTACCTATGTTTTGTTTCATGGATTATTTTTAGGATTACAGTGCAAAACAGATTCTCTGGAAAAATGCTATTTCTCCCCAATTTTTGCTGTTCTTAAGGATTACCTTTCTTTGGCAGCCATACAACTATTTCTCTTTTTCAATCCTGTAGTAATTTTCTTTGTGTACTTTGGTCATCCTCAGGGAATTTGAACAAAGCAATACATCTATTACCACCTTACCCAAGTATGCCTCTTTTCCCTGGATTTCAGCTAACTCCAAATGTTGGTAGATGCATAATCTTGACAGGTCTGATAATTATAGTCATTAGAATGCACTGTAAATAAGAAATGAAAAACTCCAATAGAATAAGACAGGCAGAGTGGCACAATTAGCCTTAGAGTGAAGACCGGGTTTCAAATCCTGGATTCCAGATCATACTAGCTATGTAACAGAGAGTTAGGTTACTCAGGGGATAGAGTGCTGGTCCTGGAGTCAGGAAAACCTGAATTTGAATCTGTCTTCAGATGCTTATTAGCTATGTGACCATGGACAAGTCATTTAACCTCTGTTTTCCTTAATCCACTGGAGAAGGAAATGGCAAACCATTCTAATATCTTTACCAAGAAAATGCCATGGACAGCATTGGCATGCTATGGTGCATGAGTTCATGAAGAGTCAAACATGACTTAAGAACAATAACAAAAGCTACATAGCAGATAGGCAAATCAAGTAACCTCTCAGTGTTCCAGGACATTGTAAGGATATAATCTAAGATGAGTTTATAAGGCTGTAAATAGAGGCTATAGATAGAGATAGCTGTTTTTCAGATAGAAGTAGCCAAAAGGTACAATGGACAGAGTACTGGAACAGGAGTCGGGAAGACATTCAGAGTTCAAATACAGCCTAAAATATTTACTAACTGTGTAACCTTTGGCAATTTACTTAACCTCTGTCTTACTCTCCTCACCTGTAAAATGGGGATAATAAAAACACCTCCCTCCCAACATTGTTATGAGGATCAAATAACATAATAATAAAGCATTTAGCACATAGAAGATTGTTAATAAATGCTTAGCACCAGAGGAATGGACCCCTCACATTAGAAATACCCTACTCTCGTGAAATCATAGAATTTGATTCTATGAAGTTATATTCTATTGATACAGAATGCATATGTGTGTGTGTTTCTATAATATCTATGGAAGGAGTTAAAATGATTTCTTCCTTCCTCTTTCTAGTCCTTTGAATAAAAGAGTCATACAATATGGTTAATTTTATAACATAGCAAGATCTATTTTACGATGCCCCCATACACACACACACACACACACACACACACAATCTTCATCTGCTAGAAATGTCATACTGTTAAGTCCTGAGTATGATGAGCATTGCGTTTCTATTCCTTTTCCTTTTTCTGCCTATCAAGCAAGATTATATTTCTCTCTTTGCAAATTTTGGAAAATATCTAGTTGATTTCAGTGTAAGTACAATAAAAACACCAGGATATTCAGTTATTGGTGACATTTAGCCTAGGTGTATGTAGGCTATGGAGCCATGAAGTCGTTATACACACAAAGGGATAGTCCAGTTAATGAAAAGAGTAAAGATAAACTGGAGTAAAAAAATTACATTAGGGTCTCAAGTTTAGTGATATTGCATAGGCACAAAGGTTAGTGGGCAACTACACTGAGTTGGCAATAACGGAGTTGCTCTGACCATACAGACAGGTGAAAGATGTTGAGTATTCTTCTCTAGGAGAAAAGGAGAATTGTATGTGGCTTCTGA
Source organism: Phascolarctos cinereus (assembly GCF_003287225.1). NCBI lineage: Eukaryota > Metazoa > Chordata > Mammalia > Diprotodontia > Phascolarctidae > Phascolarctos > Phascolarctos cinereus. Next base: position 428,131,833 of record NW_027555958.1, on the reverse strand, counting down.
TAGAGTTGCTGCTTAGGAAATGGAAAGGGGGAGCTGGCTGACATTCAGAGAATCAGGGAGCAATCTCTGGCCTTGAGGAGTTTTTATTCTATTGGGGATATATTGCAAATAAATATAATTTTTAGGGAGAATAATTTTTAGGTACAAGAAAACTCAATTACTCAATGAATGATAAACCTTAAAGCACAAATTGCTTAGGGAAGAACTCCCTATTTAACAAGAAATATTAGGAAAACTGGAAAGCAGTTTGGCAGAAATTGGGTTTAGATCATCTTACACTATCTACCCCAATAAGCTCAAAATGGGCAAATGACCGAAATGGTAACAGTCACAGCATTAAAAATTTAGAAGAGGATAAGTTCAGGTACCTTTCATAGCTATGACCATTTAAAAAATGAATGGAGGCGATCATAGGAAATAGAATAGATAATTTGGGTCATATGAAATTGAAAAGCTTTTACACAGATAATCAATGCAATTCAATTAGAATAAGAGAAAAAATGTCAAATAGGAAAAAATCTTTGCATCATGTAGCATCAATAAGTACCTAGTATCAAAGATATATATAAGGAGCTAAAAAAAATGTGTGAGACCAAAAGTCATTTCCCAATAAATAAGTGGCCAAGGGACATGAACAAATTGTTGTCAATCATCTTTTTTTATTATACCACATTATGGAAATGCTTGTTTTATTCCATAAATTAAAAATAAAATATTTTTTTAAAAAATGCAAACTGCTAAACATAAGATTACTACAAATAACAATGTAATATAAACCAAAATAATTAGTAAATTAGGACACTGAAATAAATAGAGCAATTAATCAAACAAGCAAGTATTTATTAAGTGCCTGTGGTGTACCAAGCACCATTGAGGAGCCGAGGATACAAATCCACCCACAAGCACTGAGTAAGTGCCTAATATGTGTCAGGTCCTATTTTAGTGCTGGAGATACAAAGACAAAAATGAAACAGTCTCTGTGCTTTAGAAGTTTAATTATAATGTGGGAGATAACATGTATATATGAATGAATGCACAAGTCAGGCAACAAGCATTTATTATAGACTTAATACAAGTACAATGCTAAGTTTTGAGGATACAAAGAAAGATAGAAACACATCCCCTACCCTTAAGGAGTACCTGGTCTAATGAGGGAGACAACAGGCAAACAACTATGTATATACAGGGTGGTGGTGGTTGTTTCATCGGTTCTGTTGGGTCCTACTCTTTGTGATCCCATTTGGGGTTTTCTCGGAAAATATACTAGACTGTTTTACCATTTCTTTCTCCAGCTTATGTTACAAATGAGGAAACTGAGGAAAAGAGAGTTAAATGACTTGACCAGAGTCACACAACTAGTAAGTGTCTAAAGCCAGATTTGAACTCAGGAAGAATAAGTCTTCCTGACTCCCTGCCTGGCACTCTAACAACTTTACCATCCAGCTGCCCATGTACAAGATCCATAGAATGTAAATGGTAGAAAATCTCAGGGGGAAGCTTCCAGCAATTTGAGGGAGGAAGAAAAGCTTCTTGTAGAATGTGTGGTTTGAGCCAAGTCTTGAGAGAAGCCAGGAGGTTGAGCTGAGAAAAGAGAATATTTGAGGAGATGTAGTGAGTAAAAAGTCATGCAACTGGAAGATGGAGGAACAGCAAGAAGGTCAGTGCCACTGGATCGTAGAGATCACAGAGCCAAGTAGAGTATAAGAAAAGTAGGAAAGAAAGGATGAAGATCTGAAAATAAAATAAAATTTAATTTAAAAATAAGAAAAAGAATGGAAAGGTAGAAAGGGGACAGATTATGAAGGACTTTTATAGGATTTTATATTTGATCCTGAAGATAATAGGGAGCCACTGAAGTTTACGGAACAGGACAGGAACATGGTTGGATCTGCTCTAAGATCACTTTGGCAACTGACTGGAGAACCCATACACATACAAAAGCAGTTGCAAAGTAACCTTAGAGAGGAATGTATTGTAGCCAACATGGTGACATAATGAAATTGCAACTTAATTTAATGTTCACAATAACTTGTGGTGAAAAAAAAAAAGAAATGTTTTGAAGAAGATAAAGCAAACATTTTAAGGAGTACTTTTCAGTGTTCGACATTAGCTAAAGTGCATGACTGATATTTGAAGTACCAGATTCAGAAAATATTAACGTGAAAGACCCTTGTTTATTTTTTCTGATGTCGCTGAGTAAAATAATTGTGATAATTGCTTTAGTAATATGCAAGAAGAACTACATTTTGGATATCATTGAAGAAATAGCAGGAACAGCTTTCTTTAAAGAAACAAATCTTTATTAAATTAATTTTAAAAGGCATACCTTAAATACAAAGAATGTCCTCCAACTGCTTTCAGTCACCTAAATACCCAAACGCTTTTTTGTGCTTAATCTTTGTTTATAGGTGGAAAGAAGTACACACATGAATTTGGTCTCTGAAACAGTTTTCACCATCATATCAAAGCTGATTGTTTAAACCAAATGCTTTTTTTATGTGCTCAGCTAAAGTTACTTTGTCATTTTTCCTTGATAGCATTTTCAGATGTGTTCCAATTACATTTGGTTTTTCATTTCCTCACTTTTTTTAAACAATTTTGTTATGAAATGGCTAACAGGATGCAGTGCTATTATCAACAAGGTAGCAAGGTGTTAGTCTGTAAATACTTAATAAAAAATTCAATTTCTCACAATATTTGCAGATATAGATGAGTGTCAGGAAGCAACCCCAGATGCCTGTGGGGATCATGCTGAATGTGAAAACGTACATGGAGGGTATCACTGTGCCTGCAAAGAAGGTTATCAACCATCCACAGGAAAATTGCAATTTAAGCCAAGTGATGGCACTTACTGCCAAGGTAAATGATATTATGAAGGTGTCTGTGTTATGATAGAATGACCTCTTCTAAAGAGACCATCACTGTTCCTTAGGGCCCCGATAAGGTTCATCAAGAAGAGAAGCAAAGCGTTGTCATTACAACTATATGAGGATATAATTGACATGCATAGTAACTTAAGTCAAGTTTCCGGATGAAAATAAGATTATTCTGAACACAAGAAAAAAATCAGACACGTTGAGAAATGTGCTTTTGTTTTCTTTTTAACAGTTTGAGGAAAAGATCCATATATCATTGGAAATTATTCAAATATATCCAGTGAGCATATATGCTACTTAATAACTGGGAATTGAATTATTCAATAAACCATTTGCAGTATATAAAACAAAGTTACCAGATGGTGAATTTTCTTTTTCTACAGAAAATGCGAAGGCAAACTGTCATTTAGATGATGTCTGCATTGCTGCAAATATTAACAAAACTTTAATTGAAGTAAGTATAATGGTTTATGCATAAGCTTTGAAGATCATGGTTTATTTGAATTTGACACTTTTGTTTCTGTAAATATGCTTTCAAAATGATTTTTTTTTTTAGGAATGGGAGCCTGCAGTTAGACTTCTAGAACATTGGAAGTAGCTTACTTATTTAAATCTAAGGTTTAATTAGCTTGTTAATTTCCTATAATTTGTTTGGGTAGCATCAAAAATTTGATGAACTGGAAAATAACCAAACTGTTTCTGTTGCTTAGTGATAAATAGTGAAGATAGGGTTTTTTCCACATTTAATTGTACTTTGTGATTTATTATTTGGCATGATGGAAAATGTACTCAATAAAAAAATGGGGACAGCTGACAAGTAAGATAGCAAAAGCCTGCCTTATTTTGTCCCATTCAAAGGAGTATTTGTTAAATTCATAGGATTATTGATTTACAATTAGAAGGAAACTTCAAGACCATCTAATTCAACTCCTTCATTGTACAAATGAGGAAAATAAGGCACAGAGATGTTAAGGGACTTGCCCAAGGTTACAAAACTAGTAAGAGTTTGAAGCAGGATTTGAACCCAGACCTTTGTAAATCCAAGTCAGAAACATCATGTAACCATATTTTCCCCTAAAGGTGCAAATTTCAAAGAAAAAGTGGCATAAATGAATATGTTCATAAGACAATCAATTTTTGAAGTGAACCAGCTAAATCTCAGCCATGAGCGTTTGGATAGTATCAAAAACAGAGTTCAGCTATCATCAAACTTAAATGTGCTTCCTGGATTAGATTCAAAAGTCTAATTTGATGATTAATTTATTATTTAATATTTAGCTGTGTGCTTATTATTTAGAAAAATGATTTCCTATTTTGATACATCAATTAACTAAAGTAGATTGGAATATATATGTGTATATACATACATATAGATATAGATATAAATATAGATATATAGATATATCATTTAGCAGGAAAGAAGAACTATAAAATAAATTGTTTGCTTTTGTGCACTACTTACCAGAGAGACCTCATGGATCAGCTTTGGTACCATGGATAACCAGCTTTGGAGTCAGGGAAGCGTGGGTCAAAGTCTTACCTCTGATGAGCACTAGCTAAGATCATGGGCAAATTACTCAGTTTCAGATAACTCTAAGATTCTTAAGTCATTAACCTGGTACTGATAAACACTGGTAGAAGAAGCTATATCAACAGAAGTTTCTGACATCTCTGATCAGGAGTCTAGAGGAGGATTATAGACTTAGAGCTATGGGAAGGGACATCTCATTCAACCATCTCTTTTTAGAGATTAGGAAACTGAGGCCCAAGGAAATTATAAGACCACATAGTTAGTAGGCAGAACTCAGGTGCAATGACTGGTGAGCCCTTCCACTGTAGCACACATTGACATAGTACTGTCCACCAGTGTATCTATCCTGAAAAGATTGCTGTTATTTCCCAAAATAACTACCTCCATTCAAGTTATTTGGTCAGATTACATAACTAGTCCCTGGGTCCAAATCAGGGTTTCTATTTACCACTGTTATGTTTTTTTACAGAGAAAAAAAAACTCTACAGAATAGATAGAGAGCTACTATTGAATCCAGGAAGACCTGTGTTCAAATCCTACCTATGCAGTGACTAGCCAACTCTTTAAGACTAAGTTGTAAAGAAGGTGCCAACCTGCATTATAGAGGAAATTCCTCACCAGGAGCTTCCCACACCAAAGAAATCACAGGTCTTATATACACATACATACACACGTATATACAAATATATACCTTTCTGTATATGTGTGTATGTATATATGTTTATACACATGTGTATGAAAGTGAAAGTATGCATATGTACAAATGGGTGTCTATACGCCGTTACCCAAGTTAACAGAACATTTCCAGGAAAAAATACGTTATGTTTTCATCTTTAAAAAATTAGTATTCAGTGCTATATATTGAGTTTCTTCCTTCTGTCACTGCTACCCCTCTTTTCTTCCCAGATTAAGAACATAAAGGAGCCCTTAAATCTGCTGCAAGAAATCTACCAAAATTCTGGGCAAGCACTTTTCCCCATTGATGTGCTTACCAATGTCGAAGCACTGTCTGCATCTTCTCCATTCTTGAGTTATATGAGTAGCAATATCTCTGAGAAGGAAGCATTTACTAATACAACTATTAATGTAAGTAGCCCGAGGCTTGTGATTATATTTTCCTTTGCTCCTGTGAATAGCGAGAGACTCCAATACTAAAAAAAAAAAAAACGTTTCTCCTGCCAATAGGTTTTTGTTAACGCCGTAAACAATTTGGTTCAAAAGGATAAAATTACAATTTGGGACAAGCTGTCTGCAGATAATAGAAGAACCAGTCTCACTAAACTGATGCACACAACGGAGCAGACCATGCTAAGCATGTCCCAGAACTTCAAAAAGACAACCCAGTTAGAGATTAATTCAAGCGACATGGGTAAGGAAAGAAATCACTCCTTATGTGACCCTCTAGTCTTGAAATATAGTTTCATTTTCTTCTCAGATATTTATTTAATAACAGAAATTTTAGATTTACACTGTTTGTGTATGATGCTCCTATTTCCTTAAAAAAAAAAGCTATAGCAGCATTTTAATGTTTCAATTTTATTTTAACATGATTTTTTTATTTCAAATTCCAAATTGTTTCCCTTTCTCTAGCCCTTCCCACACCCATTGAAAAGGCAGGTAATATGGTACCCATTACACATGTCAAGTCATACAAAACATTTCTATATTAGCCATCAAAAATTATTTTAGCTTTTTCTAGTGTCAAAAATATATTGATCAATGGATGTAAACTTATTTCTTCCCTTCTAACTCCCTCATCGCCTGCTACTCTTTGACTTTGACACTATTGTCTGACATCTGGAGCTACCCATATCAGGGAAGTTGTACTTTATCCCCTTGTTCATTTTCTAGAGATTTTCTAATTAATCAAGAAATACTTCATCCAAAGCACTCCCTTTTTCCACACACATACTTCTTCTTTGAGAATGCAAATTTTAGAATTAGCAAGACATTTAAACAATAATAATCACTGATCATTCCTTTTCTATATCCTCATGCCCTTCAATAGAGACTGTAAAATATGGAATTAGCCCTAGAATGCCTTTAGGGAGCATTCCAGGAAATCAGTCAAATTTTTGAGATAGCCACTGAGTTCTGTATTATACGTACCCTGATACACATCAACATTGAGGCAGTTTGGCATATTATAAATAGCAATAAATTGAATTTCAGAAGATTTGGGTTCATACTTTAGTTTCACCATTTGCTAACCATTTCAGTTTGATATATCATTTAACTTCTATGTCCCTCAGTTTCTTAATATTTAAAATGGAGAAAATACTATTCAAGCTCCTTAATCCAATGAATTATTCTGAAGATAATGCAATTTACTTTAGAAATATAAATACAAATTATTATTGTTTTGTTGTTTTAATTACATTAGTATTATATCAAACTTTCTTCACCACCAAAACAATGTAAAGCTGTTACACTTGGATTCTAATCATACTCCTATACGTGCTCATAGAATAGGTAAAACTGACATTCAAAGGAATGAAGATGAAAAAAGCAACTGGATTAAACCAGGTATAAATAGATGAGATCTCTGCTGAAGGTGATATAATGTAAAAGCATTCAGGAATTGATGCACAAGGTATTGGAAGGATAAAGATATGGAAGGCATGGAAAAGATTTTGGACCACATTTATACACAACAAAGTCAGCCATGTGAATCACCAACTTATGTCTAATTTCATACACACACACACACACACACACACACACACACACACACACACTAAAATGATTTAAGATTCTTTGGAAGATGGAACAATAGATATAACTTATTTGATGACCCTTTGATGATTAATAACAGGTGAGGAATAAAATAAGGAAATATATCTTCCCCAAATGTATTATTCACCATTGCAATGGAGAAATATGGTGTTGAGCTCAAGATGAAGAATGATTCCTTTGGGATGGCAAGTTCCTCCAGATGGTGCTGTTTTCAGATGATATCATTCTGGTTACATCACATTCCAGAAAAATGAAGATCTCCTAGGTGAGATCTGATCATTCATAGTGTTCAGCCTGATGATATGACTATCCACAAGAAAAAAATCAAGTTAGTTAATTATGCCTGTTGTTCAGATTATGATATCTAATTAGATGGACAATGTTTCTCAGCCATCATTATGTTCCTATATGTATACATGTAGATACACATACATGTCCATGTGTGCAAACTTACAGAGCTCAGCCATCAGGCTATGCAGATCTATTTGTGTGTATATTGTGTATCAGCATGTGTATGTGTAGGCATTTATATGTGTGTGTATTATGTATGCATGCATGTATGTATGAAGCACTAAATTTATCTTTATGTGTGTATCTATAGCTAAAATATATAGATAGATACATTTCTATATATCTGCATAGATACAGCTATGTATAAACTTCTATATACATATATCTACATTTATATTGTGTAAGTGCATATAGGTAGTCAAGAAGACAACCTATATATGTGTATATACACAATATATACAAATATACATGTACACGCATATATGTGTATAGTGTGTGCAGGTTGTCCCAAAAATTGTGGTGGAGTTTTAAAAGCCTTCAAAGCTTTACTTTAGCTTTAATAACTTAAAATTGTATTAAGACTTTTAGGATACCATGTATATGTATATGTATATGTATATGTATATGTATATGTATATGTATATGTATATGTATATGTATATGTATATGTATATGTATATGTATATGTATATGTATATGTATATGTATGTGTATATGTATATGTGTATATGTATGTGTCTGTGTATGTGTATGTGTATGTGTATAGGTATGCATATATGTAAAATCTTGGACAAATAGTTTTAATGGACAATAAATTAGACCAGATTTAAACAGAAGAATAGGTTGGACTGCTTCCTGGAAATTGCAAAACTCCTTGAATTTCCCTACCCCACCCCCAAAAAAAGTCTCATCTTTTAAACATTGATATTTTGTCAATATTGTATGGTTTCTAGTTATGGAATAGTATAGTTGATGAAAAATTAGAAATGAGTATCACTCAGAGAAACAGAGAGATATATGGTAGATGTTAGCTACTAGCAATGCCTAACAAAATAACAGAAATAAAGAATGTCATCAGAGAAATATATGGTTGATGAAGATAGACTATTCATGTCCATAAGGACATGAGGAAGAGGTAATGCCTACACAGACTGAGCATTTCATGTGAAAAACAAAAAAGTTCTGTAGCACATATAGACACACTGTACCGGGATTTGGGGAGCCTGACATGGACAAGTAACACATAATTAGGAGGTACATATAGGTTGCAATCAATATTATTGGAAGGAACACATACATCAATGGGTTCACAAATACATTTAGGTATTTTAATATTTACCATTAATGTGAAGTGAAAGATTGTATGATTGTAATTAGGATAGAAAAAGCCTGAATTTCCATATGATAATTCTGTTGTGATTGAATGTGTGAAGTATTCTTCACTTAAAATGAGACTCTATTTACTCATTATTTTGTATTCTTGTCCATCTATGGATGCCTTAGCATCTGAGTATTAAGGTCGGTGAATCATAGGGTTAGAACACCTTCTTTTTTCTATCCCCACTTTTACACAGATGAAGGCCACAGAAGTGCCTGGCCCAACATTATTTAGAAAATAATCTCAGAGCTGTTATTCAAACCCATCTGCTTGACTTACTTTGAAATCCAGAAACATTAAATTTCTTTGTAAGGATTCTAGTCATTGTGATTTATAATCCATTCAAAATGCTTGTATCCTAATCTCATTTTGTATAGGGTAAATTTAAAGTGGAATTTCATGGGGAAAAAAACTAAAAATTTTAGCCACAAATACAGGGTGTCACAAAAATTTCATTGCAGTTTTGAGCTTTAATAGCCTCAAAGTATTTTAGTTATTAGAGTGCTTATAATAACTTATTAGATATTTTGATAACTAACTGATTAGTTAATTATTAGTTAAATAATTAATTGATAGCTAATAATCTACTATGGGGCAGCTAAATGGCACAGTGGATAGAATGCCAGGCTTGGGGTCAGGAAGATTCATCTTCCTAAGTTCAAATCTGGCCTCAGACACTTTCTAGTTTTGTGACCCTGAGAAAGACACTTACTCCTATTTGCCTCAGTTTCCTCATCCGTAAAATGAGCTGGAGAAGGAAATGGCAAACCATTCCAGAAAACCCCAAGTAGGGTCACAAAGAGTCAGACACAACTGAAAAACAACAACACTAAGGTATTACTGCATATAACTGCACTGAGACTTTTTGTGCGGCCTATATATGAACCTGATGATTAATAACCAAGTCTGCTAATTGTCTTCATTGAAACTGACATAGGTCATATACTGTAACATACTAATGTAGGGTCATTTTCTAATTGTGTAAAACTTTTATTCATTATACTATTTCAAATAAATATAAGGGTTGTGTTGCTTCTTTTCAGGTCTCAAATTATTTGCTTTTGATTCTCATCATATGAAACATATTCATCCTCATGTGAACATGGAAGGAAATTATATAAAAATCTACCCAAAGAGAAAAGATGAATATGATTCTAATGGTAAGAGAATGGCCTCCTTTTGTTTGTGTTTTATCATTCATGAGAATCACATCATGCACATAGTGTTTAATAAAAATCTGTTCAACTGAAAGGAAGCTCATTAGGTTATGTCACAGAAATAGTGGCCTCAGAGCCAAGAGGTCTTGATATATACTAGCTGTGTGACCCTGAGCATGTCACTTAACCAACCTCTCAGTGCCCTTGACAACAGTCTAAGACTTTAAGTTGTAGATGAGAGACTGGTATAAATTATTTGCGGGAATGCTTCCTATGCCAATGAAATCACAGGTGTGGACCAAATTGTAGGTATGTTTGTGTGTGTGTGTATGTGTAGTGTCCAGAACACTTAGCTGAATAACTATTAAATTGTGTATGTATGTGTGTGTGTGTGTGTGTGTGTGTGTGTGTTCTTAACACATTCTGGTTGATTTTTTCTAATTCAGAAAATCTACATCAAGAAATAGGGCAGTTAAGTGGTACAGTAGACTGAGATTCAGGCCTGGAGTCAGAAAGACTCATTATCTTGGGTTCAAATCTGGCCTCAAGATACTTACTAGCTGTATGATCCTGCACAAATCACTTAAACTTATTTGCCTCAGTTTACTCGTCAGTCAAATAAGCCGGAGAAGGAAATGGCAAACTAGTCCAGTATCTGCCAAGAAAACCCCAAATGAGATCACAAAGGGTTGGATACAACTGAACAGCAGCATATCTGTGACTAGTCTTTGCAGAGTACAGAACTGAATTAGATAGATAAATACATACATACATAGACATATAACCATATTCTTTGCAAATATATATGTATACATATACATCATATAGTAGGTAATTATATATTTGTTGAACAGAATGTGTTGAATTAAAAAGTACATCAACTGTAACATGCATCAAGAATAATTATTCACACAAGATTGTCGCATATATTCAATTCAATGTTTTGTGTACAATAAGCACTTGAGTATCTATTTGTTTTGTTGGATTCAGCTCAACAAACATTTATCGCGTTCTACTCTATGTATGGCAATATACAATGAGGAAGATACAAAAATAATGAAAGCATCCCTACCTTTTAAACAACTTATGAGCTAATAGGAAAGAAGATGTATGTACAGGAATAATTATAATTCAACGCATCATGTAGTTTGTCCTCTAAAAGAGGTATGGGGTACCATGAGTGAGCAGAGTAATGAAAGCCTATTTCCCTTTCTCTCTTGCTCTAAGCAACCTCATACCCATATGCTGTTGCTATATAACAGACTAGCTTGTTTACGAATTGCCAGTAGATGCCTGGCCATAGGGTCTCTCCCATTATAAACCCCACGGGCAGTCGCTTCCCTTTTGGGGTGGATTTGCTAGCAGTATGTGTCACATATCCAGTTCTGTGCCACTGCTCCCTTCTCCTTGTCCAGCTCTTGTAAGTGTCCCAGACATTCACCCATCAGCTCTTAATGGTATGCATGTAGAAGAAAAAGATCAAGTATGGTGATTATTTTCAGTAGAGAAACTCACTGAGAATATCAAGAAACTATGAGACTAAATTATTGGCAGAGTTATTAAGTTAGCTCTTTTAAGGCACCAGAGGTTATGTGGTTTCTTTTATGTAAATTTGCATTTACTCTACTAACTTGTATTTTTTTTTCGATTTCATTGTAGACATATTCATTCTAAATCAGGGATAGTAGGCAAGAATCAGTGCCTTCATCCTTGCCCACCTTCACTCTCTGCAATATCTATTTCTCTTCTATAGAATGAACTCAATTTACTAAGAGACTCACCAAAAATTGCATGGCAAATAATGGCTAAGTTTTCTATGGAGGTATTTCAATATTTTTACTTCAGTGATTCTTTGTGTATTTTAGAGTAAAAGTTTGCAGTAGGTGTGTTAGTCTGCAGAGGCATGCACTAGATTTTTTGGTTTGGGCTTTTTTTTTACATTTAAGATTTCATTTCACTTCAGGTTTCAGGGGGACAGCCCAGATAACTACAATAATCCCATCTCACTGGTCACATCCACAATTTGCTCACTATTTAGCTGCATTATTGACAACAGAGATGAGGGGAAGAGAGGGAAAAAATCTATAAAATGAAAATCTGACCAAAATGTCTAGTAATATAGGTTAGGAAGAAAAAGAGGAAGTGTCTAAAGAAACCAATGTTGCATAAAAATCTCTTTGATGAGCTCAGATTTAAAAGAATGCATATTAAAGATTATAGAATCAGTTTTAGCACCATAAGGGACCTTGGGAGCTGTCAAATCCACCACCCCACTTTTTATAAATGAAGAAATAAAGGCACAAAGAGGTTAAGTGACTTGCCCATGGTAACCCAGCTAGGTGGGATTCAAGCTCAGGTATTCCTGAGTCCAAATCCAGTACCCTATCCACTGTACCGTGCTGAAACAGAGGACACATATATATAATCAAGAATTCTTTCAAAGCTGTGACATAAATCTGAAGAATAATATCATTAAGACCCAGAAAAAATGAAGCTTTTTTAAAAAATGCTAATAACAGCAAAATGACATTTTAGCTAGAAGAGTAAAGGGATAAAGCTGTTTCTTAGAGTGGAAGATATAATGTTTACAGGAGGCGGCTAGATGGCACAGTGGATAGAACACAGACCCTGGAGTTAGGAGGACCTGAGTTCAAATCCGGCCTCAGACACTTGACACTGACTAGCTGTGTGACCCTGGGCAAGTCACTTAACCCTATTGCCTAACCCCCCCCCAAAAAAATACATGTTTATAGATACCAAGAAAGGATAAAGGTACTTAACTCTCATTTTGATTCCATTTTCTCCATCAAATAGAATGCTCTTCCATTGGGAAATAGTAGAACAAACATTTTAAGGAGTAAATTGAAGCCCTCTATCAGTGAGTGTATGGTGTAATATGCCAGTTAGGTGGATTTCTAGCTGATTGAGCCTGTTGTCCAGCTACGGTCATCTGGTTTTGACACTGTTTTGTTCAACATTGTTCATTCAGTTGCATGAAAGAAGACATGTTCACATAATTTACAGATGGCATAAAACGGAGAGATGTCACTTTCAATTAATGACCAGATTTCATATTGTCTCAATAGATTATAATGATGAACCAAAACCAATGAATGAAATTTAACAAGAATGAATCAGTCAAACAACACACATTTTATTAAGCACCTGTTATGTGCCAGGCTCTTCTAGGGGCTAAGAAGAAAAAAAAAGAAAATCAAGACAGCAGCCTCAAAATCATCTCACAATATAAGATGGCGATGATCTGACTTTAAAGCAATTCATATGAAAAGTTCTGGGGATTTTAATTAGTCACAAACTCAACATGAACATGTTGTTACTGAAGAAGTCTAGGAAATCTTAGATTTCCTTGATACAGATATACTATACTTATTACAAATGCTTCAGTGGAAAAGGCACAGACCTGAAAATGAGGCAATCTGGATTTGGATCCCAGTTTTCCCACTTGTTTGACCTTGAACAAAATGACAACCTCTTTGGCCTTTAGTTTCCTTTATCCTTAAAATGGGCAGCTAGGTGGCACAGGGAATAGAGTACCAGGGCAACAGACTTGTCTTCTGAGTTCAAATCTGGCCTCAGACACTTATTAGCTGTATGACCCTGGACAGGTCACTTAACCCTGTTGGCCTCAGTTTCTTCATCTGCAAAATGAGCTGGAGAAGGAAATGGCAAGCCATTCTAGTATCTTTACCAAGAAAATCCCAAATGAGGTCATGAAGAGTCAGCATATGGCTGAAAAATGACTGAACAACAAAAATTCTTAAAGTATTTGACCTAAATAATTTCAAGTACCATTTCTATATCTAATAGTCTACAATACTAATAAAGACTTTCACTCCAAAATGCACTTGTCAGATTTATTGGTAGTATTAGATCCAGTTGAGGTGTATTTTTCACAGGGACCATAACAAACTAGTCGGTATCTAGACATAATTTACCAAGATAGTGAAACTTCTATGAATAGTGTTAAGTGAATAGCCATTGAAGGAATTAGGCATGCTTAGCCTGAAAAAGATAAGACTAATGCTAAGATGCTTAAGGGACTGGCATGTGGATAAATGGATTAGATTAATTTTATGCTGCTCCAGAGTTCAGGACTAGGATTAGTAAATGGAATTAGAGGGAGGCAGATGGAATGTGCTGCCTTACGAAGTAGTAAATTCCCCATCACGGGAAGACTGCATGTTTAGAATCCAAGATTAGAATCACAGAATCATGGAATTTAGAACTGGAAATTTGTCTTAGAGATTATACAGTCCAACTTCTAATCCAATGCAGGAATTTCTTGCGTAATTACTTTGAGAAATGGTCATCTACTCTACGTTTGACAATTTCCAGTGACAGGGAGTTCACTGATTCCAAAGCATTCCATTTTTTTTGTTTTGTTTTGTTTTTTGGATAGGCAATAGGGTTAAGTGACTTACCCAGGGTCACACAGCTAGTAAGTGTTGTGTCTGAGGATGGATTTGGACTCAGTTCCTCCTGAATCCAGGGCCAGTGCTCTATCCACTGCGCCACCTAGCTGCCCCTAAAGCATTCCATTTTTCATGGTTCAAGTTGTTAACTTTGTCTTCCTCACTCTGAACAGAAACCTGTCTCTGTAATTTTCACCCATTGATCATAGTTCTACCTTCTGTAGTTATACATACTATATCTAATTCCTCTTCCATATTAATACACCTTCAGATATTTGAACACACCATGGCTTCTCTAAATCATGTCAAGAATATAGAATAGATTCCTTCAATAACTGGGAAACCAAACTAAGCAACTTCTGGAAACTCTCTGACTCTCAGATTATAGAAATCTTTGACAATTTCTATCTAGAACTCCCTCCTTTATCAAACATGCAAAAACATCTAGTAGACTACGTATGTAGTTTTCCTGTTTGCAAATTTCAAGTTATCTTTATATTAATCATCCTTATTCTGGATTTGGGCATGAAATTATATAAAAATTTTTTCCACATGTTCTGTATATAATTCAGAGGGGAAATCCCTTTATAAAAAAAAATACCCACTCCTAATCTTAGATGTTTAAAAGATGATTTATATATAACCATGTATATAATATATTGAATATATATTCAATATAATATATATTATATAATTTATGTTATATAATATATATATATAAATTATTTCAACTTTCCCTTTGTTAGTACATATGCCAGGTAAGTGCCTGCTGTATTCAATTCAGTTCAATTCAATAAGCCTTGATTAAATATTTGCTTTATTCAAGACACTATGTTAGGTAATGGAGAGACAAAGACAAAAATGAAAGTCAGTCAGTCCCTGTCCTCAAGATACTTACATTTTACTGGAAGGCTACAAGATGTACACAGATAAATCAAGAAGACTTTTTTTTTCAGTTTGAAGCTCTTCCATTTCCTCAAAATATTCCATATGACTTTGCATGTTTAAATGAAAATTACAGCATATATTAGACTTCTCTCAAGATCTCATATGTTTTTCTCTATGGAAAAGTCCACCAAATATGCTATTTGTTTAACAGGCACCATTGCAGTTGTGTTTTTGCATTATAAGAGTATTGGAGCTTTGCTTTCATCATCTCAGAGTGACTCCCAGGAAACAGAGAGCGACAAGAGTCCTGAACAGGAGGAAATTGTGATCTCCTCAGTTGTGTCTGTCTCAATTAGTGCAAAGCCATCTGCACTCTACCAGCTTGAGAAAATCACATTTACATTAAGTCATGTAAAGGTAAGTTTGCATCATATTTGGACATGTTGGTCAATCTATCTAGCTAATCTATTTATGTATTTATAGCTATCCATCTATATATACTTGTTATAAATATATATATATATATATATATACATACTTCTATATTTTTATATGTACATATAGAGAGTGGGAGAGGGAGGAAGGTAGGAAAGGAGAGGGAGGGAGGGAGAGAGAGAAAAGAGAAAGGGAGGGGGGGGGAAAAGGAAAGGAAGAAGGGGAGAAAGAAGGAAAGAGAAAGGGAGACGGAGGAGCAGGGAGAGGAGAGAAATAGAAAGAGAGAGAGAGAGAGAGAGAGAGAGAGAGAGAGAGAGAGAGAGAGAGAGAGAGAGAGCTTCTAAAACTAAACAGACTTTAGTTTTGTGTTAAGGATCTTGTTTCCTTAGAAAGCCACTTTTTCCTCAAGAAAACGTGTTATGTATTACAAGAAAATGTGAAGTCGTGGGGTCTAGTTGAAATATATCACTTTCATAGGAAGGGAATTCATGTGCCTTGTTTTCAATTGGTATGTCGAACAGGACTTTGAAAGTGTTTGGGCCTGGTTATAAATAAATCCAATAAAGAGATTAAGTACCAGTAGTCCAAAAATGTTTCATTGGAAAGTTAGCACAAGTCCTTTTATTACGTTCCTTTGAACTTTTTTAACCTCCCCCCAAATAAAATACACTATCTTCTTAAATTATTCTTTTACATCTTGAGATTGAATCCTCCAAGGTCCTCAAAATTACCACCTCCAGCACAGACCTTGTTTGAGTGCATGGCTCTCTGTTCAGTTGTTCTCACTGTGCTTTTCCCAGGGATTCTGGAATGAGTTTCTTCCTGAGTCAGAGGGCACCACTCACTTCAGGTAGTTCAGAGAATTTTGAATGAACACTTACCAATTGTGTTATAGAGGGGATTGTTGCTCAGGGATACATTGGACTTGATGATACTTAAAGGCTCTTCCAACCCTAAGATTCTACAATGACAGTCCAGATATGATGGCTCTACTGTCATTGATGAAGAAAACAGCTGCTCCCCAGACCAAGAGCCATAGGCATTAGCCCTTCAATCTCCCTAGTTATACTTCACTCCACTTCCTACTCCTCTACCATCTTCTCAAGCCAACATTTACTAAATGCTTATTCTGTGCCAGGCACTGAGGATACAAAGAAAAATAAAAAACAAAAACATTCCTGGTCTCTATGGCTATATCTTTCCTCCACCACCTCTCCATTTCTGGAACATAATCAAATCGACTCTGCTATTGTTCCTAGAAGGGGTATATCCAATGACTTCTCTGTGGTCCTAGTCACCAACCTATAACTTCCTGGACTGAAGTGGTTGTGCATGTTGTCCCTCCCTATGACTATACAGTGAAGTGTTCTTGAGAACAGAAATTGCCTTTACATCTACATTTATGTCCCCAGCACTTAGCACAGTGCTTGGCACATAGGGAGAATTTAATGATTTTTTATGCATTTATCCAGTCATGTATTCACGCATTCATTTTTCATCTCTTTGTTGTTCTATTCATTTGTCATGATAGACAGTACAGGAGGGCTATGAGCAAGGCCCAGAACTAAATAGTGAAAGGATGATTGGATTAGATTTGGACAAATATGCAGAGACAATCCAACAAATAACAGGAGTAGTGGATGACAAATGGACAGACTCCATACTCTCTTGGTTCTCTCAACATGTCAAGTGTTCTACAGCAACATATCCAGAACACTGAGTGGATTCATAGTGGGAAACTTTATAGGAAGACACAGACAAGGAGTAGGTACATTGTAATCTGCATCATGGGAGGGGTTACTGACATTGACTGTATCACAGATCCATCAAATTATTAAAGTCTCTTTTTAATATGAAGAAAAAACACAACATGGAGGAAATAGCAAGAGAATCACAAGACCTACAAGACCCAGTAGATCATTATTTTGAAACTTTCAAGATTCAACATGTGCCCTATGCCTGAAGGCAGGGGTGGTGGAGTGGAGAAAGCATTGAACAGATTCATTGAACAGAGTTGGAAAATCTATTTTTTGATTCCAGCTTTTCCACTTACTGTGTGACCTTGGTCAGGACACTAAACTTCTTTGCCTTCAATTTCTTAATCTGTAAAATGAAGGGGCTGGATTGGATGGCTTCTAAGATTCCTCCTGGCTCTAAATAACTGATGAGCCAGTATGAGCATTGCCTTTTCTATCACTGTACAGTTTCTTCTATAAAATGGAGATCATCATACCAGTACTCTCTATGTCAAAGAGTTGTTTTAGGGATAAAATAAGATCATTTAGATAGAGGGCTATATAAATGGCAGTTATTATTTTTATTCCCCACTTCTCACATATGGAGTGGTTGAAAATGTCTTGATTTTTCCAGGAGTAGAGTACTATTATAAAGGACAATCTTAGTACATGATTAAAATGCCTCAGTAAAGCCATATGGAGAAACTTGAAGTTGACCAATCATTCCCATACTTAATGGGGAAAAAAAGATGCATTTGCTATAACAAAAGGGCCAGGCATGCCTACACACAAACAAAAATATGTCACTGTACATCAACAAACACATCATACAGTGGAGAGAAACAAGCTTGTGGAAAGTAAGTAAATAGGAATCAGCAACATTAAACATATTGTGGAACATCACGTTGAGAAAAAAAAAGGTGTGAACAATTTCAGAAATGAAAACAGATTTTTCAGAAACAGAAAATCAGCCTTATTTTCTTCCAGCAATAACAGAAGAATAGAGTCTCAGAGTTAGAAAGAAACTTCAAGGTCACCTGGTATCTAACTTATACCTACACAAGAATCTTCTCTTTTACCATCAAACAATCAACAAACATTTATTCAGCACATACTGTATGCTAGGCACCATGACAAAGGTTACACATCTAGGTAGACAAATGGTCACCTGACCTCTGCTTGAAGACTGCTAATGATCTGAAACTCCCTACTTCCTATTCAATTTTTAAATAGCTCTAATTGTTGGCATGTTTTTCACCTTAAGTTGCTCCTCCTTTACCTCCACTCTGTTTGGCTCCTGGTTCTACCCTCTAAAAAATTCAAATCCATTTTCTACCTTAAATGTATATGAAGTCATTATTTCACACACACACACACACACACACACACACACACACACACACACACACTCCTTTCTTCTCCAAGCCAAACGTTCTATATGTCCATTCGATATATCCAATTCTCATAGAGCAAGATTTCAAGTCTTTTCACCACTCAAATTGCCTTCCTCCAGGATCTTTTGATCTCCTTCTTGTGGTCATTGGTTTATATTAACTATATTTCTCTTAGAAATGAGTATAATCAAGTCAAAAACTTTATTTTTATTCTTTTCCCATTTTGAATAGAAAACAGTTCGCTTAAATAGGTTGGGATAGAGTTGTCATAATTGTATTCAGTGTCTTCTCACCTTTATTGTTTCTTCCAGTATGGTGCTGATTTTGTCCATTGCTTTAATTAGTAGATGATTTCACTGAAAGAGCTAATTCATGAGTGATTCCCACATCAGCAATGAGTAATTTTATGTCTGTTAATATATAATCAATTTCATTTCCTTCTGATATATATCCATGCTGGCTAATTCCAACCTGTTCCAATTCTTCTTAAACAAAATATTCATGATATGCATACATGAAGCTTCTGAATCATCTGAAAATCTTTGGTCTCTTTCATTTCTAATTCTCAAACCATTTTTCCAGCATATTTTTTTTTTTTGCTGTTCTCCCCTGTGTCCACCTTCCCAGTGAAGTAATTGAATATCAAAGTATTTATTGACTTAGTTTGGATAATGTTTTAAGTCCACCAAATTTTGCTACATTTTCAGTAACAGATGCTGGGGCACAAAGCTACAAGCTTCTTCATAGTGGGCCCCTTTCCTCTTTGTCCCTCATGGCCACTCTGAGGGAAAGCACTTAATCATTCCATGAAACAAGTTGTCTCCTTGCCCTGGAACACAACAAAGAATGAAAATTTTTTTTTCACCTTGCTGAGAACCTTCAAGACACCTTTGACCAAACACTCCTCTCCAGTGCTTCATCTTAATGTTGAGAAGATACAAGTTTCTCAAAGGCTCTGCTATTGGATCCCAAGGTATGTTGGGGTCTGCCAGGCAGAAAGAGCTTAAAGCATTTTTCTAGAAAGTATTTTCTGTTCTATAACCAACCTTGCTATTGGTAGACAGACTTGTCCCTTAGCAGGTTAGGCAACAGATGATGGATTCTTTGGCCCTGGCAAACCCTTAAACAAAAAATCAATCCTGTATGGCCTCCTTTTACTTCTGTTTACTATGTAATGACATAACAAAAAAGGAGAAGGAGGAATTGCAGAAGGAGAGAGAGAGAGAGAGAGAGAGAGAGAGAGAGAGAGAGAGAGAGAGAGAGAGGGAGGGAGGAGGGAGGGAGGGAGGAAGAAGAAGAAGAAGAAGAAGAAGAAGAAGAAGAAAGAAGAAGAAGAAGAGAAGAAGAAAGGGAGGAAGGAAGGAAGGAAGGAAGGAAGGAAGGAAGGAAGGAAGGAAGGAAGGAAGGAAGGAAGGAAGGGAAAGAAGAAAGGAAGAAAGAAAAAGAAAGAAGGAAGAAAAAAAGAAAAAAGAGAGAGAGAAGACAGAAGAGAAAGGAAGGGAAGAGAAAAGAAAAGAAAAGGAAGCAGAGATTTCCAAGAATTATGTGGTTTTCTATACTAGAAGCATTAATTTAATTATTAGTACTCAAAATGTGACATCTCTATCCAAATACCAGTAAGGTGCTATACTATGGGAGGAATTGAATCATCTTAACATTGGTAATCTTATAAGTGAAACAAGATATCACCATTCTTGGCAAATACTTACTGGTGCATACTGTCTTATCTTTAAAGCAGCTAAGTGATACAGTGGATGGAGGGTCAGGCCTGGAATCAGGAAAACTCATCTTCATGAGTTCAAATTCAGACACTAGCCAGTCATTTAACCCTGCTTGTCTCAGTTTCTTCACCTGTAAAATGAGCTGGAGAAGAAAATAGCAAACCATTCCAGTATCTTTGCCAAGAAAATCCCAAATGGGGTCACAAAGAGCTGAACATAACTAAAAATGACTGAACAACAACCATCTTACCACTTACGCTTTGGGTTTTTTTAATGTTCAGTTTAAAGGATTAATATATGCCAAGATATTTATTATTCCACCTTCTTCTGTGTAGCATAGCATTCATTCAACTTATTTATAAAATGCTAATAACGATATAAAATGTTTCTGGACACATATACAAGATTTTATCTTCATCAAACACACGTACACACACACTCACACACACATGCACATCCCTCTTCCTAGTAGTATATTCTCAGAAGCAAATGTGATGTCTGGGAGAGTAAGAGCTATTTTTTGCATTTCTTGACATCCCTAATACTTAGCACAGCTCTTCGCACACAGTAAGTACTTAATAAATACCTGTTGCCTGATTCTTTAAAAAAATATTTTTGTGGGGTCTTGTCATGTGATATCATTGTTGTGAGGACTATCTGGTACTGAAAATTCCTCCACTGATGCAGACTGTCAACTTATCTGCAATATGTAGTCTTAGAAAGTCACTTGGAGCTCCATGAATTTAGGTGACTTACCCATGGTCACATGGCTAGTAAATTTTGGAGGCAATACTTGAACACAGGTATTCTTGACCCCACTACCACCCCATACACTATGCCATGTTGTCTCTAGGACATTTAAAACTAGATGTCTTGTTAAATTCAATATTTCCAAAACACAACTTACTATCTCCCACCCCCACCCCCATCTCACAATCCATTTCCTCTTCCTAAATTATCTGTTTCTATATAGGGCACCATGACCCATTCAATCATCAAGTCTGAAATTTCAGACTTTTCCTCATCCCCTCACTCCATATATCCAGTCACTTATCAACTCTTTTAGTTTATACTTCCACATCTTGAATCCATAAATTTTCTCAGCTCACGCAGATACCAACTTAGTTCAGGCCTTCATTACTTCTAATGTGGATTATTATTGCAATAACCTCTTAATTGGTCCCTCAGTATTGTCCCTCTCTTCTCCAATCCACCATTCACACAGTTACCAAAATGATTTTTCTAAAGCATAGGTCTGACCATGTCACTCTTCAATAAACTTCAATGGTTCCCTATTATTTCCAGGATCAAATATAAACTCTTCTGTTTAGAATTCAAAATCCTGTACCACCTGGTTTCAATCTCCCTTTCAAGCCTTATTATATATTACTCTTTTTTTTGCACATTCATCATTCCAACCAAACTGACCTTTTCATTCTTCTTCACGCACGTTATCTCCCGTCTCCATACCTTTGTACCTAGAATGTGTTCCCTTATCACCTGTATTCCTTATAAACCCTAGTTTCTTTCAAAGTTTGGCTCAATATTACCTACTGCATGATGCCATTTCTGACTTACCTAGCTATTAGTTATACACTCCTCAAAAATCACCTTGCAGTTATTCTATATGTATTCATCTGCACACACACTGATGCTCAGAATATAAATTCTTTGAGGACGGGAATTATTTAATTTTTCTATTTTGGGTATATATATATATATATGTGTGTGTGTCTGTGTGTGTGTGTGTGTGTGTGTGTGTGTGTGTGTGTGGCTCTGTGTGTGTGTGTGTGGCTCTGTGTGTGTGGGTATATATATATATATATATATATATATATATATATATATATATATATATATATATATACCCACACACAAATGTATATGTGTATGTATGTGTACATATATTACACATTATGTATGTAATTCATATACATATCTCATTACATATATATGTAATACTTAGTTTGCATAAGTACTTAAATGCTTTATCTTAAGTACCTAGCTCACATAGTAGTTACTTAATAAATGGAAATTGATCGATTAATATTCTATGGAAATAAATATTTTGTTCTCACCTATATTTCTAAAATACAACAGATCAGCACAACGTGGAAATCTTGCATAGGTCTCTGAAGTACAATACATTACCAGCTCCACATAGACATGTACATACACACACACACACACACACACACACACACACACACACACATACTTCCCAGTACAGAGTAAGAGGATGACAGAAAATATAATGAGAAAATGGAACATCCAAAGGAACCACTACAGAAAACTCCTTTACTCAAGTGCTTCAAAGTTCAAGTCACAGTATTATTAGCAACTTTGTGGGTCAGATGTCAGAAAGACCGTTGACAGTGGAATGAGCAGCAACATGCAGTCTTTGTACAAAGTTCAATATTTTTATTTGTGCTCATAAGAAAATAGTCATCTTGCCTGGGTTTAGGATTCCCAGAGCAGCCAATCTACTTCAATAAGAATGTTCTGACATGTTGAACTCTGAATGGTGTATAATTTAGGAATCCCATTTGTAGGGCTGCTTCCTTCACTTCTCCAATATGTAGAATTTTTAAAGCATATTTAAGATGTTTCAGAGACCATCCCTGAACTTCCATGCAGCATGCTTCTCAGCCAATTCCCTTCCTAAAACTAAATAGATAATATTTTTTGAGAATTTTAGTCCAAGAAAATTCCTTGATAAGAATAATCAGGAAGGACAATAATTTAGAAAGTGATGAGCATGTTAAAACATGAACACAGAGTAAAAAGAACAGATGGACTTTGAAAGAGAAAATGTGTGATTTGAGACAAGGCCTTAAATTGATCTTAGTTTAAACATCTACAAAATGGTAATAATAATATTTACCATTCTACTTCCCCATGCTCTCCTTCATCTTTTTCTTTCTCTTCCTCTCCATCTGTCTCCTCTTTCTCCACCTTTGTTGGTAACTTACCCCACTATTAGTCTATTAACTCCTTAAAATCAAGGCCAACATCTTATCTGATCTTTTTAATCTTCTGTAGGGTTGCATATAGCAGGTACTTGTTAATTATTGCCTCTATTATTTTTATTGTTTCATTATTTTAGAAGATGTGATGTCACCATGGGCATGTGATCTTAGAATATGTCTCCTTACTGAAGGTCAACTTCAATGATGTGGATTTTACAAAATACATCTTTAAGTGGGTCATCATATAACCTAAAAGTCACACAGAAGGAGTGGGTGTAAATGGGTCAAGAACTGTACCATTGGAAGAAAGACCCAAACTCCATTGATGTCATAGAATATAGTAGAGTTGCATTTCAAATGTGCCAACAGTAAATGAGAAATTTTTTCTTTTCTCCCTCAATAAAACAGTACACTTCTTTTTCAGCCTAGAGAGAAAGATAGCAGTGAGTGTGCCTTTTGGAACTATTCAAGTAATACAATGAATGGCAGCTGGTCTACAGAAGGCTGTGAACTGATGCATTCCAACTCTACTCATACCTCATGTAAATGTAATCATCTGACACATTTTGCTATTCTGATGTCTTCAGGTGCCTCTATTGTAAGTGTATTTGGGGGTCTTACCACTTAGTATCAAGATAAGACTTGTAGGAGGTTGTTTTTTTTTAGTGTTCCTAAAGAGAATATATCTTTGATTTCATCTCACTTCCCTTCCATTGGTAAATTCACCACGTAAATTCTACAGAATGGAAATAACCTTTCATTTAAGCCTACACATTCCTAGGTCCTTATGTCCAGGATGTATTTCAACAGTGATGTAATAACTTATTCCAGATTTCTTTGTTTTAAATGTCAGTCAGATTTTACTTAGCCTGCCTCAGTAAATTACTGCATTATTGTGGATGCCTATATCTTGATATCTAAAACCTAGTTATTTTTATGACTGAATTCCTATAATGCTTTCATTACCCTGACACAAAATTATCAGCAAGACAATGTGACTAATTAATTGCATGTGCATTATGTATGTGTGTCTATATACACAAATATATATGTATACATGTATATGTACAAATACACTCACGTGGGTGTGGGTGTGGGTGTAGTGATAGAGGACTGGACCTAGAGTCCTACCTCAGCTACTTAATAGCTATTATGACCCAGATCAAGTGATTTAACCATTGTCTGCCTCAGTTTCCTCATGTGTAAAATGGGAATAATAATAGCACTAACCTCCCAGGGTTACTGTGAGAATAAAATGAGGTAATATTTGTAAAGCATTTGGCAAACCCTAAAATACTATTTAAATGCTGACTGCTATTGGCTACTATTATTTAAATGCCTCTGAAACACTAATCTATGCACATATAAGGAAAATGTGTGTGCATATGTTTGTATATACTTATTTTTGTTATATGTACTGCATGTATATACATAGAAAGAAGGAACCGATAGAGAGAGAAAGGGAGAGAGGGGAAGAGGCAGAGGCATGCTGTGTGTTCTAATGGGTACAAAGCAGGCTTTAAAGTCATAAAGACCAGGGACCAAGTCCTGTATTTGACATTTAAAAGCTAAATAACCATAATCAATTCATTTGATATCTCAAGACTTCAGGTAACACTCTCCCAAACATTTATAAGTGATTTATTGATTTATAAGGAGGCAGAGAATTTCTACACTGAATTCCCCCATACCCACAAGATTGCTGCTTTGATGGCCCCAAAATTCAAGTGTAGGTGCAGATCTGAATATATATACACTGGAACAGTGTTCTCTGATTCATAAATACATATTCATCAAAGATGATTTTTTTCATTTTACAATTTATATCATGACCTAAATTAGAATAGAGGGATATCTCTGCCAATATTTAGAATCTATATTTGGGTATAGCTTATGACCAACTAAAATCTCTCCCAAACTAATGTGCAGGCAAATATTTCAAAAGTTCTTTTCACTGGATACCAAGTAGCCAGAGCAACCACACTTTCAAGATATATTTCTCTAATTACAAATAAATAAATAAATAAGCAAACCAATTTCAAAGTCTTTGAGCTATACCAATTACGTTTAATATTCTATATATTTAGCATTCCTTATAATTTTATTCAGCATGTTTTGAATGAATCACTGCTTGGTTAAAAAAAAGAAAAAGGAAAAAGTGTTTTTGTGACATTTTGTGAATTTAATTAAATTAGCAGCATCCTAGATATTTACTAATAAATTGTTTTAGAATTATAAAGAAATGTTACTTAAACACTAGCTAGCATTTAGATAGCTCATGATTTGCACAGTGCTTTATACAAGTTTGGTGTTTGATTTGATACTCATAACAACCTTGTCAACTGTGGTATTATTTTTTAGATGAGGAAAATAAGATTGAGGGAAGTTAAGTGAATTTCAGGGTCATAAAGCAAAGTGTTGGGCTGGATTTGAACTGAGGTCTTCTTAATTTCAGGGCCAGTGCTCCGTCCACTGTGTCACCCAAATGATGGTGAAGATATCTTAAAATCATCATGCTAATTCATATCATAGGCAACAAAAAATGCAAACACTAATTTTCCTGCAGCTTAAGAAATGCCACATAAAAGCCTGTCAAAAGTAGCAAGATGTTTTTCCTCTAAAAGAATGCTCATTCTCCACCTACTGACCATTTTGATTATGATTCACAAAAAATAAAGGTTTACCATATGACAAGCAACTGAGTTAATCGCTTAAGACTTTTCTTATTTTTGGTCCTCAGGGTGTTAAAGATTACGATATTCTTACAAGGATCACTCAACTTGGAATAATCATTTCATTGGTTTGCCTGGCCATGTGCATTGTCACCTTCTGGTTTTTTAGTGAAATTCAGAGCACAAGGACCACCATTCACAAGAATCTTTGCTGCAGCCTCTTTCTGGCAGAGCTGGTTTTCCTTGTTGGAATTAACACAAACAGTAATAAGGTAGGTCTTTGGTATTTTCTGGGTGTTTTGAACTTCCTGACAGGTATTGGCTGGGGACGTTACTTCACTTGCCATCTCCATGAAGCAATTATAGAATATTATTTTCCCCCAACTATCCCTTTCCTTCTCACCACAACTCTTGCCAAAAGTCAAAATCAGATGGAGGGAGGAGACTAAAATTTGGTAATGTTAGTATAATTTATTAACTCATTTCTGTTTAGTTCTTTAGCAAAAAATCCCATCAGTGTTACATATCTTTGGAAATCAGCTTCAAATATTGTCAGTACACAAAAGACATACCTTCTTAGCTCATAAGATCATAGAGCTAAACTTGGAGATCACTCAAACGTCAAGTAGTTCAACCATATTTTACCGATGAGGAAACTGACTTTATGTCTTTTAATATAAAAATTCATTTTAATGTTTGTAAAGCATATTCCATACAACAGCTCTATGAGACTAGTCATACACATACTGTAAACCCCATTTTGTAATTGAGAAAACTGAGGCTTTGATTCTTTAAGTTTCTTAACAAGAGTCACACAGCTAGAAGAAAGACAGACAGACATAGATGCTAGATACATATGTACATAGATGATAGATCCATGAATATGTAGACGTGGCAGCATTAGAATCCAAGCTGTGGTCTCCTGGTCTAGTGATGTTTCTATTAGGTCACTGTCTTTCAGAAGCAGGAAGAAGATTGGATCAAGGTAGAGCTTTTAGCTGGAACTCAAGAACTGAAATTGGCATTCATAGGGAAAACACAATCCAGGCTGATGACAATTTCCTCAGTGCTTCCACATGTCAGATTACAAGACCCTTCCCTCCCTTATGGATCTAAAATCCTCCAGGAACAAATGAATGCCTTTATCTTGCTTGTTTCTCTTTAACCCTAGCATCACAGGTAATTCTAGTGCTTAATAGGACCTCAAAGTCCATCCATCTCCACATCTCATTTCACAGATATGGAAAAGAGGATCAGAGAGGTTAAGTGATTTTCCCAGCATCACATAGTTGGTAAATTATAAATCAATAAATTTTTGTAAAAATTACAAAGCCAATATTTAAACACAGAACCTAGATTTTAACTAACAACTAGTCCTAGGAAAGAAAAAAAAAGAAACACAAAAAAAGGGGGCAGCTAGGTGGGGCTGTGGATAGAGCACTGGCCCTGAAGTCAGGAGGACCTGAGTTCAAATCTGGCCTCAGACCAAACACTTGACACTTACTAGCTGTGTGACCCTGGGCAAGTCACTTAACCCCAATTGCCTAAAAAAAAGAAATACAAAACAACTAGCCCTAGGAAGGTTTTTATCTGAAGACAAAATTCTTAACAGTTAATCCTTAACACATTCCAGAGAGTTTCTCTTTTGATGGTGCTCAAACAAACACACATGAACACATGCACATGTGCACACACACACACACACACACACACACACACTCACTCAGCTTTTTTTTTCTTCAGGAACAAAACAATTAGCTTTTCTCAGATAATATCATTAATGATCATTCCCTGAGCATCTTATTTGAAAAGTCTAATTTCAGTTCAGTTATTTCAGATTCTTCATGACCCCATTTGGGATTTTGTTAACAAAAATACTGCAGTGGTTTGCCATTTCCTTCTCTAGCTCATTTTACAGATAAGGAACTGAGACAAAAAGGGTGGAGTGACTTGCCCAGGGGCACACAGCTACTAGGTATCTGAGGTCAGATTTGAACTCAGTTGAGTTGAAGGCAAGTCTTCCTGACTCCAGTTCTGGCACTCTTTCGACCTAGCTGCCCAAAAGCCTAAGCCTGTATGCAAACTCATTGCCAAATTAAGCACCCTTTATCAACAAAGTAGACAGTGTAGAGAAAGAAGATTAGAAAGCAAAGGATGGTCTTAAGGAAGTTTGGCGTTTAGGTAAAAGAAGAAGAAAGAAGAAAAGGAGATGTTTGACATCACATAGATAAATAGCCAGTTAATTGAAAACTAAAACATGTAGCCAATCCTTCAGTCAACAATAATTTTAGATCATCAATTATGAAATGCCATTAAGGCATTCATAGAAATCTCTCACAATATTCTTGTTGACAAGATGAAGAATTATGGGCTATAGTGCAGTTTGGCAGATTTAGAACATGGTGAAAGATTGATCCTAGAGAGTAGTTATTAAGGGGTTAATGTCAACATGAAGAGAGGTTTCTAATGGAGAACTCCCATGGGTGTCTCCTAGATCTTATATTATTCAATATTTTTGTCAGAGATGTGGATAAAAGCATAGGTAATATATTCATCAAATTGCCTGGTGATACAAAGCTAGAAGAGAGAGGTATCAACACTGAATGACAAAGGATCTAAAAAGATCTTGACAGGTTAAAATGATGGGCCACATCTAATGAGATTAAATTTAAGAGGTATAAATGCAAATTCCTTCACTTAGCTTTAAAATATCAGTTCCACAAATATAGGATGGAGGAGGCATAGCTAGACAGTGATTTGTGGGATATAAGGATCTGAGAGTTTTAGTATACTGCAAGCTCAAAGTGACACAGTAGAATTTCATGGCAGCCAAAAAAAAAACCTTAGCATAATCTTGGGACACTTTGAGAAAGTCATAATCAGAATAAGACAAGTGACTTCTACTGGCCTTTCTTCTGGTCAGGCTCCATTTGGAGTGTTTTGTTCCAATCTGGATACTTCATTTGAAGAAGGACTTTAACAAACTAGTATGTCTCGAGGAGAATACAGATGGTGAGAAAGGAGTGAATGCTGTGACATTTGAGAATGGACTGAAGGAGCTAGGGATGGATGACTAACTTGAGAGAAGACTTATTGGCTATGTAATTGCTGCCTTTGAGAATATGAAGAGTTGACTTGGGAGTGGGATTAGATCATTCTGTTTAGCCCTGGAGGAGAGAATGCCTGGCAATGGGTTGAAGCTGCAGAGAGGCAAAATTCAGCTCAATAGAAGAAGGGGAAATAAAGAAAAACAAGAAATAAAACTTCCTAAAGAGCTTTACAAAAATGGGATGTGCTGACTTGAGAGGTAGTGAGTTTCCTTCACTAGTAATCTTCAAGCAAAGGCTGGATGACCGCTTGTGAAAGATGTTTTAGAAGAAGTTATCATTAGGGTCAGAGGTTTTACTTGCTAACTTCTGATGTCCTTCCCAAGCTAGAGAGTCTGTGACCATGGCCACCCCAACACATCTGATCTCCACTACAATCTGTGTGACCTTCAGCAAGTCATCCTAACTCCTTGGGTCTCAGTTTCCTCATCTATAAAATGAGGTTGTTTAACTAGATGATTAAGGCAGTGCGGTATAGTGCTTCAAGCCCTGAATCGGGAACACCTTGGTTCAAAACCCACCTTGGACAAGTAAGAGTGATGTGATCCTGGGAAAGTAATTTCGGTTGTATGAGCCTCAATGGCTCTTCTTTAAAGTAGAAAATATAATGGCATATTCCCAGTAGGGTTATTTGGGGAGTCAAGTGAGAAAACATATTAAAGTATTTCACAAATCTTATAGAGCTATATAAACATCACTTATAATGATGATGTGTGACCCTAGTCAGGTTTCTTAGCCTCTTAGTGATCCAGACCATTCTCCAAGGCTATAAAGTGTAGAGTAAGTGCTGACTTATATTGGTAAAGGGAGTTTCATTACCTGGGAGTTCTCTATACCAACTGAATTACAGGTTCAGTTCCTATTCCTATAATGAAGATCATTAGCACCAGCTTCTGCTCTAAGATCCTTCCAAGTCTAAATCCTTTGATCTTTGAATATTTTTACAAGGTTAATGCACTTTCCTAACTGTTAAATTCTTTTCTCTACATTTATTTATTTTATTTTTAATTTATGGAATAAAACAAGCATTTTTAACTGTTAAATTCGTACAATCATGCTGCCAAGTGGCATAGTTATGGAAAGTTATGCTGTACAATACTAATGAAAATTTGTTTACCACTTCCTTTCTTTGGTTGATTTCTAGCTCTTCTGTTCAATCATTGCTGGATTGCTACATTATTTCTTTCTAGCTGCCTTTGCATGGATGTGCATTGAAGGTATTCACCTCTATCTCATCGTCGTGGGCGTCATCTACAACAAGGGATTCTTACACAAGAATTTTTATATTTTTGGCTACCTCAGTCCAGCTGTGGTGGTTGGATTTTCAGCAGCCCTAGGATATAGATACTATGGGACAACAAAAGTGTAAGTGACTGCTGTTTCATTGAAGTGCTTGCTATAATCATAGACCTGCTTTTGGGGGGCATGACTGCTAATTTCCCTTTGCTTGCTTATATTCAACATATTTACAGGCAGAAGTCATCCTAGAAGGGTATTCTAGTACACCCATCAAATTCCTTCCCCTTCTCTTCAGTGAAAGAGTTGGTGTACTGGTGCACCTTTCTGGAAACGTCTATAAGTGTTACATGTTATTTATTTTTGTTTTCCTTAGGATAAGTACTAGACCTGTAGTTTTCTATGGGAACTCCTAAGAACAGAAGTTCCTTCTACCAATCGATCAATCTATCAACAAATATTTTTTACCACCTGCTACTTGCCAGGCACCAG
This sequence comes from Phascolarctos cinereus, assembly GCF_003287225.1. Lineage (NCBI taxonomy): Eukaryota > Metazoa > Chordata > Mammalia > Diprotodontia > Phascolarctidae > Phascolarctos > Phascolarctos cinereus. Next base: position 428,100,781 of record NW_027555958.1, on the reverse strand, counting down.
GGATACAAAAAGAGAGAGACAGTCCTTATCCTTATGGAGCTTGCAATCTAACAGAGGTGACAACGTGCAAACCAATACATGCAAAACCAACTATATACAGGATGCATAGGAAATAATCTAAAAGATGGAAGACACAGGAATTGAGGGGTTGGGGAAGACTTCCTAGAGAAGGTGGGATTTTATCTGGGATCTCAAGGAAACCAGGGAGGTCAGTAGTTGGAGCACAGGAGGGAGAGCATTCCAGGCATGGGAGATAGCCAAAGAAAATTCTCAGAGCTGAGAGATAAACTGTCTTGTACATAGAACAAACATACAGGCTGTCAGTATCACTACTGGATGGAAGGGCATATGTTGGGGAGTAAGGTGTAAAAAGATTGGAGGGTAAGGGACAGCTGCGTTTGAATGACAAACAAAACATTTCATATTTGCTCCTGGAGGCAAGATGAAGCCATTGGAGCTCATTGAATAACAGTCCAGGTTAGCAACTTCTTTACCACCTACAATCCAAGGGAGTTGCTAGAGGCACTGAGAGGTAAAATCGCTTGCTCAGGGTCACACAAATAGTATTTGTCAGAGGTATGACTTTAATTCTGGTCTTCCTCCATTCTATGCCAGCTCCCTATCTTCTATACCATATTCCTTGTCTGAAATAGTTTATCGGGACTTTCAGGAAGTACCAAGTATTTATATTTTTCAATGTCACGCAGTATAAAATACAAGAAGCATATATATCGTCATCTATATCTCTATCATCTATATCTATTTTTATTTTATTTTTATTTTTCAGATGTTGGCTCAGCACAGAAAATAACTTTATTTGGAGCTTTATAGGACCAGCATGTCTCATCATTCTTGTATGTGTATTTTATTTCTTTTTTCTTAAATTTGAGTAATCACAAGCTTCTTAATAATTATCATTATTCTAAAGACAGTCACATGTGAAAACAAAAGAAAAGCAAGGATATTTCTGATCATTACTTATCATTCTGCCTTTTAAAGCTGCTAGTCAGAAAAAAAAAAGATATTTGACAAAGGTCATTTCATTTTATTCTTTCCCTTTCTGTCTTTTGTGGGGAATGGAATAGACAAGAGGGAATCATTTCTAGTTTATAAGGAAAAGCATTTTCCTGCTGTGGTTATCTCAGTGTTATTCAGGAAGAAATGTGTGCCAACTGACTGGTAATCTGGCATTTGGGATGTTACATTACTTAATCTTTTATTGATGATCGGTCATCTCTGAAGATTAGACTGTCATCTCTACAGTTTTATCATTCCTATGTACCCCGTCATCATAAAAGCTATTTTATACTAAATTGCAACGTCAGAGACAAGAACCTGCTATTTCTCATGGGTAGACAAGTCATCTATTGATAGGCCTATTTCAGCTGGAAAGAGGGCTTTTTAATTCTTATTGGAAGTGGTTTCCAACCTGCAAATTTGGCAGGTATTATGTGTCCCATTCTAAATAAAGATATTTTTATATGTCTTAAGAGCATTTCTAAGTGCTGGAAGTTTTCAGCATCCATTCTGACTATAATAGCCTGTCAATGAATGTGGGAAGTCTGACAATAATTAGGAAATGACATGATCATCAGGGAATGCACAGTGGAAACACTTTTGGGCAACTTTGGTCCCCGTCTTTTGGAGTGATGGCTATCTTATGGCATTCTTTTCTCATTCCTTCCACTCCTGTATCTTTCCATTTGGGAGAAGGGGGAGGCAGATATGTGTAAGAAGTAAGGCGATTAGTGAAAAGCTTTATAATTAAGAAGTTGTATTTTAAAATGCAGCAAATACCACTTCTCAAATGTGGCTGTGTTAACAGAAGTTTTACCTGACATTTGGGTGGGGGGGAAGGGAGGAGAGAATGGAGGAGGCAGGTTGTCTAGACCCATGATTTCATCAGTTTGGAGGAATCCTGTTGTGAAAATTCCCCTCACCACTGAAGAACAGGAAGACTTCTGTAACCAATAGTCTTTGAGATGTTAAATTCTTTTGGTCATAGATTAAGATTTAAAGCCAGAAGGGCCCTTAGATATCATTTAGTCCATTGATCTCATTTCACACATATTGAATGGAAGACTAGAGAGGTTGAAGGTCACACGGTTAGCAAGTATCAGAGATGGGCCTCAAACCAGGTCTTCTTATTCTAGATCCAGGCCTGTTAACACACACTTCCTCCCTCCCTAGCCTAGACTCACAGAGACAGGGTCTTTTTGTCTCTCTTAGCCACCACACCACACTGCTTATCATTTAATCCTTTCAGCATCAGAACAAACACCAGAAACCAAAAGTGAAAATCATGGCTAAATTTGGATTACAGCAGGACTTCTTAACCTTTTTATGTGTCCCAATGCCTCTTAATTCTAATGCCTTCCCTCTGTTAATTATTTCCAATTAATTATTCCAATATATATATTTAATTATTATTATTATTCCAATTTATTATCACGTACATGTATTCATTGTACATAGTCCTTTGCATGTTGTCTCTTCCATTAGACTGTGAACACTTTGAGAATAGAGATCGTCTTTTTCCTTTCTTTGTACCCCCAGTACTTGGCACAGTGCCTGGTACATAGGCACTTAAGGAATGCTTATTGACTGAATGATGGTCATGAATGCTTTTGGTTCCAGGGAAGCCTATGTTCCCCTTCTCAGAACAGGGTTTTGTTGCCTACATTTGTAACTGAAAGAAATACTCAAATTCAATTAGAGGTTACTGAAAATTAAGATGTTGCTTTCCCCAGGTTCATAGACCCTTTGAAATCTATCTGCAGACCTGCTAAGAATCCCTATACCTGAGTAATTCCATGCATATATATATAATATATATATAAATTTATGTATAATATAAACTATTGGTGGGTAGGCATATATATGCTATATGTATATCTATAAATATGTATATTTACAATTATGTACATATATTTTTCAAATACTCAAATGGAAAGACTTTTTAAATCTTGAAAATAGCATTCTAAATCTTTAAAGGCTTAGAAGCATCTGTTTGATTTTTCAAAAACTCAATTGAATCTATGATTTCATTGGTGTGGCTATTTTCAAATGTACAGACTGCAACCCATTCTAGCCTGCCCAACCTCTATTGACTTGTCCATTTTTCCCTCCGTACATTTGTCAGAGGGCATCAACCAAGTGCATTGTGGGCTTTGTTTGATTTCTCCAAACATCAAAAGAATATTAATGGAGTACACAGTCTGTCCATTGTCCATCTTGCCATATAACCAACTTTCCTTTTTTATTTTTGCTCATTCCTCCCTTTTTTTATGATGTCTCTTCATTCCAGTTCTACTTTGTTATTCTTTGATTTTAATTCTTGCAAGCATTTTGTTTGTTTCAAGTTTTTTGGAGGAGCTGAGTGGACCTTAAAACTACCCACCAAAACCATTATTCCAGAGCTTACTTTAAAGTTGGGGGAGAAAAGAGTTGAGAAAATGGTGGGGTATCTTAAAAGGAGAAGTAGTGTTTTCATTCCCTAGTGAACCACAGCAGGTAATGTAACTTTCAAGTATAAATCAGTCATTTCTGACATTGTACAAGTTCGTGTTTTGTCCCCAACCTAAGGGATGGATGTCATGGACTTCATAGCATTTACTGATCACATGCAGGGGAGCTGCTATTACAACTACTGAGCTCTCTATCAAATGACTGCCATCATTTCTCCATAGAGAGTTTTCATTCCCTCCAAACAGGAAGAAACAAGCTTTGTAAATGGTATTTACTGGCTCTTATGAATGAATCCCTGTGATATTTGTGTTTTGGGATTACAAAGTAAAACGTCTTTGAGACATTCAATAGAATGACAAAGAACAAAGCTAGTTTGTGCTGATGGCTTCTGGACTTCAAAATCTTTCCTTCTTACCCAGCCACCCCCCAAATATCCAGTCTTCCTTTAATCCACTTCATTAACTAAACTCAAACTACTCCCATGTTTCCCATCTGGAGTCTAAGTTCCATTCTCTTTTGATTTCTTGAGTGGTAACCCTGCTTCCTGAGGTGTTTGCTCATTAATATGGAGGATCTCTCTTAATTCTGAAGTGTAAACCAGTGGCCCAGTCGATCCTATCTGAGAATGATGCCTTTTGTCATTTTAAGATTGCAACCAGACATGAAAAGAAGCAGGTCATGCATTTAAAAGATGGAGTACTACAAGAAAGAGGTTTGCAAACCTTTGTAAAGCAAGCTGCAAACTGAAGATAATTTGCACAATTTATTTCTTCTTTCTCACATTTCTAATCTTTATTACTGAAACAATTTTAACTATACTGCCGATTAGATCAAAGTATAGAAGTGTGAAGAAACAGTTTGTGAAAATAATTTAATTTTTTAAAAGAAACTGATGTTTCTCGTAGATTCTTTCAGCATTGAAGAATAGTATTTTCTTGATTAAGACAAATGCTAATTAAGTGTTGGCCAAAAAAGACTATTTAAAAAAATTAAGCCTTCCTTTGAGTTTAAGTCATTGCCTCTGCAGTCGAGTAGCTTTCTGTCTGATCATCCTTATCCCTTTTTTAACTCTTGATCTTGCAGTTCCTTATATACATCTCACCAAGTATGGACTTTTTCAATTCATTTTACCATTCTGCATACGTGGAGACCTAGCTAATTTACAGCTGTAAAACCCTGACAATGCCAGCATTTGCTTTGTCATTCTCAAATGCACCAGTCTATCTGTGGCCTCTCTCCAGTGCTCCAGATCTTGGCCTACATGTGCCTGCCCATCCCCGGTGATTTTAGCTCATGTCCTTGTTTATAGTGTGTTGCAGACTACTCATAGCCACTGTTAGCTTCCCATTGCCCATTGGGTTGGCTGCAACATAAATTCTTCAGAGATTGTAGTCTTCCATGATTCTCAGCTTTATAACATCACCAGAAGATGATTGGTGTGATTAATCTAATAAATTAATTGGAGCAGAGACATTTCAAGGTAATAATTGAAGAGACTGCAACTAAAAGAGACCTTAATGGTCATCTTATTCAGCCTTCTCATTTTTCAGATCAAGAAACTAAGGGTTGAGTATATAAAGTGAGTTGTCCAAATTCAGACAGGTAGTAACAAAGCCAGACTCAGGTACAGTTCCATCAGTTCCAAATCACGAGCTCTTTCCACTATACCACTCAACAAAGTATTACTAACTGAATTTCCTAAAGGATATTGTATGCATTCTTGCAGTTTTCAACAAAGAAATAATTTCAACACAGAAATAAGATAAAAAGAATTTAAACCATAGTTTGTATATAACGTAGTGTGTTTTGATGACCACATTAAAATTGAATTAGAAATGCTACCCACTGTAAATTCTTAAAGGTTATGGTTAACCACCTTAACATTTTAATTCCATGTTTTAATTTAGTAGTGCTTTATTTGTGGGGAGGTTTGTGTGATGACCTCAGTGATTCAGAGCACTTCAATGTTCTCACCTTTCCCCCACATTTTGTACTTTCAATCAGCTCAATGCTTGCTTTTCATGTGACTGAATGACCTTGACATTTTATGATTTGCTCCTCTCCACCAATGGTTCATCCCTTCTTAAGTAATAGCTTATCTAAATGGGAGAAAATAGGTAGAATAAATGAAAACTTAGAATAAAAAATAAATTTGTAGTTTCTAATTTTTTTTTCCAAACTCATGAGTGTTTCCTGACTGGAAGCACTCTCCCTGATAAATTCTTTGGGGATACATAATATAGTAACCTCGTAAATATGAAATTACTTTGTGGAAATTAATTGGTCAAAGGATATAGGGGAAATATACTACTTTTCCTATGTTTTTGTATTCAGTTCTGGATGGGAGGCACATTTTAGGAAAGAAATTGATAAGTGGGAGAGCATCCAGTGTAAAATAACCCAGTATGATGAAAGGTCTTGAGATCACAACCTAGAAGGTTCAATTTAAGAACCTGGAGATGCTTCGCCCAGAGAAGAGAAGACTTGAGGATGGGACCATGATAACTTCCTTCAGGTATTTAGAGAGTCATGTGGAAGATGAATTAGATGTGTTCTATTTCCCTTAGAGGGCAGAATGAGGAATGATGCGTAGAAATTACAGAGACAGGTTTAGGCTAGATAGACGTAAATGGAAAAAAGACAACCTAGGACACTATCCAGAAGTTAAATGGGCAGCCTCGGATGCTGAAGGTACCTCCTCACTAAGAGGTTGTGTGATATAATGGAGATACCCAATGCCAGATCTGCAATCAGGAAAATATGGATCCAAGTTCTTACATATTTACTTGCTATGTGGCCCTTAGAAAGTTTTTTTCCATCTCAGGGTCAGTTTTTATTGTATGTAAAATATTGATGGCACCTGCTGCACACAGTTATTGTGAGGATCTGATGAGATAATGCATATGATGCACTTTGCCAAGTTGCACACACTGTATAAACATGAGCTATTATTATTAGGTCTCCAAGAAATGAATGGTTCACTACTTCTTGGGTTTGTAATAGAGGGGATTCTTAGGCTGAAATTTTGCACAATACCACAAACAATAAAATATTATTTGTATTATAATACAAATGTATCCTGTAATAGAGGCTCCACTATATGGAGTATTAGGTCTCTTTTAGCATTCAATCTAGAATGCATAATCCTTAGGTTGGATGAAATGCTCTTGGAAAGTCCTTCTAAGTCTGAGTTTCTGTGCTTCTGTCATACTGGATCTCAAAAAGGCCATTATGATCCCTTGATTAATGTGGTCCTACACCATAGTGGCAAAGTGGAGGAAAACTATTGTGGCACAGTGGATAGCGCACTGAACCTGAAGTCAGAAAGACGTGAGTTCAAATCTGTCCTCAAACATTTACTAGCTGTGTGACACTGGACAAGCCACATAACTTTGTTGTTTGTTTGTTTATTTGGGGTAGGCAATAGGGTTAAGTGACTTGGCCAGGGTCACACAGCTAGTAAGTGTCAAGTGCCTTGGGCCACATTTGAACTCAGGTCCTCCTGACTCCAGGGCCAGTGCTCTATCCATTGAACCACCTAGCTACCCCAAGTCACATAACTTAGGTTTGCATTAGATTTTTCAGCTATAAAACAGGGATCGTAACAGCATCTACCTCCCTTGTGAGGATGAAATGAAATAATATTTGTGAAGCACTTAGCACAGTACCTGGCACACAATGTAAAGTCCTTTTGCAATCATGTCTCTGGGACCCCTGTTGGGGTTTTCTTGTCAAAGATACTGGAGTGGTTTGTCATTTCCTTCTACAGCTCAGGAGGAAACTGAGGCAAACAGGATAAGTGACTTGGGTCACCAGGGTCACACAGCTAATAAGCATCTGAGGCCAGATTTGAACTATTAATGCTTCTTCCCTTCCTCTATTGTGTGATTGATTATGATCGCAAATAAGTTTTGTAATAATATCCCCCAAAATGTGATACAGAAGTTTTCCTATATCATCTAGAGACAGCAAGAGGATAAAGGAAGGGGCCTGGGTTGGATGCTTTTAATTCCTCCTCCCCAACCCCATTTCCTGGTCTACCCACACAACTCCCAGGTAAGTACAGAGAGACGTAGCAATTGCAGAATAAAGCTCAAGAACAATTCCTAGCATTTCCATCATCCTCTTGCTATTCTTACATGTTCCCTCTGTAACATCTAGTCTGTTATTTTACTGAGAATAAATGTCAAGCTTGCTCCTTTCCTGTCTTGTTGAAGAAAGAAGAAAAGCTAGTCTGGCATCACATGCTCTCTTCCCAGTTCTAAATGAGGTCTTTTTTTAAAGTACTTGCCAAGAACATCATGCGCACAACTGCTGTAGTGTTTGCTAGGATCTCTAATATCCCTGTGAGCAGGCCAGCCAGACTTGCTGATTTATACATGTTCAGATCATTCAAGTATTCTCTTACTTGGTTTCTATTGATAGCTATTTTTGCAGGGCCTCCATTAGATCTAATTGTTCAAATTCCTTTTCGTTTTCTTCATTTCTCTCGTAGAATCCAGGCTGAAAAATGAGTTTAGTACTCCAGTCTTTTGAGAGTTTTGATTAAGTTCATACTTCTTGTCATGTGTTACTAGACCTATTTCTTTAGAGGGACTTCTCTGTCAAATTCTTTTCTGCATCCCTACAGTTCTTTGTCACTAATAGAGTATTTCTATCTACTTTATTGTTGTCAACAGCTTTTTTTTTTCCCTACAACCTTTCATGCCTTGCTTTCCACCTCCTTCACCAAGGCATCATGGAGCTAAGAATACCTCATGATGATTTTTCCTGCAGCTCAAGCTTCCTCAGCACCTAACATGTGGCCTAGAGGTGAAGTAGTAACCTCATATTCATAAATTTCAATACACAAACAGCGCAATGATCTCATTGTTGTGGGGGCCATGTCAACTTTGTTTGCCCATCCTATCTTACTCTTTTCACTTCATTTTTGTTGAGTCATTGTCAGTCATGTCCAACCTTTTGTGACCTCATTTGGAGTTTTCTTTGCAAAGATACTAGAATGGTTTGCCATTTCCTTCTGCAGATCACTTTACAAATGAGGAAAGTGAGGCAGCATTCGAAATCAGGTCTTCTTAACTCCAATTTTAGTGTTCTTACCTAGGGTGCAACCAAGTTGCCTTAGAGTGGAGAGCCCCAGCAAAGAAACGAATAAGCAAAAAAGAAAAAGGTTTTTTCCACATGGCAAGAGTGAAGGATAGCTAGTAGATGTCCTGTATGTTCCAAAGGTAGCCAAAAAATATCAGTGGAACTAGGACTCCTTCACATTGGATAGACTCCCTAGTGGGCAGCTAGGTGGGACAGTCAATAGAGCTTTGGGCCTGGAATCAAAAAGACACATCTTCATGAATTCAAATCTGGTCTCAGACACTTACAAGCTGTGTGACCATGGGGGCAAGTCATTTAACATTTTTTAGCCTCAGTTTCATCATCTGTAAAATGAGGATAATAATAGCAACTACCTCACAAGGTTATTGTGAAGTTAGAATGAGATAACAAGTATGATACTTTGCAAACCTTAAAGTGCTATATAAATGCTAGATATCATCATCATCATCATCCTGCTTCTCCAATGGAATTCTTTTGCTGTGCTGTTGTTGTTATTGTTGTTGAGGCAATTGGAGTTAAGTGACTGGCCCAGGGTCACACAGCTAGTAAGTGTTCAGGTGTCTGAGGCCGATTTGAATTCGGGTCCTCTATCCACTGAGCTCTATCCACTGAGTCACCTACCTGCCCTTCCCATGGAATTCTTTGTAATGGTTTAAAACTTGGTATGCCCATCGAGTATCTCTCCACTGTCCATGAGGTGTGACTTACCTTTTTATATATGTGCACTCTTTCACTTTTGCTCCCTGTCCTAGCCTCACTCTATGATTTTTATCTATCTACAATGACTAAACAGTTACAATACAGCCCTCACTAGAATAATGTTGGTGTCAAAAAGATGAATTTTTGTTTCAGAGAGGAGCTTGGGGCCATTAAAAGAGCTATGCTGTTGTCTAAAGGCAGCCCAGCCCTCCCTCATAGTATTGTTCAATTATGAGCCCAACTAAGTGTCCATATGCAATGGCTGAGAGTTACTTTTCTCTTGCCTTAGAATCCTCTACATGTCTGCTCAACTCAACTGGAAGCTTCTTGACTGAAAGGGCTCTGTTCCTTTGTATCTCCCTTGAAAAGTACTGGTTATATATAGCTGGGATACTTAACAAGTGCTTATGGAATTCGGGTTTCTTGCTTTGTACCTTTTTTTCTATGGTTTTTCTTTGCTTATAGATTTCTTCATTTTCTCAAGAAAAAAAAAATGTTCTCTTTTCTCAGTTTTCAGCCCTAACCAACTTCTAATCCCATCTTACCTTTAGTCTGCCTTTGAAGATCATGGATGGTCATACTAAGGTCTAAGGCCATAGTAAGTATTGTCCTTGTAAGGTCAATACCCAGTGAGCACTGTCTTCATTTCCTAAATGCCTGAAAGGTTCCTTCTTAAAATTGTTATTAGATTATGCTTATTCATTAGGAATATTTTTCTAACACTAGACCTGTGCCTAGTAATTAGTGGACACCTACTAAAAGATTGTTGATTTATTTTATTAATTGATAGGACCTAATTAAATATCATTGCCAACTGTATCTCTTTTAGCAGAGTGACCTGAAGAAGGCACTGGAATGTAAATTAAATGATACTATCCCTAATTCTATTACTCTCACTATGTCACTTGGTAAACTTTAGGAAGTGACTTCCCTAATCTGTCTTTGATTCTTCTTTGGAAAATGGCAATAACAAACATGTTCTGCTTAACTCATAGGGTTATTATAAAGATAAAAATTAAAAATAAATACAAAAGCATTTTTAAAAGTTAGAAAAAAATGTTTAATGTAGTATAATATTTACTTTTATTCTAAATCTTATTTTGTATCATTTCTTGGATTTTTTTGTACAAAATGCTTTGATCATGACTTTTCATATTACAAAGTTGGCTTCACTAAACAATATGAAATAGATCAGCCTCCTTGTGTAAGCCAACTGGTTTAGGTTGTCTCAAATGCTGTTTAAAAATGATTCATTACTCTCCTCCTTCCCCATCTTTTCAGTCCTGTCTGGATGCCTGAAATTTCCATAATTAAAATTACTCTTGAGTTATGATTACCCTTTAGGAATTCAGGTATAAAACTAGGTCTCAATCAAGTATCTCCCATATTTTTCAGTATCTATCATTGCTTTTATCTTACATCCAAGGTTTTTTCATCACCGTCTACTTCACTGTCAAATAAAAAATTACTTTTCCTATTAATACTTTTAATATATGTCCACTCTTTCACCTTTACTTCCTGCCCTACCATCAGTCTATGGCTTCTTTCCATCTGCAATGACAAAACACTTTTAAGAATGAACCAGGGGGCAGCTAGGTGGTGCAGTGGATAGAGCATTGGCCCAGGAGTCAGAAGGACTTGAGTTCAAATCTGGCCTCAGACACTTGAAACTTACTAGCTATGTGACCCTGGCAAGTCACTTAACCCCATTGTATAGCCAAAAAAATAAATAAATAAAAAGATTCTGGATCTCCTTGGGGCAGCTAGGTGGTGCAATGGATAGAGCACTGGCCCTGAATTCAAGAGGACCTGAGTTCAAATCGGGCCTCAGACCAAACATTTGACACTTACTAGCTATGTGACCCTGGACAAGTCACTTAACCCCAAATGCCTAAAAAAAAAATGAACTTGCAAGATTTCTGGTGTGCCCACTAGATCATCACAACATCCCTCATTTTTATTCATTATTAACTCTTTTTTTTCCAGTTACTTACTGAGTTGAATTTAAAGAGTTATTTTTATATTGCCAGTGCTACTATATTTTTTTAATCCCACAAAGCTATAAGGGCTGAGCAGTAGTTTAATACCTAAGAGTATATACTAAGATTAGAAAATTAGCTATATTTAAAAAAATATATACGTCAGTTGTAGATATAACCTATGGGAATATATTTCTAAGTGAGAAAGTCTGCTGTTGATTAATTCCTTTCATTGTGGTCCACCTATGCATAGGCTGATGATAAATAACCTCCCAGCAAAATATGTAAGGTGTGATGAATTCTAAGTACTTTTAAGTAGCCTATGATATGGGTAAATAAGGGCTGAAGCTTTCACCATTTCCTTAACTCAAATGTTATTTCTGAAGTAAAGATTACATCTTGGGGTATATACCCTTCATATACTCTTTATAGTAATATACTTTTCAAATACTCTGTCCCTAATAAAATATTCCTCCCTTTTAAAAAAAAAAGAGATGAAAAACTGAAAATAGAACTAGATTCTAAAAGGTTTACAAAAATTAATGAGCCATGAGGAGTTATTAATGGAAATTAAGATGTTTAGTGGTCTATTTCTAATTTTCTTTAAATTAATGTCTAGGAAAGCAACTATAGTATTCTGTAAAAATGTCCTCCCATGACATTATCTGAGACCATAATGGGCTCAATCAGTAGTGAATTTGACTCAGTTTGGCATTTCCCAAACTAAGGTTGTTAGTTATCTACATATATGTCATATCCAATACCTAGATTGTAACCTATGTGACGGAAGGACCTATGTCTTATCTAAACTTTTTGTCTCTCCTAGAACTGACTACAATGCTTTTGCTTGATGAATATTCATTGAAATGATGATCTTATGTCATCATGGAATTGGGGGGAAAAAACTCTTGACTGAACGTGGCCGGTATCAAAATATTTAGTTGTCTTCCACTTTCACCAAAGAAATAGAATGGGGGTCCCCAGAACTGAGGACCATTTTGTGGAAGTTTTTTCTAGATGTTATTAGTAATTGGGATTATTACGTATTGCCATATCCAAGGAATCCATCACCAAGTGGCCAGCCCTACTGTTATTTACCTCTGAGTACTTAGCTAGACTGATTCTCAGGAAAACAGAGATAATCTATCACTGGTGCCATGCTTGAAGCCTTTCAGGTAGAGTCAAGCCTGCTATGACATGCAGTCCTCTGGCACACTCTTTAAGTTTCATCAGATAAGGAATTTTTAGTGGAATCTGAAAATGCCATATTCTAATTCACAGTTTTTTTTAAATCTTTTTTGATATGGTTTTTTCTATTTATTTTGGCATCTTTTTGTCATTTATCCTATTTGAGAGTTTTTTTTGGCTTTGAACCGACCATTTCAAATTTTCACATTTTTATTTTTCACCTTAATTTGCATGCTTAATCTGCAATCAGATGAAAAATAGCAGAATTTAAACCAGTAAGAATGACACCTGAGGTTGACCTCAGATTGTCGGATGTTAAGCATGTCACATAGATCGTATTTATTCTGAGTGGGTATGAGTGTGTTTTCCCCAAGAGCTTAAAGTCCCAAGGTCCATCCTGCCTCCCTGCATACTTTTAAGAATATAGCATTGGTAAGAGGTCGTGTCTTTTTTGATGAAAGTCTATCTCTAGCAGTGCCCTTTTGATATCAGTAGTATCAAATCAATTTATCTGAATGCCTACTATTGTGTGGATTAGTTCAATTCAGGTTGGCAAACATTTAGGAAATGCTTCTTGTATTCAAGATAAGATAAAGCCTGGCATAGTGAATAGATGGCCAGCGTCTGTGTCAGAATTAACCAGGTTCAAGTACTACTGGTGATGGGGCCTTTTGAAAGTCAATGCAGTCCTCCCAGGGCACCAAAGAGCTGCAGCTAAACTTCTTTGAAAGAGGGAGTTGGTAGCAGTTTTCTACCTTACATCAATGAAATCCCTCCTCCCTCTGACCCTTCCCCATAATGTGCAATGCACTCTAGGCTAAGCAGGGGAGACAAAGGTAAGGGGCAACTCCTGCCTTCAGATAATTACATTATATTAGAGGAAGGGAAAACTCTATAAATATATATATATATATATATATATATATATATATATATATATATAATACACACACACACACACGTGTATATATGCAGACTTACACACATGCAGATAAGTAGAAAGTATAACCAAAGTTAATACAAAGAATTTCAAAGGGAAAGTAAAAGCCATTTTAACAAGAAGGATCAGGGAAAGGATGGTGTAGGAGTGGTACCTGAGCTACGCTTGTGAGGAGGGAGAATGTCTCTTCAAACTCTGTACGGCCTTCAGACACTTAGCACACTACTCTGCACACAGTAGGTCACTAATAAATGCTTGTGGAATGAATGAGTGTCTTCATGAATGGAAGCTTTCAATATGGATAAAGATTATGTGTTTGAATTAATTATGGTAGTGATTTTAATTTTACTTTAGGACAGCATCTGTTGGTTATGATTTGTGCCAGAATTTTGGGGGGGTTTTTTGTTTTAAAGTAAAATATAGGCATAACCTAAAAAATAAATGAATAAATAAATAAAGGCCTTCTTGAGAACATGTTCAGAAATGTTGACGTTGGCATACTTGCCAAATATGCTATATCTAGAGCATAAATTATAAACTTTCTATTAAATTTTCATAGCAATGCATAATTTTATGACAAAATTAATACTTATTTAGACATGGTCTTAAATATATTTAGCTATCAAGTATTCATATTTTAAATAATTGAGATTTTTCAGAGCAATTATAATTGCAAAATCTCGCATGTACTACTGCTGAGCATTTCTTTATTCTAATTTAATTTTTAGCGTCTCTTGCTGTTCTCCTCCCCCCCCCCACCTCCAGCTTTCCAATGCTCTACATGACTAGTGCTGTAGCTAAAGCATTTACAGAAGCACTGCCAATTGGGAGGAAATAATAAGAAAAATCATACAGGAGACAAAACCGAGACGGCTTGATTGCCAGCTTGTGAGCAATTCTCTGCAATTAATATGGCATAGTTTTTAAAAAGTTGGAAGTTTAAACTGTTGCCTTGTCAACTGTTTAACACTATGGTACCCTAACTAAAATAGCACATTGGTTGAGAAAAGGCCACTAATTCACGCATGTCTTTGGCCAGGCAGACACAATGACCTGTGTCTTTTGCCCTTGACAAAATTGAGGCTATCATAAATTGGTTAATTTCAAGATAATAGGAGCAGTTGAAGAAATATAGCAGTTCTGAACATCACACATTTCCAAAGGAGCCAGATTCCATCTGATGTATGTAAAAAATTCAAGCTTGCATCTAAAGGAGCAGCAGGAGAAATTTTCTCATTCTTTTTGGTGAGATCTGACATCAGCATATAGATGGCTTCATCAATTATTGAGAATGAGACTAAGAAAAGAAAAATGACTGATTTGGGGGGATTCATTTTGAAGTCTGAATTTGAAGCACTCAGACTGAATCAGGACTTGTATATCTAAATCTTTCAGAATTATCTCCTGCTTTTTCACTGGCTCTTCTTGTTAAATTTTCCAGTTCTAGAAAGACAGGCACTGAACGAGCTCTAATACACTGAGACTAGAAGCATAGGGTGCCCACTGATCTTCTGCAAAGAATATGGATCATGAAGGAGAGTACAGATTCCAGTCTGTAAATAAATATCCCTGAAGGTGGAATAAAAAAAAATCAACAGACTTCTAAATTGAATGATAACTTACTTTCTCTTTTTAGAAGTGGTCTCTTTATTTGGTCTAGACAAATGTCACCCCTGTGGCCATTTCCAGTCTTTCCTGTAATGCAAGGTATGGTGGGGGATACTAGCGGGTTTCTTTCTCCTTTTTCACACTCTGGATGTGCATATTCTCCATGTGCAGTCCTGAGAAAACTTTACAGGCTGTGGTAGTTGATAGTCCAAAAACTGTAAAACAAACCAATTGTGAATCAGTGCTCATCTCTAAGTATTTGTGCATTTTAAAACCTCCAACATTCAGGATAAAAATAATGAGACTAGAGTAATAATCCTAGAGGCATCTAGGTGCTTTTCTGCCTGTAGTCAGGAAGACCTGAGTTTAAATTCAATGTCAGATACTTACTGGCTGTGTGATCTTGGTTAAGTCACTTACCTTCCATTTGCTTCAAGTTTTTCATCAGTAAAATGGAGATGATAAGAATAATAATAGTAGTAGTAGCATTTCCCTATCAGGGTTGTGGGGAGAATCAAATGAAAAGATATTTGTAAAGAACTCTGCAAACCATAAAGCTTTAAATACTACCTATTGTAACATGTAGTTTATGATGACATAGTTATATATACACATACATACACATACATATATAAACACATATATGTATACTATATATATATATATATATATATAAAATATAATATTATGAAATAATCAATGTGAAGATTATACTAAAGTATCCACTCTGTACAAGGAACTATCTAGATTCTGGAGGTAATTCTCAAATACTTAGCATCTCAAATGGATCTATGATTTGATCAGTGTTGGCAATCCCTCCAAGATTGCAGATTGCACCCCATCCATACTTGCTCATCCTGGGTAGGTCTTAACTATGTCTTCTCTTATGACTGCCACAGAGGGTACACCCAATGTGTGTCTATTATTTCTGGGATAACAAAAGTATACATACATCCCATTGTTCAGTATCTCTAATGCTTTTCCCCATAAGTAGAATGTAAGCTTCTTGGGGGCAAGAACTGTGCCATTTTTATTTTTTATCTCTAACACCACCCAGGGACTAAAGATAACAATGTGGTACTAGTCTTCCCTTCAAGAAGCTTACATTCTACTCATGGAGGAAACCATTAGACATACTCAACCCTTTAAGTACTACAAGCAATCTTCATGAGCATATGTTACCAAGGAGCCCTCTTTCATGTATATTTTCTCATATGTCCTGGTCTGTCTCCTCAACAACATCTGCTTCTTAAAGACAGAGATATATATCATACTTTTTGTGTCCCTTTTATACATAGCAGGTGTTCTACAAACATTAATTTAGTGGTCTGCAATAGACCCATCCTGAATACAGGCCTAGTTAGAGATATGTCACTGAATTACAGAATGAGTGAATGACTAGCAAAATTAGTCATTCAATCTGCTCAAGTCACTGAAAACTTCCAGATCACTGATAAGAGAAACCCATTAGGGGAAAATATGGAAAATCAAAAGTGGGAGGACTTTGTGTGGTTGTTGTCATTAGAGTACTTAGATAATCCATAATTTAAAACTGTATTCATTAATACATGTTAAAATTTTAGTAATTAGTTTTCACTTCTTTTTTATTATCATTTTGTTTCATTAGAAGACTGTGATCAAGACTTGTCTCATGTGTTTCGTCCCTTTGGGATTTCCTCTGCACACCAAAAATTAATGCTAAAGCTCAGATTGCAAAAATTCCATAGCCTGGCTTACCTTTCTTCTGATGTCCTTGATTTGATTTTACCTATCATTTTCCACCCTTGCCACAGTCAGTGAGTCACTGTCAGTCACTTAGGTAAATGTCCCTCCTTCCACCTGTGGGTAGATTCTTATTCTTCTTGTCTACTTTACCTTGTTTCCCTCTTTCCCCTGTATTTGTGTCTTCTTCCAAATCTCTTCATCATCTTCACCCACAGTGGCTTTAAGATTATAGCTTTGATATTCTGTGAAAAATTATACTGGCTCAAATTAAGCACTAGTAACTGCAAGTAACTTACCCCATACTCAACATGGTTAGGAGAGAATATTTATATAGAATACTAGCATCATAGATCTAGAATTGGGCAGCACACACAAAGGAAGTTATTTTTAATCCTTTCATTCTAGGGGTCACTAAATGACCACAGGAACATAAAGAAATGTCACATAACAGAATCAAACAAATCACAGAATTGGGAATTGGCTAGGACTTTTGCAGCATGTTAGTTTAACCTGTGCCTGAAAAACAATCCCAATTATAATGCACAAGTGATAATCCAGTCTTCACCTGAATATCTCAGTGAGGGGGAACCCACTGCTTCTTGAGATGGGCTAATGCACTTTTGGATTGTGCTGGTCATTAGGATTTGTTTTCCTTGAAGTCAAGCCTAAATCTGTCTCTCTGCAGCCATTATACCTATTTATGACCTTTAAGGCCAAGCAATTACAAATATAATCCCTCTTTCACGTGACAGACTTTCAAGTACTTGAAGACTGTTACCAGGTTTCCCTTGAGTTCTTCTGGCTAAACATCCCTAGTTCCATCAACCAACCAATTTTTATAGGATAAGGATGCAAAGCCACTTTTCTTTGACTTCATCAAGGAATTCTTCAACTTATCAGGCCTCCAACATGTAGGGTCCTGCACTGAGAGTCTGTGATTTTTTTTTATTACCGTTTTTTTTCCACTTAATAGTACTTTATTTTTTTCCAATTACTTGTAAAGATACTTTTCAACATTCATTTGTATGATTTTGAGTTCCAATTTTTTCTCCGTCCCTCCCACTCCACTTCCCTTTACACCCCACCCCCTCCCAAAGACAGTAAACAAGCTGATATAGGTCATACATGTACAATCATATTAAACATATTTCCACATTAGTCATGTTGTGAAAGAAGAATCACAACAAAAGGGAAAAACTACGAGAAACAAAAAATAGTGAAAATAATATGCTTCAATCTGCATTCAGACTCCATAGTTCTTTCTCTGGATGTGGATAGCATTTTCCTCCACGAGTCTTTTGAAATTGTCTTGGGTCATTGTGTTGCTGAGAAGAGCTAAGTCTATCATAGTTGATCATCACACAATGTTGCTGTTACTGTGTATAATGTCCTGATTCTGAGCACTTCACTCAGCATCATTTCATTTAGTCTTTCCAGGTTTTTCTGAATTCTATCTTCTCACCATTTCTCATGCATAGCACAATAGTAATCCATTACATTCATATACCACAACTTGTTCAGCCATTCCCCAGTTGATGGGCATCCCTCAATTTCCAATTCTTTGCCACCACAAAAAGAGCTGCTATAAATATTTTTGTACATGTGGGTCCTTTTCCCTTTTTTATTATCTCTTTGGGATACAGATCTAGTAGTGGTAGTGGCTGGATCAAAGAGTTTACACAGTTTTATAGCCTTTTGAGCATAGTTCCAAATTGCTCTCCAGAACGGTTAGATCAGTTCACAACTCCACCAACAATGCATTAGTGTTCCAATTTTCCCACGTCTTCTTCAACATTTATCACTTTCCTTTTCTGTCATATTAGCCAATCTGACGGGTGTGAGGTGGTACCTCAGAGTTGTTTTAATTTGCACTTCTCTAATAATGATTTAGAGCCTAGGGTCCATGGTTGTTTAAAATATTTTGGTAACTATTTTCCTTTATAATCCTGTGTATTTTATTTAATGCTTTAAAAAAAACATTATGCTAAAAAGAAATCCATAGGCTTCTCCAGATTGCCAAAGGGATCCTTTATATAAAATAAAGATGAGGACCCCTGCTCTGGATTTAATCTGACCAGGACAGAGTGCAGAAAAACTACTATTTTATTATTTCTGGTAGCTGTGTATTGCTTAATGTAGTCCAAGGCTACATTCATTTTTTCCATTGTCATTTCACATTTAAGTTATTGTTTGCAAACCAATAAAACCCCCAGATGTTTTTTTCCAGACAAATTTCCTTCTAAAGAGGCCTCTCCAGTTTTATACTCATGAAGTCAATTTCTTATACCCAAGTTCAAGGCTTTAAATTTATTCACGTTAAATTATGTCACTTGTTTTAGGCCCAATGTTCTAACCTTTTAAGAACCTTTTAATTCTTACCTGTTTTAGCTATGTGTCATCCTCAACTTTGATAAGGATGTCATCTGTGCCTGTAACCAAATCATTGGTAAAAATCCCATCTGTGCCCTTCACCAAGTCATTGATAAATATGTCAAGCAGCACAGTCACATGACAAGATCCCAAGGGATAGCTTAATGTTTACTCTCAAAATGGCCCTAAGGGGTTTTAGGCTGAGAGTATGTGAACTTTCCATTATGACCTCTGGATGCTAAGGAAATGCCCTAAATATCCTCAACATCCCCTCAATATGTCATTGTGGATTTCTTATCCCTGAATTTATCAAAACCCTTCTTGAATCTATTTTTATACTGAAGAGGTATATAATAACATCTCCAGGTAACAAGTTCCATATGCTTATAGCTCATATCATCAAGAATCAAGAAGCAAATGAATGTAAATTTTGGATTAGTAAATAATTTTGGATTGTAAATAATACCATCAATAAAGGGAAGCTTTCAACATGGGCACACATGCAGATTTAGAAAAACATCCAAGGATGTCCTTCGTGAAATAAGAATTAGTTTGCCACTGCCCAGCAGCACCTGGTTTTTATGAGCACAAGAACAGTTTTCCATTCTGCATTGGAAAATGTAGTTTCCAGGTATGAGTTGTCCCTTGGGAACATTGCATTTCCCTATTCCCTGATTTCAGCATATGGCACAGGACTGCAAAGCCCAAACAAGTGAGCACTCCACAGAACCCAGAGTGGTGTGAGCAACAGTTTTCTCTCCCCACCCCAACCTAGAGCTAGCTATATTGGAAGCAAAACTTGAGAAGTGTTGCTAGAACATACTGCAAATTACAAAATGTGTGGGTCTTTGGAACTGCTTTGAACATTTTCATATTTTCTAACTCCTGTTTTTACCAAGATAACCAATGTAGCTTAGAATGTCTCACAAATATTTTCAAGACATAAAAAGTAACTTCTAGCATATTTCATGTGGGCTTTTTTTTTTAGCTTTTGCCTTATACAATATCCATTCTGTCTTAATTGATGATGTTAGAAAGAAATTATAGTTTTTTAGAACTGGAAAAACCTAGAATTAATCCAAGGGTTACTACATTTCAGAGGAACTGTGAACTTGGTAAAAAAAAAATTACTTATTCAATGTCACTGACTTCTAAATGAAATTTAGCCTTTCCTTCAATTATGAGTATAGGCAACAAACATTATTCTGAGAAGTGATCCATAATAAGAGAAAAATTAAGAGTCCCTGGGATAGTCAGGTTTTTTATGACATTGGAAATTATTACATAAAAATATTACTTATTTATCGTAATAGTTACCTGCATGACTACTCAAATATTGTCACCTAAATTTATTTAAATCAATTTTATCACCCCTCTGCAATTACAAAAGGTCTTCTCTTCTCTTGATAGGGAAGCATTATTCCCATTAGAATTAATTAATGAAGTAATTAGAATTAATGGACATTTTCCAGTATAGAAGAGCCTAAACCTCATCTTATAATATACCCATAAGATTTTGCTTCCAAAGATCAACCTCATAGAGAAGCAACAGCACAAAAATTCTTTAGCTCCTTTTATTTATTCTTATGCTGTTATATTTTAGCAAATACTGGACCTGCCCTTTGGTTAAAGTTGTAACATGCATAGCAATTTATAAAATTTCCAACAACCCATAAAATAGATCATAAAGAGAGGCTTCTAATTAGTGTTAGTTCCAGACACAAAGACAAGAGAAATTTAACAAATTCCCTATTATGATTTGTTTAAAAGTTAGCCTATCATCATTTTGCCTATCACAGTTTCAAAAATGAAAAACCATTGGAAAACATATTCAAAGCAAGTGTAGTAGTTAGGGGGAAAAAAGCCCTAGATGAGGAATCAGGGTACCATGGCTTTTCAATGTTATCCTGGGGCAAGCTGCATTGTGTTAAGTCCTGTCAATTAGGACATCTGTAAAATGGGTGCCAGTTTATTACCTTTGAGGTGTGTATGTTTCATAGGATGTTATGACTCACACTGGGGAATTTGAATCAAAGTGGATTAAAACCTGAGAAATGCTAAACAAATATAAAGTCATTATTTATTATTATTATTATCATTATTATTATTATTATTATTATTATTATTATTGTAAGCACAAGCTACTTAACAAAAGAATATTGATCTAAGTGAATGAATGAAAGATCAAGGATAAGAATCCAAAACTCTTGCTAACTCCCATCTAATACTCTTGCCTCTACGTGTTGAGGTCACTATGTTCATTTGATTTGAGTACTTCATATATGGATAAGTACAAAATTAAAGCGAAGTTTGCTTTTCATCAGATGCCCATCCCCTCCACTATAAGCTGAACTAATTTCTAAAACTTTACAAAGACAAATAATGTCAGGGACTTTTATCCTTCAAACAGATAAATAATAATAGTTATCCATTTTTTAAAAAAATTTTGAAGATTTAAAAATGGTAGGAAAGATTCACATATAATTAGTTCATGGCACCAAATGCAAAGAATTAAATTACAAGTAAGCATATGTTAATAGAATCTGAATGTCTTACAGAAAAAAAAAATATTACCTTATAAATATTTGAAGAGATTTTGACACAAAATGTAGGAAAGGAAATAAACTGCAGTCATCAGTGTCGTGAGATTAATCTGGGACAGGATGAAGGGTAGGAAACTTCATGAAATCTGACAAAACATAGCAATGGTTTTTAATTCAATTAAACAGACATTTATTGGGTATTTGACTGTGTGGGGCAATTGATCGTTATTTCCTAAAGGTTCCAGTTTTCTTTTACATCCCCTTTGTCTATTTCAATGGAGAGTAACTAATTTTTTCAGAAAAGTCACTAACAGCATTCTTCATGGAAACCCTTGTAAAAATGTAACGCATGCCATTCAGTAAAGGCTCTATCAAAATTGTTTTCTAAATTATTCCCAACACTTTCCAAATCCAAAATTACCTCCATGCTCACGGAGCTTTTGATGTTGCTGGCAACAGATGATATGCCCTGATCAATATGTATGATAGTGGGAAATCTGAAGAGCCTTTTTGGCATCTGCTTAAAATAATCTACACTGGGAATAGGACAGATTTACCAAAAAAATAAATCAATAAACATTTGTGGCGATAATGTTAAGATTAGGTCGAGTTACAGATTTGCTTGACTCATGTCTATTAAAGGATTTTGTTTTTCTAAGATGTAAAACTGCTATGATTTTTCCAGGCTCCTTACAATGTGAAATCTTTACCTCTTTTCTCATCTTCTTCAATATGCCTCTAATCATAACATTCAAAATTATTTCACTGTCAATTGAAATTAATATGTTTCCTCAGGTTAATCTGCTGGCTTTTGGGGTGATCATCTATAAAGTTTTTCGACATACTGCAATGCTAAAACCAGAAGTTAGTTGTTATGAAAATATAAGGTAAGTTTTCTTCCAAGTCTCCTTTCTTTGATAAGGTAGACCCTTCATTAATCTATGCTACCAACAACCTATGGCCAAAGTACTCAGAAAATAGCAAGTTCACCCTCATTATTTTGCAATAGCATTTAATATATTTTTTAAGGTTTTTAATCACCATAGATAAGCTATGTTGGTATAATAGAAAGCAGGATTTGGAGTTAGGAAGATCTGAGTTCAAATCCTGCCTAATATATTAGCTGCATGACGTTGGATGAGACATTTAATCTGTCAAAGCCACAGCTTCCTTATTTGTAAAGTCACAGGGTTGTAATTCAATTAACTAATTATTTCTTAATGCTTACTAGACACTAGGAGTACAAAGACAACAATAAAACAGTCGATGACCTCAAAGAACTTACATTCTAGAGTCAGCTAGGTAGCAGAGTAGAGAGTGCTAGGCCTGAAGTTAGAAGACCTGACTGAGTTCAAATCCAGCCTCAGACACTAACTAGTTATGTGACCCTGAGCAAGTCACTTAATCTCTGTTTGCCTCAGTTTCCTCAATGGTAAAATGGAGATAATAGCACCTACCTCCCAAAGCTGTTGAGAGGACATATGAGTACATAATAGTTTTAAAGCTCTTAGCACAGTGCCTGACAAATAGTAGGCCCTACACAAAATGCTAGCTTTTATTGTTGTTATTACTAGTACACTAGATGGTGCTTAGCCAACCTTTAAGTGCCATATACTCAAATACTCCAGTGAACCAATAATTTCATTGACGTGTGTCCTCAGTGAGCATGCAGATCTCAAACTATCCGAGTGTCCCATTTCTGTTACTCTTCTCCATATCTTCCAACAAGTTGGCCACAGGGGGTCTTCCCAACATGCTAGGGGTCTTTCTTGATGTCTTTGAACATCAGGATGCTGGCTTACACTATATAAATGTCAGTTATTGTTACCCAAAAAATGATTGGGCTTGTGCTCAGAAAGCACAAGGTCATTTCTTAGTCATTTTCCTTCTAAGAAGGACAAAATCTTCTAAAGATATTTTTTGATGGGGTGGAGAATTAGTCCTAGATTGCATGTTGCCATGATTTTCTCCATCAGCTCTTTCTCCTTAAAACTGATTTATTGAGACCTTGAAAACCGTTTGTGCAGGGAAAGCTGAAGTGTACAATAGGGAACATTGAAAACAACGTACTGTTTGTGTTGCTTAGAAACACTCCTGCAGTTTCCATGTGTTGCACCAGATTTATAGTTAGGATTTAGCTATTGTGTGATTGATGACTTTCTGTTACTCCTTCCCCTCTGCAGTCTCATGGAGGGAGCTGGTTTTAATGAAGTTGAAAATGATTCATTTTCTAAGGAACAGGGCTAAAAGATCTTCCATACTAAGGAGTGATTGGACTAAGAATGAATGAAAAACCAATCATTAGTTACTCCATTTTCAAGGCAATGAAAGTCATCAGTATAGTCAGTGAATAAGACTGTATAATATTTCACCGAAAGTCATAGGCAATTCTTTTTTTTTTGTCAAAATGTAGGTACATACACACACATGCCCATATATATTATACGCACATTCACATGTGTTATATGCTTGTGATATACATACGCAAGCATACTAGGTACTTCTAACATAGAGACATCAGTACTCTGACCCTGGAAGAATTGAGAGGCATTTGTGTTGTAAGATCAAAAGGAAGAAAATCTAGTTTTACATCCTGCACCTTCTTCTGTATCGCATCTGAAAGGAAGCCAGAAAATTCTTTTGATGTTGTGCACATGGGCTGACCTATGGAGCACACAGCACATTTTTCAAGGTTTCTTGGGGAAAATACTTCATAACAGATATATGTTTTACCTTTGGGAATTACATGAACAGTAGATTTAAAATCAAATCATATTGGTCTGCAGTATACCAGAAAGAGGGGAGGGGGAAAAAAAAAACATTTTCAGATTAGAAAGTCTCTTTTGGAAAAAAAAATTATCTGCTTTTTTAATGCTGCACATAGCCTGCTTTTAGCTATAAGTTCCTGCAACAGTACAGCAGCACACCCTAAAGGCCACCCCATGTAACTACAGTAGGCTTTCTTTTTTCATAATTCAAAATTATTTTCGGTCTTTTTTTAAGAAGATTCTTTGGCTTGTGAATTTTCCACGGTATAATTATGGAAGGCTTCAGAATGTCAAACAAGGTACTGAAGCCTCCTTTATAATGCTATAAATATGATTTAGGTCGTGTGCACGGGGAGCCCTGGCCCTGCTCTTCCTTCTTGGAACCACCTGGATCTTTGGGGTTCTCCATGTTGTACATGCATCGGTGGTGACAGCATACCTTTTCACAATCAGCAATGCTTTCCAGGGGATGTTCATCTTCCTATTTCTTTGTGTTTTATCTAGAAAAGTAAGTATTTCACCTTCATTCAGTATCTCCTGCTTGTAATGCATAAAACTGATACCCCAGTGAATGAAAACAACTATCTGAAGAGAATTAATTGCTTTAGCCTTTCTTTCCTAAAGACAGTGAATTTCATCACCACTATTATCAATTGCTTCTGGAAAGTTTCACACGTGGATATTTAGGCCTCTCAGTATGATGCTTTTGCATTGTCCTTGATTTTTAAATCATTATAAGAGATTTTGGAAATTTACTATGAATGAATTCACAGAATTCTGTAAAAGTAATGTATTATTTCTTTTGTTTGTCTTCATTTTTTTTTCCAGATTCAAGAAGAATACTACAGGTTATTCAAAAATGTTCCTTGTTGTTCCGGCTGCTTACGGTAAATAAAAGGACATTCCAACTCAATACTGGCATAAAGAGAGAAATCAGACTTAAACATTTATTCATGAAATATGGCATTGTAAAAACACCAAGTGACATACTGGACAGTCAGACTTCAACTCAGTCATGCCATCTACAGGATAGAGACTGTCATCAAATATGTGATTAATCTATACATTCATACAAGCCATTGTAAATTGGTGTCAAAAATAATAGACCAGATAAGTGGGGAAGGATTGAATTCTTATTAGAGATAGAGCCATATCTATCAAAAATCTTATTTCTTACCTACAGAACGATCAAATAACATGAAAGAACCACTTTTTTTCTTGAACTCTGACTTTAAAACATGTCTCCCTCCCTCCTTTAGTAATGAATTTCTTTACCTAAAGTGGGTCATTAGAATAAGAATGAAGAGACAGAAGAACAAAACATTAAAAGAAAATGGAGACTCAAAACACTGAGCTGTCCTTCTGGTAAACTCGTCCATGTAAAGTAGCTAAGAACTAGTGAGGACGAAATAAGGACTAGAAGGAATAAACCCCTTTCAAAAACTTAAGGAAATGCTCTGAAGTTACATTTCTATGACAACAACTTATAGACCCATCTCTGAGAAATCAATTTCCCTCTGTGAATAATATTCTGGGAGAGACTCAGTCACTTCTTAAGTTAATTGTCGACGGGCAATTGTGCTCTGCTGATTCTTCACTTCTATGCCTTTATGAGTTTAATTAAGTAAAAAAAAAATCAGTGTTGGAGAAATGTATAACGTGATGTAATGGTCAAGCTACTGCCTGCATGTGTCAAAGGCCCACTGCTATACATGTCATTAAATGTAAAAACAGTGTACATAGAGCAGATATTTCTATTGAACTTGGTTTTCCTGAAGTGAGTATTATCTAGGGGGGGCGGGGGGGACTGGTCTTTTTAGATGCTTTGTTTTTTATTGTCTGAAGTCTTATAGATCCCATTACCAAATTCCCCACATGATTCTCATTTGTCAAAGGACTTTGTAAATATGAAACTGTGCATAAATTAACTTTTCTGTTTTAAAAAGTACCTTTTAAAAAATTATTTATAACAAAGAAATCACTAAGAATTTCTGTCATATCTTCCCTGAAAACTTTTCTATAGATGTTTTGTTAGAACATGTGTGGGAAAATGTGCTGTCTATCTCCCTAATGGAAAAAAAAATTACTATTTTCCCCTCAAAGAAATAATTGCAGAATTAAATGTAATAATTGCTGCCATGTGAATTAGATCAATATATGAAATAGTTCACTTTTACTTTAAAAAGTATTTCCTTGTTATTTAAGCCAAGCCCTATAAATGCTCCCCTACCAAATAAACTAATGCCTGAAAGAAATTTTCTTGCATCAGCTTTTCTTAGTTTTTGCCAAAAATGAAATGGAAATTCATAAGCCTTCTATATTTGATACTATACTGGCTGGTTGCTTTCCTTTCAGCTCCTTGTCTATTGCATGGACAGTCTGTGGCCTGTCAGAAACATCATCCTGACTGGGTATTTATTAAGTGGCCACACGTGCACAGCCATGTGTGAGTTAACATCAGGCTGGCTGGCCCAGGAAACACGCTTTCCTACTGCGTAATGACTGCAGTAGCCTGGGTGATACTGAGCAAAGTAATTTGTCTGAGAGCACACAGGATGAGAAGCAATGGCGATGTTTATGTAATGACATCTCTAGGAGCAAGATCCCAGCCACAGATCCATATGGCAAACCTAAAACCCAGGATACAGTATATTCATCAATCCTACCATTGATGTCAGTGGGAAACCTGGCTTCTAAGAAGACAATTGGGGGATGGGGAGGGGGAGGGTCTTTGCTGCCAGATAGAGAAAGCCCAGTATTTCTTTTGCCAGGTTTCATATGGGGGGAATAGAATGCCCTATCTAAGAAAAATGATTTTTTTGCTTGTTTAAAAAAATGGATTGAAAATCACATGTCTGGAAACCACCATCCTATTTTCTGTACTATACTAGAAATGCTACTGACTCAAACACGATTAAAGTCAAGCATTAATGCACTATCGATAATTGTTTAGCCTTGCTAACTAGGTACTTTCTCCCATGTTCTTTGCTTTAAAACCACATGCTGTGGCATTATAGACTAGCATTCTGCTAGTCAATCTTCAGAAGTCATTTTATAAAGTAGGGGTTATATGAGATATAGGATAATGAACAAGAAGGGACCTCAAGCAAAATCAGGCAAAGAGAGCTTAGAGCATGCCCTTAGAGTTGGAAGGGCCCTTAGAAATCCAAATGATCAATTGTCTTCATACAAAGCCCTAAAAAAGATAGGTGATTTGACCAAGGTCACCCAGGAGAGGTGCATTTGTACCTTAGCACTGATCGATTTCCCCAAGTCTCATCAAACCTCAGTTTCCTCCTCTGTAACACAAGAAGAAGTAATGTGTGTGCTATCTACCTCACTGAGTGCTTGTAAGGTCAGCATTTTGTAAAACTTGGCTGTAAAAACATAAGTTTTGATTATCATTGAGTCAATTTTGTGGATAAGGAAAGTGAAGCCATGCTATTTAAATGTCCTCTTCCAAGGTTAATGGCAGTACAAAGACAAGAAAATAAGTATTTTTACTTTAGGCAGGAAATATTCTAGCTACACCCATATGCAAGGGAGTTGTTGATCAATCAATCAACAAACATTTATTAACATGCCAGCCACTGTGCTAAGTGATAGTGCTATCAAAAAAAAAAAAAGACAGACTGCCTACTTTTAAGGAGGTCACATTCTTCTCTCTCTCTCTCTCTCTCTCTCTCTCTCTCTCTCTCTCTCTCTCTCTCTCTCTCTCTCTCTTTTTTGGCTGGGCAATGGGGTTAAGTAACTTGCCCAGGGTCACACAGCTAGTGTCTGAGGCTGGATTTGAACTCAGGTCCTCCTGACTCCAGGGCTGGTGCTCTATCCACTGCACCACCTAGCTGCCCCAGGAGCTCACATTCTAACGAGAAAAGCAACATGTAAATAAAGAAGTACATACAAGGTACAGAGTAAAAAGGAGGTATCTTTGGAGGAGAAAGCCAAAGTGCCATGTTTTCACATTTGAAACAAGGACACAGAGATATGTTAATCAGCAATGTACAGGGTTAGGAAAAAGGACTAGATCTGTGATTTCATTGGTATAAGGAACTCCCTGTAGCAATGCAAGTAACTTATAGTCTTAGAATGACCTAGACTGGCAGGAGGTTAAGTATCTCACCCAGGTTCAGACAGCCAGGATACATTAGAGACAGCTCTTGAATACAAGACTTCTTGGCTTTGAGACCTACTCTATATTCAATGTCGCTTATCTCTATTTCCCTTTTGTATTGGCCAGATGGATTGGATTTATAATCTGACAAGTACAGTGAGCTCTTGATATGAAAACTCAATAAATCAATCAATAAGTATTTATCAAGCACCTATAATGTTCTAAGCACTGATCTAGGCACTGAGGATACAAATGCCAGAAACAGTCCATACCCTCAAGAAGTTCACATTCTACTGTGTTCACAGATATATAAATTCAGTGTGTGTGCATATATATATATATATATATATATATATATATATATATATGCATATATAATATATATTGTTGCTATTATATATATATGTATATATATATATATATATATATATATATATATATATGCTGTTGTTAAGTTATTTTTTAGTCATGTTCAACTCTGTAATCCCATTTGGGGTTTTCTTGGCAAAGATACTGGAGTGATTTACCACTTCCTTCTCCAGTTTATTTTACCAATGAGGAAACTGAGGCAAATAGGATTAAGTGACTTTCTCAGATTCACACAGCTAGTACATGTCTGAGACCAGATTTGAACTCAGGAAGAGTCTTCCTGACTCCAGGCTCAGCACTCTGTCCATTGCACCATCTAACTGCCTATATCTGTGTGTATGTATGTGTATGTATATGTATATTTATGTGTATGTATGTATATATATATATGTGTGTGTGTGTGTGTGTGTGTGTGTGTGTGTGTATGTGTGTGTGTGTATACACATATAGATGTATACACATACATATACGTGTATACACACACAACAACAACTATAACAACAAATGCATAGTTGGAGGGAGGAGGGAGGGGACTACCAACTGAAGAATCAGAAAAGACTCTTTGAAGAAGGTAGCAGTTAGAATGAGTCTTGAAAAACAACTCTGTATTCTGAGAAGCAGAAAGAAGGAGGCAGAGAGCTTCAGTGTTTGGAATAAGTCTGTGCAAGAATGTGGAGATGGGAGATGGATTATTATGTATGAGAATCTCCAAGTCAACTGGACTGGCTGAAGCATAGAGGATGTGTAATGTGTAGTTAGACTGGAAGGATAGATTTGATTCAGATTATGAAGGCCAAAGAGAGGAGCCTTGAGGGACATTAGGGGAATCGCTTGAAGTTTCTTGAGCAAGGTCAGACCCTTCATTTAGGAAAATCAATTTGAGAGCTTAATGGAAGATCGTGTAGAGTTGGGAGAGACTAGAAGCATGGAGATCTTTTAGGAGTCTATTGTAATAGTCCAGACAAGAGGTGATGACTCCTTCTGCCAATCAGTAGCCAGGCTATAAGGTAGTCAGTCTCCTGGGGCACCCAGACCTTAAGTCATTACCCCTTACTTATATTACAAAACTATTTGGAAATCCATAATCCACATTTGCATAGATAGGCCCAAAATGTAACTGGCCTGGGAAATTTTTCATTATTATACTAATAATATCATTAATAGTAAATGCATTTTCCTGAATCCAATTTTCCTCTCCCCCTCTGAGATGGATAGGTAAAATCTTAAGGGTGCATGGGAATCATTTGTGAAATGAGCAGCTATTTCACATGTATTATTTTGGTAGGCAATAAAGGGGTGCATAATAGATTTCATGAGCTAAACTTTTTTAAAAGGGGAAGAGTAAAAGTGAAAGTATGAGACACAGTGATATCCTTTACAAAAACTTATAAGATAGTGCTAAATACATTCAATAGAATGAAAGCTCCACGAGGGCAGGACTTAATTTTGTTCTTGTATTCCCAGTGTCTGGTGCTTTGCACAAAGCAGTCACTTAACAAAATTTTATGAGTTAAATTGAATTGATTCACAATCAGTTCTTACAGGTTAGTAGGAAGAAAAGAGATTTATGAATAAAAATGGAGAAGATAAAATAGTTTATAATTATTTAAGCACAGATGACAGACTAATGCCATAAACTACTTTCATGATGTAAACTACACCGAACACTCTTCAGCGGTTCCCCTTTCCATATGCACCAAGTTTAAATTCTTTACCTGGCAGCCAAGACATACATCCCCTGTGCCACACCCTGTGTTCAATTACTTCTCACTACTTATCTATCCACATCTTCTGATTGAATCAGACTAGGACCCTTCCTGTCCCATAAACAGCCAGTGCATCAACATGGATTTATTAAGCACTTATTATGTGCCAGGCGCTGTTCTAAGCATTGGGATTACAGAGCCAAAAGGATCCTTATTGCCCTCTTCAATGATACTCTCCCCACTTTTGGTCTCTATAAACTGCCTTAGCCTCATTCTTCTTCCTGTCTGAAAACTTTTCAGTCTCCATTGCTTATTCTTTGCCTTACCCTTATCCCTTAAGTGTGAGTGCCCCATAAGGTTCTCTCCTAGGGCCTCTTCTTTCTCTATATGTTTTTTTTTTAATTTTAATGATCTTTTCAAAATATCATAGATCTAATTATCACCTCTACACAGATGACTCCCAAATTTAAGCATCTGTCCCTAATGTCTCCCATGAACTCTCATCCTGCTTAACCAGTTGCTTTCAGAACATCTAGAATTGTCCCACCAGTACCTCAAACTTACTTGATCTGGTATCATCTGGTGTCTTCCCTAATATAAGTTCCTTGAAATCTGGGCCTGTCTTTTTTCCCCCTTTCTTTTCTTTCAAAAGAAAATGCATCCCTGTCACTTAGTAAAGAGGCTTACACATTTTAGTGATTAATAAATGCTTGTTGAATTTTTTCAAGCAAATCTCCCACTAATTCCCATCTGCACACCTCTATTCTTGCTGTCTCCCCTGCCTGAAATGCCTTCTAGGCTGGACACTCTGAGGAGGAAGCAGCTGCTTGTCTTTTCAGGAATGATGATGTATATCCCTAAATTCTGTCAAGTGAGAAGTAATCAAGTAAGGATCAGAGGAAATGAGACAATAGCATGATATAGCTGAAATAGGATTGGATGTGGAGTCTAGAGACCTGGGTTCACTCGGCTATGAAACCACTCTTGCCTACTCCATTCTCTGATCTCACCCTTCTCTCAGATGAAGAGCTCACTCAGTACAAAAGAATTTAATGCTTAATTACCCAATCTTTGCAAATTCGTTATGCAACTTGTGAATTTTTAACTTGTATGTGTTTTGCTCCATTCTACATGTCAGAACCTGAAGCAATGAGCAGAAATTGTGTAGACATAGCTTTCTACTCTCTGTAAGGAACAATTTCTAACAATTAAAACTGCCCCAAAGTAGAACATGTTCTTTTGGGATGCAGAGAGTTCCACATCTCTAGAAGCCTTAAGTCTGGGCTGGATGGTCACTTGCCAGATAAACTGCAGACATCAGGTATGAATATCCTGGATGACCTCTTACATTCTTTCCAACTTTGAGATTCTGGATTTAATTCAATTCAATTCACTTCAACAAAGGCTACTATGTTCATGATGCTATATTAAGCTCCAGTGCTACCAAGACAAAAAAAAAAACTCTGCCTTCATACTCATTCTAAGACAGTATGAAGTATTTTCCACTTTATGAAGAATGGAAAAAATCTATCAAGAAATAATTTATCACATGATGAGACAATAAAGACCACATTAAACAGATAGAAAATTTTGGAATTTCCATGAAGAATACAGAGACTAAAGAAGGAATAAATAAGTATGAAGGCCATGAATCAAAGAATAAAACTCTGAAAGGGAAAATGAAGATAAATAGTTGAGAGAATGAGAACTGAAACCATTTTTTTAGAAAGCATAGAAGATGAAATTTATAACTAACAAGTTGAAGCAGAAACAAAGGAATAGTATTTTTATTTGACTACTTCACTAAGAGGGAAGGGGGGGAGAGTTAAATAACTAGGTTAAAGGAAGAAAGTAAAAGGAATTAATAAGTTAGGCAATACTCCAGAATTAGGGAAAGGGATTGGAGGCAGGGATTGGAGAGATAATCAGAGATGGGGGAAGAAACCCACTGGGAAAGGTTCGCCTTCAAGTTAGTTAAGTTCAAATAACTTAAGAAACAAAGTGCTCTCTTTACAAATAAAGAGGGAGGAGGGAATCCTAATTCAGAAATATAATATTCAAGACAAATAGAATAAAATATAAACTTAGTCATCATAGTTTTAGGTGTAAATGGATTAAACATTCCAATAATGTGAAAAATGACAAATCAGGTCAAAGAATAAAACCCAATGATTTTTTACTTGGAAGAAACACACAGAAAAAGCAAAAACATACACAATAAAAATGAGAGATTGGAATAAAATTTACTATCAGATGAATTTTTAAAAAGTAAGTGTAGGAATCATGCTATCAGTCAAAGTAAAAACAAAAATTCATAACTTAAAAGAAGGAAAGAAACTATATTATGCTGAAAGAAACCTTAGACAACACATCAATATCAATATTAAATTTGACTGCTCCAAAATCCTTAGCTCCTAAATTTTTCAAGAAAAATTAACTGAATTACAAGAAGACTTACATGGTAAGACAATAATAGTGGGAGAGTTTAACATTCTTCTTTCAGCTTTGGACAAATCTAACAAATATAAACAAAGCAGAAAATACAGAACTGAACAAATGTCTGGAGAAATTACAGCTAAAAGACTTAATGACATCTTCTAAATAGAATTGTTATCATACACATTTCCTAGCCCCACACGGAATTTTACAAAAATTGATAATTAAGGTGCAAAGATATTGCAAGCAAACATAGAAAGGTAGAAATGGTAAACATATCCTTTATATTCTATAGCATAATAAAAGGGGTAATCAGTTCAGGAAGTAAAAACAAAAGACATAGACCCAAAAGGAGACTTACTAATGAAATCCTAAATAATGAGTAGGTCAAAGAACAAATCATAGAAACAATTAATAGGTATGTGAAAGAAAATTCCACTGATGACAAAATACCAAAGTATCTGGGATACTGCTAAAGCAGTCCTCAGGAGAAAGAACCCCTGAGATGCGGTCCTTAGAAAGTTTAAAAAGATGAGGCAGCAGAAGACTATAAATGTAAAAATGGCCTTTGAACATTAGTTCAAAGTGATTTTGTAAACTACAGATGAGTGCCATTAATGTTGATTTTTCAGGGGTTTTTTTTTGGGGGGGGGGTTGGAAAGGATTTAGGAAGAGAAATGGCAATTACTAGGAATCAGCATGAGTTCAGTAAGAATAAGTCATGCCAGATTAAACTATTAACCTTTCTAATTAACTCAGAGAAATTGTGTATACAGTATTTCTGGATTTCAGTAATTCAAAGATTAAATTTGACAAATATTTATTAAATATTTACTAAGTCCACACCCTGGGGAAGATGCAAAGTTCAGACAAAGGATAGTGCTTACCCTTATGGAGCTTTTAATCTATCAGGATGATCTGAAATACCTGCAGTCTGAGATTCCTTTTCAAGAACGTATTTAACAAAGAATCTTATAAATACTTAGAGACAGTGCAGACAAATATGGCCTAAATCAGAGGTATCAAACACAGGGCCCACTGGCCACAAAGCTTGCAACGCTCCTGACTACTGCTGAACCAGGTTAAAATGTAATTGGGAAATATTTAGAAAAATAAATAAAAATACAATAGAAAATAGATAATGTTAGGTATTCTAAGTCAATGTGTGATGCAGTTTAGTGACGCCATTTCTATTTGAGTTTGACACCACTGGTCTAAATGATAATACAATTCATTGGATGTGTTAACTGGATGAACCATAACTTTACCTTAACAGTAGTGATTGATTAGCAAATGAATAAATTATGATCTCTGGAAGGAGGTCTCCAGGGGAGCGCTCTAACTTTCTTATTCAAATTTTTTATTGATTATTTCAATAAAAACCTAGGTCCATGAAGACCTCATTCATCAAATTTCATCACATTTAAAATGTCATTAAATTTGGGGTAACATGCATCTGGGAGGTATAGAATCAGGATCTAAAGTGATCTTGACAGACTGAAACATTGGTCTGAATCTAATAGGTTGAAATATAATAGAAACATATAGAAAGTTTTGCACAAAAGTTCAAGAAAGAATTCAACTTCACAAGAACATGGCAGCCAAAAAAAGGTCATTTGACTTAGGCTACAATATAGGAATCGAGTGTTCAGAATAAAAGAAGACATTCTTTCTATTCTAGACATTAAAAAATAAACCTACAAATTTATTGGTAGTTCCTTCTGCCAATGCTGATCTTATAGCCATTCTCCAACCTACAGTATTTGAGAGCTGCCTATAGCACCAGCAGACCAAGTAACTTGTCTAGGAGCACAGCATATGTCAGAGATAGATCTCAAACCTAAGTCTCACTAATTCCAAGGCCAACTCTCTAATCACTATGGCGTGATGCCTCTTGTGTCTGAACTCTGCCAAAGTCAAAGCAAATGATGAGATACTACTGTCCTGGAAGAAATGAGGAGCTGGTTGGTTTTAGAAAACCATGGAAAGGTTTATATGAAATAATAAAGAGTGAAATCAGCAGAACCAAGAGAATGTTGTATATGGTGACAGCAAGATTGCTCGAAGAACAACCATGGACGACTAAGTCTTTCTGAGTATTATAAATAATCAAATCAACTACAAAGAACCTATGAAGGAAAATGTTATCCACATCTACAGAAAGAACTCCTAAATATAAGTATGCATAGTATAGATTTACATTAATGTAATATGTATTCATATATATGTGTTTGCATGTGAATATGCATGTGTGTATGTAAAATGATGGCCTACTCTAATGCAAGAAGAGGGAGGAAGGGAGACAATTTGGAATTTATAATAGAACAAAATAAATAAAAGTTTTTTTAAAAAAGTCTAAGAGTAAACAAGGAATATTATATCCTTATCTGGGTACACTGGCCAAAGGAGGACATTGAAGAACTGAGAGACATCCAGACGATAATCACTCAGGCAACAGGCAAAGTACCTGGGCAAGTTTACCCTACAAAAGAAAAGAAAAAATTTGGGGGCCTCATGGTAGTGCATATTAGTACTTTCATTGATCTGTGGTTTCCTACTTCAAAGATCACTACTGGAGCTCTGTCTTCTGATGCTGATCACAAACCTTCCAGTCTTCTCATCTTTCTTACATGTGGTGAGCACTGGATGGGAATTATGAGACCTGGGTTCAAATCATACTTCTGATACTTAGTAGCTGTGTGAGCATGGGCAATTCACAATCTTACTACACTTCAGTTTCCTCATCTGTAAAATGGGAATAATGATATAATGATATACTATCTACTTTAAAAGGCTGTTAGGACAACATTTGTAAATCTCTCTCTCTCTCTCTCTCTCTCTCTCTCTCTCTCTCTCTCTCTCTCTCTCTCTCTCTCCTCCTTCTCCCTCACACCCTTTCAGCACCCTGACACTAAAGTTATTGTTGAGGGGATCCATGCATCAGGTACATGATTGGACCCCCTCAACTCTATGATTCTAAGCCACAGCAACATTTTGAATAGGACTAAAATAACTCCTCTTTCTCCACCTTCCACTTTTCAGTTATTGTAAATAACAGAGTCTCTATTAAAGTACAATTACCCTTAAAATTGTTCACACACACAGAATAAAAGAGAGAAAGAAAAAGTAATAACAGGCTTCCACTAAACTTGTCCTTGAGACAGGTTTTGTTTCCCCTTAGACTCAGAGTCATATTACAGTATCACAGCTACAAAAGACCAAGTTGGGCAGCATGAAAATGATTATTTTATCTTCTTTCCTTAATTGGAAATGGATTTGAAAGAGCATCCAGTATATGGAGGGGTGGGGGGGATGAGAAAGGAGAAAAGGCTGACGAAAAGGTAAATGCCCTAACCACCAAATAAACTTTGGAAATTTTAGGTGGTAAGAATGGAGCAACAAAAAATAAGTCATGACAACTGCTACCTGCTGTAAGTTGTGACTACTGGCTACCCTCTACAGAGAGAGACCACATGCTGACATACAACCTTTGTTCAAGTATCGTTCAGATACCCAAGTTTTCAATGCACCCTTCTTCCTGGTGACTGTCATTGTCCCACAGGCTATTTATTACTTCACCAAAGCCTGCTTGGCTATCACAACAGCTTTTTCTTCATTCAGTGTAATATAGTTATGATGTTTTCTGCAAAGCCTTTATGAACTTGGGTGAGCTAGGTGACTCTTATTCATCATCTCCCATTTTCAACACTCATCCACTGCTCTGACTTGTTCTGTCTTCTTCCTCAAACCAATTTCCTTTTTCTCCCTAATAAATGTGGAAGTAGGTAGAACGACCCTTCACACTCAAGGCTTTCTTCAGATGCTCTTTTTAACAACAAATCAATTTTATTCACATTTCAGTGTATGTGTATGTGTGTGTAAACTATGTGCTTGTGTGTGTGTGTGTGTGTATAGTTAACATTTATATAGCATGTACTATATGCCAGGAACTGTGCTAAGCTCTTTACAATTATTATCTCCTTTGATCCTCAAAACAACCCTGGGAGGTAGGTGCTATTATTATCCTCATTTTACAGGTGAGGAAACTGAGAGAAATAGAGGCTAAGTGACTTGCCCAGGGATACCCACCTAGTAAATGCCATTTGCACACAATTCTGACTGACTCCTGGTCCAGCTACTCTATCCATTGTACTACCTAGGTGCCTAGTTGGAGAGGAGAGAGGGGGGGAGGGAGAGGAAGAGAGAGAAGGGGAGAGAGGGAGAGGGAAAGGAAAAGGAAAGGGAGAGGGAGGATAGGAAGAGGGAGAAAGTGATTAGAGTGTTTAGATAATTAGTAAGTTATAACAGCATTATCAGTAATAAATACCCTAGCCAGAGACTGGAGTGATTAAGTCAAGACAAAATGACAGATCTGAATCTGTTTTATTTTCTCTCTTCTATCCTCATTATGAAGTTTGCAAATATCACCACCACCATCTTGTTTCTCTTGTAAAACTCAAGCTCTATTGTTGCCTCTATTAGATGCAATTCAGTCCAACAAATACTTATTAAGTGATTAGGATCATAGAAGGAAAGATTTAGTTCTTTGTAAAGAACTCCTTTTACCAATGCAGACTTATACTTTCCCTACAATTTCATAGTCTTAGAGACTTGTCTGGGGCACTAAGAGCTTAAGGGACTCATCCTAAGTCCCACAATCAGTCAACAAGCATAAATTAAGTGCTTACTATGTGCCAGGAACTGTACATAGCACTGGGAATTCAAATATAAGGAAAAAAGAAAGACAGTCCCTGCTCTCGTGGAACTTATATTCTAATGGGGAAGAGACAACATGAAAGGAAGCTGATAGTGGGGAAGATGGTACTTGACATGGGAACATCACATCCAGAAGAGTGCAGCTTGATTAGAAATGAAGAACTGGTGTGTTCCTTAAATAGGGATTCTAGGAATAACCATCCAATCAGAGGAAGCCAACTCCAAGGCAGAGGGAGTATAAAAGGATGAACTTGAACCTAGGTCTTCCTGACTGTGGGTCAGCTCTCTAAGCTTATTCATCCAGCAAACATTGACTGAGCAGCTGCTCTATTGGAGATACTGTGCTATGATGCTGAAGGGATACAGATGAGCTTATGCCCTAGCTTCAAGGAATTTAGAGAATACTAGAAGAATACTGTATTAAAAGCAATGGGATGGTCTGCTTTCTAGAAGATGTGCTGGCCATATGTTGAAAGCAATGGACAGCCCATATGCTCTACTGGTATCTTCATGTCAGAGAAAACAAGGAGATCCCCATCATATTGGGTGCCCTGTGTCCCTGACCATGCCAAACTCATTAGGGGATATGAATCAATAGAATGGGCAGGCATTGATAGACTTCAGTGTGCATCATTGTTTGAGAGTATTTCTACCTATGAAGGAAAAAAAGTGCCATCACAAATGAATAAATAAATTCACAGGCACATCCATAGACACATAAGTATCATTTTTGAAAGATTTCAATGCATTACATACAAATGTCAAAGTAGGCAGCACGAAAATTTAGAAATGATTGTGTCAGGTCTATGTAAGGCACTACTATTCAGTTTAGTGGATATGGAGTCAGAAGACCTGAGTTCAATTCCTACCTCTCCCTTTTACCAGCTGGGTGAATTGGGATAAATCACTTAGTCTTCTTAAACCTCACTTTTCTTAACTGTAAAGTGAATAGTCCCTGACGTCAAGGAATTTACGTTCTTCTGACTTCATTTTAGCACCACTACCCAACCCCAACACATACGCTTCCATCCAGTGGCACTGGCCTCCTTACTGCTCCTTGCACAAGAAACCCCAGCAACCAACTCCATCCACTTTCATTGGCTGGAATTCTCTCCCTCTTCATCTCTACTTCCAGGTTTTCCTGGCTTCCTTAACGTCTCAGATAAGACTCCTCCTTCTGCAAGAAGCCTTTCCTAATCCATCTTGATGCTAGTCCTTTTCCTCTGTTGATTATCTCCTTTTTATCCTGTATTTATCTTCTTTGCACCACAGCTGCTTGCATGTTCTCATATCAGACTATAAGTTCTTTGAGGGCAGGGACATATACTAAGCATTACTAAAGCTAGTTGATAAGCTAGCTGAATATTATTATCATTATTATTTAATTCTTCTCATCTTTATATTCAAAGACATTTATATAGAAATGTTACCAGGACAAGTTGTTATTGCCTCTTTTATGTTTCATGTTTGGTGAGATATTGAAAAGCTATAGATAATAAGTGATTATTTATAATCCAATGAAATTGTTGGTGTGAAAATTCAACTCCTTTAGACTCAGAGAAAGTATTTTTGGGACAGCTCCTATAAGAATCAGAAAAATGGAGATTAGATAGACTTCTTCCTATTCCACATGGTTTTGATTTCTTCTACTAGGTCACCATATTTAAGAGGTTTTTGTATCATAATTGGGATGTTAGGAGTATTCAAAGGACTGCAGAGCTAGAGTTGGGAGGGACATGAGGCCATTTTCTGACCTCCTCATTTTGCTATTGAGAAAACTGAACTCCAAGAAGGTTAAATGGTTTTCCTAAGGTAAGAGAATAAATGCCATAGTGGGTTAATCAGATTAACAACATCTATTAAAAAAAAAAAACATTGCTTTTAGACTTTTGTGGATCAATGTTATGATCAGGCGGTTACTAATTCCTACTATTATTATTTTTATTATTACTATTATTTGTTTGCTTAATTTGAACCAGACCAATGATTTCATTGCTCTAGGGAACTTCTGGCTTGAAAAGCCTCCCCACTTTTGTTTAACAGCAATTCTTCTGCAATTTATCATCTCAGAGAATTACTTAGGGCACTGAGATGCTAAGTAACTTGCCCACGATCACATAGCTAGCCTATGTCAGAAGCATTGCCTTCTCAAACTACAGGTTGTGGTTCTTCAGTCATTTCAGTCATTTCTGACCTTTGTGACCCCATCTGGGGTTTTCTTGGCAAAGATACTAGAGAGGTTCTCCATCTCCTTCTCCAGCTCATTTTACAGGTGAGGAAACTGAGGTAAACAGGGTTAAATGAGTTGGCCTCAGGTCACACAATTAGTGAGTGTTTGAGGCCAGATTTGAACTTAGGAAGATGAATTTTCCTGACTTCAGGCCCAGCACTCTTTGCACTATGGCACCACCTACCTACCTAAACTCCAGAATTCACCATGCCACACTGACTCTCTACAATGGACATGAAAGGATCAGAGATTTAGAGCTGGAAACAACTTCAACTCGCCACTGGGTCCAACCTTCTCACTTTACAGATGAGGAAACTGAGGCTCATGAGATGAAGTGACTGCCCCAAGATCACTCAATTGCATTTTATATAACAGTCTCAGCAAACTAAGTTATCAGTTTGATTGAATGAGCTCCAAGGTTTAATCAAAAGCTGGTCATCACTTGAAGTGGGCCTGACAGCCACCTGAGTGAAAGCATCTTATTTGTATTTTCCCACAACATACCTTGACCAAAGTGTTGGTTTCTCTAATGGTGATGCAGTGACTCAAAAGGCAAGTCCAGCCATCTACCTGACCAAGAAAGTTGGCACAAAACTTTTCTAGGTAAAGTTAACAATTCTAGAGTTTAACAAATGAGGCACATTCCACTTGGTTCCTTGCTTCATAACCATAGACCACAAGGGGAGAGAAGGGAGTGATGAAGCTATGTTTGAGGGAAAGTGGTTTTATGGATTAGTGGGGAAATGAGAGAAGTTTCAAATGAAAGCAGTTTGCAGGGATGCCTCCCCTGAAGCTACACAAAATTGAAAAGGCATCTACCGAATCCTAAAGTAACGTTCGATGATATCTTCTATTCTACCCTTTTAATGGATGATTTGTATGCAACACTTCCAAGTGAGATGAGAGTATTACAGACTACTGAATCAGGCATAATCACCCCATAGACACAGCAGGGGAAGCTTTGTGATAATGGGGGAAGAGTGAAAAATCCTATGTTCATGAAATGTGTTTCTCCAAAATTACCCAAGCGGTACAACCCAAAAGCAGTACAGCCTAGAGAATCATGTGATCTAGGCATTCGCTTACTTTGCCCTTCATTTTAAAGGGGTGGGGAAGAGGCAGGGGAGCAGGGACAATGGTAGTCTTGCTGCCTTTCAAGCTGTTCTTACAATACATCAGCTTTAACAAATATCGATTGATATTCGGTCCTACAAAGTGTGCATTCACTTTGAAAGAATATGAAGAGATTCCTTACTTTAATTCAGCTGAGTTTCCTGCTGGTCATTTCACTTACTTCCTTTTTTAATATCTAGTTCTCTGAAAGAGTAATAGTTAAATTCAAATGTA
Organism: Phascolarctos cinereus; assembly: GCF_003287225.1. Taxonomy (NCBI): domain Eukaryota; kingdom Metazoa; phylum Chordata; class Mammalia; order Diprotodontia; family Phascolarctidae; genus Phascolarctos; species Phascolarctos cinereus. Next base: position 428,059,466 of record NW_027555958.1, on the reverse strand, counting down.
AGAACCAAATATTGATTTTTTTTCAGATGACATAAAGCTAGCAGAAATGGTGCACTGATGTCATAGTAAGCATCCAAAAAGTTCTGAACAGACAGGAACATTGGGATAGATTGAGTAAGATGAAATTTCAGATGGGCCAATGTAAAGTTCAAAAAACCAACACCAGAAGTCAAAGATTGAGGAGGCATGACTTGATAGCCATTCTTCTGAAAAAAATCAGGACATTTGTGGACTTCAAGTTCAACATGAGTCAGGGGTATTGGGTGGCAGCCCCAAAGATGTTGTGACCTTAAGGTACATTGAGAGAGGCATAAGAATCCTGGGTAAGGAGATGAAGTTTGCATTGTACTCTGCCCCAGTCACACTACATCTCAAATATTCTATTCTGTTTTCAGAGGAGCATTTTAGGCAGGATATCATTAACCTGGAGAGTTCCAAAGGAAAACAACCAGAATTGTAAAGATCAAAATCATACTATAAGCTGAAATTAGTCATATTCAAATATAGTTTCCCACCCTTGCCTACCCAGGGAACCTTGCCTTGTGATAAATAATAAGAAAAGACAGGTGAGTAAAACTAAACATCATACTGACTACAACTAACAAAGGCTTTTTATATGGGATCCCTGAACCTGGTTTTAAAAGGCACTTTGATGACTATATTTGTGTATAATTGGTTTCCTTTGGAATCCTATGTTTCTTTATTATACGTATTTAAAAAGATTGTTCTGAGAAAGAGTCCATACACTTTACCAAACCACCAAAGGGGTCTGTGACCCCCCAAAAAAACAAGTCAAGAATTCCCAAACTGCATGATTAGTTGAAGGAACTGGGAATGCTTAGCCTAGGAAAGAGAAGATTTAGTGGAGACATGACAGGTAGGTTAAACTTGAAGAAGGTCACATGAAGGAAAGATTAAACTTGTTCTATTTTGCCTGATGAGGAAGAACTAAGGACAATGGAGAGGTTTAAAAAAAAAGTCAAGTTCACTATGAAGAAATACTTAACAATTAAAACTACTCAAAAGTGAAATAAACTGTCACAAAGGATAGTGGACTCTTCCCCACCGGAGGTCTTCAAGAAAAGGTTAGATGACCACTCATCAGCTCTGTTGTTGAAAAGATTTTTTTTTCATTTTTTTATTTTATTTTTTTATGTACTTTGCTTTTTTGCATTTGTTATTTTCAAATATGTCATTCCTGCCTTCCTTTACCCAGTGAACCTTCCCTTGCAACAAAGCAGACAAGATATTTAAGCCAAACCAACCAATTCATTGACCACAACTGAGAATATCTGAAGCATTCCACACCTATTGTCCCCATCTCTCCAAAACAAAGAGAAAGGTGTATTTCTACACCACAGAGGGGATGCTTTTTTTGGATATGGGTTGACTTAGATGGACTCTGGCTCTGAAAAATTTGAATTTGATTAACTTGAATATGGAAGAACTTGCATTCTGTGACAAGCAAGAGAAAAATGCGATCATTTTGTAACTTTAAAATGAGAGCTAACTTTAGAGAACCTTCACTGTTGTCATTACTGAAAAATACTTCTTCAGTGTGGTAAAGTCAATAGTTATGCTACATTTCTTGTTATTTGAGATAATAACAGACAAAAAGTCAGATGAGATAACCACAAACCGTTTGGATTCCTGAATTATCAAAGTCACAAGAATTTCTTACAACATGATACATTACCTGTCCCAGAACGGTGGGAAAATTTGGGTTCCAGATGCCTTAAACATTCTTCAATTTGTGATTCACATTCTGACAGAAAAGGAGAAACTGCAATTCTTTCAATAACACTCAAATAATATATGTTTCAAAATCTTGTAAATATTGCCTGTTGCAGGTATATTTTAAAGGGAATTGAAAAGTACTTGGCTTTTTGGTAGATTTTTCTCTCTTTTGAGGATAAGGATTCAAACTCATAACCTCTGGGCTTTCATTGCCTTAATTAAGACAAAAAACAGTTTTTCTCACTCAAATAATTTTATGCCAGTCAAGATAGTGGGGCATGTACCATCTTTCAAAAAAAAAAAGAAAAAGAATAGTATCCTTCCATTTATCTTTATACCACTATATGATTGACCAACTCTTTCTATTCTCTTTCAGTGGCCCTCCTGCTTCCATCATCCTTCCATCATCATCTGATTTTCATGTAAAAACTTTGGTCTCTTTCTAGAACTCTCATTTTTTGTAGTTCGGTTCATGGAAGGTATAGTGATAAACAAAACCTCAGACAACTAGAGATAATCTAATGCTACCGTCTCATTTTTCTTCTTTGAAAACTGAAGCACACGTGGATTAAGGGACTTGCCCAAAACACTAAGTAAGAGAATCAGGGTTTAAACCTAAATTTCTGATTCCAAATCTACTGCCTCTTCTGTTGTCCAACTCATAGCTTATCTGAAACATCAGCCTCTTGTATAGTATCTCCAAAAGCCTATTTCTCTGTTTGAACACCTCTGCTGATGAGGAATTCCTTTAATCACAAACCAACCCATCCCATTTGGAACTAGGCATAATTAATTAGAAGTTCTTTCTTACCTTCATGTGAAATCTGCCTTCTCCTTCCAGCTATAAATATGTGATCCTGCTATCCTGGGCCATCGCCAATCATCTTAACTCTTGTCTTGCCATTGGACTCCAATGACTGAAGGAGAGAGTGAGGCTGATGACTTTGTACAGTTCTGCCCCATACCCAATCCATTCACAAGTCAAAACATCACCCTCATTATGTCATTATCCTCTTGGAGAATGAAGGACAAAAAACAACACCCTCCTTCTAATCTCCAACATTTTTGTTTAGTTTGGACTTTTCAAGCCAACAAGAAGAAATCAAATCCACCTCCAACACTAAAACCCTTCAAATAATTGAAGATGATAATCATTCCATCCAGTGTCAGAGCTTCTTCTGGCTAAACATCCCCAGTTCCTTCAGCTGACCACTGAATGACATGGTTTCCAAGTCTTTCAGCTTCCTGACAAACACTGCTCTCTGAACATGCACGCTCATGTCATTGTTCTTAGAGTGTGGTATGCAGGAAAAAGTCCAAATAAACATTGATCAGTATATAGTATAGTGGGAATATTACCTTCTTTGATCTGGATATAACTTTTACATTCATTCAGCTGAAGGACTTTTTGTAGATTTTATTGATGACTTTTCACTGTCCTTCTGCGATAACACTAATGCCAAGAATCAAACCTTCCTTAGTAATACAGAAACAGTTAAGCAAAAATAACCAATCCTATCCCGTGTATGAAGTTATACTCAAGGTTCCGCACTCATGTTCCCCTGAATCTCTGCCAATAAGAAATTTGTATCATTATCTGTTCTGTTGGAGAGAATATATAGGTAGGTAGGTATGTATGTATGTATGTATACACACACATGTGTATATGTATGTATGTTATATATATATATGTGTATGTGTGTATATAATTATGTAAGAGTTTGGTTTCCTCCTGGTGACCTTTTTCTTTCCATTGATGAATTCATTGTTTAGAATGTTCAGATTCTGCTTATCTTCTGCATTAGATCATAAAAATCCTCCTACATTTATATAAATTCTTTATGTTTACCCTTTCTTCCTGTGTAGGAACTCTTCTGTACAGGAAGTTCTAAGAGGCAGAAGTGAATAGGGAGAGCATTCCAGATACAGGCAAAGGCACGTATATGGGGAAGGAAATGTTATAGACAAAAAGTGGAATAGTTTGGATATAAAATAGAACAGTGACAAACTCAAATAGAAATGATGCCACTAAACTGCACATAAGGATCCCTGTGGGTCACAGATGGACTTAAGACAATCATATATTAATGTTATTTATGTTCTATTGTATTTTTATTTATTTTCTTAAATATTTCCCAATTACATTTTCATCTGGTTCAGGCTAACGTTTGGAATGATATAGCCTGCCATGTGTTTGATACCTCTGGCATAAAGCACAAGACTTTGAATTAATAGCACTATATCACAACTAGTTAGATGGCACAGTAGATAGAGTTCCAGGCCTGAAGTCAGGAAGACTCATCTTCATGAGTTCAAATCCAGCCTCTGATACTTATTAGCTGTGTGACCCTAGGAAAGTCACCTAACCCTGTTTGCCTCAGTTTCCTCATCTGTAAAATGAGCTGAAGAAGAAAATGGCAGACTCCTCCAATATCTTTGCCAAGTAAACCCCAAATGGAGTCATAGTCTGACACAACTAACCAGACAACAACAAAAATATCCCATTAGATTCAGCCTTTCAAAATCTATTTCAATCCAAATTCTGTCATCCATCAGAGTAGCTCTCCACTTTATTTCATGTAATTAATGAAAGTAATAAGCATGTTATGCTTGTGCTTATCTAAATCACTGATTTCTTTTGGATATCATTGAGTAGGTCCGACTGCCCCTTGTAACTGTGTTTTCCTACATGCCTCAAGTATTTAGATTCAAATGGAGTGGTTTAGCAATTATCAATGATTACTCTAAATGCCTACAAAAATGATGGCAAATCTGCTCCATTGCATTTTGTTTTTGTTGTGATGAATATATGAGATTAGTCATATTGCAGATGAGGAAACACAGACCAAGAAAGTTAAAGTGATTTGCCCAAAATCATGATACTAAGAAATTAAGTAGCAAATACATGGTCCTAACATAATAAATAGCAAAGGTGAGATTTGAATATGGAAATTGCGTATTTAAATTCAGTCCTCTGAAAGTCTACGTCTACAAGTCTACCCATGGATAAATACTCTTTGAATTATTTCAACATCCTCATTTTCGAGATGGATAAATGAAGGCCTTGAGAGTTTCCTGAGGTCACAAAGTTTGTAAGTGGAAGAACTGACACATCTTCTGATTCTATCAATGTATTTGCATTACAACATATAATCTCTCTAAAGAGATTATTTTTTCATTTCATACCTATGTAAATGTGAGAGCCTATTAAATCAATCAATCAATTTAATCCCTCTCCTACTTATAGTAACTAACAAGATGCTCTACACTTTGATTCCTTCATCAGGTAAGAACATCTCTGTTAAATCAATCAATTAAAGGCATAGACTAGGAATGAAATAAGACCTTAATCAATTTGGAAAGAGTAAAAGCCATTGGATGGAATAAAATGACACCAAAAGAAGTGTCTTGGGATTGATTGAAAAGGTTCAATCATGCCCTGGGCTGCTTAGATAAAATAATAAGCCCATTCAGAATCAGATATTCCAATAGAGAGCCAGATTAGTAATGAAAGGTGGGTGCAGCCAAGTCTCTGAGAGGGAATCACTGAGCAGAGAGTATGGCCTTGTGAACTTCAAAGGTCAGAAGACTGGGTACTTCCAATGGATGTCATACGAGTGTCCCCAGAACAGCAGTGGCTGACAGTTGTGTTTTCATTGGGAGCTGAAGACAAACAAGAAACACTAGTGAAAGACAATTCATGACTCTCCAAAGAGCACAGCAGCAATGTACAGCATAACTAAGGTAAATGATGAGAAATCCACAAAGGGGGCGGGGGGAGCCAAAGGACTTCCAGCAACCAGGTAGTGTTATTCTTTTGCCATGTGGACTCTGTAGCTTTGACTCCAATTTCTCTGGGAGCCTATATATAGTATATTTGATATACTGGATATATTGGAGATGGGGAGGGGGAAAGGTCTTGCTCTAACTATTCTTTCTACACCACCTTAGTAAATATTAGTTTCTAAAAGCTAATTAATTATGTTTAGCTGATTGTTATGAACCAATCCTCAATGTAGGGAAACACACCAGTGGGGGCTTGTGAACACTTGTACTAGAGAAACACCACTAACCTCTCAGGATTATCCTCACAGCTCTGAGGAGAGAAGTAGCCAGCTGCCCTCTAGAGACCCAGATTGCTGATGCAAGTGAGGGTTGAACAAAGTAGCCCCAGAATTTCTGTTAAGCATGTTAAGCTTTTCTGTGGGTAGGCTCAATTTTAATAGGAGGAAGAATCCTCTCCTCCCCCACCAAAAAAAATGGAAAACAGGAATGATATGAATCACCTTCAAGAAAAGGCCCACATGCAGGCATTCTGGAAAACATATTTTTTTGTGTGAACTATTTGCTGTTCCCAAATATAACAGTTCATTCCTTTCCTGTGTGTCTTTGAATGGTCTGAGTCCCATTCCCTTCCCCAAATCCACCTCACAAGATCTATCATAAGATTTGAGATTTAGAGCCCTAAAGGAGTCCAGAGGCCATTTCATCCAACCTTTTCTTTTTGTAGAGCACGTTAAGTGAGGAAACATCAGGGGATTTGAATCCAGGCTGTCTCATTCCAGAACGAGTTTTCTTTGAAACCCTTTACTTTCTGGAAGCCTCAGCTCCAGTGCCCTCTCCTAGTAAAGGCCTTACCTAATTTCCCCAAACCTTTGTCCTCAACCAATGCCTCCCAAATAGTTTTTATTTATTGTTTGAGGCATTATGGTGTCATGTGTAAAGAGCTGACCTCAGATCTAGTAAGACCTGAATACACCTTGACTGGGCCTAGGCATTACTTGATCTCTCACTGTTGTCAGCAACTCTCTAAGACAGTAGAAATTACAGAGAAGGAGCCAACCTGAAGTGATAAAGGAAGGTCCTCCCTAGGTGTTCCTATAGCAGTGAAATCCCAGGTCCTGCTGCGGTCTCCTATTTCATATACATTTGGCATTTACATTTTGCATATACTGTCCACACCATCACCACTACTGCCCTCCCCTCAACTACTCCTACAAGTAGAAAACAAGCTATTTGAGGGAAAGGACTGTTTTCAGTTATGTTTTCATACTCCCAGGACCAACCAAGTATAGCATGTGACACAGAATAGGTACTTGTTAAATTTTTGTTGAATGGAATTTATTTGAACCCAGGTCTTACTATCTCAAATCTAGCTTTCTATCCATTTTATCATTGTGCTTCCAGAGTTGGCCTTCAGATACAACCTGCATACTATTAATTTTTATTTTCTTTTTATTATGAATTTAAGCACAAACATTTTAATTTGCGAAAGAACATGAAAGAGAAATATAAGAAACTGAACATATGTTATGTAAACACATCGCATACACGTATATGACAGCAATGTAATAACGCAACTGTTCTATTTGTGTCCCCTTCTATGATTTTTCCATTTTTTTCTATGCATTTAAATATATTTGGTGATACTTTTTCCTGATATATCTATCCCTACCCACTAATCCACCACCCCCAGCCCCTTGCTTAAATTAGAAACCCTCTCTTGTAACAAATATGTATAGATTATCAAAATAAATGAACACATTGGCCATATCTGATCATTCACAGCTCATTCTGCATCTTTAATCCACTATCCCACTGCCAAGAAGTAGGAGGCATATTCCATCATCAGTCTTTGGAAGACACTATTGTTTGTTAGTTTGATCAGAATTCTTCAGATTATTCTTGTCATCTTGTAAATTGTTCCCCTGGCCCCACTACTCAGTTCATGTAAGTCTTCAATAATTCTCTGAATCTGTAATATTTGTCATTTCTTATGACATGATAATATTCCATTAAGTCCCTACACCACCCCTTGACCAGCTATTCCCCAATTGATGGGAATCCATTTTGTTTCCAGTTCTTTGCTGCTAGAATAATTACTGCTATAAATAGTGTTGAAGCCCTGGGTCCTTTTCCTCTGTCTTTGATCACATGACACAAGCTATAGTCATCCCACGCCTTGATTTTTTCAAATCAGACAAACAGGAGCAGACACCCCGAACAGCTCACTGCAGGCACAGCTAACAGTGAAAAGTGGTTGTGCTCTCAGTCAACAGAACTCTGGCCTCTGAGGCTGCTGCCAACAGTGAGAGCAAGAAGAAACTGAAAGGGCCCCAGAGCTGAGTTACTTGTCTTTTCTCCATAGGCGGTCTTGGCAGCTCGGGATCAAAACAGTCAGCAGAGCTAGGCGAAGGAAGCTTGGGGCAAGGGGGGCACACAGGTAGGGAGAATGATCTCTATGCTCTTCTGTGCCTGGTTTTTTAAGAAATTTGATGACACATGCTGCAATGATCTCAAAATGATCCCCCACCCTTTACATATCTAAAATATTCTCTTTTAGTGGCAGAATTTTGGTTTTTTTTCATTTTGTGAGTTGACAAGTGTTATAACTCACCTGCCAGAAGGGAGAAAGAGATCTGCCAGTGGGAAGGATATATTTGATCTTTCAGTCATCTTTCAATTTATAGGATGTACCCATCAAAATTCAACCTTTGTGTGCATTCATATTGAAATACTCCCAATTACCAGTTAATCTTAAAGTCCTTCCTCCCTTACTCAAGCAAACCCATAAATAAACAGTTCGATTGAATTCAGCTCCATGAATATTTATTAAGCACCTACTATGTGCAAGGCATGGTGCTAAGGACTGGGAATACAAAGGCTCCATCCAAAAAAAAAAAAAACAAATCTTGAGAGTCCCTGCTCTCAAGAAATTTACTTGGAGTGGGGGGTAGGGGAACTGGTTCTTGCATTCAGCATATACTCAGAATGATAAATAAAAAGTGATTTGAGAAGGGAGAACAACTAGGAGATCCCCTCCAGGAATGCCATCCAGTAAAAGGTGATGCCTGAGCTAAGTTATAAATAAAACTAAGGCTTCCAAGGTGAAATAGTGAGAAGAGAGTGCATTCCAACCATGGTGGAGGAGAAAAATATCCGGAGGTAGGAGATAACAAATCGAGATCAAGAAACAATTACTGGTTCAATTTGGGCAGAGTACAGAGTATATGAAGAAGTGTAATATGAAAAAAAAAAGCTGGAAAAGTAGTAGTAGGGCTTCCCACGTGTGGCTAAAGATTTTCTGGTTTTTTCCCAAAGGTAATAGAGAAGTACTACAAAGTTTTGAGCAAGATAAGGGCACCGCATGGCCCACTCTATCTAACGCCAGCCGTGTTTCACTTTACACTTCTGCCACCTTCTCAACATCTGTCCTCCTGCTACCCCTCTCCCTTTCCAGCCCTGGAACCACAATCCAATCAATAATAGCATTGCTCCAGATATTTGCTCATCCACTGTGCCTGGAACGCACTCTCTCCTCACCCCTGCATCTTAGAAGCCTTCACTTTATTAAGACTTAGCTCAAATGTCACCTTTAACTGATGGTCATTGCTCATCTTTCCCTCTCCCTGTTGCTCAACCTTCTCAATCTATCAGCTTTCCTCCACTCCCCATCTGATGACTTCCTGTCCAAAACACCCTCCTTGGCCATCACTCCTTACATATGTAGGGTGACCCCTTTAGAATGCAAGCTCTTGGTCAGGAACTATCTTCCTTTTGTACGTGTGTCTCCAGAGTTTAACACAGTACTTGGCACATAGTAAGCACTTAATGAATTTTGTTTTCATTCATTTATTCATTCAGTCAGGAGAACAACAGAATGCTGAGTTTGGGGAATAGGAATTAGCCAGATTTGGCTGGAATATATGTGTGAATGGGAGTAGTGTGAAATATGTCTGGAAAGGTAGGCTGCAGACAGATTGTGAAGAGCTCTGACTGCCAATCTGAGAAGTTGATATTTTGTTCTAAAGGCAATAGAGGTCAAGCAGAATAAAGTCTAAGAACTGGCCATTGGATTTAGCGGTTAAGAGATCATCAGTAACCTTGGAGAGAGCAATTTCAGTGGAGTGCTAGGGACATAAGCCAGATTGCAACGGACTGAGAAATGAGCAGATGGTGAGGAAGTGGAGGCAGGAAATGTAGCTGATTTTGTTTCTAGAGTTTCAGTTGAGAAAAGAAAAAGAGAAATAAGACAATAGTAATGGGAAAGACAGAGTCAATGGAAGGTTTCTGAAGGGCAGGGTTGACCTGAGCACATTTGTAAGCAACAGTAAGAACTATTATATAGAGAGAGATTGAAATTGGAAAGGATGGACACAGATGATCATGGGGTAAAGTATCACAGGAGCCTAGAAGAAATGAAAACAAGGATTCAATTAGGCAGAGTAGTATAGGGGATAGAGCTCTGGATCTGGAATTGGGAAGATATGAGTTTGAATTCTGCCTCTAACACTGACCTTAAGAAAGTCACCTAAATTCTCTGAGCCCCTATTTTATCATCCAGAAAAAAAAAGTTACCCAAATGTCCACTAAGGCCCCTTCAAGGGCTACATCTATAATCCTATGATGTAGAAGTGTTGACCTTGGTGAGGAGGAGGAGGAGGAGGAAGAGGAAGAACACTTCTTTTTTTAAATAACAGCAAAGAATGAGGGACGAAGCAAACAAGTTTTGAGATGTGAAGAAGGGAAGAAGATAGAATTCACAGATGTGCTCAATTTTCTCAGTATAATACTAGGTGGAGTCTTCCTATGCTAGGGGAAAAGAAGGACGTAGTGCAGGAAGAACCACTAAAGAAGGAAAAGAAATAAGTAACTGCTATGAGAATGTGATAAAAAGCTAACCAAAGAAGAATTATAGGATAGTTTTGCTGTAATGGAGGTGTCATTGATATGAAATTTTTAATGCCTCTGTCAGCAAGTTGTGTGATTTCTTTCTGTAGCATTCAACAACATGGGTGTAAGGACGGAAAAGGTAGGTGGTGAGAGTAACCCAAAGTTGGAGTCTGGCAATGTATGAGCAACAACAGAATAAGAGAGAAAGGGATTGAAGGGTGGAGGATAGACAATGACTCAATAAATATTTATGAGGCCTCTACTCTGTTTCAGGCACCAAAAAAATCCTTGCCCTCCAAGATCCTGATGGAACAGGGTTCGTATTTAACTCTAACATTAAGATCTGCTGCTGGATCCAGAGGAGTGAGGGCACTCTCTCACTCCCTCTCCCTGCAGTAGCCTCCCTACACTCAGTTCCCAGTGTAGGTTCAGCCCTGGGGAAACATTTATGTCCCCTTTTCTCTCATTCTTCCACTTATTAAACCCCTATAGTCAGTCCACTGGGGGCAACTTACTGAAGGCTTTGGGTTTAAGATCATACCCAGTGTTTCCCCAAAATGGAAACTTGACCAATACTCAATGTACTAGATGAATTAAGTATGGAACAGGTATTTATTTCCTATAAATAAAAAGGATGGTAAATAGAGCACTCACAAATGTGAATCTGACAAAACAAATTTAAGCAGGGTTTAGTAACTTAATTTGTAAACCACATTTACAGTCTTTTGGCAGCTAATATTTAAATCTTAAGCAGTTTGTGGGGTTGCCGAGTCAGCATTTTGGATTTCATCTTATTCTATACTATGCAAATTCCAGGAATATCTCTGCTGGTGAAACCACCAGGTTTGGGCCAGTCCTCTTATCAGTGGCTGGCTTCTCCAGTGTAAGAGATTCCAACCACTAGCCAGCTCTATCCTTTGGACCCAGGACTTTTGGGCTTCTTTCATTCACATCCTCACCTCCAAAACTGGGCATGTTCACTGCAAGGCTGATGTTGTATCACCTATTCAGGAAAAGAAAGACAAAGCAGAAATACCAATCAGGTACTCAGGTGCACATCTGCTTTATTGAATCTGTGCTCCATTGGGAGAAGTGGCAGAATGAGGGAAAATACATGAGTTTTAGTGCATCCCCCACAATTCTTCATGGTGAGTCCACAGACAGAACTATCCACACATGACAATTGAAGCTAGAAACTGAACCATAACCTATCCTTTCTTTTAACCGATGGAGCACCCTACCCTACTATTGCTATCATGGGATGGGGGAAGGACCAAGGGACCACTCACAATTCACCTCCTTGAGGAGATTAAGTGAGCTACCAAGAAGTAACACAGGCATTCAAGGATCACTGTGACTCATAGACATGCAAGTCTAAGGCTCTCCAACCCTTCAGTCCACTGGAAACTGTAGCTCAAGCACACTGGAGGATGCATATCCATGTTAAGAGCCTAGAATTCTGGTTTTCCTGATATCTTAATGTTGTTGCTGGCATATTTGCAGAGATGGGGGGGAGGGGTCTGGTTAGGGGGAGTCACCCTACACCTTTATTGACCACAAGGACATTGTGATTAGGAAAGTTTGCTAAACTAATTATTAAAGGAGAACCTTGCACATTTTGCATACCTGACTTAGAAGAAGTTAAATCAGTAACTGCATATATAGGGACCTCACAGCATCTAGGAAAGTTAAACATTGATCAAACGTGGAGTCACTTCTGTCAGCTAGGACCTAACAATAGGCCAATATTCACAGACACATCATTTTAAAAATCCATCTTTTATCCTTTGCTCACCACATGGCTGAAAGCAGACATGAAGCTCCTCATCTCTGCTATGCCCAAGTGCTGGGCATATGGTCAATCAGACCTTGGGGTCAGTTCTGAGCATGCTATATGAGATGGCTCTAATTACATAATTATACACATAATATATAGAAAATGGATGAGCAGCTAGGTGGTGCAGTGGATAGAGCAATGGACCTGGAGTCAGTAAGACTCATCTTCCTGTGTTCAAAAATGGCTTCAGATACCTAACTAGCTGTGTGACCCTGGGCAAGGCACTTAACCTTGTTTGCCTCAGTTTCCCCATCTGTAAATTGAGTTGGAAAAGGAAATGGGAAACCATTTCAATATCTTCACCAAGAAAACCTCAAATGGGGTCATGAAGAGTCAAACACAACTGAAAACAAAAATACAAAATGAATACAAGTTTGTTTAGGGAGGAAGTGAACTAGCAAAAGGGGAATTGGGAAATACTTTATGTAGTAGGTAGCAACTGAGGTGGACTAGGAAGGAAATTGGAGATTTCAAGAGACAGAGGTAAGGAGGAAGTGAATTCCAGGAGTGGAAGATTGTTATAGCACAAGTACAAAAAGGGGAAATGGATTATGATGTGTTCAGAACAGCAAGTAAACCAGTAATGAATGGATTACAGAGTGTGCAGATGGGAGTGATGGGAAAGTGAGAAGAGAACAGATTGTGAAGAGATTTAAATGCAAAACAGAGGACTTTATATCTGATCCTAGAAATAATTGGGTACCACTGGCATTTCCTGATTAGGGAGGGCTTTGACGTGGTCAGAATTGCACTTTGTAGAATGATCATGTTGACAGTTCTGTGGAAGATTGAGTCAATTGGCAAGAGGCTTCAGGTAAGAAAAGGCCATTGCAATAGTTCAGGCAAGAAGTGATCACAATTTGAACTAGAATGACACTGAGTGAGTGAAGAGAAGGACATATATGGCAGATGTTTGGAGGCAGAAATGACAAGATTTGGTAAATGATTTTATATGTAAAGTGAAAAAGAGTGAGGAGTTAAGGATGCCACCAAGGTTGTGAACCTGAGTAACCGGAAGGAGAGCACCCAATGCTTCATATAGAAGTCAGTAGTTAAGCAAAGTCTTGAAGGAGGTATGTGATTCTAAGATGTAAATACTTTCCAGTTATGGGAGACAGCCAATGCAAAGAGTGATGTGTCTGAGGAACAGCAAGAATACCAGTGTTGAAAGTGCAGAACGAGAGAGGTGAGACAACATATGAGAAGACTAGACAATTAGGTTCTGGTCAGGCTGTGAAGAGCTTTAAATCACAAATATGAAGCAGTTAAATTGGTCAACTCTAGGATCAAGATTACAAATAGAGGAAAGTGGATGAACTTAGTTTTTGGCAAGAAACTTACCCAACCATAGCACCATCAGACTAAGAGATGTGCCTGATAAAGCCATGGTACTGCTGTGATTTCCTAAATTTAAACCTGAGTAATGTGGCTGGGGGGAGGGAGGGGCAGGGAGAGGATGTAGCTGGGTGGAAGTGAACATAATGCCTGGTCTGGAGTCAAGAAGACTCATCTTTCTGAGTTGAAATCCACCCTCAGACACTTACTAGCTATGTGACCCTGGGGAAGTCATTTAACCCTGTTCGCTTCATCTATAAAGTGAGCTGGAAAAAGAAGTGGCAAGCCACTCCAATATTTCTGCCAAGAAAACCCCAAATGGGGTCACAAAGACTCAGACACAACTGAAAATGACTGAACAAGAACAACCACATGCCAGGGGTGGAGGGAAGAAGTAAACTATGCACCTAAACAACTCCACTGGGAGTTCTGAAAAATTGAGACAATGATAGAAATAAAGCAAAAACTAACATTAAATAGTTCTCTATCATATCAATTCTTAAACAATGAATTAACTTGCTCTTAATTGGCCAAGGCTTCCTAGAGACAGTGTGGCCTCTTGGATATAGTATAGGACATGGAATTTGAAAAATCTGAATTCAAATCTTTCCTGTAATATGTATCTATTTTTCCATGGGCAACTCAGTTCACCACTCCAAGTATTAGTTTCCTCATCAATAAAATAGAGATGATAATAAACCCTGTAGTATCTCCTTTTCTAGTCTGTGAGGCTCCAATGAAGTACTGTGTGTAAAGTCCTTTGCAAACATTAAAGCCTGCTATTTGGATAATCCAAGGTAATGCTAGGGGAATCACATTCTATTAATTCATTCTTGGAGCCATAATTGGCAAGAGACTTATGAGAAAACAAGATCATAATCGTGAGGAATGGAAAACAGAATAAAAACTCCTTTCCTCTTCCTGGATTCTAGGACAAACTACAGTTCCTACAATACCTTCAGAAATTGTGATGTCCCATAATTCACAGATACAGAGCATCATTTGAAGAATTGAGATGCCAAAGGAATGGGCTTTTTCAGCAGTGAACCATTAGGGTCATTGAAAGCTTCAAAAGCAAAGCTTTTTCAGAAGTGAGCCATTTAGGGTCATTGGAAGAATCAAAAGCAAAGGCAGTGTGGTCTTTTCTTATGAGTACACTCTGGGCCCAGTTACTTATTCACATACATTTATAAGAGGCAGACAGCCACAAAGAAAGACAGAGAGACACAGAGACACAGAGAGAACAGAGAGAAAGAGAGAGACAGAGAGAGAAATGGGAGGAGGAGGAAGAGAGATACTTTACTAGATTACTTAATTTACTTACTGCAAAAATTTAGAAAGAAAGAAAACATCTCTAAAGACAAAAGACTTGGGTCTGAGTTTCTCCTCTGACAAATACTGGATTATGACCCTGAGCAAATCACTTAACCTCTCCATTTCCCAGGAAATACTCTAGAAGGAGGAGTTTCAGAGCAGATGTTTATTGCTCATCATTGGCTTAGGGAGTCTTTCAAGAGGAACTACTTATACCAACTTATTGCAGTCTGACCCCCCCCAAAAAAAAAAACTCAAAGGGAATGAAAGTAAGGAATTGACAAATGAGGGCTGTTGTCACGGAAAAGGCATCATGATGGAGATGAGTGCTACTTAAAATATCAGCAATTATACAGTATTTTATATTTCTTATTGTTTTAATGTATGGTGCCCTTCTAAGGCCACTTCCCTTTGGTGTACCAGAGCCCCAGAGGGTAGCTGATCAGTATTATTCAGTAGTGGTGTCAAACATGCACAGACCCCATTCAACCCACAATAATCTCAAGTGCAGCCTGAACCTGATTAAAATGTAATTGGGAAATAATTTATAAAATATGTAAAATATAATAAAATGTAGATAATGTTAATATGTGGCTTTTCTAAGTCAATATGCAACTAGCAGGAGTCCTTATGTGCGGACCAGCAGCCCTGCTTCTATCTGAGTTTGCCATCACTGCTCTTCAAGATTAGAAAGGTAGCCCTGAGGAATAAGGTTTTTCCAGTACTGTTGCTCATAAGAGCAAAAGAGCATGTTTACTACTGATTATCTACTAGACTTACTTAGCTTTTAGAAAGAGAATTTACCAAGCAGATCTAACAAGTACAGTTGTTATAAAACAATCACCCCCAAACAGAAAATCTACTTTCTCCTTGAACACACAAGGTCGCTGGAGAGAGTGAGCCCAAACTTAAAGCACAATTACTAAGGCACACATAAGGAGACCACATGTGGCAGAAGGGTAACTTGCCAGAGGTGGTCATGGGGAGTCCTGTTCTCCTTTTACAGCATCCTTATGAAGCTCCCCTCAGTTCTCTGTGAGGCTCCAAGGATTGGTGCCTTTCTAAAATCCCTAACCTGCACATCTCTGTCTCAAGGATTCATGGTCCCTGAGGCTATCTTTCCTTGGTGTATCTACCTTAGCTCCCAGTATAGCTGCTATGGTCAGCAGCTACTGTTCTGGGAGCATTGCCACAGGTTCTGGGCACTTCTAGACAACTCTCTAAGAGAATTCATTTCAGAAAAGCGCAAATTTGTGTTTTTCAAGGAAACTCCTTACAGTGTTTTCCCTACACTGATGAAGCCAACAGTCAGTCTTTAAAAAAATCTGACAGCAAGGAGCAAGCAGGATGATTTAAAGGGAAGAGGAACTGAAAACAGGAATAACAAGAAGGAGGCTGTTAGAATAACTCAGGGGATAAAGACATAAGGGATTGGTCTAATTAATGAAGGAATGGATGGAAAGGTATTTATTAATCAGGACTCTCTATGTGCAGAGCACTAAGCTAAGTGCTGGGAATATCACCCTAATTCCCTGCCCTCAGGGAATTTATACTCTAATAAGGGAAGACAACACATATGGAGAGTTTCAGCTACAAATCAGATGGAAAGGCTCTATGAGGCTACAGTAGCCAAGCAGATGATAATGCATCTTCTTTAATGGTATTTCCACTGACAAAACCATATCCTTTTCTGATGCTGAACCAATCTATAGTACTTGGGACTTCGGAAGTAAAAACTTTCTTTTCTAGGTCTTCAGTATTCATGGTGGCTAGGGTGGTAGGGTGGCAGTATTTATAGAAGCTTTATCTTTACAAAGCAGTAATGGTGAAGATGAATAGGGATATAAGAAAGAGATATTCAATGGGAAGATATTCAATGAATGCATGTGAATATATACTCAGATATAAATGAGTGTGTGTGAGATGCAAGACAGAATGAAGATTCAAAAAATGACTTGGACATGCAATAAACACTCATTCATTAAACTCAGAGGCAAATAAGAGCCAGTAACAGAGGGAAAGTCACTAAGTCATGTTGAACACTAAGCAAGTAATGGCTGAACAAGTTGTGATATGTGATTGTGATGGAATACTACTGTGCTCTAAGAAACGAGGAGCTTGATGATCTTAGAAAAACATGGATAGACTTGTGTGAAATAATGAAGAGTGAAATGAGCATAACCAAGAGAATGTTGTGTACAGTAACAGCAATATTGTTTTAAGAATGACTTTGAGCAAATAAGTTATTTTGACTATTATAAATACCCAAATTAACAACAAAAGACATATGAAGACTCCATCTGCATCTGGAGAAAAATTGATAAATACAAGTATGTATAGGATGATTTTACATACATACACACATTTGTTTCTAATGGCAGCCATCTCTAGGGTGGGAGGCAGAGGAAAAGAAAAAAGAACAAAAAAAGGAAATTTACATGATAACTTTATTATATATCTAAAAGGAATAGCGAGTTGTACGTAAAAGATTTGCAGTTTCGTGTGCAATCATCTTTTATATTATGCATTATGGAAATGCTTGTTTTATTCCATAAATTAAAAATTAAATAAATAAAAATTAAAAATAATAAGCAAGCAATAATATATAATAAGCAAGTCAATAGTGAGAAAATAATAATCAGTTTCCCTCTGACTTATAAATTGTATACCAAGAGCCTAGCACTGTATATGGAAGGATATTAAATCAGAATATATAGTAACCCCAGCTGCTAGTGTTTCCCCCTCCCCATGTTACCTTGTATTTATTTCATTTGTGTTGTGTATGTATCTGTTTATGTTGCCTTCTTCATTTGCATGTAAGCTTCTCAAAATCAGGAACTTGGTCTTTGTATGCCCAGAACTTAACACCATGACTAGCATATATTATACGTGCTTAATAAATGCTTCTTGATTAAGACCTAGAAGAAGGACTAACACACACACATGTGCACGCGCACGTGCGCGTGCACACACACACACACACATACGCACACACACACACACACACACACACACACACACACAAACTATCTGAAAACAAAAGAGCACGTCATAAATTGTCCTCTCTTACCCCATTGTTAGTGAAGTTCCTTCCCTGGACATGCACTTCTTTCCATCCATGATGCTGCTAACTCAGTTTTGGATATTCAATACCTTCTCAACTCCCTTAGCCTTCTCTCTCCCTCTGATCAGAGGGCTGGAGCAGGGAGTACTAAACTCTTCCCAAAGCTTCCCTTTATAGAGGACTTGGACCTGGACTTACCAGCTAAATCTCCACTTTCCATGTGCAGGTCTCTTGGTTTCAACTCCAGATAATGGGGAACCCTTATTCCTGGGTCCCTCCTGTTATTCCCCTCCTCCCTCTTTCCAGATTCCTTTTGTGTGTTGTCTTCCTTCATTAGATTGTAAGCTCCTGGAGGGCAGGGACCATCTTTCTTTTTCTTATTTGTATCTCCTGTGCTTAGCACAGAGCCTGACACATATAATAGGCACTTAATAAATGTTTTGTATTGTGTCATATTCTTATACACATTTTAATAGTCTAAGCAATCCATGATTTGGCAGCCGAGCATCTTAGGCAGTTGTACCCAATGATTCATAATCACACAGGTTCTTTGAAAACAAATTTGTATTTAGTAAGTATACAGAATTAAATGATACATGGATGACTTTGGGGACATTTTAGCCCAAAGACAAATATGCAAATCATCCATCATTAATAATGGCAAATTAGTTCAGCCAGATAGCTACTTTGCATAAGAAACTTATCATTAATAACTTCCAGCAGTAACACATAGTCAAACAAACAAGGAAGAAGGGTGAGGCTAAGGTTCATGAAGGAAAGAAAATAGGTACATAAGATAGAAAAAAGCCAGAACTGAAGGAGATTGACAAATGGTAGGTGCAATAACACCAGGAAGATGAGACAGGTCACCAAAGATGTACTTTCTGGAATCTAGTTGGACATTTCTTGTGGGTGTTCACTGGACCTCCTAAAATGGAAGTACTCTCCCAAACTTCCTTGATACTACCTTTCCTCTGAGATCACCTTCCTTCTACTCTGTATGTATCTTGTATGAACATTCAGTCAGTCAGTAAGATTTATTAAGCACCTACTGTATGCCAGGCACTGTACTAAGTGCTATGGATACAAAAAGGAGCAAAAGACAGCCCCCGCTCCAGGAAATCACAATGTAACTAGGTAAGATCTAACATAATTATTTACCACAATTTAACATAATTATTTAGATTTAGATTATGTTAGATTTAGTACAATGTAATATTATTTACCAGCTGTTACTACCATTAGAATGTAAACTCCTTGGAAACAGAAACAGTGTTTTGGCCTTTCTTCATATCCCTGTTACTTAGCATAGTGCCTGTTATATAAGAAGAAAGTAAGCAAGCATCGATTAAGCACCTACTATGTGCCAGGCACTGTGCCAACCGCCATACAAATACTATCTCATTTAATCCTCACAACAACCCTGATAGGTAAATGCTGTTATTACACCCATTTTACAGTGAGGAAACTGAGACCTGGAGAGGTTAAATGACTTACCCAGAGTCACACAGTTAACAAGAACCTAAAGCTAGATTTGAACTCAGGTCTTCCTCACTCCAGTCTCTGCTCTCTATCCACTAAGCCACCTCCTACTTAATAAATGTTTCTTGACTAACTGACAACCTTTTTGACCTGGGGCAAGTCAATTTGCCATGGATCCCAGTTTTTTCATTTGTCAAATGAGGAATCTCTGAGGTCCTTTTTTAGAGCCCTAGATGAGCTCTACATGTATAATTCAAATTCCTGATCATAAGAGAGAATCCTTAGCTTTCCATGTGTTTCAAAAACCTAAGCTGTAAGTAGGCGCTTTTTTATTAATTTTTTTTCTTTTAAAATATAGAGCAACCAAAGAATCCCTTGCCTAGCTACGTGCAGTCAGATCATCCACTGATGAGAGCAAAGGTCAAAGTAAACACCAAATCAGAAGACAGAACAAAGATGAAAAGATGACATTGTGCAATCACAGCAGCACCAACCCAAACTGTTTTTAAAAAGCTGTCAAATCTGAAAAATGGAAATGCAACTGATACAAAGCCATAAATAAGAGGGGGGAGGGGCTCTGAAGTGGGGGAACAAGCATAGGAAAAAACTCAGAAACTGCCTCAGGCAGCAAATCTTGCCAAGTAGAGATATGGCAGCCGAAGACTACACTGATTTAAAGGACAAGTTCATTTGAAAAACATCCTGGCAGAGGATGATGGGAACCTACAAGCAATATCAGATTACAAGACAGTAAAAAGGAATTGTGAAGAAAATAAACCTTGAGATAACTTAGCATGAAGTCCAGCTAAGCCACATCATCCTAAAACCATTCCTTAGTCAAGGGAGAATGATGATCCAAGGTAAAAAGGAAAAATAAACTGAAACAAAGATCTTGCTCATCCAATTTTATCGGCACCAATGGCGGGTATTTTGTTTAGGCTCTCAGTGCTTGGAACGTAAGAAATTGAAGCTTGCAAGCCCCAGAGGACTTACCCTAAATACATACAGAAGAAATTCATGCTCACAGCAGCACAATTTTAAAGGCACACAACAGGACTGATGCTGTTGTGATGTAGCATTTTTATCAATAACATCAATAAAGGAATGGATGCCATGGGTATCAAATGTAAAGGCAACACAAACCTTAGAGAAATAGTTAACACATTGGGTGATAATCAGGATTGAAAAAGATCTTGACAGGCTAGAATATGATGCTAAATCTAACAGTGAAATCCAATAGGGACAAATGTAAAGTTTTATTCTTAGGGTCAAAAAAGTCAATTTCACAATTACAAGATAGAAGAGTCATGACTAGACAGCTATTTATCTAAAACGGGATGCCTTTGGAAATATTGGATCATCATCATTATCATCATCATCATCATCATCATCATCATCATCACAATTGCTAACTTTCATACAATATTTTCACAGATGTAGTGCAGCTAGTTCCTGGAGTCAGGAAGACCTGAATTCAAATATGACCTCAGGTACTTGCTACATAACCTCAGACACTAACCATATGATTCTGGACAAGTCACTTAAAAAACTCTTTTAGTCTTAGTTTCCTAATCTTCAAAATGGGGTTTATCTTACCTTACAAGGTTGTTGTGAGCATCACATGAAAAAATTGTAAAGCACTTAGCATAGTGGCTATTGCATTGTACGTGCCATATAAATGTTAGCTATGTTCACAAATATATTGCATCTTATCTTTGCCAAAGGTCTTCAAGTCACAGCTATGTGAGTATGCTTTATAGATGATGTTGATGGGGGTATGGCTTGGACCCTGAGGCTTCAAAAATTCCTTCCAACTCTGACATTTGGTGATTCTATGATTTGTTTCAGAAGAACCACATGCAGCCATTAAGGCCTTCTTCAAGGAAAATGTCTTCCATTCATGCATTTAATTTATGTAGACATGTGCAACTATGAACACAATTTGGCATCAATTTAGATGTAAAGTGAAGAACCATATGCTCACCTAAGGTGCTCACCACAATTTTGAAAGTTGCCTTGTACATAATCCAAACAAAAGGATTCCCTAATGATGACAAAGTTTTCCAAATGAACTACTGATTTCTACAAAGACTTCTTACTAAAATTCACCATCTATACATAGTCTGTCCATCCAGCTCCACTTCACATTTATCTAGACTTCATAATATTATAGTTTACTTAGATTTTAGTATAGCTTCAATAAAGTATCTCATCCTATTCTTGTGAGTGTGGAGGTGGAAAGAAGAAAGCTATAAGATAATATAATCAAATGGATTTGAAAGTGGTTGAATGCTTAAACTGGAAGAGTAATTCTTAGTGGTTTAATTTCACCTTGGAAGAGGTTATGAGAGGAGTGAGTACAAGGATCTATGGTCCAGGATTATCTGATATTTTTAATGGTTTAGGAAAGGTGTTGATAAACTAGATATTGTATTGAAGATAGCAAGCAGAATGGTGGAGAGTCTCAAGGCCATAACTTATGATGATCAGATGAAGGAAATAAGGGTAGTTAACCTGGGGGGGGGGAATTTAGGGGATTTGAGGGTTGATAACTACCGTCAAGAAGACTTAAAAATCAATCATATGGAGGAGCAATTAGATCTTCTCTGCTTGGACCCAGATTATCAGAATGAGCAACAATGTGGGAAAGTCATAAAAAATGTTTTGAAAAATCAATTATATAAGGAAAAACTTTTGAACAATTGGAATTCTCCCAAAGTGAAATAGATTGCTTCTGAGAATAATGGGTTCCCCATCTATGGGGACTATGGTTGACTACTTGTTGGGTGTATTGTAGCAAGGATTCTTTTTCCAATTGTTTCATTTATTTTCTTTTTATACTCAGAACTTGGCATAGTGGCTGGCAAATAACTTAATAAATGCTTGTTGATTGACCGATTGATTCCTATGTGAACTGTGCTAGATGGATGCTAGGGTCTTTTCTGCTGAAAATTCTGTGAGTTAATGAAATTTTTAAACTACTTTGGTATTTATTCCAGTGTGGATGGTTAGATCAATCTCTTCCTAATCATGGTACATTTCACTGGGGAGACTTTGAAGAATCCAGAATATCATCATCAAAAAGGAATCCTTTTGTTGGGACTATGAGCAGAACATTTTCCAAAACAATGGCAAACACCTTTGATGAGCATATATGTCCTTATTATATACCTCACTTGATGCCAGATTATCTCCCTAATTGCATATGTGGTGGAGATGGAAGCCAAATTGGTATTCATAAGTACGTGTATATATATGCATGTATACATGTATGTACACATACATGTATGTATATACATGTGTATGTATACCATATATACATGTGTGTGCACACATATACATAGAGAAAGATGTACACACACATATATCCATTAAACACAAATATGTATAGATAATGCACAGCATACATTCATACAAATATGTGTGTACATACAGATATGTATATTTATATGTACATATATACATAATACTCAACAGATTTGTGATCTTCATTCAGACTAGGATTCAGATTACAATAAATGCATGCCTCTTTATCCTGTCAATTCAACAAGCATTTGTAAAGAACCTACTATGTGTCAGGTACTGTGCTAAATGCTCAGAATACAAAAAAGTTGAGAGAGAGAGTCCATGCTTCGAAGAGTTCCTATTCTAATGGGATAGATAATACATAATGATACACAGACAAGATATATACAAAATAAACTGGAGGTGATGTCAGAGATTAAAGATTAAAAAGACTAGGAAAAGCTTCTTGCAGAATGTGGAACTTCAAATGACATTTGAAGGAAGCCAGGAAGCAGAGGTGAGGAGGGCGAGAGTTCCAGGCACTGGGGACAAGTAGTAAAAATGCCTAGAATTGGGAGTTGGAGTGTCTTGTGTGAAGACCAGCAAGGAGGCCAATATAAGAGTATCTGGTGGGGTAGTAAGGTTTAAGAAGATTAGAATGGTAAGAAGGAATGAAATTATGTCAGGATTTAAAAGCCAAGTGTGTTTTTTTTTCTTTTTATTCAGAGTATTCTGAAGGCAATAGGGAGCCCCTGGAATGTATTGAATAGCAGGGAATGACAGGGTTAGACCTATACTTTAGGGAGATCAATTTAACAACTTAGAGGAGGATGGACTGCAGTGAGGAGAGACTTGAGGCAGGGAGACTAACCATCAGGCTACTGCAATAGTCCACATGTGAGGTCATTAGTACCTATACCAAGGTTGTGTCAGTGTTAGAAGGGAGAAGGTATCAAGTTTATACAAGAGTTGTTATAAAAGTATAATCGACAGGACTTAGTAACTGATTGAATATGTGTGGTGAGAAGGCACTTAGGAGCAGAGGATGACACACAGGTGGTCAGCCTGAGTGAGTGAGGAATTGGTACTACCATCAATAACAACAAGTTAGGAAGAGGGTAGGGTTTGAGGTGGGGAGGGAAAATGAGTTCTGTTTTAGATACGTTGAATTTGAGATACCTATGGGATGCGTAGTTAAAGATGTCCAATAAACAGTTGGAGATGTGAAACTAGGGGCTTAGAGAGAGGTTAGGTCAATACAAATTGATTGGAAAAATCATCTGCAGGGATATGAAATCAGAGATGATTGAATCCATGGGATATGATGAGATCAACAAGTGAAATAAGAGAGTGAAGAGAAGAGAACCCAGAAGAAAGCACTGGGGGACATTCATGGTTAGCAGGCATGACCTCGTTGAAGATCCAGCAAAGGAGATTAAGGAGTGGTCAGGTGTGCAAAAGGAGAGTGAGAGAGAAAGTGCAATATCATGGAAACCTAAAGAAAAGAGAATTTCAAGGAGAAAAGATGATTGTCAATGTCAAAGGCTGCAAAGGGGTGGAAAAGGCTGATGACTAAGAAATGATCTTTAGATCTCGCAATTAAGAAACTACCTGTAACTTGTCTGTGTCCTCCCATAGATTTTCCACTAGAGGTCTACCCAATGCACTGGAAGCCTTTTTCATGCATCCCTGGAATCATAAGGGTAACACTGGAGCACTCTGGTTGTCAATCCAGCAGTCCCCATTTTTGCCACCATCTTCTCCACCTATTAGACAATTCCTTCATGATATCTTTTATTAGTGTTCATTTTCAGAGCTCTTCATTGGCTATATATTACATCCTGCTCAAACCTACCATTCACCTCTCCCTTGGCTTCTGTGTGGTACTCATCTTTATGTCTTTGGAGGGAAGTGAATTTCATGTATTACTGCAATATAGCAACACCGGTAGAATCTTGAGTATTGAAAAAAGATGTACATTTGCTTTCAGGAACACCTTGGAATCAGTAAAGGAGCTCTATAATTTCTTAAAGACAATAGAATCTGTTCTCCTTCTATTATTCAGATCTAGACCCAGCTCATTGTCTAACTGCATTGTCTATTCCAGAAATGCACAATGATAGACAAGCTCTTTAGGGTGTTCATCCAAATGCATGTTAAAAAATCTGGGCAATAGAAAGTTTTCATCCACTTGGGCTTTCCTATGTAATGAATAGGATAGGTCAAGGTTATGCAAATTTTGTGTGTGTCAGGTTTGACATGTATCTTGCTGATCTCAAGGCCAGCTTCTCTCTCTCTCTCTCTCTCTCTCTCTCTCTCTCTCTCTCTCTCTCTCTCTCTCTGTCCCTCCCCTGTGCCATGCTGTCCCGTATAGTCCACAAACAGAGTACCCCAAGGGTCTTACCATTTACAGAGAATCCCACTTCAACTCTGACTCTGCTCTGAGTCTCCTCTATCACAGCAATGAATGCCTTTGATCAACATATATCACCCCTTCTCATGGCTGAAGTGCTGATTACAATCAGAGCATCACTGAATAAGGTTATTTATATTCTTTTATCTCTCAAGGATTCTTGAATGATATTGACAGATGGATAGAAGATAACTTATTGTAAGAGCCCCAAAGGTTGTGTTTTACTCTGTGGAATTTTTTTAAAAATTAACAATAAATAAGCACAATGTGATTTTATACACTCTGCACTTTCAATTAATTGTGAAATGATAATGATGTGGCCCATTGCTTAATAACACTTGTGAAAGCTGCTTACTTCCAGCTAATACCCTCACTGAGGATGTCTTCAATTCATATACAGCTAACTCTTATAAAGATTTTGTAGAGATAGGAGAATAGGCAGGTAGGCCAGTAGATATTGATCTTCTCTCCATTGACTTTTTTCAGTATTAATAAGGTCTGAAGATTTTTCCCAAGCCTTTGGTTATCTTCCTCTCCTTCATGTACTTTATATGTGTGGCCATCAATGCCCTCACAATTTTGTTTACCTCCACTGGGGATATTTTCTATGTGCAGTTGGTTCAATCTAGGTGCTTTTCCCATCATTGTCCTCTTAAATGCCTTTTTCTACTTCCTATCAGTTTGATCTGTAGTTAAGTAGCTTGTTGTTAAAAACAAAAAAAAAATAAATGAAAAAAAAAACTTGCTCTGCCATCAAAGGCCATATTCAAATTTTTTCCAATGTGATAGAACCTGCCAGAGCTAATGCTCCTCTGGAATAGTCCCAAGAACACAGAGTCACAATGAGGCATCACAGTAGGTCTTTGTGAAATATATTGATGTATTTCATACACACATATTATGTGAGGAAATATGTGAAGATATATATAGTGTTTCAAGCTTTGTGAAATGCTTTTACACATATTATCTCATTTGATTCTTACAATGACTCTATGAGATAAGCACTATTAATACCCCACATTTTACCAAAAGGGAAACTGAAATTAAGAGGGACCTGGAATCACACAGCTAGTAAAAAGCTAAAGCAGTGTTCTTCTGGTTCTGCTCATTTCACTCAGCATCAGTTCATGTAAGTCTTTCCAGGTTTTTACACAACATATTGTAGGATTATGGTTCTTAATCCACTCTGCTATCAGCTTCCATTTTATGAGGGAGTTTATCCCATTCACATTCACAGTTAGGGTTACTATCTGTACTTTCTCTCCATCCTATTTTCCCCTCTGTTTATGCTTTTCTCTCTCCTTTCTCCCTTTCCCTCCTCACCAGAGTTTTGCTTTCAACCACCACCTCTCTCAGTCTGCTCTCCCTTCTATCAGCCTCCTCCCTTTTCTTCCCCTTTCCCCTCCTACTTCCTATAGGGTAAGTTAGATTTCTGTACCTAACTGATTATGCTATTCCCTCTTTGAGCCAAATCCAATGAGAGTAAGGTTCAAACTATGCTTTTCTTCCTCCCTTCTTTCTCTCTACTGTAATAGGTTTTTATGCCTTTTCATGGGATTTGAACTCAGATCTTCCTGGCTCCAAGACAAGCATTCTAGCCATTATACCATCTACCTACCCCATAAACATAGATAAGTTGTGCGCATGCAAATATATATTTATACAGAAATTCACAGAAAACTCTAAATATATTCATATGTACCTATGCATAAACACGTGACCACCTGTATACAGCATACACCTGCTGCATATATATCTAACTAGAAAGATAAATAACTACACAGATGATAGGTGGAAAGATAGGTGATAAATCAAAAGACAGATGGAGAAAGAGACAGATTATAGATGATAGGTAGGTAGACAGATAGCCACACAGACAGCCACACAGACAGATGGATTGATCAGTCTTGGATAGATGTTGCAAGCTCATGTGGCTTTGACACTTGTAAATCTCTCAAGAATACTTTATTTATGCTTAGTATATCTATGAGAGCTTATACTGTTCACTATTTTTTTCCAGGTGTTGACAGCAGTTTCACAGGAGGAGAAGACATTACTCTCAGCTGATTCTTTGCTTTTATTAGACAACCTTTTCTACTTTTATGGACTCCCATTTTATTCCCCTGGGGGCAACGAGGTGCCACAGTCAGTAGAGTGCTGGGCTGGAGTTAGGAAGACTCATCTTCCTGAATTCAAATCCAGCCTCAGACACTAACTGTGTGACCCTGGGAAAGTCATTTAACCCTGTTTGCCTCAGTTTCCTCATCTGTAAAATGAGCTGGAGAAGGAAATGGCAAACTACTTCAGTATCTTTGCCAAGAAAATCCCAAATGCACCCCAAAAAGTCAGACATGAGTGAACAACAAAATTTCATTCTCCACAGCATCGATTCCATATTTTCTTCTCTCCTCCCTATTATTCTTCCCACCTCCAACACACCTTCCACACTCAGAAGAAATGACTTAACTTCACCCTTTACTGGAAAATGTAGGCCATATTATTTCTCTTGGTTCCCCTCATCCATTCATCCCAACTTCTCACTTACATTCCACATATTCTCCTTTCCTTTGTCACAGAAGTAAAGGCAGTCATATTCCTCACTAAAGCTCTTTGACTGCATGCATAACCTTTGTATTCTTGCCTGCTCTGTGTAGGCCTTTGTTCCAGAAAACATCCCCTCTCTCATGTGGTATATCTTCAACCTCTTACTCTGCATTGGAGGCTTCACATTGTCAATCTTAGGTCTCTCCAATCCTAGCCTTTCCTTGATCTTTCTGCCCAAAACAGTTCCCACCTTTTCTCTCTGATCCTCATCACTTCTAAAGCACTTGCATTGTATTTGCATACTATACACACACACACCTGGTCTCTCTTTGGCATAATTATGTATCTATGATCAGAGGATTCTGGGTAGTCTAAGGTTATGGGACCCTGAACCACAGAAAAATCCATTTTTATCTTGTTACAGAATTTATCTCCATTGAGTTTCTGCAGTCTTCTTTCAGAATTGGTACTTGTGCATCACAACTCGATACATAAGATTGGCAGCAATAATAGATAGGTTGGTGGACTTGGAGTCAGCAAAACTAGAGTTCAGATACTGCTCTAAAAAAAACTATGTGACACTAGCAAGGCACTTAACCTACCTACCTCAGTTTCCTCTTCTACAAATAGCACCAAATGATGAAAATCAAGTGAGATAATATATTGAAGAACTTTGTAAAACTTAAGGGGCTATATAAATGCTAGATATTATGTTTTATACACATAAGGGTTTTTTTCTAAGTTACAACTTGTTTAATGCCAGTTACATTGCTTTACATATTAAGATGAAATTGACCACTTCATCCCTTTAGCACTGTGGATTCGTTTTCTTTCACAGCCATCTGCAGTTGAAATGGAAAACAGTTGCTTATACCATCCAAACAATAACCTTTCATATCCCTAAAGACTGTTAATAAACACTGCTCTGCCTTCTCTTTTCCAAGCTTAATATCCCCAGCTCTATCCTGCCCACATACAGCCCACTTGCCAGGATTTTCATCATTTCTGTTACCCTCCTCTGGATCTTTTCCAAGTTCTATACTTCTTGTGTAAGTTGCTAGGTAGAAATCTAAATGAAAAACTCGGAAAAGCTTTACCAGAGTTAAGTACTGTGGGATCATTACTTCATACTTTCTGTAGTTATGGACTTATCTATACATACCAGCATCCATTTACTCATTTAGCACCATTATCATTTTGTCCATATATTTTGCTATATGTTAAAATGTGGCCAGTGTTGTTTCTGGTCATTTCCAAGTTATGCTGCCTGCAATCTGGCCCTCAGGGCACAGGCTTTCTTTAATGAGCTTTCACCTTATCTCAGTGGCTTTGATATGCCACACACTTCCAAGACCAACTAAATATTTTCTAGGCATCCCCAATCCATCCCTCTGTACTGCCCTACCTTAAGCTACCCTTTATATGTTGTTTTCCCCTATTAGAAAGTAAGCTTCTTGGGAGCAGAGTGTACTTTGATTCTCTGTTTTTGTATTCTTAGTATTTAGCACGATGCCTAGAACATGGTAATTGCCTAATAAATGCTTTTAACTTTGTTTATTCATTCACATAGCAATAGGACATGGAAGCCAAAAACCTCCAAGCACTAAAAATGGATATCACACAGAGGGTAATGGAGTGGTACATGTGAATATAAATAGACTGTAGCAGATAAAGTGATGTAATAGATATCATTAGGGAAATATATGATCAAAAACCAGATGGGCTGGTCATATAGCGAGCATGAGAGATAAGAAATGGACAGTTCAAGCCCTCCACTAGCATTCTCACTGAGTCTGGAGAAATTGAAGGCTCCCACCCAGCATGTTGTCAAGTAATCTCCCTCAGGTAAACATATGGGAGGACATGGGTAAGAGGAGAGTAGCATGGACAGTCATGCATGGGTTGCTAATTGCTTTTTTGTGGAGAACATGCAAATCAGTAAGATCACACGTCCATTTTATTTAAAATGCCAGTCAGTGAGTCAACAAGAATTCATTATGTGCCTACTATGTGCAGAAACTGCACTAAATGCTAGTGATTCAAAGGAAGGCAAAAACATGGCCTCTGCCCTCAGAGAACTTATATTCTAATTGGAGAGATAAACATGTAAATAATTAGGAGCAAAGAAAATATATACAGTGTAAATGGGAGGTAATCTCAGAGAAAAAGGCACTAGAGTCTGGGAGGACTAGGAATGGCCTGAAGAGGAGGGATGTAAACTGAGTCTTGAACGAAGCCCAAGAAACCAAGAAGTGAAGGATAGGAGGGAGAGCGTTGTAAGCATAGGGAACAGGCAGTGAAAAGAGCAAAGGGCTGGAAGATGAAGTGCTGTGTACTCTTATCCTCAGTTAGACCAGTGTAGCTGGATCATAGATTGCAAGGAGAATAGAGGGAGTAGAGACTTGAGGCAAGGAGACAAAATAGGAGACTATTGTAATAGTCCAGGTGGGAGGTGTTGAGGACCTGAACTTATGTAGTGGCTATATGAGTGCAATGAAGGGGACAAATACAAGAGTTGTAAAAGTAGAAAGGACCAGGTTGATCACAGATCACATATGTGAGATGAGTAGGAATGAGGCAAGAATGACTGCAGTTGTGAGCCTTGGTAACTGAGAGGAAAGCAGAGAAGAAGGGAAAGTTTAAGGAGAGATGCCGAGTTCTCCTTTGGACATATTGAATTTGACATGTCTATTGGATATTTAGTTCAAGATGTCTAAAAACCAACTGATGATGTGGGAGCACAGCTCAGAAGAGAGGCTAGACCTAGATAAGGGGCTTGCACAATTATCTCAATTCCCCTAAATGGAAATCATTCCTCAGTACAAAAACTGGATTGTATATAAATATACTAATAGATTTGCGAAGTTGGAAATGACTTCAGAGGACATCTATTCCAATTCACACTAGAAAAATTCTTTCTACATTATCACTTTCAAAGGGTTGTTGAGACTCTAATTGGACATTAATAAGGGACCCACTACTTCCAAGGGCAGCTCATTCTACTTTTGCATGGTTCTCATTGCTTGGCCAGTTTCCTTACATGAAACTGGTTTGCCTCTTTACATTTTGCATTACCTGTTTCTAGTTCTGCTCTCTATGTCCAAGAATACCAAATCTTGTGCTACTACCAAGTAACAACCCTTCAAGTACTTGAATACAGTTTTCATCTTTTCTCTGTGTCTTCTTGTCTACAGGATAAATGTCTCCATTCCCTTCCATTGCACTTTGTATAGAATGGTCCCTGCTTCCCTAGCCATGTTGTTGCCTTCCTCTGGGCTACTATAACCCATCCATATCCTCCTTAAAATCTGGTACCCAGGACCAAACATAGTACTCCAGATGGAATTTAGAAGTGACACTTTCTCTAGTTGAAATAGAAATACCTTAACGACATTATGACTTGTCTTCTCCCGCCAAAATGTTTCATTCACAATTATGTCCCATTCCTATCAATCCAACAATATTCAGACATCCAAGCATTTTCATTCCTCTCCTGCCTCAATTCTGTAAATAACCATTATGAAAAATATATCTCTGTCTGAGATATCTCATTTAGTTTTTCCTTCTTATTGGGTTTAGGGCAGGTAATAAGTATCAGATAAACCTAGCTAGAAACTTCATTAAAAACCAAAGTCCTTTCTATGAAACAGGGAGAAAACAGATGGTGGTAACTTGCTACTTAAAGCACATCCCTCTCCGGACACCTCAATCTTCAATTTGCCTCAGCCTTCACCTTTGGTCTGTGGATTGCAAGGGGATTGAAGGAGTCTGCACACACAGGGTACATATATATATTTTTAGACATAATGAGTTCAGCAGACTGGCTCACTCATGGAAAATAACTCCTTTTGAGGGATTGGACTTTTCAATTTGGGATATCTTCCCAATCATAAACTCTAACCTGGGAAAGACAGCATGCAGAGGTCTTTACCTCCCATTATTCACCCCACAGGCGGAACACTTCTGATTTTTACTACCGTTCTTTCTGAGTGAATGATGATGGCTGGAAACTGGAAGTTGCTAAGTGTACTGGTGTTTGGATAGGTGTTCAAGGATCCTGGGTTATGTTTGGTAATACTATAGTAAGACAGTGTGCTAAGAAAATAGAAGCTATCCATCTCAGTAGTAATGATTCTAAATTAGGATTGTTTTTAAGAGTAGCCTCAGATCATCCCTATTAATTATGTTAAATTTCTCCTTTGCTTGGAACCATTTGGATTCTAAGCAAAGCATCTGTCAAACAGTTGTCAGTATGTGCTGTTGTTTTTCCTGGTGACCAAACATTTCTAACCTTTCAGAGAGCATGAGTTGAGTGAGATTAAAAGTAATTGTAATATCAGACTAAATTCCCATTTAAGAGGGCCCAAGGTCTCCATTATAAAGTCAATAAGATTTAAAGGGACAAAACACAATTTGGGCACTTCAGTCTTATAATCAATGTTTTTTTTTTCTTTTGTGTCCCTATTAGGATGTGGAAGAGACAGTCAACCATTGTCAACAGCCAATTTGTTCTACCGGTGAAGCTTATCATTACTGAACCAAGGCTAGGTTGAAGCGAATTTTGTCTGCTTTTCATTACATTCAGAATGGAGAATGAAAAAGATTCTCTTCTACTATGGCAATTCAAAACTTATAGGACATGAGGGAAAATAAGTTTTCAAAAAAAAAAAAGAGGAGTATTTTTCCCCTCCTCTTTAAACTAAAACCAGAGAGCTGAATTTAGAATCTCCTCCTCATTTTCCATCCATTCAACAAGCAATCAACAAATATTTATTGAGTGTCCACCTGGGTCAAGGGTTATGCTGGGCTCTAGAGGTACAAATAAAAATCAAAAAGAGGTCCCTGTGCTCCCCATTCCTGATAGAGAGCCCCCAACAGACCAGCTGCCAAGTCCTTCTTCCTAATAACCCATAAGAAGAGCATGGCATAGCTAGAAAACACTCCCTTATCTGCAAGATAAGAATTCTGCCTAGCCTAGAAGGGCAAAAGGCCAGATAAGAGAGGCAGAACAGTATTGTAGAGAGGCCACTGAACTTAGAGTGAGCAAGCCCTGGGTTCAAATCTTGCCCCAAGCACTTAGTGTGCAGGTATCTAAGTCACTGCCCCTCTAAGCCTCAGTTTCCTCAACTGTAAAAGTGGAAGTGATATTTATAGCACCTCATCGAGATCTCATGGAGATCAGTAGGCCTCAGTTTAAATCAAGGCTCTTCCATTTAATAAAAACAACAATAATATAGCATTTCAAGGTTTAAAAAGCAGTTTATAAATATGATCTCATTTGTTCCTCCCAACAACCCTGGGAGGTAGGTGATATCCTTATTCCCATTTTACAGATGAGGAAAGTGAGGTAGTGGCTAAGTAACTTGCCCAGAGTAACACAGCTAGCAAGCCCCTTAAGCTGGATTTGAATTCCTAACTCAAGGTCCAGCGCTCTAACCACTAAGCAACCTACCTGCCTCTGGACTTTTACCTAAGTGAGTCTGAGCAAATCATTTAGCCTCCTCTGAGCCTCAAACCTTTCATCTGTCAGAGGTGGAAACTGGGCTAGATGACCTATAAGGGCCTTTATAGCAATTCAAAATCTTTGATGCTTTATGATCAAGTGAGATCATGTTTATAATGTGTATTAAAGGCGTTTTTTTTTTAATTTATTAAAGGCCTGTAAAGGACAGATACGGTTAGAAAACACTATTCCTTATAACTCAAAATTGCAGAATTACTTAATCTATGACCCAATAATAAAAATAGCCAATGTGGATCACAAAGCACTTTCTATATGCCATCTCATTTAATCCTCACAACAACCTACCTGGTTTTCACATAAGTCTCATGACATTGAGTCTGCCTGTTGACAAGGTAGATGCTATTACTATCCTTATTTTACAGATAGGGAAACTGAGACTGAGAGAGGCTCAGTGACTTGTTGAGGGTCCCACAACTGGTTCATTTAATGGGATATTCAGGATTCAAATTCAGTTTATCCTTACTCCAAATTTATCACTCAGTTCACGTATCATTTGTTCTATTACCCTTCTCCCTGCATGACACAGCTCAAGTATTCTAACACATCCTTGGCCCTAGGTAGAGATTGGAGAAGACCAGGAGAAGCAAGATGCGAGGGGAGACACACAAGCCATCCTTAAGTATCCGAAGGGCTGGAGAGATTAAGCTTCTTCTGCTTCACCTTGCAAGGAAGAACCAGAAGCAATGGGCAGAAGTTGTGAACAAGCCAATTTAGGTTTGATTTCTACAAATTTCCTAATGGTAATATCTATCCAAAATTGAAATGAGCTGCCCCAGGAGATAGTAGGTCCTCCCATCTTGGAGGTCTTCAAGCAGAGGCTGAAATGATGGTAATAGCAGGGACTACTTTGGTTTAGATGGCCACAAAGTCCTTTCTAACTCTAAATCCAGAATAGGAAGTTCATTATAGAAGGGCAACGATGAGGGGCATTCTTTTCTATCCTTGAACAGTGCCAAACATGAGTTCAAGTTCCAGTACCAAACCTTGTAGGTATTTAAGCAAGACTAGGTGATTAAAATATCTGTTGACTTAGCCATTGTGAAACTAGGCCATTCTCAAGGGCACAGTGTGTTCTAACAAAGCCTAAAAGTCCTAAGGAAACACTAAAGAGAACCAGGTCTAGCATTGGCATAAGGCCATACGGAAGCCCCAGCAGTCCTGGCCCCAGATTTCTTCTAATTACCCAGAGCAACATGACCAAGAAGAGGGGAAGAAAAAAGATATGGGTCAGCACGAGAGGAAGGCTGGATGGCTCTTTGTCTCCCTACATGAAAGGATTTCTTTCTTGGCATCAGAATCTTCCCAGCTGGAAGGGGCAGGGAATGTCTCAGCTGCATCCCTCCTATCTCTCTTTCCTTGGTCAGGTGCCAGACCAGGGCTGTCAGTCAGGGACAGCTGGAATCCATGGCAGGGCTGACATTTCTCTCTTGCTGATTCAAACTGATTCACTCTGGAGGGAACTTGCTTGGGAGAGGAGGAGCTATGGAAACCAGAGGGAGCTGAGGAGGCAGCTCCAAGAGGGTGTTCTGAGGAGGGACAAGGCTGGCTATGAGACCTTGCAGTCTCAGCCCAAGACTGGTAAGGAAAAGGAGAGAAGCAGGGCCAGGGATGTGGTAGGAAGAATATAAGATCAAACCTGGTGGAAAACAAGGGCTTATCAACCAAACAACCAGTCAATAAATATCTATTAAGTACTTGTTACGTGCCCAGACATTACGCTAGGTACTACAGATGCAAGTACAAAGAATGAAACAGTCCCTCCTCCCAAGGAGCTTAAAATTCTAATGGAAGGGATAACTATGTATTTAAAAAATAAAGTAGATATAAAATTAATCACTATGACAATATGTGGTAGCCAGGTGATGCAGTGGATAGAGTGGTATACTTGCAATCGGAAGGACTCAGATATTTAGTAACTCCAAGTGACCCTGACTTAACTTCCTTGCCCTTCCATTTCTTTATCTGTAAAATGGGATAACAGAGCCTAAATTGCATGGTTGTTGTGAAAAAGTATCTGTAAAGCACTTTGCAAACCTTAAAGTACAATATAAATGGTATTATTATTACTCCTGTTATGTACAAAGTAGTAATGGCAAAGTAATTTGGGAGAGAAGATACTAGCAATTGAGGAAATTAGGAAAGCCTTCATGGAAAAGATGGCATCTGAGTTTCATCTTAAAGGAAAAGAGAGACTTTATATGGCAAAGGAAAGAAGGGAGTGAATTTCAGACATGGAGGACAGCCAGTGTAAAAGCATGGACACAGGAGATGAATTATTATGTGTGAGGGACGAGAGAAGGTCAGTTTGCCTGGATTCAAGAGTGCAAGAGGAGTGATGTCTAATGAGGCTAGAAAGATAGAATAGACTCAAGTTATATAGGGCTTTAAAACCTAAACAAAGGAATTTATGTTTTATCCTAGAGGTAATAGGTAGCTACTGGAGCTGATTGAATAAGAGAGTTACTTGGTCAGATCTATATTTACTTTAGCAGCAGTATGTAAGATGGACCAGAGTGGAAAAAGATTTAAGACAGGGAAACCAATTTGGAGGCTGCTACGATAATCTGTGAAAAGTGATAAGGGCCTGAACTAGAGCTGCGGTTGTGTGAGTGGAGAGAAGGGGTCAAAGGTGAGAGATGTTACAAAGGTAGATATGATCAAATTTAGTAAATGATTGACTATGTGGAGCAAGAGAGAGTGCAGAGTCTACGAAAATGCTGAGGTTATGAGTCTGCAAGGTTGGAAGTTCGGTTGTGCCTTTGACAGAAATGGGGTAATTTGGAAGAAGAAAGGGTTTGGAGAAGGTAGAATATTAAGTTCAGCCTTGGACACGTTGAGCATAAGATGTTCGGAAGACCTCTAGGTCCTCCAATAAGCCACCAGTGACAAGGTGCTGAAGCTCAAAGGGGAGGCTGAAAAAGCATATGCAGAGCAGGGAGTCATCTGCATAGAGCTAAACAAATAGAGGCAGGTAAGAGCACCAATCTGCTGGAGAAGGAAATGACAAACCACTCCAGTATCTTGACCGAGAAAAACCCATGGGTTCTTCTTTCACAACATGACTAATGTGGAAATGTGTTTAATATGATTGTACATGTAAAGTCTATACGAGATTGCGTGCCATCTTGGGAAGGGAGGAAGGGGGGAAATTTTGTAACTCAGAATCTTACAAAAATGAATGTTGAAAACTAAAAATAAATACATAAATGGGAGGGAGGGAATCCTGTGGATAATATGGTCCATGGGGTCACAAAGAGTCAAATGTAACTAAACAACTGAACAATAACGACAAAAGTATACCAAGTGTCCAGAGAAAATGAGAGCACTGTGAATAGAGCCTGGGGGAACACCCACAGTTAGGAGGCATGATGGAGATAATAAGCCAGCAAAGGAGACTGAGAAAGAACTCCCATATGAGTAGGGGGTAAATGAGGCAAGTATCCAGGAGGTCAACAGTGTCAAATGGTGTCAAACAGCAGATTGGTGGATGGGGATTAGGACTGAGAAAAAAATGGAGATTTAGAGTGGACAGGAATATCAAGGCCATCTAATCCGATCATCTCATTTTACTGGTGAGGAACTGAGGCCCAGAGGAGTGGATGGCCTGCCCAAGACCACACAATGAATGAGTAGGATCTGAGTCATTTCCAGCTGTAAGGGACCTTAGAGTAATCTTGTCCGGGCCTTTAACTTTGTAGATGAGGAAGGGTGGTCCAGAGAAGCCAAACAACCATGCCCAAGGTCACAAAGGTAGCAAAACTCAGATGAAATCCAGGTCCTCTTGCCTCCAAATCTAAAGAATTTTCCATTCCACCATGCTATCACAGCTCTTTCTTCTTGGAAGCTAGACCTAAAGACCACCTCTGCAGTGACAAGGAATAGCTGGAGAAGCTCTTTGGGGTTGTCTGAGTTCCAGCTTTGAGTGTCAGCAATCTGAGAAACCCACTCCAGGATCCGGCTCTGAACCCAGCTGACAGCTTTCCTAAACTGAGCATTTCATTGGAATAGTAACACTTGGGGCTATGTCATTTCAGGCGAAATAGTACCACCAAGTTTTAAAATGTAATCGCAACTGCTATTCTCTCAGTTTCCCCACCACCAAATTTAATTCCAATATGTATTTTAAGCCCTTCTGGTCGATTCTTGTTCCAATGCACTGGGATTTGGGGATTTGCACACATCATTCCCATTAACACTAATAGGAGTGATTGTAAGAACAGAAATTCCCTCGTGTCCAAACTCGAGCATAACCATATGGATACTAATAAAAACATCTTAAATTCCTATTTCATGCAGATTGAATGTAATATTTCATGCAACACTTAACAACGAACTTCTGAGAAGACTACTTCCCTGAAACCTACTCAGTCTATGATGTACATGGACACACACACACACACACACACACACACACACACACACACACATACACACACATACACACACAGATACACTTGTGCTTTTTCTGGAAGGCTATTGATTTCTGTTAAATTGCTGGGCAGGTTCAACTCAGCTCCTGCTAGCCACCTAAATGTATGCAGTGTTGGGATTTTTCAAGTACGAAATATTCTTTGCTTGCAAACATTCCTTCTTCCCATCTCACAACCTCATGACCTGTTAGACTTTTTTCCCCTAAAAAGATGACATTTCAGATTTGAGTTTTGTGGAACTTGTACAGTATTTTACTGCCATCTGCTGGGAGAAAGAAAAAAGAGCCATGGATGTAGGATGGGCAGAAATCTAGGGATGCTGCCACCTCTCACCTACCGAATCACAATGATCTGATACAGGCCATTAACATTCATGAAATAGACTTCATCCATGAGGAAGGGAAAGGAAAACAAAAATAGTAGAAAAGGTAAATGGAAAGAAGGGAGTGTCAGGAGAAGATGAGGAGAAGGCAAAATAGTTGAGATTCAACAAAGGAAGGGTGGCATGGCCTGTAATTGGGGACAATTTGTAATATTGAGTGTGGCCTGTGTTCTGATGAAGGCTTGTATTTGAGAACTGCCTCTAAATGACAGGTAACATCTACCTGGTTGTTCCATCTATGTAGAATTTAAAGAAGGACATGCTGTCCTCAACTTTACAGCTGCCCATTCTAAGTGGCTTGTAAGAATGCATTTTCACATAGAAACCATTTTGAAAGTACTAGTTAAGTTCTAAAGCCAATGAATAGGGAAAACTTTATAACCTATAAGTACTAGCCTGAACATCTACTATAACAGCTAATAATAATAACAACAACCACAAGTATTGCTGACTTCTTAAGTGGAGCTTTAAGGTTCTCAAAGCACTTTATACATGTTATCTCATTTGAACTTTGCAACAACCCTATAAGATAGGTGCTATTATCCACATTTTACAGATTAGGAAACTGAGGCTCATGGAAGTTAAGTGACCTGATCATAGTCATACATCTAGTAAATGGCAGGGGTGGAATTTGAATCCAGATCTCTCCTGACACCAGAAATCCTCCTAGAGGAATTTAAGTGTTTTGTGCTGAGGCTGTTTCTTCCTTTTTTTTTCTGTGTATATCCAGTGGCTAGCCTAGGGAAAGAAGGAAGGAAAGAAGAAAGTGAAGAAGGAAGGGAGGTAGGAAGGAAAACTGTAAGGAAGGGAGGGAAAGAGAGAGGGAGGGAGGAAGGAAGGAAGGAAGGAAAGAAGGAAGGAAGGAAGGAAGGAAGGAAGGAAGGAAGGAAGGAAGGAAGGAAGGAAGGAAGGAAGGAAGGAAGGAAGGAAGGAAAAAAGAAATGGAGTGAGGGAAGAAGGAAGAGAAGGAGGGAAGAAGGCAAGGAAGAAAGAAGTGAGGGAGGGTAGAATCCAAATACTATTTATAATTTTTTTTTCCTCAGGGAAAGTAAGATGAAAGCTCCAGCAATGTGCTAGCAGCATCTCTCCCCAAAGCATCACTATGATCATCCCTTCTCACACACCAGCAGTGAGAATAGAGGTTCCCCCCAGCTCCCAAAGGCCGGTGATGATGTTATAGTTGTGGAGGTTTGAAGAGAGTTTTACCAAGGCCAGCTTCAACAAGTCTAGGTGTCTGGATCTGAGATGGGGACTCTGAGTAAGAGGGAAATGGCAACTTGTGGAGGAGTAGATGAAAGGTGGAGATAGGGGCTAAGGTAAGAGGTGACAGACTAGAATAGGGACTGGGAAATGAGCACAACAATCGTGATGATTAATGATCATGCCCAGACACATCCTTGATCCCTACAAGCATAAGAACAGTGTTTTAAATAGATGTCACTGCACCAGTTTCATATTCTCCTAGCTGCATGGAATGAAAAGCTTTCAAGATTTTGAATCTTGTGGAACAAATCCAAACCATGAGGGAACAGGATGAAGTGTCTATCCTTCCTGTTATCCTGTCTGCTGATGGAGCAGTCCAGAAGATGCTTTCAGTGAGCTCACAGAGGAAGAGCTTGCATCCCAACACTTTTATTCGACTACAAAAAAGCAGTCATTTTAACTGTGCATACAATAGTCTACAAAGTATTAAATACAAAAGTACAAGAGCAACATAGTGACTAGTCCCCAGATGCTTTCTGTCTGAGCACCATTGAAGATGAGAAGAATGACTTCTCTGTAGTAATGATAACAGCTTACAGATATGACACTTTAAGGTTTTCAAAATGAAGAATGTGGAGTGG
The DNA here is from genome assembly GCF_003287225.1 of Phascolarctos cinereus. Classification (NCBI taxonomy): domain Eukaryota; kingdom Metazoa; phylum Chordata; class Mammalia; order Diprotodontia; family Phascolarctidae; genus Phascolarctos; species Phascolarctos cinereus. Next base: position 428,019,602 of record NW_027555958.1, on the reverse strand, counting down.
GATGGAGAAATAGTGGCAAAGAGGAGGGAGCGTTGCTAGTTCAGTACTTCCCCTCCTTTTCTTTAGCCCTTTCTACCAGGACCTGATACTCTGAATACTCGAGTATAGTTACTCATCCTGGACTAGTTACCTCATCACCTCTTTCCTTCTAAAGGTTCTGGGGAATGGCCTGCCCACCTCCCTTTCCATTTCCAAGTCATTGCAGTGATCCATGATCTTTCTTACCCTATGGTATGCAGAAGAATGAGAACATGGAACCTCAAAGTTGGTACTTTAGCAGCCATCTAGCCCACCCTGTACCTGAATAAGAATTCTGTCCCCAATATGGCCAGTGCTTAGGCTTTTCTTTAAGATCAGCAGTGATGGGGAACCCTGTGGAGCCTCTGGAGGCAGCTGATTCCACTTTGGGACAGCTCTAAGTCTTAGAAAGCCTTTCTTTTTATGAAGCCTCAATTGACCTCTTTGAAACTTCTATCCACTGCTCCTAGTTCTGTTTTCTGAGGCCAAGGATAACAGTCTAAGCCCTCTTCCATATGGCAGTCCTTCCAATACACTTTGCACTCCTGTGCAAAGGAGACTTCCCTGTGTACATCTTGTTTATACATACTTTTCTGCATGCTGTCTCCACCATTTGGACTGTCCTTTGCCTTTCTTCTGGTCTCCAGCCCTTAGCATAGTACCTGGACATAGTAGGTAATTAATAAATGTTTACTGACTGACTTCAAAGTTAAAGTACAACTGGTTATGACCACCCTTTGGGTCTCCCTGTTATTGAGGAGCAAGAGTCTCTTGTTTGTATCCCACAGTCTTTCTGAATATTTCTGAAGGGCTTTTCTGCTTGTAACAGGGGAAATGTCAGGAGTTAAAAATAACCATTAGGAAAGCTAAACACGTATTATGAGTCAATAAAGTAGCACAGAAGCTGAACATTTTTAACTAAAACTTAGCCAAAGTAACCATAATTAGGGAAGCAATGGTCCCAATGTTCTTTGCTCTGGGACCCTGGCAGTCTTGGGTCTTCAGAGGGCTTCATTGTATTTCATAGGCTCACCAGCCACCAAGGTGCTCTGATGTCAGAATTCTCATTCACATGAGATAAGGAAAGAAGAAATACCAGAGGAAAGGGTTCCATGTGCTCCGGAACAAGTGGTAGCCTGATAAGGAGATGAGGTTGTCTCTGCTCCTTCCCCTCCTCATAGACTTATGGAAACTTCCTCCTCACACAACGAAAAGCCCTTTCATCAGCACACAGTACTAATCCTGATTCATCAGGGCCAAAACCAGCTTCCAAGCTTCTATATGTTGAATCGTCAGCAGGTACAGAATAGTCTATGTTCTCTTTATAACCTACCAGGGAGGACTAATCCCAACACTCTCCAAGTACTGGGGTCCCATTGCCTCAGGAAGCAGTGTGGCAAAGTGGACCTGGGTTCAAATCCTACCCCTGCCATTTCCAGTGTGAAACACCTCTCCCAGCTTCTATTTCCTCATCTTTAAAATGAGAGGGTTAGACTGTCTTCTCTCTGAAGTCCCTTCCAGCTCTAAGAACCTTTGTTTCTATGATCCTTCCCAGTACCCCCATTATCACCTACCACTGCCACTCCCATACTGCCACTACCTAGAATTATGGAATCTCAAAGTCGGAAGGGACCTCAGAAGGCAATTATTTCCTAAATCAGGTTTGGGAAACCTGTGGCCTTGAGGCCACGTGTGGCCCTCTAGGTCCTCAAATGTGGCCCTTTGACGGAATCCAAACTTTACAGAACAAATCCCCTTAATAACAGGATTTGTTCTGTAAAACTTGGACTCAGTCAAAAAGCCACACTCAAGAATCTAAACTCCACCTAGAAAGGAAAATTCTTACATCATCCCTGACAAGTGATCATCAAGCCACTGTTTCTAATGAGTGGACCACATTGCCTCCCAAAGCAGCCCCTTTGATTTTTGGACAGCCCTGATTTTGTGGCATCTTTTCCTGGCACTAAACCTTCAGTTTGCTTCTCTGGACTGTCACGCTATTACTTTTCACCCTACCAAAATAAGTCTGATCCTTCCATTTGACCAGAATTCCAACAAGTACTGGGTTAGGATGTGAAATCAATCACCAAGCATTTATTCAACACCTATTTCATGTTAATTTTGTTATTATTATGTTTTTAGTATTATATATATATATTATATTTAGTTAATATATATATATATCATATATAGTATTATGATTATGTTAATTTTATGTTAATACAGAGGTGAGATAGTCACCATCTACTAGAAAGGAGCATGGGACTGGGGAGGAGAACATCTGGAGGAAATTTGAAGTGAGAAGGTAAAGTAGACTGGTTCATTCCCCAGGAATGATGATAACTGGCATTTATGTAAAGCTTTATGCCTATTGTCTCCCCTCATCTTTACAACAACCCTATGAAGTAGCAATATCTAGTATTATTATCAACCCCACTTTACAGACAAGGAAACAGGCTCAGAAAGAATAAGTAAGTTTCCCATAGTCATATAGCTAGTAAATATCAAGGGCAGGATTTGAACCCAGTTTTCTCTTGATTGTAAGGGTAATGCTTTCCATCTAACTGCACTGCCTCTAACTATCACATTTCCTGTGAAAGGAAGGAATTCCTGGGGAGGTGGTGGGAGGAAGGGGACAAAATCAAGAGAAGGCATGTTCCTGGGATAGCCTGACTAAAGTGCCATTCCTAAACTTATTCACATTGCTCCCATCTCCACACTCTATGTTTTAGGCAAACTGGTCATCTCGCTAGCTGCCATATATCTCCATCTCCATCTTTGCCGTGGTTGACCACCATGCCCAGAATTCATTCCATGCTCACTTCTGTGTTTTAGAATTCCATTTCCATTAAAACTTTGCTCAAGAGCCACCTTCTACATGAAACTTCCTATTCTCTCAAGCTACACATATTCCCCCCAAAAAAAAATTTGCAATGTATCTATGTCATATGCTGCTAGGTGGTGCAGTGGATAGAGCATTAGGCCTGGAGTCAGGAAGACTCATCAATCTGAACTCAAAGCTGGTCTCAGACACTTACTAGTTGTGTGACCCTAGGCAAGTCATTTAACCCTGTTTGCCTCAATTTCCTCATCTGTGAAATGAGCCAGAGAAGGACATACAAACCACTCCAGTATCTCTGCCAAGAAAATCCCAAATGGGATCACAAAGAGTTGGACACAACTGAAACAACTCAGCAACAACACTGACTTACGCATATGTCTCTCCTAATAGAATGTAAGCTCGGGATCAAAAACCGAGAGCCAGAAAGACTCTCCAAAGTCATCTAGTGCACCTCCTGCATAATCTAATGGAGGAAGCTGAGGAGCAGTGAAGTAAGTGGACTTTCCCAAAGTCACATGATAGGACAGGTCAGAGAGAACCTGAGCCCAGATTCTCTGATTTCAAAGCCAACAGTGTTCCTATTGTGTTCATTTGTCTCCCCTGAGGACAGAGATTGTTTTATTTTGTCTGGCATGTGGTAGGAAGTTCTTTTTTAAATGCCTGCTGGTTCACTTCACTGCAGGGTAGGTAAGTTGGAACTGCTATGTATCCAGCTTGGATTGGCTAAGAATAAATAGAGATGTCCAGTAGCCCTGACCATTCATTAAGGATTTAATAAAAGAAAACTCAGATATGAGTAACAGTAGTTCTGTGGAATTAAAAACACATTTAAATGAAAATAAGATTGCTGCTTTTTAATTAAACCTGCTGCCTGAAACTTAACCCCATACAGTACATCACTTTTTACTGGAAGAAAATTAAGAAGAAAAGTAAATGTTAATAAGCCCAAGTTTCTCTGTATATAGATAAAAATGCAAGGCAGCAACCCTTAAAAGCAGCCATTGTCTGTCTTTGATCCCTTGTTGACCTGCTCAACTACCTTTTTAAAAAATTTTAGTTGGGTACAAAGCAGCTAATAAAATGTATATGAAAAACTCTGGCCCATTTGACTTTATCAGTAGAAATCAGGCCCCTAAACCCCTCTCCCCCTGCCTGAACAAGGCAGCAGACAGCTCAGCTATGAAAACAGGAGCCACCGCCCCTGAGATTCTCAGTACAAAAGTCCCAATCTGAAAACACCTCTCCATTCTAATGTCTCTCTTTAAAAGCCCAGCGAGTCCATGGGAATTGCAGTGCTCCCACCTCAGAAGGCTAGTACTTACTGGATTTGAATATGAGGATCTAGCTTGTTTGATTTAAAAAAAATTAAAAGGAAGAAAGAAACTGAGGCCATTAAACCTCATTACACTAGGCTTAGTGATAATTATGAAGAGATAATTAGAACTTTATTTTCATTTCAATCAATCAGGGTTTTATTAAGAATTTTTAAATGTCTATTTTATCTTCAGGGAACCAGAAATAGGGGATTGAAAAAAAAATAAATAGACTTGCAACACCTGCCTTAATGATAATAATAATAATAATAGTAACAACAACAAAAAAAAAGCATAGATGAAGAGTTCAGAGGCCATTTATTCCTACCTCTTCATTTTACAGATTAGGAAACTCATACTCAGAAAAAATGAAGTAATTTTTTCGAGGCCAGCCAAGTACTGAGGAGGGATTTGAACTCAAGTCCTTGGACTCCTGAACTCTGGCTTCGTATCTCTGAGCAAATGCGCTGTTGAGAAATCAAACTGTCAGTGAATTGCACCATTGATTATTGAAGCTCCCTATAGTAAAAGGATCATCACAACAAATAAATAAATATTTCCATCCTTAACCTTAGGTGAAAGCAAACTTTCAGGAACCAATTCGACCTGTCTTCTAGGCCGAGGGTGATTGTGTGCCCTCTCCCCGGGCCTGGAGCAAAAGCAGGCAACACATGGATTTATCTTATTCCATCACAGGCAACTCTTTTTTCCCAAAGTGATGAAAGCTGGTGGAGAGGACTAAAAGTAGTTCCTACCAAAACCAACAGAGAAGATAGTTAAAATGGACACTTTTTTTAAAATCGGCATTTCAATCATTTTTATATCTCTTCCACCAAGAAAAGTCCTAATATTTTATACCTCTTTCCACATTCTAGAACACTATGTCATGTCAATGTACATGTTCAGATTCTGCTAATACTCATGGTGACTCTATACATGTACCCCCAGCACAATGTCACCTTAAGCTAATTCAGAAAGCAATGTGGGATGTGTATTCCTAGATAAGTATTATTGTTGTATTGAAATAGATTAAATTCCCCATCACTTCACTTCATCCTTTCTTCAAGCAGCTATACAGAGGTGAACCTCAAAATGATCACCACATCAGATTGGTGTGCAAGAAGGAGCGTGGAAATAATTAGGTCGAGGGGCAGCTAGGTGATGCAGTGGATAGGCCCTGGCTTCAGGAGGACCTGAGTTCAAATCCAGCCTCAGACACATAACACTTACTAGCTGTGTGACCCTGGGCAAGTCATTCAACCCCATTGCCTAGCCAAAAAAAAGAAAGAAAGAAAGAATTAGGTTGAATACTAACTACTCTTGCTATGACTCTTATCTGGGGTGGTGTGAGACTAGCCAACGATAGACAGCATGTGTCCTTTCTTGTACCCCTAGGACATTTTCCCAGAGGTGTTATTGTTGTTAACTTGTTTCAGTCCTGAATGACTCTTTGTGACCCCATTTGGGGTTTTCTTGGCAAGGATACTGGAATGGTTTACCATTTCCTTCTCCAGCTCATTTTACAGATGAAGAACTAAGGCAAATAGGGTTAAGTGACTTGTCCAGCATCACACAGCTAGTAAGTATCTGAGGCTAGATTTGAACTCATGAAGATGAGTTTTCCTGATCCCAAGCCTGGTGCTCTATCTACTGTGCCACCTAGCTGCCCAGGAAGTGGTACTGATTTAAATTCCTGCATACCAAGTAAACTTCTCTTCCCTATAAACTTATTGACATAATTGTGTTCCCTCTACCTAAACATCCACACGGTGTATCCCAAGAAAGACTCCCCATCCCTGATGCCCACCACACAAGGGCGCCACGTCAACATCCCTCTCTTCTAGATTTTAGGGATACTTTATTATCCTCATATCCCCTTCTCCCAAACATCTACACCATGTGCCCTGAGGAGGCATAATCCTTTCCCCCTCTGACATTTACTAGCTGTGTGATTTTGAGCCTTGCACAATCTTCTAAGACTGTAAATTATAGACTATAAGTTGTGGTGCACGCCACCACCTAATGAGACATCATATGTAAAGTACTTTGCAAAACTTAAAGCACTATATAAATGATAGCTATCATCATTATCATACCAGGAAAAGCTGAAATAATTATACCTGTGCGTCTGATAAAAATGGCAAAGTGTAGTACATAGAGTACTGGGACTGGAGTGACAAAGAAGTTGTTATTCAGTTTAAGCCTCTGACACTTACTAGCTGTGTGATCCTGAGCAAATCATTTAACTTCTCTGAGCCTCAGTTTCCTCATTTGTAAAATAAGGATCCAATATGCAAAATGCTTTGTAAACCTTGAAGAGCCATTTAACTTTATGTAAACAGTCCTTTAAAGTTTACAGTGTTCAATAAAGCTAAAGTGAGAGTAATAGAGAAAGTGATTCCTGAAGCTGGTTTTCAATTCAATTAAATTCAATAAACATAGAGTATGACTTCTGAGGTCCCTTCTAGCTTTACATCTTTGATCCTATAATCACCTATTATGTGTAAACACTATACGCACTATATATGTAATATGCATGTGTATTTATCTTAATGTCATAAAATATTGAAAAATGTGCTCAAAGCAAAATTTACTCAATTCATATCATAACATACATGTTATCAAAACATAATGCCTCCTAACTGGTCTCCCAACTTCCAGTTACTCCCCTTTGTAATTCATTAATGCCAGTTGACATGACTAAAGCACAGATTCAGCTATGTCACTTCTCCTGCTCAAAAAGCTTCCATGGCTCCCTTTCTTCCCCACTATAAAATACAAATTGCTGTTTGGCATTTAAAGTCTTCCACAATGTGCTCCAAACCATCTTTCAAAACATTTCATATTACTCCACTTCAAGAGCTCTACTTCCTATATTAGCTGATTCTTGTACAGAGAAATGTCCTTCTTCGTTGTCTTTGGACAGGTCTCCCCAGCCTGAAATCTCCCTCCTCATCACAGTCTCTCAGGATCTCTATTTCTAGTCAAGGCTTAGCTCAAGGGTCAACTTCCTGAATAAGACCTTTTATTATCTCCCCAGTTATTGAATTTAATTTGTAGATATTTAATATTTACTTACCTGTTTACATGTTGTTTTACCCTATGAAAAAATAATAATAATTTCCTTGAGGGCAGGGATTGTTTAATTTTTGTCTTTGTATTTATAGTGCCTAATACAATGCCTAGCGCATCATAAGTGATGAATAAAGGTTTGTTGATGTATTAAAGTGAATTGATCTCATACACCTTTTAGGGGAAAAGGAGGAATAGAACATTACACTCCATCCCTTCCTTCAATATGGTCACTCATATACTTTAGTCAAAGCTTCAATTTATCTAATGCCTTTGTTGAACCTATAAGGTTTCATCTATTTCATTTTAAATTTTATTCTTCAAAATAAATTTTTAGAATTCAAATATTTAATTTAATTAATAAAAAATCTATTTTTGTTCCTTAAAATAGATCCCATCACAGATGGAAAAGGAAAACCCTTGTAACAAATCTGCATTGTCAAGAAAAACAAATTCCCATGCTCCCATCCAAAAAGTGTGTTTCATTTTGTAATCTGAATTCATCATATCTGTCAGGAAATGGGTAGCATTCTTTATCATTAGCCATCTGGAATTGCTATTGATCATTGTGTTGATCAGGGTTATTAAATCTTTTGAAGTTATTTTTCTTTACATTATTAGTTGCTGTATAAATTAATCTCCTGGTTCTGCTTACTTCATTCTGCATCAGTTCAAATAAATCTTCCCAGATATCTCTGAAAACATCCATTTCATCATTTCTTATAGCATAATTATTTTCCATTACATCCATACACCATAAATATAGTCCTTCTCCAACTGATGAGCACCCCTAGTTCCCAATTCACTGGCACCATACAAAGAGCTGGATATTGTTCCACCTAAAAGTTTTGGGGGAATGGACTTGTATATGTAACACAGTAGGTTTTACAAAAGAATATTTACTTCCAAAAGGCATAATCACAAATATACAAATGGGGGGCATTATCCCCACTTATCACCCCTACCACCTCAGTCTCTGAGGAGAGAAAAGGCATTAGGTTCACAGCCTAGCTTGGTTACCATTGAACACTGTCCCAGTTCCAAATCCAAAGTTCCCCTTGGGATCAAGTCCTTACCACTCTGGCTTCTCAGGGCTTCTATGCCATGTTGGCTGACTACACCACCCCGCATACGATCCTGGCTCCAAAGTTATCATGGCTTGAACTCCTAGGTACTGAGTATCATCTCCAGCACCTGAAATTGAGGACAAACAACAAAGTACAGAAACAAACACCCAGACCCAGTTCTCATCACTGGGTTAAAAAAAAAGGAGAACAGGGGAAAGAAATCCTTCCTCTCTCACTGGTTCAGTTCATGGCATCAACACTAGGCACAGCAGATAGCAGTTACTGAAAAAGAGTCCACATTTCTTTGCCACCACAAAGAGAGCTGTTACAAATATTTTAGAATATATAGGTTCTTTTCCTTTTTCCCAAATCAACTTTGGAAACAGACCTACTAGTGGTATTGCAGGGTCAAAGAGGATAGGCAGTTTAATAACTCTTTGGGTATAATTCCAGATTGCTCTTCAAAATTCACAGTTCCACCAACAGTGAATTAGTGATGATGATCATGATCAAATAATATGGTATTATAAGAAATGATGAGCTCAATGATCTTAGAAAAACATGGATAGATGCACTAGATAATGAAGAGCAAAACAAGTAGAATCAGGAGAATGTTGTATACAGTAATAGCAATACTTTGAGCTAATAAGTCATTTTGACTATTATGAATACCCAAATTAACTGTTAAGGATCTGTGATGGAAGATGCTATCTGCATCCAGAGAAAGAACTGATAAAAGTATGTATAGAATGATTATATATATATATAGATATATATATATATATGCACATATATACATACATGTGTATATATTATATACACACATATGTATACATATATACATATATACATATATGAACTATATTTGTATCTAATGGTAGCTCTCTCTAGGGCTGGATGGAAAAAAAAGGGAAAATGTTACATGATAACTTTAACATATATTTAAAAGGAATAGCAAGTTGTACACAATAGAGTTGCAGTTTCATGTACAATCATCTGTTTTTCTATTCTACTATGTTATAGAAATGCTTGTTTTATTTCTTAAGTTCAGAATAAAATAAATTTTAAAAAATGAAACAGAATAAGAACTCACGGTTGAAAGATGGCAGAAAAGAGAGTGCAGACAAAAGATTCAGAAAAGAGAATGAACAGCTCAGTCTCATCACTTTTAAAGATGCAGGCAGTCAATCAAAAAAGACTTTCCCACCCATGTAGTAGAGGATACGGGGGATCCACATTAGGCAAACTGGGCATGCTCAACAGCCAGGTTGCATAGGATGGCTCAATGTATCTTTGCCATCTGAACACAGGACATTATGTTCACTAAGTCACATTTTACTTTTGTCCCAGTCCTGCTTGTGCCTCTTACGCATTGTTCCTCCCATGCTCCTTCCCAAACATCACTCAGTCATATCCCACCACAGCAGTAATTTATTCTCATCACACAGGCATGAAAACGAAGCAGCATTACCCTTATTCTTTCCTCGATAACAAAAGTTATTGTAGCTTCATGAAGACACTGTACATTCAGAGATTCCCCTCTAGGTCCAGCAATTCTTTTTTTTCCAGTATACATAATTCTCCCTCATTATTATCTCATCCCTTCACTCTTCTCTTGTCCAATCCAGGTAACCAGTCATCAATCCTTAAAATGTCATTCTATCTCCTGTGAAGTGAAGGGAAGGGAGGGAATAGAAGAATGGTTCAAACAACCTCCTGTTACCTTCCAAGGGCATGTCCTTGGGCCTGGATAGCTCTCACCCAGTCCTTGATCATTCCATCCCTTTGATGATTTTATCCCTCAGCCACCATAAATAACCCAAGGAAAAAAGGGACTAAAATAAGAGAATAATGTGTTTCTTATAAAAAAAAAAGGCTTAGAATCCCTGATGAAGAGCCTGTTGAGTTCAAGGCTGCCATTATCATAGAAACAGAACTCCAGGGTTAGACGGGAGCTCAGAAGCCATTTAGCCCAAAGTGCACCTGAATAAAATTAAATTTAACTCAATAAGCATTTATTAAGCACGTATTATGTTCCAGCCACTGGGGATAAAAGAAAAAAATGAAAGAACCTTGACCTTACACAGCTTACATTCTAAAGGAGGAGAATAATACATGTGAAGATAAATAAATATGAAATGCATTCAGAATAAATTCCAGGAAATTTTGAGAGAAGAGAACTCTAAAAATGAAAGGATCAGAGAAGGTTTCTTAAAGGTGGTGGCTCTTGAGATGAGCACTGAAGCAAGGTAGGGGTTCTGTGAGGCATAAATGAACACTAAGAGGATTATAGGCCCAGGAGATAGACTGGGAAAGGAAAGGTGCTAAGATTTAGAAGACTGTGCACAAGAAACAGCAAAAATGCTGGCAAAATAGAACATTTGGTTTAATGTAAGATGAGATTTAATACAGATAAATGTAAAATCTACACTTAGGTTCAAGTAATCAATTTTGCAAATATGATATGGGAGAGACATGTTAGGTCTGTTTGAAAAAAAAATCTGAGTTTTGCAGGAAGAAAGGAAACAATAATTTATTAAGTGCCTATTGTGTGTCAGGCCATTTAAAAACAATATCTCATTTAATCTTCTCAACAACCCTGATAGGTAGGTGCAATAATTATCTCCATTTACCAGTTGAGGAAACTGAGGCAGCTAAAAGTTTAAATGACTTGCCTGAGATCATCAATCTGAGGTTGGGTTTGAACTCATCTTCCTAATTCCTTCTGGGCAACTAGGTGATACAACAGATAGAGTGCCAGGCCTGGAGTCAGGGAGACATATTCCTGAGTTCAAATCTGACATCAGACACTGACTTAGCTATGTGATCCTGGCAAATCACTTAACCTTGTTTACCTCAGTTTCATCATCTGTAAAATGAGCTAGAGAAAGAAATGGAAAACCACTCCAGTATTTCTGACAAGAAAACCCCAAACAGGATCATGAAGAGTCAGACACAAATGAAGAACAACTGAACAATTCCTAACACCAAACCCAGCAGTCTATCTACTATACCAACTAGCTGCCTCAAGGTTTTTAGCAGAATGCAAACTCAAATGAGTTAACAGTGTGGAACAGAAGCTCAAAATGGTCATTTGGTTACATTGAAAGGCATAGAGGGGAAAAAAGTGATAGTAACTCTGACCCATTCAGAAACCTGTGGAATATTGTTCTCAGTTCTGTACACCATATTGTAGAAAGAACATTGATAAACTGAAAAGCATCAGAGGAAACTAACCAGGAAGGTGACATATCAAGATCAATTAAGAAAACTGGGAATGTTTAGGTTGAAAAAGAGAAGACTAAGGGAGGCATGATACTTATCTTTAAGTATTTGATGGCTGTCATGTAGAAAAATATCACTTGACTTGCTCTCTTCCTCTCCCCCTTTCTCTCTCTCTCTCTCTCTCTCTCTCTCTCTCTCTTTCCCTCTCCCTCTTCTCTCCTTCTTCTTCTTCTTCTTCCTCTTCCTCTTCCTCTTCCTCTTCTTCTTCTTCTTCTTCTTCTTCTTCTTCTTCTTCTTCTTCTTCTTCTTCTTCTTCTTCTTCTTCTTCTTCTTCTTCTCTCTCTCTCTCCCATATGTGTGTAGATATATAAACACATACGTATTTCACCTGTATAGATAGAACAAGTCAAATGATTTTTCTTGAATACATATTTTCTTTGCATACATATTTGACTTGATTTTTTACATGACAATCTGTTGAATACTGAAAGAGAGACATCATATCCTCTTGAGTCTTTTCTTCTCCAACCTAAATATCTCCAGTTTCCACAACATATCCTGATATGCCACCATCCTGATTAGTCACCTCTGGGTGCTTTCCAGCTTATCAATGTTCTTTTTGAAATTCAGTGTGCAGAATTGAAAATGATATTCTAGAAGTGATCTGAGCAAGGTAGAGTATAGTCAGACTATCACCTCCTTATTCATATTTTAAGCTATTAAATTTTAAAACTTCTCTAAGACTTTAGGACACCCTGAATGTGTGTAGATAGATAGATAGACAGAAAGATAGATAGATAGATAGATAGATAGATAGATAGATAGATACATAGACAGATACGTAGATAGATAGATAGATGATGTGTATATACACACATTTGTGCATTATGTATGTCTATATATATTTATTATGATTCACAATTAATTACAGTAGCATTATAGTAACATTATAGGAAGAATTACTGGCTTTACTATTGTGCTACATGAAACAAGCAATATGGTTTCTGAAAATCTTGTTAAGCATTACATCAGCTGTGAACTGAAAACACACATGCATACATGCATACACATACATGCATGTATATATGTAAAACAAATATAAAATGTAACATATGCACATATATACATAAGCATATAAAATATATTTGCATTGTGTATGTTCACATATATGTGCATATACATACAAACACATATGTATTGGCATGTGCACATATACATGAGCACATATATACACATACATACATATACATAAATGCATGCACATACACATATACTTAAACACAAAAAGTGAAGTGAATAGAGCTAGGATAACATTTCGCATTGTAACCGAAATATTGTGAGGGTGTTAGTGTAAGCTGTGAATGAGTTATACACTCTGATCAACAATAATCCAGGACAAATTCAAAAGATCCATGGTGAAAGATGCTGTCTACTTCCAGAGAGAGAACTGATGGACTCTGAATTCACACTGAAGCACACTTTTTTCACTTTCTTTAAAAAAAAAAAGAATTACTGGTGTCCAAAAGAGATTTAGTGGCAGAGAGCAGCCTGAGAACATTGGGAACAGATACAGATACAGGTAGAGATAGTTAAATACAGATACAGATTGATACAGGTACAGGTGCAGTTACAGGTACAGGTATAGATACACTAAATCAATGGATTTCCCACACAATTCAACGGCAACATGCATCCATTTTGTTTTACCAGTGCAGATGTTTTAGACCAATGAAGAGACTGTTTAGTTTCCCAGGGCCCAATGCAATTTGTGAAGAAAATATCAACTAATAGTAATAGTACATGCTTCCTCTCAGTAGAGGGGTGGGAGATTAATGTTCTGGATGTTCCATACACTGTTTGATGAGGTCCCTTGTTGCTTACTTTTGCTATTTTGTATTTCTTGGATATAAACAATGGTTCAGTGAAGGGGTGGTATATTAGGAAAGCGTGTGGTATTAAAAAGGCATCAAAAACCTTTAAACATTCATGTTACAGTTAACAATAACAAATGTCAGTATATGCCATTGGTAGACAGCTGGCTTCATAGTCGGGAAGATCTGGGTTCAAGTCCTGCCTTGAATACATATTGCTTCTTATAACCTTGGCAAGTCACACCTTCTGAGGGCCTCCAGACACTACTCTTAAGACCACAAGTTACAGAACACTTTCTGATCTCTATGGCTACAGAAAGTTTCCTATCTGGGAATCTAACCTAAGGGAAATCATGGGTGCAAGTCCCCCCAAAAAATTTACTAATGATAATTGAGAAGTTATCACCCTTAGCCCAAGACTTTCCATTTAACATCTGGATCTAGAATGGGTATTCTATCATGGGATGCTTAAAGGATCACTACAGACTTATTAGAAGAGAGGAGGAAGTTATTTAACCTTTCTTTAGGTGGGCATAGGCTTGCTACCAGACTATCTATAACTCCCCCTACAAGACAGTGATGGTAACTCTTCATTTTCCATCAACAACTCTGCCTGGTTTCAACACCATAGAACATCATGGTCTTGCACTGGGTACCTCCTGGTGGCCCCACCTTACTGCTTTTCAGTGTGTGTGTGTGTATGTGTGCGTGTGTGTGCGTGTGTGTGTGTGTGTGTGTGTGTGTGTGTGTGTGTGTGTGTTGTCTTCCCCATTAGAATTGTAAGCTCCTGGAGGGCATAGATTATCTTTCTTTATCTCAGTTGTGTCCATAGATAGTAGGTGTTTAACCATTTTTTATTGAATTTAACTGAATTGAAAATTATTATGGGGAATAACTCTATAACACCTCAATGGACGTACCATGTAAGAAATGTGAGTAGTCCATCTAATGGCATAAGTACTACATTCAAGACCTTCTAATCCTATATTATGTGTGTTCCTCACTTAGATCCTTCATAAAGGAATGCCCCAGAACCCATAAAGGAAAGGGAGGTGTTCCTCCAGGTTTTTTAATATTCTTTGGATACTAGTGTACCATTTGGACTATCTGGCTTTTATACCTTGCTCTCAATATATGGGAGCAGCTAGATGGTGCAGTGGATAGAGTGCCAGACCGGAAGACTCATCTTCCTGAGTTCAAATCTGGCCTCAGGTACTTACTAGCTGGGTGACCCTGGGCAAGTCACATAACTCTGTTTGCCTCAGTTTCTCATCTACAGAATGAACTGGAGAAGAAAATGGCAGACCATTCTAGTGTCTTTGCCATGAAGACCGTAACTGGACAACCGCAACTCAATGTATGACTGCCGTACTTTCTTTTCTGATCCTCTACAATACATGCAAATAGATAAAATATTATAAAATAAATCAAAAAGATTGAAGACCATAAAATTGTAATCAAAGTTTACATAATTCTTCAGTAATTAATTCAGTACTTATAATCATCCAGCCATATCCCTAGCCTATCGCCTTTTCCAATCATATATTTCATTAGTCAAATTCCTTCTTGGTCATCGTGCATTTTAGTACTTGATATAAACACTTGCAAAAAGGCTGTCAGGAAAATAAATAGTCTGAAATTCCATTTCCCACCTCCATGAATTGCAATAATTATGATAATTGCAGCTTATGCAGCAAATAAATTGATGAAGATGATGTGGTAGAGAAATTCGATTATAAACTTGTTAAGTATGACCCTTCAAACTAAATCAACATGCACTCTGATATGTAGTGATTTTGAGGCACAGGTGGCAAAAGGTGGTGGTGGGTGGAAATAGATGGGGAAAATAGTTCAGGAAGAATGAACGAGAAAGTCCAAAAACTTTCAGATTAAAGAGGAGCCTCATATCCCTGCATCATGAACATTTCCTTTCAGAAAATAATTGATAGACCCTGAACGTGATGAGTACCAAATAACAGCAAAACAAGGACATCGATTTTATATTGTAATAGATAATTAAAGACTTATTATTGATATAGAAACTATGCTTAAATTCAGCTGTTTATAATCAAATCATTAGAACTAAGATTAGAATGGGGAGGAAAGAATGAGGAAAAGATAAGGTATACAATTGAAACAACTTAATGTCAAACTATTTGAACAAATAATTGAAAGTTAAAATGGGAAATGGACAACCAAATGACATAGATGTCAACCCTAATAATTTTATCCAAAAATTTAATGTAAATTATGAGACACAGCAAGGAGATTAAAAGAGCCCAGAAAGCACATTTGTCAGAAAAAATCTGACTTATTCACCTAATTGAGAGGGATGGCTGCCAAAGGCTACATAGGGTTAGAATATAAACTCATCTGTAAAATCTTATGGAGAAGGATGATGGACAATTATGAAAAGGATCATCTTATAAAATAGGGAGTAAAGCAGTGAAGGGTAAATGCCATTTTACATAAAGCTTGGCAAGATATCCAACTAAGCAAAATTATCCCAAGAGCATTCAAAGATGAAGGCAGAAGGAAGACTGTCAATTAATCAGTCAGCAAGTATTTATTATGTGCCTACTATGTGTCAAGCACTATATAAGGTGCCAAGGGTACGAAGAAAGAGCAAAACAATCCCTTTCCTCAAAGATCTTACACCCTAGTCAAGATGACACCACGTAAATAATTGGTACATACAAGATACAGAATAGATAAATCATAACTTAAAAGGGAAAGTTCTAGCAGCTAGGAGAACTAAGAAAGGCTTTCGGCAGAAAGCAACCTTTCAGCTGAATCTCAAAGGAAGCCAGACATTAAAAGAGATGGGGGAAAGAAGGGAAAGCATTCCAGGAAAGAGGGGCAATCAGTGCAAAGGCATTAAAAGACAGGCTGTGTAAGGAGCACCAAGCCAGTAGGGTGGGATTGTAGAATGAGTGTAAGGAAGTAAAGCATAGAAAGACTGAAAAGGCAGGAAGAGGACAGCTTATAAAGGTTCATTGAATGCCAAACAAAGGACTTTAGGTAGCCATTGAAGTTTACTGAGTGGAGGTGGAAGAGGGAAGGTAACATTATGATTTAGGAAAACCACTGAGGCTAGATATAAAGATTTAAGAATCATTATCAGAGAGATGATTATAAAACCTATGGGTACTAATGAAATCACTAAAGATGATAGTACAGATTAAAAAGAGAAGGGGCCCCAAGAAGAAAATCAAAAAGATTTTTCTCAAATCATCAGTATAAATTTTCTCCAATGAGGACAGTGGAATTATGACACTTAGACCCTAACATCTCAGGGCCATATATCCTCATGGAAGGTGGTATAAATGTCACAAAACAATAAGAACTAGCATTTAGGTAGCTCTTCAAAGCTTGCAAAGCATTATGCTATAGTGTCTCATTTGATCCTCATGACAGACCTTGAAGTAGGTGCTATTTTTACTACATTTTACAGATCAGAAAATTAAGGCTTGGAAAGGTTAAGTGATTTGTCCAGTGAAAAGCACAGTGCTTGCCACATAATAGGCACTAATAAATGGTTATTGACTCATCAGCTAGTTGTTTGGTTCCATACTGTGATAGGGAGAGAAGATGGGGGGGAGAATCAATCAAAGCAGATATTTTATATCATATGCAAGGAAATAGCTTTTTTCACATCCCCACTAGTCTACTCCTGGTGTTTACATCTGTCCCACAAAGTGAAAACTCGGTTTTCAACTCTCAGTGTGATTCTTGGGTTGTCTGATGTTTAAAAATCCCAGGTGTGCTTCTGAAAGATAAAGATTAAACTTCCCCACAACTCACTCGGATTTGATTGGCTGTTCTGGGTTTCAGTATATCACAGCATCTGCCAAAATATGTTCTTTCCCTCCTCTCTCCAACTTCAAATGAAGACATCCCCAATACAGAGAGTTTCTTGAGTTTGACACAGGAAACTCCTCTCCAAAGTTCTTAAGTTAGAAATGATTGGTTCGGAGTTGTTCCTTTTCTTCATTTCTCTGGTTTGCAAACTTTTTTTAATATTCATTTTGTCATGGTGCCAATTTGTAAGGCTTTGTTCTTCTGCATTCCAGGAATAGAAATGAATGAAGCAAATTACATAGTTGAGCCATAAGGATGAGTTCAATTCCCAAATGTTTTAGATGGCAAAATTTCCTAAATAATGTACCATAAATAACTTTTAAAGATTTCTGATTTTAAAAAATCAATTGTGTTCAATTGGAGTGTATATTATCCCTATAGGTTATTTATATACATATAGTTTGTCTAAAGCGAGGCATGAATATATTTGTATATCTATCTGGAATCTAATCACCCTTCTCCATTGGAGACTTTGATACCTTCCTGGAGGGGAGCCAGAGAAAGGGCCAGGAGGCTAGCCACTCTGCTTTACACAGACACACTAAAATTATATCTGTCTGGCCCCTGAATACTATTAGTTTAAGGGAAATGATTATTTAGATTCAAGCTGCTTATTTGATTGCTATCCCTGATGGGGAAGCTTATGTCCAAAGACACAGCCCCGTCCTATCAAAAGCTAGCTATACTAAAGACCTGCACAGATAGTGAATGGGAAATAAACTCACGTATCCATCAGATTGTAGTTGTCTCCCTGCCAAGCATACCATCGCTTAGGGACCAACTACCGCTAGGAATGTCAGGATCATACTGGAGACTCAGAGTATAGCGAACAAAGTGGTGGTCTGATGACACCTCTTCCTCATTCCTCCTCCCCACTCCCAAAAGCAAAACCCACATGGCCCTTCTCAGTCCTTACCCACATGCATGTGCCCCATCCTCTAGTAGAGGACCTCACATACGTCTCATATATCCCATGGAAACTTTGTGAATATAGAGGAGTTCCAGTATCCAATAGCAATAAATACAACTAAAGGTTATAAGGATAAGATGGAAAACTCTCAAGTAAAGCAGACCCAAGAGCCCTCCATGCCCTCAACATGTAGTTGGTCCTGCTCAGGCTTATTGTTTAGTTTGAGCGCTTATCTTTGTTAGGTCTAGACCTCTAGACTCTAGAGATAGATAGATAGGTAGATAGATAGATAGATAGATAGATAGATAGATAGATAGATAGATAGACAGATAGATACTTCTCCACTTCTAGGCTTTCCCATTTATGAAAAACATGTTGGAGAAGTGGTATGATCATAGCATATGTTTGCTTTGTACAGAAACCAAGCAAACAAAACAAAAGTCACAACCATGATTTGCAGTATAGTTGGAGGGGACCAATGAGAGATAAAATGTGGGGTTGGGTTATACTAATTCATTACCTAATTTGTAAGAAGTTACAATGCTTAACAGAATTCTCTCAATTTGCTATCCACACTAATTCTGAGGATTCCTATGTGTTGATTTTTATGCTTGTGTGTGTGAATGGCACTGTTTCAGCTTTCTAAGAATTTCTTTTAGCCAAAGAGTGCTCCCTATTACCCTTCCCTCATTCTTCATCAAGACAATACTGACTAACACAAGACAGCCCTTATAATAAAGACTTACTATAGGTGGTGCAAGATCTAGAGTCAGGAAGACCTGAGTTCAAATCTGCCTTCAGGCATTTGCTAACTATGTGACCCTGGGCAAGGCATTTAACCCTGTTTGCCTCAGTTTTCTCCTCTATAAAATTAGTTGGAAAAGAAAATGGCAAATCACTGCAGCGTCTTAGTACCGTAGAAAACTCTCTCGAATCAGTTGTTAAGGTGCTGACCTGCATTGACAGAGAAAAAATCTTCACCTGGAAGTTCCCCATACCATTGCAATCCCATATACAATCCCCATCTGTGTTTACAAACACTTTTTCATTATTGATGACCGTAAGGATTGGAAATCTAAGCAGGGGCTTGGGTTTTGGAAAACCAAAGAAGCCCTATCTTCCTGTAATTCCAACACCCTTTGACAATTTACCCATGGCATGTGCTTCAAAAGATCCTACTGACTAAACCATAGTTCCAGGACCATCTTCTTTCCTAGAGCCAATGCCTGCTCACCAAGTCAGGTTGCAATGTGATATAGACAAAAAGGCATAGGAGATTGTGTTGTGCCTTAAGGCCCTACTAGAGTATGTGCCTTCTCATCCTCCTTCTTTCACCTTATTAAAATACTTTTTCTTCATCCCCATAAGCTACAATTTGGTTTTATCTTTAACGAAATCAAATCAACAGGTAATGGTTGAGCCTACTACATTGAATCTACTCTGGATCACAGACTGGAACATTGTTGGTCAACCTATTTTTTTTTAAAACACCAGATCAAAAACTAGCTGCTTAAGACCCCCATGGTCAGTATGCTTTGTTCTGGCTGGATTTTTCTGTTCAATTTTGTTTGGTTCAGGCCATTGAACATCAAGCATTAAGAACAGCTGGAAGAGTTTGGTGTAATTCTTCATTTTCAATTATAGAGAGCTCTGTGTAATGGAATCCAGGAAACAAAACTGGAGGCTTTTTAGAGTGGAGGGTAGGATTTCCTCAGTTTGTCTGGTCACATCACCAACATTTGCTGACAGGGTTCTAGGAACCAAATCCCTTTTGGTTTGTGTAAGAGGGGGAGAAACAAGTCATACTGGGTGTTTTACTTTTAATCAGCATTCAGTGATGGAACATTCATAAGTCAGAGGCAGCTTGAGGCAATAAAGGTCTTCCCAGAAACAAAAGAAACATCTGGTGCTGCTCACATTTTACAACCTAAAATCTATTTGTGCCAATTGAGTGTGGCTAACCTGTTGATATATTTCACTTCTCCTTTTTTTCCTGTCTCCTTCACCTCATTGTCCGGTAGGTGGTGAAATATTGTTGGAAAGGCAAATAGCAAAACACTAGGTGATTGAGAATAGACATTTTAATGGATCCATTTATCTGTAAGGTGCTAATATTTTAATACATTGAGGCATATTCTATTAGGTGGAACATTAGATAGATGGTTGGACTTGAAGTCAAAAAGCTCTGAGTTTAAATCCTGCCTCAAACACTTAATGGCTGTAACCAAGGTCAGGGGCAGCTAAGTGGTGCAGTAGATAGAGCACAAGGCCTGAAATCAGGAACATCTGAGTTCAAATCTGGCCTCAGACACTTGGTAGCTGTGTGACCCTGGGCAAGGAACTTAATACCTATTTGCCTCAGTTTCTCATCTGTAAAATGGGGATACATTGGAGAATAAAATAGCAAACCACTCCAGTATCTTTGCCACAAAAACCCTATGGACAAAGTCCACAGGGTCATATAGACTCAGAAATGACTGAACAACAACCATTGTCAAGTCAACTAACCACTCTCAACCTCAGTCTTCATCTGTAAAATGAGGATAATAATAGTACCTACCTCACAGGATTATTGTAAAGACCAACTGAGTTAACACATATTTCATAAACCTTAAAGTGCTACATAAATGTTAGCTATTTTTATTATTTAGAGAACCAGTCATGTAACCAGGAAGAGAGAAACTGGTTATTTTCCTGTTGGCTGAGAAGATTCTTTGCCTTAGCTTCTTTAAATTTCAAAATACAAAACATCTTTGAAGACCTTACTATAGTATGCATCATCTTTGTCTTCTCTATTGTCTTCTTTCGAGAAGAAGTTTTAATGAAGCAAATAGTAGGCTAAAGATTGGGTTATAACAATGAAATCTTACCCAAAATATGAGGCATCTTAATTATTTGGAAGAGCAAGAAGGAATCTGATATGGCTAAAAGCTATGGCAGAACCAGATGGACTTCAGAGAAGTACAAATGCAGCCCCATGAAGGAATGGTTCCTAGATATAGCGGTTTGTATCATGACTTCTGAAGCCATATTACCTCTGCATGCAGATCTCAGGACTATAGGACCGTAATCTTGGGAAGAAATTCTAGGAGCCCATCTCCATAGCTGTTTGTAATAATTCTGGAAAATTTTAAGATTCAGATGCCTGGTCTTTGGAGGTCATAGTGATAGCTATGTGATGAAAGCTTTCAGGATCCAGCTACTACCTTCGCTATGAAACCTTGTTTGTTTCCTCAAGTAACTGCTGGACTTTCTTTCTTCCATGGTCTTCACACAGTTGTGGTTTTTTTAATGTCATCACTGCTAATGAGAGGCAGGAAACTCTCCCCTTTGCAGGCAATGTCTGTAGTGTGACTGATCTCTGGAGTACATTAAAGGTACTTCTACCCTGCACCAGCTAACAGTCAATAGACATTTTAAGTGCCTACTACATGTCAGGCACTGTGCTAAGTGTTGGGGATACAAAGAAAGGCAAATGACAGCCGCTACCCTGGAAGAGTTCACAATCTAATGGGGGAGACAATGTGAAAATAACCATATACATACAAACTCTATATAGGGTAAACTGTAAATAAGCAATAGAGAGAAGGTACTAGAATTAAGAGGAACTGAGAAAGACTTCCTCTAGAAGGTAGGGTTTTAGCAGAGGCTTGAAGGAAACTGAGGAAGCCAAGAGGTAGAGATGAGGAGAAAGGGCATTCTTAACATAGAGGACAACCAGTGAAAATGCCCAGAATCACAAGATGGAGTGTTTTGTTTGAGGAACAGCCATGGCACCAGTGTCACTGAATTGCACAGCAGATGGGATATACTAGGAATGCTGAAGCAGAAAAGGTATGTGCATGTAGCTAAAGGTAGATGAGAAGACACAGGGGAGCAGTATGACTGAAACATGCTTTCCCCACTAGAAGTCTCATTTCAAGAGAGGCAAGTAGCCAACTTGTTAAAAATTAATCACTGCAAAGTATCAGGGCAGGTGATCTGTTTGAAAGCTGAAACTCTTCTCATAGTCTCAGCACAAAGAAATCCTTGAAAACTAGTTGACATAAGTTTTTATGAGGTTGAGCTCCAGGCAAAGTACTTACTTGAAATAGTCCTCTTTACCTGGTCAGTGAGTTTAGGGCTCTTCCCTGGAGTCTGTCTTGGTAGGTTTGATCAAAAAAAATAAAAAAGAGTGCTTTGTCTGTGTGTGTCAGAAAGAATTGGGAATGGTTTTTTTTGTGAGGCAATCAGGGTTAAGTGACTTGCCCAGGGTCACAGAGCTAGTAAGTATCATGTGTCTGAGGCTGGATTTAAACTAAGGTCCTCCTGACTCCAGGGCTGGTACTCTATCCACTGCACCACCTAGCTGTCCCAAGAATTGGGAATCTTGCTGGAGCTCTCTACTAGGCTTCTTTTCCCTGTGTAAAGTAAGATGGAACTGAGGGAATTGGCTATTGGTTATGGGTATTAGCCAAGCTAAAGACCATAGAATCAAAAATCTAGAAGTAGAAGGAAACTCAGAGGTCACATACTCTAACATTCTCATTCTGCAGATTTAGAAAAATGATGCCTGTGAATTCCAAGTGACTTGGCCAAAGTCGCACAGTTAGTAACCTTTAGAAATAGGATTCTAATCCAGAACCTAACTCCAGAGCCAGTGCCCTTTCCTCTGTGCCATGATGAGCTTTGGCATAAGATGGGAACAATTTAGCTCCTATATGACAATGTGTTCCTGGTGATCCTTTTGTTTCCTCTTTCCAGAAACTGCACTTAGGAAGAACTGATATTTTCTTACCCCATTGTATATACCGCTTCTGTATATTTAGTCTATTTTTATCATAATTATCTGTGTATGAACCCCATTCACCTGCCACATTGCAAGCTCCCTCAGGGAAGTAACCATTTCTTAATTATTTTCTAGTTTCCTCCAAAATTAAAAACAGTGCATTAAATGAAGAGGCACTCACTAAGCAATTGCTGGATGCATGAATGAATGAACACATCTCTCAGTGATCGGCACATGAGTGGACAATATCCGCACTGATTTTCTATTCTTAATTTATTTCACAATCACAGTAGGACTTTTAGCATATCAAAAGCATATTTTAACCCAATGATTAGATTTAGAAGAAAAAAAGTAAATACCAGCATAATTCACTTTTCTAAGATCAACAATGACCATTTGATTTCTGAGTATTAAGTAATAGCTGGTGGTTGCTGTCCTTCATTCTTGAAGAGGACCAAAGTGACCTCACTATGCTAGAGTCAAGTTCCAGTGTGTCCGACCATGTCTGATCAGACCAAAAGAGCTTGGAAGGCTCTACCACAGGTCAGGCACAGATAGTCCTTGTGAACATTTGGGGTGGATTCTCTAAATTTGCTCCTCTCACTTTTAAGCTGCTTCAATTCTTCTTTGCCCATAGAGCAAAGCACCTTCTTTGATGAGGGCAAGCCATGCTGGGCAGCTCTGTACCAGCATCTGTCATGTCACACAATCAATTCCAAGGTTCTTACAATAGAATTTGAAAGTATTCTTGTATCACTTTTTCTGACCACCGTGTCAGCATTATCATTTCAATAAATAATATGTTAGGTTGAGAAGCATCTGAAGCTCAGCTTTCAGTTAGAAGTATTTCTCAGGGTAGGGAATGGGATTGATGATTTCTTCTTTCTACATATTTTACAGAAGAAAGTGTCTTGTTCTTCGCCAATGTTTTAGAAATAGTCAATCCCTTTGAATGAATACTCCTAACTGTGAGGTCAGTGAGGTGTGGATTTTCATCTAGATGAAGGCTCCCACAAATCTGGGTGTACCTCTTCTAGAGAAGAATGCAGACAAGAGCTCTACAGGATGAGGAGGGGTGGCAGGAGGTCACGGGTCAGCCTTGTACAAGATGAGGAAGTGCGGGTTGTTGCAATCTATACCAGTGGAGAGAATGTCCATGCCGAAGAGATTCCATATCCATTGACCATCATAGTATGGAAATATCAGTATGGGAATGGAAGACAAGTTTTAGAAGGGTGAGGAGTAAGCAGATGATTACAAAGTAGCAGTAGACACTGTAGACTACTCTTTTAGAAGTATAGCTGTGAATAGGGAGGGGAAATCTGAGATGACAGTTTGAACGGATGATGAGATCAAGAGGTCTTTTTAGGATGGGAAAGACCTGAACATATTTGTAAGTGGGAGGGAAAAGAACAAGTAGAAGAGAGCATATTTCTTAATTTTTATCTTCTTCTTTGTGGCCTAAATCCTCCAAAGCAACCCATTCAGGAACAATGTTAACCGAGATGGGAATTTTCCATGCTATCAAACCCATTTCCAGTGTTTAACAAAAGTGCTCCCACAGTCATCCTCTCCCACATTCATCTGTTTCAGTGAAATCTCATTAGTTAAGTCCAACAGCACTCCTGCTCCCTGGGGCTTGGAAAAAATACTCTTACCTAAATCATGTTATGAAGTCTGACTGACAGGCCAATTTTCTAGAAGTTCAAGATTTCCTATTAAAGTTCACATTCGTCTTTTTGTACTAGATGAGAAAATGTGCCAGTCCAGCTTACAAATATTTGTTATGTGGACATTACATCTTCTTTCTTTAGTCTCAATTCATGACTTTTCAAATTATTGGCCACACTCATGAACCATTGTGGTCACTTCTTGGAGGGCCACATAGTAATTTGAACAGCTATAATGGACAGTAAAACCTAAGGTCTGCAAATTTCATTTTCTTCTCTACCTTCTCTTTACTCAGGGCATCCTCCTCAGATCAAATACATCTGGGAATTTGTGGTTGTCATTATGATTGACAGTAGAGACTATGGTGGGGGTGCTAAACAGTCTGAATAAAGTAGGTCAGAAATTTGCAGAACTTAGTTGGCTCAGTACTCAAGGAAATTTACATAGTGCATGCAGTCATTTGCTTCAATACTTCCTGTGCCCATCATCAGCTTTAAAAATGAAAAAAAAAAAAAGATGGAATGCTACTTCTCCCCATACTGTGCTAATAAATATGCTTCCTAGTTTCTGTTTAATCAGGGCATAGTGATCCTCATTGAATCTCTTCACTATCTGAATTCGAGTTAAATGAGTTAGAGTGAATATTAATGGGAAAAGAAAATGTGCTGAATGGGATGTTGGATCTGCTTTTAGTCATGGAGATAGAAATGCTTATTGGAGAAACATGAACTGAAAACCCTGGATTAGAGACTCAAATGTTCAATGATAGTAGTTTCATAAATAAAATTGCTATATTCCCCCTGTAATTCACTTTTTTCCAATGGCCTCTAAAAGACCCTCCATGATAATTTTCTCTTATGGCTCACTGTGGCATAGAGATGATGTGGACTTCTTGAAAGCTATGCCAGCTGGCGACCAGCTCCTGCAGGTCCTACAAAGCCAGAGGACTTCTATTTGGGACTTAGGAACAGACAAGATGTCAGTAGTCCAAGGATTAGCCTAGCTAAATCTGGGGAGGCTCATCATTAGATTGACCTCCAGGTAACGATTTTGTTCACAATAACAAAGTATGAAATCATGTATGAAGACATGGAAGGGTGTGCCCCCATGGTCAAAACCCCACATACTTGGAGTTTTAAAATGTAACACCTTATTATAATAATTAGCTCATTTTAAGCCTTTGAGGCAACAGAATGGCCCCTAAGATTCCCCTCTCTTCTGCTTTAGAGAGTTTATTTTAGATGAAAAGTTCTGAATTCAGTTATAACTTCTCTGAAGCCCCAGTTAGGAAAATCTCTAACTCTAGGTGAAGATCGGGCTCTTTGTCTAACCTTACTGGCTTCTTTGTGGTTGAAGCCAAATTGAGTTTACAGGAAACATTTAGGTAGCAAAACAGCCAATTATAAAGGGTTCCACAAAAGTCTTAGTGCAGAGCTATTAAAGTTCCAAGTTGCCCTAAGATTTTTGGGACTCTTGTATTACATTGTCTGTGGATAATTAGGCATTTCTAGGAGAAATCGGGAAAAGAACTGCCCTTTTCTTGGGACTTTCTTCAATTTGGTTTTCCCATTCCAAGAGGTCTGTAAAGCCAATAACTCTTTTCAAGCTCTTCATTTCTCTGCTACAATTCTGTCTTCTCTTTGCTTCTCAAATATATGTTGGAATGCAATGCTTGCTCCAACCTTTGGAATCCAGACACTCAGAAATCCTTTCCCTAAGTTCTAAGAGAGTTTCTTTCTTTTATGCAAATTGCCTAGAGTGTGACCCAGTGCCTCACGCAAAGACTATGCTGGTAAATGTGTTACAACTGGCTCTCAAAACAAAAATGTGCACAACAAACGTCTAAGTTTAAACTGCATTAATATTTCTCCAACCCTTACTTAAGTCTAGACAATAAACAAAACAGTAAATCAAGCCCTGATTTGTTGCTTTTGCAGACTTCAGAGATGTAGATATTCACACTGAAAATTTTAAGAATCATCCTCTCAAGTCTTTGAGCTGACTCTAGCACATCCTTAACAGACCCTGTTTATACTCAGTCTCTATTATTTGATTCAGTTAAAAATTGTTCTGACATAGTCAAGACACCAGACATACAAGGAGTTCTCAACTCTACCTTCACAGAAATATACTTATTAGAAAAGTTTTGGTTACAAATACCAAATTTTCAAACTTATCATCTTTATTAAAATTAACTGCAGTTTTTAAGTGGCACTATTAACAATGACAGTGACAAAGCATGTCCCAACTCTTCCCTTTCTTTTCTCTTCCCTTCCTCTTCCATTCTTCCTTTTCTCAACTGTCCCTCTGGGCCTTCGGTCCCTGGGTAAAATAGAAAGAACTGGCATGAATGTTCTATACAAATCTTTTGTACCAAATAACCTCCTCCATTTGGAAACACTGTGAACTTCTGAGTGAAACAAAATGCAATTCTGATTTCATCTCAGAAAATGGTTCTGTCTCAGGATGGGATCCTAGGAGGAAGTAACGTACAACATGTGTGTTAAGGCCAAAGTACAGTGGATAGAAGTGCTAGACTCAAAGTCAGCAAGACTTGGATTCAAATCTTGACTTAAACATTTAGAGGTGTGTGACTCTGGACATGTCACAACTTCTCAGGGCTTTAGTTTCTTCATCTGTAAAAAATGAAGATGGTGCCACCTACCATACAGAGTTGTGAAAATGAAATGAGAGGATGCATGTGAAGTGTTTTAAGAACTTGAAAGCACTAAGTAAGCATGTGCTATTATTGATTGTAATTTTGCTTAAGAATCAAAACCTGAAAAGATGACTAGTAGCATCGGTAGTAGTAATAACTAGCAGGCATAGAATGGTTTAAGTTCTAAAAAAATACATACATTGAATTCATTTGACCTTTGCAATAACCCTATAAGGTAAGTGAGACAGCTATTATCAGCCTCATTTTATAGATGGGAAAACCGAGGTTCAAATAGACTTTTTTCTGAAGCTTTTCCTTACCATAGAACAATCCATCTGTAATATGCAAAGAGAAGAAATGAGAGGATGAAGGAAGTGACTTGCCCATGGTCCTGCAATAAGAGTATAAAGTGGGATTTAAACCCTGGTCTTTTTTACTCCAAGTTCATTGTTGTGTGATTTCTTTTCCCTTTTTAATTTGTTTGCTTTCTGGATCTCCAATTTTTAGTAAAGGAGGATATTGTAGAACATCTGGTCTAACCTTTCCCCTCCCCTTTTATTTAACAGGTAAGATAACTGAGTCCCAGTGAGCTAAATGACTTGCCAAAGAGATTACAGTGAGTTGAAGACCTGGGTTATAAAGCCAGTGCCCAAAATCGAAATTCAGTGTCCCTTCTGTTCTTTGTTCTAAAACATTACATGGTTTTTGAAACATTTCAACTTTACACATTACTTTTAGGAAGCTACTCTTTTCTAGGAATTAAAGCCCTGTTTTGAAAAGTAGATGATTCCTTTTTTGTTTTTAAGTAAAAAGGCAAAACAGAACTGGCATATGGCTCCACATTCACTGACCTCAAAAGGAGTCTTTAAAAAGAAAGGTCTGTTTGCAAAGGGATGGGATCAGAACTGGATGCAAAATTAATGTAATTTCCCTGATAAGGAACATGGTCTTCAGTTGCAGTGATATTCAGTATGCCTGCCACAGGGCTATAATATATAAAATCAAAATGGTGATTAACATGCTAATTGCCTCTTGGAATGGCTTTGCTTTATTGTACAAGAATATTGAGGTTAAGTGACTGCAGGGACATCCATAAAATGACCAATAACTTGGGGTTTGGCAGCCAAAGTTGGCTGCCAACATGCTCAGCAACAGGATTCATGTCGCTGTAAGCAGTGGGTCAGCTCCCTCAGCTAAGCACTCTGGATAGATGGTGCTAATGGACTTTATTATCATCCATTAATATTTGTACCATCATGCAATGAGACTGATCCTGCCTTTAACAACTTTGAGATGAATTCCTCTTAGATTCATTTTTTTTTCAAAAATCTAGGATAATCCTGGCAAATTGAACATTTGACTTACTTATTACCAAATTCTAAACTTTTCATGGGTTTGATGTCAATGTGGATAGCCCTCCTCTGAAATGCAAATGCAAATCATCCATTCCTTCCCGTCTTGAGTGACCTTTTGCATATCCTCAAATAAATTGGCAATGGGGTCCATCTAATACTCTGGAAGCCTTCTTCAGGTCTCTCGATATTGCATAGTTGCCATTGAAACATGGCCATTGTTTATACATCTCTCTCACTATATGCTTATCTCACCTCGTTTTCCATTCATACATTTATCTATAAACATATGCTCAATTTGTTCAAAATAGACTATCCTATGGAAAAGAGAATAGACTTCTTTGTGCTTCCAGAAGGTAGAGCCAAGGTCAATAAGGGCAAGATCCATTGAGGCCAATTGGACCCAACATAAGTCAGACTTCTAGCTATCATTGATATTATACTTCAAGATTTGCAAAGTGCTTTACATGTATTATCTCATTTTACTTGCATAACAGCCTGATAAGGTAGGGAATATTATTATCCTCATTTTAGAAAAGAGAAATCAAGGCTAAAGGAGGTTAAGTAACTTATCAAGAATCACATACCTAGTAAATGTCTGAGGTAGGACTTGAAATCAGGCTTTCCTGAATCCAAGTTTCCATTCCATTCACTGACCCACCTACTTGACAAACAAGAAACCACTCATTATTGCTGCTTGAAAAAGACACAAGGAATCAGCTGATGCAACTCAATTCAAATCAATGAAGACGTATTAAGCATCTGCAATGAATCTGTCAGTGTGATAGCACTAGGTGAAAAAAGGCAAATCCCTGCCTACAAAAAGCTTATATTCTACTACTATTGGAAGTAGCAGCACATGGACATGTATAAATAAACACAAAGTCTGAACAAGGTAAAAATAATAATTATGGGATGGTGGATGGACAATTGGAAGGAGAGAAAAGAAAGGCCTTGTGTCAGAGGCAGTCTTTGAACTGAGCCTTTAATGGAGCGTAGATGGGGGTGAGGAGAGACAACATTCTAGGCACAGAGGAAAGCCTGTGCATAAGGAGGAAGATGGGAGGTGGAATGTGGCCTATAGGTCACAATCATCAGCCAGTGTGATTGAAACATGGAGCACGTGCTGAAGAGTAAAAGGGAATAAATTGAGAATGATCTGCAGAAAAGTAGGGCTTCCCCATCACTGATGGTATTCAAACAGAAGCTGGATGTCTGCCAGTGAAGGATGTTGTGAAGACTAAACTAAACAGTTGCTAAGGTCCCTAAGTTTCTAAGATTCAGAGTCTTTGTATCTGTTTTCAATCAACTGTCTCAGAACCACACTTTTCCTCCCTTCTGCCTGACTTTTAGAAGTGAGGCTAGAGGTAAGGAAGTTAGGTTGGAATTTCTTTTAGTCAAATTTCACCTTATTAGGATGCATGTGGAGGAAGGATCTGCTCCAACCAAAGGGGCTTGTGTGTGCACAAATCACCATTGTTTCTCCTCTGTAAAGTGAGACTAGAGGTACTTTCCACAGCTGAGTCTCTGATATTCCTTTTGATCCAATCCACCGACAGATGAGCCCCAAAGCTTCTCATTTTTCAGCTGGTGTCCAATTCCATTCAGGATGCACTCCTTCAGAATCCAGTGAACCTAATGAAGTAACCTAACTTTGTAGGCAGCAGTATGGGCTGTCTTCTCTACCCTTCTCTAGATCATTAGAACAGCAAACCAAAGGGGCAAATGTATTTGTTTTGATAAACAGCAAGGTATGAGAGCTGACGTGAGAGAAGATAAACTGAAATTCAACCGTGTCAATTTACTCTCTCTCAAAGGAACAGGTGAATCTCTAGGGAGGCCATGTGGTACAGTTCAAAAAGCATTGAATGACTTCTTAGGAAATCTGGGTCCTAACCTTGCTCTAGCAAGGTAATTAACAGTGGAACATCTATTGTATTCTCCCACCAAAAGTTCCTTGGTATCATTGTCAAATAATAAAAAATGGACTGAATGAATCATTAAGGTGGCCTTTTCTCAGTTAAATTGAAAATTGGGAAATTAATGAAACAGAAAAAGTATTATTATTATTATCATTATTATTATTATTATTATTATTAGCATTAGCATTTATACAGTTCTTTAAAGTTTGCAAAGCACTTTTCAAATAGTTATTTAATTCTACCCCTTGATTTGGCCAAAATCTTAAGTGTGAAATAGCAAAAATATGGGTGAAATAGAATGACAACATGGTATAAAATGCTAATACTTGAAATCAAGCATGCCTTGGTTTGAGTTCTACTTCTGACACTAGCCAGGTTGTTGTTGAGTCATTTTTCAGTCACATCCAACTCTTAATGACCTCATTTGAGGTTTTCTTGGCAAAGAAACTGGGGTGGTTTTCCATTTTCCTTCTCCAGTGCATTTTACTGATGACCACTGAGGCCAACAAGGTTAAGTGATTTGCCCAGGGTATTAAGTATCTGAGGCCAGATTTGAATTCTTGTCTTCCTGGCTCTAGACCTACTACTCCATCCACTGTGCCATCTAAATGCCAGCTAGCTAGGTAACCACAGGCAGATCCTTTCACCTTTCAGACCCTCAATTTCCTCATCCACAAAAAGAAGACAATAATACCTATATTGTTCACCTCAATGAATTTTGATACTCAAATCAGGTAACTGATTATATAAAGCACTCTATAAATATCAGGGTCTACTAGGATTTAGAACTCTGCAAACTGATATCAGGATATCATTAAGTTTAATTTGTGACTCAGGCCACCATCTTGAAACAAAACAGTGGCCCAAGGAGTTGACAAATAGTTTGATTTTGTTATATTATGTGAGTGAACTCTACAAAGCAAAGAATCAGTAGCTAATGTAACAGAAGACACATTATACTCAAATACATACATCTTGGGGGGAATAGTAACTTTCCTGTCTATTTTACATAGTACCTCTGTGTAGCAGTCCACTGTTGGCTTTAGGTAATGAAAGTCAAGCTTAGCTAACCAGAAGCAGTGTTGCACAGTGGACAGAGTAGGGACTTGCAGGCCTGAGACCAAGTCCCACCACCATTTCCCAGCTATGTGGACATGGCTGTTATTTAACCTCTTTCTAAGTGCTGGTTTCTTCTTCTTCAAAATGAAGATAGAAAGAAACTGGAATACTTATCTCCCAGCCTGCAAGGTTCAAATATGATGATGATATGTATATATGTATGTGTATGTGTGTATAATATATGTATATATCATGTAAATGTATATATACATATATTATACATGTGCATATTATAATATGTTATATATACATATATTATATATGCATATTTATATATATATATATCCCTTGACAATCTTTAAGCATCATATAAATGCCAACTATCATTATAATGCCTCTTTTGAATTAAGAAACTACAGCATGATTACAGCTCCCAGGAAAAAAGAATTTTTTTTTTTTTGGTGAACTGTTCTGAGATGCAAAATAATAAAATATATGGAATCATACTTAATCTTACATGAATTACATGGTGATGAAAACACTTTTAAGAAAGCTAGGTGGGACAGTGGATAAAGTACAAGGCCCTGAGTCAGGAAGAATTGAGTTCAAATTTGACCTCAGACACTTAATAGCTATGTGACCCTGGGCAAGTCGCTTAACCCTGTTTCTCTCAGTTTCATCAGTAAAATGAGTTGAAGAAGGAAATAACAAACTATTCCAGTATCTTTGTCAAGAAAATTCCAAATTGGGTCACTACTGAACAAGAACATAGTTTTACCTAAAGTATCTCTAATTAAGATTTAGGTTACCTTGAAGAGTACCACACTGTGGTAGTCATATTTTTAAAGGGCTTTAGATACTCCTTGAGGGAAAGCATGACTCTGTGGAAAGAGTCCTTAACTTAGAATCTGGAAGACTTGGGTTCAAATCTGCCCTTAGAGGGCAGCTAGGTGGTGCAGTGGATAGGGCACTAACCCTGGATTCAGGAGGACCTGAGTTCAAATCTGCCCTCAGACACATAACACTTACTAGCTGTGTGACCCTGGGCAAGTCACTTAACCCCGTTGCCTAGCCCAAAATAAAAAAATCTCCACTTAGAAATTTACCTGCTATGTTAACATGGGCAAATCAGCTTAAGTTCCTCTGAGCCTCTGGAAAATTATCTACTGAGTTATTTTGTACCCAATAGGAGAAGTTTCCTATAGTGAAGAAATCAAAAGATTCTTAAGTGTTAATCCATTAATTAGCCTCTCATCTAATATAGTGATGCAGGTATTTACTAGCTGTATGCCCCTGGGAAAGTCACCTAACCTTTCTCAGTCTCAATTTTCTTAGCTCCAATTGCCAAGGGCTTTGTATAAAATGGAAGTAATAATGGTGCCTTCCTCACCGGGTCCTTGAGGATTAAATGAGGTAATCTTTGCAAACCTCAAAATACTATTTCTTTTAATTAGTACTAAAGTACAAAAAATACATCCTAAAATTGTAGCATATTTTTTCTTTTTATTTATCATTTTTATTATCATTGTTATTTCATCCTTCACATATGCTTCAATGGAATTCAGATAGAAATAGGTCAAGTTATTATCCTGGGCTTCTTTTGTATGTAATGTTGTGAGGACTATTGCCCAAGTGGATAAAATGATGATGGTGATAATGATGATGATGATATAAATTAGTTACTATAATTACTGGATGATTTGTTAGGCTTCAAGGGCAAGCCTAGTTTCTTGGGGTTTTTTTATTTCCCAAGCGTTTCTCTAAGATCAGTACACCCCTTGTTTCTTACTAATATGAAGTATTTTTCACTTTACATCAAGATGTTATTTAAGTACTGGTAAGTATAACTGTAGCCTCCATTAGACTTTTAGCTCCTCGAGAGTAAGAACTATATTTTGCCTTTCTTTGCATCTCCTGCACTTAGCACAGTGCCTAGGACATAAAAGCCACTTAATACATGCTAGTTAACTGGATGACAATGATGAATGGATCTCTTTTTGCTCATTTCCCACTACTGCGGATGAGTGAAATGGACATGTTGACCTATTTTCATTGTAAACCCTACTTTTCCCAGCCGGAAAGAATAGCCCATTCTTCCTTTATTTTAAGTCTTTGGGGCTTCTCTGAACATGATGGCATCACTCTTTTGGGGACAGGCTGTCATGGAAATGCTGAAGGATTGTATGGCCAATGCCTTCCAGTGAAATAATGAATCAGCAGTGGCTTTGTACCTGAAACTTGATCTTATCTTGACATCATTGAGCCTGTCAGAATTATCTTCCTTTTCTATCCACTCTTAAGTAGAACAGTCAGAACAATGAGTTCTAGTAATGTGTCACAAACCCATTATAGTTGCCAGATCTAGTTTCTGAATTCAACCATTATGCGCTCACCTCCAAAAGAGGACTGGGAAATGGTTCCCATAAGAAGGTGACCAATAAATTTGAACATTGACATTGCAGTTTATGAGAACTTTTGTCATTCTTCTAGTACATCTAATGCTTTCTTATCTTGAAAAGACAATTTGGAAACTTGGCAACAGCAAGAACAAGTGGGGATTATCTAGAAAAAAATGGACGCTATGACTTGCAGCATTACTTCAACATATTTATTTTTAATCTATCAGCTTGACCTCTCACACATAGAATATTTTTAATTCATTCAAGAAAAAGTTGATATTTGAAACCATCTCCTTGTGACAATAAAAATCCCAAAATTCATAGGCTATTGCAGAAAAAAACTATAAGCAATGAAGGGAAAAATACAGCTTAGGGGAGACATGATACGTCATAGTCATCTTCAAGTGTTCAAAGGCCAGTCATGTGGGAGAAGAATTATGTTGGCCTTGGAGGTCAAAACTAGGAACAATGAGTGGAAGATGCAGATAATCAGATTTCAGTTCTGTGTAAGTGAAAATTTATGCACAAAATTACAGTCATGCCTAGAGCATATGCAAGCCTACTCTGATGGAGTATTGCTGTTGATCCTTAAGGAAAGGGAAAGGATAATGGTAAGACTTTCCTAGTTTATACTGGCACCTCTAGTCTGTGCTGTAAATACACCTGTGGACAGAATCATAGAAGTTTAAATTTAAATTGTAGCTGATTCCAAATGCCCTCTAAAGAATGACCAAAAAGTAAATATTCAAAGTCTGCTTCAACACCTCAAGTGATGGGAAGCTCACTACCCCTAGGCACAATCCCTTCCACTTTGGGACAGGTGTAAGTGTTCAGAATTTCTCCTTCACTTCAAGCCAAAAACAGGCTCTTGGGAACTTTCATTCATTGCTCTTAGCTCTGCCTTCTTTCCCATGAAAGCTCTAAGTTTAGCTAAGATGTAGTGTCTGTACTCATAGCACAAAAGTTATAAAAGAGAATTGATACATACACAGTTTATTATATAGGGGAAAATGTGTATGTTTGTGTGTACATACATAGACACAAATAACCATGATAAATAATACATGAGAAATACATTACAGAAGTGTAAAATAAAGTGCTACAGGAGGTCTAATAGGAAAAAGGCAGTTACTAACAAGGAGGATGAAGCTGAAAGAGGTGATATTTGGGTTGAACTTTATAGACTTGAAGTCAGGAAAACCCCAATTCAAATTCTACTCCAGACCCTTATTATCTATGTGACCCTGGGCAGGTCACTTAATTGCCTCAATTTTCTCATCTGTAAAATGAGAGAATGGGACTCAATAGCTTCTAAGGCCCCTTCCACTAACTGTGTAAACTTGGGCAAGTCACACTTAATTTATATCTCTTATGTCACTTCTTTGGCAGTTTGATCTTGGCAATAGAATAAAGTCTATTTGCATCTACCGTAAGTCATTCTGTTGCCCTTTGGGTGACCTGTAGTTTTGATTGTTTAGAAGCTGTAGCATTTTCTGGACCATGGGCATAAATGTTTTATCACTTCAATATCAGTATTTTTAAAAAAGAAAAAGACAGGTTTGTTTTAGGTCGAGGCTGAAGATCATTGAAAGACCTATAAAACCCCAAAGACAATTTAATCTCCCCACTCTCTGCTATTCAATTCTGGATCCAATCCATTATCCATATACAGTGTCTGTCTATGATATATGTAGTGATGGATCATCTTCATGAAGTCTCCATTAATCTATGTGTCCTATTCTGAACAACAGGCCTTCTCCATCCATCTGGTTTTTCCTATGTGGATAGTTAGGCTAAATACTTCTGAACAGTTGTGGAGATGGCAGGATTACACCTAGTAGGTACCAGAATTGAATAAAGATGTAAGGAAGGTCGGATTATATTGATGGCTATTATCATTCCTTAAACACAGATGATGAAAACCAAACTGTTGCCTGCTGTGGCTGGCTGGCCTTAAAAGTAATTGGACATTGAAATCAAACAAGGAGTAATACAGAAACCATTTTCCCTGCTCTGCCTTTGTCAAAATGTTTTGTTGATCCTTTAAGGAATTCAAAGGGAAGAATTGGGATCATTACACACGCACACACACACACACACACACACACACACACACACACACATACACACACATGTGCAGACACACACACCATTTTTCTTTAAATCAAAAACTGGGTAATTCACCATTTGGGTACATAAAATATATTCTCAAACATCTGGAAAGAGAATGTGGGAACATCTTGGTCTAGTATTTAGACAATTTAAACCTTTGATTCTTAGTTTTAATCCTGAAATTTAATCATCTTTTAGAAAGGGCCCTAGACACTGTGGATAAAGGATCCATACAATTTTATACTTATGGAGTGTCCCCAGAGTCTTAGGGCATTTTAAGCCATGGTAACTTAAAATGCCCTAAGATTTTGGGGACAATCAGATATATTCATATATACATAGTTTCCCTTTGGCAAATAAGAACCCCTGGAATTTAAATGAATTTACCTAATATGACCTGAATTCTGTAATTCTACTACAATAGACTCTTTTCTGCTACTTCTTTTGAAAGCTTTTTTTTAAAGAAAGAAAATGCTGGAATGGTATTATTTATTTAAATGAACTAGCTTTAATGACTATATGAAAGATAGGGTTAAAAAAAACCAAAATCTACTTGATGCTAAATTAAGATTCTCTTCTTGATCAGAAGAGCACTACATAGATGTTAATGCAAACCAGGATCATCTCCCTCTTCTCTGCTTTCTCTTAGATTCTCTAAGGCAGCCAAGCTGACTGTGCCCTATCCCTTCCCCCATCCAGAGCCATAATTCCCAGAGAAAATGAATAAAATGAAAAGAAATAATTACATTCCATAAGCTATAGAACCTTACAAATTCAGTCTACTGATGACTAGGGAAATGATCAATGTCAGATTAGTAGAGATACCCAATTACTTTACATTACTTTCATGCTTTTAGAAGACTATGTGATTTTAAATTTTTTCTGGTATAAAATCAAGGGACCTGTTTATGTGGGCAAGAAAATATTCACATCTTTTTTTGTGGAAGTTCATTCTTTATCTCATTTTTCTTTCGACCTGAAGTACCCATGACCTAGTAGTGTCAGTGAAAGCTTGTCAACCCTAATTTCATTTTTAATCCATGCTGGTAGCCCCATTTGCTTATTAAGCTTTCATTAATACATCATGCCTACTATGAAGCACACAGGGAATTCGGAATGCTAGAGCAGGAAACAGGTAAATTATCTGCCAAAAGATAAATGCTTGTGCTTGCTTTAATTAATTACAATTAAACATGTTGTTTATTTTCACTGAAATGAAATATATTGCTGCCTTTGTCTTTAGGAACAAAAGGCAGCATGGCATAGGAAATAGAGGGTCAGCAATAGAATTAGGAAGAGTTAGGGTTGAATCTTGATTCTGATACTTATTTGCTGGGCTGTCACGGGCAAGCTACTTAACCTTGATGCAAGGTTCTAAGACTATAAATTGCTCCTGAGTTGTCAATCTGCATCAATGGAGACTTTTCCATGCCAGTAGATACTTAGATTCCTAAAATTCTAGGTCCAAATTCCTGTCCCCAACCCTTAAAAAAAACTATAGGAAGTATAGTAATGGCTTTGTTCTCCCTCAGGCTATCAAAGTTCTTAGGAGTATCCCTGGAGGATTAGGGTATCTTTCACCAATGCTATCAACTTGAGCCACTGTTCCAGTGTGTACTATCCAGTGTTAGCTGCTAGTAATTAAATCCCCACTTCCACTTAACCAACCAGTTTTTTAAAAAAGTTATTTACTTTGAAGACATTGCAAGGATAAAAGTACAAGTATTTCTGTCCACCAACACATAGTGGGACACACTTTCTCCCATAACACCTAGGTCCCTTGAGAGAGTGGCTTCAAACTAATGCATCTTCCATATAGCATTAGTCCTACTAAGTGAACATTTAAATTTAGCACTGTTTCTGGATGAGTTCCTATTTCTGGACTGAGTGCTGAAGGTCAGTCAAAGGTCTCAGGGACTCAATGTTGAACTGACTGGTTGCAAAAATAGCATAGACTTAACTCCTGGACCTTCTAGTGGCTCATTCTTTTGACTATCAAAATCTCTCCAGGTCATAGTCATCTTCAATATCTTCACCTAAAACAGGACAGAACTGAGGCTTGTATTGATGGGCCACATGTCAGTCTCTGGTGGGGAAGACCCATAGTCTTCCTTTACAACATTATCTCTCTTTTCTCACCCAAATGGAGCCAGAAAGAAAGTACTCAGATCAAGAGGAGATAGTACTGGGCTGACAAATAACTTTTGAATGCACCTCCAGTTTCAGCTACATATCTACTCAAAAAAGCTTCTCTCCATCATGTGGTGAGCAGACTAGAACCAATTACAGAATATCTACATATGCTCCAAATCTCTCCAAAGAACTTCCATTACATGTCTAGTGCCTTCCTCTTGGGATTAATTCCAATTTACCAAGTGTGTATCTTGTTTGTACATTGTTGTATGTATATTGTGTCCCCCCCCATTAGCTTATTAGCTCCTTGAGTGTGGGAGCTGTTTTTGCCATTTCTTGTTTTCTTTTGTTTTTTTGCATCCCATGCACATAATAGGTCCATAATAAATGATTGGTAACTGACTTATTAACATCATCATACTTCTCCAGGAACAGCCTCCCCAACCCTTTCTCCATGGGAGATCGCATCAACCAAGCATGCTCACTAGCCCCCTCCCTATATCCTCACCTCTTACAAGAGTATTATTATAGATTTACTTCTGATACATGATCATGGAGTAAATTAAGACTGAATATCAGAAGCAATCAACTTTTCACTCCAGAAATCTTATATGAGCTAATCTTAAGATCTTCTACAACTAAGATTTCATAGTATGCCTTAAAACACCTTATATGAACTTTGAGTCAAGAAAATCCCTCCTCAGACACTTGCTAGTTGTGTGACCTTAGGGAAGTCACTTAACCTCTCAGGACTTTGGTTTCTTCATTTGTAAAATGAAAGGATTAGACTTAATGATTTCTCAGGTCCCTTCCAGCTCTGATATCTATGTTCTCTAAGTCCTATGTCACAACAATTCTGAGCTAGAAGTCATCATGAATGAATGAATGAATGAATAAAATTTATTAACTGCTTGCTGTATGCTAGGCACTGTGCTAAGCCCTGAGTATATAAATAGAAAAACAAGACTCCTTGCTCTCAAGGAACTTACACTCTAATAGAGGAAGAAAATAAAGGAAGAAAAATATAAGGGAACGGCAACTGATTGACTGTCCTTTTCAGAAATGACGTCATTAGTTTGATTACTGGTCCTCAACAAGAGGAAGCTGGTACAGCTCTCGCACTTAGTAGATGATGGAGGACATTCAGGTTCAGTGTTGGTTGATTTTCCCAAGGTGCCACAGCTAGCTAATGGTAGGGCTGAGGCCAGAATCTAGGTGTGGTAACTATCATTCCAGCATTGTTTTGTTTTGTTTCCCTACCATAGTGCTCTAATATGAAAATAGCTCAGACTCTGTTCAGTTTAATTCAAAAAACAATTATCAAATGCCTTCTCTGTGTAAGACACTGTGACATAAATTTTGATGGGCTCTACCCTCAAGAAACTTACAGTCTAATTTCAAAGAAGCATATTTATGTTTAATATAAGGTAAAAACTTCCTACAAATTACAGCTCTGGCTGAATAGAATGGAATGCTTCCGTATATAGCTGACTGCCTGTCTATGGCAGTCTTAACACAAAGGCTAGACAACCTCTTACCAGATATGTTTTAGAGTAGATTCTTATTCAGGTAAACGATGGATTAGACAACTTTTGAAACCCTTTCTGTTCTGAAGCTCTATGTGATTTTGAGTGATATGGCAAGCACATGAATAATTCTAGTATAAAGATAAATTCCATAGGAGCAAAAGAGACCTCTAGGCAAATTTGTTGAAGGCATGAATTTGAGCTGGTAGGATTAGGGAAGACCTCAGAGAAGAGATGGCATCTGAGTTAGGCCTCAGAAGGATGCAAGGCAGAAAATGTGGAATAGTTTGTATGAATGTATGAGGCACCAGAGTATAGCTTGGTGTCTATTGGGCTTTCCCTCAGTGGAATATAAGCTTTCTGAGGCCAGGAGCTATTTCAAATCTTAATTTGCTGCCCCCCCCCAAACAAAGGGCCTAATAAATGTTTTTTAATTAAACATAAAGTAACATGAAAGGAATAATACAAAATATGGCTGGAGAGGTACAATGGAGATGAGGCTGTGTGATCAAGAGGGTATTGCCATAGTATAAAAAGGAAAGTAGTAATGGCTGAAAGTAGTAGTGGTGTATGAATGTAATGGAATACTGTTGCTCTATAAGAAATGATGAGCAAGCAGATTTCAGAAAAAAACCAAAAAACTTACATGAACTGATACTGAGTAAAGTGAGCAGAACCAGGAGAACATTGTAACAGCAACACTAACAGCAACAATGTGCAATGATCAACATTGATAGACTTATCTCTTCTTAGCAATACAATGATCTAAGACAATTCCAAAAGACTCATGATGGAAAATACTATCCACATCCAGAGAAAGAACAATGGAGTCTGAATGCAGATTGAAGCATAAAATTTTCTCTTTTTTAGTTGTTTTTTTTTCTTTCTTGTGCTTTTTCCCTTTTGTTCTGATTCTTCTTTCACAATGTGACTAATGTGGAAATGTGCTTAATATGATTGTACATGTGTAGCCTATATCAGATTGCTTGCTGTCTTGGGGAGGAGGGAGGAGAGGGATGGAGGGAGAAAAAAAATTTTGGAACCCAAAATCTTATAAAAGCAAATGTTGAAAAAAATAAAGTCATTATGAAGAAGAACAAGAACAAGAAGAACAAGAAGGAAGAGGAGGAAGAGGAGGAGGAGGAGTAATGGGTAAAGATGATAAATAACCAAGTTTAGGGCTGATTTAAGGACAATGAGCAATATTGGTCACAAAACCAGTTAAAGAAAAGTTTAGCAGGAGAGACCCAACTGAAAACAGGTTGGAGACAAATTGTAGAAGATCTCCAATGCTAAAAATATATATTTTATCCTACAGACAAAAAGGACCCACTGAAGGCTATTTAGGAGGGGAGTAATGAGGTCAGATCGGTGCCATAAAAAAAAAAAAGATCATTTTAGCACGTGTGTGAAGGATGGATTCTAAAGAGGACAAGATTATAAGCAGGAACATCAGATAGGGGGCTACATAAATAGTTAAAGATTCCCATCATACCGCTTGAACCAAAGGACTCTTACATCAGGGTAAGAGAATGTTATAGGTATGGATTATATTGCATTCTGTTCAAATGCTAAAGAATCCCTAAAAGCTACTTCTGCATAGTGTCTATAAAGTTCATTTTATTCTATGTCAGGCTTTACTATCAATGACATGGAGCCCTGACCAAAAACTGGCATGAATTTTTTGTGAACCTCAAGTATTTTTCTAGGGCAATGTGACAGAAAACACCAATCCCAGAAAACAGCAGAAGTTGGTGACCCTCACAGAGCACCAAACCTGGATGCAGGAAGACCTGAGTTCAAATGCAGCCACAGACCCTTAGCTATGTGGTGCTGGGCAAGTCACTTAACCTCTATTTGCCTCCATTTTGTCAACTGTAAGAGAGGAGTAACAATAGCACCTACATCCCAGGGTCGTTGTGAGAATCAAATGAAAATAATAATTGTAAAGCACTTGGCATAATGTCTGGCACACAGTAAATGCTGCATAAATGTTGATTATCATTGTTAGGAGTAGTAGTATCTCCAGATAAGTGCTACCCATCTAAAAAAACCCCATACTAATCCTTCATTTCTCCAACTCTGATGGAAATCACGGTAACACATAGTCTGCTATTCCTATAACTATGGCCAATTAAAAGTCTAAAAGCGAAGTTAAAATTTATATATGTCTTAATGGTAATCTACTATCTCTGTCCTAAAAAGCTGATAGGGAAATATGTCTCCCTCCCTTTCAGTAGAGCCATGGGGACTTCCTTTAGCTATGCAGCCAATATAGCTGCTGCATCCATTGGCTTGGCTTAAATATTTTTGTTGCTTTTATTAAAATGAAGGGTTTTGTTACAAGGAAGTACAAGGGGAAGGAAAGCTGGGGTTAAGGGCAAATTACTATGGTTTAAAACAAAAAGAAACAGCAAGATTATTTTTTTAAAAGGGCATCACTGTCATCCCTTTGACATTAAGTATGTTGCTTTCTGGTCTCCGTGGCCTTGTCCCAACTCTAGAGCGGAATGGACTTCTGCTGCCAACATCTCTGCCATCACAGTCTAATGTTGCTGAATATCCTGGTAATAAACAGCTCCAGGGATTAGCAAGGCAATAGGGTGGCCGCTGGGAACATGTACTGCTGGCTGCTAGTCTTTTGTGTAAGCATGTTGTAACTCTCTCTTTCCCCTTCACAATAACAATTTCAAATGCCAGGTACTTTATCAAGACAAAAGGCACTTGGGCCTGAGCCAGTATCCCTGCCTCCACAGACAGTAGAGGGGATCATAAAGCTGGGTTTCTTTTCTTATTTTAATCTCCCCTAAAAACACAGAATTCAGAGTTGGAGAAAGATGAACCAACCAGGGATTTTACACCACAGATTCAATTGGTGATATGGCTGGAAGACATTTCCATCCCAACAAGGTAGAATATGGAAGTAAAAGTCATTTACAGGCTCTGGCTACCCAATGGTCTGATGAAATTATATTATCATTGCCTAGGAGTGATTTTGCTAATCCCTTCTTTGTCCTTAAGCAGTATATTCAGCCTGAAAGTGCTATGATTCAGTTACTGTGAATCACACTGTGATTCAGTTACTGGGGACACGACAAGAATAGCACACAGGGCTCTGTATTGAATTTTGACAGCCATTTAGTATGACTCTTATTATCTAAAAATTAGTATGACTCTTATTATCTAAAAAGATGACTATTAATTTGATCCAGTTCAATAAGCATTTATTAAGCCCCTACTAAATGCAAAGCACTGTGCTAGGTCCGGGGAAAATTAAGATAAAATAAAAGGTCCTGCCTTTGTAAAACATAATTGACAAGGATGGAGCATAATATTTAAACGGAAATTTATTTATTTAGCATCTCATGTCTATAAGATTATTTGGGAAGGAAGACTATACTAACAAGAGCATTAGGAAAGGCTGTCTTTGGTCCTAGAGATAATTGGGAGACAATGGAGTATACTGAGCAGGGAATGAAATAGTCACATCTGTGTTCTGTGTATGTGGAAGATAGGTAGGAGAGCAAAAAAGAGTTGAGGCAAGGAAAACAATTAGGAGGCTAAGGTGAGAGGTGATGAGGCAGCCATGGGAGTGGAGAGAAGGGGAAAGATGTGTGAGATGTCATGGAGGTAGAATCAACAAGATTTGATGACTCATTGGATGTGTAGGATAAGAAAGAACAAGGAATTAGAGATCACTCCAAGGATACCTGGATAACTGGAAAGATGGTGGTGCTCTCAATGGAAGAAGGGTATTGAAGAGAAGGGGTATGGGGGGAAAGATTCAGTTTAGGATGTGCTGGATTTGTTAGGTCACCCAAAGAGAAATGTCCAATATGCAATCGGTGATGTGGAACCAAAGTTCAGATCAGAGACTAGAACTGAACAAATAGACTTGGGAATCATCT
The DNA here is from genome assembly GCF_003287225.1 of Phascolarctos cinereus. Classification (NCBI taxonomy): domain Eukaryota; kingdom Metazoa; phylum Chordata; class Mammalia; order Diprotodontia; family Phascolarctidae; genus Phascolarctos; species Phascolarctos cinereus. The sequence continues at coordinate 427,975,914 of NW_027555958.1, read as the reverse complement.
GTATATAGAGTATAGCCCCATCAGAGTAGAGTTGGGAGGCAGCAGAGAATAACTAATGACACATTAAAGGAGTCTTCTTCACTTCTGCATCTTAGAATCTTTATTAAAAACTGGCCTGAAGGGCCACCTCCTACATGAGGCCTTTCCTGGTCCTCCCACCTGCTAGAGTCCCCCAAAATCTATTTGCTTAGTATATATATAGTAATATCTACTTGTATTTGTAGATGTTGTCCCCTCATAGGCTATAAGCTCCTCAAAGATAGGAAATAATTCATTTATGTGCTTTTATTGTAAATGCCTAGCATAATCAATGCATAAGAGCTACTTAATAAATACGTAATAATGGACGGATGGATGGATAGATGATTTTGTAGAATACTGCAGTCTCCAAAGATTTGAAAAATTTGAAAAATTCCAAAAATGTGAAAACTGCATCAAGATGGCAATTAAGTACATACAGGGTATGAGCATGTTGAAGCATACAATATGTTAAACAAGTAATTATGAAGAACTAGAGTAAAAAATCTGAATTTGGATTTGAGAGGACAAGTTCAAATTTTTACCAGCTATTTAATCCCAGGAAAATCACTTAATCTCATATGATCTCAGTTTCTTCATCTATAAAAATCTATAAAAATCAGGAGTTGAACTTGATGGCTTTTAAGTACTTTCCAACTCTAAATCTGTGATCCTCTGGTCATGTGGCAAGATGAAGAGAAGACAAGTGAAGAGCTTGTGTGTTCTGCTGGTATCCCTGTGAAGTCAATAAAAAGCAAGGAAGGCCCTGGCCATATTGGCTAATTTCCTTTAGTTAAGTAGGTGGAAACGTAAAGATGATAGCTGGTGAGGATAGGCAGACATGGTTACAAAGTGCATCATTGGAGGGAATAGTCATGTCTATAAGAGGATTTAAATCTTTAACTGGAAATCACAGAAAACAAAATGTAGGAATGAAGCATTTTGCATGGCAAGTTTTAAAATGAGATCCATTTTAGGAAATTTTCATTTCATCTTGAATATTGGGAGAATTTTCCAATTAAGGAAACAGTGATTGTATTTCCATAACACCAGTACAACCATGTGAAGAATGAAAAATCTACTGGTTGTTCTGCCCTCATGATATGTAACCACTGAAATGGCTATTTTTTATTTTCATTGAACTGGTTTTGCTCATGCTATTTAGGATATCCTCCCCCATCCCTTGACTAGAAAAATCCACTCATTGTTTTTTAGGGTACATCTCAACTCTCACCTCCTTCATGAAGCTTCCATCAGTAATTCCAGCTACGGTTGTTCTCAATTTATTGTCCACAGCATGTAATAGAACACTCAATATTCAATTTAGCACTTTACAGTCTATACTGTATTATATTATTCTCTCTTTCATGACAGTCATATTTATTAGGCACCTACTATGTGTCAGGCACAGTGCTAAGCATTGGGAATACAAAGAAAGGCAAAAGACACGCCCTATTAAGGAGCTCATAATCTAATGAGGAAGACAATATGAAAACAGCTATGTACAAACAAGACTTACATAGGATGAATTGGAAATAATCAACAGAGGGAAGGCAGTAGCATTAAAGAGGACCAGGAAAGATTTCTATGGGAGGTGGGATTTTAGCTGGGACTTGAAGAAAACCAAGGGAACCAGGAAGTGGAGATGAGAAGGGTAACAATTCCAGGGATGGGTTACAGCCAGTGAAAATACCCAGAGTCAGGCAAAGGAATGTCTCGTTCATCTAAAAGGTTTTTTTTTTAATCTTATCTTTCCCCAAAGTTTGCAAACTCCTTGAAGTCAGAGACCATATTTTATTGTACTTTCTTGTGTCATCCATCATGCCTTTTATACCACTGGGTATATTGGAGGAGATTCATAAATACTTGTCAAATGCCACTTCTGCTGCTTAGTATTACATTGGACCTTGGAAACATCTCATGCCCTCTCTGGGCTTTAGTTTCCCCATCTATAAAATGATGAGAGGAAGTAGGAGGGAGAGGAGAGAGTTGGATTAGTGATCTAAAAGTGGAACGCACTAATTCAGTACTTATCACAGTCTGGGGAACTGCTTGTTGAGTATATTGTAGAAGCAACTCATGATACACTCTCCCCTCCTTCTAACAGACATACATATACGCGCATGTATATGTGTGTGTGCATGTGTATACATATATATATGTAAATGATAGCTAGCATTTATATAGCATCTACTAATGTGCCAAGTACTGTGCTGAGTGCTTTACAAATACCATTTCACTTGATCCTCGCACCAACTCTGGGAGGTAAGTGCTATTATTTTCCCCATTTTACAGATGGGGAAAGTGAGGCAAAACAGAAGTTAGCTGATTTGTCCAAGGTCACATAGCTAGCAAGCATCTGAAACCTGATTTGAACTCAGTCTTCTTGACTCCAGGCCCCAAGTTCTAGCCACTGCACCACCCAACTCCTTATATGTATTGTTTTTCCCCATGTGAAGGTAAGTCCTTAAGGACATGGACTGTCTGCTTGTATTGTGTTGTATTGCATTGTATTTGGTATTCACCAGGACTTAGCACAGTTCCCGGCACGTGGTAATTGCTTCACGTTTTATCATTCATTCTTTCTTCGTTCCTTTCCTTCTTCCTTCAATTTTCTTTCTTCCTTTCTCCCTTTCTTCCTTTTTTACATTTCTTTCTTCTTTCTTTCTTCCTCTTTATTTTTCTTTCTTTTTTCTTCCTTCCTTCCTTCCCATGAGACAATGAAACATGATCTTCCCTATAACATCTCCTATAAAGGACCATTACCGTGTGCCAAAATTACCAAGTAATGTGAGGGAAAAAGAAAATTTGTACAAGTCAACGGTTATCTACACCAGTGGTGTCAAACTCAAGTAGAAATAAAGCCATTAAATTGTATGTAAGGATCCTTGCAGGGGGCACATTGACTAAGAAAACCACATATTAACATTATCTATGTTTTATTATATGTTATTTACTTTGTTAAATGTTTCCCATTTATGTTTGAACCTGGTTCCTGTCACACTGGGGAGCATTGTGGTGAGCATGGACCATGCTCCCCATCTTTTATGTGTTTAACACTTCTGGTCCAGACTATCTTGCTCTTCTCAATTGATAACTTTGGTTATTCTGTATTTCCACTCTTTTGCTTTGGGAATATAACTATTGTAAAACTAATTTTCCAGTTTAGTTCAAACAACCTAACAGTATATTCCACAGGGGGAAAAAATACATATTATGCTTTATTTTAAAATTCAACCCTCACCTTTTCATTCTGTTTTAAATTCTAAAGTCATTAACTCTGCATCTTAGCAAGATTTTAAATTTTACATTTCTTCTCACCTTTAATCAAGTATGCAGTATTTTAAATGATTAAACAGCTCTTTAAGGAATATAATGTTATTGCTGATTATATGCTGAATCATCACATAATCACAATGAATATTTACCAACTTGAAAAAATCTGTAGTATGTTTAATCTAGTTCAGGTTTAATTAAAGAAATATGAAGGTCATAGGGAAGTGTCAACGTGATTTTTTTCCAAAAAAAGTATTTCTCATAAGATTTTTTTTCATTTTTTGAAAAAAAAAGTAGACAAAGAGATTACAAGCATTCAGGAGTATGACAAAGTGGAAAGAGGACTGGCTTTGGAGGTAGAGGATCTGAGTTCAAATCCTGATTCTGCTGCTTATAACCTATATGATCTTGGGAAAGTCAGTAAAACTCTCTTAGCTTTCTTTTTCTCATCTATAAAATAAAGAGATTGAATTCAATGGCATCTAAGAGCCCTTCCGACTCTGAATTGATGACCTACCCTATAACTATCATAGCTCTATCATATATTTCAAGAGAGGTCATGACCTCTTGATATTTTCTGTGGCCTAATACCTGTACACTAGGAGAGAAAGTGAGAGTTCAAGTCAAGGGCTTTTTAGTTATCTGCCTATTACTGCGATTTGTCATCAATCTATAGCTTCTTGCCTCAGTTTTGACAGGCTGCCATTTCCTCTAGTGTGCTATTGTCCAGTCATTTCAGTGGTGTCCAACTCTTTGTGACCCCATTTGGGGTTTTCTTGGCAAAGATGATTTTCCATTTCCTTCTCCAGTTCATTTTTTTACAGATGAGGAAACTGAGGCAAACAGGGTTATGTAACTTGCCCAAGGTCATAAAGCTAGTAAGTATCTGAGATTGGATTTAAACTGAGGGCTTCCTGACTACAGTCCCAGTGCTCTATTCACTGTACCACCTAGTATAGTAGGCTATAATACCTCCAAGAAAATATAAAGTACATGGAAGGGAATGAGGTATAAAAAGCCTGGAAAGAGCTTTAAAAGCCAAACAGATGGTTTTATACTTGATCTTGAAAGTAAAAAGGAGATACTGGATTTTGTTGAGTAGAGAGATCTGCCCTTGAAGATCACTTTGATAGCTGAGTGGAGAATGGACTCAAGCAGGAAGAGATTTGAGGTACATATTAAAATGAGGTTGGAACCAGGTCACGGAGGGACTTAAATACTAGTCAAGATGATGGGGGAAGGAGTGCCATACAAAGGATTCAGGAAACCTAGGGTTCAAATTCCTGTCTCAGGCACTAGCTATGGAATTTAGGCATGTCAGTTAACCCCTCTGAGCCTCATTTTTCTCATCTGTAAAACAGAGAACCTACTGCCTACCTAACTAGTTTGACACAAGGCTTGAATGAGATTACACACCAAAAGCACACAAAAAGACAATAATGCTATGTTATTGTTATTAAGTCAGTTATTATTTAGTTTCTACAGAGTTTGTATTTTAATTTGTGGAAGAGAGTCATTAAAGATTTTAGGTCTGCCCAAGGAGGTGATTAGGTGATTATAGCACCCATTAGGATAATTAATCTGTCAGTAATGTGTAGGATGGATTGATGCAATGCCTATCAACAAAGAAATACTAAAAATCTACTCTACAGTAAGATGCTGTGCTCAGTAGATAATAGAATCTCATAGGTGGAAGAAGCCATTTAAGCCAGCTATTAAAAGTACACCTAAATGAGAATCCCTTCTAATAAGTACCTGACAAAGGATTTTTTAGTATTTGCTTGGAAACCTCCAGTGATGGGGAATGCACTATCTATCTCCTGAGACACTTTGGGATAGATCTGATTGTAAATCTGCATAACACATCACTAATGGAGCTAGAAATAAAACCCAGGTCTTGTGATTCCCAACTCAGAGTTCTTTCCACTTCCTTGCATTGGTTCTTGCATTTTATTTTCTAAAGACAATGAAAATAACAGTTTGGTTGAACGGCAGGATACGTGTAGGGTAGCATTGAGAGGTCTTCTATGGTGGTAACCTATGCATGGAAGATGACTTGGAGGGAAGTCTTGATGGCAATGTTTTGTTCTACCAAGTGAAATGGGGTTTTAATAGCAACCAACAAACAAAGTAGGATCTCACATTATCTGTGCTTTCAGTCAATTGTGTAACTATGAAGAGTGGTCTGCTCCAGGAATTTACTTGAAAAACTCTAAATCTTCATTTCTTTAGTTTTCTCTCCTTTAATTTTTATTTCTTTTTCATTAGCAGTCATTTTTCTCTCCATCCATCCTCTCTTCACTAAAAAAAAGAAAGAAAAGCAAAACTTGTAACAAATATTCATAGTCAAACAAAAAAAAAACTTCCTATGTTGTCCATATCAGAAATGTATATCTCATTTTACACCTTAAGTCTCTATCAGGAGATGGATGGTATGTTTCATCATACCAGGTCCTCTGAATTCATGGTTGGCCATTGCATTCATCAGAGTTCTTAAGTCTTCATTAAGGATACATTAGATTGGAGATTCTTAACCTGAGGTTTGTGGATGGGTATCAGGTGAATTTTGATGTGGAAAAAAAAACACAACTTCATTTCAATAAAATTGGATTCCTTCACAATCTACACATTTTATTTTATGCATTTAAAAACATTGTTCTCAGAAAGGATCCATAGGCTTCAGCAGATTGTCAAAGGGGTCCATTACCCAAAAAAGTATTGAGAACACTTGCATTAAATACACGTGTAGATCTTTGTCATGAAGATATTACAATGATTAAAATGGTTCAGTAGCTATCAAGGACTTATTAAAGGCTTTTAAAAATTATTGTTATTAGGGGCAGCAAGGTGGTGCAGTGGATAGGACACTGGCTCTGGAGTCAGGAGGACCTGAGTTCAAATCCAGCCTCAGAAACAAAACAATCACTAGCTGTGTGACTTTGGGCAAGTCACTTAACCCCAATTGCCTCAAAAAAAATTATTGTTATTAATAGGAAAGCCCAGATCTACTATCCATGGGTAAGTCACTTAATCTCTCGGTAACTCAGAGATTGGACTAGATAGCCTGTACACTTCCCCTCTAACTCTAGATCTCGGATCCTATGCCCTTCTTCTCTCTATTCCCCTTATCATTTGGCATCTCCTTCTAATTTAGAGATTTCAACATTTGATCCCTTAATATATCCTAAGTTGTTACTTCCAAGAGAGATCTCCTCTCTGTACACTCAGTTTAGTTCAAGTATGCTTCCCATCTTTTCTTTTTTTCAGTGTCATTTTTGCTTCTTCATATAACAATCAGGGACTGAGGTGTTGAGTACAAATGTGTTGGTTGCTTGTTCATTGATGATGAAAAAAACGTTTGTTAGAGAAATGCTAACAGTTCTTCCTTATTTGCCATCTGTTGGTGGTCCCCTTTTCAGTTTAGACTATAAATGTGTTTACCATGATCAGAATGTCTATAATAAGAGCACAGATTTAAAGCTAGAAGGGCCTTCTGGCTTAGTTGGGTCTCACACCAAGCCTTCTGAAGATTTGTTTTTTCCTCCTTTGCTCTGCAATATTTTTGAGGCAATATTGTTTATAATATTCCATCCTCCTCCTCCGTAATATTTTACAAATTCCAAGATGAAATTACTTTTGGCTGCCATTTCTCTATAACCGGCAAAGAGATTATGTCCTGATTAAGGTGATTTCTGGTTTGTTTGGGGGTTTTTTGCTCCTTTGGATGTGAGAGCTATTATTAGGCAGGAAGGGTGTACTTAAATCACTCCAAATAAAAATTTCCAAAGAAGTTGACATAATAACAATATCAAATATATAATATATTTCATGGACAGGACATTTCTTTTATCAACTTAAATTGCTGAGAATTTAAGTACTTTCTTTTCATATCAGCAAGGGACATAGAAAACAGAAGATCACAAGGATAAAAATGGGATAGTAATTCTTGGATTAGTATTAATTACTTATGTCTTATGGAGGTTGACTAATTTCATTTCCTTCACCCTAAACTAGTAGTAATATTTTCCAATTCATAAACAAATTCTACAAACGTCTTTAAAGTACCTAGTATTTCTAAAGCACTATGATATACACTGGACATACAAAGACAAAAATGAGAATCAATTTCTACCTTCAAGGAACTTACATTCTACTACAGAATGCCATATCAAAATATAAGATACTTTGAGAAGGGGTCAAACACTACAACTCCGGGAATCAGGAAAGACTTCATGTAGAAGGTGTCACCTGAGCTGAGTCTTGAAGAACACTAAATACTAAACACTTTCCAAGATAAAGGCAAGGAAAGAGTACGCTTCAGGTACAAGGGACAATGTCTGAAAAGGCAAAGAAGTGAGAGTTTGGGCAATATCGAAAAGGTTGACTTGGCTGGAATATGAAGGTCATAAATCAATCAATAAATACATATTAAGTACCTAGTAATTTCCTGGCACTATGATATGTGCTGAGGATACAAAAAGAAGCAAAAGATAGTCCCTGCCTCAAGAAGCATATAATTTAATATGGGGAGCAACATGCGAATATATACAAAGCAGAGGATAAATGGAAAATAATTAATAGAGGGAAGGGACTAGAGTTAAGAGGGAGCAATTTAAATGTCTATAGGTATATGTTTGAGCCAGATGTTGAAGAGCTTCTAAAATCAATATTTGAATTAACTTCTTGGCAGTGCCTCCAAGGTAGACTCTGTTCCTGTGGTTGGGCAGAATTAAGAAATCTTAAAAAAGAAATCAGCAAGTCTAACAAGAAACTAGAAAATTTAGAACTAAATGAAGAAACACTAAATATGACTGGATTCTATGAAAAAGAACAACAGAATTAGAATACAAATATGTAGAGAAGGATGGAAATTTAACAGTAAAAAAAAATTTAAAAATACAAACAATATTGTGAAAACACATGGATTCTAAGAAGCAAAAAAAATCTGAATGTTCAGGTGAAATATTAAGGCAAACATCCAAGGATTATATGTCTGCCAGGAAAGCATCATTAAAAGAAAACCTGAACATCATTCTTTAAGAAATCATGCATAAAATATTGCCCAGGAACAGCAAAAGCAAATGGCAAAGTAGAGATTTGGAACATCATAGAGTGTCAATAAAGAAACCCCAAGTTTAGCTCTTCAAGAAAATCTGTGGCCAAACTCTAACATTACATCAGCAAACAACAAATTTTGAAGTAAAAAAAAAAACTTTCACATTCCAAGAAGAATCAACAAGAATAACACAAGATCATCTGTTTTATAAGAAATCAAAGAAAAAATGGAATATTTAGAAAGCAAAGAAAGATAACATATTCCGTAAAACTGAGCCCCAGGGCCTTACCATGAGGCCATACATCAATCTCTGACTCAGGCCACCCATGTCTGGTCTCCTCACACTCCAGGGGAGTCAGGCATCAGGTCTGAAGCCAGGCCACCCACTCCCAGCTTCTGTCTTCAGTTCAGGACTGTCAGAGCCTCCCTCAGCCACCTTCTCTAAACAATCTCTCCTCCTTTAACATTCACACTATCCAAATTAATCATCATATCCAAACCCTGATAGCTTTTGTCAATAGACCCCTCCCTTTCTAAGTCATTTTTCTTTTTTCCTGAGTGAGTTCAGTGCCTATCTCAAAATCTTTCTCTGCCTCCCCATCCTAGATGTCCTCAAAATAAGTATTGATACCCTCTCTAATACATTAACTTCTCAGTTCCTCAATCTAATCCATTCTCAAGACCTACTCCTCTGTTCAACCTCAGTACACACAGAAAGTGGTCAAGTGAGGGGCTGATGGAAGTGGTTTTCCTAAAGCACACGTCTGAGGATTTCATACGCATAAAAGCCTGAGCCCTAGATCTGAGGTTAACACAACACTCCCTAGGAATTCCCAGAAGGGGGGCTCCTCTGCAGGTTGGGCACAAACTCAGACTGGAAGGGGCAGACAGTAGTCATGGAAGGGCCAAAAGCTAAAGCTGGGTCCAGACCCTTGTTCATCCTAGGTGGGAATCTCCTGGCCCAGTGCTAGGTTCCTAGGAGACTATGAGTCAGGAAGTGGCTTCTACTTCCGGGCCCAAAGTTTTCTTGGAAGAAATGGATCACTTAGACAGAGGATCACTAAAACAAGGCAAATCTTATGTAAGAGAAAAGCCAAAGGAAGGACCACAGGACAGATAACAGAACATCCCTCCTTCTTCATACTACAGAGGAGAGGGTATAAGGGTAGAATCTTAAATATGGTGCTAGATGTGATGACTTTATGGGATGTTTTTGCCTAATTGTTCTTTATCACAAGAGAGGTTTCACTCTAGAGGTAAGAACAGGGATGGGGGAAAAAAGGAGTATGTTACTTTGATTTTTCTTTTACTTTTATTTCTGAAATGCCTGTGATTTAATGGGGGGAAGTCATTAATAAAGCATATTGTAAAAATAAATATCACAACGACAGAAAGAAATTTGAGAATCCTATTCTAAGTATGGCATCAGCATTACCAAGTTATAGAATGGAGTTATTATTATCTATCTCCATTAAAACAGGAAAAAGGGATAAATTACTCATTTAGAACTGGAATGTCCCTGAGAGGTCACTGAGTCCAACCCCTTCATTTTACAGATGAGAAACAGGAGGCACTGAGTAAGTGACTTTCCCAAGATCATCGAGTAAGTATTTGATGGGCCATTTGGATCCAGGTCTTCCTAACACACAGGTCAATGCTCTATCCACTGTGTCCCATTGACACAAACCTAAGTTTTCTCCCCTGTCAAATGAGGGGCCATGTCATAATGTAAAAATCCTTCTAAAACTGCTTTAAAATGTTGAAGAGAACAAACTCCACAATATGGAACTACTACTCTAAGTCAAAAGTTTCTACATTTTTCATAGCGCAAACACAATCAACTCAGCAGGACTACATAATATTGCTTTGGCAGCTAAATTATATCATTGATTGGTATAATAAAAACACAATAGGGAAGCAATAAAGTGACATAAAGAATTCTTATTAATATACATAGAAGTCAGATTTGTCGAAATAAATACAAACATATGCATACAGATGTATGCGTAAAAAGTAAAAATTGAAACTTGGACTAATGTCTAAATTAGCTTTATGGTTTTTAATTAGAAAATTCATTATTTGGGTATGTCTTAAACTCTGTTGCTCAAGAAAGAATGTTAGTTTTGAAGACAACCTTCTGTCATTTGAAAATACATAATGAGACTCTGCTAGGAAATATTAAAAACAGGTGATTCACAAATAAGCCCATCATTCAAGCACATTATCTCTTAACGACAGATACATGGTTATACCAATCCAGACTAATGGACCATAGATCTAAAGTTGGAAGCAATCTCTGAGAGAAAGATGAATCCCCTTCTGGTATAGATAAGGAAAGTGCTTTATCCCAGATCATACAAGTAACAAATAGAAGGGATAGGCTATGAATTTAGGCTCCTAATTCAAGATCAAGTGTCTTTCTCTCTTCTACACATGGCTTCTGAGTCTGATTAGTGAACTTCTTAATGGTAGCAATCATTCAAGCATTTATTAAGCACCAGGTAAATGCTAGTCACTTTGTTGGATACTGTAAATACTAAGGCAAAAAGGAAACTGTCCCTGTCCCCAAAGAGCTCACATTCTATCAGAGAATAGCATAAAAACATGCATAAATATGTGTAAGATACATACAAGGCAGACAAAAAGATTAAAAAACCTACAAAGAATATGGACACATAAAAGTACACATAAGACACATACAAAGCAAACACAAAGACAGCCTTGGATAATGAGGAAGCTACAGCCATGAAGGAAACAAGGAAAAGTCTCCTACAGAAGGTGAAATTTAGGTAAAGTCTTGAAGGAAGCCAAGGATTCCAGGAAGCAGAGATAACAAAGCACGTTAGCTCTTAATAAAAGGCCAACAACGCTACACTATCCCATACCTGTTCAAACAAACAAAAAATGATTATAGTGTGAAAATATGTCTGAGACTAACATGTCTGTTTTCCATGAGTTATCTTACTATACAGATGTACTAGACATGGAGTAAGCACCTCAAACTGGCTTAAACCAGCCTTATGATCAACCATTGCTGCAAACTATCCTATTTCAGTGTCCAACCCGTTCCTGGATAGGACTGTCCACCTTTCATCCTAACCCCTCCTCAGATCCTTCCCTTTGTGGTTTTCAAGCATAAGTTACTTCACCTCTCCCAAGATAGAGGTTTCCTCATACCCTGTATTAATGTCTAATTGTCCTTCTAATATAACCCTTCTGCTTTCAATTCAGCTTGAACTCCTCTGTATTTGAGGGCCGGGCTTTGCCGGGTTGACAATAGTTAACAATGCTAGGGTCTTATCATAGACCTAAAGGTGGAAGAGACCTTTCAGGAAAGTTAGCATTTAAGGCATAAGGGCTGAGAAATGAAGCATCATATATGAGGAACGGCAAAAAGACCAGTATGTAAAATGCATCAAGGGGAATAATTGTGAAGAGTTTTAAATGCCAAACAGAAGAGTTTATATTTTATTCGAGGGAGAGTTACTGAAGTTAACCAGTTAACTGAGTTGGGGGGTGGGGGGGGTTCAGACCTGGGCTTTAGGAAGATCACTTTAGGGGTTGTGAGGAGCACAAATTGGAAAGGGGAGAAGTTTGAGTTAGGAGGTTATTGCTAGGGAGGTGGTGTGGTAGATACAGCACCAGGACTGGAGTCGGCAAGGCTCCTCTTTCTGAGTTAAAATGTGGCCTCAGACACTTACTAGTGGAGTGACCTGAGCAACACACTTCACCTTGATTTTCTCAACTTCCTCATCTGTAAAATAAGCTGGACAAGGAAATGGCAAATCACTACTAGAGGCCAAATAGGCTCATGAAGAGATGGACACAACAGAATAACAATAAGCAATAGTCCAGGTGGGAGAGATGAAGGCCTGAACTAGAGGGGTGGTTGTGCGGATAGACAGAAGAGAATGTATGCAAGAGGTTTTATGGATATAGAAGTGGCAAGATTTGGCAACTGATTAGATACATGAGATAAGAGTTGGAAGTCAAGAATGGCAATGAGGTTGAGAAAGCAGAAAAGGGGTCACACCCTCAGCAATAATAGGAATGTGCAGAAGAGAATTGAGCTTCAGGGAGAAAAGGAGCACTGTTTAGGACCTGCTGAGTTTGAAATGCCTAGGGAACAATCAGTTTGAAACATCCAACAGACAGTTGTTGATACGAGAATTGGCACTCAGGAGAGAAACTAAGTCTGGATCAGGGAGTCATCTGAGCAGAGATGATAATTGAATTCCTGAGAGTTACATCATCACCAAGTAACCTCATAGAAAGTAAAGAGAAAACCCAAGACAGAGCCTTAGGATATGCACCAATAGTGGGTATAAACAAATGATGAACCAGCAGAGACTGAAAAGGAATGGTCAGATACATAATAGGAGAACCAATAGAGAGCAGTGCCATAGCAACCAAGAGAAAAAAGAATATTTGAAAGAAGAGAGCCATGATGGGATCACAGATTTAGAGCGGGACAGAACCTTAGAGAACAAAGCCAGCCTCTTCATCACACACAGCATATTTTCAGGGGGTCTTTATTCTAACTCCTGCCTGCATCGATGAGTCAGGTCCCCAGAGAAGGGCTGCAACTTGTCTTTTCAGAGTTCTTGGGTTCATTCTGAGGTGTTGGGGACAGCTCGGAGGTGGAATGAGGAAGGAGGAGACCTACAAGAGGCCAACACCAAAGCACCCTCACCCCTTCCCCAAGTAGTTCCTCCTTAGGGATGTTACTGGAATCCTCATCCCTGACCTGCTTTCATTCCAAATTCTCTTCTTCAGTGTCAGATGCTATACAGCAATTAAGAAGAAGGAGGACCAGGTAGAAAGCCATTAGATTTGGAAATTAGGAGATTGCCAGTAACTCTGGAGAAAACAGTTTCAGCTAAGTACCAAGGTCATAGATAATATAGGCAGCTAGGTGACACAGTGTTGGCCTTGGAGTAAGAAAAATCTGAGTTCAAATACATCCTCAGACGTTGACTAGATGTGTAATCTTGGACAAGTCACCTAACCTGTTTCGTCATCTATAAAGTGGGGATAATAATAGCATCCACTTTCCAGGGTTGTTCTGAGGGTCAAATGAGATAATTATAAAGTGTTTAGCACTGTGCCTGACACTTAGTAGTAAGTGCTATATAAATGTTAACTAGTATTAATATAGAGAGCTAAGTGGCACAAAGTGTCAGACTTGAAATTCAAAAGACCTGAGTTCAAATATAGCCTCAGACATTTACTGGCTATATAACCCTAGGCAAGTCTTTTAACTGCTGTCTGCCTCAGTTTCCTCATCTGCAAAATGAGGACCATAACAGCATCTACAACCCCCCCTCCCAGGGTTGTTAGGATAAAGCCAGGTTGTAAAGCACTTTGCAAACCCAAACTTCCATCTAAATTCTAGCTATCATTATTATTACCTATTTGTAATCATAGACATGTAGCTATAAACAAAAGCACTGAGTTTTAAGTAGGAAGACGTGGGTTCCAACCTCAGTTCTGTGGCTTCCTTGATGCTGTGACCTTAGACAAGTCACTCATTTGGTCAGAGTCACAGTTTTGTCTTCCCTAAAACTCACAATGTTATTATAGGGACCAAATGAGATAATGATATGTAAAGTCCCAGGGAATTCTATTATTATATTTTAAATTCTGTAAGTATTTCTTTATTGCTATGTTATTCAGGCATACATCTCATTGGATATTTAAAAACCAGAACTGGAGATGAGAAAACATATGAATACTGGGGGAAAAGAGTTTAATTTCCAACTACAGAACAGTTACCAATGATACCTTAACTGCTCAGTGGGATGACCTTTTCTCAGTCCTCAATCGTTTTCTCTTCACTGTGGAATTTCATGTCATTGATAATCTCTTCCTCCTCTATACTCTCTCCTCCCTGGGCTTTCATGACACTCCTGGTTCTCCTCCTACCCATGCAATGTCTTCTCTTCCATCTCCTTTGCTGTAACATCATCCATGTTCTCCACCCCCCCAATGGTGGGTGTTCCCCAAGGCTCTGCCGTAAATCTGCTTCTCTCCTCTCTATAATACTCTGCACACGATGATTTCATCCATTCCCATGGGCTCAATTAGCTTCTCTCTGCAGACATCTCCAGCATCTACATACCCAGCCCTAGTTTCTCACCCATATCCACAGCTGCCCATTAGACATGTCCAACTGGATGTCCTGAAGGCATTTCAAACTCAATGTGTGCAAAACACAACTCGTTATTTTTTCCCCCACAACATACCCCCTCCTCCAGTTACAACAGCTGACACATATACAACTATTTACATTTTGCAAAATTCTTTACACTATCTTACCTTATTTGATACAGCAATCCTATGAGATAGAAGCTACTATTAATCTCCACTTTATACGGGACACAAAGACTAGATTATCTGTCTGAGGTAGGATTCAAATTCAGTTTTCCTGCATTTACCACACTGCACTGCCTCTCCAAACTTATCTATTTCTGTTGAGAATACCAAGAAGGAAACAAGCATTTATTAAGCACCTACTGTTCACAGGCTCTGTAATAAATTATTTACAAATATGGTCTCATTTGATCCTCACAATAACCCTGAGAGGTAGGTGCTATTATCATCCTCATTTTATAGTTGAGGAAACTGAGACAAAGAAAGGTTAAATGACTTGTCCAGGTTCACACAGCTAGTAAAATGCTGTGCTGGTGGCCAAATTTGAACTCAGGCCCAGTGCTCTATTCACTGTGAACCCTAGCTCCCTCCAAATTACCCTTTCTATCACTAAGTTCACAAATTGAGTGTTATCCTTCCCTCATCTCTCATATTTAATGATTTGCCAAAACTTATAGAGTTATCTCTACAATAAGTCTCAAATCCGTTCACTTTTCTACTCATACAGCCACCACCCTAGCTCAAATACACATCTTCTCTTACCTGGACAATAACAACAGAGCCTTATAGGAATCCATTCTCTCCTCTCTCCAGCCTATCCCTCACTCAACTGTTAAATAATCCTCTTAAAACTCAAGTCCGATCACATAACTGACCTGTTCAAGAGCCATGGTGACTCCCTAACAATTCTAGAACATAATCAATCTAGAATAACGTAATCAATCTGTTTAGGTTGGTATTTAAGGATCTTCACAATCTGTACCCAAGCATACCTTTTCAGGTTCATTTCATGCTTCTTCCCTTCATATGCTCTATGTTTCAGCCAAGCTAACTCTTCCCTGAAACCAATTTTCCATCTCCATTCCTTTGTACCTTTTCCCAGTTGGTATCTCATGCTTGTCACATTCTCTCCTTGCCATCTCTACTGCTTAGAATCCCAGGCTTTCTTCAGCACTCTGCTCTTCTGTCATCTTCCATAGAAAACCTTCCCTGACTCTCCTAATTCTCAGAATTTGTTTCCTTCTCCTCAAATGACCATATATGTGCTTATCTTTATAAAATACATGTTATATTTCTATAATGGAATGTAAGCTCCTTGAGGGCAGGGACTGTTTTTGTGTGCTATCTTTGTATCCCCAATCCCCAACACAAAACCTCACACATAGCAGAAGGTTAATAGTTCTTCTTAGAATTAAAGTGGATTCCACAATTTCATGTTATACATGCCAACATTCATTCTCTATGCAAGACTTTTACATAACAACCAAGAAAGCAGAATAGATTTTAAAATAAGCATTCTAAATGTATTTGGGGTGTTCTGTTTTTGTTTTGTTTATGGATGAGAAATAGAAACAAATAGAACACAAACTACCTAAGAATTCTTAAAGGAAAGTGGTTACACGAGTTTCCATTTGTCCATTATTGATGCCAGGGCAGCTAGGCGGGACAGTGGATAGAGTGCGCTGAGTGGAATCAGGAAGACCTCACTTCAAATGTGGCCTCAGAACTTCAGTAGGTGTGTGACCCTAGGCAAGTTACTTAACTTCTGTCTGCCTCAGTTTCTTCATCTATAAAATGGGAATCATGATAGCACCTACCTCCTAGGGTTGCTCTAAGGACCAAATTTGATTATTGTACAGCCCTTAACACAGCATCTGTGTCTATGAATGCTTATTCCCCTTACCTAGGATCACTGGGGAGATTTGATCTTTTTCAGTAATCACAAATATTGGAGCCTTGTGTCAGAACTAATTGCAGAACTTAAATATTTATTAGAGATTCCCTGGTTATCTTATGTCTTAGACACCTAAGAATTTATCATACAACACAACTATGATTTCTTCTCTAATTTGGATAATTAGTCTGCATTTTTGTGTCCCATTCCCAATTTCCTGAGTGCAAAGCCATTCTTCTGCTGTTGCCTGCTCCTGGTACTTCCCTCAGCACTCAGGCCTAGGCCTGGAGAGTCCAACTACTCCTGTGGCATTCTCAACCTGAAATATCCCTCTGCAAGGCCTACCACTTGTCCCATAAGTGTGCTGTTCTGGGGTCCTCCATTTTGTGAAGGGGCCCACACACCAGCCTTTATTCCCCTCCGAGACCTCTTCCTGACTTCCAGACTGCAAAACATACCCCCCAAATAAGGAATCCCCCCCATCCCACTTTTCAGCTCTCTTTTTTGTGTTGTTTTCCCCTAGTAGAATGTAAGCTCCTTGAGGGCAGGTATTGTATTTCTTTTTGCTTGTATTTCTATCTCCAGCATCTAGCCCCCTGCCTAGGACTTATTATGGGCTTAATAATTGTTTACTTCCTATCTTTGATAAAGAATACATTCAAATCAAGTTATCAATCAACAAACATGTATTTATCACCCACTTTGTTCTAAGCACAGTATTAGGTGCTCAGAATACAAAGACAAAAGAATTCAACAGTCACTTGCCCCATGAAGCTTATATCCAAAGATAAAACCATCCACATTCATGTTTATATAAAGAAATATGTGGTATTATATATTGT
Source organism: Phascolarctos cinereus (assembly GCF_003287225.1). Lineage (NCBI taxonomy): Eukaryota > Metazoa > Chordata > Mammalia > Diprotodontia > Phascolarctidae > Phascolarctos > Phascolarctos cinereus. Next base: position 427,958,675 of record NW_027555958.1, on the reverse strand, counting down.
ACAAATGTAGGATGTATTTGCATACAAATATATATGTGTAAATAAGCACTTGTATGCTAGACACTCGGCTGGCATATATGTATACATTTAATCATGTGTGTGTGTATATATATATATATATATATATATATATAATATATATACATGTGTATATATGTGTAAATAAAATTTAACATTTATATATGAAATTTACAGTAAATAAATATATACAAATGCATGTATACACATATATTGCTAGGTCCCAATCAGTGTGAATAATAAATCCTATGGAGCAATTGCATTATTTAAATTAACATCATTCAATGTTATAATTTTTTAAAATATGGTAATTGGTTCCAGACCAGTGGAAATATGCAGTATGAATTTGAATAATGGGACCAATTCAGAGGGATGCATTATTCTACTAATCAGGTCCGTGATATATACATACATGTGTCTGTACCCTAATTCTAACACTTACCAATTGTATGAATTTAGGCAAATCACTTAACATTTGTGAATCTGTTTCTTCATCTGTAAAAAAGGTAATAATAATATTTGCAATAACTAAATGGCAATATTGTTTTGAGGAAAGTGCTTTGCAAGCTGTAAAAGTTTACAGCAATAGGAATTGTTGCTATGATTATTGGAATTGAACCTGAATTTTTTTTGGTATAGAGATCTCCCAGCTAAGGAAACTTCCTTCACCGATGTGGGCTGTCATCATCCATGCAACTTAATAGTCAAAGAACTGCCTAGAACACTAAGTAAGCGACCGTTCCAAGATCACACAAGCAGCATATGTCAATCAATCAATCGATCAATCTATCAATATTTATTAAGCATTTATTATGAGTCAGGCACTGTGCTATGGGCTAGGAATACAAAAAGAGGTAAAAGACAGTCCCTGCCCTCACGAATCTTATAATCTAATGTCAGAAGCAAGACTTCAGTCCAGGTCTTCTTTGGCTCTAAGGACCTCTGTCTATCCTATGCCTTACTGTGTCTCATGCTAATATAAATATATGTGCATATGTGTGTACATATGTTTGAATACATATATTATGCCCACAAATACTTCTCTGATTCTTCTTCCTCTAGGCTACTGGACCACAAGCTCTAGAAGGCTCTTCTAGCCTGGAAAGACCCCCCATTCAGACCCTGTGATGAACTGTCTGTCATCCAAGAACCAATCTTTGCTTAGACTGAGCCACAGACAGGTTCATCAGGTTGTCTTATATGTATATGGGTTTATGTATATAGGTATTATGAACATGTATAAATATACCTATATACCTGTATATATCCTGACTGTAACACTTACCAGTTGTGCGACTTAGGCCAGTCATGATGCTTGTGACTCTCAATTTTTATTGAGATTAATTTTTAGCCATGTAACTGTAGATCAGTTTGTGAAGTGACAAAGGGGTTTAGGTCAGTGGGGGGGTTGACCGCAGTGAGGTGATTACAGTCATTATCATCTTCCTTGTCCTAGCCAATATGTATATTAGCCTTTAACATGTGCAAAGTACTTTAATTATATTACTTCATTTAATAACCCTGTGGGGCAGGTGCTATATAGCTCCATTTTTCAGATGAGGAGACTGAGGCAAGGAGAGGGAATGGAACTTGCCCTTGATCATCCAACTAATTAGAATCAGAGGCAAGATTTAAATTTAGGTCTTCTCCTACTGATTCTAACTCCATTGTTCCACTCACTATTCAATTACAGATCCTTGAACCATTCAAGTATGTATTATGTAGACAGTTGTATATAAAGTATTATATACAACTATTATATTATTTGAAATAATATAATTATAATTGTTAATATATGCTATTGTTTGCACATATTGCATACATATACACACACACATGTGTGTGTGTGTTAGCTAACATTTATATGGCATTTACTATGTACCAGGTTCTATTCTAAGTGCTTTCCAGATATTGTCACATTTGATCCTAACAATAACCCTGGGAGACAGGTGTTAATATCATTTCCATTTTACAGATGAGGAAACTGAGGCAGAAAGAGGCTAAGTGACTGGCCCAGGGTTACATGGACAGTAAGTGTCTGAAGTTGGATTTAAACTTAGGTCATAGACTTCAGGCCCAGCACTCTAACCACTGTACCATCTAACTACCACATATATACATACTTCTACATGTGTATAAATATATGCTTATATACAGTATATATACATAAATGTGTGCTGTATGTGTGTGAATATATACATGTATAAAATATGTACATATGTGCTATATATGAGAATATATACATGTATTAACAGATACATTTATGCACATATAAACATGTTTGTATATATACATATGTATCGTGTGCCTATATGTGCTAACACGTATATGTGTGTTAGCATACATGTGTATGTTATATGTGTATGTGTTGTGGTTGTGGTTTTGTCCTTTGTTCTCAAAGAGGACCATGACATCAGGGAGATGATGCCGTGACTTGCAATTGAATTTAATTTGAGTGAAGGAGGGCTTTGCGAAGTCATCAGCCTCACTTTCTCCTCCAGAGGCATCTGGGTTCAGTGCCAGATATTCATCAGTATGACTAGAGATGGCCCAGGATGCAGTGGGAGACCTTGGCCCTCGTAAGCTAACATCTTTTCAGGTTCTCGCTTTGAGAGAGGCAACACCCATTCATTGAATAGGCCTCTTTAAGAAGTGAGTCAAGGGATGGCCCCTTAATCAAAAAAATTTTTTAAAAATCATACTGAGAGGGGAAGACCTTCAGGATCTGTTACTATATACATTCATTCTGAGCCAGCAAGGCCCAAAAAATAACCATTAAATGGCTTGGGCAGGAACCTATTGTTGTCCAATCAATGAGCTCCAGAGTGAATTGGATTTGAAGGTTGGACTTTGAGAAAGAAATCTGGCCAGTAAACCCCAAGTTAATGTGCATGGTATACATATATAGAGACACACACCGCAGAAACCATAAGAAGCCTTTACCAGCCCCTCTTCATCCTTCTGCCTTCCCTCTGAGATTATCCCCAGTTCATCCTGTCTATATCGTTTGTACATAAGTTTTTTGCACGTTGTCTCCCCCATTGAGGGCAGAGACTGTGGTTTGCCTTCCTTTGTATCCTCAGAACTTAGCACAGTGCCTGGCACATTATAGGTGCCTAATGAATGACTGTTGACTCAATGACAACCAGATAGAGAAAGATCACCCTACAAAAGCACCATGACCCAAGCTTCCTATTACAGCAATTTGTGTAACACTTCATAAAATAAAGATAAAGCACTTTCATAGCTATTATTTGAGTTGATAATTATAACAGTCCTATAAGTTAGAAAGAATTTATATTATTACTCCCTTTTTACAGACACAGAAACTAAGGTTCAAGGGAAAGAGAATATGTATTTATATAGCTCCTATTATATGAACAGGCACTGTGTGCTTTTTATAAATATTGACTCATTGGATTCTCACAATGACCCTGTGAAAGAGGTGCCATTATTATACTCTTTTTATAGTTGAGGAAACTAAGGCAAATAAAGATTAGGTGAATTGCCTAGGGTCACTTACTAGCCAGTAGTCTTCTAAGGATGGATTTGAACTCCAATCTTCCTGACTCCAGTCCCAGTTTTGTCCTGCCTTATGAGATGGGAAGTGCCTTGTCTAAGGCACACAGCTGGTAGATGGTAGAGACCTTCTCTACTCCTGTTCTACAATCACCACACCACAATCTGTACATAATTTAAATTATAGCTTCTTTAATTTCTTTAAATTCCATGACCATTTGGTAGGATTTTAAAGGTTGTAATGATGTTTTATGAAAAACTACTAAATGTAGGTACAAGATAAGTGAAGGTCTTTCCAAGATTAATTTTTTTTAAATCCTTCTTTCTCATCCCTACCACTAATTATAATTTTGTCACTTTTAGAAAAATCATTTAACTCACTTGAACATTAATTATTCTTACCCCAAAATGAGGGGGAAACTTTCATTATTGTTAAAAATATAGATATAATTTTTTTTATTTTTTTTATATTTCCAACCATTGAAGACTACAGTTGGGAAATATATTTTAATTCAAAAGAAAAACTTCCAAACATTTCATATTTATGAAAATAAAGCATAAATAACAATAAGAATAATAGAAAACAGATATAACACTTTAAAGTTTGCAAAGTGGTTGATAAATATTATCTCATTAAGAAAACAAACATCTGTTTTCCCATCCATGAGGTCTGTTCCTTAGCAGAGCAACACTGACTCAATAATATGCTTATTCAATCCAGTTAAATTTCAAAATGACCATGTGACAGGGGATCTATTTAAGCAGCAGTTTGGAGCACTAACTTCACTGACCTTCACATATTTTCACAATAAGAGCATTGACCTTATTTCTTCTCTTCATTCTTTGTGGTAAATTCAGCAATCTCTAAATCCAACTTAACTAAATTCCAGATGGATTTTTTTTGTTTAAAACATAAGCCATATTCGTTTATTGCATCATTTCTCAACATAAGCTTTAATATCATCAGTGGAGACCTAATAAATCTCTAGGAAATTTTCCAGAGCATTAAGAAGGAAATTTCAAAGGATATTTTGAATTGCTCCTTAGCATGATATAGGTAATTACTAAGAAACTAAAACTGACACGGAATGTACATTACGCTTAACAAGTTATCCCATAATATATTATATCAAATAAATGATCCCTTTTAATTTTACTTAATTGCAGGATTTCCTGTCTTTCAGGGCTTTCATGGAGTCAACAACTTAATTATGTTAAGTATTATTCCTATCTAGATTATAATTACAGCTCTAATCTAATTGTAATAAAGTAGAAGGGTGTTGAATTTTAACCATCAGAGTGGAAATCCAAAGGTAAGGTGCATAGAATATTGAATGTGAGCACTGCTTTTACAGCTGCCAGCTTCCTTTACATCTAATCCCATAGGGAACAAGAATATCCATTATTTAAAGCTGTTACTCCAATTGCAGTAAGTAAAACTGAATGTCATCCCAATGTGAGAACTGCGTTTTACTTTTCAGAACCTAAGTTTAAGGAGGGCAAGATATTCATATATAGATATAGATGCGCGCACACACACACACACACACACACACACACACACACACAAAGAATATGAAAGCACCCTTTTAAGTGGACTGCCTGAAAAGAAATTGGGAAGCGTTGGGATAAGACTGAAAAGTTAAGTCGAAATCCGTGGCAGAGGTCCAAAATTCAGTCTTATTAGGGTAAGGAAACATATCCAATTTGAAAGTTGAAATTACCTTGCTGGTAGACTTTTTTTAAGCTTTGGAGAAATAATTAAATTTCTATCCTGTGTTTTGCTTGACTCATGCAGAATGTAACTAACACTATTATTTTTTTTTTAATACAGTGCCCTTAATTCTATTTCTCACTTTCGCCAGGTAATTCTCAGCTCAAGCTAACCTTGGACTTGAAGGGTTTCTTTTGCTTTGTGCTCAGGGAGACAATAGAACATGATTTCAAGTCCACAGCCATTCATCACCGGATCAATTCAGTTGTTTGAAAATTTTACGGCCCAAGATTATTTAATCAACTGATTCTGTAACCAGAAAACAAACAGGAATGTGGAACATAATTGGTTGAATTCCATTTGATATTTGACAATTAATTTCTGGATGCTCTTTCTGAAGCCACATGGTTCCAAATTATACATACATAGTATACATTATAGCTTCATAATTCTGCAAAGAACTTGTATTCCTTATTACATGATGATATCAACATTTTTCCAACTTGATATATATCATTTCATTTTAAATCTCTGCCCTGGATATGGCCATAAGCTTATCTATCTTTTACTCCAAATCAAGGAAATAAATAAAGGGAGGGAAGAAAGGAAGGAGGAAGGAAGGAAAGAAGAAAGAAGGAAGGAAGGAAGGAAGGAAGGAAGGAAGGAAGGAAGGAAGGAAGGAAGGAAGGAAGGAAGGAAGGAAGGAAGGAAGGAAGGGCAGAATTTTTAAAAAGAAAGTAGGTTTTACCATGCTCAGAAAGTTTTGAGTATGTCCTAGGTCAGTGATTCCCATTTAATGGTTTTGGGAGGTTCATGACAATGGTCCCAGGGCTTCATTCTGAAATATATTAATATTCAAAATAAAATTAAAAATAAATAATTAAAAAGAGCATTTTGAGCAGCATATTCAATTACCCTAGGAGTTCACAATACAATTTTTGTTGTTATTTTAAAAGGGTTCATGGAATAAAAATGTTGAGAACCATGGTCCTAGGCAATAGACCACATCAGCTTTCTAAGAACTAGTCAAAGTAAGTACAAGCACCTCTGGGTAATAAATGCTTTGGCCATGACAAACCACAAAGATGGGTTGCAATCTGAATTGTAGATGAGAATATCCAAATCAATGAACATAGCTTCATTTGAGAATCTGAGAGCTTAGTTAATTATGTTGTATAGACCCTTTGAGCACAAGGAGGTGGATTAAGAGGGAGGTAGAGGTTTACAGATGTTAAGTAAAAGCGAAAGATGTTCCACTCTATTTCCATCTGTATATAGCACTGGAGGCCAGACCAGCATAAACCATACAGCTTCTCAAATCTAGAAGACACAATTAACTTTAGTTCTAGAAGCATTACAAGGTTTTGGTTGGTTATGGAGCCAAAACTGGAGCATAAAGGGCTTAACCTTAGGGTACTGCAATTTAGAGGTCATAAAAACAGAATTTGCTCCAGTAGCAGAGAAACAACTGACCTTAACACGTACTTAACAAGAATAATTCATTAATGCAGTTACCAGATGGCAAGTTCTTCCCCCACAGTAGCCACAATCCAGTGAGATTACTACAACCCAAGGAATCCATCCACGAGAGCTTATGTCTTCCCTTATAGGCTGGTTGCCTAGGGCCTCGGTCTCCCACCTAAGAGGAAAAAACCCAACAGTTTTGATTGCTGTAGCAAACATCTATTTGACAGCATGTTTAGTGCCATGAGACCCAAGAATAAAATATGATATCTATGGTTCTGATGAATGGACTTAAAATATTGTTTAGCTTGGCTTACTTCTCCATTTTATTCCCTAATTTCCCTACAAGGTAGCACTATGGCCCATCCTAGTATAAAGCAGAAGCTCTCATTAAACTAAAGTAACCATCCAAAATGATAATTCTGGGGTTCAGGAAGACTCTAAAATGATTATTTCAAAACCAATGTCTTCCTTCTAAGTTCTACTGCTTGTTAATGTTCAGTCATTTTTCAGTCGTGTCTGAATCTTCATGACCCCATTTGGGGTTTTCTTGGCAAAGATACTGCAGTTGTTTGCCGTTTCTTATCCAGCTCATTTGACAGATAAAGAAACTGAGGCACATGATTAAGTGACTTTCCCAGGATTACACACCTAATAAGTATCTGAGGCCAGATTTGAACTCAAGGTGAGTCTTCCTGACTCCAGACCTAGTGATCTGCACTATGGCACCATCTAGCTGCCTCCTACTGCTTGAGGTTGGGCCAAAACTGGACCTACTTTCTAAAGCCTGGAGAAAACTTGGGGACGTCCAGCAGAATGTTTGCCCAGTGTTTTATACCCCATTGTACTGGGTGTTTCTTAAGAGTACTTCAGTGCTCCTTTCAGAAGACCATCCCTCTTTAAAGAAGTAAAATTAGGGTTAGTTGTTCAGATTGTGGTTCAGTTAGCATGAAGCTAATGGGGAGAGTGGAAAGCTAGGTTAAGCCCTACCTCTGGCATTAATTAGCTGGGTAATGTTGGCCTCAGTTTGTTCACTAATAAAGTGAGGGAGTTACAAGAGATGGCATCAATGTCTCTTCTAGTTCAAATATTTTAGGATGCTAGTGCTTTGTAAGCCTTATAATACCACTTCTAGTTATCGTCATTATTGTTCTTATTATTTTAAGTGACAGACTATTTTCTGACACCGAGACTGATGTGAAACCAATGGACTTTTCTATGTCCATGGATGTGAATCCTAGTGTCCCTACATGGAGTCCCAAATTCTATCACTGACTTGCTTTTCTTTTTTCTGAATAAGGCAGGAAAAATCTTCCATTGCCTGCGAAAGTTGTACCATAAGCTTTTTAAAGCTTTGCCTCTTTTTTTTTTATTTTTCCTGCAGGAGATAAGGCCCCACAATCTAGAAATCAACCTAACTACTACAGTCATGCGAATTAGCATGACAAGGAGAGCTTACAGTCATATATTATTTAAAAGTTGATTTAGCACCTCATGGGAACTTTCTCTTTTGAGTCTCACAGAAATCCTATGACTTACTTTTTTTATTTCTATTTTACAGATGAGAAAACTAAGGGTCAGAGAAATTATCACTTGCCTAAGATCACCCCACTAGTAAGTATCAGATATGGGATTTGAACCCAGTTCTCTATGAGCCCTAAGGCCTCTGTTCTTTTGACTCTACCATGTTTACCCGTGCTTAAGTAAGAGAGCTAAACTGTGGGTAGAAATCGTGGGCTCCAACCTTGAGCAAGTCACTTAACCACTGTCTGCCTCAGTTTTCTAATCTGTAAAATAAGGGATAATAATGGCACCTATCTCCCAGGGTTGTGGTGAGGATCCAGTGAAATAATATTCATCAAATGTCTGACACATAACAGGTGCTATATAAAGGCCATCTATTGTTATTGTTATGGTGATGCTGTTGATCATCACCTTATTTTAATGGGATAATTCATTGTATAGGGAGATTATCTTAGATAGAAGGAAATAAACAAGTATGAATTAAGCACTTACTGTATGCTACCTTGGAAAACGCCTCTTCTTTAGTTTCTTTCACCTTGTTACAGCAGAGGATCCTAGGTACTGTAAGCATATTCGTCACTCATGACATAGATAATATGACACCTCGAGGTCAGAAAGACCTGAAAGTAAATCTCGCTCCTGACACACTGTGTGATGTTGGTCAAACTACTTAAGCTCTCATTGCCCCAGGCACTCTCTATGACCATAAATTACACACGAGTTTTTCATCTGCCTCAGTAGAGGGAATTCCCACTCTGGCAGTTCCCCATACCAAGGAAATCACAGAAGGATCAAAAGAACAGCATAAATATTAAATGTGTCCTTTTCAGATCATAATGCAATAAAAATTACATTTAATAAAGGACAATGGAAACACATATTAAAAATTAATTGGAGACTAAATAATCCAGTCTTTAAGAGTGAGTGGGTCAAAGAACAAATCATAGAAACAATAAATAATTTTATTAAAGTGAGTAATAATGAGGAGATATACCAAAACTTATAGGACACAGAAAAAGCAGTAAGCAGAAGAAAATTTATTATCTCTGAATGCTTACATCAATAAAAAAAAGAAAGAGCAGATCACTGAATTGGGTGTGCAATTAAAAAAACTAAATAAAGAACCAATTAAAAATCCCCAATTAAACACCAAATTGGAAATCCTGAAAATTAAAGGTTAGATTAATGAAATTGAATTTAGTAAAACTATTGAATTAATAAATAAAACTAGGAGCTGGTTTTATTAAAAAAAAAAGATCAAAAGAACAAGAGCAACAATAATAATTATGATAGCAATATAAGCCCAGGTCATTGCTACCAAAAATACAGAAAGGTCATTCTTAAGGAGACCAGACTTAGTGTTTAATGCAGATTTTGTAAGGAAACAGTAGAAACTGTGCAGGGTAGCAAAAATTTAGCACCAATTACAAAAAAAAAAAAGTAGAAAAAAGTTTGTCAACCTTCATCAACTGACAAATTTTCATAATAGAAATAAAGACTTAGAATATCCTGAGAATTCAACAAGTAAACTGCTCTAGAATTGAATCATCATCAAAGAGTAAACACCCATAATTCCCCAGGCATAACACTGACCCATAAAAATTGAAGAACAACATTTTATTAGATGTTTGCCGTATTGAATATGCGGATCTTCCAAACTACATGGAATGAAAAGATCTCAATATATAGAGACATTATTGGAAAAAGTCCAAACCACATGGGATGGGGAAAAAGACTTATGATTCCCCCTCATCTTGTCTGCTACTGGAATTGTCCAGATAATGCTTTCAGGGAAATTACAGAAAATGAAATTAAATCCACACTTTTATTCAACTTACAAACGAAGCAACCCTCATACCCATCTGTGCCATAGTCCACCAAGCATTAAGCATAAAACAGCTATAATAAATTAATGATTTATATTAGGATTCTTTCTATCTGAACTTCCTTAAATATAAAATGAGAAAATATAACAATGATTAAGGCCAACCAACCAAGTATTTATTAAGTGAAGGAAAATAGTAAGTCCTTACATTTATATAGGAGGCAGCTAGGTGGTATGGGTAGAGTGCTAGGCCTGAAGTCAGGAAGACCTAAGTTCAAATCCAGTCTCAGACACTTACTGGCTGTGTGACCCTGAGCTAGTCACTGAACTTCGGGTTGCCTTAATCCACTGTAGAAGGAAATGGTAATCACTCCAGTATCTTTGTCAAGAAAACGCCATGGACAGGGTCACAAAGAATCAGACACAACTAACGGATGACATTTATGTCATACTTTAGAGTTCACCAAATGCTTTTGTACATATTACCTCATTTGATCCTCACAAATACCCTAGGAGGCAATTTGAACAAGTGTTGGTTAGAGCTATTTATTTACAGGTGAAGACACTCGGGATCAGAGATGTTGAAGTCATCTTATGAGTACGTCATAGAGTTGGGACCCAAATGCAGGTCTCTTATCTCTGGGTTACAGATGCACCCCTCTTAAAGTATTGTCTCAGTGTTTAAAGACATCATGGAACCATGTGGTTTTTTTTTTCTTTATCCATATGTCAAGACAAGAATGAAAATACTGTTGAACCATTTGACAGAATCAGAATTTTTGTGTTGGAAGGGCTCTCAGAAGTCATGCAGTTCTATCACCTCCAAATCAGGAGAAAGAGAGGAGAGAGAGAGAGAGAGAGAGAGAGAGAGAGAGAGAGAGAGAGGAGAGAGAGAGAGAGAGAGAGAGAGAGATTATATACACACAATATGGAATATATATATACATATATATATATATATATGTATGTATGTATACACACACACATACAATATGGAGATAAATATATAATATGGATGTATATAATATGGAAAGAGATACATAGTATGGAGTTATACATAGACTATGGAGAGAGATATACAATGTGGAGAAATACATAATATGGAGCTACATATAATATGGAGAGATGTTTATATAATATGGAGATACAGCTATAAAATATGGAGAGATATATACAATATGGAAAGTCAATATACACAATATGGATATATGAGGAGCAGTGTGATATAGCAGAATAATACTAGGCTCAATTCTTCTCTGAGACACCCACTAACCATGAGCAGGAAGAGGTGGGCAAGTCTAAACTTTTAATTTCAATTTTCTCAAGAATGTAATAATTGTATGTCAGTATTAGGAGAGGTTTGGGATCCTTAAAGAACTATAAAAATATGATCACTGTGACTGTCTTATGCTTCATTAAGGGGGTTTCTTTTTCTTTCATGTGCTATGGACTACCACCCCCCTGCGACAGTCTGGTGAAGCCTATGGACTTACCTGAGGACTGGTTGTGTTTTCTTTGTTTTTTTTAATACATAATTGAAGGAAATACTAAATTTCAGTTGGTGGTTAATAAAAATATAAGTGTAATTTTTTCCCAACTAAGTTCACAGACCTCATGAAGTCTATCCACCTAATCCTTGGGGTTCCATGAATCCCAAGAATCCCTACTTTAGAGTATATGACCTTTCAGGTCAGTGGCAGGACCTACTTTAATGCTGTATGAATGGCTCAGCAAAGATAGTCACTGAAAATTCTCATTCCACTGGCTTTGAGTCTTATTTCCAGCCTTCAAGGGAGTGAAGAGTGACTAGCTACACATTAGCTGGGTGAGGCAGGAGGAAATGAGTTGTAAGAGAAGTATGGAATTAAAGAGCATGTCCCACCCTCCATTTTTTTAAGTAAAATTTCCCTCATATGCCTTGCCTCCCCCCAAAAAAAAATCCAGTGCCTACTTTTGAGACAGTGCATAAAGTTAGTAAGATCATATTGTCTTTTTTTAGCTCTTTTATATCTTAGCTCTTTTACATCTTTAGCTTTCTTATATCTTTCATTTTTAATATCACCTCCATTTCACAATATACCTGCCCCATCCCTTCACACACACCCCCATGAGTCATAACAAAGGTTTTAAAAAGAAAGAGGGAAAAAAAGCAGTTTCATTAGCCAATCAGCACTGCAACCAAGCCTGATCATATGTGCAATATTCCACACCACCAGTCCCCCAGCTCTGAAAAGAACGGAAAAGGTAAATCCTCTCCAGGATTAGCCAAACTTGGTCATTATAATTACAGTATTCAGCCTGGGTTTTTCTTGTTATTCTCACTCTTTTCATGTACATTTTTGTAAAGCACATATATTCTTGAAGCCCCCTTGCAGGGTGAGGTGGGAAGGGAAGAGGAGAGGGGCCGGGCTGTGAGATGTTAAAGTCTGTTCTGGGAAGAGGCCTCAATAGCTGAGGGGTAAATTAAGGCCATTTAGATTTTTTCAGTCTATCAGGTCCCCAGGATGACCTGCTGTCTTTTTGGGGACTGTTCCAAAACTATCTGTGTCTCTGGGCCTGAATTCTTGGCCTTTTTCCAATTATGATGAAGCAGAGGCTAAAACTAGAGAGCCCCCTGCTGGTCACTGATGAGTGCCACCTCTTCTGTGATCCAGGAAACACTGAGAGCAGCAAACGCCACTGGCTTTCCTTCTTTCCTTCCTTCCTCTTTTCCTTCATTTCTTCCTTCTTTCCTTCCTTCCTTTTTTCCTTCTTCCTTACTTCTTTCCTTCCTTTTTCTCTTCCTTATTGTCTTTCTTTCTTTCCTTTCTTTCCTTTTTTTCTTCCTTCTTTCCTTCCTTTTTTGCATCTTTCTTTCTGTCCTTCATTCCTTCTTTCTTTTCTTTCTTTTTTCCTTCTTTCCTTCCTTACTTATTTCCTTCCTTTTTTCTTCTTTCCTTCCTTACTTCTTTCCTTCTTTTCTTACTTCTTTCCTTACATCCTTCTGTCCTTTCCTTCCTTTCTTATTTCTTTCCTTCCTTCCTTCTTTTCTTGTCCCTTTTTTCCTTCCTTCTTTTTTCTTTCCTTCATTCCTTCCTTCTATCCTTTCCTTTCTTCCTTCCTTCCTTCCTTTCTTCCTCCCTTCCACAAAATGTAACAAAACACCTTTGATGGATGGACCTAAAGTTTGGTTTACTTACAAGGTAGAAGGTACTTTAATAATGTTATGCCACAAAGATGAATAAGGAACAGACCTATCCCCAAAGGAGTTTACAGGTGGGGTGGGGGAGAGGTGGTCAAGAGTTAAGAAGCTGAGAGAAGTCCAGGATAAATTCATACAATCCTAGATTTAGAGCTAAAAAAGGATTTTAGATATTATCTAGTACAGCCCTTTCATTTTACAGATGAGAAGGCTGAGACCTCAAGAAGGGAAGTTACTTGCCCAAGTGTAAATAATGTAGGGAGAGAACCCCAAGTAGAGAGAGAGAGAAAGAAAAAAAAACATATATATGTAGCTGAGACCCACCTGTGACAAGGAGGCCCTGCACATGCCTTGAAGAGAGGCAAAAAAGACATCTCTAGCTTCTTCTGTCCCAGCCCTTCTCCAAGGAAAACTTTAATTCCTGCCAGAGAAGAAGCAGTGAGTTGGGCCAGAGGCCTCTCTGCTCTCCTCAGAGAAAGGCGGGGGGGGGGTGTTATTGTTCACTCATTTTCAATTATGTCTAACTCTTTGTGATCCCACTGAGGGTTTACTTAGCAAAGATACTGGAGCAATTTAACATTTCCTTCTCCAGCTCATTTTGCAGATGAGGAAACTGAGGCAAACAGGGTGAAGTGACTTGCCTAGGATCACACAGCTAGTGTTTGAGTCCGGATTTGAACTCATGAAGATGAGTCTTCCTGACTCCAAGCCTAGCACTCTATACACTGCACCATCTAGCTGCTCGTAGAGAGAGGGTATTAGGATAGAATTATATCTATCTATTCCCTTAAATATCATTAGTTTGAGGGGTGTGATTGGGTTCAATCTAACTTCTGATTACTCTGTCTCATTATTATTGGAGGAAGGGGGATCTCAAGCTCTATATCTAAGGTTTGGCCCTTTTCTCACCAAATACCAGTTCCGCAATGAACATACGTAACAAATAGCAAAGAAAACCCATTCATCCAAATCAGTAGTAAAACAAAAATCGAAGAAGGTATACATATATGCCAGACAATACAGAGTGAAGGAGCTCTCCCATTGGGAACAAGATAAGCTCAACCAAGAAAAAGAGTCCTAGATCTCATCCAAGAGGAAACTCCCCAAAGTCTCTGCTGTAGCTAGCTAGGAAGAGGGACATGACAGAAAACACAAGCTCTTCTCACGTTTTTCCAGTCTTTTCCTTCAGCAAGCTGAAGCGGGTTTGGCTTCTTCCATCTTCTCTGCTGAAGCTAGAAGCCAGAAGAGACCAAAGCAATTCTACCACTTGAAGAGTCCCAAAGTAGATTCAAAGCTTGAAGTGTCCCAAAGCGAAGTGAAGAAGGTTGGTGCTCTCCCACTCTCATCAACTCTACCCTGCCCCTCACTCAGGGCAGAACATTCACCTCCACCAATCAGGAGAGAACCCCATATCAAGGGGCTTTGGGACACATATTACAACAGGTGGTGAGGAATAAAGCTAAGATTGAAAAAATAACCTTTTAAAGATTTCTCAACAGCCCTTAAGAAGGGGACCATGTGCCTGACTCCCCTTGGGAGAAGGGAGAAAATGAATATGATAGTATATGTGGAAAAGTCCCAAACTACAGATAATATTTATGTTACTCTGCCCTGATTAATGATGATAATAATAATAATAGCTAACATTTATATAGTACCTACTATGTGCCAGGCACAGTACTAAGTGCTTTACAATTATTATCTCATTTGATCCTCACAATATATCTGGCAGGTCGGTGCTGTTCTTATTCCCACTTTACAAATGAGGAAACTGAGGCAAACAGAGGCAAGGTGACTTGACCAGGGTCACACAACTAATAAGTGTCTGGGACTGGATCTGAACTCCTCAGGTCTTCCCAGCTCTTGGCCTGATTCTCCATCCTCTGCCACTCTATCCATAGGACCACCTAGAATACCCCTCTTACCTAAAATATGTAAGGGATGGAGTAGTGCAGTAGCACTGTATCTAAGATCAGAAGACCTCAGTTTAAAGCCTAACTCTGCTATTTAATTACCTGTGTGACCTTAGGCAAGTCACTGAACCCTTCTACACTTGAATTTCTTCATCTGTACAAATTGTAGGATGTATGTAATGACCTCTGAAGTCTCTCTCTCATCAAGCTCTAAATCTGTAATTTTTTTATTTTTAGGCGATTGGGGTTAAGTGACTTGCCCAGGGTCACACAGCTAGTAAGTGTCTAGTCTGGGGCCAGATTTGAACTCAGGTCTTCCTGACTTCAGGGTTTGTGCTCTAACCATTTCGCCACCTAGCCGCCCCCTAAATCTGTGGTTTTTAATGGGTTTTCAACTTGTATTTTTCAAGTGGTAGAATGTGAGCAAGCATCTTGTGTGAATGTCCTGATTTTCTGAAGCCTTCCCATGGAAACAGAATTCTGAAAAGCTGCTTTGTTTTCCAGTTGAGGTAACTAACTCTAATGGGAAGTGGCCAAGAGATACATTTGTTCATTCACCAAAGCTCACCTAGTTAGTCTCTGGCAGCCCAGCTCGTCCAGCCTGTCACCTTCAAATACAGCACCGGCCAGATGGAAACATTTATGCCCCAGATTCAGTGTCAGAGGATGTTCTGAATATCTATAAACATATCCTGAACATATTGGAAATTACCATCAAAAGCCACAAAAAAACCTCCGGTTTGCAGGAGGTGAGTGTATTGCCCACATTTCTGAACTTGTAGCATAACCTGAGCCAGGGCTTGTTAATTACACTGCACATCCTTGCCAGGCATTAGGGTAAATCAGGGATTTAATTACAAAATCAAGAGCCTCGCATCCTACTTTCCCCTAAAGTCAGCCAAAATTTCCATTCATCCCCTTTCTACAATGCCGATAATACAGGTACCAGGCATATGAACCTATGAGATCCCAGTTGATTGAATCCCTGAGATGAATAATGTTAGACTTTTACTTTTAAATTACAATGAAACTTGGGCATGACAGCAGATAAATCATAGCATTCCCTAATCAAGAAGGAGTATGGCTTACTGGAAGAAGCACCAGACTTGAGAGTCAGGAAAACCTGGGTTCAAATCCCTGTGTGACTCTGGACAAGTCATTTAACCACTCTGTGTCTCAGTTTCCTCTTCTGTACAATGAGGAGGAAAGAGTTGATTTCCGGCCAAGATGACCGCTTAAACCAAAGCACACTGATAAGCTACCACATATCTACTCCAGCAAAAATCCTGGAAGTTGCGTCTAGACTGAATGAGAAACTACAGTAAGTAATTTCTCCCACCCTAGAACTTCACAAAACAGTCTGCCAGAAGCCCAAAGGAAATAGGAAAGGGAATCAAGAACAAAGCCAATGCTAGAACAGCCAGCACTAGTACAGGCAAATAAGCCAGCAACCCTTCCCATGCAACCGGAGACACGTAGACAGCAGGCATAGCAGTGCTCAGACCAGTCCATCACAGGTACCCAAAGGTTTAGATGTCTCTAACACTCTATACTAGGTTGCCCTAGATGACCACAAAGATCCAGCATTCTGAACCTCAAAGATGCAAGGGAGCTTAACCCCAAGAACTTGAGGTCAGCACAGGAACTAAGATGGCCCAGGATAAGATCAAGAAGATCCAACTGCCTCACCTAAAATCATAGCAAGGAGTGAAGCCCAGCCACGGAATAAAGTCCCCATTCATGAACTCAAGTTCAAGAAATGAGAATCCTAAAGAATGTACCTACTAATACAATCAATTATTGCACATCTGAAGATCCCCCGAAAGAAGGCAAGAGTAATTCCAGAAATTCTAAAAGACAAAAAGTGGATTATCTACAAGGATGATTAGAAAACCTGGAAAAAATAAAGCAAGAGATTAAAATTAAATAAAAGCTCTGGAAGAAAGAATTGGCGGAACAAAAAATACCTTAGAAAAGAAAATTGTGAACCTTACCCAGATAGCAGAACCCCTGAGAAGTGGAATAGACCAAACAAATCAATGGCTCCCTGAAACAGGAAGAAATATTAGAACAAAATCAAAAGATGAGAAAAATAGTAGAAAATGTAAAATATCTGATATCAAAAACAACTGACCTGGAAAACAGGTTGAGGAAAGAGTTAATTAAAGAATCTTTGGGTTCTCTGAAAACTATGATAAAAAAAAAAGCTGAACACTATATTTCAAGAAATAAAAATGAAAACATCCCAGATCTATTAGACCTAATTATAATAATAACAACAACAATGCCCAAAAAGGGGGAGGGGGAATTGAAACTTTATTTAAAGCACAGGAGAGAATAGAGTTTCAGAAGGAAACAAACAAGTTGAACAATTTTGAAAAAAGCATGGAATTTATTATATACTCTTTAAAGAAGTAAATGTCACAGTTTTATACACAGTCTTCTTTTTTGTATATTCTGCTATTTACATGGAAACAGGCATTTAAATTCAGAATTTTTTTAATTAAATGAGGGATTGGATCCAGTAGCCTCTAAGGTTTCTTCCAGCTTGAAATCTGTAATCCAGATTTCTTGAAATAAATACAGATATTTTGATTTTATAAGAACAACACAAATTTATTAAGTCTTTACCTTGGAATAAGAAGACCAGGGTTCCTGACTTCACCAGAATCACAGGTTTTGAGAGTGACCTTATTGGCCACCTGGTGTAATATATACTTTTTTTTTTGGTGAAGCAATTGGGGTTAAGTGACTTGACCAAAGTCACACAGCTAGTGAGTGTTATATGTGTGAGGCCAGATTTGAACTCAGGTCCTCCTGATTCCAGGGCCACTGCTCTATCCACTGAGCCACCTAGCTGCCCCCCAATTTATACTTTAAAAGAATCTTTACTTACCTGAGAAATAGTCATCTACCCTCCCCTTAAATATACCCAATAAGTGAGAATCCTTCTCCTCCAGACACAGTCCATTCCATTTTGTAGATGTATGACCTTGGACTAGTCATTATTACATCATTAAAATACTTGATCTAAATTATAATTATGGGACAGCTAGGTGGTGGGCCTGGAGTCAAGAAGACTCATCTTCCTGAGTTCAAATCTGGCCTCAGACACTTAGCAGCTGTGTGACACTGGACAAGTTGCTTACCCCTGTTTGCCTCAGTTTCCTCAGCTATAAAATGATCTGGAGAAGGAAATAGCAAACCATTCCAGTATCTCTGTCAAGAAAACCCCAAATGGGCTTTTACAAAGAGTCAGACACAACTGAAACCACTCAACAACACAAATGATAATATTATTGTGGATAATGATAATAATAATAATGAGAGGCATGAGGAAATAGTGGATAGAGGGTCAGTCTTACAGTCAGTAAGACCTCCACTCTAGGCCTGCCTTTGTATCGCATGACCATCTGAAGTCATGTAACCTCTCAGTGTTCTACTCAACTCTCCCTAAGTAACAAATATGTTGCCAATAAGCATCATTGGAGAGAGTTTCCATACAGGAAGAGTTCCCCATGCCAATAAAATTATGTCTGGACATGTAGATGGCTATATGTAGGTGTATTAAAGATATTTGGATTTTCTCAGCTTGCAAGGACTCCCCAAAGAGCCCTTTCACATTTGCAAGATCCTTGAGAAATAAGGAAAAAAGATAGCAGTTACGATTATGCTGATGTAATCTTTGCTTCTTCACCATACTTGCTTCCATTTAGTTTCCTAAAATTTAGTATAAAAATACGTACATACATGTACACATATCTACTTCATTAGCATGTATATATCACTGTCTTTTGTCTTAACATTACCTTAATCTCACGGTGTATCCCTATCCCTCCCTAACTCACAGAACAAGCCCTTACGACAAAAGATAAAACTGGGAAAAGGAAAACTTGAACAAAACTAGGCAACACATCAATCCCAACAGTATATTCAATGCTCCACATTGATAGTCCCTAACTTGGTTGAATTCACAGCTCAGCCAACAGTATATGTGTTTTTGTCTTCCTATAAAACCAACTATTCCCATCTTTCACCATCCTCACCAAATTGCTGAGGTAAAAATTCTGAGTTACTTTGTTTGCATTTCTCTTATTAATAGTGACTTACAGCATTTTTTCACTTGGTTAGTCAGAGTTTTTGATTCCTCTTTGAAGAACTTTCATTCCTGCCCCTGACCCCATTTGTTGGAACATGGCTCTCACTCACTCTCAGGTTTCAGGAGCAGTCCCACAGATACCTCAGATATCAGACCCTGACAAAATACATTTCACGAATTTTTTCCGAGTTGATTACCTCCCTTGTTATTCTAATTGCACATGTTCAATAGCATAAAAGCTTTTCAAAATACAATCAAAATTATCTGTTTTACCTTCTGTGATTGCCTTCATCTCCTGATAGGAGATTATTTCTTAAAGTACCATGGATATAGAGCTAGAAAGAACCTGATAGGTTAAGTAATACAACCTCCTTATTTTACAGTAAACTGAGAATCAGAGATGTTAAATGATTTGCCCGAGATCACAAAGGTAGTGAGCATCAGTGGTAGGATTTGAACCCAAGTCCTCTGACTCTGGAGCCAAGCACTAAATCTATGTCTGTTCTATTTGTGTGTGTGTGTGTGTGTGTGTGTGTGTGTGTGTGTGTGCTTGCATCCTTTAATACTCAAGCTGTCTAACCATTTTGAACTTATTGTGGTAGACAACATAAAATGCTAGTCTAAATCTAATTCCGGCAAAACTGCTTTCCAATTTTTCCTAGCAGTTTCTGCCCAATAGAGAGTCCTTCCTCAAGTAATTTGTAATTCTCAGGTTCACTGAACATTGCGTTGTTGAGTTCAAATGTTTCTGATTCATCCTTATCTGGTCTGTTCCATTGATATCCTCTTCTATCTTTTTTTTAAACTAGTACCTACCAGTTTCAAAGATAACTGCTTTACAGTATAATTTCAGGTTTTAAAGTGCTATTACCACTTTTTCCCCTACTTTTTCAATATTGTTCTTAACATCCTAGGCCTTTGTTCCTCCAAATTAATTTTATTTTGTCCATAAAGTATTTTGTCTCTATGAAGTATTCCCTTAATAATTTGATCATTATAGCACTAAACCTATAAGTTAACTTAAATAGTATCATCATTTTTTTCCTACTGATGCATCCTAGCCATGAGGACTGAATAGTTCTCCTTGCATTTACATCTTTATTGTTTTTGTTTTGGTTTTTTTGGTGAGGCAATCAGGGTTAAGTGACTTGCCCAGGGTCACACAGCTAGTAAGTGTCAAGTGTCTGAGGCTAGATTTGAACTCAGGTCCTCCGGACTCCAAGCCAGAGTTCTATCCACTGCACCACCTAGCTGCACCTCTTTATTGCTTTAAAGAGTATTTTCAGGGGCAGCAAGGTGGTGCAGTGGATAGAACTCTGGCTTGGAGTCAGGAGAACCTGAGTTCAAATCTGGTCTCAGACCAAACACTTGATACTTACTAGTTGTGTGAACCTGGCAAGTCACTTAACCCTGATCGCCTTAAAAAAAAAAGAGTATTTTCAATTTTTTTAAAAAGGTCTTGATACTACCTTAAAATGTTGACTACTAGATATTGTATGCATTTCATAATTACTTTAAATAAGAATTACTTTTCTGTTTTTTTCTCATGGGTTTGAAATGCTATTGATTTTATGGATTTGGAACCTTCTACTTTGCTATAACTATTCATTGTATTATTTTATTTCATGCTTCTCTGGGATTTTCTATGTAAACCATAATTACATCAGCAAATAGGGATAGAATTATCTCCCCTTTGTCTATGCATATGACTTTACTTTTTCATTATCATTTCTAGAATTATGTTCAAAAATGGTGAAGAATTGGAGTATTCTTGCTATACTCCTATATTTATTGAGAAAGCTTCTAGTACTGACTCCATATATCTATTTAAGAATTCTTATTATTACTCATAGTTTCTAAGTGTGTAGTAGAGTTTTTCACTATCTTTCTTTGGATGACAGTATTGAACAAGTAGTCTGAATGAGTTCTCATGTAATCAGAAGCACTTCATTTATTATGGAACAGTAAATGATACTACTAGTAGAAACCTATGTAAGGCATTCAAAGTTTCATGCCCCAAGAATGTTACTCACCCAATAGTCTCATCAACCTTCATGTCATCTTTCTACATGGATCATCTAATCATCAATAAACCAATCAATCAATCAACGTGTATTTATTAAGTGCCTATTCTGCATTAGGCACTTAAAAAAATGAAAGAATAACCAACTTCAGGAATGTAAGAATTATATTCTAAAGGGGAAGATAATGTGTGTGTGTATGTATATATGTGTGTGTATATATACACACACATATATATGTACATATATATATGTGTGTGTATATATATATACACACATATATATACATACATATATGTATATGTGTATATATATACACACACATATATATAAATGTATATCAAATATATACAGAATTAGTACCATAAGATTCCTCACACTTTGACAGAAAAAGTAAAACTTTCCATTAAATCAAAAGGTTTACAGCCATTTCACTGGATGTAGAGTAGCCACATATATGTAGAAATTATGTGGCTTCCATGTATGTAGTGTGGGAGTTAGCTAAGAGGCACAGTGCTGGACCTAGAGCCAAGACTTGAGTTCATATCTGGCCTCAGCCACTTGCTAGCTTTATGGCCCTAGGTAAATCACTTAAACTCTATTTGCCTAAAATCAGAAGCTAGTAAGTGACTGAGTTAAGATTTGAACTCAGAACTTTCTGGCTCTAAACCCAAAACTTTGACCATCATGTCGTCTTCTTCTTAGAGAAGGAAGAGCTTGGATTTGGTACCAAGAGGCTTGAGCTTGAATTCTTGATGTATCACTTAACTTTTAGTGGAACTTTGAGCAAATCACTTTGCTTCCCTGTTCCTCATTTTCCTCATTTAAAAAATAACAGTGCAAGAACAGTGGTCCTATCACAGGCACATATGAGGAAAAAATGAGAGAATGTGTATAAAATGCTTTGTACTCTGGAAAAAATATAAATGTGAGATATGAATATATTTAGAACCTCCATTTTTTTCCTAAGGCTTTTTATCCATTTCCTTTCTCCAACCTCACCCTTCATCCATTTTATTCCTACTGCAATCCAGCAAACTTGTATTAAGCACCTAATATACATAAAGCATTTTGCTGGGTACCAGAAAAACAGATCAGGTGATATGCAGTATCTGCCCTCAAGAAGCTGACAACCTATTTGTGGGATACAACATTTACCAATAAGGAGAGAAAGAGAGGGAGGAGAGACAAAGAGAGAGAGAAAGAAAGAGAGAGAGAGAAGGGGGAAGGGAGAGGAAGGAGGAGGAAGAGAGAGGAAGGAGGAAGGAAGATGGGGGAATGAGGGAGGGAAGAAGAAGGTATAGAGGAAGGGAGAGAGAGAGAGAGGTCTAGGAATAAAAAATTCACTCATTCTGGTTGATTGTTGCCTATATCAATGGCAGAGTAATGTGACTATTATTCTCGCAATGATATTATAATATCTAATAATAAAAATAACCAACACTTACATAGCACTTTAAGGTTTGTGAATGCCTTTACTATTTCATCAGTAAGTTCCTTGAATACAGTATTGTTTCACTTTTGTCTTTATGTACATAGCACTAGCACAGTGCTGGATATACAGTAAGTGCTTAGTATTAAACACTGGATAAATTAAATTGAATAGAGGAAGACCCAGAAAAATCCATTTTACTCCATGTTTTTTACCTGCAAGAGAATCCAAAATACAGATGACCAAATTTTTCCACATTCTTCCTGACATGCTTGTGTAGATAAGAACTAGACCAATCTTGTTTATAGAATCAACCAAAGCAGTATTTTTCAATGCTCTCCATGAGTGTCATTGAGACCATTGCCGTTCAGTCATTTCAGTGGTGTCCAGCTCTTCATGACTCCATGGACCTCCATCCATAGAGTTTTTTGGTAAAGATGTGGAATGGTTTGCCATGGCTTTCTCCAGAGGCAAACAGAGATTAAGTGACTTGACCAAGGTTGCAGAGATAGGAAATTTCTGAGGCTGGATTTGAACTCAGTCTTCCTGACACCAAACCAAGCCCTCTCTCCACTGTGGCACCCAGCTGAGACCATTAGCCAGATCAAAAATGTGGTTAACTGACTTAAATATCAAGATAAATGAAAGAATTAAGTCCAACCTTTACACATTTCACTACAGCAAAAATTAAAGTGGAGGTGATTACTAAGGGAAAAGTAGGTTTGAAAAACAATTATCAGATTTTCAGTCTACCCTGATAAAATCACTAGACAATTATACAATGCTTAACTTCCCCTTTTCAGTACAGACACAGACTAATTGGATTCCCCAAATAAATTCAACTTTAGGCTTCCTGATCCCACTATAATCTTGTCTTAGTCTATGTATTCAAGCTTTGTTGTTGTTACTTCCAAACGTAAGCCATTCACTCTAGTTGGGTCAATTTCCTTGCTGACTCAATTTCAAGTGATCAAGCATTTCTGAATTGCCTCCTATGTACTAGGAACTGTGCTAGGTGCTAAGGATACAAAGACAAAAATGAAATAGCCCCTGCCTTCAAGCAGTTTCCATTCTATTATGCTAATTTCTTCAATTGTTTGAGACCACACTACACTCTTATACTCAACCTCTGTTGCCTGAATCTAGTTGGTTGGTAAATTCCTTTTTCATCTACTGATTTTTTTTTTCGGTAGATTCTAGTTTTTACTCTTTATTTAAATTGTTATAATTTATAATTCGGAATTTCAATATGGAAGGTTTCCCATCCTTCCATCTCTGAATTCCTATATTGAATTTTGTTCCCTGGAATTCTCCTGATTTTTCTTCTTAATTCTTTGCTGAATTTTCTCTCCCAAAATCTAGGGTATAGACTATATCTTTCTTCTCTTCTGTCAGAAATTATAGGAGGGTGCATCATTTCCCCTTAAAGTTAAAGTTATTTCATCCAAGCCATGAGTTCTTTTCTATTTGTAAGAACTGTGCCTGGAATAGTTTCCCCTTGCTGCTTTCTCCACCTTTTGAAGGATGAAATTATCATCTTCTGTTCTAGACACAAGGAAAGATGTAAATTTTATGTTTGATGTAGTCTCTGTCCTTATGAAAATGTAAAGTCTAATAGGAAATGAGACAGAAAAACAGATGTTCTATCACAAAATCATCTCCTCTCCAGAACTTTTACTGATCCCCACCAATTAATAATTCTCCCTCATTCCTCAAATTATTTTCTGTTTTCCTTTCTGTATAAAACATAAGCTCCTTGAGGTCAGGGACTTTCATTTTTGTCTTTGTATTCCCAATTCCAAACATGGTCCCTAGCAAACAGTAGTTGCTTAATAAACATCTGTTGAGTTGAATTGAGCTGAACATGCAAACTCCATTCTCTTCCCATTTTTAGAAATTGAGATGATATCTGCCCCCTCTTTGGTCCCACAACATCTCTTCTCCATAGTCCATTAAGGACCATTGACAGTGACACATCAATCCAATTTACTAACTCTCTGAAGAGCTTAGAAGATAATTCACATGGGCCAGGAGTTCTGAACTCATCAAAGTTAGTTAGGCATTCTTATTGCAGATCTTTACTTATCTTGGCTTTTTACTCTCTGTTAGTCATTTTTGTTCTGTTTTTTCCAGGGCAAAGATTTTTCACTTTGACTGAGAAAACAGAAGAAAAACAATAGTAGTTGAGCCACTCTATCTTTGTTCTTTAGTTCATTATCATCTATACATCCCCCCCAAATAGTCGTCTTATTCTTTAATTGATTTTTCTCCTTTTCTTCAATATAGCAAAAAAAAAAAAAAACAGATTGCTATCCTTAATTTTCCTTGCTAGCCTCAGCTCATTCTGAGCATCAGCACTCTTGACATTATTCTTAGATGTCTATTAGTGCCTAGCCAAATGAACCATGACATAGCCCAAGTTGTCCATATGGTCCTTTCCTACCAGTCTTCCTGATTAATGCAAACTGAAACCTAATCAATTACAAATTGATCCATATTAGTCATTGGGGAACTTTTCAGTGACCTGGACTAAATGCTCTGGTCTGATTGTTGTTTCTAAGAGACACAGGGAGATATCATTATAAGAAGTGATCAAGGAAGCACAATTCAAATTATTAAGGATGGAAATGATGGCATATGTAGCCCTAAATAACCAAGAGATTAAATAGATGAGCAACTTAATCTCCTTGGGCCCAACAAGAAAAGAACTAAAATTAATTCAACAACGATGATTCCCTCTTTTTTTTTTTTTGCAGCCCAACAGAAACTCTTGGGCCACTTCAACTTAAAAGATAAAACTTATATGGGACTCATTAATTATTCAAGCTGAAGTTCATGAAATAGATCAATTTATACCTTTTAATGAGCTGACTGATTAGTAGTGACTGAAGTATATGGCATGACATTCCTCAATTCATTCAAGTGAATATATAGTATTTATTTAGTCTTATTCTGATGATAAATTTGAGATTAATTCATGACATTATGGTATACCTTAGTGATTTCTTCAAGAAAGGAAGACATATTTATTTATCTGAATTTGTGAATGTTCAGCATATACACATATAAGAAAACAGGACAGAAGGGATCAATAAAGGTAGAGGATGATTTCTATAATAAAATGTCTGTGTTTCTGTCTCATCTGCCTACTTGATTTTATATTTCTACAAGGGCAGGACTATGTCTTATTGTCTTATTTAAATTTTGCATCTTCCCCAATATCTAAGGCAGAGGATAATTATTTCATCCTTCAATTGACAGTGTAAGCAATAAGGGGAAAGTATTTGCACATATATGCACATATGTGTGTATGTATATATAGAGAAGGGAGGCTCTAATATGTATGGTCTGCGTGACCCTGGATAAGTCATTTAACTTTTCAAGGCTCTAGGCAACTCTCCAAAATTATTAGTTCCAGAACAGCAGTCAAATATACATTGCTAGAGGTAGCCTCTCTGAACCTCAGTCTCCTCATCTCTAAAATATAGAGGTTGTACTAGAAAACTCTAAAGTCCCTTCTAACTCTAAATCTATGTGGCTCTGAACTAGATGAGGAATAGCCAAAGGAACCAGGGAAGTCCAGCCCAGAAAAGAGATGGAATCATGGAAGCTGTCTTCAAGTATTTAAAGAATTGACATGAGAAAGAGGAACTTGATATGTTTTCTTTGGCCTCTAAGTACAAAACTAGGAGCAATGGTGGGAAGAGATATCTAGATAAAGATAGAGATATAGAAATAGTTAGAAACATAGATGTGAATTGAATCCTAGATGTTTGAATTAGAAGGGACCTCAGAAATACTCACATTAAATGTATCTTCAGACTCTATGCAGGAAAGACCTATCAATTACTAAATGCCTAGCTCCATATCATGTATAATATAAGCTCATCACGGGCATGAACTGTTTCATATTGGCTAAGTGATCCTGGACAAGTCATTTTATATCTCAGTACTCCAGACAACTGTATGACTATAAGTTGAAGGGAAGGTGATGACCTGCATTGGTAGAGGGAGTTTCATCACCTGGGCATTCCCTATACCAGTGATATCACAAGTCCAGTCCATATTCTATTCCCAATCTCCAGCACTTAGAAGTAGCTTACACATAGGCATTTAATAAATGCTTGTTTTTGAAAAATAATCAAAGCTAGTACTTATACAGCACTTTTGAGATTTCCAAAGTGCTTTTCATTTATTTTCTCATTTTATCCTTGCGATAACCCTGTGAGGTAGGTGTTATTATAATTCCCATTTTGCAGATGTGGAAACCGAATCTGAGAGAGGTTCAGTGACTTGTCTGGGGCCACACAGGTTGGAAGTGTCTGACGTAGGTTTAAATCTCAGGTCTTCCTTATTTTAAGGCCAATAATCTATCCACTATGCCATTCCTATGTTGTAACTAGGGCAATCAAGCATTAAAATTAGTTAGGAATGAAGGAGCTCTTTAATTTGCTTTTCCTATTTCTCCCTTCATTTTTATTTTTATTTTCCTTTTCCTCTTTCATTTTTGTCAATCTTTGGACTAGCCAAAGAATAAAAAATAAATCTGGCCAATTTGGGTTGAAGCTTTTATCTTTCCTCAAGGCTCAACTCCTCAATGAATCCTTCCTTGCTCCACTGCCCCCATCCCCAATGCACAAAAAGTGTTTTCTTCTTCCTCAGATTTCTCATCTCTCCTTTGTTTCTGATCATATTTTACTTTGTTACATAAACAAATACATGTGTGTGTATATGTGTGTGTGTGTATATGTACATGTGCTCTTTGTAGATTGTAAATTTCTTGAGGGAGGGGATTGTATCTCTTTTTACCCTTGTGTACTCATGTTTAGTAAAATGTCTTGTACATTAGGGGTCGGGGGACTAAAAGAGGTGAAGTGACTTGTCCAGGGTCATACAGTAGTAAGTATCTGAGGCAGGATATGAACTCAGTTCTTCCTGACTTCAAGTCCAACACTCTATCCACTGGGCCACCTAACTGTAACAACAGCAAAACCTGGAAGCCTAAACCAAGTTTACCATCTGGAGCTTTGTCCCAGAGTATGGATTTAGAAGATACTGACAAGATACTTGAGATGTAAGATACCCCAAGGTAATTGAGGTACTTCAGCCTAGGTAGCAAGGAAAAAATTAGGCCAAATGGGGAGCTACCAAAAGGCTGGCTGGAGTGCATTTTTTCCATCCTGTCTAGCCAAGTTGCACCCTGCCCCTGCCAAGAGCAAACAATGTACCTCCCTCTTCTAAATCTACCCAACAACAAATGACCTTTGCACCATTTAACACAGGTGCAAAAATTCCTAGTTATATCTGAAGACAACTGTCATTTTTTAGATAATTTTCTCCCTTCTTTGACTCCTCTATGGTGTACCAACCTTTTCTAGTTTCTTGGTTATAAAATTTCAAAATTATCACGTAGTGCTTAGGGGGAAAGAGAGAAGATGGGATTTTCTAACTAGGCATTCTAACTCAATAGGTGCTTTCAGATCAAGAAATGACCAAGTTTTCAATCATAAGACCATTATTAAATCATTGACTCTACAATGAATATGTCATTAATTTTGGTCATCATATTTCCCCTTACTGATTTCCATTTGAAAAGATGAGCTGGATAGAGGTCAGAGAACAAAGTATCTGGATCGATATGCCTACCACATTATTGCACAGCCTTCTGTGCTTTGAAATCTCTTTTGCCAGCCCCTGTAGCTGATCTGGTACTTTGAAATCTATAGGGAATGAAGGACATGTAGCCAGCCTGAAACAGAAGAGAAAGTTCCTACCTGGATGTTTACCGGGCTTCTTGGCTTCCCATCAGAATTCTGATTATTGCTATTACATCCATAAGAAACATAGTCAAGAGAAATTTCAAACACAGATTCCAAATCTCTCATTTCAAAAAATATGTTAGATTCCACGAGTAAAGTAAGATTCTCCTCTGTATCAAGCTATACAAATATATTTATATATTTAGAGCACACATTGTAAATGTGTCCAGGATCATTGTTATTTTGCAGCAATCTTTCTTTGTGTGAGCCCTCAGTTCAATTCAATAACCATCTATTGAACTCCCATACTGTGCAATGACAACAACAGAAAGTTATCATGGCTCAAGCTGGGGTTCCTATCTAACACCTACAGACTCCTACCTCAAAGGGGTCTGTGGAGAGTTCAGGCAATCCATGAATTTGAATAGGAAAAAAAGTTACATCTTTATTTTCAATAATCTCTAAATAAAATTTACCATTCCCTTCGATTGTGAATTTGAAAAAACATTCTGAGAAAGGGTCTATAACCCAACCAATAAACACTTAATAAACTATTACTTTGTGTCAGGCAATGTACTAAATGCTGGGAATGCAGTTAATAGAAAGATAGTCCCTGCCCTCAAGGAGCTTACAATCCAAAGGAGGAGACAACACACAAAAGAAGGCAGGAAAGGGGAGGAAGAAGACACCAGAGGGTATCTTGCTCCTTAGAACTGAAGCCAGGCAGAGTGAGCTGAGAATCTAGTTTCTGCCCTATATGAAGGAAGGCATAGGGAGAACTTTGGTACTCCACCTTCTAGCCTGCCAGTCAGAGGGGAGAAGAGGCTGAGGGAGGTAGGGTCAATAATGGATGAATAAATAGATAGATGAATGAATGAATGAATGAATGAATATGATAGATAGATAGATAAATGAATGAATAAATAAATGGATAGATAGATAAATAAATAAGCAAGCAAACAAGTAAGTAAATGAATGAATGAATAAATAAATAAATAGGTAGGTAGGTAGGTAACTGGATGGAAGGATAGATAGATAGACAGATAGATAGATAGATAGATTAGATAGAAGATTTGTAAGCTTACAATTTGCAGAGCAAATGCTGACCTACATTGTTAGAAGGAATTTCCCCTCCAGTTATTCCCTATACCAGTGAAAACAGAGTTGAATAATATGGTTTCAGTTCTGCCTCTGAAACTTACTACTAGTATGACCTTAGCATCTTTCTGAGGCTCAATTTCCTCGGATGTAAAAATGAAAGGTTTGGATAATATGCTTTCTCAGGCTCCTTTCAGCCCTAGAGCTATGATGCTATGAGAGTCAGGCAGAGCACTATGAGAGATTGTAAGCTCTTTGAGGGCACGTACCATCTTTTGTCTCTTTTTGTATCCCCAGCACTTAGCACAGGGCAAGTGTTTACTGACTGATTGATTGATTGAAAATTGAAAAAGGGGACAAGACTTCTCCCTGGATAGAAGAGGGATCGGGGACAACTTCATGAAGAGCCAGCATCTAGTTAGGCATTGAAGAAGGCAGGGATTTCAACAGATGCCCCTTAAAGAAGAAAGAGACTTCATCAATCGGGGAAAAGATTCTATTCCAAGTATGGATCTCCATTTATGAATAAAGGCATGGAACCAGGAGACAAGAGCACTAAGATGAGGGGTGAAGAGTAGCCTAGTTTCACCAAAAGATAGACTACGTCAAGGAGAATTATATGAAACAAGACTGAGCAGGTTGTAGACAGATCGTGGAGAACCTTCATCAGGAAGGGAGTTTAGCTTCCTTTGATGAGCAATGGGGAACCACTGAAGATTTTTGAGTGGAGGAATGAGATGATCAAAAGTCACTGCATCAATAGCTCTTCACAGCCTGGCCTCTTCCTACATTTGCAGTCTTTTTACACTTCACTCCCTTTCACATACTCAATTATCTACACTGGCCTCCTTCCCATTCTTCAAACATGGCGCTCTGTCGCTTGTCTCTACGCCATTGTACTAGCTGTTCCCCAAACCTGGAATGCCCTGCCCCCTCCACTGCTCCCCTAAGTCTCCCCAATCTCCTTCAAAACTTGGTCCAAAAAAAAAAATAACATCTAAAGAAAAAAGGGGGCAGCTAGGTAGTGCAGTGGATACAGCTCTGGCTTGGAGTCAGGAGAACATGAGTTCAAATCTGACCTCAGACACTTGACGCTTACTAGCTGTATGACCCTGGGCAAGTCACTTAACCCCAATTGCCTTACCAAAAAAAAGAAAAGAAAAAGAAAAACTTGGTTCAAGTCCTACCTTCTGCAGGAAATTTTGGCCATTCCTCTCCCTTCCCCAACAGCTATTAGTATCTTCCTCTCTCAGTTACCTTCTATCTAATCTGTATGTATTTGGTATAGACCAGTAGGTTATGTGTTGTCTCTCCTGTTTGAATGTAAACTCCTTGAAGGCAGGGCCTGCATTTGCCTTTCTTGTTAGCCCCAGTGATTAGTACAGTGCCTGGCACATAGTAGGCACTTAATGAATGCTTTTTGAATGACTTGAAGACTTGTGATTTTATCGGTGAACATCAACAGGGATTATAGCCTCCCTATGTCTCTAGGTAAATCTTAGAGTCACCTTAAATGCAGAGAAATTGAATATCTTGTTCACAAGAACAAAAATAGCTGGTGGCAAAGTGCATAGAGCACTGGGCATGGAGTCAGGGATTGCTGGGTTCAAAGCCAGCTTCAAACACTTAGTAAGCTGTGTGACCCTGGGCAAGTCACTTTAAAAAAAAAAACTGTCTGCCTCAGTTTCCCTATCTGTAAAATGAGGTTCATAACAGCTCCTACCTCACAGGGTAATCGTAAGGAGAAAAGGGGGTATTATTTGTAAAAATGTTTAGCACTGTCTGGCACATAGTAGGTGCTTAATAAATGTTTATTGTCCTTCCCTCTACTCCTCATGGGTAGATAGCTAGTACTCTAAGCACAAGACTTTGAGATCTGAACAGAGGTTCCCACTCTTCACTGTTCCATGATATCCCTCTGACATGAGCATAATGATGAAGGAAGATGATTAGGTCAATAATATGGAACAATAAATTGAAGAGAGGATAGACTGAAGATGGTTAGAATGATCTGAAGAGATCATTGGATCCTAGATTTGGAAATGGAAGAAGCCTTAGACACCATTGAATCCAATCGTCCCATTTTATAGATGGGGAAACTGAGGCTGAAGAGGTTGACTGACTTGTCACACAGGTTATAAGTGTCCGAGCAGGGATTTGAACCCATATTTTCCTAACTCAAAGTCAAGCACTGTATCCACTATACAATGCTCTTTCCTCAGTGAGCTACTAAGGTCCCTCCCTTCTTGTTCTAAATCCTGTGGTCCTCTTCCATTTGCACCAACCTGCTCTATCCAACACCAGATGTTGTGAAAATGCTAACAATAATAAAAATGCTTTGTCATGTAAGAAGCCATTCCTGTGACTCAGTACTTTTCCTAGTGGTATAGTCAGAAATCATAGGCAATTAGTGAAAAGAGGGGAATATATTCCTTTCCCACAAATCTACAATATGGTAAATTATTAGCACCTTTTTAGGCTAGATTAGGATGATAGACCTCAGAGATCTTCTAATCCACCCTCATCATATTATGAATGAGGAAATTAAGTCCCAGGGAAGTTGTATGACTTGACCAAGTTCACGCAGGTAGTAAGAAGCAAAGGCAGAATTTAAACCCATACCCAGAAGCTGAAGTTTTGTTGTTGTTGTTGTTGTTGTTTTCCGTTGTGCCCTAATGCATCCCTGTCAATAGACATTCATCTCCCAAGGAGGTTGCCAGTCATGTTAAAGAAAGGAAATATGAAAACTTAGGAAACCTTCTAAGAGGTCAATTCCCTCCTTGTCTTTTTTCAGATACAGCCAAATTACTTAATTCACCCTTGTGGGTTAGTAATTTAATAATTAGAAGTACTAGTAATTTCTTTAGTATATGGTTTTTAACTTATCTTCAAAAAATTTATTGAAGGTGGGGAGAGCATTAAAGCACTAGGATGTCAAGAACATCTAGAAATCCAACAAGGGTAGAAGATCCGCTCCCCAATCCAGGACATTCAGGGTCATTAACATGAATGAAATTAACACGAATAAAAGTGAGCTATGGATGGGATTTGATTTTGTAGCTAATTGAATAACAAGTTGTTATGTGTCACTTTTGTTAAAGCACCCCCTTTTGGAGTTGGCATTTTGACCAAGAGACTGTGATTTCTTGAGGTTTCTTTTTGTTTTAAAGAGAAATGGATTTGTCTTATCCCTAGGACACTGAAAATCAACAGACATTTCAACTAACATGGTTGCCTCATTTAAGTCATTATTTATGGGTAAAACAAGACAATTCTTGGAAAGTGAAGGCAACGTTTTAAAGAATGCAGGGGCAAAGCAGACACACAAAACGATAACAAACCTCTTACATCTCATCTATCCTTCTAATTAGGAAAGCAAATAATTATGGGAAGCAACCTACCTTAAAATTATAAGCACTGGACTAAGGACTTTGATTTTAGACCAGTTTCTGCCAATAACTAGCTATGTGACTTTGGGCAAATGTCTTCACCTCTCCAGGCCTCAGTTTACAATAATTACTAAAACTTACATAATACTTTATAAATATTATTTTGTTTGAGCCTCACAGCAACCCAATGAGGGAGTTACTATGGGTACTATTATCCCCATTTTACAGATGAATTAACTGAGGTTTAAAGAAGTTGAGTAACTTGCCCAGAGTCATATGGCTAGTAATAATTAAAGATAGAATGCCTAACACAGCCTTGCTGATGTGAAATCCCTACTCTATCAAAGAGTCCATGTTCCTTCATCTATAAAATAAAGATGTGGGATTAGGTGACCTATGAGGACCATTCCATCTCTAAGATTCTATAAGTTTCCTTACTTTTTAATAGAACTCTCAAGGTAATTACCTTAACATTCCCTCCCCTTTGTTAGTATAAAGCTAGCCTAAGTGTAATTAATAATGCATCAAATAAAAAAAGTAGCTGGGATTCTACTTGGTTCTTTTTCTGTTCCAGAGATGAAACTAATCCATTGATCTTTTCAACAAAAAGGGAACCGCTAAAGGAAATCTTTTCACATTATTTTCAGCTTTTCCTTTCAATCCAAACACTCCATTCATGTGACCTTATGTAAGTCTATCAGAGCAAACCAATTATCTGAGGTTTCTTGCATGCTTACATTTTAGGATCAGATCAATGAAATGAACTGGTCACAAGGTAAGTTTATAAGGGGATCAAAGTTCTCAATAGATTTTCCAATGAAGATGGTTTCCAGGAGGGTAGACCAAAGTGCTGGATTGAATGCAATTCTATGGAAAAAAAAAATCAAATAGAACTACAGTCAGATTTAATAACAGTGCAGCTATTAAAGTTTGGTGAATGGGGTAAAAGTACATTATCAGGTTACTTAAGGACTGTTGGAGAAGGCATTCCAATTTAAACATGCTTATAGTTTTAAAGAGTATAGGAATTTGTAACTTCTTATAATTTGGATTAGATAAAAGCAGATTTTGCCCAAGAGGATTTATTTTAATTATTAGTTTATTTATAAAACCATCTCTCTCTCTCTCTCTCTCTCTCTCTCTCTCTCTCTCTCTCTCTCTCTCTCTCTCTCTCCCTCTCTTCTCTCTCTCTCTTTCTCCTCCTCCCCCTCACACACACACACATAGACACACACAATGCCAGTGCTATATCTAAAAATTGTAATTCTCTAGGTATGAAAACTATAGATGGAAGAAAATAATTATATGGCCCAGCTCTCTCCTTCACATAAAGAATAAATTCTCTTAAAGCTTTTGTTAGGGCAGAAGGATTACTTGTATGCAATAGGTGGAGAAGGATTGTTATGGGTTTAATATGTCAGGCAATGAAAAGCAGAGTTAGACTCAGAAAGGGACTAAGGGAGGGTGGGGCTGTGCATGATCAATGTTCAACAGTTATTTGGAAACTCTACTTTTGCAAAATTTGAACCTTAATGTCCCATTATGAATGATATGGAGAACATTCAGTAGGAAAACGAAAGGAAGGAAATAAGCATTTATCAAACACCTACTATGTGCAAGCACTTCACAATAAATATTATTTCATTTGCTTCTCAGAACAACTCTTTGAAATAGATGTTATTATTACCTCCATCTTATAGCTGAAGAAACTAAGGCAGATAGAAGGTAAGTGACTTGCCCAGGGTCACACAGCTAGTAAGTGTCTAAGAATGGATTTGAACTCAGATCTTCCTAACTCAAGGTCCAGCATTCCAGGTTAAAATTTCAAACAGTGTAAATGGCATTAGCATTTTCTTAAATAGAGACTAAAGTCTCAGCAGTTGCACTTATTGTTTAATTTCTTCATCTTTAAAATGAAGGTGTTCCTACCTGCAATCCCTACCTCAACAGAGCAACAGTGAGGATCTGGTGAGATAATGTATACAATGTGCAATACCAGATATGATGGGGAGGACTCTGAAAATATTAAGCCACACATAGAGAGAGGATGAATGGACAACATGGTCCAGATGTGATCTGAGCAGAATAGCTAGATTGCCTCCTTATTCAAATCTGCATTGAATATTCCCATTGAGCTGAAACCAATTGCATATTTCGTTTTGTTGGTCATTTCAATCATATCTGATGCTCCGTGACCCTATTTGGAGTTTTCTTGGCAAAGATACTGGAGTGATTCATAATTTCCTTCTCCAGCTCATTTTACAGAAGAGGAAACTGAGGCAAACAAGGTTAAGTGACTTGCACAGGGTGACGTAGCTAGTAAGTGTCTAAGGCCAGATTTGAACTCACAAAGATGAGTCTTGCAGACTCCAGGCCCACCACCTATCTGCCCTGCCATATTTTACATAATTATAACTTCAAATAGTACAAATTCAAATTTATGCAACTACTTCACAGTATTCATTATCTTATATTAACTGGAACTTAGCTATTAGTTCTTAAAATACCTTGGACTTCGTTCTTAACTGACAAGAAGCCCATATTTTTAAAAAAGAATAATCCATTCCTCTCTTAATGATATTTCTCTCTTAATGCAGCCTAAGCTGGCATTGGCATAACTATGTACAATAAATTCTTCTTTCCCAAGATACAGATTAGACTTTCCTTCCCCTGTGTGGCTGGTGACTTCATTATTCTCCCTGAGAAATTGAAAGGATTTGCATCCAGGTCCATTTCACCTTCCAAGATGGGGGTGAAGAGAATTAGGGGATATAAGTAGTTTGAGAAGTAGTCTCCTCCTGAGCACAGGAAGCTCCAGGTTGCTTTTCAACATCCCTGTAATTTAACAGCTGACCTGGCAACAGGAGATGACCAGAGCAAGAAGAGAAGGGAGACCCAAAGAATCCTCCAGGAAAGTATTTTTTGCATTGCCAAGTGGGTTTGAAGCTGCCAGTCCTCTCAGCCCAGCAGTAAACCTAAGACTGATTCAGCTGCTGTCTATTTTTAAACACAATCTGGAATCTTCTGATGGTCTAGATTTGGATTTTCCAATGTGTAACCAACAACTTACTCCCAAACTCTCTCTCTCTCTCTCTCTCTCTCTCTCTCTCTCTCTCTCTCTCTCTCTCTCTCTCTCTCTCTCTCTCTCTCTCTCTCTCTCTCTCTCTCTCTCTCTCTCTTCTCTTTCTTTCTCTCTCTCTCTCTGAATTAATAAATGAGTTAATTAATAATAATTTTTTTGGTCTCAAGTTAGATTTCCATGTTGTGGAGACCTCTTGCAATTCCTTCCACCAACACAGATCAATGATTGCTCCATAATTTATAGACTTAAAGATAGTCCCAGGGTGATTTATCTATGGTCATACACATGTAAGAATCATGACTTGAACCCAGATCTTCCTGGCTTTAAAGGCTGACCCCCTAACTGTCGAGGGCAAGAACTGGAAAGTCTAAATATGGGATAAGGAATTTAGGTTAGAGCTTACCTCTTCCCTTTTCCTACCAGTAAAGGCTTAATTATTCAGACCATTTGGCTCACCAACCTCCCGTGCCTAAAGGTTAGAATACCCTGACCTTTAGACTTTGATGGTAAGCAGGTGTGAACAATTAAGGATGTGCATAAGGGCTGGGGTTAGTTACTTAAGAATGGTGAGAATGCCTTGGGGATGATTGTTAGCTTTCCCTATATAATCCAGACCCTCAGGATAATAAATGGCTCAGTGTTCCACCACCCGCACGGCCCACGTGTCTCATTTCGCACCCCTCTGTTTGATGCAATACTTAGTCGCTGGAGATACCTAACCACAACACCACCATGTCGCTTCTCCAAAGCAACAAAGGTGCAAAGCTCCAAGAGGTAATGCCTCATTGTCCTGGCACTTACTTAGTTATAAGCTCCTTGAGGGCAAAGTCTGTAAATCATTTCACCTCTGTATACTCATGACCAGCAAATCACATAGGTCAATAATTCAGTGACTCTGTGAGCGGGCAGTCACTCCACTGGTATAGATAGCAACCTATCCATCTTTGCCAAATCATCCTGTGTGAAGTTTATTGATGAGCTATCAACAGAATGGGAGAACTTCATCCGGGTCTTGACATCCTGAAGATATACAGGTAGTATACAGGCTATCCATCTCTTATCCCTCACTCATACCACACAATCAGCCCAATCTCCTGTTTCTGCCTGTGTTGAGTGTAGGTCATCATTACAGTGAGTGTGAGATAAATGTTTATTGAATTTGAATTCACCATGACACATATGTTTATATATTTTTCTGGAGGGCATATATTTACATGGATTACATATATGCATGCTATGTGCTTATGAGTCATGGAACACTAGAGTCTCCAAAGAATTAAACATAAATTTCACTCAGAGAGCAACAGAGAGACCCACGGCATATGTAAGCAAGCTGTAACACTTCACAAATAAGGAACTAAGAAGTACTAAAATATATCATCAGAGAAATAGAAAAGGAGGGACTAGATCTTGTGATATCATTTCTATAAAGTACTCCAAGATGAGAATGCTCCTTTTACCACTGCCACTTGGCACCTACTCTACAACATGAAGTCCTAGACAGTTACCTAAGGCACTGAGAGATTCAGTATGTGTTAGAGATGGGCTTTGAACCCAGGGCTTCTTGGCTTAGAAACCAGTTGTCTATTCATTGTAACACACTTCTCTTTCATCAAAGAAATGGAAGATGAACTGTTGGGGAAAACAAAGGGCAGACGGCTCATTTGTTCCATTGGTATCTTTATGATAGCAAGATGAAATACAGAAGGTCTATTGGACGGGCATCTGTGGAGGATTTATGGGAGGACATGGACAAGAGACATACATACAACATGGGTAGGCATGGGTGGGTTGTGATGAGGAAATATCCACATAAATGATATTAGATATGTGTCGACTCCATTAAATCTTTGAGTATAACTTTACAATGCTGATTCACAGGTTCAGTATTTTCTAATTATCCTGAACAGATTGTTCCAAAGGGATGTTCTTCCCTATCCATAATATTATGTATATAGACTAGAAGAAATAATAAAGCCAAAATTTGGCTGAGAGTAGATCAGGCCGTTAATAGACCGTTAACAGTCAACTGACTGGTTTCTGTGTAGAAAATTCTCCTCAATGTCATTCAACATAGATTTGGAACAAACCTTTGTGAACAAGCATTTTGGAGAAAAAAGTCAGCCTCCAAATAAGAAAATTGGTATCTAAAGTCATATACAATGGATTATTCTCTTTAAAAAATATGGACTTCTTGTCAGTTTAGATCAAATTCCAAGCATATTGCAAGAATTAATAATGTTCAATGAAATTGCTAATAGCAACTTCAAAATAAAGCGGAATGATAGGTTTCACATTGTATGAGGATAATTGTTGTCTCACATATAAGATCATTGGTCAAATGGGCAAGTTTGCCAAGTACCCATCTGCTTCTGGGAGAAATAAAAATTCAGCTTTACATTTAAAGCCCCTCACAACCAGGATCCAGCTTTTCCTTATGGATTTATTTTGCATTGCTCCCTTTGTGCATTCCAGGCAACTGACATGGGTATTTGTTGTTCCATGAACATGGCATTCAATCTTCTGCCTCCTTCCTTCCCATAAGCATCTCATCCCCAGTTTCTCCCCTTCCTGGAATGCACCTGACCCTCAATTCTGCCTCTTGGCCTCCCTAGCTTTCTTCAAGTCTCACCTCAGGTGCCATCTTCTTTAGGAAGTATTTCCTGATACCACCAATGATCACCGTACTCTCACCTCAAACTTATATTTCATATCCTTCTTACTAAGTCAATAAACATGTATTTAAAAGCACCTACTATGTGCTAGGCACTGTGCTAAGCACTGAGAATACCGAGAGAAGCTCAAAATCTAACTAGGAGACAAGCAGCAAACAAATACAAACAAACAAGTCATAAAGGATGAACAGGAAACCATTAACAGAGGGGAGGCATTAGAATGAAGAGCAGGATTGGGAAAGGCTTCCTGTAGAAGATGGGATTTTAACTAGGACCTGAGAAAACCTGAAGGTGGAGATAAGGAGGAAGAGGATTCTGGGCATGGAAGATAGCCAATGAAAATATACAGAGTCAGGAGATGGAATGTCTTTTTTGAGCAACAGGAGGCCATTGTCACAGGATACAGAATATGTAATGGAGTATAAAGCATAAGAAGGCTGGAGGAGTTGGGGTGTGGGGAAGAGAAAAGTAAAAGTTATAAAGGGTTATGAATGCCAGAGGATTTTATTTTTTATCCTAGATGTGATAGGGAGCCAATGGAGTTTATTGAGTGGGGATGGAGGTAAGGAAAGAAGAGAGCTTGATCTACTCAGACCAAAGCCTTAAGATCTCTTTGGCATCTGATCAGAGGATGAATTGGAGGTGGGAGAGATTTGTGGGAGGGAGACCACCCAGCAGGGCTAATGCAATAGTCCAGATGTGAAGGGACAAGAGCCTGCACCAGGGTGTTGGTAAGTGTCGGAGGAAAGAAGAGGGTACGAGTATATGGGAGCTGTTAATAAGGTAAAATCAACTGGCCTTGGCCACAGATTGGATACAGGAGAAGGAAGGGTGAGAGTGAAGAGTCTAGGATGCCACTTCTGAGAGCCTGAGTAATTGGAAGAATTGTAGCACCCTCAGCAGGAATTGGGAAGTTTGAAAGGGGAGAGATTTGGGGAAAAGATCATAAGATCAGCTGAGTTTAAGATGTCTATGGGGCATCAAGTTCAAGGTGGAGACGCATGACTGGAGGTCAGCCAAGAAGTTACAGCTGGATAAGTAAATTTGAGAATCCTCAACATAGGGATGATCACTGAATTTACGGGAGGCGATAAGACCACCAACTGAAATAATATTGAGGGAGAAGAGCCCCCACAGTTAGGAGGTGAAACGTGGATGAAGACCCAGCAAAGAAGGCCTTGAAGGAGAAATCAGATAGATACAAGGAGAAGAGGAACAATGTTACAAAAACCTAGGGAAAAGGGAACTTATTCCATTTACATAGAACCTCTATGTGCCAGGCACTATGCTAAGCACTTTACAAGTGGTATATCACTAGATCCTCACAACAACCCTGGGAGGTAAGTACTATTATTATCCTATTTTAAAGATGAGGAAACTGAGATAGGCAGCTGGTATCTGGGGCCACATCTGAACTCAGATCTTCCTAATTCCAGGACCAGTGCTCTATCTGCTACATGATGAGCTGAAAAGATTGTTGAGAAGAGCGTGATCAACAGTGACAAAGGCTTCAAAGTTCAAGAAGGATAAAAGTTAGAAAAGGCCATGAGATTTAGCAACTAAGAGATCATTGGTAAGGCAGTTTCAGTGGAATGATGAGTACAGAAGCTAGTTGGCTCTTGAAGTTGTTAACTCCTACCACTACAAGCTAAGATTTATGGAGCTTTAAAGTTAACAAAACGCTGCTTGTCCATTAATTCATTTGGTCCTCACGACAACCCTGGGAGGTAGGTTGCATCTCTCTCAGTAGAATATAAGCTCATTGAAGGTAAAGATTTGCTTTTCATTATGCTTTTCTCCTTGTATCCTCAAAACCTCAGTCTTATGCTGACCATGTGATTTTGGGTGAGTCGTTTAACCTCTCAGTGATCTATAGAGGCCAGTGGTATAAAACTCAAATAATAAGGTGCCCCTAAACTATACATAGGGATCCTTATGGGCAGCATATTAACATTATCTGTGTTCAATTGTATTTTTTCTGTTCTATTATATTCTCATTTATCTAGTTAAATATTTCCCAATTACATTCTAATCAATCAGGCTGCACCCAGGAGTGAGTTTGGTACCTACGCTCTCTAGACAACTCTCTAAGATTTTAAGCTACAGAGAAGGTGACATCTTGATTTGGTAGAGGGAGTTTACTCACCTGGAAGCTGTCTAATCAAGGTGATCGAGGGCCTAGTCCTTATTAGGCAGCTAGGTGCAGCTCCTAGCCTGGAGTCAAGAAGACCTGAGTTCAAATCTAAATTCAGACACTTACTAGCTGTGTGACACTGGGCTAATCACTTAAGCTTTGTCTTCCTCAGTGGGAATGGAGATAATAAGAGCAACTACCTTACCAGGATGTTGTGAGGATCAAATGAAATTATATTGTAAAGGTCTTAGCATAGTGCCTGGCACATAGCTGGTTCTTAACAAATGCTTGGTTTTTCCTTCCTGTCCTTATCTCCAGAGCCTTGTGCAATGTCTTGTACAGAAGAGGCATTTAATACATGTTGGACTGAATTGAACAGCATATGTAGGGTCTCAGTGTATTAGACACAGTCAGGATATTCATCTTACCTCTATTTTCATTTTTTAAAATGCAATGTTTCCACCTGAGCAAGAGTAATGAGGCTATCGGTTTTTATGTGAACCATATGCTAAGAATGTTCTATATTTAACCAGAACCCAGCTCACAGAGAAGGTGTTGGAGGTCATTCATAAAAATGCAATAACAAAAACATTAAAACAGAGAGGCTTGTTCAAGTTTTTCTCTCTCTCTGTTCACTGGTTCAAGAAATAGCTCTTCGTGTGTCCCTCAATACTGATGTCCCTCCCCAAGACAAAATGGTTCTTTCTCTGGTTTTATTGGCAACTGTTTGGGGGAGGGGAGGAAAAGAAGGGGGGGGGAGGCAGCTTTGGACCAGGCCTTGCTGAAAGACCACAGACTGCAAGTGGCCAACTGGCCCTACTCCCAAATGAAGGCTCTGGGGAGAAGCTCGACATCCCTCACTGTAAGAGACATCCTGGAATTGGTTAATAGATATCAGCTATTCAACCTTTGGCAAGTCATTTACTTCTGTTTGCCTCAGTTTACTCATCTGTCAAAAAGGGACAGTAATAGCACCTATCTTCCAGGATTGCTGTGAGAATCGAATGAAATAATAATTGTAAAGC
Source organism: Phascolarctos cinereus (assembly GCF_003287225.1). Lineage (NCBI taxonomy): Eukaryota > Metazoa > Chordata > Mammalia > Diprotodontia > Phascolarctidae > Phascolarctos > Phascolarctos cinereus. The sequence continues at coordinate 427,916,803 of NW_027555958.1, read as the reverse complement.
ATTTAGCACAGTGCCTGGCCCACAGTAGGTGCCATGCAAATGTTAGCTGTTACTCTACAGAAAACTTGGAAACAATGATCCCTGGCCATTATTTCGTATTATGTGTTCCTCTTCTCAGAGCTCCGGCCTTAGACTTCTGATGATTTTGACCACAGCAGCCTTAGCTATAAAGTTAATAGAGCCTAGTCCTTGGGCAGTTTCCCAGGTAAGGCCTCCTTTGTGCTCCAAGCCTACCCACCATTGTCCACAATTCTTGTTGACATCCTACCATGGGTTAGGCCATCTCAGCACCTGTTTCTAAGGGTTGTTAGGGAAAGGGCTTGGTGTAAACCTTAAAGTACTATCAGTTGTTGTTATTGTTACTTTTGTCTTTAGTGTTGCCATTGTTGTTGTTTTAAAATGGGTCGGTCCAGGTGAGATTAAGAACGCTGCTAGATCCATCCTATTCTTGCTTTTCATTGAATTAGTACTCCATCCCTGCTCTCAGGCATCCAATCAATCAACAAGGAGTTATCAAATGTCTACCACGTGCCAGGCGCTGTGCTAGTCTCTGAAATACAAAGAAAAAAGACCTGAAGGTACTTGCATTAGAATGAAGGCGACAATATATACATAATTGAAGTATATTCAGAATATACATAAAATGAATACCATGGAAGGGCAGGCATTCGCAGCAGGGGAATCAGGAAAGGCTTCCTGCTGAAGGAGATGCTTGAGCTGAGTTCTTTTTTTAATTATTAAACAGGTTCTATTATTTGATTATTTATTATTCAATAATTATTTAATTATTTAGCAGGAGGTAAGCATCAGAGAGCGAATTTGAACTTAGGCTCTGAGGCTGCAGAGTGAATGTTCCTTCTAGATCGTACGATAATAAATTTAGAGCTAAAAGGGACCTCAAAGGCCAATCGATCTTGCTCCCTCATTGTATCGATGAGGCCCAAGGTTAAGTGATTTGCACAATGTCATGCAGGAAGTATCAGAGGTAGAATTAGACCTGAGGTGCTCTCACTCAAGAATCATTGCTTATCCACTGCTAGATAGTACCATAGTACATAAAATACTGGACATGGATTGAGGAAGAACTGAGTTCAAATTCAACCTCAGACACCTACTAGGTGTGACTCCAGGCAAGTCATTTAACCTCTGTCTGCCTCAGTTTCCTCATCTGTAAAATAGGAATAATAATAGCCCCTATCTTTAGGGTTGTTGTGAGGATTAAATATTTGTAAAGTGCTTTGCAAACCATAAAGTGCTGTGTAAATGCTAGCTGTTGTTGTTTCCTTGCTGGTACCTCTAGTGCTTTAAGACAAAATCTCTCCTTTTTCCAGATGTGAGGATGGGAATAGGAGAAGTTAGTCATTTCATTGGGTCAGAACTTCAGTGTTTGGAATTGGCTTCAAAGGCTGAGCTTCTCATTTTGAAATAAGGAAACTGAAGTCCAGAAAGTGACTTGCCCAAAGTCATGTAAGTAATACATGTCAGAGGTTAGAACCCAGCCTCCTCTGATTCCCAGAGCTTTTTCCACTTTCCTGATGCCTCCTTCAAAATTTTGACTTTGCAGGTGACGAAACGGTAGCCTAGACTGGTCAAATAACTTACCCAAAGTCAGAAAGATAAAGAAATGGGATTTGAACTCATACCTTGTGATTCCAAATCTCCATTTTCAAGAGAGATTATATAGCTCACTTTAAGATATATTTAGCTTTAAGTATCTCCTCTAAGGTCCTGGGTCTAGTTGTGACTGGGATAATATGTTTATAATGAAAGTAATACATTCAAACAAGGGGAGAGGTATAGAAGAGGGACTACGAATTAATAGTATGAGCACAGAATATAGACCTAGGCTGGTAAGGGCAGCCAGGCGGCACAGTGGATAAAGCTCTGGGCTTGGAATGTGGAAGACTTATCTTCATGAGTTCAAATCTGGCCTCATCAAACACTTATTAGTTGTGTGATCCTGGGCAAGTCACTTAACTCTGTTTGCCTCAGTTTCCTCATCTGTAAAATGAGCTAGACAAGAAATTGGCAAACCACTGCAGTATCTTTGCCAAGAAAACTCCAAAATGGGGTCATGGTGAGTCAGAAATGATTGAACAACAACAATAAGGCTGGCAAAAGATTGAACCAACTGCTAAACCTACAGGAATCTGCCATTCCTCCAATGGCAAGGCATTTGAGTCAAGGTGAGCCCAGGATCAGAATTCCAGAGTTTCTCATGTTTTAGTACATTTTCAATTTCAGGATAGGGGAGGGGAGGTATTGCATTTATTTAATTGCAAAGCTAACCTGGTGATATTTTCAGTATTGTTATTAATGTTTTGAAGCACTAGATAAATGTTAGTTATTATTATTAATTAATTATTAGATTTACTATCAGTATCCCAAATGAGCTGTGTTGCTTATTGTCCTTCCTTGAAGTGAGAAAGACCTGGGTTCAAATTCTGTTCCTGATTCATATGAGCTAAGTAACTACAGGTAAGTTATTTAACCTCCCTTTGCCCCCAGGTAACTCTTAAAACTTTAAGTCACACCAGCTCTTGGCCTGGGAATATGTTGGTTATTGAGCATTTGCCACATCTAGCTTCAGTTATAAGACCATGACATTTTCCATCATGTTTCAGGCATGTACCTCCCCATCTGCACCCATTCATCCACCTCTTTCCTCCTTTTAATCTGAGAAAAGTCCAATCAAATCAAGACTACCATTGCTTCCCAAGAATGTCAACAATTAATTGCCCTATGACTCCAATCACCATCCCTGTGACTTCACTCTTCCCTGGTCATTACTCCTCTACATATGTTATCTCCCCTTGTCTTTAAGGACAAAGACTGTTACTCTTTTATATTTTTATTCCCAGTGCCTAACTAAGGCTCAGCATTTCATAAGCACTTACACATTTTTTCAATCATTTATGAGAGGCCCATCTGTATTATGAAGGGAGTTTCCACACTGGAAATTCCTTACGAAACCATAGGTCTGGAGCCACCTCCTCCACTAGAAATTTCTTACACAAATGAAACTACAATTCTGGAACCACCTCCTCCAGGTTCCAAAATAATATGTATTTTAGTGATGTTCTTGGGAATAACTGGAAAGGTTCAAATGAAGTACATAGGTGTCATTTATGTGATAGGGTAAGATTACATAGATAGATAGATAGATCTAGACATATCTCTATATCTCCATATACATAAAGATCCATGTTAGCCAGCCTAATAGAAATGATTTTTCTGATATCTCCCAATAGAATGTAAGCACCAAGAGGCAAGGCCAAATTCATTTTTTAAGCCCCCAACACAGAGCCTGGAACATAATGGGCCCTAAATAAATGCTAGTTGATTGATCAATCATTTACTTCCCACTGATCACCCCACAATAAACCATTCTTGCAGAGGAGTTCATCAATGGGGGCATTTGCATGAGTGTCCATTTATGTACAATATAAGAAATTCTGTGCATGTAAATTACTCTAATAGTGGGAGAGATGATTTATTGCCACAGCCAACATATATCAGTTCTCAGAAGGAAACCCTAGAATATTTGATTCTAAAGTAAAGAAAGTGGCTTTTGAAAATAGTCCACACTTAAGGCTAATTTCTGGGAAATCGATGGGAAGAGGGAGGTCATTGAAACCCTTCCAAAACACCAAACTAGCACGTGCAATCTAAGGCAGTCCCACTTACCAGTCTCCCACACTTGATTTCATGGGTTTTACATCACCTTTTAATCTTCTCTTCAATAAAAAATAAATCAAGAACATGCCACAGCAACCACAAAAAGGTATGATCTTCAGGCTAGCTCCATCAGCGACATCAGGAGAGCCTGGTCCCAGAAACACAATCACCAACATGTACTACGAATTTTTGTACTTTTTACAATGCACTGAAAGTGAGAGGCATTTTCTACCCCAGTGAAAAGCAGATATGTCTAAGTCATTCTTGAGCTCATTTCCTTTCCCTGCTAATGCCTTAATAGAAATCTGTGCATAAAAATGAGAGCTTTAGAAAGAAGGGTGGCAGGCCATAGTTTATGGGGTGAGCTGTTGCTCTCCATGTTGAGGCCAAAAGAATGCAACAAACTGGTGAATGCTGCTATTTTTATGGGATGTCTGTTGGCAACTAGATGATTCACTGGCTGAACATGCAAACCCAATACTCAGGAGACCAGGGGTGAAATCTAACTTATGGGAAAAGCATCTCAGGGCTTCTCATCTCCTGCTCAGAGAGCGTTTGTCACCTGCCATAATCATCCATCTCCACAGAATCTTGTGGGAGTTGACATTTTTGCAGGTCAGTCAAAAAAGATTGACGAAGAGCTAGGGGAATGTGTTTAGTGCTTCCCATTAAAGGGCCAGGCTGGGCTACCAGTCTCATTGTGATGCGTGCTCAAGTTACCCTGCAAAACGTTTTGCAAAATTAAAGAGGAGATATATGATAGTTCACATTTTCCAGGAACAGTATGAAGTGTTGCAAATTGATATCACACGTCAACTCAGTCTTTAAGGTCTTTTGGAAAGCTGATGGGAAGGCAAACACAGGAAACCATAGTAACCTGAAAGGCTAAGATTTTACCAACCTATGGAAACACATTTCTTCCAGGTAATACAAATTTGTTTCTTGTCTGCGTTCAAAAAACTTTCCCAGGAAGCCAAGGACATTTTTTCTAAACTGTACAGGCATGTTCATGGCAGAGAGTAGGTACTCTTACTGACTACTGTTCCATGCTCTGAACTTGGAGTGAATCATTTCAGTGAAAATAAATAAAAGTTGTAGGATCCTAGATCTAGGGCAGGAAGGAACCTCAAAGGCCATGTAGTCCTACCCCTTTCATTTTCCAGATGAGGAAATTAAGGCCTGGGGAGGGGAAATGATTTTTCCAAGGTCGTGCATGTAGTAAATATCATAGGATCAAAGATTTAGAACATTGAATTCAACCCTTTTGTCTTATAGGTAAGGAAACTGGGGCATAAAGAGGTTAAATGACTTGCCTCTGGGTTCATATAGCTAGTTAATATCTGAAGTGGAATGTGAATAAAGCAAGATCTTCCTGATTCCGCTAATCCATGTTATTTCCAATTAGAAAATGCAAATTGAAACAATTCTGAGGAAGAGGCTGAATCCTGTTTTCTCCATTTGAAAATGTTGAAGTTTCAAGCCAGGTGACAGCTTCTAGGTAAAGGAAAATGTAGCCAAAGAACAAGTTCACTTTGAAAGTCAGCGTAAGTGATTGGAGAAGAGAAGAGGGAGGGGGTGGAATAATAGTTGTCAATCTGCAATAAAGACTACCAAAGTAGCAGCAAGGGTCTTTAATTGAAGCAAGGGAATTGCAATTTTAGAGACCACTCAACAATGGAGTACTGGAGTGCCCGGAAGGGGCATGTTTAAATGTGCTTCAACAGGGAAGGAATCTCATGGAGAGCACAGCCTTTTCTTTTCTTCTTTTTTTTTTTTTTTTTTTTTTTTTTGGTGAGGCAATTGGGGATAAGTGACTTGCTCAGGGTCATGTGTCTGAGGCCGGACTTGAACTCAGGTCCTCCTGACTCCAAGGCCGGAGCTTTATCCACTGTGCTACCTAGCTGCCCTGAAAGCACAGCTTCTTGAAAGCTGTTACATAAGTTATTTTGCAAAATAGCCTAATGTCCATACAGAATGCTGAGGAGGCTCCAAGAACGGTCAGAACAGCAGGCTCTAGATGCAGCAACAGGGAGTTTCTAAAGAAACACAAGACAGTTCCAATTGGTTCAAACCTGCTCCAACCATAGGATCAAGGTCAGGTAGCCTCTCTGATGGCTGCATTCAACAATGTCTATAACTGGAAGGGCTGGCCTGTGAGAAAAGGATTTTTTTTCTACTTAATACCACAGGGGAGAATTTAGAGCCATGGGTTGAAGTTGCAGGGGCAAATTTCAGTTCAATGTAGGAAAAAACTGAAACAATACATATTGTCTAAAAGTGGAATTTGTTGCCCAGGGTGGTAGTGGATTCCCCTTTGCTGGATGTCTTCAGCTGTAGGCTCAATGACCATTTTTTGCAATTCAATGCACTCCCAATCAACAAAGACCTGCTGAATGTCTGCTCTGTGCAAGCACCAAGGATGCAAAGGCAGAAGGAAAAATTGCCCAAGCCCTCAAAGAGCTTACATTCTACTGGGATATGCAACACATAAACATATAAGCATGTACATAACAATTTAAGGAGGGAGATAGCTCCAGCTATCAGGAAGACTTCTCATAAGAGGTGACCTATACACTTGTTGAGCCTCAGAGGAAGCAAGAGGTGATAGGATGGAGGGGTAACGATAGAGAGCATTCCAAGCAAGGGGGATAGATCCCCTGTGAAAAGACAGAGATGGGAGATAAAAAGCTGAGTTTGTGTAATAGGAAGTAAGACAGTTTGGCTGGAAGACAGAAGGCACCTAGCATGCAGAGGAAGGCAAACTGGCTTTAGAGAGAAAGGACCCAGGTTCAAATCCTCCTTCTAATGCTTACTATATGTGTGACCTTGTACAAGTCACTTTAAAACACACACACACACACACACACACACACACACACACACATATTTATTAAGTGCTTACTATGTTCTAGGCACTAGTGCTTTTCAAATATATCTTGTTTCATCCTCACGATAACCACAGGAGGTTGTGCTCTTATTATTTACAGTTGAGGAAACTGAGGTGGACAAAGGAATTTGTCCAGGGTCCCACAGCTGTCTGAGACCGGATTTGCTCAGCATTCTAGCCATCGCTCTTTCAAGCTGCCTCAGAGTCCTCATATAAGAGGACTGAACTAAATGACCTCTGCTTCTAGAGATTTCCCATCTAGAATTGGATCTCTACGTCCCCAACTACAGCACTGCGATCCCATGAATTATAGCTCCAGTTGTGTAGAAGACTAGATGGCCGCTGATATCCCTCCCAAATGTGAATTCAGTGATTTTAATCTTATCTTGAGTCTGAAAAATAAAAGTGCTCCTTAATTACACCCAATGATAATTGCCATCAGAGTTTGCAAACAATTGCTGTTCCTTCCATACTCCAGAATTCTAGTAGATGAGACAACATGCCCTTCAATTAGAGTGTATGTTAGGGTCTTTTCTTCCCAGATGGTGCCAATGCTTGATTTCACTTTGTCAGCATGCCGCACCACCCATCCACCCCCATTGGTAAATATTTTCTCTCTGCTATGTAAAAACATTTGGTGCTAATGAAGGTGCAACAATTGACACAGATAGAAATTGTCTGTGTTTCAAGTCAGACAATAGGAAACAACCAGTCTTACATCAGATGGGACAGCACTAAGGAGCAGAGTGGGTAGCAGATTCCTGCTTGTACAAGACCTTCAAAAACACATTGTAATGATGGAAGCTTTATCCAAAAAGAATCCTCTGAGAGCCAGATAAGCCCTTTCTTATCTAGATAAGTGAGGTGGATTGCATCATCCTCATTTTCTAGATGGAGAAAACAAGACTGTAAAGATAAGACACAGACAATAAATTAGGCAGGAAGGCCAAGGATAAAAGATTTCTTAGCCCATCCAGTATATCTTGATTTGATTGCATGAGATCATATTGCATAAAACTCAATGTTAGAATTAGGCATTATTATGGTCATGAAGGAAGGAAGAAGTGAGCTGCTGGTTCTGTAGAAACACGGAAAGGATGGGGAAGTGGCAATTCAGAAAATTGGGGGAGTGGCAATTCAAAAACATGGTATGACAACATGATTGTTATACAGTCTAGTTGTTAATACAGTATGATCTATAGAAGTATATATGTCATGTCTTATTTAATTTGTAATTAGCTCCCATCATATTGATCATTCACTGATTTTTTTAACCATTCAATTCAATAGAACAAAATGAAATTTTGAAGACTTTTTACTCAAACAAAAGATGTACCATATATACATTAAAATGTGACTCTGGAGGTAACTTTTTTCAATGATCAATGATATATTGGTATCATCTATCAAATGAGGAAGTTGGATTACAGGCTCGTAGAACCATAAGTCTAAAGCTCAAATGAATATTGGAGACCATCTAGGGCAACCCTTTCATTTTCTAGATGTGGAAACTGAGGCCTAGTGAGGTTAAAATATGATTTGCCAAATTTTCAATAGTCAACGTCAGAGGCAGGGTTTGAAACCAAGTTCTCTGATTCTTTCCATTATTAAATAGGAAACAAATGTTCATGAATGGTGTTGGCCATTATCATAGAGACTGCTCTGGGTAAGCTCAAAATAAAATAATCTATGTTGGCGGTAAAGTTTTCCAAGTGCTATTATACGTGCATTTTACTCATTACAAGGAGCTCTTTCATATTATTGCCCAATTACATCTATAGCACCACAATGGCAAAACAAAGAGGATGAAAGAAACGTATTCCTTAGACTAGGATGTACATGCAGACAGACAGGCCATCCGCTGAAGTATTCTGTATAGAGACACAGAGAGAAGAGAGGTAGATATAGAGATGAAGAGAGAGGCAGAAAGAGAGAGACATAGAAATGGATATGAAACGTGGAGGTGGATTAGATATCTAGTTATACTATGTCTGCATATGCGTGTTTATATGCACAAATGTGTGCATACATGTACATACAAGCATTACATACATCTATATATATGTAGGTGTCTGTGAAGTACAAATGACCAATTCTGTCAAGGGGTTGCATGTATTTAAATTCATTCTACTTGAACTTATAATGATAAATAAAATACAGAAAAGATGGCTTTGAGGGTTCTGGGTAAATTCCCTGTGGAATGATAATGGGAAAATATAAACAAATAGGACACAAGAAGAAAAGGCATTGAATGGTTTTCCACTGACCCAAAGAAGACACGCACCAACATATCAAAACAGAAGTATTTCCCTCACACAACTCTTCATAGTAGGCACTTAACAGATGTTTACTTAATAACCTCAGCTATATTTGATCATATTCAAAAAGATTTCAAAGCTAACATTTATATAGCACATACTATGTGGCAGACATTGTGCTAAGTACTTTGCAATTATTAGCTTGTTTGATCTTCCCAAGAAACCAGAGAGGTTGGTGCTATTATTATCTTCTTTCCACCTGAAAAAACTGAGGCAGACAGAGGCAAAGTAACTTGTCCAGGGTCACACAGCTAGTATGTTTCTGAGGCCAGATTCAAATTCAGGTCCCCCTGACTCTGGGGAGGACAGCTAGAAGGCACAGTGGATAGAATGTCGGCCCTGGAGTCAGGAGGACCCGAGTTCAAATGTGACCTCAGACACTTACTAGCTGTGTGACCCCGGGCAAGTCACTTAACTCTGCCTCAGTTTCCTCATCTGTAAAATGAGCTGGAGAAGGAAATGGCAAACCACTCCAGTATCTTTGCCAAGGAAACCCCAAATGGGGTTATGGACAGTTGGACACAAGTGAAATGACTCAACAGCAATTTGCTTACTCTAGGCCCAGTGCTCCATCCACTGCTCCACTTCCACAAACATAACATCAAGGACTAGAATCTCTGACTAGATCCATGGTGCAATTAAACACACACATACAGAGAGAGAGAGAGAGAGAGAGAGAGAGAGAGAGAGAGAGAGAGAGAGAGAGAGAGAGAGAGAGAAATCCTCCTCACCCCAAATATCTCCTCTCCTTCCCCCCTAATACCTAGGATTCTTCTACTTAGTAGTGATGCATAGGACCACAGTTTTAGAAACAGAAGGGATTTCTGAGATTTTCTAGTTCCAACTACCTCATTTTACATATTAAGAAACTGAGGCTTGGAGAGTTGAAGTGCTTTTCCTAAGGTCACACAGGTAATAAGCTGGGATTCAAACCAGAGTCCTCTCCCTCCAAATCCAGTACTTTTTCTACATTCACACAATCTCTTAAATAATTCCGTAGAGTTAATCACTGTAAAAATACAAACAAATACTACAGAACAATGAATCAGTTCTCAACAAGCATTTATTCCGTTCCTTCTATGTGCCACTGCACCAGGCACTGCACACACAAGGCAAAACTGAAACAATAATAGCACATTGAGTTATTTACTCCATTGTGCAACTGAGTTTTTCAGAAATTTTTCCACTAGTTATCATAGCCTGATGGACTTAGAGAGTATTGGGTATGGAGGTGAATGAGAATAGGAAGGAGCTGAGCCAGTGAGAAGGTAAAGGATTAAGGGCTGAAGCCAAGATAAAGTTTATGTCCTTGACCATTTATTCAGGTCCAGTCTACCATAACCTGTGCCCATCTGAAAGTCTTCTTTTGTTCGCATGTGCTCTGTAGTTAGCAAGCATGGGGAATAGCTTTGTTCAATTCATTCCTTTGCCTTGATCCTGAATAACTCTGTATGACTCCTTCCACTGCGCATTTCTGGAATGGACTCCCGAGGAACCTAGCTAGGGGTTTTCAACATAGGTCTCACCATGTGTCTCCTCAATTGCTTAAACTTTGGGTAAACATTGTATAGAGTTGCCCCCACAGGGGTGGAAAGGAGTTGTACAACATTGAATGGAACTCTTTCCAGAGGGAAACATCCAAATGGATTTACTCATCCCAGGAAGTATAATCTCACATCTGCCACACTATCTCAGCACAGAACGATTTTGCAATTACAAAATATCAAACCAGCAAACTTGCCCTCTGCCGTGAACCCTGACAGAACAACTCCACAAAGCTCATTTCAAAATTCAAAGACTTTCACCATGTCCCTATAAAATTAGACCAGAATGAGAAAAGAAGGGAAAGAACAGCAAAGAAGAAGACATAAATATTAAAAGGCTTAAAGCAGAACATGGAAGTGTCTCTGAGTCACGGGTATTTTATGTCCATCTCATTTACAATGTTAGACTAGGTGTAGCTGACTTTATGAAAGCACCTCGATATAATTCAGCATCCAATGAAACACTTCACCATCTGGCCTCCTCCTGTATGACACCTACCTCAGTTTTCCCAAACTGATAGCAAAAGAGAGCTCATCTGTTTCATAACCTCACCCCCTTTGTCACCTCCCACTGACTGATATCTTATTAATGTAACTCCAGAGTCAAGTTTCGAGATTCTGAAGAGATGTAAATGATCTAGCTGGCATGACTACAAAAATATGATAATTGCAGGCAATGAACAAGGAGCTTGTAATTTTTCCCATTAATGGGGCAAATATGCAGAGTGTTCTGTCTGTGATGGTTTGATGGCATCGGTTTTATATGAGGGATTTCTAGCATTTCTCATTTCATGCTGCATCCATCATTTTCTGCAATTACTCAATTGATCCAAACCGCACTTGGAGGTTTTAAAACCAACTGAGCTTGTGTTGAGCTGAACGCTTCTGGTTCTCTCTAGATTCTCTGATGGCAGGATTTCCTCTTAAATATGACTCAATAAATGAGGCAGGAAGCACATTTCCATCAGGGGTTATTTCTACATTAAAGGCAAACTTCCTTGGAAACAAATCTGAAATCTGGGGGATAATTGCTAGCATTTCTAAAGTACGCTCAGGTTGGCAAAATGCTTTCCATGTATTATCTCCTTTGGTCCTGGGAGGTAGGTGCTATTATTAGCCTCATTTTACAGATGAGGAAACTGAGGCCGAGAGAGATTAAATCAGTTTCTTCATCTGAAAAATGAGGATAATAATAGCACTTACCTGCCAGAGTTGTTGAGGAGATCAAATGACATAATAGTTCACTTTGCAAACCTTTAAGTGTTATATAAAATGTTATTACTGTTAAGTGACTTATCTAAACTGTTATTAAGTGACTTACCTAGGGTCACTTAGTCAGTAGGTGTCTGAGTAAGGATTTGAACTGAAGACTTCCTGATTCCAAGTTTAGCACTCTATCCACTATGCCACCTCACTGTCTCCAGGTAAATTATTTCTCTCTATTGGGTCTTGGATTTTTGCAATGCAGATTGGCCCATTTTGAGCTTTTGGTAAAATATGTCCTTCCCTCTTTGGCTACAGGACGTAGCCTGTATGTTCCACAAATACTGCATATACTTCTGAATAAAAGATCTATCCAGAAGTGATTCCTATACAATAAATGGCATCAGTGACTTCATAAAAATGCTAAAAAGCCAGCATTTTTCTATTTGGTATCATCCATATTTCAGGTGTGCTATTTTTATTGGCATCTTCTCATTTCATCACTTCTGCAAGGCAGTCTCTTCTGATAAACCCCATTTATTTCTGTACGTGAAGTTATTCGGACAAGCACTTTATTATATTCGACTTTCTAAACATTCACTTGAGGTGGCGATTCAGATACCTTGGGGATGGATACTATCATTGGGCAACAAAAGCTCATTCGGGGTGTCATCATTTACCATCTTCTTTCCTGTCCTCTGCAGCTACTTTGGCTTCTCCCAAACCAAGCAGCACAACTATGTTTTTTCCAATACTACAGGACAATGTGGCTCTACATTGGTAGGAGTAGCACATTATACATGTATGTGTATATGTTCACACAAGCTCTTGTAAGGACTTGCCTATAAATGTAGTGGTTGAGGCAGATACCCAAAAAAAAAATAATAGAAGAAGGTCAGGAATAGCAAGATATGTATGTTGGTGGTAACAATCTAGTCACTGCATTTCAATTATCCAAAAGGGTTGAATAGATGTTCAAACAGATCAGAGGGATAATATGTATAGAGCTCTTTTCAAACCTTTTTAAAAGTGCTATATAACAGTGAACTCCTATGATTTAGGAGGACTGCACTAGATCAGAGGTGTCAGAGATAATGACACATAATGCATGCATCACTCCTGAATGCAGCTGAATCAGATTTAAAAGTAATTGGAAAATGTTTAACAAAATAAATAAAAATATAGTTGAACACACACAGTGTTAATATGTGGTTTTCCAAATTAATATGTGACCAGCAAAGATTCTTATGGATGATTTAGTGCCCCCCCTTTCTACTTGAGTATGACCCCACTGAACTGGATGACCTATAAGTTCTCTTCACCTGTAAATCTATGAACTATCATATTATTATTATTATTATTATTATAGTCTTAGAGAACTGAATAGAGCCCTGAGAGACTGCGTGTCTTGCCTAAGGTCACAAAATCCGGAAAAGTCACTTAACCTCTAAAGTCTCTAGGCAGATCTCTAAGAAGATTGGCTGCCAAGAAGTTGCTAACCCAATTGTCAGAGAGAGTTCTTCACCAGAGATTTTCTTGTACCAATGAAATCATAAGTCTGAATCCTATATTATCATTGACAACAAAATGCAACATAGAAAAAATTGTATTAATAATGTGAAATGTAACATACACATTCTTTTTTATTTCTTTTTTAAGATTAGATCTCTCTACTTCACACAAGTTGGAAGTGTGATATCTAATGATAAGCTAATCTCATTACTAATAGGTGCAGGATCCATTACTTGGGCTGATTGGTCCTTCCTTAGGCAGCCTGGTAGCACCTGCTCCTGCTGGTTCACCCTGTTACCATATTGGTGGCATACACTAAGTATGAACTTAGTATAGACACCTGATCAGCCTAGCCCTCTGCAGCTCAGAACTCCAGAACTCAAAGAGATCTGGCCAGCTTCAGCCTCCCTCATAGCAGGGACCACAGGTATTTCCAACCACTCCTGGCTATGTTTTTCAATGAACAAAAATCAATTTTCTCTACCTCACACCTTTACTTTCCCCCGCCCCCTCATTGAAAAAGAAAAAGAAAATGAAAATCCTTGTAACAAATAACCATAGTAGATAATAAATTCTCACATTATCTGTGTGTGTGTCTCTCTCTGTCAAAGATAACCAATAGTTTTTAGAACCACAGGCCATGCTTGCTGTCCCTATGATTCAGCACGTGGACTTATTATTCCAGATTGGCCTATTAGATTGGTCATTTTTGTGATTAGAGGCATTTGTGGAATCCAAGAGAAGGCTCCAAATAATCATAAAGACCTTTGAGAGTCTTCAAAATGACTACCATGTTCATTGGGCAAAAGCTCTTTTTTTTTCTCCAAAATCCATATTATCATGTCAACCTCCTTTGACCATAGAAAGAAAGCTTTTATTACACATCTGTGAGAGCTTGGCTGAGAACAGTAAGATTGATGGAAAAGATTACAGCATGTACATGGTGTCTTTATAACACTGCGCCACTACTATCCCTCTCTTAACGACAGCAAAAGCTTAGATCTCATTCATCATTGTTGTTGTTTTCGTTGTTGTTGTTCAGTTGCAGCTCACTCTCCCTGACCCCATTTGGGATTTTCTTGGCAAAGATAACCACCTGCAAATTTTAGACTGGAGGGCTTGTCGACTATCAACATTCAAGTGCACCAAAAAACAGGCCTGAGGTAAGTGTTGTTCACACCCTTTCACTAGATGCAGAAGCAGAAGTCTTCCAAATAGCATAATCAATATTTGTGACCTGCATGGCCTGTTCTATTTCTTAGCATCATAAAAGAAATTATCAATATTATCAGAGTTAACACACACTTTTACGTATCTGACTTAAATTCATGCAAGAATACAAAAATAATCCATGTGGAGGCGCACTTAATTTTGAGACAAATTATTTCAAATTTGAATATCCCCGAGTTATTCAGTAAACTGATATTGCCTTTATCAGGTAGGCTGTATCTATAAACAAATATTTGCATATAGATGATATATGAGAGGAAGCATAGCCAAGTGAAGAGAAAGGCAGTTTTAAAGCAAGGAAGACATGGGCTCAAGTCTTACCTCTAAGACATTCTAACTGGATAGACAGACCCTGGATGAACACTCTTAGCACTCTAAAGCAAATCTCTAGATTGCAGAGAAGATGTTGGTAGAGGGAAGTTTCAATGAAACTACAGGTCCAATTTCTATCTTCTATAATACATATCTCAGGAAATTCTTAAAAATCAATCCGAGTGCCTTATTTGTGCCCTGCATTGAGCTAGGTCCTATAGGATATATAAGGATGTCCTATAAGGACATTCCAACCTAGGTAGAAAAAGATGACCAGAAGATAGATTGACTTCATTACAGCTTGACATTATGAGACCTCATAAGTCAATTATCATCCCCAAATGAGTGGCATAGATGATAACTATAATGAGATTTCTGGAGAGGAAATTACTTCTGACTAGGGTAGACTTGAAAGTTTATGGAAGAGGTGGAATTTGGACTTTACTTTAAATGATAGAGAAAAGCCATCAAGATTAAAAAATTCAAAATATTCAGGCCATGTTGGCAGCCCAGTGACTGGAATTTGAAGGGAAGGGGGAGAAGCAGGTTAAAAAAAAAAAAGATGACCTTATAGTCCCTTCCAGTTCTAACATTCTATTATTCCATGTGTTGCAAGGCACACAAAATGGAAACAGATTATCCATTCTAAGATATTCAGAGAGCAACTGGAAATACAGCTGCGATATTCAGGACGAGTGTCATCTATTCAACAAGCATTTGTTAAGAACTTATTATGTGCCAGGGGTGCAACAAAAAAGCAATCTCTGCCCTCAAGGGCCTTACGTTCTGATGAGAAAGACACCATGAATATATATATATATGCATGTATGTATGTATGTGCATATGTATGTAGTTATATAAGTTAACCTTAGAAGGGCAGGCACTGGGGACCAGCAATAGACTCCTGTAGAAGACAGTGCTTGAGCTGAATCTTGAAGGAAGTCAAGGATTCTAAAAGTCAGAGATAAGGATCCAGAGAATTCCAGATATTGGGGAGACCAATGGAAAGCCGTGGAGGAAGGAGATAAAGTGGCATGGGTGAGGAACAGTAAGTAGACCAGGTCAGAGTAGGAGCTATAAATTTGGAAGTTATTATCATTGACATGAAGCTCTGAAAGTGAATACCCACCCTTGAAAGGAAGTATTAACAAATCTGATCATATTGGTAGGGTGACCAGCATGAAGGGACCTAAAACTTTACCATACAAGGCTCAACTGAAATAACCATGGATGTTTACTAAAAAAAAAAAAAAAGAATAAGAATAATAAGGCTAGTTTCAGTAGTTGTCTTCAAATACTTGAAGGACTGTTACCTTAAAAAAAGGCTGAAACTTATTCTGGGTGGTACTAGAGAGCAGCACTGATTCCAATAGGTTGAAACTATCTATTTCCTAGGGAGGAATATTTTGACTCAGTATGATGAAGAGATATGACAGGTAGGTAGTGCCATACATTTCATGCTGAACCTGAAATCAGGAAGTCCTAAGTTCAAATCCACTTTCAGACACTTACTAGCTGTGTCACTCTGGGCAAATCATTTAACCACTGTCTGCCTCAGTTCATCTGTAAAAAAAAAAAGTGGAGATAATAATAGCACTTACCCTCAGGGTTGTTTTGAGGATAAAATAAGATAGTATTTATAAAGTGCTTTGCAAACCTTAAATCACTATGTAAATTCTAACTATTACTGTAATAATAATTGTTATTATTATTATTCCCAATAAATAGAGCCATCCCAAAAAAGAAATGGGCCGATTCATGAGGTAGTGAGTTCTCTTTCACTGTAGGTATGTAAGCAGAGGCTGGATGACCTTTCAGAGATCTCTTAAAGAGGATCCTTTCATAGACTAGATGTTTGGACAAGTATCAATAGACTTCTAAGGTCCCCTTCCAACACTGCAGTTCTATGATTAAATATTAAAGAATTGAGTTAAAAGTAGTTTCCATTCTCAACAGATACAGATTTGTCTTGTGGTGAACATGAATGATCTTATGATTATTTATACATATCTTTATGTTTGGATTCTGACCTGGGGGGAAGCAAGATGATACCTGATATGATCTGTCGTGTTTTTACATTTGACTTTTAAATAGATTTTAAACAGATGAAATGGAGTCTCTTATTTTCTCAGGACCTGGTTCTAATTCACTGTACACCTTCCTTTGTGGCATGCTGAGGCTCTGTTGACTTCAAAGGGAGGTCTGCATGCTGATGAGAATTTAGACCACATTGTGCAGTGCAGAACTGAACTCCTCATCCATCTTACCCAACAGGGGAAAGTTTCATTCAGCACAGTTGAGAAAAGAAAACACTAACAAATATTATAGAAACCAAGGGAACAGCAGGTAAAGAAATTAGTCATGCCTTCTCTAGAGTATAACTTTTCATGCTTCCAAAATACTGCCAAAAATACTGAGTGATTTAACACAAGCTGAAATTCCAGCTTATTTTTAAATATGTATTTCTGAGGCTTCCATTTTTTAAATGTCCCTGTGTTTTCTTGACCCCATATGCCTGATTCCAGCTTCCTTAAGCATTTGCAAGGGGTAACATTTTTGGAATGCCATACCCGCGTAAGTCCTATTGATGTTAATAGGGACCACACGGCACTCTCCCACCACCACCACCACTGCCCACCAATCCTTTCTTTGAAAAGGAACATGGTATTTACAAGTCACATTTTCATCTACTCCTGCTGCACCATGTAGGAGACTTTTCTCTATAATTCATTTGGATTTGCCCTTATTGATTACTATTCATAAAACAGTCTGACTAAAATACTGTAGACTTTGGAAAAGGAATCTTGCCTAAATGTCAAGCAAGAGAAGATTAATCCAATCTGAATGGCTGTGTGTGAAAGAGGGATGAGAAAGAAAGGAAAGAAAGGAGGAAGGAAGGAAAAGAGGAAGGGAGAGAGGGAAGAATGAAGGAGTGAAAAGAAATAGAAAGGAAGGAAGGAAAGAAGGAAGGAAGGAAGGAAGGAAGGAAGGAAGGAAGGAAGGAAGGAAGGAAGGAAGGAAGGAAGGAAGGAAGGAAGGAAGGAAGGAAGAAAGAGGCTTTTATATACTGGCAAGATATTTTTCACTGTTCTCAGAAAGTCAGTTTGAAAGGTGGCTGGCATAAACTACAATGTCATCTCCCCTGGTACTAAAACACACTGGCATTCCTTAAGTAGAAAAGTAGGAATATAATTCAGTGCTTGACTAGTTGAAATGAACTTCATGGCTTCATGGTTTCTGACCCTGTGATGTAACATTTACTTTAGTCCATGCTTACACAGACACATGAAAGAGAAGGGGTGAGCAAATTATCTGCTGTATTTCAACAAGCTATGGCCAGTCTGGATGGTGTCAGTAAAATTCAGACGGAAACAAGCATTAAGATGACAAATAAATTTAAAACAAAATCTATTTGTTCCTCAATTATTCTGAGTCCAGATAATTTATGCCTTAGCTATGACTATAAAGGCTGGGTTTGCACAAAATTAAAACAACTAGTCAATTCCATCCATTCAAACTAGTTATAGACTAACAGAATGTTAAAGATGGAAGGGACGTTAAAACTAACTGACTTCACCCCCTCTTTTTACAGATAAGTGAGTAAGCAATACTCAGGAGTCCAGTGATTTTCCCAGGATCATAAATCAAAAAGTTTCAGACTCAATTCAATTCATTTTAGTAGTAATTCATTTCATATTTATTTTGTGCAAAGAACCATACTAAGCACTGTGGACACAAAGAAAAAATAAAATAGACCTGGCTTTCAAGGAACTTACAATCCGGTAGGAAACTCAAATTCTCAGCCCAATTCTTTCTTTTCTTTACCATGCTCTCTTCCCAATGAATCTTCAAATAATAGTAATAGTTGGCATTAAAAACCTCTTTACAGTTCTCAAAGCATTTTACATACTTTGATATTTGATATTTGAGCAATATGAACATTTCTTCTAATACTGGAAATCCCCAAACTAGCCATTCCCACAGACTCTAATCTGTATCCATATCCTCCCATAAATCCACAGAAGAGGATTTACCCAATAGGCTTCTGCTTGGCCTGTGATACTGTCGATGACACCTTGCTTTGACATATCTTGAGTATAAGATTTTATTGTTACTTTGGAGCAATTATAAAACTTAACAATACAGACTAAATTCCATGTGGCTTTTCCTAATCCTCCCTCCCCCAGCTGGTAATGCACTTTTCCATCTTGAAATTACTTAAGTATCTTTGTATTTACCTTTGTGCAGACTTAATGTTTACTTATCTGTGCACATTCTGAATCATCCCAATCAAAGTCCCCACTCATCAAGAGTAGGGACTTTATATTTCGTTCACTTATTTTGTCTGTTTGCTTTTTTTGTCTTTGTCCCCCCAGTCAGGAAGACCAAAGAACAAGTACCATTTCTGATACATATTGGCTGTATGACCCTGGGCAAGTCACATAACTCTGAGTAGCATAGGCAGCTCTCTACATGCTTGGCACAGTCTCTGACACATAGTAAGCACAATATAAATGTTAGCTATCATCATTAATATTACTATTATTATTCAAAGAGTATAGATTGCCAGGCAGTGTTGATTTGAATTAGAGAGGATATTATCTTACAAAGAATTCCTTACACTAGTGAAATCACAGATCTGAAAAAAATCCCTAATGCCTAGCATAGAGTAGGTGCTTAATAAATGTTCATTTCCTTTCTTTCTTCTTCCTTCCTTCCTTCCATCCTTCCTTCCTTCCTTCCAAGAAAGTCTGAAGTATGGCAACCTAGGTTGAGAATGGACATTGAAAAGTCATTGAAACTAGTCCAAGCAATGACCAAAAAAAAGCATCAATTAGGAGAAAAACAATAGTCTGGCTGGTTATTGGGTGTTATGAGGCCCTCAAGAAAAGCTGTTAGAGTCTTCCTATCTCCTTCCTTTTTGGTCATTTATCTTGATACTAAAGCTATCTCAAACCCATGAGCAATTGGGTGTGCTTTCACAAGCTTCCATAAAAGGGAGGGAGGAATGAGGGCCAACTGAACCATGCTAACAAGGAAAACAGAAAGCCCAGATCACAAAATTTTAATCAGCCAAAGTACCCCAGCCTGAACACATTCGACCAGCATCCCCATGAGACAACACACTTACCACTCCCCTAGGTCCCTTTCAGTGCAAATTGCCCATTGCACTTGCAATGCCAGATGGAAATGAGAAAACGTGTTGCAATGTAATCAGGCATCAAAGTTAAAATGAATTTCATAAACAGCACTAAGCCTCGCTCACATTTTCAAACCTCTCTTGGCACATTGCTTTGGTCTTCTGCATTCATTTTGCCAGCAGACGTCCACTTAAAAAGTCCTCTTTTAAATGTAACATTTGCAGAGAATGCACTTATGTAAATAAACCTTGGGAAAATGAGGCTGTTATGATTAAAGCATAAATGTGGGCAGATGCCATGGAAGACACTGTTCTTTTAACACACACACACACACACACACACACACACACACACACACACACACCATGTAAAGAACTGAAAATGGGAATATATTAAAAGTCAACATTTTTATACTTACATTCAACATTGTGAATGCCCAGATTTCCAACTTGGGGGGGGGGGCTCACACTCCTACACATCGATGAGAAATATCTCTCATTTTCTACCCAGGGTGGAGATCATAAGGAGTGCACATTCTTTCATGCCATAGCTTTAGGCAGTCTTTGTACCAGTATTTTTTTGTTAAAATGCCAGAGTTGTCAATGGCTGCCCATTTTTACTATGCTGTATAATTCCACAGACGTTGACATGTGTCACCTGTGAGGCAGCTACATTTTGCCAGCTTTCTGCGCTCAACGGGGAGGAATCGATCGTCAGCTTTCATTAGGTGGGAGAAGTAGACCATTGGCATACAAAATTATTAAAAAATAAATAAGAGAGCTTTCTGCCTGGGAACTAGACAACTGTCGTTCTGCAGTCATTTGAATTATTGAATGGGGAAAATAAAAGCCATTCTAGTCTTCTCTTTTTGCCCAGATGAACCATCTGAAACGCAAGTTGATTTTTTTCAGATTCTTTCATCCCCTTGGCTTGTTAGGATTTATCCTTGAATGTTCTGCTCAGTGCACTCTGCATGGAATGCTGTCATGTACTTATCCAACAATCTTCTTTTTCTCTTTAATAGAAAACTTTTAAAGAAAATAAAGCCCACAGTATTTGCCAAACTATTAAACGTAACATGCAAGGGTGAGCCTGTACATGGAGCAGGGAACATCACAGAAAGCGGAAATTTTGTCATTTCTGTAAAGCTTCTCATTCCTATGAGATCCTTAGAGAGACTTTGTAGGCCAGGTCTACTAGATAGAAATCCACCCAAATGACAAGTGGAAATTTTTCATTTGCTTCCCAGTAGCCTGAGGAGTGGAAGGAAAATTGGAATTATTGACCAATGAGAGGATGGATTTACGTTGGGGTTTTGGTTTGGTTTGGTTTTTGTTTGGGGGGAGAGGGGTTGTTCGTTTGTTTTGGTGAATAGGGCAGCCCAGTATAATGGAAGTGTCCTTAGATTTAGAACCAGAAGGCCTGGGTTTGATTCCCAGTTCTTCCATTCGATAACTAGCTGTCTTTGGTCCTCTTATCCAGGCTTTACTTTCCTCACTTGTAAAATGTGGGGGCCCTCTCCTGTACTAAATTTAAGATCTATGAACCCAAACATGTGGAAGTACCAATACTATCCATGTTTGTTAACATGTTCATCAATTAATCCTCTCTCAATTCACATAGCAAGGCACAAGATCATAGAGTTAGAGCAGACAGGAATCTGAGCGGTCATCTAGACCAACCCTCATCATTTTGTTGCTGTTGTTGTTGTTGTTGTTGTTGTTGTTGTTGTTTAGTTGTGTGCACCTGACTCTTTGCAACTCCTTGGACCACAGCACACCAGACCCATCTAACCTTCACTATCTCTCAAAGTCTTTCCAGGTGCATATTCATTGTTTCCTAATGCTAGCTATTCATCTCCTCCTCTGCCAACCCCTTTTCCTTTTGCCTTCCATCTTTCCCAACATCGTGGTCTTTTCCAATTAGTCCCATCTCATTTTTTCACAGAAAAGGAAACCAATGAGGTGGAATGCTAGCCTCATTCACATATGGAAAAGTCAGTCGGTCAACAAACACTGATTAATTACCTTAGTTAATAACTCAACTGAAAAGGTTCACTTTCATGAAAACTAACCCCATGTAACTGCAGTCCACTGAGAACCAGTGTTATATAGTCAGAAGGGAACCAAAAGGTCATTGAGACCAATCTCAATTTACATGGAAGGAAACTGAGGTACAGAAATGGCCCTAGGACCACATAGCTCATAAGTATCTAAAATGGGATCCAAACCACCAAAGAGACAAAGACAAAGACATGTAAAACCCTCCTTTCATCCCCCCCTTTCTCATATATCTACCCATTTTCTGTATTTACAGCTCATATTGGTTCATAACTAAGCACATCGCTGAGAAAAGTAGCCTTGCTTGGGGTCAGGATTGAGGTAAGAGTTGGATTAGAAGAGAAAGGGCATCTTTGCATCTACAATGTTAATTTATCCCAGAATACAAACACACACATACACACACACACACACACACACACAAGTACGTATATGTTAAAGGCCCACTATAAGAAAGAAGTCCAAGGGGCAACTAGGTGGCACAGTGGATAGAGCACCAGCCCTGAAGTCAGGAGGACCTGAATTCAAATCCAGCCTCAGACCAAACACTTGACTCTCGCTAGCTATATGACCCTGGGCAAGTCACTTAACACCAATTGCCTAAAAAGAAAAAAAAGAATAAAGAAAGAAGTCCATAGTCAGGGGTAGTGAGATATTCTTCAAATACATAGGGAGGCATGATTTGACTGGCACCATTATTGAATCTATCATGTCCTGGTGTTTTTTTTAACTCTCTTTTAGAAATGGGGCCTTAAGTTAATCTGTATTTTTAGTCCTATTTTACATATTGAGAAATTGTGACCTAGAAAAAAAAATAACCAATCCTGAAAAAAAAAACTCATAAAGGAAACTAACCCAACTAGCACCTTGTATGCAGTCAGCACCCAGTGAATGTCAAATAGCTGAATGAGTGAATGATACACAGAATCTTCTGATGGCACAGTTCGCAGCTGACAGATTTTACATCCCATGTCACAAGGCGTATGGATGGTAATCAATTTGAAAAGTGAGAAGTTTGGTGTTAACCATATTCAGCAAGATGGGTGGAGGAAGTCTTTTGCTTAAAAATGACTTCTGGGTTATCCTTAAATTTTCCCTGTAATGCTGAGTCCTATACAGTTACAAGACATATTGAAGATCCATCATCTGCTGAAGTGAGCCCATTTGTTAACCTTGGTACAGTCACTAACTTATGGAAAGAGCCACCCAATGTCACATCAGCATGGGAAGTGCTCGTGAAAAAAAAAAAAGGAGGGGGGGTGGCAATGTGCTTTTGAATCAAACACTGTTTGGATTTTCACCATAGAGTGCCAAGCTTGGAGTCAGAAAGATCTGGAAGTCAGGAAGATCTCACCCTCTGACAAGTACTGTTTCGGTATTTCTGATCACAGTAACTTACCCTCTAACTCCCCTCCCCCATCCAAACAACTCCCAAAGACTGTAAGTTGTAGAGAAGATTCATTGGTAGAAAATATAGACTCATACATATGCTCTGTTTTAAGGACATTTCTGCAATATATGCATATTTATTTATGAATTAGATACATGTTCTACTGTACTGGTACTTATACCTGTTATAAAACATATGAAAATGCAAATTTCAAAAGGATGAGGTAAAGATGAAATTTTTTATTTGGCCCTAAATTCAGTAAGGAGCCTCAAGTATTTACCAAGTAGGGGAGTGACAAAGGAAGACTTGTGCTTCAGGAAGATCACTTGACCAGCTTTGAGAAAAAGAGATGGGCATCAGAGGAATTTGAGAAAGGGTAACTAGTTAGAAAACTATTGTAATAGTCCAGGAGAGAGTTGATAAGGTCTGAAATAAGGTGGTGATATGTGAATGAAGGGAAGAGAATGGAGGAGAGATAACATTGTGGAGATCAAATCGACATGACTTACCAACTGATTGAACGTGAGTGGTGAGGGGAAGTGAGGAGTTGAGGATGACACCAAGAGGTTAAGAACTTGTAAAAGTGGAAGGAGGATTTTAAGGAGAAAGAAAATGAAATAAGATGCATGGGAAAAATAACAAATGACCCCTTCCTGCTCATCCTACGGAACTCCCACAGTATGAACAAAACTGAAGGGTGAAGGGAGAGCCATTGAACTCTACTCACCAACCATCATAGAGCCCACACCACAGTGGGGCCCCTGCCCCACTCACAAGTTGATCTAGGAGGCAGGGTACAGGTGTGTTAGAGGCAAGGCATATTTTACCTAAGCAGATGCTAGCGAAGATAGTAATTAAGTCATAATAGCCCTGAGACAAATGAGAAGGGAGGAGGTTAGGAGCTTTTATGGTCAAGAAAAGCCAACAGTAGGAGGTTCAGAATAAGAAATTGTCTGATGATAATGGGTGACAGAAGGATGCAATTGTGTTGAAGACAATCCTAGCAAAAAGAACAAGCAATTGTTTAGATAACTTGGAAAATGAAAATTTACCACAAATTAAGTGTTAATCAGCTGCAATCAATGGGAGAAAGGATGACATGGACCCAGTTGTCACTCATCCCCTCTTTGGAACGATCCAGTTTTTATAAGCATAGTACCAAGAACACTGAGTTTGGAATCCCACCTCTGTCACAACCTCCCTTGGCCTCAGTTTCCCTATATGTAAAATGAGAAGTTGGACCAGATGACCTCTGAGGCCCCTTCCAACTCTAAATCTGCAATCCTATGAGTCTCTGCTCCATGCCAACAGTGGGCCATCAAAGAAGTATGACAGACATTCAAGAAACCAGAGAGAGAAAATACATTTAACTATGTAAAATTTAAACCTGCTTTAGAATAAGTCTTGCATTGATGTTATCAGGTACCCAGTCATATTTTCTAGGTGAATAGCTAGGTAATTTGAAGGTCTCTGTTCTTCAGTCTTCAACTATCCTCTATCCAGCTCCCAGTACTTATCTCTAAACCTTCTTTGTTCACTTTGCAAGGAGACCCTGTTAATTGAACTTTCACTTCTATCCCTCTCTCTTCTCTTTTCCAGGACTATTTGTTCTCTTATCCTGAGATGTACTTCTTGCATATGTATAAGATACAAAAATTTACTAAAATTCATTCTAGCACTGATTAGAAGCAATGCAAACAACATTCCCTAAATCTTGTTCAAATTCTGTACTGTAACTAGGAAGAAATGACTAGGCTTTTTTTTTCCTCAGAGCACCAAAACTCAGAGGGAGAAAAAATTTAAAATAATGTTTTTAAACACTATATAATTTTAAATTGTGTGGCATTAACTTCTTTCAGTAGCAGAGAAACAACTCAGTTTAACAGAGCTATAAATATGATCAGCTAAAACCTTATGGCTGCTTCTTCTACCTGACAGGCATAGCCAAGGTGAATTACTCTCCTGTCCAGCTCTACCCTCTTTCCCCTGGGCAATGGCCTCTGCAGCAGCATCCTCATGGTGCTAAGAAGTAGCATGGAATATTTGAGGAAAAGCTTGACTTGGAGTCAGGAAGGCTTGGGTTTGAACTCTGCATTAGACATTTACTAACAATGTGAACCTGGGCAAGTCACTTAAATCTCTCTAAGCCTCAGTTTCCTAACTATAAAACGGGGCTTCAAAATATCACAGAGTCATTATGACAATCAAATGAGAAACAGTGCATAAAACCCCCAATTTCTTCTTTGTGTACTCGAAGCTTCAGTCAAATTTACTTACTTTCTGCTTCCTGTACACGACAGTCCAGCCCTTACCTCCATTTCTTTGACCAGGCTGCTGGAGTAGTTTGCCATTTCCTTCTCCACTGTGTCCCCATTTTACAGATAAGGAACTAAGGCAAATAGACCCAGGGCCACATAGCTAGTGAGTGTCTGAGGCCAGATTTAAACTCAGATCTTCCTGACTCTAGGCCCAGTACTCTACCCACTGCACCACCTAGCTGTCCTTCTTGGAGCCACTAGGCACCTCCAAAACTCAGCTTACGTATCTCTTTCAAGAGTCCTTTCTTGATTTTTCCCAATTGTTTGGACCTGACACGCACAGAAAATCACCAGGTATGTACTTTGAACATACCTTCCGTACTGTATAGCCTGCTCAAGCATAGTATAAATTCCTTGAGATAAGGGACTTCCTCATTCTTGTATTTATATTACCCAGCACTTAGCATAGTATCTAGAATATAATGGGTGCTTAATAAATTAGAAGCAAAACAGATAATGAAACGGATCAAGTGCAGCATCTGGAGTCAGGAAGATCTGAGCTTGCTCCCAGCCTCAGACACTTAGCTGTGTTCCTCTGGCAAGTCATGTAACCTCTGATTGCCACAGTTTCCTCGTCTGTAAAATGAGGGCAAAACTAGCACCTACTCTGAGGGTAGATAATATTTGTAACACCCTTGGCAAACCTTAAATTGCAACATAAATGCTAGCTATTATTATTATAAATGCTTGTTGATAGGCTGATGTGAAACACTTTGTAAACACAAAGGTGCTATACAAAGTTTAGCTGTGACTATTTTTTGTGGTTCTTCATTTGGGAGGTCAGCGCTTATTAACTCATAAACATTTCAGGTAAATATCTCACAAACTTTATAAAGCGATTGCTGAATCTAACATGCTGTTTCAAAATAGTGTTCAATCTTTAACAAAAATTTATTCCCAGGTTTAACTTTGTAAGGTAGTGTGGAGTAATAGAGAGCCAGTCTCTGAGTCAGGAAGATGTGAGTTCCAGTCTTGCTTCTGACACACCTGACCCTTAGCCTCTGAGTGTCCCAAGAAAGTCTTCAAGACCATAAAACTCAGGAAAAGTGCAGATATGCATTCATTGGTAGAGGGAGTTTTCCCATCAAGTCAAGTCAACAGGTATTTATTAAACACTTGCTATGGATCAGCCACTGGGCTGAGCACATACACAGTTAAATTATATGTTTAACGTGTAATTTATCAGAAAAAAAGAAAGAGTTTGTGTTCCCAGTGAGTTTGCATTCTAATGAGGAGAAACAAAATATAAAAGGGGACTGAGAAGAGGGGGGAAGGGAAAGGTACCAAAAGGAGCATGAGTCCAGAGAGTGAATGATGACTTGTCTGGGTCAAGGGTGTGCTGGTAAGTGTTTAACAATAAACTATGGGGAGTGGGAGAAAGATCTACCCATGACACACTTTTAAGTTTGATCTACACTATTAACACTTTCTTAAGTCTAGACTATAGATATCAAACAGCAGCCAGCTGGCAGTGCTCTTGAGGGCTTGGGAACAAGAGTAAAATAAAAGTACAATAAAAATGTAAGCAATATTAATATGTGGTTTTCTAAATTAATATGCAGCCTGCAGGGTTCATTATTTTCCTTTTTTTTAGTCATTTCAGTTGTGTTTGACTCTTCATGACCCCATTTGGGGTTTTCTTGCCAACAATACCGGGGTGATTTGGCATTTCCTTCTCCAGTATGTCCCCATTTTACAGATGAGGAATGAAGGCAAAGGATTCTAACTCAGGTCTTCCTGACTCCAAGTCCAGCACTGTGCACGCCTTGTGGCCCCAAAGTAGTTTAAATCCCACTTTAATATTTGTAAAAATACTGCTTATTAAGGTTGTAGCCTTTCATCATGTTTCAGCAAGCAGTCAATGGGAATATTCACTATTAAAAAGCTTCTTAAGTTTGGTTGGTGACTGTTGAGACTGATGGCACTGGCCTTCTTCCACGTCTGATTGGGTTTTGACAACATGCATGTGGCTTGAAGAAAAAGTCATTTTGGCAGTTAGAGATTTTTTTTAGAAAGGCAGCTAGATGATTTAAAAAGACTAGCCATGAAGACCCAACTACAACTGGTTGTTTCAACCAAGTAGGCACTTGCTTGGTCTCTTTTTCCTTTGTCCAGAGTTATGGTTTGGCAAATAAGGACATGAATTTCAATCTCAGTCCTGCCAACCACTACTTGTATAACTTTGGGCAAGTCATTTCATCTTTCTTGGCCTTAATTTCCCCAAAACCAATTCATCTCCCTTGGCCTCAGTTTTGTCATCTGTATAATGAAGGAGGTAGATTTGGTAACCATTGTGGTTTCTTGTGGATTGAAATCTATGACTCTATGATCCTTCAGCAGATATTTCTTTTTTAAATCTTTCTAAATCCCGAAAAAAAAAAGAAACATTTCTAAGCTTTATTTGGGATATTGAATTAACACTTTTGTTCCTTACCTTTTTTTCTTCTTAGCTGGTAGGGTTCTCTTAAAATCAATTCATTATGTTTTTAAATACTTAAGGATAAGTACAAATCCTATTTGTTCAGACCAGTAACTTGTTGTTTCCAACAAGAGACAGACTGAAGTCTCCAACTGCATGGTGATAAAACCAGGCTAGAACACTGACAATTAAGAGGTTGATTGTCATCCAGTATGGTGCCTTATATATAAGTGCTTAGGAAATGTTTGTTTACATAAATTGAGAGCAGATGAGAGAAATTTGAAACAAAGATCACTAAACAAATAAGCTCATCTTTGAGAAAATTTTTCTTCTACTATCATGGAGGCACAGCCAGAGACAGTAACAGTGACTGCTGAAGTCCCACTAAATTATTTAATTATTTTTTTCAAAAAAAAGTCAAGAGGTTGATTTGGAGGTCCAAATGAGATGGTAGCTTTTTTTTTGGTCCTCTGGTTTTAGCTACTCTTCCCAGATTCAAAGCATGTGACTTCTTTCATATATGAAATTGGCTAGAGTCTTCAGCTTTGAAGAATAACCAAGTCCAGGATATTGCATTCCATCTTTACAATGAAATGCAGATTTCCAAGGAAAAGCCAAATGCTGCACTTGAAAACATCCAAGAAGATGTTACCTCAAAATTATTCCAGCTGGTGAAATTTAGGAAGATGAGAAAGTTTCATATGGGAATGTGTTCTATATTTTCATTTATTATTCTAGTATTTTTGTTTGATTGCTAATTGGATAGACTGTGATTTAGTTCAAACCATGCTTTTGATTCCTCCTATTAAACTTTGAAATTTCCAAAGATGTGTGGACAAGTGTGTAAACTTTAGTAAGACAGCCTTCCCTATCGAAGTCAGTCATTTCATTTGGGAACTACAAGGCAAAAGTAATGTGACCTTCTTGGCCCACCTTTAATGACATACAAAAAATGATCATGTTTTTCTATCTCATTTGCCTTCATGGAATGACTTGGTTTTCCTTTCTTATTGCCTTATTAGCCATGTATTTCTCACCTTTGAAATCACAGAATCATAGAACCTTAGAGTTGGGAGGACTTTGGAAGTCACCAATTACAACTTCTTACTCACTGCAATAATTCCCTCAAATTATCACAGAATCTCAATATTGACTTCAAAAGCCATTATAGTTCAACCATTACTTCAAGTTCATAGTTTAATATAAATTTCCTCTGCCGCTTACCCTGCAAGTGGTCATTGATTGAAAACCTCTAATGAGGAAGAAGCTACTATTTCTGGAGGCAACCCATTCTGCAATTGAATACCTCTAATGATATCGTGTCTAAATTTTCTCTTTATAACCTTCACACATTTTATCCAGTTCAGCCCTCTGGGACCAAATTAAAACAAGTATAATCCCTCTTCCACATGAAAGCTCTTGAAACACTTGAAGAAAACCATCATATTAGCCATTAGTCTTCTCTTCTCCATGTTGTATGTTCCCATTTTTCTCAACTGGTCCCCATGTGGCATGGACTCAAAACCCTTCACCATCATCAACTGCCCTCATCTGGATACTCTCCAACTCATTGGTATCATTTCTGAAAGAGATTTTGCCCAGAAATGATCATGGTACTCTTCTTGATATGATCTGATTAGGACAGGCTATAATGAGACCATTAGTTTCCTGGTCTTGGACACTGTACCTCTCAATGTAGCCCAAGATTACATTAGTTTTCCTGGCTACCATATCAAATTGTTGACTCATATTGAACTTTCAGTCTTCTTATAACACCAGATCTTTTTTCAGATAAAGTACTTGTCAAGCTATGTCTCCCCCATCTTGTACTTATAAGGTCAAATTTCCAAACCCACATGCAAGACCATACATTTCATTTTATTTAATTCAAACCAGTTTTCTAGCTTGTCAAGATCTTTCAGAATCCTGATTCTTTCATCCAGTACATTAGCTTTCCCTCCAAGCTTTAGATCCTCTGAAAAAATTGATCAGTGTGCCATAATTCATCGATAAAAATATCAAACAGCACCAGACCAAGCACAGATCCCTGCAACACTACACTGGAGACTTCCTTCCAATCAGAAAGTAATTAATTAGTTACTATTTGAGTGTGGCCATTCAACAAACCCTGAACCCAACTGATTATTCTATCATCGAGTGTTCTCTCTACCTTTTTTGCAAGAAAAAAACATCAGGGATTTCCACAAACTCTGCTAGGTATCTAGCAAATCTAAGTATCTGGGAATCTAGGTAAGCTATATCTACTGCATTCTTCTAATCTTTACCCGGTAACCCTTCCCAAAAATGAAATGATGGCAGTTTAGTTGGACATATTCCCGATAAAGCCACACTGAGTCTTTGGAATCATTACTTCCTTCACTAGCCATTTAATAATAAACCATTTAACAATACTAGCCAGAATTTTGACAGGAATAAAAAGCAAGTTAGCTGACATATAGTTTTATTCTCTTCTCTTTCTTGAAAATTGGGACATTTGTCCTTCTTCAGTGCTGAACTACTCCTCCTGATCTTCACCGTTATTTTCCTAGATCACTGTCATCAACTCAGACAGCACATCTGTCGGGTCTTTTAGCTCCTGGAGCTGTAAATGATCTGAGCCTAAGGCCTTGAACTCATCAAGAACAGTGAGGTGCTCTTCGGTTAGCATTTTACTTCTCTTGGGTAACCCTTTCCCATTAGCTTTTTTTGTTTTGTCCTTTCCAGCCCAAAGGGTCATTTTACCTGGCAGAGGAAACAGAAGCAAAGCAATGGCTAACCAGTTCTAACTCATGGAGTGGCTGTCTTCCAAACTCTGGAGACTGAAGAAAACTTTTATTTAATTATTTAGCTTTTTATCATAGACTCATAGATTGTCCCAGTTGGGCACAATAACATAATAATAGCTATATAGCACTTAAAGGTTTGCAGAGCTCTTTATATGATCTCATTTGATAATCACAACACCCCTGAGAGGTATGTGCTATCATTATCGCCATTTTAGAAATGAGGAAACTGAGTCAGACAGAGGTTAAGTGATATGCCTTAGATCACACAACTAGCAAGTTTCTGAGGCAGGATTTGAACTCAGGTCTTCCTGACTTGAGGTCCACTGTTCTATCAACTATGCCACCTAACTGCCTAGGTGGGTAATATCTACCCTAAGCATGGATTCTCTCTACAATATCCCACAGGATGGTCATCCTACCTCTTCATCCAGCATCTTCAATGATGAGATACTCATTATTGTTCATTCGGGGATAGCTTTAACTATTTTTTAAAGTTCTTACTTGAAACAACTTGAATCCTGTCTCCCATATTGTAACTTCAACCCACTGGTCCTAGTTTTCCCTTTGGAGTCTAAATTGATGACAATGATCATGACTTCTGAATTATTCTTTCCCATAGACAAACATTCTCAGTTCTCTCAATTGATGCCAGTCATTTTTGCCTGGTTTAGATTCCCCTCCATTATGGTTACCTTCTTCTAGAGATACTTTGCAGCTTGTTAGCTTCCGTTCAAAAAATGTTACCTAAAGACATAAATGTAATCATCCAGTCATGATATGACCAAAGCATAGCACAGTCACTGTAGCCCGGACATGAAAAAATATACACTTCCGAGCCAAATGGCTCCATCCAGGGGTCAATAACAGGTCTAAAACAGTAATCTTTAACTACATAAGCATAGCTTGACCATACCCATTGCTGGTTCAGTAACAAGTTTTCCCTAGCAATTTATATTCTGCTAAGGTTTCATTTTCTGTGCATAGGGCTAATTTTTTTTGCATGTGCCGTGAGAACCCTTTTCCCACCTAGTTTCATAAGAAAGAGAGCACCAAACATTTGTTCTTTTCATTTGTAAATGTTGGGTGTCATCCAGCAAAACTGTCCTTTCTTCCCGGACCCTCACCCCAAGCACAATGCCTTTCTTCTCTTCTAAACAGAATGGTCTTTCCCTTGCCTGCTCCAATAACACCATCCATCATAGCTCAGGAAAAGAAAAGTAGTCATTGTATGGAGCCTTAATGCTTTTAAAGGGAAAAGCCAAGTTCCCCAGGAAAGCCTGATCCTCCCTGCCTTAAAGTAAAGAATTTTCTCAGCACTTTGCAAAAGAGGGTACAGTACAAAGTACCATACAAAGTAGTATAAAGGTGAATGCAGGAGAGAGTCCAAAAGAAAAGTCTAAAAAGAGCAAAATGGAGACACCTAAACAAGGAAAGAATCCAAGAATCAATGAAACACAGAGTAACAAAAGAGCCCAGAGGAGGAAGGTATCATTACTCATAGGATACTATGAGTAATTTCTTTCTTACCAAAATATACAGTGCTCCAGAAATTGTCCAGTTATACTTACAAAATGAAATTGGCCCTTATCCTTCAATTTAAAGATTACCTTCCCAGGAGAACAATTTCTACAATTTACAACATTGTAAAGATAAACGACTTTGAAAGGCTTAATAACTCTGAACAATTCAATGAACAGCCACAATTCCAGAGAACTGATGATAAAGCATGCTAAGCCACCTCCTGACAAAAAGGTGAAGGATTCAGTTGCAGACCGAGAAATGCTTTTTAGACATGGCCGATGTGAGAGTTTGTTTTGTTTGACCGTATATATTTGTTACAAAAGTTTTGTTTTTCTTTTTCTGTAATGAGGGGAGATTGAGAGGGCAAGAAAATAATTTTTTTTTGTTCATCAAAAAAATTAAATTTAAAAACCAAGATAAAATGACAATCCAAAAACTTTGGGGACCTCTCAGAAAATATTTTCTTGGTGATAATGTTAGTACAAAGAGGCAGAAAGGCATAGTAGATAGAGAGCTGGCTTAGGAGTGAGGAAGACCTAGAGGCAGTATGGGGGCATGGTACATAGAGTGTTGAGGCAAGAAGACCTTTCTGGCTATGTGACTCTGGGCAAGTCATTTAATCTCTCTCAGACTTGGTTTTCCCACCTATAAAATGAAGATGTTAGGTTTGTGGCCTCAAAGGTTCCTTCCAGCCCTAAATCTATGACCCTGTTGATGGGGGTGTGGGCCCAAGGCCATTTTGTCTACTGGCCCCAGCCCTTCACCTACCTTTGAAAGCCTTAGCCTTACCTTTTAATCTTATTCAGATGCGCCTTTGCCTTGCCCTAAAAGAATCTGGCTCCCTTTTGTCTATGGGCCCCAGAAAGCCCTTACTCTGGTCTTAAACAATTCCTTATAGGACTACCCTTACCTCCCTTTGAAAGCCCTAGCCCCACCTTTTGATCTTATGCAGATGCCTTTCAAAATTCTGCCTTCCAGTTCACTCCATTATCTATTCCCATTGTTTATTCAATCTCTCAGACCTCCCAATCAGAATTCTTACCTAGACCCCTTTTCTCAGCCCCCTTCTCTGTCCACCCAAAGTTACTTCAGTGTATAAAAATTCCACCCTGGCCCCCATTCAGATGCTGAGAATCTCATGCCCAAAAGGCTGAGACCTTCTTATGCCTGCTAGTCCTTACTGGCGTTGAAGAGGTCTAGGACTTTTGGGGTGCTGCTGGAACCCCAAGATCACGGTACCAGGCCATGTCTGAAAGAATTCAACTCAAGTCTTCTTCAGCCAGAGGAAAAGTTCATTAGTGATAAAACATATAGGCCAGGTGACGCCCATGAAGACAAGTGGGCATGAGAGGTTCTCAGCCTTTTGAGCGTGAGATTCTCAGCCCTGAATGAGGGCCAGGGTAGATCTTATATACTTTGGGTGACCAGGGAAGGGTCTGGGAAAATGGCCTGGGAAAATGGCCTGGGAAAATGGCCTGGGTGAGAATTCCCAGAGATTGGAATGTCTAAGAGATTGAATAGACAATGGGAATAGATAATGAAGGAACTGAAAGGTATCTGAATGAGATTAAAAGGTAGGCTAAGGCTTTCAAAGGGAAATGAGGGGCTGGGGCTGTAGACAAAAGAGGAGCCAGATTCCCTTTGGGGCAAGGGCCAAAGACCTCAGCTTGGGCCACACCCCATCACTGTCACCTGGCCTATGTGTTTTATCACTAATAAACTTTTCCTCTGGCTGGAAGAAGATTTGAGTTGAATTCATTCAGGCAAGGCCCACGTTGCAATCTCGGGGGTACCCAGCAGCACCCCCAAACCTCTAGACCTCTTCACTATGAGGTGGGTTCAAGCCTCACCACATACTGGCACATTCTATTTCTCTACACAACATGAGGGGACAATTGGAACACAATGACTGTCAACCTGTCATTCCTTATTGTTGCCACATGAGCAGCCAGTCTTCTTTTCCTATAATACATTGCTGTGATGACACTTTGTTTCTTCTTCACCTTTAGAGTTCATTGTTTATATGCTTTCATCTGCTCATACCCACTATGCACCTGTCTGTTGCCTTCCATGTGATCCTCATCTTTAATTCTTCAAAAGCAGTTATAAAACATGCCACACTGCCCTATATCAACAGTGGTCACATGATAATGCTGAAAATGACAGGCCTTTGTTTTCATGGGAAGCTTGTGAACAATGAACTAGCTTTGCAGTTTTCTGAAGGCTATACAGCCTACTGTGCTCCTGCTGCTCTATCCTGGACCCCACTTACTGCCCATCTGTACTATTTGTCCCCAATATACATATTGATGCACAAGCTCTATAGGAAGCCCATAAAATGCATGTTGAAATCTGGGCAATAAACAGTCTTCATCTACTTGATCATTCCACGCGAATTGAGGGGCCAAACTCCTTTGAGTGATGGTAGATGTCTTCCAAAATGCTCTGCAGTGTTCCAGGGCTCAATTCAATCAGCCAATGTCACCTACACACAGATGACTGGAGTACCTCACTATTCATAGGAAATCCCTCCTTGAGCAGGACTCTGAACTGGATTTTCTCCACCGTGGTGAAAATCTGTGGCAAGCATACATTTCCCTCTTTTGTTCCTTACATGGCATTTATCGTCATCATCATTTAACAGTTATTTCTGTTGCTACAGATTTCAAGGAATCTTGAATGCTTTTGATATTTGGATGAGAGATTCCTTGTCACAAGAGTCAGTAAGAAACTGTTTTGTCCTACCAAACCAATGTTTTTGTTGTAATCAACAATGACAATGAGAACAATGTTATCTTTTAGTTTCTACAACTTCCAGTTAATTGTAAAATGACAAAGATACGGTCCATCATTGAGTACTGCTTATTAAAAAACCTACCTGTTCCTAGCACCCTCATTAATACTGCCTTCAGTCCACCTATAGATTACTATAGATTCATACGTAGATTATCATCATATCATATATATGATCAATCATATATAGATTATTCTACAGACTAACCATATAGATTTATAATTATGATGGTTCTCTCAATCACCTTTTGGGGCATTAATAAGAAGATTTTTTTTCCTTTTGTATATTCTCCAGATATCTAATACATCAGTCTTTCAATCAACATCCTCACAATTTTGCTCACTCCAGCTCAGGTCCTGTCTCTACATATATTTGGTTGGATTTTTGGTGCTTTATCCATCTTTGTTTTCTTTTGAGCCATTTCTGCTTACTCTATAAGCAAATCTGGGATTGAGATGTTATAGGTCCACTGTAATTGATGACAAAAACAGTTTGTTATATTTTTTTTGCAAACCATTTCTATTTTTCTTCTGTTTGTTGTCCTATCTTCATCCATCATTGCCCTTGGCATGACTTTGTTGAGATAGATACCTTGCCAAGCTTTCCTTGAAATGGTTTTACTCTCTACTGTTTCTCTCTGATTTATGATTCTACACTGCCAATCATTGTACATCATTCTTCCTAAGAATGATGTTTACACTCTAATCTACTGAAACTTTTAGCAAGTGAGTCTGATGTCTGCCAAATTGCCTCCTGGGTCCTTTTCGTCTCCTTTTCATGGCACTTAATGTACATTGGTTAAATGTCTGACTCTGATTATTAGGTTGTTAATATCATTTTTGTCGCCATTTCTCATTTTAATTTAGGTCAGAGTTGAGTTGTTTCACTTCTCCATGGTTCCTTTTCCCCATTTTCATTATTTCTTCTTGTTGTCTTTGTACATACAATAAAAACCACTCTGCTGCCTCATTGCTTTGCCTCTCCAAGGAGTTATCCTTCCATTTATCTCCAACTTTCTTCTTCCTTCTAGTTTCACATCAAGAACGATGTGATTCAGTTCCTCCAGCAATGTTTACTAATTAGTCGTTGGACATGAATCTCCCATCGAGTACCAAGAGTCAGATTAAAGTTAATTTATATTTTAAACACTGTTTGTTAGCATATTCTGCCCCTTCTATGTCTTTGACACCATAGCAGCAGAAACCAAGAAGACACACAGAAGAACTATTTCTTTTCTTTGTTCCATGGGCTGGGATGAGAAAAAAATATCATTGTAAGGAAGCCAGCTTGCTGGGCTTGTGCCTTTCCACAATTATCTAGGCTAGTCCTCATGAAACAGACTCAGCCTGTTGCTAAGACAATACACAAAGCCTTCCCAGCATGGTAGAACCTCCCAGAGCTTATGCTCTGTTGACATAGCCTCCAAGAACTCAAGGACAACTTAATGCCACAACGAGGCATCCAAATTAGGGCTTTGTTTAAAAATGGCAGTTCTAAAGGCAAGTGGCATCTTTTCCTGGGGCTGATATGTCCCAACACAGTGGAAGAGTTAGTAAGGACTTAAGAAATGCTTCTTGTTATTTCATTCATTCAATTGGCCTTACCATAAAGAAGAAATGTAAGGTAGTAGATGGAATATTGGACTTGTTTGGCTTGAATCCCATCTCAGATATTTACTATAGGTGTGATGCTAGGAAAGTCACCAAACATCTCTGAGCCTCACTTTCCTAATCTGTAAAATGGGAACAATAATATAGGCTTGATTATGGATCAAATGAAAATATATTCTTGAAACACCATATAGATTTCAGATATTTTCATTTGTTTATTTGTATAAAAAAAATAGGACTGGGAGTCAGGAGACTGACAGTAGTTTGTCATGTAATCTGTCCCAGAATCACTTCTATATGATATGATCAAATATAAAATGTGATCAATTAGAACAATGATAATACCAATAAGTCAGATTTATGTTGTTTCTGTTCAGTAATTTCAGTCATGTCTGACTCTTCATAATCACATTTAGGGTTTTCTTGGGAAAGATATTGAAGCAGCTTGCCATTTCCTTCTCTAGCTCATTTTACAGATGAGGAAACAGAGGCAAACAGGGGTGACTTGCCCAGGGTCACACAGCTAGCAAGTGTCTGAGGCCAGATTTGAACTCTCAAAAATAAGTATTCCTGACTTTGGACCTGGCACTCAATCCATTACGTCACCTAGCTACCCCTCAGATTTGTAGTCATACAGAATCTCATTTGATGCTGAGCAAAATTGCAAAACAGAAAAATTTCATCTATAATACCTCCTATCTTCCTTTTTAACACACCTCCCTCCTGCCAATATTTTTTCATGGTACCTTACCACCAATGTGTCCTGCACATACAGGATGTCCCTGGCTTAAATTCTGACCCCTCTCCCAACCAGGGCTATTTTTAGATTATCAGAGTACTTTTAAAGATTGAAAAACCTTGAATGTCTAAAGGAATGAATGAATGACGGCACATCAGAAATCAGAGGAAGACATTTATTTAGGTAGGGAAGCTATTTTATGACACTGACCTATTCAGAAGTGCCTCATCATTACCACCACCTTGACCACCATCTCCCCTCACACCCTGACAGAGACAGACCAGAACCTGAACCCAAGAAGTTTGGGAATGGCAATGCTTCTAAGCCAATGGTCTCAGCCATCACCTGGGAAGTGACCCCTTGTGGAGATGCAGCTTGGCAACCCCTTCTACAGCTGCTACCGTCCCAGCAACTGGAGACACAGAAAGGAAAGTTCTTGTTACCAAAGTCCTTGGCACTTTCAAATGGTTACACATCAGAAACTGGTATTATTTTATCAGCAAAAATGATGTTACAGAAGAGGCATTAGCATCTGCTTTGTCACTGCACCGTAAGGACCATGAGACTTCACTGTCTGACTTGTAGATGAAACTTTTCCACACAAGTTGTCCCCCTTTAGGAAGTGAACTCTCTGAGAACAGGGGCACTGTGCCTTTTTCTCTTTGTAACCCCAGTACTCAACATAGAGCTTTTTACATCGTTGTTGCTCGATCATTTGGTTATGTCCGATTCTTCACCACCCCGTTGACCATACCACACCAATACTATCCATGGGGGTTTATTGGCAAACATACTGAAGTGACTTGCCATGTCCTTCTACAGTGGAATAAGGCAAACAGAGGTCAAGTGACTTGCCCAAGCCCAGCACTCTGTCCACTGAACCATCTAGCTGCTTTGCACATAGTAAATACTTAATAAATGCTTTATTCATTCATTCATTCATTCATAAGAGAGCAACAAGAACTAGAAACTGAGGAAATTGGGAATTTTTAAGCTTTGATAAGAAAGGAAGATGTGATAGTACATTCAAATATTTCAGGCAGCATCGTGTAGTGGATACAGGCTTGATCTTAGAGTTGGGGGGAATCTGGGTTCAAGTCCTACCCCTGACACATACTGGCTCTGTGACCCTGGGGTAAATTGCAGAATGATGAATTGCAGAAAGGGTGGCAATCTGTGTCCATAAAGGAAGTTTCTACCTGGGATGATCCTCACATGAAATTTAAGGTTTGGGCCATGAGGAATACCAAAAGCATTCTACATGGAACCAGAGGACAGAACCTGGAGCAATTTCATGGAGGAATATTTAAGCTGAAGAATTTCATTATAATTAGTGCTATCTAAAATTAGAATGGGCCGCCTTAAGAGCTATTGAGTTCCCTTTCACCTGAGATATTCAAACAGAAGCTGACTGACTTCTTATCCAAAATGTCATAGAGTGGGTTCCTCTTTGGGTAGTGGTTAACCTATATGAATTGTAAAGTCCTAACTTGAAAAATATTTTATTTAATTCATACTATGCAGAAACAGAGCTATAATAAGACTAGAGCATTTGAGAATGTTGCCCTTGTTGGAAACCCTGGGCTACAATCCAGAAGTCTTCCTGCCCAATTGCTTGCATTTTTATTTGCCAATAACCATCCCTCAGTTCCCATCAGTTTACCCCTTTGTAGGGACCTATCCAGGCATATACTTGCTCGTTATGTTGGTTCAAGTCCTAATTGCTCTGTTGAATATTGAATTACTCAAACTTTAGTGTCCTATTAGGACACTAAAGATTTACCAGCTTTAAAACAAAACATCTCTTCTTCTTTAACAGAAGACACCAGCTTCAGAAGTCATTGCTAAAGAAAAGCTCTATCCCAATAAAAAGAGTCATGCAGTCAGATCATCCCATCTTTTAAAATGGTTTGTCTTGATATGAACACCTTAGGATTCCAGGTTTGCTTTGAAAGCGTAAGTATCATAGCTGCATGTATGAAAGATATCTCCCTCCACAACGTCATCAGGGAGCATTATATTAAAGTGACTGCTCGAAGAAGTAAACATGGCATTTGTATAAAACACCAAAATAACTATTTTATGTATAAAGAGAAAATAGTGTTTTTTGACTAGTATCATAATCCAGTATAGAACAAACTCTGAGGAAATTGGGCAGTTATCCTAGAGAAGAGAAGATTTAAGGCAGATATGATAGGGGTACCTGAAGGGCTGTTGTACAGAACAGAAGAGAGACTTTTTCTGCTTATCTCCAGAAGACAGAGCCAAGAGCGGTGGGTGGAAGATACAAAGAGGCAGATTTTGAATTATGTTGGGAGAAAGCTCCCTAAAATTGGAGCCATAGTAAAGTAAAAACAGTTACCTAAAGAGGTAGGGCAAAGAAATGGCACAACACTGAGCCTGGGATCAGGAAGAGCTGAGTTCAGATCTGACCTCAGATACTTCCTAGCCATGTGATCCTGGGCAAGTCACTTAACCTTTGTCTGCCTCAATTTCCCCCTCTGTAAAATGGGAGCAATAATAGCACCTTCTTCCCAGGGTTGTTAGAAGTATTAAATGAGATGATTGTAAAATGTTTAGCACAATACCTGGCATGCTATATGAAGGTTAGCTATTGTTGTTATTAGTGACATTATTATTAGTATTATTATTATTCCCTCACTGAAGGCTTTGTACAGAGATTAGGTTACCAGTTCTCTGGTGTTTGGTAGGGGAATCCTTAAGCATTATTGATTTAGAATGGAAAGAACCTTAGAGATCATTTAGTCCAACCACATCAGTTCACAGATGCAGATTTCTTATTCAGGTCAATAGATTGGTCCCTTCCAATTCAGATTCTATGATTCTGTGACTTGGGATTTTTAGTCAATAGTATTTTTCCCATTGTACTCATCAACTATTAAGATAAAAACAAGTAAATAGAAGCCACCAGAAACAATCATTTTCCATCATTTCAGTTCCAACAGAAATAGCAATTAAGAAAGTACAAATAGCAATTCAGACAGATCTGCAGGTCCCAAAGAAGATAGTATTGCTAGTGAGTTTTGAAATCGAGAACTCTTTGTCAGAGGACAAAGACACAGGTAAAAAAAAAACTGAAAGAAATTATTGAGTTGAGAAAACCAGACAAGGTAGCCCAAAAAATTGGATTCAGTCAAAAGGCTGCACTTAAGGATTTAGAAGGCCACATGTGGCCTTCAAGCTGCAGGCTCCCCATCCCTGCCTTAAAGAGTAAAATATGACCATTGGAATTTCTCTGCATCTCACATGTGGGGGAAACAAATTCCCCAACCTTCTTCCTTGTTCCCCTCAAAACTCCTAACATACCATGAGATTCCCCAAGCAGCCCTTTATGTATATAGCCTGAAGGTTAGAGGATCAAATCAATTAAGAACATGCTTATGCATAGCTCTGTGAGTCTTTATAAAAATGCAAATTAAAATGTTGTGTTTTATATTTAAAAACTACTTTGAAAGACAATGTTTTAAGAACACATCAATACTTCAAAGACCTCTAATTTTGGCAATATGGCTACTTCCTCTGCTGACACAGATCCCAGGGGCTCTAGGCCTTCAGTAAATTACCTTGATGAGTTAATATGGACAAGCAGTAAGCAGTGAAATAGTTTCTGGTGGGATATATATATGCATATATATATATATATATATACATACATATATTCCTGAATGGACAAACAGCATCAAATCCTGTATTCCAGAGTGGTGTGTTACCCTACCAAGATTTCAGGAAGAAAATAGTATTTCATCACAGGCTTAAAGGGAACACAGGATTCTAAGTGGTGGGGTTCAAGAAGAAAGGCATGTCAGGCATGGGAGACAGCCAATGCAAAAGCCTGGAAATCGGAGTGCTAGTTATAAAAAAAAACAATAAGGAAGTCAGTTTGATGGGATCAAATAGAGCAAGGTCAAAAGAGTCATATGCTGTAAAACTGGAAAAGTAGATTAGTGCCAGGTTGTCAATAAATCAGTATGAATGTAAAATCTTGTTCTGTGGCCAACCACATCATGGGGACCTCTTTGACATCATCTATCCAGTGAGACGGTTAGACTGGATGGCTTCAGTTTTAGATCTATACTCCTACAAAGCTGTAATGTTATAACCAACATCCAAAGCTTTTCCAGCTTAATAGGACTTCCCAGCTCTCACACTCCAGTGACACGGCTTTTAAAAACTCCAGCTCATGACCACGACATAATAAGATATGAGAGTAGGACTTCAAAACTTGGAAAGATCAGTGATCATCATGGATACAGGCCACCCCTACCAAAGGTGTAGAAGACAATACATCCATGTTTTCTCTTCCTCTGCGATGCCTGTCTGTGTTCTCCATAAATCCTCCACAAGGAGTCTGCCCAATTTGCTGAAGGCCTTCTTCTAACTCTCTTGATCTTATATGTCTTCCATGACTTTGATATCTATCTGTCAGGTTATCCCTTGGTCATGCTATAGAACCAGCCCACCTTTTTCTCTGGCCCAATATTTGTGTGATGACAGCATTTAAGTAACTTCCCCAGCACAATTCTTCATTGGCACCATTCTGCAATCTACTCATATACCTTCTATTGCTCTTAGCAACCTATTTTAATCCTTAAATTCAAGGCAGTTAGATGGCACAGTGAATAGAATATTAGGACTGGAGTCAGAGAGATTTGAGTTCAAATTTGGCCTCAGGTACTTCCTAGTTTTGTGGCCCTGGGAAAGTCACTTACCCTCTATTTGTCTCAGTTCCCTCATCTGTAAAACAGGGATAACAATAGCACCTCCCTCACAGAGCTATCATGAGGATCAAATGAGATAATAATTATAAAATACTTAGCAGAGTTCCTGGCACATAATAAGTGCTATATAAATGTCAACTATCATTATTATTATTAAGAAACTAAGGTGTTCCATGATTTTTAGCCGTATAGCATCACCAAAAAATATTATAGTTTACAAGATAACTGTAATAAAGTTGGAGCTTCCTGACCAGGGGAGTGGCATGATCAGATTTGTGGTTTAGGGTTATCAATTTAGCAGCTGGGTTGGAGATGGAGTGGAAAGGAATGTTCTCTAGATCATTCCATGGATTCCTAGAGACATGACTGTCAGAGCCCCTATGAGTCCACCTGTTATGGGTCACCATACAATATGACCACTCAGCTAAAGGAGAATGCACAAAACTACCTCACACATCAAAGTGGCCATCTGTAGTCAGTGCAATTCAATATAACAAACATTTATTAAGCACTTACTACTATTCTAGGCCCTGGGAATACAAAAAATAAAATAAAATACTTTCTAACCTCAAGGAACTTACATTTGGCCAAGGGGGGGAGTATTTTCTAATTTCTTTTGCTCACAGTACAGTACAGCATTATTCTGTGCATCAAGGAATAGCACCAGTATACAGAAGCATCGATATACTCATACACACCTACATACGATTGGAAGTGTAAGCTCTATATGGTTCCCAGCATATGTTACCCAGGCTGGGCACACCCTTTGCACACAGCTGATGTGCACAGAGACACAAATAGGAAATACGTATATAAAATATAGGGGGAGAACTAACAATTGAAGAGATAAGGCAGGAGGAAGCACCTGAGCTATTCCATGAAGGAAGCTGAGGATGGAGTAGAAGTGAGAAGAAGGAGCCTTCCAGGTATAAGAGACAACCTTTACAAAGGCATGGAAGTGGAAGACAGAACATTGTGGTTGGAGAATAGCAGGTAACCCAGTGTGGCTGAAATGC
The DNA here is from genome assembly GCF_003287225.1 of Phascolarctos cinereus. Taxonomy (NCBI): domain Eukaryota; kingdom Metazoa; phylum Chordata; class Mammalia; order Diprotodontia; family Phascolarctidae; genus Phascolarctos; species Phascolarctos cinereus. Next base: position 427,873,586 of record NW_027555958.1, on the reverse strand, counting down.
TGAGTACATGAAGGGCTGTAATACGAAATCAGCCTACAAAATTGTGATTGTGAAAAGCCTTTAAGTGTCAACAGAGATGTCTACATTTGTCCTGGTACTAGAGCTTCTTGAACAGAGGAAGGGCATGGTCTGACATGTGCTTTAGGGATATCAGCTTGGTGGTTGTATAGAGCATGAGTTGAAAGGGGGATAGCCTGAAAACAAGGCAACAATCAAGTGAGAGATAGTATAGTATCCTAAATAGGCTAGGGGACCTGGGAATGATAGGAGATAGATGCAAGGAGAGCTGTGGAGGTTAATGGGAAAAGAATTTTCATCTGATTTGATACAGAAGGTGAAGAAAAGGAAACGTCATGGTCAAGTCCAAGGTTTCAAACCTAGGGGACAAAACATGGGGGGAGGGAAAGAGAGAGAGAGAGAGAGATAGGGAAGAGAAGTATGTTAAAAAATAATGAGTAAACAGGGAAAGATAGAACAAGAGTCATTAACATAGATTAAAAACCTTTACTCGGTTCTTTCAGAAAACCAGAGTTTGAACCAAGTGCTTCCATGAACTTTTCATTGGGTTGTGGGGAAGAAGAGATTGGACATGTCAACTATTTCCATTAAAAGTCTTGTTGGTCAGAGCTCTGTTGGAGAGTGAGAGCAGGACCACTGTGAAAGCTACAGGCCAAAAAAGATATTCCAGATTAATGACTAGAAAACTATTTGTGGGCTTTTTTTTAATGAGTTCATGGAAAAGAGGAGAGCAGAAGGTTATGCTACATTTTTTAAATTCATTTCACTAAAAGAAAGTGTCTCGGAAATAATTAAAAATGTGTTTACTGAGACTCTAAAACTGAGTTTGTTTCTTAATTAATAGGAAAAAAAATAGTCTGCACCAAGCTGTGCAGCAAATCTCTTGAGGAATTCAAGTAATATCATAAAGCATGATAACAAAGCTATGGTTGTTTACTACTCCCCAAGCCGCGTACATTCATGTTTGATTACACTGGTTCATAAACAAAGAATTAAAGAACAGAGAAACGTGTCTATCTTCCCAGCTCTGCTAAATAACTCTTTGATAAATTAAGGACAAACTCAACAGGAAACAAAAACATAAATAAAATGACTTTGTCTAATGTAACAACAGGACTTCTCTCACATCTCTTTTCATATCTTGGTCCCTATTTTTCTGGAAGCAGTTTCATCTGGGGACTCTGGAGGAGAGAGACATCTCTTCAAAGAGGCTCCATAAATCTGCTCACTCCTTTCAGTACAGAACCATACACTCTTGACTTTTGGTTCACTCATCACCCTAATAGACAGTCATAGTCTTTGCTCCATATTCAGCCAATTCATCCTTTCAAAATCTTCTGCAGAGGCCTTTTGTCCTCCCTCCCCACCTTTGGCTTCTGTTATTTCAGGGACAGCACGGCATACTCAGTAGAGGGCCAGCTTGGGAGTCAAGAAGGTTCATATTCTTCCTGAGACTACCTAGTTGTGCGGTCTTGAGCAAGCCACAGAACTTCCTTGTAGCTTAGGCAACTTCTCAGAGCTCATCTATTAAGTTATAGACAGATTTACCTCTTGGAAAGATCAGAGATGTAAAGCTAAAAGATGGATTAGAAAGTCATCTAGTACAATTCCCACCCAGCCCACCCCCATTTTACAGATGAGGAAAGAGGTTAAGTAACTTGCCTCAGGTAACATAAGGTAGTAGACAGCTGAGCCAGGAATTGAACCAGAGCCTCTTACTGCAAATGTGATAATATTAATGGTGAACATATATGTCAGTTAATAAGCATTTATTAAACACCTACTATGTACCAGGCATTGTGCTAAGCACTTCAGCTACAGAGAGACAAAAGGCAGTCCCTACTCTCAAGAATCTCGCTGGGAGACAACATGAAAACAATTATGTATAGACAAGTTATATGTAGAATAAATTGGAGATGATAAACAGAGGGATACACATGTATGTATGAATATATATGTATATATACATATGTAAATACAGGGCTTTATGTTATCCTTACAACAACCCTGTGAAGTATGAGCTATTATCATCCCCATTTTACAAATGAAAGAAACTAATACTAACTGAGATTTTTACTTACCCATGGTCACATAGATTGTGTCTAAGGCATGTGTATGTGTGCATGCACACACACACACACACACACACGCACACACACAGAGTAGACTGTAAGCTTGTGGGTAGTAGAAAGTCCCATTTCTTTGCATCTTGCCTCAGTGGCTAGCACAATCTTTGCACAAAGTAGATGCCTAATAATTTTCAGTGAGATACAAAGTGGTGGGAGAGATCCCTCCACACGGCCCCGCCCCCAAGGTTTAATTGAAACACCACTGTAACACCTCTGCAAGAAAATATGATAGTTTCTATTCAATAACGCTCTTCACTTCTCCCTTATTGGAAATAGAGACCAGAAAGTCAGGTTGGGCATCCTCTTTCAAGACCAGCAGTTGGAGTGACAGCAAGAGCTACGGCAGCAAAAGTGGTGACAGCAATGAGAGCAACAATGATCTCCTTATGTTTTTTAATTATTTTTTAAATATTTTTAATAAATCAGGGATGATCTGAAGGGAAGGAGGCATCTGCTAGCAGTAAATAACGGAAATCAACCACTGGGTCTTAGATCATGGGAAATATAGACCGCAGTGAGAGATGAAGTCTTGACCATCATGTTCAGATTGGCTTCTCCATTCACAATTCATAACCATGCTTGTTTTCCTAGGTGGATATTGTTTTATGTGAGTCCAAAAGGATGAGAAGCTTCAGGAATAGGCAATGAACACAAAACTGTCTACACGTCTTATAGGGCTGCCGCATTGGCCCCAGAAGACAGAACTAGGATCGGTAAGGAGAAGTAAGACACAGGTCAATTTAGGCTGAACATAAGGATAGCCTTCCTAAAAAGGCTGAGCTATCCCCAAGCAGAACAAGTAGCTGTTCCCCTTCTCTGAAAGTCTAGAAGTGGAGACTTGGTGATTCCTTATTGGATATGAAGGAGAGGTGACACTTATTCAAGATGATGGTATACTACCATGCTGTAAGAAATGATGAGCTGGTTGATTTTAGAAAAGCATGGAAAAACTCACATGAAATTGTGAAGAGCAAAATGAGAATCAAGAGAATGTTTTACATAATAACAGAAATGTTGTTCTAAGAACTGTGATGTTTAAAAAGGTTCAAGAGACATCATTTCTGGGTAATTTAATCATTTCATTAATAATACCAGCATGTTAATTAATAAAAGGATGGTCATTTGGCCATCTCTCTCTTAGACCAAAGACAATCATGGTGGAGGGCTCATAGGATATATGCCCTTTTGGAATAGGAGTGTTCCTGAGGGTGCAATCAACTCTGATTGGTTAACAATTAATGAGAGGTGGGCTTTACAAAGAGAGGAGAGCTCACTCCAATGAGGGAGCTGAGAGTGACATCTTGTCACTCATGGACAGACTATCCCTAGAACCATGCCAATGCCAGTTTTGGGCAATCTAGACAAAAGAATCTATCCCCACCCTAACTTGATTGAATGGAATTCACCTTAGACTAGCGACTCCTTGGGTTGAGTGGCATTGGATAGAGGAGAAAATTAGCTCAACCTCCAGAGACCGAGGTCTTAAAATGAGGATAAAAGAAAAAGGGGGAAATCTGAATCTCCTCAAATCATTGGTTATTAGTAATCATTTCTCCCAGAACAACTTTGAATAACTATTATAAAGACTCAGATCAACTACAAAGGAACTTTGTAGGAAGTTGTAGGAAGATTTATATTCAGAGAAAGAACTGATAAATAGAAGTATGCATAGTATGGTTTACATATATGTGTGTGTATGTATACACACACATATATATTGATGTATAATGGTAGCCTTCTCTAGGGAGGGGTGGGGAGGGAGGGAGAAAAAAATAAAAAATAAAAAGTGCACAGCAAAGGACAAAAGAAAACTTAAAAGGAAGAACAGAAAAGCAGTGTGACTTTGAAAACAATGTCTAGCATTTATTATATAGGTTTTTTAAGGTAAACAAATGGAAATTCATGGTTTTATGTTGAATCTTCCTTTTAAGTTATGCTGTGTACATAAAAATATTCTCCTTTTTTGTCTTTTTGTATTTAAGTTCAAAATGAATAAAATTTTAAAATTAAAAAAAGGATGGGTTAGAGTAGATGGTCTCTGAGGTCCCTCCCAACTCTGAGGTTCTATGAATCAACTAGCAATGTCTATGAAGCACCCAGTCCATGCTATCTCTGAGGGCTTCTGAATACTCTTTTTCTTCTAAAGATGTCTTTGTCTGATGAGATTAAAGAAGTCAATGACTTTTTAATGTTTAATATTTACTATTACTTAAATTAAATCAAGACCATTACCAAGAGCAGTTTGCCAGATCCTCTCCCCGTGCACCCTATCCTCCACACGGCTCCCAAACTGATCCCCCTAAAGCCCAAATCTGACCCTGGTACTCCCCTGCCCAAGAAGCTTTACTGGTTCCCTATTATACCCGAGACAAAATACAGACTTTTCCAACTGGCATTTAAAGCCCTACCTCTCCAAGATGATTTCAATGTTATTCCCCTTCACAGCCTCTGCATTTCAGCCAAACTAGGCTATCTGCTGTTCCCCAGACACAAGGTTCTGTCCTCCACAAATCTATGCCTTTGTGTCAGTTGTCCTCACTTCCTATTTTTTCAATCCTCAGCTTCCTTCAAGGCCCCACTCACATTCCACCTACTTCCTGAGGCTTCTCCTGATTCCTCCAATTGCTAGTGTTCTTTCTACTCCTAATACTTTGTTTTTACCTTGCACATATTTTGTATGCACTTTCTGAATTTTTATTTATGTATATTAATTCAAGCCAAGTGTCCTTCTCTTAGGCAATTCGAGTTTCAAAATATTGTTTATTAGACAATACTATGTGCTGAGATATCTCAGTGGATAGAGCACCAGCCTTGGAATCAGGAAGACCTGAGTTCAAAACTGGCTCCAACACTTACTAGCTGTGAGACCCTGGGCAAGTCACTTAACCTCTGTTTGCCTTAATCCGCTAGAGAAGGAAATAGCAAACCACTCCAGAATCTTTGCCGAGAAAACTGCATGGACAATATTGGTGAGCTATGGTCCACGGGGTCATGAAGAGTTGGACATGACCAAATGACTGAACAACAATAATGTGCTGAAAAGGACCAGACAATAGCTAACTTATGTGTGTCACTTTAGGGTTGGCAAAGTTCTTTACATCATATCTCACTTGATCCCCACAACAAACTTGAGCGCTATTATTATCTTCATTTTATAGATAAAAAAATGGAGGCCAAGAGAGATTCAGTGACTTGCCCAGGATCATGCAACTATTAAGGCAGGATTCAAACTCAGGACTTCCTGACTCCAGGTCCAGTGTTCTATATTCTACACCACCATGTACAATGCTTATACCTACTAGTCACAAGATTATAAATCTAGACTAAACTTCCTGTTTTACAGGTGAGGAAACTGAGAAACAAGGAAGTTAAATGACTTTCTATAGAATCACGGAATTTGAAAGTTAGACAGTCAGTGACTATCTGGTCCAAAGCATACCTGAAAAAGAATCCTCACTACAACTAATGACCATTTTACTTCTTCTGAAATTTCTCTAGTAACAGGCTTGAGGCAGCCCACCACACTAATTACCAGTGTTTTTCCCTTGAGATCAAGCCTATATTCACTTTTCAATTTCTATAGAGTTTTTTTTATTATTGTTCAGTCATTTCAATCATGTCTGACTCTTCATGACTGCATCTGGGGTTTTCTTGGCAAAGACACTAGAGTGATTTGCCATTTCCTTCTCCAACTCATTTTACAGATGAGGAAACTGAGGCAAACAGGTTTAAGTGACTTGCCCAAGGTCACATAGCTAATAAGAGCCCAAGGCCAGATTTGAACTCAAGAAGATGAGTCGTCCTGACTCTGGGCCCTGCATTCTATCCACTAGGCAGACACCTCTAGCTGCTCCTTCCATAAAGTACAAACATCAAACTATTATCAATAGACTTGGAGATGAAAGGGACTCCAGAGGTCATCTAATCCAATCTCCCATTTTACAGATAAGGAAACTGAAGTCCAAGGAGGTTGAGTCTTAACCAAGGTCACACAGGGTGTAAGTGATAATACTAGGTTCTCTGATTCATGCTCTTTCTAACATATCACACTGCCACAACAGAAAGCCAGCCACTTCAAGAAGAATCTGATTTCAGAGCAATAAACATTGCTGTGGCTAGGTGCTTCCCTGAAGCTTGCCACATACCAACCAAAGAGGATTCCTGAGTTATGCCGACCCTTGAAAAACAAGGTCTCATATCATCCAACAGGCATTTATTAAAGAGCTGAGAGTTACTAGTCTACTCAAGCAAAAGACCAATTTTGCTTCAAATCTCTACTTCACTTCCAGCATTCAGAAACAATCTTAGGAAATGACAGTACCCGGGAAATATCAGAAAACTGGAACCTTCTCAGCACATTTAGTCATATCCAACTCTTCATAACTCTGTGGACCATAGCTCACCAATATTTTCTGTGGAGTTTTCTCGGTAAAGATTCTGGAGTGGTTTGCCATTTCCTTCTCCAGTGGATTAAGGTAAGCAGAGGTTAAGTGACTTGCCCAGCGTCACAGAGCTAGTAAGTGTTAGAGACCGGTTTGGAACTCAGGTCCAAACTCTAAGTAGAGCTGGTGCTCTATCCACTGAGACACCCAAGTATCTCAGCACATAGTACTGCTTAACAAACAATTTTTCCAAACTCAAATTGCCTAAGAGAAGGACACTTGGCTTGATTTAATAAAATACACACACACACACACACACACACACACACACACACACACACACACATAATATGCATCCAACCTCTCTGATTTTATAGATGAGAACACTGAGACCAGTCAAGGTAAAGTGGCTGGCTCATGGTCACACAGGTATAAAGTAAAAGCTGGGATTCAAACCCTGGTCCTCAGACTCCAAACACGATGGTTATACAGCTCAACTCCCTTGTTTTACTGATCCAGAAATGGAGATCCCATTGGGTTCAAAAACTGGGTCATGGTCACACAGAACTGGGATTCATAGAATGGTAGAGCTGAGAGATCCTCAAGGCCATCTAGTCCAGCATGCCCAGCTTATGGACAAGGAGTCTGAGACCTAGAGAGAGGTTCAATGACTACCTCAATGTCAGCCACCTTGTAAGTGGCAAAGGTGAGGAATAAACCTGTATCCTCAGACTCCAATTCCAGCCTTTTTTTGGGACTTAATTTTGCTTCTGATGTGATTAAATTGAGCAGAATCTGGACTCCATTCTCATAGAAGGAACCATGCCAATCAGGTGGTAGATGTGGCCAGGATTGCCTCCCTTAAGACAAACAAAAAAAGAGGGTGGGGGAGAGTCGAACACCAATATTCACAAAAAAATGGCTCTTTTGCAAAGCAACCTTTATGCTAAATAAAGACTATTCACCTGGGTGCTAACAACAGTGGCTTGCTGATGGATAGCCGATGTGTGAACTTGCTGAAGACAGAATTCGGGCAGAACTGCTGGGAAAGAGGAAGCCCAGAGGGGTCTGGCACAGTTGCTGAATTTTGACTTAAAGTTTTAATTCAAGGTGAAAATTGGCACCTGGGACTCAGCCTGGGAGAAATAGTTGGGGCTCTGTTCATTCCTTTCCCCTAAACAGGAAATTGGATTTCTCTATCTCTGGGCTTTTAACTACAATATGAATGCAGTTCATTACCATTTTTTAAAATGAATGTATCTATCTATAAGGAGTGTATGAAGTGCCAGCTATAGGTGATTAGAAACAATAATTATAACAGCAATGATAATGATACTTCAAACCCAGTCCTAATATTTGCTATAAAAGATTAATATTATATATAAATGTTGTATGTAATATATAGTCAGACTACATGATTATATATAAAAATAGTTTTGTATATGTATTAGGAGTACCTCATCTGCTCCATCAGATATGTATGCATATATAATATATATAACACATACATTCATATATATGTGTGTATGTGTATAGGTATACATATATAATTAATAAATGAGCTTTTCCAAATACATATGTACATGTATGTACATGTATGTACACATGTAACTATTCAAGTCAACTAGCACTATTCACATATATGTCCATATATACTGTGTATTCACATATATAGACATATTCACATATAATTGCTTGCATGTATTATGTATATATATACATATTCAAGATATACACATTCATAAGTATATTTACATGTTTGTTGCCTCCCAACTGCAGCAGAAGAGTGTATCCTCTACTCCAAAGTGATCTTCTTTGATGATGAGAAGTGGGACATTGCAGATATCAGCAAACTAAACTGGGTGTCACCTGTATTCATGTCCAGAGTGAAATAAGTCTGCACACTCTGACTAAAGGCTTTGTCTAAACACTCTGACTGAACATTTGCAAATATGTATATTTGCATATAGATATGAATGTGCATATAAACCTATTTACATATGTGTATATATACACATAACTGTTTATATATGTTATGTGCATATATTCGGGGAGTCTTAAAAGTCTTAGAGCAGGTTTAAGCTATTAAAGTTTAAACTAAAACTTTAAACTATTAAAGTTTAAATTTGCTCTAAGATTTTTGGGGCACCCTATGCATGCCTATATGTAACTGATGGGGCATATAAGGTGTTCCTAATCTGAAATGGATGTAGGTAGAAGAGAATCCTGATTAAAGCACATCTCTTAGTGGGCTATGCTACACATGCCAACTTAGCAGGAATATCTAATTGCTATTAATTGGTTACTGAAATTCCACCAGTCTTTCTTGAATGGCTCACAAGGTATTCACAAAGCATCCTCTGTATCTTTAGAATACACCCAACACCTGCCTGAATCTCAGTAGTGATCACATACCAAATCAGTAGGACATCGGAATATGGATATTTTCCCCTTTTATCACAAACTCTTTGAAATGCTTATATTCTTCCAAAGACAAGACTTGTCTAGCAGAAGGAGTGTTTCTTTAAAGTTGAATGACCATCTCAGTTCTGAGTGGGGTGAGCACCAAGATACCCAAGAGAGTGGACAGGCCAAAATCATTTTCGTTTTACTTTGAGAAGCATTTTTCTACTAACATCTGGATAATCGTAAACATAATCATTGAAATTTGACATAGTACTTTATATACACACCTCACTGGATCCTTACAACAGCCCTCCTCTATTGCAATCTTTCCTGTTTTCCAGGTTCTTTCAAATATCCCTGGCAATGGCCCAGCAACATACACTTGCTAGTTTGTTTGGTGACCTGAGTCAGAATGCTCTTAAAACCACTAAAGTTCTGCCCCACATACCAACCTCACAAGGAGTATGAGTTCTTCTCCTGGGGGGGGGGGTGAGGCAGTGCTACTTCCTTAGTCCTTTGGCCAATCAGCCACTCTCCTCAGAGGACTCACCACTGTGAGACAGGGCAGCTTCCCTCCAGCTCCCTCCCCCACCATAGACTGCCTTGCACATGTTGATGACACCAACCATCACTGCACCTTTTCCTCCTCCTCACCTCCCCATCATAATAAACTCTGCAGTTCCTCCCTACTCTCTGTCCTCTTCTGTTCTCCTTTTCCACTGCACCCTCGGACTCCTCTTTTGTGGTGCAACTAGCTATAGAATTCATCATTACAATGGACACAGAAATTGCTTTGATTTAGAGGATCTGAGTTCAAATCCTACTGCTGACACTAATGTTATTTTGGGCAAATGACTCAACCTCTCTGGACCTCCTTCCTCATCTTTAAAATGAGAGGGTTTGACTTGAATAGACTCTGAGGTCCCTTTCAGCTTTAAATATATGAGCCTTTGAGCCTACGACCTGAGTTTAATTTCATCTCTGCCACTTACTAGTTGTGTGACCTTTGACAAATCACATGATTTCTCTGAGCCTCAGTTTCCCCATCTGTAAAATGTACTAGAGGTCCTCTGAGGTCTTAGAGAATTTCATGAGGCACTGAGGGATTAAGTGACTTGTCTTGGGTCACAGAGTTTTTGTCAAAGGTAGGGTTTAAACACAGATCTTCCTGAATCCAAGGCCAGATCTCTATCCATTTTGCCACAGTGCCTTTCAGTGAGCAGCAGCAGTATCATGTAACTCTGCCTTATCTCCATTATTGTTGTCCCATCCACCCTAAGGAGTAATATGGTAATATTCCATCCATTAGTCTTCTTATTTTCTGCAACATAGCTAAAAAAAATTCTTAACTTTCCTCATCAGTACGAGCTTTAAAAAAAAAAAACAACTTTAACACGCCTTGGCACTATGCTTTCAGAACTTCACCACACTTTTATGCTGCTCCTCTATTACCTGCCCTTGCTTTCATCTTTTGAACATATTTAAGATTCTAAGTTCATTGATGAGTTCCCCATACATCCAGATTCATGTAGCACCCTTTAAGCAACACCCTCTCCATTAAGGATCTATTCAATAAAATGGAAGTCTCCCCCTGGTGCATTTAACATTTCCCTAGCATCAGTGCAACATTTGGTTTTCCATTTGTTCCAATTTAATCCTGGGCCCAGATCATTTGCCATCTCCAGTGCCTGTCCAAGTTACTAATAGTAGTCAACCTTTGCATTGACTTTGAAGGTTTACAAAGTGCTTTCCTCACAACAACCCTGTGAGGTAAGTAGTATTATCCCCTTTCACAGATAAAGAAACTGAGGCAGAGAAAGGTTAAGTGGTTTGCCCAGAATGACACAATGCCAAAGCTATGAATTAAACCCAGTTCTCCTCACTTGGAGAGCCACCCAACTCAATGGGCTTCCTATTCAACTACAAGCCATAATCTACAGACTGCATTTTCATCTACCTTCTTTTTTTCCAAAGTGGATGGTTATGAATAACTATGGATTTCACTGAGTACACTTGGTAATGTTCCAAAGTTTAATGCGATTAATACAATTTCATTTGTGAATAGGAACATTTGGAGAAAATTGTTATCAACAGGGAATCCTATCTGGACTATTCAGAATTTCCTCTATTGTACTTATAATCACACTGGGTAAGCATGCCTCTTTGTTTCATATCCAATAGAATATAAACTCCTCCAGGGCATGGAAAGACAGAAAGAGAGAGAGAGAGAGAGAGAGAGAGAGAGAGAGAGAGAGAGAGAGAGAGAGAGAGAGAGAGAGAGAGAACAGCATTTAACTAAGTGCTTGTTCTGCCTGGAAGGCATTACTATCCTCACTTTGTAGATAAGAAAACTGAGACTCAGAAAGTTTAAGCGTTTTGCCTATGATCACTTGGCTAGTTAATGTTAGAGACAAAATTCAAACCCAGGTCTTTTTGACTTCTCCATAGCAAGGACTCAAGTCCAGTGTTCTCTCCATTATGCCCTTAATATTCGAATACTGACTTTCTTTCTGAGAAGAGCCTCTAAATTTAGGTTGAGTTTTGTTTGACATCAAAAAACAATAGGCCCTGTGAGATCATGGATTTTCTGCAGCTCTCAGGCGGCTGTGTGACTGTGATCTCCTATAGAAAATCACCTAGGAGAGCCTGACTTTTCTTTTCTCATGTTTTCATTAAGGATGCCATTGATATTAATAATAACTGACATTTTTAAAGTGTTTTAAAGCTTGCAAAGCACTTTACATACATTAGCTCATTTAACCTCAATAACACCATGAAGTAGATATTATAGGCATCAAGATCCTCATTTTAAAGATAAGGGAGCTGATATTTAGAGAGGTTAAGTGTTTTGAACATGGTCACACAGGAAGAGTTAGAGCTGAGATTTGATTCCAAGTATTACTGACTCCAAGTCTACTCTATTCACTAGAACTCCTTGCTTATCTTTTATACAGATAATTTTCCCTTAAATAATTTACAGAGATTAGAAAGTATGTATATAAAGAGCTACTTGCTGATATCTCCTCATTCATCTTTTGGGGAGTGAAAATAAAAGCAATTTCTGTGATTTTTTTTCCATTCTTTTGGAATATTTCTCTCTTTGAGGTAACTTGAAAATCAACTCCTGAGCACCTTAAGGTTGTATTATCTCCAGAATAGATTTATCTTTCATGTATTTGATCCAGTCTAGAGATACTTTTCACCATTATATCTTAAGTGCTGCTGTCATTTCCTCACACTATACAATATGGTGGTTGCACCAATGCCATTGATGAAAATAAATCACTATAAGAATTCTGGCAGATCTCTCTCATTCTATGTCTATTTATCTTTCTGCTGGTTTCATCCACACACTTAAACTTTCTGAGTCTCAGTTTTCTCATCTGCGAAGTGAAGGTAGTAATGCCTTCCAGGGTTGTTGTGCGGAACAAATGAGATAGTTCTTTGAAAACTATAAAATGTCTTATTAATGCCATTTATATGATCATAGTTCTGTTCTACATGTCAAAGAAGCTGTGTGTATAAATACTTCATACAAGAGAATAAATCACTGTAAGAATTCTATCAAATCTCTCTCATTCTGCATCTATTTGTCTTCCTGCTGGTTTCATCTACACATAATCTGGTTTAGTTAGATTTTATACCAAGACCTTGTTTCCACATCAGCTGCTTTTTTTGACTTTTGTTTGTTTGTTTTGGAGGAGATAACCATACTTCTAATTATCTTCCATATTTTTCCTCCCTAATAAGCATTCCTCTATTCTAGTGTCACCTTCAAACTGCTATATTCTCTCCAGATCATGTTTCTTCATGCTAAGGTAGTTTCTGGGCTCCTTTGACTTCTCCATGGTGGCGGTTGCTTTACATCCATTAACAACATCTCTAAAAATAATTAGTGAAGTCAATATCTTTATTTTTGTCCAAGTTCAATTTAAACATTTAAACATATTTTATTGATGCCTTGTGTCTTTACATCACCGTCCTGCAGTTTGACCCTACTGTTATACCAAAGAAAAACAAGCAAAAACATTTGATACAGAGATAATATCTTACCATGTTTATAGTAGTACCCCGTCTTTTCCAGGTGGAAGGAGATTTATATTTTATTCTCTGTTCTCTGAGAGGCAAGTGGATGGCTGAAATGGAAAGAATGCTTGGCCTGGAATCAGGAAGAATAAATTCAAAGCCTACCTCAAACATTCACTTAGCTGTATAACCCTGAACAAGTCACTTAATCTTTGCCTACCTCAGTTTCCTTAACTGTGAAATACGGATGGTAATAACACCTACCTCCCAGGGCTGTGGTGAGGATCAAATGAGATATATTTATAAAGTGCTTAGCATGGTACCTGACATGCAGTAGATTAATAAATGTTTACCCACCCACTCCCTTCAGAGTCCAACTTAATTTCAGTGGTCTTTTCATTCACATTGCTGATGTCACTGTACAAATGGCTCACTTGGTTCTACCCATTTCACCTCATCAATTCGTACAACTCTCCCCAAATTTCTATGAATTCTTTACAGTGTTCTATTACATTCATATGCCATAGTTTTTTCAGCTATTCCCCAGTCAAGAGATACCGACTTCATGTCTAATTCTATGTAACTACAGAGAGTGCTACAATAAATATCTTAGTATATTTTGCATGTTTATTTCTGTCCTTGCCCACCTTGAGATATATGCGCAGTAGTGGCATTAAGAGATCAAACAGTATGGAAAGTTTAGTCATTTTACTTCCATAGTGAAATTCAGAACCTTGGGACCACTTTAGAGCTCCACTCACAGTGTACCTGTATCCTTGTCTTCTCACAGCCCCTCCAATATTGACCATCTTCATTTTTTACCAACCAGTTGTCATCATGCAAAATCTCTGAGTTACCATAATTTGCATTTCTCTTACTATTAGTGCTATAAAGCATGTTTCTATGGGGTCATTTATACATTGCAATTTTTGTTTTGAAAACTTTCATATCCTTTGTCTATTTTCTCTACATTTGGTATGCCTCTTGTTTTATTTTAATAAAATTTTTATTGATGTCTTTTGTTTTTACATCACCTAAATTTTCTCCCCTATCCTTCCATCTTCTCCCAGAAATGAAACCGCACTATATAACAAAGAATATTTTAGATAAAAAAAGAAAAAGAGGAATAAAAGAAAAATCAGCAACACTGATACTTTTTTTAAAATATGAAAATGTGTGCAATTTCTACCTCTCACTTCTTCCAAAGATTGGAGGGAAAGGGCCTTCCCATATCTTTTTATTTGGAGCCATGTTTGTTCTTTGTAATTTTGCAAGATTCACTTTTGATTATTTTGTGGTTGATTTGTTTCAATTTATATTGTTGTGGTCATTCCGTAAATCATTTTCTTGTCTCTGTATCAATTCACATAGATCTTTTTGTGTTTCTCTGTATTCATTATATTCATGATTTCTTACAGCACAGTAATATTCCATTACATTGTGCCACAATTTATGTAGTTATTCCCCAGTCAATGACTATCTACTTTGTTTCTAGTTCTTTGTTACCACAAGAAGTGCTACTATAAATATTTTGGCATGTAAGGGGACTCTTTTCTTATTAATGAGTTTCTGAGAGTAGAATAGAGGAATCTCTTGATCATATGATATGGACATTTTAGTCACTTTATCTGAATAATTACAAACTTTTTTCTAAAAATGGTTGTCAGGGCAGCTAGGTGGTGAAGTGGATAGAGCACCAGCTTTGGAGTCAGCAGAACCTGAGTTTGAATCTGGACTCAGACATATAACACTAGCTGTGTGACTCTGGGCAAGTCACTTAATCCCAATTGCCTCACCAAAAAATTTTTAAAAAATAAAAATGGTTGTCTTAATTCACAGCTCCACCAATATATTAGCATGTCTATCTTCCCATAACCTTTCCAACATTGATTATTCCCATATTTTGTCACCTTTGTCTTGTTCCTGCGTGTGAGGCGAAACTTCAAGGTTTCTCTCCCTATTAGTCTTTTGGAGCATTCTCTCATATAGTTGTTAGTAGTTAGCAATTTTTCATTTGAGAACTATGTGTTGATATCCTTTGACCTCTTTTGACTATTGTTTGGAGAATAACTTTTGACTCAATTTGAGTCAATTCCTCATATAGTTTACATATTGGACTTTCACAGTGATGTCCAATGCAAATATCTTCCCACTTTGCTATTTCCTTCTAATCCTGTCTTCATTGATTATATTTTTAAGCATTTTAATTTTATGTAGCAAAAATTGCCCTGCATTATTTTTATGATACCCTCTTTCCTTGTTTGGTTAAAAATTCTCCCTCTAGCCACAGCTGTGAAAGATTTCCTGTTCTTATTCTTTTCCATGTCCCATTTTTCAGGGTTGACAGCTAGTTTAAATAGGTCAGGTTGGAACTGCTGTAATCACATGCAGTGTCTTCTCATATTTATCAATAGTATAGATTCTGGCCTTTGTGCTAACCAGTCAATGATGATCTGAATTCACACAGACAGCTGATTCCAAAATGACCACTGTCAGTAAAATCATTTGCTCTTTGTTAAAATAGAGTTCATTATTATGTTATTAATTGGTGCTTGCCACATCTAGCACTTTTCAAAACTTTTCCCGGAGAAAGTATTCATTTACTATATATATATATATATATATATATATATATATATGTATATATGCATGAAACTTTTCTCTTTGGTCTTTTCCTTTTCTGGATTCCAAGCTGGTTTTTCCAACATTATTTTTAACCATCCACAATGCATCTACCTTCACATTGAAGTTAGTGAGCATTTGTTGACTAAATTTAGAGATCTTGTCAAATTCTTCATAGAATTCCACTATTTCTTCATGATCTATATCTGTCCCCAGGATAGTCTATTTGCTCATCCTAAGTACTTCAAGTTGGAAAAGCTAATAAGGGAGAGGCAAACTCCCATGTGGATAGAGAACTGACCTTGGGATCAGGAAGACCTTAATCAAGCCCTCTCCTCCCATCACATACTGACTGGGTAGCCCTAGTCAAGTCATTGATCCTGTCAATATCCTAGGCATATCTCTAAAATTTTAAATTGTAGAGCAGTTGGTGATCTGCTTTGCTAGATGGAGGGTCATCATTGGACCAAAAATAAAACCCAAAAAATGGCAAGAGGAATACATTTTAATTCCTTTGAAAATGAACAGAATTGCTAGTCATGGTACCCATTAAAACTACCAAGAGTTAATGGTCAAGGTGCAACTAGGTGGTGCAGTGGATAGAATATCAGCCCTGGAGTCAGGAGGACCTGAGTTCAAACCAATGTGACCCTGGGCAAGTCACTTAATAGCAATTGCTCCCCCCCAAAAAAAAAAAGGAAAAAGGGAAAAAAAGGTTAATGGTCAATACATTGAAAAAGTCTGAAAATATATGCAATGTAGTCCATTAGATTGTGAGTTCCTTGAGGGTAAGGACTGTCTTTTACCTCTTTTTGTATTCTCAGCACTTAGCACAGAGCCTGGAACATAGTAGTAATAAATAATAATAGTAATAGTAATAAATGTTTATTAACTGATTGATATACAAAACTTGTAGGTGGCCAACCTCTTCAAAGCAGTGGGTTGATCAATTAGGCTGATTTTTTTCCTCTTCTTTTATTTTCTTTTTTGTCCTTAAAAAAATGCTATTTGTTGCACAGGATGGCTCTCTGGGAAAAAGAGAGAAATACTGGGGAAAATTATAGTAATATTAAAAAAATTGAAACATCAATTAAAATATTTTTAGTGAAAAGAGTTGATGGTCTAATAAATGCATGATTCTTAGTACTCTCTCCCTTGCCCACCTTTTTTTACCCCTTCAACACTGTCTGTGTAAAAGTACAAATCTGAGAGTTACTTTATTCTTTTAATATGTTTCATGCATCACTCTGGCCAAAAAAATTTTTTAAATCATACCTTACCAACCAAAACTCTAAGTGATCATCTTCCTCAGATTCAGCTGCTCATGTTCTACGACAGCACCAGGCAGAGTCTATGATGAGGCCATTGGGAAGCTTTGGGCCCTGGTAGAAACTGCCCAAGCTTATGTTCTACTGTCATGGTTCCAGACCCAAATCCCCCTTTAAGCCATGAGGAGATATCAGGGAAGGAAGAGTCAAGTCAGCTGAGCTTCCCCTGCTCCTTTAGATTTCAAAAATGGCTTTCCCAAAGTCTACAGTAGTTGCCTAGGATAGAGAGATTTTTCTATATTCTTCCCAAACATCTTCTGGCCCTTGATGGCATAGGAATAAGTTGAGTTAATAATTTTTTTAAATGATATAATAGATAGAAAGTGGTTCTTGAAGTCAAGAAGACCTGGATTCGTGTCCTGTCTCAGACACATACTGGCCACAAGACTCTGGGTAAGTCTCCTAACTCCCTTAACTATAAATCACAGATGAGTTGCCAATCTGCTTTGGTAAAAGGAGGTTCAAGATCTGTAGTTCCCTTAAGCTGTTAAATCACAGTGCAGGCAAAATAAATTTAAGAACTTAAATGTATATAGTGCTTTTAAACTTTAAAGGAAGAAGTTAATTTGGAAGATCAGGGATATACACCTAAAAAAGACAGCTAATAATTAATTTCTATAATACTTGCAAAATGTTTAATACTTATTATCTTCTGAGGAAGCTGAGACTCAGAGAGGTTAATGGTAGCACAGTTAGTTAAGAGCCCAAAGGCAGAATGTGTAGGTCCTCTTGACCCCAGGTACTCCACTTTATCTACTTACCAGACTAAGCCAACTTTCAAGATCAAGAGTCCTCTCAGCATTGACATTCATAGAATCATAGAAGCTCAAAATCAGAAGTGACTTCAGGGATCATTTAATCCACCCCCTGCCTAACATGTAAATCCTATCTCCAACATCCCCATTCAGCTTCTGCTGGAAATCTCCAATGATGGGGAACACATTGCCTATTAGGACATTTGTTCCAATTTTGGACAGCTTAAATTGTTAGGACATTTTTCATGATGTTGGGATAAAATTTTTTGATTCTATGGAACAGGCAACTGGAGAGAGATACAGGGGGGACAAAGGGCAGAAAGGCAGAGAGACATAGACAGACCCAGAGAAGTGGAGACAGAAAAAGAGAAATAGATTCATAGTGCTATAGAAGGAACCTTGAACTTGTCTAACAATAGCTCTGTGCCCAGGGACTCTGGGTGCCACTCTGGCTCTAGGTTCATGTGAACATATTTCAGTCCTGGAGGAGCCTGCCCTCTAAAGAATAGGATCGTGCTCTTGTTCTCACACCATCTGCCTCATTACCCCAGGTACCTAGAGAAATTCATTTAAAAATTAGATTTGGCTCATGCTAGGTTCTACCCAAAGGGAATAAAAACATATTCAATATACAAGGTATAACAAGTATAGGACAGCTATTTATTTCCTATATCACAAAAGAAATGTCTAATACACAAAAGATTCATAAATATACATTGTCAAAAAAAAAGCTTGATACTGTAACCTAAAACTATTTTGCTCTTCCAGAAAATTGATATTTAAAATATGAAAACACAAAATACTTAACAGATGTTGCAAAAGACTCTTCATCTTCACTGTGGCTCTGCACGTTCTTAACAGCTCTCTTAAGGTCTTCTGTCAAGTCAGGTCAAGATATGGGCTCACTCTCCTATTAGTTAGTAATCTCCAAAAAGTGTCATAGGAACATCTCCCCCAGAACATCCAACAATGGCTGGAACCCCAAGAGCTCTTCTACACACAAACCCCACTCTCACTTCATTGGAAGTGTCAGAGAATTCCACACCACATGTTCTAGAGAAGAAGCGAAGCAAGAGTGAAAGGTGTCTATCCCTTTAAAATCTACTGAATGGATAAGTTTTTACTACAGTTATAAAAACCATAGGACCAATAAGGAGATTGTGCTGTCACCTCAAAACTCAAATCCTTCATTGTTGAGCCATGTGCATCAGTGGAAGTAGCCAGGGGAGACCAACTAAGTTATATGTGTGCTTTAATAAGGTATGCTTTAGCCAGGGAAGGTCAAGGGGACCTTTGATTACCCTCCTTTCACCTGGAATCCAGGAACCCTGGCCTCTAGTCTTGACTCTGCCAGTTGCTATCCATGTAACCAAGGATATGTCCCCTACTGTCTCTGAGCTTTAGAATTACCATCTCTAAAAAGGAGGAAAGAACATTTGTGCTCCTTACCTGCTGTTGTGAGGAAAGCACTCTTAAAACTTAACAGCTCCAGGGCCACTAGGTGATGCAGTGGAGAGAGCACCGGCCCTGGAGTCAGGAGGACCTGAGTTCAAATCTGGCCTCAGACACATAATACTTCCTAGCTGTGTGACTCTGGGCAAGTCACTTAACCCCAATTGTCTCACTAAAAAAAAAAAACTTAAAAGCTCTCTAGAAATGGGATCTCTTATTAACTTTATTGGAACAACTACTATGAACATGTCATAGCAGTAGGAACTAAAAGTACAAAGAATGACAAAACATGGTGTCTGCCCTTGAGAACTATGTTGGGAAATATTGCCTTATCTTCCCAACAAATAAATGAAAAGATAACTAAAAAGAGCTAGTTTTTTTAATTTAATATTTTTAGGTTTCTTTTTTATTCAGAATTTAATATACACCCCACAAAAAATCCATAATACAAAGTGGAACAGGAAAAAAGAAAATTATATGCAAAAATGTAAATCTCTGTTATGTATACTTGTTTTTTGACAAGGTGTATAATAAATTACACGTGTAACTTTCAAAATTAGCTGACATTGGTATAATCCTTTAAGATCTGCAAGGCAGACCTCATGCATGTTCTCTCGTTTGGAGTCAGGAAGAGCTGGGTTCAAATCCTGTCTCTTAGGAGTATTTATCTGTGTAACTATGGGCAAATCACTTAATTTTTCTAAGCTCTAGTTTTTTCATTTGTAAAATGGGAATAATCACACCTGTAACTAGGCCCAAAGAGTTACTGTGAAGCTGAAATGAGGCATGAGGCAACCCTAGGGGAAAACTGGTTACTCTTGTTCTTCCTACTGATACTTACACAGGCAGTACAGAATGGCAGATAGAAAGATTGCCTCAAGGACAAGAAGAGCTGGGTTCAAGTTTTACAATCATGACGTACAAGCTGTGTGACCCCTGGGTAGGTAACTTAATTTCTCAGTGTCCCAAGCAATTTTTTAAGGTTTCATAGGGAGGAAAGGAGTCCTCACTCCAAGTTCCCTACACCAGAAAAATCACATATCCAGACCAAAAATGATCCTATCATTATATACATATATGTAATATACATTATTATATGTATCAGAGGTATCATTATCTCCATTGTACAGATGTAGAAACTAAGGCTCCCAGAATATAAGTGACTTGCCCACAATGACAGGGCTGGTAAGCCTCAGAGATTGGATTCCAACCTAGGTTTCTTCCAACTCCAAGTCAAGTGATCTTCGCTATATATTTCCACCTCAACCTCCCCCAGCGAGGCCAGGATATGGTAAGTGCCTAATGCATAGTCTAAGCAATGATATTCAGAGGAGAAATCATTTTGGTCTAGAAAAGAATGACAGAGGAATTGGATTTGAATGGCATCTTACTAGATGAGGAAGATTCATCCCACTACAACTAAGAACAGTGTTTGAGCTTTGTCATCAAGGGAAGGTTGAGACGGGCTTAGAATGTCAGGATTATAAACCAGAAGCTGAGGCCTCTATGGGCCAAGCACAAAGAAACCAGTTATCCAAGTAAAGGTGGACTGGACAGCGCTTCCATTATGCCTCAAGACAATAATAAAGAAGTAAGCAAGCCTAGTTCTTTGGCATATTTCCTTTTGGTTTTGCTACCAGTCTATAAAATTCCCTAGAGGATTGTAGCCTGGTCTTTTTAGCTGTTGCATCACTCTATTGATTCACAATGGGCTTTTGGTCCACCCACAGATCCTTTTTTTTCCAGATGACCAAACTAACCACACCTCTGCTATCTTATACTTATCTTTTTTTAAGTGTATAATTTTATATTTGTTCCCATTAAACTGTGTCTTATCAGATTCAGCCCAGTGTTCTAGTCTGTTGAGGTCTTTTTGGACCTTAACTCCATCCCGGCTTTGTTGCTTTCTGGAAATTTGATAAGTGTACCATGCATGCCTTTAAATCACATTATTGATTAAAATATTAAGCAGCATGAGGCCGATCACAGATCCGCAAGGCACCCCACTGGAGACCTGCCAAGTTGACATCAAACTTCAATGACTGATTTTAAAATCTAGCCATTCGACTATATTTTCCACAACGATAGCATGAGATATTTGATCAAATGCTGTGCTGAAATCAAGGTAAAATATATGTAGAGCATGTCTCTAATCTACCAGTTTAGCAATTATATCAAAAAAAGGAAATAAGTTTAATCTGTTCCAATCTGTCTGATAAAATTATGCTGACTCTCTGTGATCATGGCTGCCTTTTTCAGATGTTCACCAACTATCCCTTCAATAATCCATTCTAGGATTTTCTCAGGGATCTAACTCAAGCTCATGGGCCTATATTTTACAACATCTCTTCTATTCCCCTTTCTTGAAAATCAGGATGTTTGTCCTTCTCAGAAGCTGCAGTATTTCCATATTTCTCCACGATCTTTCAGCTAGTGCTGAAAATCACATTGGTCCATTTCAGCATTCAAGAAAGCACTTCATCCATAACAGGGGACCAGACCTCCTCAAGGGCAGCTGGGTGCTCCCTTACTATCCCTTTAGCTATCCTGAGCATTGGCTTCCCACCAATCATTTTTATTTTCTAATTCATAGGTCTAGTTCTCCTTGGCAGAGGAAGCAGAATTAAAATAAAAAATGGGCAACTCTACCTGTTCTCTGTCATTTAACCCAACCTCCCTAAGAAATGGCCCTGCCTTTTCTTTGATACTCCTCTTTCCCTCACCATAGCTTTTAAAAAATATACATATACATATATATGTATATATATATATATACACATATATATATACTATATATATATATATATATATAATATATATATATTACCCTTGACGTATCTTGCCAGCCTCAGCTCATTCTGAGTCTTAGAAGTTCGGTCTTGTAAAGACATTACCACATTCATGTTTATCTTCTATTACCTATCCTTCTTCCATCTCCATCTCATCTTCTGCTGTAGCAGACATCACAGGTATTTACTAACACATCTGGTCTTTATGTATCCCTTTAAAGATCTGTTGTTGGTAAGTTATCTGCATATCAGCCATCTCCCATTTTTTTTCCTTTGAATAGAATTATTTCCTTGTATGTCTTTAAAATGTCATCATTTGAAGATTCTCTACCCATCCCCAGTAGGATTTTAAGCAATCTAGTTTATCTGATTCTTCTGAACCCCTTGAAATCACCAAAGATGCATGTTAGGCTGTCTGACTTTCCTCTCCCCTATCACAGACTCCAGGAGGGAGTGGTCACTTCTCCATGAGTTTTCCCATCATTTCTACCCCCCATCAATCAGTTCTTCCATATAGGTGAGAAACAGAACAAAAATAGCGTCTCTCCTGTTGATTCCTCCAACTTGTGGAAGATGAAGTGTTACAGCAAATCAAGAAGTTATTAAACACTCTGATTTTTAGCAGTACTTCTCATCATTACTGCATAATATCTCTGTTCTCAGCTCTATTCTCTGTTCTGATCTGCTTCCTGAACTCCTCACCTATTTCCTCTTCCTGTCCAGTGGTACTCTGATGACCACTTTTGTCTTGGCCTTCAATAATTTTATCCAAGTGGCTTATGCCATATTGGTTTTATTTAATTGGGTCTCTGTCTCACCCAGGTTGGAAATACAGCAGCCCTTCAGGCCTAATCCCAGTACTGATTGGCATGGAAAATTTAATTCCAGACTGCTTTATTTTTCCAACCAGGTCATTCTGCCCCACTTTAAATAGCCTGGTGGCCTCCAGCTCCAGTGGCCCACCATATTGGTGCAGGGCTTAATGCTGAAAAAACCCAGTCAGCCATAGCCCTACTGCATCTCAAAACTCCAGAACCCAAGCAATTCACCAGCCTCATTCTCACCCAGTAGCAGGGATTACAGGTACATACCACCACACCTGGTCTCTATACCATGCCTTACACCTATACGTTTTGTTAAAAGTGAATATTTTTGTATCTTTCATTTTTACATTTCCTACATTTCCCAATATATCCCTGTCCTCTCCCCTTTCCAAATAGACATCCCATATAACAAAGAATTTTAAAAGACAAATGTATGTATGTGCACAAGACTAGCTTCCCCACTTTTACCTGTTTTTTGAATAACATATGAACATATGAAGCCACATTCTATTCTTCTATATCAACCTAATGAGTCTCAGAGATAACCTATGAAGTTGAAATTGCATCCTTATGTTAAGACCCCTAGTTTATCTTGTTACCTATACTTTAGGCATTTGTATGTAGATATTTGAGACCATTGGTCTTAATACCATCTTTTTTCTTGGATTTTTTTTTCTCCTGTGAACCTCTGGGAGTTTCAACTATTATCCTTCCCACATTATAACTACCTCTATCTATTATGTAGCTTGATGGATGTAAGTAGCCAGGTTTCTCCCTCCCTCAGCCTTTTCTGTTTAAATCCCCTTTGATTAAAATGGCAAAACACCCAGCAAATACATTCTTCTCAGCCCTTGTTAGGTGCAATCAATCAATCAACAATCATCTGTAACCTCCTGCTGTTTTGTCAATATTGAAGATACTACAAAAGTGAGGCATCCCTATGCTGGAAGGATATATCCTAAGGGAACTCAATGTGCTCATAATAAAAAAAATTCAGAGTAGAAATAAAGTCAAGCCACAGTGGTTAAATGTAGGGGGCTCTAACAACTAAGAAAATCAAGAAAGCCCTCTTGAAGGAAATGGCATTGGAGCTGAATGGGAGAGAGGAAGAGAGGAAGGAGAGCAAGCAGTCCCTGGCATGGTGGATAGTCTGAGCAGAGGCAGAGGGAGATGATGGAATTATCTATCATGTGTGGGAAAGAGCATGGAAGCCAATTTGGCTGAAACACAGAGTGTGTAAAGGGGCATAATTTGTAAGCACATTACACATTGGTACATTTCATCCCAAACTGGGAGCCAGCCATTCCTACATCATAAACCACTGTCCACAAATCCACAAATCCAAATCCCTTCTCCAGGCACTATCTTCTGAACCAATTGTTCACTCCCTTAATCAGATTATTGCATTCTGTATCCCTTATTTTTCATGAACATCAGTGAAGAAAACATCTGTGACCTTTTGTCTTCAGTTTCTTATTCAAGATGACCCTACCTTCCATCTCCTGCCCGCCCATCTCCTGAAGGAAGGTGGCAAGAGGCCAGGCTGGGACTTCCATAGGCCCCAAAGCAACTTCCCCTAGCTGCAGAGAGGTTTCCACTTTCTGCCCCACCACCACCACTACCACCACCTCATCTCTAGCCTCAGGTGAGATTTACTATCCAAACTCCATTCCCTATCCACCACCACTTGACTCTTTATTCCCGCGCACCTCAACCCTCCACTCCAAAGTTCCGTCTAAATGCCACCCACCCCTTCCTAGTTCTCTGACTCACTTTTCTAGTCTTCTTACACCTTACTCCCTCCCATATGCTCTTCAATAACTTTGACGTTCTGACTGTTCCAAGAACAACAAACTTCATCTCTCTTGACTGTGGGCATTTTCTCAGTCTGTCCTCCACGCCTGAAATGTTCTCTCTTCCTCAACTCCATCTATTGCATACGAGTCCCAATTAAAATCTGATCTTCTACAGGAAGCTCTTCCCAACACCTCATAATATTAATTATTCTCTACTTATCCTCTATATAGCTTATTTGTACATATTGTTTGCTAATTATCATCTCCTCTTAGATTGTGAGCTCCTTGAAGGCAAGGCTGTCTTATGCTTCTTTGTATACCCAGATCTTAGCACTGTGCCTGGTACATAGTACAGGGTTAATAAAAGTTTATTGACTGACTTTATTATATGAATGACTATCTGGCAGGAATACTGGAGGAAATTATGGTAATATAAAAAAGACATTTATAAAAAACTCTGATTTTTTACATTTCAGTTTATCATTCATTTTGCATTTCAGTTTAGCAACTGTTTTGGCAATTTGAGATACCACAACAAAAGCTTATAAAGGGTAGAATCACCAATAATTAGCAAAGAAGTGGACTGTGATTAGTTTGAGTCTTCTGGGCATAATTAAAGGATTTGTTTACATAATTGTTTAATTTTCTTAAGGCACAAAATGATTTTAAAAGTTCAGTCATTAGCTCTGGCAACAAGGCTAAACACAAGTAAATTTTTTTTTCATTTCTCTAAGCTTAGAAAACAGTGCTTAAACTGAGAACTCCCATAAGGAAAGCAGCCATCACTTAAATAAATAAACACAATGGTGAGTAGACAGCAGAGTCTACTCCTGTGCCGATCACTGAAGAACTGCATGCAGCCAGCTAAAGGAAAAATGAAGCATCCGTGTGAGAGAATGAATTTCATTGTTACCTGAGTTACAAACTCCACACCCATAATGCAAATCTCCCCTTCTGCACCATTCAGAAACTCAAGACTTCAGAGCACTTTTTTTCATTAGTGAACTATAAAATTCATTATTCATGATTCTTTTAGTGTGAAGGATTGTAAGCATTAAATTCTGCTCGGTGGCCTTAGGCCTTGAAGTTGTAGTCACTCCATGACAATTATGGAGTACCTTGATTGAATAGATTGATTTCATTGAGAGTTCTGACTGCAGAATTTAGATTCTTTGCCTCCAGGGAATCCACAAAGTTTTTTTGGACGTTAACCATGTACTAACACATATTTAACTTGTTTTCAAAATCACTGCCTGTGAAATCAAATTTGTCTTTTTTCTCTTAAAGGAGAAAAAAAAAATCTATCCATCTGCATCATGGAATCTCTAAATCACTGTTGCTTGAACATGCCTAACTCTTTCTGATCCCATTTGGGGTTTTCTTGGCAAAAATATTGGAGTGATTTGTCATTTCCTTCTCATTTTACAGATGAGGAAACTGGAAACAGGGGCAAGTGCCTTGCCCAGGGTCACCCAACTCCTCGAAGTATCTGAAGCTAGACTTGAACTCAGGAAGATGAGTCTTCCTGACTCCAGGCCCTGCACTCTATGCACTATGGAGCCACCTAGCTGCCCAGAATCTCTATATAGCTTTGGATAAAATCTCATTATTAACAGCTGAAGCTGAATATAAGACAACAAATTAATCTAGCTGATTCCTATTTTATATTTAGTCAGTCAGTAAACATTTATTAAGCTTTCACATGCATGGAGCTACAAATAAAAATGAAAAACAGTCCTCAGGGGGCTTGCAATCTGGGGGGAGAGGGAAGGGAAAGATAACAAGCAAATAAATATTTGCAGAAAAGTTATATACACGGGATAAATAGGAAATAATTCAGAGAAGAAAGGCATTAGAGTCTTTTTTTTTTTTGGTGAGGCAATTGGGGTTAAGTGACTCACCCAGGGTCACACATCTCATAAGTGTTATGTGTCTGAGGCCATATTTGAACTCAGCTCCTCCTGACTTCAGGGCCAGTGCTCTATTCACTGCACCACCTAGCTGCCCCTGGAAGACATTAGTCTTAAGAGAGGTTAAGGAAGATTTTCCCATAAAAGAAGGCTTTTAGTTGGGACTTAAAGGAAACCAGAGAAGGTATTAGGTGGAGATGAGGAGGAAGAGCATTCCAGGCACAAGGAATAGCCAGCGAAAATGCCTGGAGTTGGGAGATGAAGTGTCTCATTCATGGAACAGCCCAGAGGCCAGTGTCCCTAGATTAGAGTATGTGGGGGGTAAGGTATAAGAAGACTGGAAAGACAAGAGGGGACTACACACTCAGCTTATTGGAAATTCAATTTTAGAAAAACAAATGCTAACTCTCAAAAACATTTTCACTTAGTTTCAATTTGCCAATCTATGCCAAATCTTCAATCACAGTATGATCCACAATTTAACAGTAGCTCTAGGCCTGGAGTCGGGAAGACCTGCGTTCAAATCTGACCTCAGACACTTACTAGATGTGTGACCCTGGGCAAGCCACTTACCCCAGTTTGCCTCAGTTTCCTTATTTGTAAAATGAGCTAGAGAAAGAAATGGCAGACCATTCCAGTATCTTTGGCAAGAAAATCCCAAATGTGATCACCAAGTCAGACACAACTGAAATGACTAAACAACAGACGACAGATTGAACCAAAGCTGCCCCAAAACTTCTGAGGATATACCTGCTTCAAATAAATGTTTAACTGATCAATAAGAGGCTCATGTTAAGATATATGTCATATTATCATAATGTGTTATAACATATATGTTATACATGTTATGTTGACATAACAGCTAAGGATTAATGATCTGAATTTGAACCAAAAACACCAGAGACCTTCTGTTTGAAGTATTAGCCTACCTTAAACTTTATAAATATGTTCCTTTACTTATTGGCCTTATTAATTAAAAGGTTCACATCTGAAGGAATATAGGCAACAAGAATCTAGTAGTTAGTTGGCATTTTGGTTAGCATGAAACATTAGCCATCCTGTCTGGCTAATGGCAGATTTAGCAATTTTTTTTTTTGCTTTAGCCATAATGCACATAACCTGCTGGGAGACATGAATTATTAGAATGAATTTGAAATGACTGTAATTGGTTTCTTAACTCAGTCCAACAAGTGTTGCATATTCACAGCCATACTTACAAGTCTTTTGTATTATCAAATATTATTGAGACTATTGTTTGAGCTCCCATCTGCTCTGCACAGAACTCTCTTTGGGTAACAAACAAACAAACAAACAAAAATTTGTTCTTGACTCTCTTCTGTTAGCCACAGACATCAGACAGTACTCCTTGGGGGAAAGGTCATTTGAATTTTTTCTTCTCTAGCTTAAATAAAAGGTAGTTCTAGGAAGGGAGAGGGGCTAGCTCCCTCTCCAAACTTCAAATTCAATAAATCCTTATTAAAAATCAGAATAAGACATTATGCTAGAAACTTATGGGTTCAAATCCAGCCTCAGATGCTTATTAACTGTGTGACCCTAAGCAAGTCTTTTCATCTGTTTGCTGCAGTTTCCTCAACTTTAAAATGGAGATCATAATAGCACTTAACCTCACAGGGTTGTTGTAAGGATCAATTAGCATAGTATTTGTAATTCACTTAGTACAATACCTGGAACATAGCAGGCATTTAATAAATATTCTTTCTTCCCTTCCTTTCTCTTCTTTCCCTTCACAGACAAAGACAAAGATGAAACAATCCTCACCATCTGGGAGTTTACATTCCATTGGGAATATAATTCATTCAGAGTAAAGGAAATAATGAATGCTCAAAGTGATACAAAAAAAAATCCCAAGGGGTAAAAGGAACTAATAACTGTAGGGTTTGGGAAATGTTTCATATAAGAGCAGGTACCTATGTGATGCTTTGAAAAAAGCTAAGGATTCTAACCGGGTGAGGTGAAGATGAGTCCATTCAGGAGGGAACACTTGTGTTAGCGTGAGAGGTCAGAATGGGGCTATCCAGCAGAAAATCAGGACTTGAGTACATTAAATTATGATGGCATACCTAAGAACAGTCAATTCTACTATAATAGGACATACGTTTTTCTAAAAATCACACAATAAAAACCACAGGGTTTGTGGGAATAATGGGGTTAGGGTCACAACATTTGATTTAGTGACACATTTTTTAAAAAGATAGGAATTTTTAAATGGTAGCACAGTTTATGTATGTTCTATGGTTAAGAAATAAATATTATAATTAGTAGTGACAGCATTCATATCCTCAGGCCGTTGCTTAGCTTACCTTCGAGTTCCCATGGGCTTGATGGGGTTGCTATCTGAACCCTAGAAACAAAAAACCCTGGACTTTCCCACATGGCCAAATCTCTGGCATTTGCCTGAGGCTATAATCCCATCAACTGGCTTTCCATTGTGGCTACACCCCCAATCTCCCAATTCTCTGTTACCCTTAACCTAGCCCAGCCCTCTACTGTCTTACTTCCCTATGGCCCCCAGCCACTTTCCACCCTTAATCCTAGCTGGGCTCCATTCTCCCTTGGCCACATGGTCCAGGTCCCTGGCATTCTATTACCTCACAGTCCCTGCAGACTATTTGACCACTCCTAGACCTCTCCCATAGCATTTCAGTATATAAGGTCCATCTTTTCTCCATTAAAGTGGTCAGATTCTTATAATCTAGCCAATAGCTCACTAATGTTCAATTAGTGAGTCTGCTCAATATGATGGATGTTCTAATAAACCTTGTCTTTGACTGGAAGAAGGCTTGGGTCGAATTCTTTCAGGCAGGACACACATGTTGTGATTTTGAGGTCCCAGCACCCCAAACCTCAACAGGCAGAGGTGCCAAAGTCACAGCTATGGGTAAGAGAATGTCCCTGTCCAGCCATAAAACTTTAGGACCCAGGGACCTCAGTCAGGATAGAAGATGAAGGGGATAGCGAGGTTGAGGGGTGGAATTTGTGGGTTCAGTCCAGCCTTCCTCCACACAAAGCTTCAGTTACATTAGAAATAAACAATAAATATAGCACTATACCTTTAAAAGGACCTGAAGCTTGTTTGTGGAAGTGGGCATTGGCAGGATTGCAGCTTATGAATTCTTGTGAAGTGATGTAGTTCTCTGTTTTCCATCTTTCTCCAAGGATGTAAAAGCAAATTTCAAATTATGCTCACATTATTCCTTATTTTACCAATTGTGTTGGAATAAGTTTGCATTTGCAAAACAAGCATTGTAGCAAAACTGCATGCAATTTCTTCCTGAAACACACCAAATTCTTTTTGCTATCTCTGGGAATGTTTCACATAAAAAGATAATCAAAATGGGTAGAAGAAAGTAAATCCAAGGAATGAATGACTGGGAGAAATGTTTATGATTCAGTTACTTGCCAAAAATGAAATGCATCTAAGGGTTTTGTGTTGTTTAAAAAAAAAAGATGTTAAAAATAAAATCGGTGGCTACTAACACTACTCCCCAAAGCAGCTACGTTAGTATTTGAGGGCTTTTAAATAGGACTGAATTTTCTTATTTTTCTTTTTTTCTAACAGACCATGCAAAAATTTACCCCAAAAATGGTACTAATATTCTATTAGTATCTGAGTGCTAGAAGATTTAACATAGGATAAAGTTCAAAAGCCCTTTCTTGTCTGGGTCTAGCTTACCTTTCCAGACTTTTCACATTAATTCTCCAAGTGTGCTCTATGCAATCAAAATGGCCTATTTCCAGTTCCCCAAATCATCATTCCATAAGATACTTCCATGCCTTTGCATAGAATTCCTCCCATTCCTATCTATCAGAGAGGCTAGCCAGGGACCCACAGGTACTGGAAACCCCTGAAATCCCCATCCTTTGCCCTGGATTCCTTGCTCTGGTATTGCCTGTCTTCTCATCTGGGGAACTTGACTCCCTGTGTTTCAATCCCACCATCATCTCACATTTCTGAGGACCTATTCTATCTTGGGCTGTACCCTATCATGCTCTTTCTTTCCAGTGACTTCCAGGAATGAAGGTTTTGTTCACTTATAAGAAGCATCCTATACAATAAGCTGGGTTGGGGAAGGGCTATTTTCCTCTTCCTCTTAGGTCCTGTGGTCCTGAGAAACAGGTTTGACTAAAGTCTTGTATTGTTTGTCCTTTTCAGTCCTCGATGCAAGGCCTGGAAGCCTGGACCTGCAAGCTCAAGCCATTGGAATGTGGGAGCTTAGAATTCCAAGCCAGAAATTACAACCAGTCCAGCAATGAAGCCCTGAGAAGACAGAGTCCTGGGATACAACGCTAGAGTGGTTTGGACTTTGAACTCGGTGGGACTAATGCTATGCAGAAGCTGAATTAGACTGTGAACCTAATCCTCCTCCACTCCCCAGACACTGAGGTAATTTGTCAGTATTGTGCTACCTCTCCCCACTCCCCAGTGTTGGGGGGATATTTGTATGTTTACTATTGCTCTATCTTTTAAGTAAATTTTCCAACTGTTAAGTAGCTAAATAGGGCATGAGACCTCTAATATTGGGGGAATGAAATAGGTAGGGGCTTCAGTGAATGGCAGAGACAAGAGACCCTTCCCAACCTCCTAAGGGTGAAAGAGAGCCCTGCAGGAGGGAAGAAATGTGATTGGCAGAGGCCAGAGAATCCAAGGTACTTCAGTTTTGTTCAGATCTTTGCAACAGGGCTGCTTATCAGTTAGTTTACATTTCACCACCACTCAGTACAGCCCCATCAGATCCTGGTGACTCCTCCTCAGTGGTTTCTCTCTGTAAGAGAATCTTTGTTTCTTGGCCAATCTGCCCTCTTTCTGCTGGTTTTTCCACTGAAACAACTGCTCCGTTAAGCTAATTCTCCAGTGATCAGGTGTTCAGGGAGAGGGTAGATGCCAAATGCCTTTGGAGATTCCCACAAGGTCCTGTGCCAAAAGAAAGAACATGCAGAAAATAGGAGCCCCATCCCAGACACAGCCTTGCCTAGGAGGCAATGTGTTCACAGGCTGGCCCAGTGGGGAAAGAGAACCCCCTCACACACTGGCCAGCTGGAACTCAGAAAGTCATCTTATACCTCCTGGTCATTAGGAAAGAGAACCCTGAAAGGCCCAGAGTGTCCTTTCAGTATATGCCCAGAGTTCTGGCTCAGCAGCCAATTAAAGGAGCCCCCATGGCCTATCATTCATGCCCAAGAGGATGCTGCACCTCAAAGGGACTCCCTCCTCACCCTAGCCTCATGGAATACTTAGCTTCCTGCAAGGTTCAAATTAGTTGCCACCTCCTGTGGGAATCTTTTCCTGATCCCTGTAACTATTAATATACTATCCTCCCCAATTTATATTGCCCTTCTCTACCTGGGTAAAAAAGTCCCGTCCCTTTAGTAGAGCATAAGCTATTTGAGGGCAGAGTCTCTTCTTTTCCATTTTGTCTTATAGTATTTGGATTTAGCACTCTGCCTTACATACAGTACATACTTCTAGAGTAAGACACATACAATATCTTACATGCAGTAGATACTTAATAAATGCTGATTAAACTGAATGAAATTAAACATGCCCTATCCTTAGAGATTACCATTTCTTCATGGATCAAAGGGAAGACCTGTGGAATTTGTGGGAAAATCAATTGGGATAGTCAAGATGAACTGGAAAGCCCCAAATAGAAACAGGCCCATGACGGCATTGCTCTTTCACATGTGATTTTTAGTAAAAAAGAAAACTGAGACAAAGGTTAATACATTTTGAAATCTCAGAGTCAAGATTGTTAGTGAAAAACCAACATGAACATGAGAAATGAGGCATATATCTCCAGACCCTTTATACACAATAAAATATCTCCCCACACTTAGGAGTATCCCAGCTTAATACCATGTAGACATACCTTAAAAGTCTTTTAGCATTCAAAAATGAGAGAATACACTTTGGAAAGAGCAATAGTTCTCATTTCCTAGCATTTTATTTGAGTGACACCCCCTATTTAAATAATTTCTCTAAAGTCAGTGGGGTTTTGTAAACCCATGCTACATTTTCTTTCTTCCTCTCCACAGTGCTTAGTTGTCATCCATTTCGATTACTGCAGCTTTCCACTCATCACCATTCTTTTTCCATCCTTTCTGCACCATTCAATATCCAATTTTTCTTCTTCCCTCCATATGAATCTTGAAACTTCATTGCTTTCTTCCTTATGATGGCTTTGTCCATGTATCAATCAAGACCGCCTTAAAACTTTCTCTAAATTAAGTCCTCCCTATGTCTATATTCTTGTTTCTTTCTTTCGTTCATCCTACTAGTTCCTATACTTTCTTCTAGTATCTCTTCTTTGCAAATCTCTTGTTCAAATATTCCTAATGTTATGATTTTTATTATATACTACTCTTATCATAATCATTAGCCAATATAATCCAAGCATGAAGGAATAACACTTCCATTACTTTTGGTGGAAATGTGGATTGTTTTTGCTAGATAGAGGTAATCTGGCTTAGTGGATAATGTGGTGGATTTGCAGTCAGGAAGATATGAGTTCAAATCCTGCCTTCTACCCTTATGAGCTATGTGATTGTAAACCTCTATGTGCCTACAGTAACTCCCAAGGATTTATTGGGCTATAAATTAAGTTTTAAAGGAAGTTACAAGTATAATAATCTCTGTTATAAGAGGGATATTCCCTTACTGATGGCATTACAGATCTTTCATGTATTGGTATTCTATGTTTAAAGTATTTTGGCATTATAATATTGAAGCAGTCTGATTCAGGATTGTGATTGGGGATTAGAAAAACAATCCTCTGGGTATACACCCAAATGAACCAAAATTTCAGAATTTAAAGTCATAATCATTCAGTCATTTTCCAACATATCCAACTCTTTGTGACCCCACTTGGGTTTTCTTGGTAAAGACACTGGAATGGTTTGTCATTTTCTTCTCTAGTTCATTTTACAGATGAAGAAACTGAGGCAAGCAGGGTTAAGTGACTTGCCCAAGGTCACATAGCTAGTAAGTGGCTGAGACTGGAGTTGAACTCAGGAAGATGAATCTTTCTGACTCCAGGCTTAGTGCTCTATCCACTGCGCCACCTAATAAAGTAATAAATAATAAATATGTCACCTAGTCTAACCCCTGCGCAAAACATAAATTGAAAGTTTAATCTCAAGTTACTATTACCATTCATTTTCTTAGGTTTGCTTTAGAGATTCATCATCCATTAGACACAGAATGTTTTAGTCGTCTTTTCATAGAGAGCACTGGGCCTAGAATCAGGAAGATCTGAATTCAAATCTAGCCTCAGACATTTACCTAGCTGTGTGACCCTAGGGAAATCACTTAACCTCTGTCTGCTTCAGATTCCTCAACTATAAAATGGGGATGGGTAATGACAGCACCTACCTCCCAGAGTTGGCCTGAGGACCAAATGAGACATTTGTAAAAGCACTTAGCACAATGCCTGGCACATAGTAGGCACTATATAAATCTTATCCTTTTCCCTCCCTTCCCCTTCCCCTTTACGTTCTGCCAAAAAGCAAGAACTCAGTGACCACTCCAAAAGCTAGCCCAGGCTTTAAAAGGAAAAGAGACAAGGGGTCAGCTTCTAGTCACTGAAAAGAGCTGAGATGATACAAACAAGTTCCAAAATAGTTCCTGACATCAAGGCCACATGATCTCTAAGGAGATTATACCCAGACGGTGGCTTAAAGCAATAAGTAAAAAGGCCTTGACATTTGGCTACGTAATGCTTCTGATAAATAGTACATAACAGAGAAAAAAAGAAGAAAAGGCAGAGAGTCAGGACCAGAATACTAGGAGCTTGTTACTACAGAGATTTCTAGGTGGCATGAAAGAGGTAGCTGTAAGATGAATGCAAAACAAACTAAAATATAGAAAAGGAACCTTTCAAGCCAGGTAAGAAAGTGACTTCTGTAGCCTTAGAGCCAAAGGGTTCATCAGGCCCCAGACCCAGAGCTAAGATTAAAAGAGGTAGGATAGAGTGAGATAAGGCCTTATCATTGGCATAATTGAAATTCTAGAAAAAATATCTCCCGGTATGAAATTACTCTTCAATTTGTAATTATGTCATCATTTTTTTACTATTCCAAAAGTTCTGGCATTTCTCCTAAGTCAATTAGAAGAACACTAAGTTGTCTGGAGTAAACTTTATTGTTCAAAGTATCTAATTTTTTAAAATAGAAATTAAAATTTAATTTGATTACCAGTGAGAGAAGTATGACTTTACAACAGCCAAGCTTCATTTTGTAAATGTTCCCCTCTTATATATCATGGCCCAATCCTAGCACTTTCCTCACAACAGCCCAGAGAAGTAGGTAGCACAAGTATCATTGTCCCATTTTACAGATGAAGAAGCTAATCTTTAGTGAGCTGACACATCAGTATGTATACTTTGGACAGATACTGTGGATGGACAATAAGTTATTTTCTCAGAGTCTGAGGGCTGGTTAGTAGCAGAATCAGAATGTGAGCCTAAGACCAATGCTCTCTTCAAAATACCATTCTTCTCCTTATAGTAGTACAGGTAATATTTGAACCACCTACTTCTCCAGGTCGTTGAGATGTTCAAATGACTTAACAGCTGTGAAAGTCCTGTGTATTCATAAACACCAAGTTATTCTCATTATAAGGGAAAGTTTCTAACTGAACCAAAGCCTGATATTCTAATATTTAAATTAATTTGAGGTTTATCAACTAATTTTTTTTAATATATTGATAACTATATTTCAAAATAATTAGTTTCCTTTGTAATCCTAAATACTGTTTTTTGTGCACTTAAAAACATTCTTTTGAAAGGGGGTCCATAGTCTTCAGGAGGCTGCCAAAAAAGATCCATGATGATAAAAAATTAAGAACACCCCTAATTTAGAGCTAGAAGGAGTACCATAGAGAATATCTAGCTCAACCCCTTCATTTTACAGACGGAGAAACTGAGTTCCATAGTGGTTAAGTGACTTACCCAATGTCATACAGGTAGTGACTGAAGTGGGATTTGAATCCAGATCCCTCATCAAACATCCTTTTCACCTTATCATGGTAACTTCTGAGAAACATTTTATTTGTGAGTTAATTCACTGTAAGATGTATGACTTTAGTTTGTATTTAGCTAGAAAAAAATCTAGGATAATAAAAATGGACATTTATATAGGGCTTTCAGGTCTGCAAAGTGATTATCTCACACTGATCCTGTGGGGTAAGTATCACTAATATTATCATCCCGAGTCCGCAAATGAGAAAGCTGAGACATGGAGAGGCTAGGTAACAGAGCAATTGTCTGAAATGGGATTTGAACCCCAATCTCCCTAACTCTGAGTCTAGCCTTCTATGTTCTACACCTCGGGACTATGCAAAAGATCTAATGACTAAGGCCATTCATTATCCCATTAGAAATAAAAGTACTTTGTTCCAAAGGTAATTCACCAGGAGCTGTCTCAGCAACATGGGCACTGAATTAATTAATATCAGACATTCCACCACTCCCAAATAGGTCACTGATTTTGATCCCTCCTTGAGCCAACTCGTGTTCAGCACAAGATTTTGTTAAGAATTATGTCTTGGGCTGGGGAGGAAATTTCAGCTATAGGTCTTCCGCTGAAAATTTCTACTTACTCTGCTCTGTAATTTTCTCTTTCTGTCAAAGTTCCTGGATTCTTAATTTTTTTTTCCAGGGATCATTTTGTAGAGGAAGGTAATTAATTCTGATGAAGGAGGCAGGACATTTTTAAATTTCTAGAAGAGGAAAGCTAAACTGTTCAGAAGGGCGGAGCAAACTACCCCCCAGGACCCTCTGAAGTATTGACTCAGTGATTTAGCACCACCTTGTGGCTTGAAAAAAAAATCATTTTTGAGAACTATTGAGAAAGCGTTGAAGATCCCCTGTGGATTAAATGCTAAATTGTAGAATGCTCCATCTAATTTTCCAGAAATGCGGGACTAGGCTGTGCAGAGTTAATGTGACTCAAAAATCAGAACAGAAGGTGGTGCATCATACTGGCTTCAAATCCTCACCCCTCAGATCTTTACTAGTTGTGTGATCCTAGACAAATCATTTAAACTTTCTGAACCTCAATTTCCTCATCTGTAAAATGAAAATATTGATAGAACCTACCTCAGAGGAGTATGGTGAGGATTAAATAAGATAATACATGGAAACAGCTTTGCAAACCACAAAGAACTACAGAATTATCACCCATTACTATTAGAAGATGCTAACGTACCAGATGATGGAAGTAAAAGGTCACCATATTGTTTGGGTGTCTGTCTAGTAGTAGAAATGGTTAAAAAAAATTTTAGAGTAAATATAAGCTATGAACCAAGTTATTAAAGAGGTCTTTTTCCTTCCTCCCTAAACTCCCTTTTCATCTTTCTCTTCTCTCCTGGTGGTTTCTGCAGTTCACTCCAGAAAACTATCGTGTTCTACTTCACTGGGGCTTCCAACAAGTGGGAATTGATCTCTTATTTCAGTTATGAAGCTCACAGAATAGTGCTTGATACCTACCTCAAAGTATTTGAAAAACTCTCCTATCTAGGACAGATTTATCTTTCTGCTTGGTGAAAAGGGGAAGAACTCAATGCAAGGAATGGACATTGCGGAGTTTAAGGTTTGATGTAAGGGGAAAGTCTTCACAATTAGATCCATTGCAAAATGAAATGATTGAACCTCAGAAGGCAATGGGATCATAGTTACAGATTTGGGATGGATCTCAAAAGTCCCCTAGTCCAAAATCTTCATTTTGCAGATGAAGAAATTGAAGCCCAGAGTGTTTATATGATTTGCTCTAGGTCGTACAGGGAGTAAGAGCAGAGCATTGGGAATCTAGGTGCTCTCCAATGTATCATGATGTAAGCTACTTATTCATCACTAGAGGGCTTAAAGAAGAAGATGGGTGACCATTTGCCAGGGTGGTGATCAAGGAAAATCCTATTCAGAAAGAGACTGGACTATAAGGCTTCTATATCCCTTCTAATTCTGACGTTCTAAAATAAACCTTCTGGATACTGTCAACCAAAACATGAAAAGGTAGCACCTGATTATGCTCTAAATCAAATAAACAAGCATTTATTAAGTACCTACTGTGTGTCAGGCACTTTGCTAAGCACTAGTTTAAGGTATAATAATTTCAGGAGACTGAAAAGCTCTCAACATTGGACAAGGAGAGGGATGAATACCTAAAATTGTAGCTAACATGAAGGCAAATAAGAGAGAGAATTTTGTGACAGCCCTGCCTCTACCAAGTCATATCACATAAGAAATGTCCTCTCTATCTTTTTGTAAGACCAGGCCTGGTTTTACAACCTAAATGTAAAAGGGGATGCTCATATTAAAGAGAATTTAGCATTTTATCATCAAAAGATTGTCTTTCATCCAGATTCTGAAACTGGCTGCACAATTCAAACAGTTTGTCCATCAGTACATTTACTTGGATAGATACTGTAAATAGACAATAAGCTGATCCTCAAACTGAAGGGGAAGAAGAGAGTGAGTTGGATGGCATTTGAGAAATCATGATGGACTTTCACAGGCTTATTTGGATGAATGAATGAATGAATGAATGAATGAATGAATGAATGAGTGAATGAAAAATATTATCTACCATGTGGCAGACACAAAAGTGAGATAACACTGCCCTCTGGGAGAATTTGTTATAATAGGAAAAGACAACATGTATTGGGGAATAATGACTAGGGAAGAAAGTTGTGACACCAGATCCAATAGTAAAGGCGGTATTGATTATATTACTGCTCCCAGAGAAAGAGGTGGAAAGCAGGGTACAGAAGTGCTCACAGGTGCAGATGGCAAGATGCCCAAGGTAGGTGGGTGAGAAGCCTGTCCTGGGACAAGTAGATAGAGTAGTTTAGGTGAGCTCAAGCCAGTCACTCACAAGTCAAGATAGCTTGGCTCCAAGGTGAAAATCCAAAGCTGAATGGAATCATTCACCCAGGGAGAAGGGCATGGTCTGTGGTGTTCTGTCCCAAATGACACTGTTTCAGGTGGAAAGGAGAGGCAATAATGAGGTTATGATCTTCATCAATGGAATGAGTCCCCAATTCATGAGATTACAGATTCATTGAAGTATTTAAATAATATAAGTGGTAAATGGGGAAACATGTGTCAGGATGAGGCATAAATGAGTAGCTCAGTAGGGAGTCCACAGCCTTGGATCTGTTTTTTCATTAGAGAATCAGCAAATGTTTTTACTGAGGAGAAAAACACTGTAAATAGTTGTAAGGCACATCCAAAGGTAAGAGTCAAAGATCTTTTACATGACCATCACTGGCTGCTTGGGCTGCCAATCAATATTTGGACAGCCAATGGTTTTAATTAGTTGTTATACTATTGTTGCTGGCATGATGATAATTGACAACTCAACTCAACTAGCTGGTAACCAAAATGCCTCTTGATGGGAATTTCCTTTTCTTTTTCCTCTTTACTAATTCAGCACATGGAGATGGCTCCCAGCAGCAGACCAAGGATGAAAAGTATATACTGCTCCTAAAATATCAAAGCCACAGAGGGCACAGGCATCTTAAATCATCCTAGCATTTTCCTCCTTTAGCATTTCTCTCACTATCTCATACATTCTGGTGGCTCCCTGTTGTCTGTAAGATAAAGCACAAATTTCTCAGTCTGTTTTCTTAGCCCTCCACAGTGTGGCTCTCCTTCACATAAGTAACTCCTTTTGATTTACTTGGTATTCTAAAGTGGACCAAAAGCTGTCGGCCTACCATCTCCAATGTCATGCATTCACACAGGACAATCACCATGTTTAGAATGTACTTTCTTCTCCTCTCTCCCTGGCAAATGCCTTCTCTTCCTGCCAGTCCCAGCTCAAATGCTAGCTCCTCAATTCAGTGTTCCCCAAACCCCAACAATTTCCTGGAAAGTGTTCTATCTCTTCAAATTTTCCTGGAGCTTTTTATCTAATATTCTCCTTCACCTCTATTATTATACTTTACTTTAGCTTAAAAAAGCCCAGGTCTCCCACTGTGTCCAGGGCCATCTCCAATTGTCTTGATCTATATCTTGCCACTGGACTCAGATGGCTCCTGAAAAAGAGAGTGAGGCTGGTGATTTTGCACAGCCCTGCCTTACTTAAATCCAAAACACTTGCAAGTCAGAACATCACCTTCCTGGTGTTATTGGTTCTCTTCAAGAATGAAGGACAAACAACAACAATGCTTTACTTTATACTATCCTTCCTTATTCCCATTCTACTTCTACCTTACTATAATGTAAGCTCTTTTCCTACTGGGATGGGGCCACCTTTTTTTCCACTTTTCTATCTCCAAAGTCTCAAAGTAGATACTGTTTCTTATTACTTTTGTTGTGGGATGAGGACTTTGATATCCTCAAATGGAGTATCCTTGGGTGGGTACAGCTCTCAATATATCCCCAAGAAATTCATTGATAAATTAAGAGGCAATCACCTTTTTTTCTGACGGCCCAAGGGTCTTTCTTGTGGAATAAAATGCATGGGCATTGTGACAGTTACTTGAGATTCTCTAAGCCCTGTCTTAATTGCTTCTGGGATTGTGGCTATGTGTGGGATTTTTACAAACCTAATGACCAGATAAGCAGGGATGATTCTTGTTCATAGCATCTCACCCAGAGGGTGTAGGCAGCTTAATGTGTTAATGAGACTAATCAGCATTGAGGCATTGCCCCCAAATTTGCCCCTTAAGACTATAGAGGAAGTCCTGGAGGCAACAACAATGCTTAATAAACTCAAAGAAATGATAGCATAGCATAAAGCTACCAAACAAGAGGAAGAATTAATAGTTAGAACCAAAGTACAATTAATCTGGGTAGAAGTAGGCATTGAATCCACTGGAATCCATGAGATCAGCTGAGGAGAGAGTATAGACAGAGAAAAACAAAGGGTCAAAGATAGAGGTTTGAAAAAAAGGAGGAAGTGTAGTCATCAATGGAGACAAAATTATAGTCATAGATTTAAGACAATCAGAAGAATGTCATGTCCTGTAGGTGTAAGCCAGGTGGAAATGCATGACCTTGAGGTGGAAGGTGAGCCCCTGGAGAAGGATGAAATCATCATGGTTCAGTTGCACTAGGCAACTCCCAAGAAAATGCAAAGGGGAGGGCATCTCAACTCCTTGGAAGGAAATTGCAGGAAGGTCAGAGGTCCAGAAGTAGGATGGGACTCTCCTGGCAAAAGGAGAGGAAGACACTTGTGGTGCCTCAAAGAATATGTCCAAGGACCAGAAAATTAGAGAATGAGATAGAGAAGAAGGGTATCCCCCTGTCCTCAAGATGTTGGCACTATGAGACAAACTTTTGGTAATCCCACCATAGTTATATTTCTGTCTTCCCTTCTCCAGGATATATAGCTATAGATGGAGATACAGATATGGACATAGATATGGACATGGATATGGATAGAGATATTTAGGCAGCTAGGTGGCACAGTGAATAAAGTGCCAGGCCTAGAGTCAGGAAGGCTCATCTTCTTGAGTTCAAATCTGGCCTCAGACATTGACTAGCTGTGTGAGCCTGTTTTAACCTGTTTAACCCTGTTTGCCTCAGTTTCTTATCTGTAAAATGAGCTGGAGAAGGAAATGGAAAACCAGTCCAGTATCTTTGCCAAGAAAATCCCAAATGAGGTCACAAAGAGTCAGGCATGACTGAAAAACAACTGAACGACAACTGAATATGCGTGTATATGTATGCGTGTATATCGTTCCCAGACAGAGATAGTCAAGTATAACTGATGCTGTATTGACTACCAACAAAGATCTCTCCTTTGTATTCTAAGTATTAGATCATGGCTCAACATATGAGATCTCTATCAGGTATACTGATTTAGCGAACTGAAA
Source organism: Phascolarctos cinereus (assembly GCF_003287225.1). Classification (NCBI taxonomy): domain Eukaryota; kingdom Metazoa; phylum Chordata; class Mammalia; order Diprotodontia; family Phascolarctidae; genus Phascolarctos; species Phascolarctos cinereus. The sequence continues at coordinate 427,832,310 of NW_027555958.1, read as the reverse complement.
CTGGGGAAACTTTCAAGACCTAGGCTTATGGCAGGCAAGGAGCCTTAAGAACCCTGATGTATCTTGGCAATAAGTTTCAGAAAATTGGGATGGGAAAGGTTTCTTCTTACTGAAAAGGTGCTGACATGATCTGACAACTTGCATCATTGTAGGTTTTATCCCACTGCCGATGCCTTTGAGAACTGTCAGGGACCATGCTCCAGCTAGAACACAAACTAGAAAAGAGAGGGTAAGGAGTGCGGGTAGAATCCATGCTCATGGTCTTCCAGACTGCTCATACTTGCTTTTTCTATTAAATCTTTAATAACAAAGAACACAACCACCATACTGGGATAATAGGATGTTTTACCGTTTATCCAGACCTTTTTGTAGAGTTGGTCAGGTAGGTCTAAATCTCTAGACAAGTACAGCTAGACTCAGATTTAGTGAATAGGTGACTTTGGGAACCCCAAGAAGAACTGTCTGGTTTGAATATTTTGAATATTTTTTAAAGTTCTTTGGACGTCATAAATATACTTCTCATGAATGGAAAGACAAAGATAAAATTAGGGAAGCTTGGCACATTCATTATGCAAACTTAATCTAAATGGAGGCTCTAATGCTCTTCCTCATTCCATGATAAACCTCTGACCAGCTGAGAATATTTATTGGGAGGATGAATCATATTATTCCATTTAGATTATTTCGGCATTAAAGGATATGGTTTATTAATGCTGATGATGATAAAAACCATGTGGTCAGGTTAACGCTAACACAGACAGTGTAGGGCCAGATTGGAGCACATAGATGGGAAATTTTAATTAGAAGTTTACAAATGCTGGAAAATCCTGCAAAAGGCTTATCCTTTGGTATGAACTTAAAACAAATATAGAGCTCATATATTAGCTAATATGCAAGCAGGGATTAAAGTGGGGGAGGAAACCAAAGAGGTGGCTGATGCATATTGCTACAAAATGGTCTCATTCTTAAGACCAGAAACAGCAACATTTCCTCAAGTTCTAGTTGGGGGTTGTCAAATATCTTAAATGACTTCAGAAGTTGCTATGTACAGCCCACACCTGAATGAGAATGCCTTTTACTACAACACCCACAGCAAAGCACCTTCCAGTCTCAACTTAAAGACCTACCATGATGGGGAACCCATTATCTCCCATTGCAGCCCAGCCTACTTTGGGATAACTAATCATGAAATTCTTCCTTGTGTAAAGCTAAAATTTTCCTCTTTGTTACCTTTACCTCAGTCTTCCCAGTTTTGCTCACTGACGCCATACAGAGCATTCTTGCCATTCCATTCCTCCAACCCCCACCTATTCCTACTTTCCACCTCTTTTTCCAAGAAAAGTAATTAAATCAACATTACCACTGTTAATGCAAAGAGTATGACAACCTCCTACATTGTGGGTCAATCTTATACCTCTTTCACTTGGTCAGAAGTCTGCTCAGTGTACTGCATTCCCCCATTACAGGGGTTCATTGTTTTTGTTTCTGTTTTCGATAACTACATTTCATTATAATCAGTTACCTTTGTAGTCCTACACATTTTATTTTGTGAATTTAAAAAGATTGTTCTGAGAAGGGGGCCTACAGGCTTCATCAGACTGCTAAAAGGGTCTTTGACAATAAAAAAAAATCTAAAGACTCCTCTATTAGAATGTAATTCTTGAAGGCAGGCAATTGTCTCCCTTTTGGATTTGTGCACAGTTTCTGGTGCGTAGTAGGTCTTCAATTAATGGTTACTGATTGGTTGATTGATTACATAAAGCAGAGTTTTAAATGCTTGATGATAGCTATTATGTCCTCCTCCAAATCTTCTCTTACCCAGGTTAAACATCCCCAGTTTCTTCAATCAACCTTTATATGGTGAACAAAGTGCTGGGTCATTTTGGTTTCCCTCTTTGAGATATTCTCCAGAGTGTCAAAGGCCTTCTTAAAATGTGACACCCAAAAATGAACACCATACTCCAGATTTGGTCTGCCCCATGCAGAGTGTAGGAGGACAATGTCCCTCCCTTCCTCCTTCCCCCTTATCTGTCTGTGCCTAACAAAGAGCCATATGAAATGGGCTTTGCATTGTGGGAGAACCTGAGATACCAATATCCTTTATGCTATTTTGTTTGGTAGAGAAGTTGGCCATCATTCCTTGTAAATGAAATTTTGAGATAAGTTAAATTTCCTGAATGCTAACTTATGGTTGGCACAGTGGAGAGCCTGCCAGGCCTGGAGTCAAGAAGGCTCATCTTGCTGACTTCAAATCTGGCCTCAGATACTTACCAGCTGTGTGACCCTGGCCAAGTCATTTAACCCTGTTTACCTCAGTTCCTCATCTGTAAAATGAGCTGGAGAAGGAAATGGCAAAATCACTTCAGTATCTGCCAAGAAAACCCAAATGAAAAAAAAATTTAAAAAAAAAACCCAAATGGAGTCATGCAGAGTCCGAAATAACAACAACTCATGGTACCTCATTTTTTTTGACAGATTTGTCAATAATCCCAACCCACTGGAAATATAAAAGGCATGAATAATCAGTGGCAGAGAATAAAATAGAAGCAGTAGATGCTGAAGTCAATTGCACATATATGAGTGACCAGTGTGACACTTTATGATTTTTCCCAAAAACATTAAACCAGCAAACCCAAGTAGTGCCCAGGCTATGAAGGAAATAGAAGAGGCTCAGGAAGACTTTGCTTTAGCATACTTGAAAAGACACATAAGCTAATGCATTTCCATAAAACCTAATGTATTATGTACAGTTTGTTTCTAATAAATGTGTTGCTCATTAAATACGCATTCACAAGTCCTTTTTTCCTTATCAATAACGCAATCAGCCTGAGCATGAGATTATCCAGCAATTCTGCTTCTTGCTCTTCAAATGCGTAATCATACCCTCCTCTCTGAAAATGATGCTTGTTGAGAGATAAAAGGAAACAGAATCTTGGTTACCTTTAATAATGCATTGTACAAAGTGGTTCCTATTTAGGCACACTAAAGAAAAAATGCTGTAATCATGTGTTGTCTTTCATGTTTCCCAGCAAAAAAAAAAAAAGGATGGTCATTGAATTGTTGGGGGTGGGGAGAGGATAGTGCATTTTCTACCACTAACTCCGCAACAAATCTTAAGGCACAAGATAAAAATAATGGTTGAATCTGTTTAGTTAGGGGGAGAGATGGATCGTAGTATAGGAGGGGCTAGAAGACATGCCTTGGAGGCAGGAAGACCTGGGTTTAAATCTCACCTCTGACACATAACCTCTTCGTGACACAGATAGAGGGCAACTTGGTGGCGCGGTACAGTGCTAGGGCTGGAATGAAGAAGACCTGAGTTCAAATCCTGCTTCAGACACTTACTAGATGTATGACTCTGGACAAATCATTAACGTCTGTCTGCCTCAGTTTCCTCAACTGTAAACTGAGGATGATAATAGCACCTGCCTTCCAGGGTTATTGTGAGGATCAAATAAGATAATATTTGTAAAGCACTTAGCACAGTTTCTGGCACATAGTAGGTTCTATGTGAATGTTAGCTATTTTTATCATCATTATTATTGTTATTAAGATTGTCTTATTCTTCTCCATTAGAAAGGTTATTGAAAAGACCATGCTCCCTTATAGTATGAGAACTTGACATACCATTCATTTTGTTCCCAGGGAGTCTAATCAGAGTCTTCCTGGCACCCAGCCCCAGAGTTTTGACCTCTGACTGGGAAGTATGATTGAGTGTTTTCGCTCAGACATTTTGATCTATCAGCTCCTATTTGACCACTTGCTCCTTTAACTGCGGGTTCTTCCCCTATCCAATTATAGTTCTACCTCTATCAGTCTCTTTAAAGCAATTGGTTTTCATTATGGGTCATCTCTGGCTCAATTCTCAGCACAATAGGCAGATGCCATAAAGTATCTGGGACATTAGGTCAAATCTGAGTAACTCTCCAGACACCTTGAAGTCAGGAAGACCTCAGTTCATACCTTACATATGTGGCCCTGAAGCCCAGGAAACTCTCTGAACCTAAACTACAGATGAGTTGTTGATCTGTGTTAATGACAGACACTTCCATGGTGGGAGAGCTCAACCAAGGCAAGTCAGCACCTTCTCTGAAACACATGGTCTTAGAGAGCTCACTAGGGCACTCAGAAACTAAATAACTTCCCCACAGTCTCAAAGCTAGTTTGTTTGTCATGAAACTATGTCTTACTGACTCCAAAACCATTCCCACACACTATCTCACTACAGTTATTACTACTATTTAGAGATGAAGAGTCTGAGGGTCAGAGAGGCAGATGATTTTTCCCATGATGATGTATCAGAAGCAAGATCTGAATCAAGGTTTTCCTGGTTTTAAGACTGGTTCTTTATCCACTACAGCATGATTCCTCTCATTATTATCAGTAGTAGTAGTAGGCATAGTCATAGTCATCATAGTAATAGTAGTCATAATTATAGTACTAGTACTAGTAGTAGTCATTGTAGTGATAGTAGTAGTGGTTGTCGTCACATTTGTATTCATGATAGTGGTAGTAGTAATAGTAGTGGTGATGGTGGTTGTGGTAATAGTAGTTGTGGTCATCATAATTGTGGTTATGGTCAGGGTAAAAGTAGTACTGGTAGTAGGGTGGTAGTGGTAGTAGTAGTAATAGTTATAGCAATAATAATAGTAGTAGTGGTCACAATAATGGTCACGGTTATGGTACTGGTAGTAATAGTAGAGGTCATAGTCATGGTGATGGTGGTAGTAGTGGTGGTGGTGGTGGTAGTAGTGGTAATACTAGTAATAGTAGTAGTGGTAGTGATAGTAGAAATAGTAGTAGCAGTAATAGTAGTAATGATAGTGGTCACAATCATGGTCATGGTTATAGTAGTGATAATAAGAGTAGTGGTCATAGTCATGCTGGTGGTGGTGGTAGTGGTAGTAGTAGTAATCATGGTGGTGGAGTGGTAGTAGTAGGTAGTAGTCAAGGTGGTAGTAGTGGTGGGAGGAGGAGGAGTCATTAATTATAATAAAATCAATAGTAATATAAAGAAGAGATGAAGCATGGCAGAGGAGATAGAAAGCCAGTCCCTGAGACAGAACAACCTGTGTTCCATTGTCACTAACTCATAGTGTGACAGGCCCTGAACAGGCCCCTTCACCTCTCAGTGTCCCAAGCCACTTTCTAAAACCTAGACCTGCGGATCCACATTGGTGGGAAGTTCCCTCACCCCAGAGGTCTCTATACCGATGAATCATGGGTCTGGTCCCTATCTTGATCCACTAATAACAACAGTTATTACTATTACAACAACCTTATAGTTGTATGACAGATTGAAAAGGAGCTTTGCTGAGAGATAGAGCACCAAGTGTCACAGAAAGTGAGGCAACAGGAGCAGACCACAAAGATGTTGCAGAAAACAACAGCAATAATGTTCATTTATTAAATTCCTGTTGCATTAAGTGTGAGAGGAGATACCAGGTTTAGCTCAGCTCCTGCCTCCATTGTCTCAGGGCTTAGCTCCCCCCTCCTGCATGACCATCTCACCATTAACAAAATTTCCAGGAAGCATGGACCAAGACTGTGCTGGAGCCAGCTCAAATAGGCTCCAGAGAGCTGATTGTTAAACTTTCAATAGAAACATTTGTGCCTTAAAAAATCAGCAAATGCTACAAATCTGGGCTTGATTTACTAATTGTCTAAACTTAAGAAAGTGATAAAGAAAGTGTTAATAATCCAGATTAATGTGAAAAGTGTGTCATTCATACATTTTTTCTGTGGAGAGCCACTTGCTAAACAAATAGCAACACACACACCCCCAATGTGACAGTCTTCCATCATTCTTCTCTTTTTGGATGAAATATGAAGAATTGCATAAGTCCCCAAGGCTATGGTCAAAAAGAATGGAAGTTTACATGTTTTAGAAACATTGGGAAAAGCAACAAAAGTCCTTATTTTTGGCCTTTGTTCTGTGTAAGGAACTCCCATTGAAGTCAATGGGGTTTTACATAAAAATCAATGGCAAATTATGCCCCTTAATGAAAGAGGAAATTGTAATTATAGCACGGCTGGTAGCATCACTCTAGTTAAGGCTGAGCAGGCTTTTCCATTATCACTTATCAGGATTTAATAGCTCAGCTGTTTGGAATCCTACTTGGCTGAGACTCGGTATACAATCCGTCAGGCTGGCTGTAATTAGTTATTATTATTATTATTGTTATTACATAAACAAAGGTTTTAATCAGGAAGGCATTTTTTAATTATGGGGCTTAAAGAGAATATTTCTTCTTGGTGACAGGTGCTTTGGGGGACGCTGAAAAGGAGAATGCAATTCTTTTGCCAGAATGAAATGTGGCAGGCCTCTAAATGGGAGCAGTTCATTTTCATTTGACTGTGAGCACTGATGTGGCCTCCTGGTGAACAGAATTGCCCGGGGAGGCAATGCTCTTGGCAAGCTCGCAGACCATCACTGACTCGATCTGCTCAACTCTTGCTTCATTCCAGGTTAGGCGGGTGGGCCTGTGATCCGATGAAAGGGCAGCAAACCACAGGTCTCTCTTCAGCCTCTGCTCAATGGGGTCAGTCCTGTTTCTGCTGCTCTTAGATAAAAATGCTGCTCCCAAGATTTGGCCTCCTATCTCCTGCTCCAGGCCTTTGCATAAGCAGTCCCATGTGCTTGTATGAAATCCACTGCTCTGTTCTCCACTCCATGAAAGCCAGGTATGGTCCATTTCATCCCTCCCCTAGTGTTGTCTTGCACCCTTAAGGGGATTATGGTGTATCTAGTCCCTGCCATTGACTCAAATCCCCACCAATTGTATTCTCCCAATTGAGAGATCCAAGCACCCCAATTTCAGTTGACTAACAATAGGATTAGTTTTCACAAAGGAATATTTACCTTAAATGCACAGCAAGAAAAAAAACATTCCAACATTCCCCCCACCCCAACAGTTGGTCAGGGACAATCTCCCCTAAACCCCCTCAGTCCCCAGTAGGGGAAGGGAGATTAGGTTTACAGTTTAACTCAGTTCCTATAGAGCACAGTCACACCAAGATTCAAATCCTATGTTCCCTGGACTTGAGTCCCAGCATTCAGGCTTCTCAGAGTGTCCCTGATGGGCTGGCAGCAACATCTATCCTCACATCCTGGCTCCAAGGTCATGATGGTTTCAGATCCCAGTCTGGGACTCTACTTCCTGCTCTTTGTAGTTATTGTTCATTCATTCAGTCATGTCCAACTCTTCATGACCCCACAGACCATAGCACATCACTGTCCTCCACTATCTCCCAAAGACTGTCCAAACTCATGTTCATTGCTTCCATGACACAATCTATCTGTCTCATCCTCTGCTCTCTCCATCTCCTTTCAACTTCAATCTTCCCCAGCATCAGTCTTTTCCAGAGTCCTGTTTTCTCATCATGTGGACAAAGTATTTAAGCTTCAGAATCAGTATTTGCTTCCCTCCTCCCCCCCATGAATTGTGGTTCAGTCATTTTTCATTCATGTCCAACTCTTCGTGACCTCATTTGGGGTTTTCTTTGCAAAGGTACTGGAGTGGTTTGCCATTTCCTTCTCCCGATCATTTTATAAATGAGGAAACTGGGGCAAACAGGGTTAAGTGATTTGCCCAAGGTCACACAGCTAGTAAGTGTCCATGGCCAGATTTGAACTCAAGAAGATGAGTCTTCCTGATTCCAAGCCCAGAGCTCTATCCACTGTACCACCTAGTTGCCCATGGGAGCTATGAAGAGGAGGAAAATTCACCTATTCCTGTGTCATTTAAATCTAGACTTCTAAGAGTTATGACTTTAGCTACTCTATGGGGTCAATGGAAAGAACAGTGGATCTGAAAACAAAGAACCTGGGTTCAAACCCCACCTTAACTGCTTCTTACCTCTATAACCCTAGACAAGTCACTTAATGTCTTTGGCCTCAGTTGCATCTGTAAAATGGGGGAATTGGACCAGAAGATATCTTAGCTCCATTCTGGTTCTGTCTATGGCTCTATGATTCTATGACCTTGGGTAGGTCACTGCACCATTTCTTATCTCAACAGTGAAATGAGAAGTTTGAACTAGATGAACTTTGAGGTCCCTTTTAGCTCCAAGTCTGCAAAAAAAAAAAAGTCCCATTTTAAAAGCATTTTGCTATATTCAAAATTATAGGGTTGTGATGTACAAATCTATGTGAAGGAGCTTTGAAAATACATCTTCAAAACAAACAGAAAGGATTTTTGGATTATCTCTCATTTTAGTTAATGAAAGCTAGTAGGACAGAACAATCTGGCTGTAGTTTTTGTTTTTCAGTAATCAGAATTATTATTATTGCTGTCACTACCCTCCATTAGCATGGATAATAGGATTGAGAATTTAAAGCCAGAAGGGGCCTTAGTAAGAATCCAGTCTACATGCCTACTTCATTGTAGATTAGGAAACTGAGACACCAACAGGGGAAGCAATTTACCCGGTCCCACAAGTCCTAGAATCACAAGATGGTAAATTTTTAGCCAGAACAAGTCTTAGCCATTTTCTGTTCCAACCCTCTGCTTTTGTGGATAAGGAAACTGAGGTCAAAGAGATTAAGCACCTTGGCCAAGGTCATATAGAAAGGAAGCAGTATTGCTAGTATTTAAACCCAAGTCCTCTGCCTCCAAATCTAGTCAAGCCAAGTCAAGAAGGATTTAAGCATTTATTATGTACCAGCACTAGCAATGCAAATACCAACAGAAAGAGAGTCTCTGCCCTCAATGAGCTTACAGTCTAATGAAGGGAAGATAACATGTAAAAGGAATCTGAAAGGATAGGGCAGAAGAAGGTAGTGACCCAGGGGCTTGGTCAGGAATGGAAATCGAAGAGGAATCTAGCCAAAGGATGTCCTAGAACCAGGTTGCACCAGTCTGAGAAAGCCGATGGTTAAATTTTCATCACAATAATCCTCAGAGTCAGGTATTAGAGGTATTATTATCCCCATTCTACATATGAGGAAAGAGGCCAAAAGGTTGAGTCACTCACCCAGAGTCAAACCACCCTCTTTTCGTCTTCCTCTATCTGATCTTACTTGATGACTTCATCAGCTCCCAAGGATACAAATATTATTTCAGTGAAGATGATTTCTAGATCTCTATAGCCAGTCCTAGTCTCAATTCTGAGCTACAACCTCAAATCACCAACTTCTTATTGGACATCTCAGATTTGATTTCCCAGAGGTATCACATTATCTTCCTCCAAAAATCCTCCCAACTTCTTATTACTGTCAAGAGCACCACCTCCTTCTAGGCTCCCTCAGGGTCATTCTGACTCCTCACTCACACTCACCTGACAAATCCAATTCATTGCCAAGTCTTATTGGTTCTACCTTTACAACATCCTTCATTCCCTTCCCTCTACACAGAGCTACCATCCTTTCTTATCTGCACTGTTCAATAGCCTTCTAATTGATCTCCTAGCCTCCATCTTCCATTCGGCTACCAAAGTGATTTTCCTAAAGAGAGTGACTATGTCACCATCTATCTATTCCAATGGCCTCTTATCACCTTGAGGATCAAATATAAAGTCCCATATTAGGCCTTTAAACTTTTGTTTAGTCAGTTAGTTACATCTGACTCTTCCTGACACCATTTTTGGGGTTTTCTTGGCAGATACTGAGGTGGTTTTGCTATTTCCTTCTCTAACTCATTTTACATGTGAGGAAACTGAGGCAAAGAAGGTTAAGTGACTTACCCAGGGTCACACAGCTAGTAAGTGTCTAAGGCCTAATTTGAACTCACTTCCTCCTGACTCCAAGGCTGGGACTCTATCCACTTCATGACCCAGTTGCCCTTAAACATCTTAACAATGTGGAATTTTTCTGTCTTCAGTCTGTTTACACTTCACTCCTCACCACAAACTGTACAATCCAGGTATACTGGCCTATTTGCCATTCTTCCCACATTCCATTTACTCTCCAGACTATGCTTTGCACAGGCTGACACCCACACACACACACCTGGAATGTTTTGCCCCCTCATCTCTGCCTCTTTATTTCCCTGACTTCTTTCAAGATTCAATTCAGATCCTCACCTTCCTTAGGTCTTTCCCTGCCCCTGAGCTGCTATCACCTTCCCTTCTCAGATTACCATCCATCTGCTCTTTATTTATCTTACATGACCCTAGTTGCATGTTGTCTACTCCATTGGAACAGAAGCTCCTTGAAAACAGGCACTTTTTAAAAACTTTTCTTTGTATCCCATTGCCTGACATAGCAAGCCTTTAATAAATACTTATTTACTGTCAGAGTTGGGATTCAAACCTAAGTCTCAGGTCTTAAAATATATCATTCAGGCAAATTTGTGGTTGGCTTAAGAGATTATTGACTGTGCTGCAGAATCAGAGATGGTACAGGCTTAAAAAAATGCCAGCTTTGTAACATCATCACAGATTCAGAAATGGAAGGGATGCTATTGTCCGTCTACTCCACCTCCCTTGATTTTCAGATGAGGAAATGGAAACCCAAAGAACTTAAGTGTCTAGCCCAAGGCCACATAGGAAGGAAATAAGGGTTTGAACACAGATTCTCTGACTCCAAATCAACAGCACCTCCCACTGTACCATATTTCCCCTATAAAGAGGCAATAGAAAATTAGATACACTCACAAATCATATAGTTATAACGAGTGATTGAGGGAAACTAGGATGTTTGGAAGGAGGGATGCTTTGGAAATCTCTGGGAATTGACAACGTACTAGACAACCATCCATTTGTCTAACTAACAAAGTGAAATGTTCTAGTCCAGAAATAATCTGTTCAGTATTGTTTCATCAGAATTCTAGCGGCCACTTTCAGTAGAAACAATTAGCCTCAGCCCTTCTGGAAAGGCTTACATTGGCCATCTGCAAGGGGCCTACCTCACTAAAAACAGGGGTTTGTATTTCTTCACAGGATAGAAAAAGAAGAAGCTAATTGGGAACCTGGAACCAAAGGGAAGGTTTTCCCCAGACAGCAGGAATTTTGAGGATCTCTGGAGGAAGAAAGAGAGGAGTAGGACTTTCTTGATATGTGGAGTAGTTACTGACCACTGACTACCATGGCAGTAACATCTACTGTTCACTCCTTGAAGAAAAAGAAAGAAAAAAATTTACATGATAAGAAATAGCAAGTTATATATAATAGATTTGCAGTTTCATTGCAATCTTTTTTTAATTGTACTATGTTATGGAAATGCTTGTTTTATTCCATAAATCAAAGATAAAATAAAATAAAAAACCTAAGCATCCAAGGAAGACCATGAGAGGAGAAAGTAAAAGGGACAAGTAGTGCAGTATATAAAACTGGGTTTTTTAATCACCCTATCCATATAACTGAGCTCCAATGATTTATTTTTAAAAGGCATTCTATTTTCTCATCTTTAATTTTTATTTAGGACAGGACCTATGATTTCATGGGTAGAAAGATCTCACCTCCACCCCCATGAGACAACTCCCTCCAATGACTGCAGACTGATATTAGCTCTTCAACAAAACATCTTAGTTGCATGGGACAATAAGAGGGTAAGTGATTTGCTCAGAGTCACATTGATGGTATAGGTAAAAGGTAAGATTTGAATCCAAGTCTTCTCAAACCAGAGGCTAGCTCTTTCTCCACCACACTGTATTACACTGCCTCTCAATTTTAATTAAAAAAAATCAACAAATTAAAAGAGTTAAAGGTCCTATAAAGAAAGGAACAGGTGATGTGTGTGGAGTGTGTGTGTGTGTGTGTGTGTGTGTTCACACATTTCTCAGGGAACAGGAGCTCAGCTGTACTGATCTAGTTACTACAACTCTACTCATCTCCTGTCTCCTGATGAAAGGAAATAAATAAAAAAGAAAAGGTGATCTTGGGGTGAGAGGGGAGGAAAATAATAACAGTAGTAATCACAATCCTATGGAGACCTCATTGCATTCGGGTCCTTAAAGTTCTTCAGGGAATCCTGCTGAGGTCTTGACAGAAGCAGGGGCAGGAAGTGGAGGGACCAAAATCAGATAGCCAAGCCAGTGCACTCTTAGGAGAAGTAATAAACTGGTTTGTCCTTTACTTTTAAATCATATTTCCACATCTATCCTGACTTATTTATGCCATCTACTGGCCCTTTTAATCATTTTCCTTTGGAAAAAAATGCCACAATTCCCTTTTTCCTGTGAAGTTTTCTTAGGTCTTTAGGAGCCAATAAGTATGGGGTTTTTTTCACCTGAAGTCTCAATTTATTGCTAGCTATCTCCTCTTGATAAATTAAGCATTTGCCCAAGAAGTTGGTCATCTTGGAGGAGGCTTTGTTTTGGAAATAGCAACAAAGAAGTTCAGGGAATAATTTCCTTTTTTGGCAGGGGATTTCTAGCCAGACAGAACAAAGGTCCTATTTCCAGCCCAGTGGAGGGAGAACCCTTTCTCGACTTTGATGCAAAACATAACTTTGCATTTTCCTGCTCCCAAACAAGAAATTAATTCCGTGGAGAGGGAAGAGGGGAGGGAGGAGAGAGGGGAGGTTTCTTTTAAAGCCAAGCCAGGGTACAAACACAGCATTTTCCCATTTCAAATCAACAATTCGACAAATATTTGTTAAGTGGACCAGCCTAGCGATACAAAGAAAAAAATGAAGCAATCCCTGCCCTTGAGGAGTTTGGAGTCTACTGGGGAGGTGGGAGACGGGGGAGCACATGTACACAGATATAGAAATATTTCCTCTTTGGGAGTTACAAATTTAAGACTTGGTGGAGTGGATAGAAAGCTGACCTTAGAGCCAGGAAGACTTATCTCTGACACAGACTGACAGGCTCCAGGAAATGTGCTAAGCCAATAAGTGGTAAAGAAAGTGCCATCCTGCTTTGGTAGAAGTTAACAAAAAGCAATGAAATCACAGATCTGGTCCCTCTCCTTCCATAGCTATATATGTACATACTTATACAATATTTACCTAAGTGTGTCCCCAAAACACATGTATCAATCCATGGTTAGTTAATAATCACTTATTAAGCCCCTACTATGTACCAGACACTGTGCTTAGTTCTGAGAATACAAATAAGAAAAAAAAAAAAAGACCTTCCCTGATGTCAAGGAGCTTGCATTCTACTGGGGGGAAACAAGATGAATCTGAGGGGGAGGGGAGGGGAGAAAAGAAGGTACCTGGGGATGAGGGTGGGAGGCATGGTGGAATCCAACCCGACGTGTGTAGCTGGTAGGACATGAAGAGTTCACTCGTCTGAGAACCCTCTTTAAATGGAGGCCTGAATTCCTTAGGTGGCTCAGTGGATAGAGTGCTGGGCCTGGAGTCAGGAAGACCTAAGTTCAAATCCAGCCTCAGATACTTACAAGCTGTGTGACCCTGGGGAGTCACTTAACCTCTCTATGCCTTAATCCACTGGAGGAAGGAAATGGCAAACCACTCCAGTTCTTTGCCAAGACAACCCCCATGGACGGTATGATTCATAGGGGTCACAAAGAGTCTTACAAAGAGTTGGACACAACTCAACAACAGGCTAAATTCCTCGTCCCACCCTCCAGCCTTCCAGTCAGAGGGGCAGAGGGAAATGATAAAGTGAGAGTACCAAAACGGATGCCATCTTACAGGATATTGACTTTCCCGGTGATGTCTGGGGGCGTGATCTTGGAGAAGTCCCGTCCATAGAGTTCGACTGATGGGAAATGAAGAGTTGGCTGGTTTGGGGGCCCTCTTTACTCTCAAAATGGAGGTTGGAGGAGGAGGAGGAGGAATTCTTTGTGCCCACTATGTGCCAGGCATGAAGAACTAGCAACTCTATGTGAAAGATCTCCTTGGTAGAGAGATCTTGTATTTTTCAAGCAATCCCACTTTAATTTAGTGTAAAAACAGTAGGGAGTTGCCAGAGGCACATCAAGGTTAAATGGCTGACCCAGGGTCACAGGGCCGGTAAGTGTCAGAGGTTGGGATTTAAATTCAGGTCTTCCTGAGCCCCTAGTCAGCAGTGTATCACCTAATCCAGGCAATGGGGCCAAGACAAAAATAAAATATTTGGAACCTGAACAATTTGCACAGCCATACTCTTTGGCTTAGTCTTCTAGAACTGTTTTCCCTTGGAGATGAATCTCTGAGCAGCCGTGATCTTATTCACAGTTGGATGGATATTATCACTTGCCATTATTACCTCGGTGCCATTTTCCCCCCTGTCTTTCTCTTTTAATTTCCTCGTTTATCAGTGTATCTTCCCTGGCTTAACTCATCAGGGGATGATGAATATCAGTATTTCTTAATGCTGCTTCAGCCAGACAGCCAGACACTTCATTACTGATGATTCTTCCCGGACGTGTGCAGGAATCTATTCCAATCTTACCCTGCTTTCTAAATAGAAGTCATTCATTAGCAAATGCAAAACTTCAAAAACTAAAATCTACCATGTGCCATGTTCTCTTCCTTGCTGGAACAGACAATGAGTCATGAATAATCATTGGTCATTCCTGCTTGGTGTCTATAGCCTTGAAGAAAGCAAAGAATCAAACCCAACAACTAAACTGCCAAAGTTTAGATTCACAGAATCTCTGAGACAGAAGGGATCTCAGGGTCTAGCTAGTCCACCATGTACCCAAAGAAGGGTACTCTCTACAATATACTGGACAAATAATTATGCAGCCTTTATTTGAAGATCTTTAATAAAAGGAAACCTACTACCTCCCAAATCAGTCTATTCCACTTTGTTGTAATCATATATATGTGTACATATGTGCACACGTATATGTGTATACATATAGTGGAATAGTGAATACAGGCCTGATTGTGGAATCAGGTACATGATACTGGGCAAGTCACCTGTTATTCTCAGTACAGCAGGCAATTTTCTAAGATTGTGAGTTACAAATTAGGTCACAAACTATATTGGTAGAATGTTTACCCAGAAGCCGCTTCCTATAGCAAGGAAATCATAGGCACACACACACACTCACTAACATTTATACACATTTACACACTAATATTTGTACACATTTATACACTGACATTTATACATTTACAATACAAATCACTTTAAATACATTATCTCATTTGATTCCCTACTGTAACTGTGAGGTAGGAAGGAAGTTTATAAGCATTTATTAAGCACCTACTATATACCAGGCACTGTGCTAAGCACTTTACAAATACTATCTCATTTGATCCTCATAGCAACTCAGAGAGGTAAGTGCTATTATTGTTCCCATTTTTATTTGAAGAAACTGAGGCAAACATTGGTTCAGTGACTTGCCCAGGATCATATACCTAGTTAAGTGTCTAAGACCATATTTGAGTTCAGGTCTTCCTGATTCCAGGCTCACTCTATCTACTGTGCCACCCAGCTGCCTCTAACAGTAGGTGCTATTATTATTCCCATTTTACATATGAGGAAACTGAGGCTGAGAGAAATTAAAGTGACTAACCTAGTCATGCAAATAGTATGTGCCTGAGGTAGGATTCAAACTCAGGTCTTACTGACCTCCAGTCCAACACTCTATCCACTGCACCACCTAGTTACCCTTAACACACACACACACACATACACACGTGTGCATTTGTGACTTACCCTGGATAACACGGCTACTATGACGGTGTGTCTGAGGCAGTATTGAAAACAAGTCTTTCTAACTCTACTGTGACATACTATAGGTATATATTATATTATTTTTTGTTTATTAAATGTTTTCCTAATAATGAATAGGTATAGTAGCATAATTAATTATTATACCCATTTCATGGATAAACAAACTGACCAGAACATTAATCAATCAATCAAAAACATTCATTATTTTATTAAGTGCCCACTGTGTGCCAGGCACAATGCTAAGCAAAAAAAAGAGAGAGAGAGAGAGAGGCAAAAGATAGTCCCTGCGCTCAAGGAGCTTACAATCTAATGAGAGAGACAACATGCAAACAAATATATACAAAGCAAACTGTATACAGGATAAATAGGAAATAATTAACAAAAGGAAGGTACTGGAATTAAGAGAGGTTGAATAGGGCTTCCTGTAGGAGATAGGATTTTAGCTGAGACTTAAAGGAAACCAGAGAGGTCAGTGGTCAATAGAGAAGGAAGAGCATTCCAGGCATGGGAGACAGCCAAAGAAAATCCCAGGACCTAAAAGATGGAGTGTCTTCTTCATGGAACAATCAGGAGACCAATGCCACTGGATCAAAGAATATATGTTGAGGATTAAAGTATAAGAAAACTGGAAAGGTAAGAGAGGGCTACATTAAATAATTTAATTGTGGTCATTCAGACCTACTAAGTAATGTTTACTAGTAAGCAAACATAGGTCCCATGTTTACAGCTCCAGTGCGCTTTCCCCAAAATTATGGTAAGACCCAGCCAACCTGGTGGCGAAGGCTGAGGCTGATGGTTGAGCTCAGGAGTTCTAAGCTACATGAGGGCTAAAGCCAATTGAGTATCCATGGTAAGTCGAGCACCAATATTTTGAGCTCCTGTCAGCTACCAGGCTACCTCCAGAAGAGTGAACCAACCTAGGTCAGGAACAGAACAGGTCAAAGCACTCTGCTAAGCAGTAATGAGTGGTGGCTGTACTTCTAGCCTAGACAATTTGGAGTCCCAACCTCACACTGACAAACCGGGTGATCTTGAGCAAGTTACTTAATGTCCCTGGGTCTCATTTTCTTCATCTATAAAATGAGAAGCTTGGATTTGATCATTTTCAGTCCTTCCTTGTTCAGAATCCTCTCTAGATTGTGTCTCACACTGACCTCAAGCCCCTCTATCACCATGGTTTGTCCACTGTCCAAGTGCTCCTGAGCTTGTTTCTCCTTTCCAAGAATGATGAGCTACCGGTAGCCTACAGAAACCTACAAGACCCTCACGGATGTCATGATCAGAGAAGCATTCATGGGAAATGGGTATGTGAATAGACCAGGGAATGATGTTGCAGAAAGTGCAAGGGAGAAAATATGCTAGGTTGGCTGAGGGTGGCTGGGAAGGGGCAAGTCTGAACAGCAAGGAAAATGCTGTTCTCAGTCAAGGTTCCAAGCATTCATCATGGCTTCAAACGCTCCTGCTATGCACTCTTTGCCACCCTCAATAAGCATATTAATCTTGTAATTATGTTCAGAGAGGTTTTGTGAGAAGATTCCCATTTCACAGAATGCCACCAAAATCCACCCAAGTTATCCTTTTCATTCCACTGAGAATTTTTGTCTCTTCAGTTCTATCATCCTTGTAGTCCAATGAGCCTGCATGTTTTTGTGATCTTTATTTTGAAGACTCACAAAGTATGGTTCTATTCCCCTACTGGAACATCATCATCTCTAGTCAGTCCAGGAAAATACAATTTGCTGAGTAACCAGGACCTTAGCATTTAAACAAAATGGCCAAGTAAATATCTTCACAGTTGGGTAATTTTATCAATATGCTTTGTACCATTTAATAAAGTATTTGAGGGTTCCAAGCCTGTAATTACATTGGTATATGCAATCCCCAGTGTGGAAATTCCAATGTAGATTTGAAACTTATCTATAACTTACAGTCTTAGAAAGTTGCCTGAAGCAATGAAAGGACAAGAGACTTGTCCAGGGTCATACAATCAGTATGGGTCAGAGAGAGGGTTTGATTGTAAGTCTTCCTAATTTTAAGGCCTGTCCATTCTATACTACTCTATGTTGTCTCTCATATTGAACTTAAATATTGGCAAATATTTATCCCTGAGTTCACATCTCATTTTGACCCATGACTCACTTACTTTACACCACCTACCTTAGAGGAATCATGATCTTATATATAGGTTTGTATGTCATCAATAAGCCCTATAGAAAGATTTAAGGAGCATGGAGTTATTTCTGTTTCTTATGATCCAGACTAGATTATGGTACATTGACTTCTTCAGTCAACTAAGAAATACATACTTATTCAGCAAATCGCTCCAGGTGGCAAGATACTCCAATATCTTGGGGTTTTTGTGACCTAATATGTGACCCAAATAGGGTCACAAACAGTCATACATGACTGAAACAACTCTTAGAAATGGCATTATACTTTGCAGTTCTAGTCTTGTGGCTCCTATTTTCCAAACAAAATTGGAACCCACCATCTGACCAAGGATTTCTTTCTCTGATTCTATGCTACAACTCTTTCATCAAAATGGCAAACACCTTTGGTGAGCATAAATCTTTATTTTATGCCTTACCTGATTGATGCCTAGGATCAGATGGTCACTTAACAGCATTATTTCTACTGTTATATGTTTCAAGGAATCGAATGATTTTGATGTATGAATGGAAGACATCTTGATTGAAAAGGTCTTTAAGGTGGTGTTTTGCTTTACTGAATCAAATGCTTTTTCATAACCTGCAAACAATAAATGCAGCAGTATATTGTATTTTCCACATCTTTCAATCAGTTGCCAGCTGGAAAAAAATGTAACTGAATATCACTTGTGAAAGTCCATCTGCTCCCTATTAATGTTGTGGATCAATATATACATGATTCTCATAAAGATTTTGAATAAATGGAAAAATAGATAGGTAGGTTGACATGTGGGTAATTGAGAAAATGGACATGTAGGTTATTGAGAATCTCGTAGTCATCTTTTTTCTATGTTAGTAAGGGCTGAGATTTTTTGCATGCTTTTGTTATCTTTCTCCTTTACATAGATTGTTTTCTCTTTCAAGTTGAATGACTTTTGGACTGGAAAGAATAGAACAAAAAATATCTAATGGGCAATAAAATCCTAAGAAACAGGGAGGTAAACTTTGCAGTAGGTGAAGTCAGTAGGCATTGTGCCAAAAGAACTGGCAGATGTGACTGTTGAGGCACCATCAATGCCCTTTGAAAGATCGTAGAGAATGAAAGAGATACTGCATGATGAAAGAAGGGTGAATTTTGTCCCAGTTTTCCAAGGGAAGAGAAAGACACGTGCAGATTGTAGTCCAATAAACGTAAGTTCAATTCCTAACAAAATTCTTGGTTAGTAAATGGTTAGTGAATACCCAGAAAAGGAAGCAGTGATTACAAATGGCAAATATTGCTTCATTAAGAACAGAAGGCATATACCAGAATAACCTAATTTTCCTTTTCTAAAAAGGTTGCAAGACTAGTAGATCAGAGGAATGCTATTGATACAGTTACCTAGATTTTGGCACATCATTTGATAATGTTGATTATGTTATTCTTTGAATGAAAAAAAATATAGACTACATAACAATATAATTAAATGACTTTGAGGCAGCTAGGTGGTACAGTAGATACAACACTGAGCCTGGAAGAACTGAGTTCAAATCTGGCCTCAGATTCTTACTAGCTGTAGGACCCTGGTCAACTCACTTAATCTCTGTCTCAGTTTCCTCAACTGTAAAATGGGAACAATAATAACACCTACCTCTCAGGGTTTTGTGAGGGTCAAATTAGATAATATTTGCAAAGTGCTTAGCACTGTGCAATAAATGCTTGTTTCCTTCTCTTGAAACTGATGGAGGGACAGCTAGATGATGCAATGGATAGAGCACCAGCCCCAGAATCAGGAGGACCTAAGTTCAAATCTGGCCTCAGACACATATTAGCTTTGTGACCCTTAGCAAGTCACTTAACCCTAATTGGAAGGAACAGAGAGAGCAGGAGAGAGAGAGAGAGAGAGAGAGAGAGAGAGACAGAGAGAGAGAGAGACAGAGAGAGACAGAGAGACAGAGAGAGAGAGAGAGAAGAGAAGAGAGAGGAGAGAGAGAGAGAGAGAAAGAGAAGAGACAGAGAGAGACAGAGAGACACAGAGAGACAGAGAGAGAGAGAGAAAGAAAGAGAGAGAGAGAGAGAGAGAGAGAGAGACAGAGAGAGGTATTACTGATATATTCACAAAAATGAAATATTCCTTGCCTTCAAGAATCTTACATTCTATGGAGAGGACTTGACATATAGACAGAGAAGTAAATACAAAGTATGTAAAAATATTACAAATTAATTTACAGAGAGAGGATAATAATTAGAGAAATCAAGAAAGGCCTTGTATAATAGGTGGCACATCAGCTATGCCCTAAAGGAAGATATTGATTCTAATAGATGGTGAGAAGGGAGTAAACTCTAGATATAAGGAAAGTCTCTCCCAAGGTATGGAGGTAGGATATGGGCTATTGTATATAAGGAATGAAAGTCAGTTTTACTGTAATATAGAGGGCATCAAGGGGAGAAAAATGAAAAAAAATGCTGGAAAGATAGATGGGAGACAGATTGGGCAAAGCCTCAAAAGTCAGTTGAAGGGGCAGCTAGGTGGCACAGTGGATAGAGCACCGGCCCTGAAGTCAGGAGGACCTGAGTTCAAATCCAGCCTTAGACCAAACACTTGACACTTACTAGCTGTGTGACCCTGGGCAAGTCACTTAACCCCAATTACTTTAAAAAAAAAAAAGCAACAAAAGTCAATTGAAGATGGTCTTAATGGATTGGCCCATGGATCTCTTCTGGGCCTTGTAATGCTTAATAGTTTTATCAATGACTTGGCTAAAGGCATGCTTAATACATATGCAGATGATACAGTGAGGTAGCAGACACCAAATTATAAAATTAGCATTGAATATGTAACATGAAATTTAGTAGGATTACATGCAAAGTTTTATGCTTGGGCTGAATAAAGAATCAACCTATATAACGCATGAAAAAAGCCAGGAAAAGATATTAGGGATGTAAAGGTTTGAAGGCTCGATGTTGGTCAGTTAACAGCCAAGAAAGCTAATGCAAACAACCTATATTAATTGAAATACTATAAAGTGGAAGAGGGAATGAGCATTTTATAAAGGGCATCCTATGCTCAAGCATTGTACTAAGTGCTTTTTACAAACATCTTATTTGATCTTCAAAACTAAGTGAGAGGTCACTTAACCTCTGATTGCCTGACAAAATGGAACCACTGGAGAAGGAAATGGCAAACCACCCTAGTATCTTTGCCAAGAAAATGCCAAATGGGGTCACAAAGAAACATTTGATCTTCACAACGTTCCCAAGAAATGAGTGCCATTATTATCTCCATTTTTATAGTTGCAGGAAACTAAGGCAGAGAGAGGTGAAGTGATTTACCAAAGGTTCTATACCTAGTAAGTGTCTGAAGCCAGGTTTGTACTCAGGACTTCCTGCCTTCAGGTGCAGCACTCTGCCCATGCTCCACCAGTTGCTTCTATAATAATAAAGATTAGGGAAGTATGAATCTCATTCTACTCTGCCTTGGGAAGACTATATCTATAGTAACATCTAAGTTCTAGTCGTCACATCTTAAGAATGATATTGGTAAAACAAAGAATGTCTGGAAGAAGGGAATCAGAAAACTGAAAGACCTTGAATTCATACCAGATAAGAACTGTTTGAAGAAAATGGGGATCTTTGGTATAGAGAAGATCTAGAGGGCTATAATGACTTGTTAGATTAGACTAATTCTTTTGACTTCTAGGACAAAAGAGGGATCAATAACTGGAACAAGGGGGAAAATTAAGTCAGGAATCTAAAAACTGGTGCTAAGCCAAAGTAGTATGGGCTTGCTGGAAAGGAGTGAATTCCCTATCACTGTGTGCAGAGGCTTGGGTATGTTGTGATGATTTTTAAGTACGTTAGATGGCTTAGGGTCACTCCCTAATCTAAAATTATATGATATAAATATGTTTATTCTTCATATATTTGTGTATGTAAGTAAAGCTCTATGTAATAAACTTGGAGTCAAGGGACCTGGGTTCAATCTGTGATTCTTGTACTTACTATGGAAATTTGTGCTAGTCACTTAAATTCCATGGGTCTTAAGGACTGCATCAATAAAATACAGAAACTGAATTAGATGACCTAAGACTACATCTAGTTCTAAATCTATGATGCTTTGTATTCTTGTGTGTATTTATGTGTTGTAAAGGAGCAATTCTTTTATTCTCCTTCCCTGCTCTTGAGTCAGGACTCTTACATAAAACTTATTGGGTGTCCAGGTCCTCTCCTACTTGACCTCTGATCTTCATAATAGTTTATGTTTTAGAATCTTGGACAGATTATTGATGCAATGACTGGTGCCAGAGTTGACCATTTAAGAAGACCACTGAATAAGTGGTATGAATTAATAGACAAGTGTTTATCAGGCAATATCCTAGGCACTGGGTATAGAACAACAAAAGTGAGACAGTTCCTACCTTCCAGGAGTAAACATTGTAATAGTATGATAGACTTTTTAACTTGACTGTTGGGAAGATGGAATATAAGATCCTCAAAAGCAGGGATTATTTCATCATGTACTTGGGTTCCCTCAAGTCTAGTGCAGTGTCTGATACACAGTTGGCACTTTGTAAGTGTTTATTGATGGAAGGATAAATTGAATCAAATATTTCCTGAATCCTCTCACATCTGTGTACATATTGTGACTCACAAATATCTCTCCCAAGAATATTTCACTCTTAGATCTTAAGAACTTTTTCATCATGAAACTGTAAACTCCTTGAAAATAGGGACTGCTTCCTTTATTGTACAGGGTAGCTTGGGGACCATCTCCAGTCATCCTGCTCTATATCTTGCCACTGGATCCAGATGGCTCTAGAGGAGAAAGTGAGGCTGTTGACTTTGCACCCTTAAATCACTTAAATCCAATTCACTTGCAAGTCATGGCATCACCTTCCTGATGTCATGGTCTTCTTTGAAAACAAAGGACAAACAACAACAATGACATATCCCAAAAATCTTATTGCCATTTTAAATTTTAATAAGAACAAAGTAACTTAAGACTTTTAATTTTTAGCAGCTTAAGCTTCAGACTACACTAAGCCTTTTGTGACACAGTGCTTATATCCCCAGTGCTTAACACAGTGTCTGGCATATATTAGATGCTTAATAAATACTTGTCCATTGATTAATTGATTTTTTTTCTCTGCATCCTTAGGGCCAAGCAACAATTTTTAGGAGATTTCCCCCCAATTTTCCCCTTTGTTGCAGTTATTGCTCCTCTTTTTTCCCTCTGAGGTCAAAAGAATTCATCTAATCATCTTCCCACCTCTTAGCCCTTCAGATATGTGCACATGATAGGTAGTTCATAAATGCTTTGTCCATTGAATTATATAGATAAGCAAGCTGAGTCTGGGAGATGCCATGATCACACAAGGCATTAATGTCAGTGCTGGAACTAGAGTCTCCAATGGAGCCCTCTGACTAACCAGCTAGTGCTGGGCTCTTCATGACCAGAACTCGAGCTCTGCTCTTCTATTTTAGAAGCACATAAGACTATGCCTGCAGACCCCTCTAGACATTTAGGGGTCCTAACATCAGCACAAATTGTGCCCCTATTTAATCCCAGGGTATCAAGAAGGAATCCTTGAATTGGAGGGTTTGCTGTTCTTCCACTGGAGCCAGCACTGACCCTGCTTCTCTCTCCCATGTGGTGTAATGGTATCATAGCACCTGAATTTGAAATCCTACTCTGCCCCTCCCAACCTCTGTGACCTCAGGCAAGACCCTTCACTTCTCTAGTCCTCAGTCCCTTAACCATAAATTGAGGGAGTTGGACAAGACAATCCCTCTGATGCTCTAGATCTGAGCTCCTATGATCTATCTGTATGTTTATCTAGGTATTTCCTCACAGGCACTGGGGAAGAATACAGAAAATTATCCTTTGATTTTTGTAGATATTTGGAGGATTGTTTTATTGTGCACCTGTGGGTTTTCTTATCTTTGATTTTTTCGTGAGGGGCTTTGATTGCCCTCCCGTGCCGTATAAATTAATAAATGATGATTAAAAATAGTGCATGGGTTAGAATTTGCCCTGGTGAGTCTTTGTCTTACCAGCCTGTATATTTATGTGAAAATTGCGCAATATATCCCCAGTAACTATTGTGGAGGGAAATCAACATAGTTAATGGATTTTGGTTTTATGACTTATGTTTGCTCTTAATGCAAGCAATTCATTTTGTGACTAATGTCAAAGGAAGAAAATAACGCAAACCTCGACACAAAAGTGACAGTTGCAGAAAGAGTGTCCCAGAACTCCCTCCCCATAATCCTCATTTCACTCTCAAGACTTGCTTCCCTTTAGTAATTTTTCCATTTAACATTTGGAGCATCATAGGTACTAAACACCCCCAGTTCTTTTACTAATCTTAACACAGAATGAGCCTAAAACTGGAAGGGACCCTTGAGGCAAGCAGTAGAGGTATAATCTCCCTCTGACAGAAGAGTAAACAAAGTCCTGAAAAGATTCAGTGACATTGAACTCACATCATTGAAAGATAGAATTTTATAGTTGGAAAGTATCTTGGAGGAAATCATGGAAAACTTGTACCCAAGAAAGGATCCCTTCTAAGACCTAAGTGACAAATGGTTGCCCAACTTCTACTTAAAGGTCTTCAGTGAGGGTGAGCTTGTGAACTCCTAAGGTATCTCGTTCTCCTTATGGATGGCTCTGTTGATTAGGACATTATTTCTACCTCTTCCTTTTCATACTGCCTCAGGAACCCAAACAGAAATGTCTAGTCTCTCTTTCACATGACAGCCAAATACTTGAAGAAATCTACTGTGTCCCCCTGAGTTTTCTCTGTCTCCAGACTAAATAGCCCTAGGTTCTTCTAATCATCTTCATGTGATGTGATCTCAAGGCCTTTCACCATCCTGGTTGCCCTTCTCTGAGTATTCTCTGGCTAGTCAATGTCTTTCCTAAACTTTGATACCCAAAAGTAAATATATCACCCTGTTCTTTGACTCTAAAATCTAGGGCCCTTCCCCAGATTACCACTCTGACTCTTAAAGGCATCCAAATGAGAATAAAAAGAAGACTGAATAAAGAGGGAAAAAAAAACAGCCACCTTCCAATTATACACTTTGTTAACCCTACCCTTCTGACCACCCTCTCTGAAAGCACTCTGTTCTTCAAACATAGACATTTCCTCACTTAAAGATTACCTCTACCTTCTAAATGCTATTGAATCTCTAGGAATCTCCTCGATCTGAGTTGTCTAGGTATCAACACCCATAGTTAAGAATATAGGGACAAAGAATTAGAACAAGAAAAGAACCTTAGAGATCATATAATGCAATCTCCTTCGTTTTGCAGATGAGGCAACCATAGCCCAGAAAAGTTAATTAGCTTGTCCAAAGTCATGCAAATAAGTGGTAAGCCTCATATTCAAACTGAGCTCCGCTGACTCCAAATCCAATACATGTCATTGGACCTAGGCTCAAATCCTGGCTCTATCATGTAATGCCTATTGACCTTAGGTGAGTCATTTAACTTCTCTAGGGCTCAGTTTCCTTGCCTGTAAAGGGAGGGGGAAGAATTAAATGACCTTGAGCTCATCAAGGCCTTTCATTCAGCAATCATCAACCAACAAGCTTTTACTATGTGCCTGTCCTAATGCTAAGCATTGGGGGTAAAAATGAAGAAACCCAGTCCCTCCATCAAGCAGCTATCATCCTAATGGGGGAGAAAAAGCATAAAGTGTGTACATACAAGTTGCTGTTGTTGTTGCTGCTGTTTGTCCTTCGTTTTCAAAGAAGACCAATGACGTGGGGCCATATCTTGACTTGCACATGAATTGGGTTTAAGTGAGGCAGAGTTGCACAAAGTCATCAACCTCACTGTCTCTTCCAGAGTCATCAATGTCCAGTGGCAAGCTGCTACTAGCTTGCCATCTGCTACTAGTGATGGCCCGGGGTTCAATGGATGGCCTTGGCATCTTTGATGTCTGACCGAGCTCTGAGCCCTCCACAGCACCTGCTTCAACCACCTTCATGGCCATCAGAACAAATTGTTCTCACCTGCCCATTTCAATTGGAGAAAGTCTTCAGATGCTTGGGGTAGGCGCCCCCTAACTCACAGACAAATCGAGGGCTGCCAATGACCTTCATACTGCTTTATCCTGTCTGC
The DNA here is from genome assembly GCF_003287225.1 of Phascolarctos cinereus. Lineage (NCBI taxonomy): Eukaryota > Metazoa > Chordata > Mammalia > Diprotodontia > Phascolarctidae > Phascolarctos > Phascolarctos cinereus. Next base: position 427,806,531 of record NW_027555958.1, on the reverse strand, counting down.
CAAGAGAGTTTACCAGGGCATGGCTACTACCCATGCTACAGCTTCTTAGAGCCGCAAATGAAGGTTGAGTGAATCAGATGAATACCAAAGGTGGATGAGCAGCCCTGAAAAGGGCTCGGCAAGCCCTCACACCAGACATACTAGTCCTACCTGAACATCCCATACACTATACATACAAGTTACCTATACATTAGAGGGAAAGTTACCTTAAAGGGAAAAGCTTGAGTGGGTGGGGAGATCAGAAGGCCTCTGGCAGAGAGTGGCATTTGAGTAGAGTCTTGAAGGAAGTCAGGGGTAGCAAGAGGTAGAAGAGAGGGAGAACATTCTAGGCATGGGGGATAGACAAGACAAAGGCTGAGAGATAGGGACGTGGAGTCTTGTAATGCAACAAACAAGAAGGCCAGGACCATTGTACTTCAGATGGTTTAGAGGAGAGTAAAGTGTGAGAACATTAGTAAGCTTTCACAGAATCAAAAAAGGGGTGAGTTGAAGGAGACCTGAGTATCCATCTAAGTAGTCCAACTCATACACAAATGGTAGACCAGGAGCAGGCTGTGAATAGCCTTAAATGCAAAATAGAGGATTTATATAGGATGCTGGAAGTAATAGGGAGCCACTGGAATTCATTGATTAGAGACACTCAAAATAATGACACCTTTATATTTCAAACATAACCATTTATTTAAGAAAGGAAAAACATTATAAATACTAATGTATTAATGCAAATATATAAGTAATAAGATATATCACAGTACACATATAAACCCAGATCACACTCTTCTACCTATGCACTCAATAGCTATGGTGAAGAATGGGCACACCCTTATAGGAGCTTGATAGAGGAACACATGACAGAAAGAAATTCATGTGCTTAGGGCAACTTAGCCCTAGACTGCGGGTTTCAATGTTATTGGTCTATTCAGGAACCTCTGCACCATATGAATCTCCTGCTCTTTTCACTGCTTGACTATCCATCCTCACCACTTTTCAGCTGGGGAAATCCTTTTCTCTTAGTCTTTAAAGCTCATTCAATTAATCACCCCCCTTAAAAGGGTATTGGGAAAGTATTAGCTCTTAATGTGAATAACAGTTCTCTTGAAGCCAGATAAATGCCAAACTAACAGACCACTCCAGTAAATTATCTCCTCTCTAAGATGCTACACTCTCAAATGAGAACAGAGCTCACAGGCAAACACCCTTCTGGGTCACCAAGCAGGAAGCCTTTACAAAAAGCTTCACTTTTCTGTTCAATGAATAGATGGATACACCTGGGATCAGGAAAACCCAAGTTCAAATCTGGCCCTTGACAATAACAGCATCTACTTCAAAGGCTCAATGATCAAATGAGATAATATTTGTGAAAAGTGCTTAGCATCATTCCTGGCACAGATTGTTTATTGTTTTTTATTTAAAATTTTGAGTTCCAAATTCTATCTCTCCCTCCTTCCCTCCCCTAATTTATACCTAATCTATTCCACTGGTCCAACACTCTGTTTCTTAGCCAGTGCCATATTGTTTTGATAATTATCACTTTATAATACAGTTTGAGATCTAGTATGGCTAGACTACCTTCTTTCACATTTTTTCCATGATTCTCTTGATACTCTTGACCTTTTGTTCTTCCAAATGAATTTTTTAATTATTTTTTCTAGCTCTACAAAATAATTTTTGATAGTTTGATTGGTATGGCACTGAATAAATAGATTAATTTAGGTAGAATTGTCATTTCTGTTATATTGGCTCAGCCTACCCATGAGCAATTAATATTTTTCCAATTGTTTAGATCTGACTTTACTTGTGTGAAAAGTGTTTTATAGTTGTATTCATATAGTTCCTGGGTTTGTCTTAGCAGGCAGACTCCCAGATATTTTATATTGTCTGCAGTTATTTTAAATGGAGTTTTTCTTCCTATCTCTTGCTGCTGGACTGTGTTGGTAATATATAAAAATGCTGATGATTTATGTGGATTTATTTTGTATCCTGCAGATTCTGCTCCAGCCTCTTACCTTTACCCTGTGTGTATCTCACTGCTTCAGATGTGTTTCTTGTAAACAACATATTGTAGGATTGTGGTTTTTAATCCATTCTGCTGTCTGCTTCCATCTTATGGGTCCCATTCACATTTATAGTTATGATAACTAACTGTGTATTTCCCTCCATGCTATTTTTCACTAGTTTATCCCTCTCTCTCTCTCTCTTATACCCCACCCTTTTCTTCCTCACAAGTGTTTTACTTCTGATCACCACCTTCCCCGATACACCCTCCTTTTTATCAGTCTCACCTCTCCCTACTATTATCCCCATCCCTTTTTGCTTCCCTATCAAGATAGATTTCTATATCCAACTAAGTATGTATGTTATTCCCTCTTTGAGCAGATTTTGATGACAGTAAGGTTTAAGCTTTGCCCACCACCTGTCCCCCCTAATCTTCCCCTCCATTATAATAGCTCTTTCATACCTCTTCTATGTGGGATAATTTACCCCATTCAATCTTCCCCCCACCTTCTTCTTCCAGTGCAATTTTCTTTCTCACCCCTTTATTTTGTTTTTTGGGGTATCATCCTATCAAATTCACCTTAAATCCACATCCTCCATCTACATGTACTGTTTCTAATTGCTCTTATAGTAATGCAGTTCTTAAGAGTTACAAATATTATCTTGCCATATGTATATATAAGCAGTTTAACCTTATTGAATTTCTTGTGTTTTCTCATTTTTTTTTTACTTTTTTATGTTTCCCTTGAGTCTTGTATTTGGAGGTCAAATTTTTTACTCAGCTCTGATCTTCTAATTAGAAATGCTTGAAAATCTTCTATTTCATTAAAGATTATATTCAGTTTTGCTGGATAGGTGATTTTTGGTTATAATCTTAACTCCTTTGCCTTCCAGTATATCATATTCCAAGCCCTCCAGTTCTTTAATGTGGAAGCTGCCAGGTCCTGTGTAATCTTGACTATAGCTCCATGATACTTGAATTGTTTCTTTTTGGCCACCTGCAATACTTTCTCCATTATCTGTGAGCTCTGGAATTGGGCTATGATGTTCCTGGGAGTTTTCATTTTGGAATCTCTTTCAGGTGGTTGCAGGTGGATTCTTTACATTTCTATTTTACCCTCTGGTTCTAATACATCAGGTATTTTTCTTTGATAATTTCTTGAAAGATGTTGCCCAGTTTTTTTTTATTATTATTATTATCGTGGCTCTCAGGTAGTCCAATAATTCTTCATCTTTCCTGGATCTATTTTCTAGGTCAAATATTTTTCCACTGAGAAATTTCACATTTTTTTCTATCTTTTCTTACTTTTAAATTTTGTTTTATCATATTTTGATGTTTCATAGAGTCATTAGATTTCACTTATTCAGTTCTAATTTTTAAGGAATTATTTTCACTCTGAGGTACCACATCACACCTGTCAGATTGGCCAACATGACAAAACAGGAAAATGATAAGTGTCGGAAAAGATGTGGGAAATTTGGAACACTAATGCATTGTTGGTGGAATTGTGAAATGATCCAACTATTTTGGAGAACAATTTGGAACTATGCCCAAAGGGCTAGAAAAATGTGCATACCCTTTGACCCAGCAAGAGCACTTCCAGGGCTATATCCCCAAAAGATCATACAAATGGGAAAAGGACCCACATGGACAAAAATATTCATAGCAGCTCTTTTTGTGGTGGCAAAGAATTAGAAATTCAGAGGATGCCCGTCAATTGGGGAATGGCTGAGCAAGTTGTGGTATATGAATGTATTGGAATACTACTGTGCTATAAGAAATGATGAACAGGCTGACTTCAGAAAAACCTGGAAAGACTTGTATGGTCTTATGCTGAGTGAAGTGAGCAGAACCAAGAAAATGTTGTACATTATAATAGCCACGTTGTGCGAGGACTAATATTGATAAACTTAACCCTTCTCAGCAATACAAGGGTCTAAGACATCTCCAGAGGCCTCGTGATGAAAAATCTTATCCACATCCAAAGAAAGAACTATGGAAGCTGAATTGCTCTTTTTTTTCTCTTCTGATGAGTTTTGTTTCCTCTTTCTGATGGTTCCTCCTATTTGTTTTAATTTTTACTTACAACATCACTAATGTGAAAATATGTTTAATGGAATGTAAATGTATAACTTATATCAGATTGTGTGCCATCTTGGGGAGGTTGGTAGGGAGGAAGGTGGAGAAAAATTTTAAACTCGAAAGCATATGGAAGTGATAGTTGATAAATCAAAATAAATTAATAAAAAAATGGGGGGGAAGGAATTATTTTCTTCAATGAGCTTTTGTATTTCTTTTCCCATTTGGCCAATTCCATTTTTCAGGGAGTTGCTTTCCTCAGTAAATTTTTGTATATCTTTTCCCAGGCTATTGACTCTTCTTTCATGATTCTCTTGCATTATTCTCATTTATTTTCCCGATTTTTCTTCTACTTCTCAAATTGCTCTTAAAATCCTCTTTAAGTTTTTCCAGGAATTATTTTTGGGCCTGAGACCAAATTACATTTTCTTTGAGGCTTCACTTATAGCCATTTTGACACTATTGTCTTCTTCTAAGTTTATGCTTTGATCCTTCTTATCACCATAGTAACTTTCTGTAGTCAAGCTTTTTTTTTTTTGCTCACTTTTTTTCTGTCTTTCTTTCATGGCTTGGTGTTTTTTATGTGAGAGTTGGCCTCTGGTGCTACACTGTCCCAAGCTTTTTGTGCTGGGGCTCTGCATCTTACTGCTGACTTTCCCTGGGCTTCAGGGAAAGTCTTTCTCTGGAGAGTAGACTTCCCTTTTGGCTTGGGAACTGGGAGGTGGAGCCTCCCTGTTGACCCCCCTGGTGTGGGGTTTAAGAGCTGACCTGCTCCAGTAGTGGGGCCTTGCTGCTAGGTTACTATGGAAATAGGGCTTCTCTGCTGGTAGTCCCAAGGGGCAGGGTCTTGCCATTGGCCAGCCCCGGGATGGAGCTTCACTACTGGCCAGCCGTGGGGTCAAGGGCCTGATGGTGGCTTGTGCTGAGGCAGGGAGCAGGGGCAGGGCTGTCACTGGAATGGGACATTGCTTTGCTGCACAAACTGCTTACTTGCCTAGGGGGCTGCTGGTTTGCAGGAGGCAGGACCTCTCTGGTGGATTGCCCCAGGCTTAGAGCTTTGCTGCAGGCCTCCAACTGTGAGACTGGCTGCTGCTGCTCTTGGACCTCATTCTCCTCCCACCCCAGTGAGATAGACCTTTCCTGCTGGGCTGGTGGGCTGGTAAGCTGCTTCCCTGCTCCTAGGTCAAATCTGAGGCAATTTTGTTGTTGTTTGGAGGGGAATTTGGGAGGGCTTCAGTGGGTTCCTTCCCTACTCTGCCACCTTGGCACTGCAAGTCCCTCATGGCACATATTAGACACTATAGAAATGCCTATTCCCTTCCCTTTCTCTGACTCTAGGCGAAGAAGGGCAATTGCTGTCATTAGAGCTCACAGGTAATGATACCTATCATGAAGCATTCAGCTTAAGCCTTCTCTCAGCAGTTTACCCCTAAGTGCTGCCTGTGGCAACCCTGCTGAGGGCTGTTCTCAAGTTCTTCTGCCCCCACTGCTATCACTCACAAAGCCTCCTGTCACTCTCTGTCCAGTGGCTTACATGAAAGCCCCCTCACTTTCTGTGACTGACCTTTTACTTTTGAAAAGGCATAACTCCCCAGTCTCTCCTCTCAAATCAACATTCCTTTGTTAGGCAAACATTTCTGTGATCTTTACCCTCTTTGGTCATAAAACATGTATATGCCAATGAGCTGAGGTGCCCATCATGTCTCAGCTCTGGACTTCTCAACAAAGCCCTCAGTCTCTTTAGTGCTCTTGAAACAGTATTTCTTTACAAACATTTTTCTCTAGTTTTTAATAAATATTTGATCTTTCTCAGCATTTTCATAGCATTAAATTATCCCCACACAGATGGAGAGGCAGCTAGGTGGTACAGTGGATAGAGTGCCAGGTCTGGAGCCAGAAAGACTCATCTTCATGAGTTTAAATCCAGCCTCAGATTCGTATTAACTGTGTGACCCTAGGCAAGTCACTTAACCCTGTTTGCCTCAGTTTCTTCACTTGTAAAATGAGTTGGAAAAGGAAATGGCAAACCACAGTATCTTGCCAAGAAAATCCCAAAGAATTGGAAGTGACTGAGTAACAAAATAAATGGAGCATCACTCCATATCGTTAACAAAGAAGTTGAATCCACACCCCAGATCATTTTCTCTTGAAAACTTCCAAAATCCCTTCTGAAAGGTGTTTTTCTTTATACACATATTTTAGCATTTACATTAAAAAACAAAGTTCTTTTTCTATTTATATTTGCTATCAAAATGTTCTTTCATTTCAGGGACAATACCTTATATCTTTTGATAATAAGTCTCTTCTTTGTACAAAAGCATATCTTCTACCCTTTTCATCATTAATTGCTCCAATATAAAAACGGCCTTAAGTACACAATGTACCTGAAATACTGTAAGATATCTTATATTTGCTCACTCTATAATTTTGCTGTGGATACTTTATATGTATTTGTCTCCTCCACTAGAATGTAAATTCACTGAGAGTATAGGTGATTGTATCACTTTTTGTACTTGCATCCCCAGTAGAGCATCTAGCACATAGAAGGCCCTTAATAAATATTTGTTGATTGATTGATTGACAAATCATAAAGGAGAGGAAAATAGGGGATAATGTCACAGGAATGTGAGATGAAGAATGAATGAATGAATGTGTGAATTAATTAGTAAAAGGCATTTTTAAGTACTTACAATGTTCCCAGCACTGGAATACCAACAGAAAAAGTAGACAATCCCTGTTCTCAGGGGATCTTATAGTCCAGTTGGAGAAGACAAAAAATATAGGCACATTTGGCTGCAGGTAGTACAGAAAGGCCTGGAGGTCCTAAGAGCAAAGGTATAAGGCCAACAGCAAGGCCCATGGAATGGAGTATCTGATACATGGGATCAGCCCAAACTATTAGAAAGGGGCAGTAGGTCTCAGGCTCTGAATGGAGAAGGGATTCTGGATTCCTTCACACATGAAGTAGAGATGGGGGTTCATGTTCAACTAGAAAAAGAAAAAAGGAAGTGAAATGGGTAAGAAAGTTAGAGGTATAATCTGGGTGGGGAGAGGAAAATAACTGGCCAAATAGGTTACAATTACAACTGGGGGCCTCCAGGCATCTCCATGAGATCTGGAGTAGCCTGCCCACAAAGGAAAGGGGGAAATGAAGCCATTTGGTGTGGAGGATCCAGGCCTCTCCATGGGGAGAACAACAAAATGTGACCCACTTGTGTGATCAACATACATGAAAGAGTATAGCAACCATGTGGCAGAGTGAATAGAGCACTAGACCCAGAATCAGGAAGGCCTGAGTTCAAATCCAGCCTCAGACATTTACTAGCTATATGACCCTGGACACATTACTAAAGTCTATCTGACTCAGTTTCCCCATCTGTAAATGGGATAATAATAACACCTGCTTCTTAGGGTTGTTGTGAAGTTGGAATAATAGTTATAAAACACTATGCAAGCTTTAAAGTGCTAGCTATTTATTAGTTGAAGGATACAAAAAGGTCTTCAATAGAGAAGGGAAGAGAAAGAGATGTCCTCAACTCAGAGTGTGTTGGAGCCAGCTCATACCAACAGAGGAGTCCATTGTTAAATTTTCAGTGTGAGCAATTATACCTCAGAAATTATCAAGCACTGCAAATCAGGGCTTGATTTATTGTTTTCCTGATTGTTTAGACTTTAAAAAATTACAGAGAAAATGCTAATAATGATGAAACTTAAAAGTATGCCAAACTTATTTATTTTTTAAAGAGCCTATTGTTAAACATTTCTCAGCATATTCTTACATAGGATGCTTGAGGAAAAATGAGAAAGTCTGATACCCTGGGAGATGGCATTGTGGTGATCTTTAGAAGGAGCCCCTGTCAAAAGGCAGGAGGTAGGAGTTCAAGGTGAGTCCAAAAGTGGAGATGGATTTGGGCAGGTCAAATGAGGATCAGCTGAAGAAACTGAGGCTATTTAGCCTGGAGAATAGAAGACTCAGAAAAAATATCAGTTGTGTTTAATTATTTATATAGCTAGATGGTATAAATTGATAGAGCTCTGGATCAGAGTTAGAAAGACCTGAGTTAGAATCATGCCTCAGACACTAATTGTATGACCTTGGACAAGTCACCTAATCTCTGTTTCCTTATTTTGTAAAATGGAGATAATAATAATACCTACCTCATATGACTGTTGTGAAGATAAAATGACATACTATCTATAAAGCATTTAGTAAACCTCAAAGCACTATATAAATGTCAGCTATCATTATTATTGGAATTCTTATTTATTATTATTATTAGCTGTTATTTAAGGGTCTGTCTAGTGGGAAAGGGATTAGACTTGCTCTATGTAGTCTAAGAGGGAAGAACTGGAAGCAATAGATGGAAATTACAAAGAGGCTAATTTGGCCTTGATGCCAGGAAAAAACTTTCTGACAATTAGGGCTGTCAAAAAGTGGAAAAGTTTCCAAATTCTATCCCTCCTTCCTCTCCCCCATCCCTGAGATGGTAAGCAACAAGATGTAGGTTATACATGTGAAATCATGGAAAATATTTCTGCATTAGTCATTTTGTACAAGAAAGCTTGAATAAAAGAAAAACAATGAAAGTTTTTAAAATTGTTTTGACATGTTATTGGAGAAAAAAGTAAAAAACATATATATATATATGTATGTAAAAGGTTGGGGCAGCTAGGTGGTGCAGTGGATACAGCACTGGTCCTAGAGTCAGGACGACCTGACTTCAAATCTAGTCTCAGACCAGACACTTGACACTTACTAGCTGTGTGATCCTGGGCAAGTCACTTAACCCCAATCACCTTGCCAAAAATAAATAAATAAATAAAGGTGGAAAAGGTTCTAAACCCTTTCCCTTCCCCTCTCTCCTCCCTGAGATGGTAAGCAATTAGATATAGATTATGCATGTGAAATCATGTAAAATATTTCCGTATTAGTCATGTTATACAAAAAGACTCAAAAGAAAAACAATAAAAGAAAATTTAAAAAATTTTTAAATTATTTTAACATGTAATTGGGGGGAAATATATATATACATATATGTGCATATATTTTTTAAGTGGAAAAAGTTATCTCTAGAGATGGTAGTCTGCCTTTATTGGAGGTCTGCAAGTGGAAGTAGGATAACGACTTGTAGGGTTTGCTGTAGATTGAATTCCTTTGTGTAGGGGATAGACCATATGGCTGCTGAGGCTGCTTTCAAACCTCAGATTCTGTCATTCTATGCCGTGTCCAGCTCTTGTCCTCAGATCCCTAAAAACTTTTTTTTCCAATGCAGCATATTAGTTTTTTCACTAATAAAGTCACATTAGGATAAAAAGCCACAAAATCAGAATTGAAGAATATTAGCATTACAAGGACCTTTACGGACCATGTGGTCCAACCCTGAGCCCTACGCATCCAAAACCCTCCTTTTTCCAACAAAGGCAGTTTGCCCTGGTTGGCTGATTCATTCTCTCTTCATGGCCTCCGCCATCTTCCCTTTGTTCTCCTCCTTTCCCCTGTCTTCCCAGGTTTCCAATGCCTCCTCTCTCACCTGCCCCCTTGAATACATTGAATCCTAGTTGAAATGATCAGGCAGCATTTGTCCTCCTCCGAACACCCTGTCTCGTCACCAAAGTCCTCAATGTGACAAGCAGGCCCCAGCTGCAGAAATATTATTTGGTAATTTTAAATGATGTATGAAAACAGAATAAACATGGATTGATTTTATGTCCTGCTTTGATTCTACAGGGCTGTAAATGGTGATAAAACTTGTTTTGAATGGAAAGCTGAAGGAAGGTGAGTTAGAAGTCAGAGAAACTCTTGCTAGCAACTTGAAGGTTACCAGGGCCTTTTAAAAGGGATTTTTTCTCCCATCAAGTATCCTTTTGAAATAAAGTTCTATCACTTATAACCTTCCACCTTTTTGAAATTGTATTTTGGATCTAAATGTTTTAATAATACTAATAGGACAGGGACTAGACCTGCAATTTCATTATTATAAGGAGACTACCTTCTCTGAAATATATAGTCTTAGAGAATTACCAAAGACACTGAGAGTTTAAGTGACTTACCCAGATTCTCCTGTCTAGAATGTGTCAGAGGTAGGATGTGAACCTATATATTTCTGGTTTCCAGGTTGATTTACTATCCACCAATAATAGCTAGCATTTTTATATAACCCCTACTATGTGCCAGGCACTGTGATAAGCACTTTACATATATTATCTCATTTGATCCTCAAAACAACTCTGGTAGGTAGGTGCTATTATTATCCCCATTTTACAGATGAGAAAATTGTAGCTTGCCCCAGGTCATACAGTTAGTAATACCTGAGGTCAAATTCCCACTCAAGATTTCCTGATTCCAGGCCCAGTACTCTATGTCCTATGGTACACCCTAGCTGCCACTCTTGTCAATGTGACACACTGTCTCTGACCATTGTAATAATAATAGTATTCTGAGCATTTTGATATAATCGGTACCGTGATTGTAATCACTCTGTCCACTAGGCTAGGCTGCCTTGTTGAATTCTTACAAATGACCTTGGAGAAAAAAGACAAACAATGATAATAATATAAATGACCTTAGTGTCACAAATACAGCCCCACTGCAGCAGTCTTGGGCAGTTGTAGCAAGCTCCCTCTAAGAACCCATTTGTGAGCTGAAAATGTATTAGAGAAAACTGTAACAGAGAAGTTGGATGACAGAGAGAACATTGGATTTGCAGTCAGAGAGACCTGAGTTTGAATCCTGCTTCCGACACTTACCTCTGTGTGACAAGCCACTTACTGGAGCTCTCTGTCTCAGTTTCCTTGTCTGTAAAATGGACAGAATGATAGCACCTACCTCACAAGGCTGTTTTAAGGATCAAATGAGCAAATGATGCAAAGAGCTTTGCAAAATTTAAAGTACTGAATAGATGATGAATATAAATGAACATAAATTAAAAAATATATAAATATAAGTAAATATAAATATAAATGATGAAGATGAAGATGATGCAACACAGAGTGGCTTTGAATGCCTAATGGTTAGTGACTGCCAAAAGTCTTAAATCTTCTTGAATGTCATTATGGCATAAGTACAGATTTCTAAGTGTCAGTGCCCCTATTGGGGCCACTTTGGATCAAGGCCTTTGATGGTAACATTGATGTTGCAGAGTACAGGCATTTGGCCAAGGAAGAAACATTAGGGATGGCTAGGTTGATGCAGTAGATAGAGTCCCAGGTCTAGTGTCAGGAAGACTTCATGAGTTCAAATCCAGCTTCAGATACTTACTAGCTGTGTGATCCTGGGCAGGTCACTTAACCCTCTTTGCCTTAGTTTCTTCATCTGTAAAATGAGCTGGAGAAGGAAGTGGCAAACCACTCCAGTATCTTTACCAAGAAAACCCCAAACAGGGTCACAAAGAGTCAGATACACCTGAATAACAACAGTACAATGTGGCCCTCGTGGTGCACAATTCACATCATTACATTTAATTATGGCTGCCACATTTAGAAAAGACACAGATGAATTAGAGAGCATCCAGGAAAGGGCAACCAGAGTGGTGAAGGACCTTGAGTCCACATTGGACTGCTGAAGGAACTAGTGAAATTTAGCCTAGATTAGAAAAGCTGCTGGGAGACCATGATAGTTATACTCAAGTGTAGGAGCAGGTGATTTGATTTATTGGAACCCACCCCACTTAAAGTGATAAGATATCAAATCAATCATTCTCCTTCATAGGCCTCAGATAAGTGCGGGGAAAGTCCTTTGAACTCTAATGACGTGGCACAAGAATTGTATTTAGATAGGCTGAGGAAACTTGGCCATGCCAATTTACAGGTCATCTATGAACTACCAAGCTTGGCAGCATCACACTCATTCAGGAAGTTGCAGCCCCAAGGATGATGGGAGAACAAATATGGTAGAGAGGGAGATGTCAAGAAGGGTCATTGGCATTCCAGGGATTTCAAAGCAGGAGACCCAGGCTGAAGGAAGTCTTAAAGAAAGGTCTTTTCTCAGCTTTACCTACAGGCAGCTGGAGGCACAATGGATTGAGCACTGGGCTTGGAGTCAGGAAGACTCCAAGTTGTAATCTCAGACATGTACTACCTGTATGACCCTGAGTAATTCACTTCACCTCTTTCAGTTTCCTCAACTGTAAAATGAAGATAATAATAGCACCTATTTCAAAGCATTGTTATGAGGATCAAATGAGATAATATTTGTAAAGTGCTTTACAAACCTTAAAAGTGCTACATAAATGCTAGCTATTGTTGCTGTTGTCATCGTGTTAATCTGTGGTTGAGTTCATTACCCAAATGTTTACAGTAAACGGAATTTTGCTTCAACCACAAAGAAGCCAGGGGCTAACTAACAATGCAGATAAATGTAAAGTTATGCAGAAAGCCCAACCTCTGCCTAGATGTTAGAAATTTTCCTAACTTGGAGCACAGAGCACTTATGACTAAACTCATTGCTTTTCATCTAAAAGAAACTCCCTAAGGTCAGAGTAGGGAACCACGTGGATATTAGAGGCCAGTATGTTGCCCTCTCAGCTTCAAATGAGCTAATTATTGTGACAGGGTGTTATAAAATGGGAACTTGTCCAGAATTTGAACTTTTTGACAATTAAAGTTTTCCACAAATGGAATGGGCTGTCACAAGAAGAATTAGCTTGGTGACACTTGGTCAGTAGGGTATAGAGGACTGGAATAGGAGTGAGGAAAACCTGAGTGCAAATCCAGCCTCAGACACCTACTGGTTGTATGGCTGTTGGTAAGACAGATTTACCACTTAGCCTCTGCCTCTATTTCATCATCTGTAAAATGGGGTTAATAATAGCCCCTTCTTTCCAGGATTGTTGTGAGATTAATGTGAAATAATATTTATAAAGCATTTTGTACCTTAAAGCACTAAACAAATGCTGGTTATTGTTGTGATGATGATAATGATGATGATGATGAAAGATAAAGAAAATAAAAGATAAAGAGAGAAGGAGGAGAAGGTGAAACAAGATGAGAAAAAGAGGAAGGAGGAGGAGGAGGAAGAGAGAGAGGAGGAAGAAGAAAGAAAGAAATGGAGGGAGGGGAAGAGAGGGAGGCAAGGAGGAAGGAAGGAAGAAGGAAGGAAGGAAGGAAGGAAGGAAGGAAGGAAGGAAGGAAGGAAGGAAGGAAGGAAGGAAGGAAGGAAGGAAGGAAAAAAAAAGAAAAAAAAAGAACTTCTGCCTCCTTGGATGTCTTCAGAGGCTGAATGATCACTTGTCAGAGGTGCTATAGCAATAACCCCTTTCCTTCATAAGTCAAACTAGAAGACTATAGCAGTCTTTCCAACCCTGACATCCTACAATCTTGTGGTTTTGTAACATTGTCCCTAACTGGTTCCAGAGTTGCAGGAGATCACCCAAGGCCAGTTTAGAGAACATCACCAAGAATAAGAAAAATCCAAGAATCTTCTAAGCCTCTATACACAATAAAAGCATTCAGTTCCCAGAAAGTAACAGAACCTGACAGGCCCTGGGCCACAGAACTCAACTGGGGGGTGGTCCTCATTGGGACATTTCCACACCATGCTAATTTCCTCCTCCTATGTCTAAAAAAGGCCTACATTTGGAAAAGAGTCCTCAGAAGTCCAACACTGGGTCAACATATTAAGTTCTAGGCAAAGTTTGGAAGTAACTTGGTGGCAATAGTTCGGGTTCTCAACTTGAGGTCTATAACACCTAACTTCAAATTCTACCTCTGGCATTTACTCTATGTGTGACCCTGGGCAAGTCATTGTAACCTCTCTGAGCCTCAGTTTCCTCATCTAGAAAATGAGACAGTTCAATAAGAGGGTGTCTACAGTTCCTTCCAGTTGTAAGTCTATGGTCCTGGGTAAAAACAAAAAAGAGGATATCTACCCCTTTACCTGCCTCCAGCACAACTGTGAAAGGAAGTACTTACTGGAGGGAGGAAGGAGGTATCCTGAATTCTGCATACAAATTCATGCAAAATATGTAAGCTAGTCACATCCCCAGATTAATGGAAAACATCTGGTACTTTCAGCATCAAAACGATGAATATTATATATTTAGTGGCTAATTTCTTTCAAGTATTCTGTCATTTCTAGCCGTAAGAATGCTCCAGGTAGGACAAATTTGCTTGTGTTTTCTAGAATATATTTAGGTCTGGCCCTAAGCATTTCCCCTCAGTTTGAAATGCCAGTGGTCTTTAACCAGATGCATTGTTCACCTACCTCAGCTTTTCTCCTCATAAATCAACAAAATATCATTTGTCAAAATATCTCAGAATGTCTTCTTTCTCTTCCTAAATGTCAGGAGGCTTGTTTGCCAAATGGACTAAGGAGAAAAAAATTCTTAAATGTACCTTGAGAAGTTTAGAGATTAAATAAAGAACGAATTCTCCTTGCCCTCATTTTTAACCCCTCCCAATGGCCTGGGAACTCACTACCTTATGACATAGCCCATTCTATTCCATATAGCTTTAATTGCCTGACTATTATTCCTTACCAGTGATACGAAATCTGTCCCCTAGAACTTCTATCTGAGTGTATTAGCTTTGAAGTTCCAAAGAGCAGCTTGTGAGACCTCTTCCTCATTCGAATTCTTCCAGCATTTGAAGTCAAAAATCAATCATGTCTCCCTCAAATATTCTCTTCACCAGCCTGAATGTGACCAGGTCATCCTAATCATTCCTTCACCCTCTTCCAGATACATACACATACACACATACACACACACACACACACACACACACACACACACACACACACACACACTTGTGTGTGAGCTTCTGGGAGTGTGTAGATAGATAGATAGATAGATAGATAGATAGATAGATAGATAGATAGATAGATAGATAGATTTAGCTGTCTATATTTATAGGTGTAGGGCAGCTAGGTGGTACAGTGGATAGAGCACCAGGCTTGGAGCCAGGAAGACCTGAGTTCAAATCCAGCTTTAGACACTACCTGTGTGAGCCTGGGCAAGTCGCTTAACCTTGTTTGCCTCAGTTTCCTCATCTGCAACATTAGCTGGAAAAGGAAATGGCAAACCACTCCAGTATGTTTGCCAGGAAAACCCCAAATGAGGTCACAAAGAGTTAGACATGATTGAGAACAACAGAACAACACCAAATATATGTATAGTATAGAGAAAGAGGGGGAAGCTAGGTGGTGCAGTGGATAGAGCACCAGCCCTGAAGTCAGGAGTACCTGAGTTCAAATACGGCCTCAGACCAATCACTTGACACTAACTAGCTGTGTGACCTTGGACAAGTCACTTAACCCCAATTGCCAAGGAAGGCAGGAAGGAAGGAAGGAAGGAGAGAAAGAGGGAAAGAGGGAAAGAAGGAAAGAAGAGGACCCAGGATCAAGCTTTAGGTTACATCCAATTGATTGAAGTACATATTGAGTACATGATTTGTCCAAGATCACTAAAAAGAATCTGAAGTGCATTTCCTGATTCCAGGTTCAGTGCCCTCTCTAAGACCCAAGGTTGCCTTTCTGACGCCAAAAATGGTGCTTTAGATGTGGTTTGATGAGCACAGAGGACAGTACAACTGAGATCTCCCCACTTCTGAATTGTCTTCTAGTAATGGAGGCTAAGGTTGAATTAACTTTTTTGGCACTCATATGGTATCATTCACTCCTATTCAATCTGCAGTGGACTGCATGTCTTTAGAATGTTTTCACATAAATTGTAAAGGAGTTCTCCTTCCCCTCCTAATTTTAACCTAAGCAGGGGACTATAGACTTATTGCTATCCAATTTCAACTTCTTAGATTCAATCCATTTTCCAAGTCTGTTTAGATCTTTTGGGACTTTGATTCCATTATTTATTGCCCCTCAATTTCATGTCATCTATAGATTTGATGAATATGTCATTATATGTTATTCAAGTTGTTCAGTGATCTTAGAAAAACATGGAAAGACTTGCACAAAATAATGAAGAGTGAAATAAACAGAACCAAGAAAACACTGTATACAGCAATAGCAATGTTGTTTTAAGAACAACTTTGAGCAAACAAGTCATTTTGACTATTATAAATACCCAAATTAACCATAAAGGACTTATGAAAAAAAGACATTATTTGTATTCAGAGAAAGAACTGATAAATAGAAGTATGTATAGAATAACTTTACATATGTGTGTGTATATATGTATATATATATATATATATATATATATATATATATACACACACACATATATGTGTATGTGTCTAATGGTAGCCATCTCTAGGGCAAGGGGAGAAAAAACAAAATTTATATGATAACTTTATTATATATTTAAAAGGAATATAAAGTAGTACATAATAAATTTGCTGTTTTATGTGCAATCATTTTTTATTACACTATTACAGAAATGCTTGTTTTATTCCACAAATTAAAAAAAATAAAATTTTAAAAATAAAAAAAGTTGTTAATAAAAATGTTGAACAAGACAAGGCCAAGGACAGAAACCCATGCCACACCATTAGAGACTTTTACCCATGCTGATGTGAATATATGATGAATCTCTCATTTCAGCAGTGTGCAGAATTCCTGCCCCTGATGTGAATTGCTGGAGGCACATTGGAGGTTCAGTGATTTTCCCAGGGACTCACAGCTAGTATATGTGAGGGGCAGGATTTGAACCTGGGTTTTACTGACTCCAAGCTTAGCACTCTATTAACTACACAATGCTACCTCTCTCTTTGTTGGTACTGACCCGTTAAGTAACACTGTAGGGGTTTAGTTCAACCAATTAGGCATAGCACCCCCTCTGGCATTATTCTTCAACTTCCACTTGAAGTGACAGGTTGGATCCATAGAAGGTGGCTGACTGTTTCTCCCCTCAGTGTTTTTTAGTTTTGTCCCTCATGAGCTCACAACTATTGTGCTCCCTGATATCAATTAGCTAGCAAGAACTAAGTAACATTTAAGGAGAGCATTTTTCTGAGATGGTGTAGTAAAAACAATTGATGTACAAAAACACTCCCCAAAATGTCAGCAACACAAGTATATACAGAGTCCAAGACAGTGTGTTCCAACTTCAAGAGTACATGAAGCACAAGCATCACTTATAGGGTAACTCATAGCCACTAGTAGGGTGAAAGTTCATTTCTCTCTTGCTAGAATCCTCATGCAGTTCCCCTGAGGTATGTATGGCTCTTGGCTGGGTGGGCCTTTGTAGAGTTCTAAAATTGCACTTCCCTCTGCCCCAAAATGTCACTCTCCTCAAGGATGCCTTTCCTCAATGTATCTAATTTATCCTCTCTCCTTTCCCAGCAAGACGCATTGTTTGTTTCTGGTCCAGTCTCTCTGATGACATACATGGTCAATGAAGTTGAAGACTTTCACACTTCTTCCAAACCCACTACCCTTCCCCCATCCCCACCAGCTGCCCTCTGCAGAGCTCTGAGCTTGACTATCAAAACAGTTTGGGGGGGGCAGCTAGGTGGCACACTGGATAGAGCACCAGGCCTGAAGTCAGGAGGACCTGAGTTCAAATCCAGCCTCGGACCAAACACTTGACACTTACTAGCTGTGTGACCCTGGGCAAGTCACTTAACCCCAATAGCCTAAAAAAAAAAGTTTGTAGGCTGCTCCTGCTAGAATCTAGATACATGGATGGATAGATGGATGGTTGGATGGATGAATTTGTGTGTATCTGTGAGTGTATATATATATGTGTGTGGTGTGTGTGTGTGCGTGCGTGCGTGTATGTATATGTGTGTGTGCCCAAAGGTATATCTAGTTATTTCAACTAGTCCCAACATATTTTGTTATCTGATTTCATCCAACAATCTGGAGAACTTCACTCTTCAACCTATTTTATATCTTGGATTGACTGATTGATTCAATAGAGGTACCTAGGAATGATTCACACCTAGTTTATACATTTGAATGATTGATTCTGTTACTCAGAGAAGCATTCATATCTGATAAAAGTGTCAGTTATATTCCTTTGGATTGAGGAGGTGTAAAACACCCCTCTTCCATATGAATCTTCCTAACTCTCCTATTATCCAACCCAGAATTCTCCACCTTATTCATGGAAAATAAAATAACTTGTTAGGCAATTTGCTAAAAATCCAGATCTGCCAACTTATTAACTTAGAAGAAGAAGAAGAAGAAGAAGAAGAAGATGATGATGATGATGATGATGATGATGATGATAATGATGATGATGATGAAGAAGAAGAAGAAATGGGATTAACCTGGCAAACCACTTGTCCTTGCTTAGCCTATGTCAGCTAATCACAGGCTCAAGATGCTAACAGGTCCCTTTTCTAAATTTTCACGAGCCATTCTTATAATAAGGTATTTTCCATTTTGTTGGTTTTGTACTCAAATTCACAGGTCTGGAGTTTGGAGAATCTATCTTCTCCTTTTTGAAACAGTGACATTGTTCAGCCACAGTCCTGTAGTACCTCTTCCAGTCTCCAGGACTCCTCAAAGACAGCAAGTGGCTCAACAATTCTACCCCTGTGGCAGCTAGGTGGAGCAGTGGATACAGCACTGGCCCTGGAGTCAGGAGGACCTGAGTTCAAGTCTGGACTTTGACACTTACTAGCTGTGTGACCTTGAGCAAGTCCCATTGCCTACAAAAAGAGGAAAAAAATCCCATCCTATCTGTTTACCTTGGCTTTCAAGTGCTACATAACCATTTTTTAGTCTGAAGATCATTCTTCTTGCCAGAGAAAATAGAAGCAAAATTGATACCAAGCAATTTCTCTTTGAGCTGATCTTTAATGTTGTCCCATCTGCCAAAGCAGGGCCTTATTTCTTCCTTTTTCTCCTTGTCCTCAATATAGGTTAAAATTAAAAGAAAAAAAAATTTTTAGCTGCCCTTATCATTCCCTAAAATCTTTTCACAGATAAGATGAAGGGTTATCATTATGGAGAACTATATTGAATAAGATCTGAGATTTCATTGGTGATATTATTTCTCAATGAAGTGATCCCCTCTACCAGTATAGATCTGCAACTTCTGTGTGATCTGTCATTTTAGAAAGTTGCTGAGATTAAGTAGCTTCCCAGGCTCCAGTAGCCACAGTATGTATGAGTCAGAGGCAGGATTTCAACACAGATCTGCCTGAGTCCAAAGCCAGCCCTCTGCCCGCTATACATTAAAATTGCCTCTATTACATAGTTTGGGGGTCTAGGAAGCCTAATTAACTCAGACTTACACCTGCCTTAAATGCCTGTAGCCTCCTGCAGTGAGCCAAGGGATTCAGTCTGGAAAACAGCCTAGACACAGGCTTACTTATGTCAATATAACTTCTAAATAAGTTGTAATTTTCAGTTGAGAATATATATGTGTAACCAGGCTTCCAACCAAGCCAGGAGCATTCTGCAAGCTTCTGTGTATAATGAAGGAGATGTGACTCTTAGAGGAAATGAAATGATACTGAATACTTGTATAAAGGGTAGAATTGGTACCAAAGCTTTGGGGGGGGAGGGAGAAGAGAGAGAGAGAGAGAGAGAGAGAGAGAGAGAGAGAGAGAGTAGCAGTAGTAGTAGTAGTAGTCATAGTCATAGTAGTAGTGGTTAGACATTCTTTGGAAGAGATATGTCTAAAAACTTTGGAAGCTTCAGATATTTGGGAGAAAACAGCCCATCATTATATCCCTTATTTCCAGCTGGTCTCCCTAAAGACTTCAAGGATTTTTCCCTGTTGGGTGAGATAAGGGCCTCTCTCTTGGTTTAAACAGAGATTTCATTTCATTCCCAGAAAACAGCTCATTCACTCTTGTGTATTTCCAACTATACTCTAATTTTTAGAACACCTCCAATTTCTGTCAGCTATTTTGCTTGAACAAATGGATTGACTAAATATGGACTCTTTGCAATGGTCGTTTGTGTAACCAGAATTTGGTAAGAAGGGACAAAACTGGGCAGGGTAAGCTGAGGGTCACCCTCCCTCTTAAGACTGACCAAGGAAGTGGCTTTTGTTTTGAACGCTTACTCCTTAGCCTAGAAACAGTTGAGGGGGCAAATAGCTATAAATCTAGCTTCATATTCCTCTTGTACATGGGGAAGGCAAGGAGCAAGCATCCACCCTCCCTTAGAGAGAGATAAGTCACATTCCATCTATATCTATTTATGCCCCTCAAGAGCCATATCCATGTATTTAAACAATCCATGTGGACATTCCTATTTCACATGGGCACAAATATCTTACATATTTTTAATATATAACAGCATAATTATTACTCTAGCTAAACAACCTTACATAGAAAAGCCAAAAAAACCTTAAAGATTTGTAAAGTTTTATATATAATTTAAAATTACATACCTTTTCCAAATTATTTCATTCTTCAAATTGTTTTTGTTTTTATTGAGAAATAAATTTACATACATATAGGTATATGCATATGTACACATGTATGTGTGTGAGTGTGTGTGTGTGTGTGTGTGTGTGTGTGTTTACAAAAGGACAGAACTTCAAATGAATAAAACTTGGACTGCTTAACTTTACATCCAACATCACCATCTAGTGGTAATTACTTTGAATTACAGAGAGAAGCCACAGGGAACTAATTCCACAGTTCACAGATTTAAAGCTTAACACCTTAAAGGTGACTGAGTCTAATGCCCTCATTTAACAGTTGAAGAAATTGAGACACAGAGAGGTTAAGTCTTGCCTGGAGTCATAGAGCTATAGTAAGTATCTAAAGTGGGAATTTAACCCAAGTCTTCTTGATTCCAAATTCAGTGTTTACTGCACCACTCTCCACATGCAATGGCTCAAATGTCACAGGTGTGGCTAAGCATAAAAACAGTTACCTTCGACCAAAACATTTAACTCCATGAAGACACAATATGTGCATTTGCAATTCTCAGTTTTGTGCCAGCAGGGACTGCCTTGGGGCATGAAAGTCATTGACCCTTTCATAGTTTCATTGACAGACAAAACAGAAAACAAGCCTTCCTCAGCCTGCACACAGTAGGTTAGGGGCTCAACACATGATTGTTGAATGATGAATGAGTGCATGAAAGTGGTAGAATTCACAGGACTTGGTTCTTCAAGCCCATGCCCTATGAGAAACACTCAAAAGAAACGAAGAGGTGTAAAGAGGCTCTATGCACTTGAATGGCCCTGGTGTGTCTTATCCAGGGTCCTGCCACTAAGTTTTCTGGGTGCTTAGTGCTGTATCATGGATCATGGATCATGAGGTGGCTCAGGCCAAGAATTTCAAAACTTTTATCAAGCTCTATAGGTCTTATGAAAAGCACAGTCTGAACTTTGCCCCTGCTGAGCTTTCCAGAATAAAGATTGGGTCAAGGCAACACAGTTGCAGATTTGCTTCCTGGGTGGACCTCCAGTAGACAGATGCTGACCCCAGCTCATCAGTTAGCTGAAAGGCTCTACAAGTTCAGAAAGATGGCATTGCCTGTTTAGCACTGGTTTTTCACCTGTGGAATCTCCAAGATCCTGCTCTAAGGCCAAAAAACAGCACAGCACTTGCTGGCCTACCCCTGTCCTTAGCCTAGGGCTTGAGTCAGAGATCCCACTCTGGTATCAGAGAACCAATACTATGTCCTTGATCCAAGCCTAGTGGCTCAGTAAGAGAACCCATGCCATCCCTGTTCCACAATCTCTTAATCACTTGCCTATGGGTTGAATTTGTGGTCACAAGCTGGAGAAATTATTCACTATGGTTTCTCCTCAGATAGTTTGGGGTGGGGGAAGCTGGACTGTACTGGCTTCCTTCTACTCTTCCCTCTTGGGTGGTCTCACTGGGAACTGTTATCTTTTAAATGGACAGTAAGTTATTTGAAAGATAGAAGGCTCTCATTTAAGCCACAGAAGTGATACAAACCTGGGAGAAGAACCTGATACTGGAACCTAAGTAGGAACTTGACATAGGATCCTAACATAAGAACCTAAGGAAAAGAATTGACAAAGAAAGAGGATGAAAAGTTGCTCCTGATGGAGCTGTAGTAGCTAGAAGCAGTCACCTAATAGAAGGCTTCAGCTATTTGATTCCTGATTGGTGAGAGAAAGTTAATTCCATTGCCAAAGGACTGCAGTGATGATTGTTGCCCTCAGCATTGCCTAGAGTTAAAGAGACATTAAGCTTTTCACCAATTACCTGTTGTTCGATTCTGCCAACTCAGGTTTGAAAAGGAAAAGTAGAGGGAAATACAGAGTTTGAAGCTGCTTTGTATCCTGGTGAGCTCTTTAGATGTGTTTATCTTGCTTAAAGAGTAAACCCAAGTGTAGACCAGTCAAAATGGTGGAGCAGGAAGAATCAGCAAAGCCCAGCTCCCCCCACAACTAAAAAAATCCAAGAATGCCAGACAGAGTAATAATGATCAAGAAATCTAAGTAGAAACTCCAGCCAGTCATCTTTCCAGCACAAGATCGCAAATTCAATCCATGGGCAAGTGACCAGTGAAGGAATTGAGGAATAGGAGTAACTTGGGATTGTGGACCCAGAACCCAGGCACAGAAGAGAGACTCAGAGCTATTCCTCTGATCCAGAAAGGGAGCTTCAGATTCAGCATCCTTTGCAGAATAGAGATTCAGCACTGTTCCAGAAAGGTGATCTTGGATTCAGTTCTTGGAGCAGAACAAGGCATTCTGACCAAGGAAAGGAGATCACAGACTCAGCCCAGGGCTCAGAACAGGGCCTTAGCACAAGGGATGAACTTTTTGTCTGGTCCCAGAACAGCATGGTGGACTCAGTCTCCAGGCTCAGAACAGGGATAAGATGTATCCCTGGACTTGCTGAGCCTTCTGGTTCACTGACAAGGGTTTAGGACAGCAGCTATCTACTTGAGCTTCACTTGTGAGTAAATGTGTAACTATGTTGCCTAAATACAAACTAAGGTCTGTATCCAGGAAAGCCCAAGAAGGAGGGCAGGGCCTTTTATCATACCATGTAAAGGCCATTGAAATTTTTCAGTGACTTGGCCTGGGCTACTCCTATGATCCTTCAAGAATATAGCACACAATGTGTGAAGAGTATAGTGTCAGAAAACCAGGTAAGACAGACCAGGGCCATACAAAAACATAACAATCCTGACAAAACTGTACAAAGCCCAATGCTAGCACAAAGTCCAAATTGAGGAAATAAGGCAAAAAGAATGAGTACACACAAAAAAAAGTTAAAGAGAGAAATATTATGATTCCAGGGATGCCCAACATAAAAATCCAAAAGAAAGGAATAACTCCAAAATATCTGTACACAAAGCCTTAAATAAAAACACAGCTTCACCACTAATTCAATTAAAAATAAAAAAAGAATTTTTGCAAGAAGAAATGAAATAATTTTTAAAAGAATTTTAAATTATATAAATAAAATCAGAGTGCTAGAAGAAAGAATTGTGAAAGAAATGAGATTTCTGAAAGAATGACTTGGAAGTAGAATTAAAATTTTAGCACAAGTATAAAATGTTACCCAAGTAAGAGACACCCTAAAAATTAGAATGGACCTAATAGAAGTTAATGCTTCCATGAGGCAACAAGAACTACAAAAAGAAAGTCAAAAAATTGAAAAATAGGAGAAAATGGAACATTTCTTACATCAGAAACAATTGACTTGGAAAACAGATCAGAGATACAATTCATGAATCATTGTGTGAAAGCCATAACAAAAAAAAAAAATAAGAATCTAAACATTATACTTCAAGGAATCATAAAAGAAAACTGCCCAGATCTCTTATAACCCAAGTGAAAATAGAAGAAATCCACCAATCACCTCCTGAAAGAAACCCAAAAAAAAAGATTCCTGAAAAGATTCTAACCAAAACCCACAGCTTCTGGGTCAAAGAAAAAAAGTGCTGCTAACAGCCAGAAAGAGTAAAGTATCCAAGAATTCTCCAGGATCACATAAGACTTCACAGACACCACCAAAAAAGGCAAGGAAAGCATAGAATATGATATTTTAAAAGGCAAAAGATAGAGACTTATAACCTTAAACCCATCAGTGAGTTAGAAGGGTATCTACTCCAAGCATGTGAAGACTTAGCCTGGCAAAATGGACAGATGAAAACAATTTGTTTCAGTAGCCATGAAGGTAACTAAAGCAGACTCTCTAAAGCACTTAGAGCTTGGTCAGACATCAAAGATGCCAAAGTCATCCACTGCATCCTGGGATATCACTTGTTGTCCTGATTTTTGTCTTGCCACTGGCCTTCAACGACTCAAGAAGAGTGAAGCTGAGGACTTTGCACACCCCTGCCTCATTTAAATCAAATTCATGCACAAGTCAAGACATCACCTCATGATGTCATTGGTCTTCAAAAACAAAAGTCAAACAACAACAGTCAAGAATAACTTATCCAGCAAAATTGAGTATAATTATACAAGGCAAGATAATATCTTTAATGAAATAAAGTACTTCCAAGCATTCCTGATGAAAAGATCAAAGCTGAGTAGAAACCCTGAAATACAAACATGGGAGTCAAGAGAAAAATTAAAAGGCAAGTACAAGTAAGCAACTTGAAGAGATTTTATATGGATGAACTGTTTACGTTTTAATGAGAGGAGATGGGAAGTGATGATACAAGTACTCCCTCAAAACGCTGTCATCTGAGGAAATAGGAATAAAATAAGACAGAGGACCTGGGAGTCATTTTGTTATTTTTTATGATCTTAAAATAAAGAAAGGAAAGGGATGAGGGAAGGATATATACAGAAGAAAATCAATAGAAGTATGGAAGAATGTGTGTGTGTGTGTGTGTATACGTGTACAAACACATATATATGTACATACATATGGATATGTGTATGTGTGTGTGTGTGTGTATATATACATATATATGTATGCATATATATACATATACATTCAGGGTTCACAAGTAGAAATTAATACAAATGAGGAAGGAGTTGGGAGACCAAATGCCACTTTATAATTCACTTTCATATTAACTGGTCAAAAAAAATAGGAGAGGGACAGAGACAGAGAGACAGGGAGAGAGAGACAGAGACAGAAACAGACAGACAGAGAGAAACAGAGAGACAGAGAGAAAGAGAGACAGAGACAGAGAGAGTTTGGTGTAGAAATACATTCAATTCAACTGGAAAACAAGAAGCAACAGGGGGAGAAAGGGAGCGTGGGACTAAAGAAAGAGTGCATTCAGGGAGGGATTAGTCATAAGAAAAACAGATCCTAAGGATGAATTGGAAACATGAAGAGATGCCTGAAAGGAAAGAAAGAAAGGATGAGAGATTGTGATTGGGGTCTCGGTAAAGGGAAGAGAAAATGGGCAGGGAAGTAGAATTTGATTATAACAAAGCATAGAATATCAGTGCTAAGCACACTCCTGACCCATGTCCTCCTTTTTCTTTTTGAAGAGGGTTAAGGAAACAAAGAAGGAAAAAATAGTATGTGTAAGAGAATAAGACAAAGAGAAATACGTAATCAATGATCATAACTGTAAATAAGATGAAACATTCAAAAATGAAAGACAATGACAGAATGGATTACAGAACCCAAACATACTGTTTACATGAAACACACTTGAAACACAAAGACTCAAAAAAGATTAAAACAAAGAACTACAGCAAAATCCATTATACTTCATCCTAACTCAAAGAAGCAGGGGAAGCAAGCATGATCCCAAATAAGACTTTAATAATTTAGAAAAGATATCACAACAAAAAAAAAGAACACTTAGCAATTTGTCACCCAGTCTAGAACTATAATCTTTTATTTTATTTGCACTTATTTATATCTTACCATGGAAGGCAACAAGAAGTAATAAGCATCTATTAAGCACTTACATGTACCAGACACTATGCTAAGATCTGAGAATACAAATACAAGCAAAAAGAAAGTTCCTGCCTTCATGGAGCTTACATTCTAATTAGGAAAGACAACACACAAATCGGAGGTATGGGGGGAGGGGGATGAAAAGGGCAAGGAATCTAGTCCAAAAAGTCCAAAGTACAGCCAGGAGGTGAATGAAGTTTGGCCAGCCTGGATCCCTTCAAAAACTGGAGGGCCCAGGAGAAACACTGCTGGGAGAAAGGGGTCAGCATGGTAGGTGAATGTTCTAAGGTAAGGAGGCTCCAGATAGCAAGGTGAGTAAGACTGCAACTGAAGCATAGTGTTGAAATTCAGCCAGGGGAGGAGAATTAAAGTTTGGGTGCTCTGGGCCCCTTCCCAAAATGGAGGTACCAGGAGGAATTCACCATGGTGTATGATTTATGAATGTATGTATCCTACAATTCAAAGTCTATTTGCATGAGACTTTCTTCATTGGGGCAGATTAATTACTCAGTGCTCCAAACCTGTGTGATGGACAAAGTTGGCAAGAAGGAAGAGAGATCCTGGTATGCTCCTGCCGGCCTGAAGAAAGAAGACACTCATTGCCACACTATCTTCAGCTCCCTGAAAGTGGAAAAAGACTCTCAGATGAAACTAACATGTATAAGAACCAATACCTCAATCATGTCCCCATCCTCACCTTACTTAACTAGAGACTTGAGGGAATTTCCCCTTGGGTGAGATGTGGGACTCTTTCTCTCTCTTGGTTGAGCTGAGATATCTTGCTCCCAATGAAAGAGTTTATTCATCTGTGTATTGTGTGCTATATTCTCATCTATATACTTTCTTTGGTTTCTGTTTGCTGTTTGTCTGGATAAATGGGTTTATTTGCTGTGTTCTTTGAGGAATTGGCATTTGGTAGGAAGGGAGCCAAGCCTTGGATATAATAGCTTGGGGTCACTCCTTTCCCACTGAGGAATAATGATCAGGATCTCAGCTTGAACCTAGAAGTTATTTCCCTTAGGTTAACAATACTTATCAAGGCAGATAAATATAATTCAAGTCTGGAATCACCTTTCTCCCAAGAGAACAATAAAGCCAACCTCTGATCCTAATCTCTTGCTTCCCCTCTGGGCAGAAATCACAAGCTTCTCTTCAAGAAGCATGGATTCAAGATGCTCTAGAGATAGCTATTCATAACTCTTTATGAACCACAACTAGACAGACCCATGTGGACATACATAACCTACATAGGCGACACATACCACCCCCATTATACTTGCATTTATCCTTTTCCTAGGTAAATAAATGAGAAGATGGCAAAGACTCAACCTGAGCTGTTTTGCTGTGAGCTCTGTTGGACTAGATAGCACAATGTACAGGTGAGTGAATGGGCTGGATTGGACTGGGCCCTACAGCCTAGAGGTAACTGCCTGGTGAGCTTTGCAATTCTTTAGCTTAAAAGGAATGGCTATTCATATAGAAAGGTAATACTTTCTAAATACCCTTTTAAGGTTGTTGGTAAGTTGAGTTTATAAATACAAGAGAAGAGTAGAAAAGAGGGCACCCACCGATAGGCAATAAGAAGTGGTGCAGTTTCTTGTGGGGCATATATTCGTCTAAAAACAAATAACATCAAAACCTATATTTCCGAGTAGCAAATTACCCCCCAAAGACTTCAGGCAGAAGGTAGTGCCTAATCTCAGTCTTGAAGAAAACACAAAATTCTAAGTGGTAGAGGTTGGGAAGGAGAGCATAGCAGACTGGGGGCCAGCCAGTGCACCAGCTTGGAGATAAAGGATGGAGTGCTATTTATAAAGAATCATAAAAAGAGGGGCAGCTAGGTGGTGCAGTGGATAGAGCACCAGCCCTGAAATCAGGAGGACCTGAGTTCAAATCTGGTCTCAGACCAAACACTTGACACTAGCTGTGCGACCTGGGCAAGTCACTTAACTCCAGTTGCCTAAAAACTACAAACATTTTAATTTAAAAAAAAATTAAATAAAAAATAAAAGAATCATAAAAAGACCAGTTTGAATGGATCATAGAATAAGTTCAAGGGAGTAATGAATAAGTCTGAAAATGTAGGTTAGGCCAAGATTGTTAGGCCCAGTTGATTCATCGGTATGAATCAATTCTTTAAAAGATGATCTAGGAAATTACTACATTTTAAAGAGTAAATTAAATAAAAAGCATTATAATCACAATTAAGTGTTAATTGTGCTAAACACTAGCATAATTAATCTCACCCAAATTAATCTTACCCATCTTTAGATTTAGAAATTTCCATAGAATCTAGATTGTAGATTTCAAGTGCTATACATCAGCTCCAAATGTTGCCCTTCTAGCCACGAAGTAACCACAGCCAAAAGCTAAATTCACAGAAGCTTGCAAGATTATGTTTGGTCTCATTTGTTGTTCAGAGAGACAGACAGACAGACAGACAGACAGACAGACAGACAGACAGACAGACAGATAGATAGATAGATAGATAGATAGATAGATAGATAGATAGATGATAGAAAGAAAGAAAGAAAGAAAGAAAGAAAGAAAGAAAGAAAGAAAGAAAGAGATATGTATACATAGATATATAAGTATATAGTCTATACTTATATTTGTATATGTTTTTTTGTATTCTTTATTGGCTGTCCCCCTTAAAAAGTTCTAATCTGTTGTTTCACTGTAGCATAGAAGCGACCATGGATTTTCAAAAGCTTTGGCAACAGAGTATAATTTATAACAGGACTTGCAAGGCTAGAAATGCCTGGAGTATGGACCCTCTGGGCCTGAGTGTCTGTCATTTGAGAATCAGCCTAGCTAAGTTTGGGATGCATTTTTCAGCAAAGTCATTTTCCAATGCACTCTACTGTCATTGAAGAGTTATAATCTGTCAGTGAAGCAAAAAGTCACATGAATTAATCTCAGGCCCTTGAAATAGTGAAGCATTGACCATCAATTAATACCCTCCTCTTTTTTTGTTCTCAATATTTTCCCTAGTTATTTGTGGACACACACACACACACACACACATATATATACATATAAAAGAAAGAATTGGGAGAAGGAAAGAACTGTTAAAACTAATAGTACTGTATAATTAGGAAACACCAGCCACATATTGTCCCCTTTCAAGACAAATGCAAATTAGGCTCAATTCAGTCAATCAATTAATCAAGGAGCATTGATTAAACATTTATTATATCTCAGGCACTGGGACACATACTATGAATTCAAAGAACAAAAAACAGTCTTGCTCTCAAGGAGTTTCCATTTAACTAAGAAGATACAAAATGTCCATTGATAAATACAGAATATGTAAATGTAGACAAAGTCATTATACATACATATGTAAACATGTTTATATACGTATGCATACATAGATCACACCTTTGTGTGATGTGCATACATATATACTCCATACTTAATATTCCATCCCCAACTGTTATGCCTTTCCAAAAGCTGTCTCTAATACCTGAAATGTTCTTCCTTTCCCCTCACCCTCCCCCCACTACCCTTGAAATTCTATTCAAGTGGCAAACAGATATGATCCTGATATCTAAATCAGGAAAAGATAAAGCAGAGAATGAAAAGACTGGTAGATCTAATATTAGCACCAATTAATAAAAAATAGATACTAGAAAATCTACAGCAAAACGTTTTGTTTGATTTCATTTTATTATTTTTCTAATTAACAATCACATTTTCTCTCCCTTCTTCTAGCCATCCCCCACTGAACAAAAAATAAAAATAAAACTCTTATAACAAATATGCATAGTCAAGTGAAGCAAATACTCTAATTGGTCATGTCAAAAATGTACATTTCATTCTGTATATTGAATCTAGGAGATAGGAAGCAGTTACAGAAACATGTAAATGTTTTATTCACTATGACCAAGTTGGATTTATGCCATGATTTCAAGGTTAGTTCTATCTTAGTAAAACTATAAACATAATGGACAACATTAATAACAAAAAACAAACTCACATAATGTGACAAAATCATATCAATTGATGTAGAAAAAGGTTTTTTTTAGCAAAAATCCATTTATTTTTAAAAGAATACTAAAATGAGGGACAAATGAGACTTTCCTCAATAGTATCTATCTAAAAATCAATAAATCTAGAATTATTTATAATAGAGAAATGCCAGAGGACTTTCCAGTAAGTTCAATGGTAAAATAAGATGTTCACTGTCACTGCTATCATTGGTTGTAATTTTAGAAATTACTATATAATGATGCTATAACAATAAGATCAGATCAATTAGAGGAATATGCATAAGCAAAGTGTAAACAAAGTGATTTGTTTCTGTAAATAATATGGTTGTTTAGTTAGAGAACCCTAGAGATTCAACAGTGTAATTGTTTTAATTAATACATAACTCAATGAGTTGTCTCTTAGAAGTAGTCAAAACAATAAAAGAAAATTCATCTGGATAGAGGAAAAAAGTGAAGAATCTTAAAAGGAAATTTTTTTTTCAAGTGAGGAAGGTCAGCAGCCCCAAATCCCAATCTGTACTACGAAGCAGTAGTCATCAAAACTCTTTGAT
Organism: Phascolarctos cinereus; assembly: GCF_003287225.1. Classification (NCBI taxonomy): domain Eukaryota; kingdom Metazoa; phylum Chordata; class Mammalia; order Diprotodontia; family Phascolarctidae; genus Phascolarctos; species Phascolarctos cinereus. The sequence goes on along the minus strand of NW_027555958.1, from coordinate 427,776,232 downwards.
GCTGGTTAAAAAAAAGAAAAGAAAAGAAAAGAAAAATAATTCAATGGAACAGAGTAGGTACACAGGAGCCAAAAGGAATCAAAAGTAATAGCCTACTGTTTGATAAACCCAACAGCACTGAGTACTTCAGTACACACTTGATAGTTGACAAAAACTACTGGGAAAACAAGAAAACAGGTTAACAAAAATTGAGTTCAGATCAACACCTCATACCATAAGCCACATTTAATTCCAAAAGGTACATATGACTTAAATATTTAAAAATCAAATCATAAATTAAGAAAGGAAGGGGATATCTGTCACAACTATGGATAAGGGAAGACATCTTGACCAAACAAATCTTAGAGATAATTACAAAAGATAAAACAAACAATTTTAATTGCACAAAACTTAAAAGCACTTGGACAAATAGTATAAATTGGAATTAGAAGGGGTCAGTTAACTGGGGGGGAACATTTTGTGGCAATTTCTCTCAGATGGGTCTGGTAATCCTGAAATATATATAAGGAATTGACATAAATACAAAAGAGCAAAAGCCATTCTGCAGTAGGTAAATGGTTCAAAACATGTGAACATCTATCCAGGTTTCAACAGAAGAAACACAAGGTATAAACAACCAAATTTAAAATGTTCCAAGTCACTAAAAACAAAAGAAAAACAAACTCAAACAACTCTGAAGTCCCACTCCACATCCATCAAATTAACAAAGATGACAAAATAAGGAATATGATCATTGTTAGGATAAGGGAGCTCAGACATACTAATGCACCAGGGGCAATGCAATGAATTTATCCAACCATTATGAAATGCTATGTGCAACTATACCCAAAAAGCCACTACAATGTGCACAATCTTTGACACAGTAACGTCACTACTAGGCATATAGGCCAGTGAGGTCAAAGATAGCAGGAATGAACCCATATTTGCAACAACAATTAAAAAAAGATTGTGTCAGCAATTTTTGTTACAGCAAAGAACTGGAAACAAAGTAGGTTCCATCAATTTTTTGTTTTTCAGTCATGTCTCAGTTGGAGAATGGCTAATCAAATCTAAGATTTTGAGTTTAACAATAGTATTGTGCCACAAGAAGTTAACAAAAGCAATGGAATTGGAGAAACCTAAGACTTGTATGAACTAATAAAGAGTAAAGTGAACAAGACTGAAGGGAAAAAAATTGTTGTTCAGTAGGTTTTCAGCTGTGTCTGACTTTTTGTGACTCCATTTGGAATTTTCTTGGCAAAGATACTGGAATGGTTTGCCATTTCTTTCTCCAGTTCATTTTATAGATGAGGAAACTAAGGCAAACAGGGTTAATTTGGCTAGGATCACACGGCTAGTAAGTGTTTGAGGCTGGATTTGAACTCAGGTCTTCCTGGCTCCTGGCCCAGTACTCTATCCACTGCACCACCTAGTATAAAATTATTATTTTCTAAAATTATACTATGCTTATAATGAAGGAAAAAACTTCAAAGAGCTCTGATCAATGCAATAACCAATCATGATTTCAAAAGAGGAAGCATGCTTCCCTTGTCTCAGGAAAGATGTGATAGACTAGAGATGCAGAAAAAGATATATGTATTAAGACGTTGCCCATATGTGGAGTTTGCCTGAATATGAATATTTTCATGCAGGAAAATTTTTATTAAAGGAGGAGGTAGTTATACAGGGCGGACATGGATACAAAAAAAGCATAAAGAGCACAAATGAAACATTAAGAAATACGTAGAAAGGTGTATAAGGACTTTTAGAAGGAGACAGAGACAAGGAGGAAGCAATAGACCTACTGGGCAAAATTATGATGAAATAAATGAAAATAAGCTGAGATTCAAGGTTTAATATACAACTTCTTTTTCTGTTCTTTATATATGAAAATGTTTGTTTTGTTGATAGTCATTAAATTTATAATAAAAATGACTTTCTTAAGTAGAGAATATGAATAGACTTTATGAAACAATTCATGAAATATTTTCATTACCATCCTAGGAAAGAAAAAAAAATTATGTTTCCCTGACTTGAAATTTATGGTGTGATGAGAATTAAAAAAGCACCAGAAGCAGAGAGCAACTTCCTGGACGATAGCCGCAGGGCTCCCTGGGAAAAAGGAGCCAGATGCAGGCGGTAGCTGGAGGGGCTAGGCCTACTGAGAGCATGCCCAGAGTCCAGCCTTGAACTGGAAGAGGAAATGAGTCCTGGAAGAAATACCCTTGTCTAGAGACATTGAGCTCCAGGAGCAGGACAAAAGTCAAGATGACTGGCATGGGGTGCATGCAGTGGGTGACCCTGGTATCTTAGATGTCTGACCAAAGCTCTAAGTGCTCTGCAGCCCCTGCTTCAGCCCTTCAATGACAGTTGGAACAAATATATATATAGCATACATAATATATTATGTAATGTTATACACATGAAATACATAGCATGTATGTGTGTGCAGTGAATAGAGCACTCCTAGTGCCAGGAGTCGTGAGGTACCCCATTGCCCCACACGTTCTTTATGTATTCCTCACTTGACGTGACTTCAGATTCATCCTGAGACACTAGCTGTGTGACTCTGGCCAGGTCACTTAACTCCGTTTGCCTCAGTTTCCTCATCTGTAAAATGAGCTGGAGAAGGAAATGGCAAACCACTCCAGTATCTTTGCCAAGAAAACCCCAAATGAGGATCATAGAAAATCACATACTGAACAACAACAAAAATAGCATATATATTATGTAACATATGTAATACAAATTGTATATTAACACACATATGTATTTTGAATGTTTAAGATATATTCAATATAATATTTGTGTATATTTTAAGAATTTAAGACTTAGCATATAGTAATATAAATATATTAGTATATACTAAAAGAGAAGAAGCATGTTGACAATGTGGTGAACTACTAGCATAGCACAACCCCTAGCACCTAGTAGACACTTAATCAATGTTTACCAATTTTACCTGATTTACTTAAACAGCCCAAGAGACTCAACAACAACAAGGTCAAAACAGTAACTTGAGTAAAGAAGCAGAAATAAAAAATAAATCAAGAAAAAAAATAATTATGAAAGCAACTAGTCAAGAATAGGTAGGCAGACAGGTGTAGTTGTCCCTCAAGCTTGGTACATATGTAGCATAGGTTCTGCAGCTCTTCTACTAACCCACAATTGACTCTCAGATTGAACCCGAAGAACAACAGGCTCCTACTTGTCACCTCAGAGTCTAAGGGTAACTCTGAGGAGTTGGAGAGATGTTTTTCTATGCTATGGCTCACAAACTCGCAAGGATTATCATTTGATAGAAATTAGCTGGATTTAGTTAGCTTTTAGAAGTGGGTATTACCACAGTGATATAATTGGTACAAAATATCTCACCGAAAGTCTGTGACATGCTCTCCTACCAATACACCTAGAGTCCAATGGAAAACAGACTCAAGCTTAAAGAAAACTAGGCTCTTAGATCTGTGTTACTTTGAGTAACAGACTGTGGATGTCATTTTTCTAGTATCCTCAAGATGTTTCCTTTAGCTATGGTGGAGCGTTTCTTTTTCTTTTTAATAGTATTTTTTCCAATTATTTGTAAAGACAATTTTTAGCATTCATTTTTATAAAATTTTGAGTTCCAAATTTTTCTCCCTTCTCCTTAAAACAGTAAGAATTTGATATAGGTCATTTATATGCAATTACGTAAAATATATTTCCATGTTAGTCATAGTTGCAAAAGAAGAAACAGACCAAAAGGAAAAAAAACACAAAAAAAAGTGAAAATAGTATTCTTTGATCTGTATTCAGAGTCTAATAGTTCTTTCTCTGGATGTGGATAACATTTTCCATAATGAGGCCTTTGTAATTGTCTTGGATCATTGTATTGCTGAAAAGAGCTAAGTGATTCATAGTTGACCTTCACACAATGTTGCTGTTACTGTGTACAATGTTCTCCTAGTTCTGCTCATTTCACTTTGCATCATTTTATATAAGTATTTCAAGGTTTGAAATCCACCTGCTCAAAATTTCTTACTGCACAATAGTATCCCATTACATTCACATTCCCATTCATTCATACAGCTATTCTCCAATTGATGGGCACCCCCTCAATTTCCAATTTTTTTGCCACCGCAAAAAGGGTAGAGCATTTTCTGCTGGGCTCCTTGTAGAACCTTGAATCTGCTTTTCCTCACCACACCAAATCTGCCTCGATTTCCAATGCAGACATTGCTGTCAGCTGATCCAAGAACATTGCTAGAAAGGAAAATTCCAAATCCTCTAGACACTTTAAGGTTACAAAGTCCTGGAAGGGAAGAAGAAGAAGAGACCAAGACTGAGACTGAGACTGAGGTTGAGGTAGAGAATGAGAGTATGATTCTTCTCTACCCACTCCCCAAAAGCAATTTTGGGCTTATCTCTCTCCTCTCTGCTACCAAATGTTCATTCTCTAGAATCATAATTCCAAACTGGCTTACTTTTTTATACAAAACCCATAAGGAGTAGAAGTCAGTACAAACATGTTTTTTGTGTGACATCATTTAACTTCATCCAATGGCCTTTATACCTTCCAAACTGATATAAAGATTTCTTTGAAATTTTTCCTAAATTTATCCTAAAATCTTAAGTGTCAACTTCATAGAAGTATTTAGACCTGTTCACATCTGATTCATACTTCTAATAGACTGATTCATAGTTCTCATCTGACAAAGATATCATCTATTAGCAACTTTTCATTTATTTTAATTGGAGTAATTAGTTCCCACCTTTGCATTTATATACAGTATTTATATTTACTTATATGTATGTATTATTTCTGTTCATTGGAATGTATTCTCCTTGAAGGCAGGGGCAGTTTCAGTTTTTATCTTTGTATTCCTAGTTCTTTGTGCAATGACCAATACATAGTAAACTTTTTATAAATGTTTATTAGATTGAATTTATCTGAACTAAATTGAAGATACTAACACATGTTCAAGGTCAGAATCAAGTGATCTTCCATTTGCACTGTTTGTCTCCTGTTTCCAAAAATACGAGTTTCTGAAATACAAAGCCTTGCTTGCTGGCCAGTGGAGCAACAATTTTGTGTTATTTTTAAATGTAACATTTATATTAACAACTTTCAAATTGTTGAGTAAGCCAGACTAATGTAAAATTGGTCTGATTAAGGAAACATGTTACCACTAGATGGCAGACTTTACCAAGTGATTTAACAGTGGCTGCTAATTCAAGAAATTGGTTGAATCAATGGGTGAATGTCATTTTTTAAATACACACACCTATATGGAGCTCCTAATGAAGCCTACAGTCTCATCCCAGCTTTTTCTTCGTGGAATTAGACATAGGCCACCTTTCAAACTTCGTTTTTAATGCCAACAGTGCCTAGCAAAAACAGAGCATATGATCTCAAGTTAGAAAACACCTCAGAAAACCTATGGATCTACTCTTTCATTTCACAGCAAGAGAAACTGAGGTCTATAATGAGGAAGTGGATTGTCCAAAATAAAAAAAAATGGTGTGAGTGAGGAGTCAAGACTCAAACCCAAGACCTCTGATTATCAATCTACTCTTCTTCCCATTGTACCACATTGTGCTGAGAACAGAGTACATCCTTTCAAAAATTTCCTTTTATTCATTAAGAAACATGATGCTTCAGATTTCCAAGTTTTAGAAGTTAGCAGGTCCTTGTCATTAAAGTATTTGTATTTGATAAAAGACTTCTTTGAATTTTTCAAAATGTACTTGTATTTCAATAATTCCCATTGATCATTGAAAGTTTACACCAATAACTGAGTGGTAATTCCATCCCAAAGTGAGTTTATATACTCTTTGAAAATGTTTATAGATATCACTGAAATCCTAAACTAAATTTGTGAAAGACACAAGCTCTGTGACTATCTACTTTCAAAAAAAAAAGTAAACCTATAAAATCAGAAACATCATATACTTATTAATAAAGTTCTTACTGTGTGCTAGGCACTGTATTAGAGTGGGGGGGGAGGTGCAAATACAAAAAAATGACAGTGCATTCCATATATATATGTACAAAATAAGTATAAAGTCATGGGGGGGTGGAATGGGATAATTGCTGGGGGGGGGTTCAGGAAAGGAATGCCCTCACCATGTAGGAAGTGGAACTAAGAGGTTGAGAAGGAGAGAATTCCAGGCATTAGGGATGGCTTTTTCAAAGGCACGAAGATGTGACATCGTATGTGAGGAAGTCCAGGCAGCTGTCTGAACCTTGAAAGAGAAGTCTGTAACAAGTCTAGAGTGAATGGAGCCAAATTGTGAAGGAATTTAAATGCCAAGCAGAAGAATTAGTATTTTGACCTAGGGGTGATTAATATTCCCTATAATTCATTGAACAAGAAAGGGACATGCCCTGAAGTCAGGAGGACCTGAGTTCAAATCCGGCCTCAGACCAAACACTTGACATGTACTAGCTATGTGACCTTGGGCAAGTCACTTAACCCCAATTGCCAAAGAAAGAAAGAAAGAAAGGAAGGAAGGAAGGAAGGAGGAAGGAAGGAAGGAAGGAAGGAAGGAAGGAAGGAAGGAAGGAAGGAAGGAAGGAAGGAAGGAAGAAGGAAGGAAGAAAGGAAGGAAGGAAGGAAGGAAGGAAGGAAGGAAGAAAGAAAGAAAGAAAGAAAGAAAAAGAAAGAAAGAAAGAAAGAAAGAAAGAAAGAAAGAAAGAAAGAAAGAAAGAAAGAAAGAAAGAAAGAAAGAAAGAAAGAAAAAGAAAGAAAGGGACATGGTTAGACCTCAATTTTAGTAAAAATCACTTTGGCAGCTGGGTGAAGAATGTGTTGGAGAACAGAGCTATGTTAGGCATGGACACCAATTATAAGGCTGTTGCAATAATACAGCCAAGGGGCAATGAGGACTCGAACTAGGGAAGTAGTCAAGGGAGTGGAGAGAAAGATGAAACTCACCTCTGGATTCAGGGTTGAAGTATTTCACAAATAAATCCTAATTAATACATTTGAATGCATAGGTAGAGAATAAAGACATAATATTTAAGGTATTATCGTCCACACTCTAGTGAAATAGTTTTCTTCCATTCTTAAGCCTGCACTAAGAGACAGAAAATCTAATTTTTCATATCTATAAAGGTACTAGGGACCAGGCCATAAAATTAGCTACTGAAGGAACCAGGAATTTTTAATCTAAAGACTTGGGACAAACATAATAGCTGGCTTCAAACATTTGAAGGTATATCACCTAGAAACAGAAATCGGTCTCTTCTGATTGGACCCAGCACACTGACTCATTGAATCATGGTTCTAAAAATGGAAGGGACCTAAAGGTAATCTAGTCCCAACTAGAGCATTTGACAGTTAAGGAAACTGACCTAAGGTGTTTAGGTGACTTGTCAAAGGCCACACAGATGATAAGCATCAAGTATAGAAAAGGTTTTCAAAAGTATGCTCTCCAAGGAACAGAGGAAGTTTATTTGGAAGAAAAGAAGACTTGGTGGGAGGGGTAGGGCACATGATCACTTTCTTTAAATATTTTAAGGTCTATCCTGTGGAAGCAGAGAAGGAGCCTACTGTAATTACAGTTGGTAGAACAATGGACTTGGAGTCAGCAAGACCCAGGTTCAAATCCCAACCCCTGTGTGACCCTCGGTAAATCAATTAACCTCCCTCAGCCTTACTTTCTTCACATGTAACCAGGAGATAACAATACCCATGGGACTATGTGCCAGAACTATTGTGAGAATAAAATGATATAATGTAGGTAAAGCACTTTGAAAACCTTAAAATGCTATGTTATTGTCAATTTTTATTACGATTATTATCAGATGATTTATTCTTCCTCAAAAGGCAGACCTACTAACAATGAGGTCGATATTACAGAGACAAGAATTTCAGTTCAGTATAGGAAGGAACCTCCTAATAATTAATGCTGTCCTCAAGTGGAATGAGCTGTCTCAGAAGGTAGTGAGTCTCCCTGGATAACCACTTGTCAGAGACACCATAAAGGGAATTTATACTTCTGATGAGGTGAAAAACCAAATGTTTTCTGGGGCCCTTTCCAACTCTATAATTCTACTCTGCTGACATAACCTTCAGGAAGCCAGGGTCAACACTACATCATGATGAAATATCAGACAATAGCTTTGTAACCTTATTTGTGTGATTACAAATACCAAGATAAAAGTAGCAACAAACAACAGTCAGTTCAAATTTTTCTTACTAGCTGCATGGCTGGGGTTAGAAAAACCAAGCATCTGGATTCTTTCTTTGTAGCTACAATCTTTGTTTGTATAATTGTCTAAGCTTATGAGTAACCGCTTGTTTTACAATTTAATCCCAAGGAACCAATTATATTACATTATTGTAATTCATTCCATCGAGAACCCTTTGCTGAAGGACCAGATTAGCTTTGTTGGTGTTTGTTTTGTTTCCTTTGTTGTTGTTTGTCTGATGACTCTGGAAGGGAGAGTGAGGCTGATGATTTTGCAGAGCTCTGCCTCACTTAAACCTAATTCACTTGCAAGTAAAGATATCACTCTCTTGATGTCATTGGTCCTCTTCCAGAGTGGAAAGGGAAGAGTTCAAGATAGAACAAGAGAGAGAGGTTCACAGGAGGTAAAATGGACTGTTTTGATTACATGAAATTTAAAAAGTTATGTGTAAACAAAATCAATACAGCAAAATAAGAACAGAAGCAAGAACTTGAAAGGAAATCTTTGTAGCAAGCTATCTAGAGAACTGATCCAAGTTTATAAGATTAAGAGTCATTTCCCAAATGACAAATGGTCAAAGGATGTGAATAGTGAGTTTGGAGTGGGGGGGAGGAGAGAATCCAAGCTCTCAATAGCCACATGAAAAGTGCTCTAAATCACTAATAACCAGAAAAATTCAAATTAAAATATTCTTGGTAGAACTATAAATAAGTCTACCCATTCTGGAAAGTAATTTGTAACTATTTCCAAAAAGCTATTAAACTGTGCATACCCCTTGACTTGGCTATAACAGTACCAGGTCTATACACCAAAGAGATCAAAGAAAGAGGAAAATTACCCTTATGCACAAAAATATTTACAGTAGCTTTTTTCGTGGTGGCAAAGAATTGGAAACTGAGGGTGAGTCCATCAGCTGGAGAATGACTGAATAAGTTATGGTATATGTATGTGATGGCATGCTATCAGGCTGTAAGAAATGATGAAGGGGATAGTTTTGGAAAAACCTGGGAGACCTTATATGAACTGATAGAAAGTGAATGAGCAGAAATGGGAGAAAATTTATACAATAACAATACTACAGAGACTAACAATTTTGAAAGAAGAATGACTCCAAGGTATGTACAAGCAAAGACTCCAGGCCCAGCATTCTTTCTATTCACTGCTGCCTAGATGAAAGAAGATCTGGTAGGAATTATTGTGTAGGTGCTTTGCTCTGCCCAGGTGAGCCCACTGAAGCTTTTAGAGGAATAGCCTAGCGTGTGGGAAAGAGGCAGTCGGAGCAGGAGATAGTGCAGGTAAAGTTGAAAGTGAAAGTGAATGGATACTGAGTTGGTTGCTACAGGAAGGCCTTGAAGAAGCTCAAGTAGGCCAACAGTTGTCATTGTCGAATATTACCGAGCAGCAGTAGCACCGTAGCGACATCCCTGGTGGTCTAGTGGTTAGGATTCGGCGCTTTCACCGCCGCGGCCCGGGTTCGATTCCCGGTCAGGGAAGGTTTTTTTTTTTGTAGTGCTTAAAAAAAAAATTCCCCGAGAAACTTCCGATTACTCCAGCTGCAATGCAACTCTATTCACTTCCTTTAGTCCTTAAATGCCTTTCATCTGACCCCGTCAAGTCCCCGAAGCCAAAAAGAAATCCTTACCCCACAGGAGGGACCTCTCAACCTTCACCTGCTCGGTGCATGCGGGTGAAAGGCAGAAAGGACAAAATCAAGTTTGGTCTAAGCCTGTGGATCAAAACGAGCTGGACTCCAAAGTAGAAAGGGATCTGGCGCCCAGGCGCCACGGGGTGAGGAGAAGCGGGGTGTGCTCGAGCCAAGCTGCCCAGAGAAAGAGAGCTCTCACGGGGCTTCCAGCCTCCTTCAGGAAAAAAGGACTTCTCCAGAGAAAACAGGACTTCGCCAGAGAGGATCCAAACTAGGTTGGCTATGGGGAGGTGCCAGGCAAGATAACACACACGATCCACCAGGAAATGAGTGTGCTAGTGTGTAATGGGCTCTATGGGCTGTGATACAAAACTTAAAACTCTAGGATTTAAGGGCTGAGAATATTTCAACCTGGGTAGATAGTGCTGGGAGGCGGGGCAGAGATAGAAGGAGAGAAAGAGGGGAGAGACAAACAGAAAAGGACAGAGACAGAGAGACCAAGAATCGTGCGAGGCCGTGGGTAAAAAAAGAGGTTGGAGTAGGAAGAACATTAGCGCACAAGTGAACATGTAGCCGCAGAGAAGAGAATGATTCGGTGGAGAAGCCAAGAAGGTCCAGGAGAATCCATCTGCTCTGCCATCTCCACCGCCGCCTCGAACTAACTCCCACACCGATCTCCAGGCGCTGCTTCCTCACAGCGCCAATCTTCTCATCCACCTTTCCTTGCTAATTGCCTTTACTCAACAACTCTTTCTCCTCCATCTCCTTTTCCTCCAAACTCCTTCTGCTCTGACTCTTCCCATTCTCCACTTCCTCCTTCGCCTTCACCTGATACGATTCTCTCACCTGGATTAAAAACAGTTACATGGAAACGATCGTGGTGCTGGACGATAAAGGACAAAAGATGCGGTGGCGTGAGTGAGAGTGGGGTGGAGTGAGAGAGCAGATTGAGTCGGGCTACAAATGTAAGGAAGGAGGAAAAGTTTATGAAGTCAGAAGTTGCTTAACTGAAACTATTTCTTTGTGGGCATAGTGATCAATTTTCCTCACCAATGTCGCACGGGAGACCCAGGTTCGATTTCCAAACGAGGAACACGAATTTTTCACACAACACTCCACCTACTCTACTCCTGTTCTTCAGGCCTCCACCTGCCGCAGCACCTCCACAGAGGCCTAGCAAAATGCAGCTGGCACGCTGGCCACCCATGGCGGCTCGCTTGAAGTCCTCAGGGACCCAAGGGCTTCTCTGTCTCCCACTAGCCGTACACGCAAGAGCTGGGTCACTCTCTTGCCCAAGCCAGTTTGACAGCAATGGAGGCTATGGGAAGCAGAAAGGAAATCAAAATAGAAAGTGAGATTGAAGTCCAGCTGGGAAGAGACTCCAATGCTAGACTGACGATTCAGTATTTTATTCTAGAATCAATAGGGAGCTCCTGAAGATCATTAAGTGGTTTGGTATGTTTCGTGTGTGTGTGTGTGTGTGTGTGTGTGTGTGTGTGTGTGTGTGTGTACATGTTAGAGGTAGATCTGTGGGAGCATATAATTGGTCATCTGGTGAGGAATGTGATATAGGAATACCCAGGAGACAACTGTTCGGACGATGGATTGAAGAGGAAAGTGATGGCAGGCAGAGGGGCCAATTATGAGGTTATTGCCACTGAGCAGCCAAGATATTAGGAGACCTTGAATATGATTCTGGGCAGGGACTATGCCTGTGCACAGAAAGGGAAGCATATTGTAGAGATAAAGCAGTAAGAGCTGGCAACTGATTGGCCCCATGGGTATTGAAAGAAAGGGAAGGGTGAAAGATAAGCCAGATGTGAGTCTGGGTGACTGTTAGGGAAATGGTTCCACCAACAGAAATGCAGAAGGTTAGAGGCAGAGAGTGCAGGTAAGTGGTAAAAACCAAAATAAATAAAAAATGGGATTGGAGTTTCAGAGAAATTGGGTCTTAACTTCTGGATTTAGGATTCATCTGAAATCTTTGTGGAGACAACCATAGGACCCACAAGATGTAGTGATATTATCAAAGAGAATGTGGATGGAGAGAAAAGGGCTGAGTGTGGGGTGAAAGGAGGTGGAGGTTAAGATGCGCACACTTAGGGGACAGACTGGAGGAAAAATATGCCTAGTAAAGCCTACCACAAAGGCCATGAGTAATGGAGTGGCTATGCCTACAGAGGGCAAAAGGCAGATAAAGAGAGCCCCAGCTGTAACATAGACAGGGAAAGACACAGAGACAGAGTCAAACTGAGATGTAGAGAAACAGAGAGACAGAGAGAAAGGAACAGATACTCTGACTGAGACAGATTGCAGGATCCCAGGAGGCAATACTGTTCAGGAAAAAGTAGTGCCCAATACTGCAGATAAGTCCCCATTGGAGAGAGAGTGAGAAAAATGCCATCAGTTGATTGAGCAGTCAGTTAAGAGGTCTTTGGTTGCCCTAGAAAGGGCAGTTTCAGTATGAGGTCTAAAATCTGATTGCAGTCAAATTCAGGAATGGAAAGTGAGTAAAATAGAGGCAACTAGCTTACATCACCCAGTTTAAGAGTTTGGCTGTGAAAGGGGAAAGAAATACAACTCCATAGACTGATGGGATGGCAGGGGCAAGAGAAGTTTGCTTGACAATGAGGGAGGCCTGTCAGTGGAGAGTCAAAAGTTAAATAAGAAAGAAGTCATATGTGGAGAGAGTAAAGATGGAAGGCAAGATGAAAGGAACAAGCTCCCAGAGGAGACAGGAGATCATGGGATCAAGAGGAAGAGTGAGCTTTTGTAGGAAGGCCCACCTCAACCATCAGAGAATGGAGCAAAGTAAGACAGAATGGGAGAAGGTAAGAAGAGGAAGCTTTTTAGGTATGGAGTGAAAGATTAGAAGGAGCTGGCTGGTGGGGTAATCTCCACAAAGTCAAATGTGGCCCTCTGCAGGGGAGAGGATGTTCCAGGAGGCGCAGAAAGTGTAAGGAGAGAAGTTTTTGGTACAATAAGAGTGAAACTTTCAAGGAATAAAAGGATTGTGAAGCTGCAGTAGGGGACCAACTGAGTTATGGAATATCATAAATTTGTAGTAGAACCAATGAGGTGGATTCCATGACACTTCCCAGGATCTTTGTTTAACATTTGAGGAGAGTCAGAAAAAGGGATGCTTGGGGATGAAGGTGGGGAGGGGTTGTATACTCATGGGAAGAGTGTTTAGGGGGTAGTGTTGGTACAGGGTGTGCTAAGCCTGGGTTGGAACTTGGCAAAGAGTGACTGTCTAGGGAAAAGGTAAATAGGGGAATGGTTAAGAAGGATTTAAGGGCAGCTACTGACACACTTTTAAACTGTGAACCCTTGGTGTCAAGACAAGGAAGGTAGGGAGAAGATGTGGAAATGGGGGGTGAAAGGAGGTAGGGTATGGATAGGTGGGAATGAGGAGGGAGCCTAGAGATCTAGGTAGGAATGAAGAATTTTGGATGATCTGGGAATTTTCATGACCTCCCGGAAGGCCCTCCCTGTTTTTCCTTTTCTGGTGAGCAGTTGGAGGGGCCATCAGAATGATGGTTCAGCCTCATTTACCTTGGAAAACCCCCCTAAAACTTAGGAGATGGAGAATTCCAATCACTACTCCACTTCAAAAATACTCATAAAGCTTCCCAAATTATCATGGAAGTGCATAGGTGAAAAGCTACCAAATGTCTGAAATGTGTCCCAGTCTAGAAACAGTGGTTCCCTTTTCTGACTATAGGATTGTGGATGATTGTTATTGTCATTGTTTGTCCTTGGTTCTCAAAGAGGACCATGACCTCAGGAAGATGATACCATGACTTGCAAGTGAGTCATTTTTAAGTGAGGGAGAGCTTTGCAAGGTCACCAGCCTCACTTTCTCTTCCTGAGCCATCTGGGTCCAGTGGAAAGATATAAATCAGGATGACTGGAGATGGTCCCCAGAGGATGGCAAAAGTAGCAGCTAGGAAATTATTTAATCAACTAGCATTTGTTAAGCACCTGTTATGTGGCAGGCACCATGCTAAATACTGCCAATGCAAAGAAGTGAGTGGGGGAGCAAGTCTTTTTGGGTGGTAGTCTCAGAGGGAAGGCCCTAACATTAAGGAAATACAGAAAGTTTCCTGAAGAAAGTGGGAGTTTAGCTGAGAGTTAAGAGAAGCTAGGGAAGCTGGGAGGCAGAAATGAGGAGGGAGAAAGTTCCAGGCATGGAACTCTCAGGGTAAATGATTGAAGTAGGGGAGGCAGGCATATGAGGTATAAGAAAACTGGAAAGGGAGGAAGGGGCCAGGTTATGAAAGGCTTTCAAAGCTAAACTGTGGACTGTATATGTGATCCTCAAGGCAACAGAGAACTAGTGAAGTTTATTAAATGAATAACACAGAGTTCTGGTCAGATCTGAGCTTCAAGAAGAACAAGTGGACATCTGAATGGAAGACGAATTGGAGTGTCCAGCTACTTGAGGCAGGGAGAACAGCTAGTAAAGCTATTGCAATGACCCAGTTTTGAAGTGATGAAGGCCTTCACTAGATTGGTGGCTGTGTTAGGGAGAGAAGAGAGACTAAAGGAGCCATATTTCTGGGGTAGAAACCAGAGGACTTGTCAAATGATTGCATTTTGAACAGTGAGAGTAAGGCGTGGAGGATGACATGTAGACAGAGAGCTTGGGGGACCCTCCTGGACCCGTGGACCTGGATAGAGAAGTCAGAGGAGATGGTGGTGATCCCGACAGTACTAGGGAAATTATGAAGAGAGGAAGTTCTGGGGGAAAAGATGAGATGATTTTGGGACACCTTGATTTTAAGATATCTACGGGACATAAAGTTCGGGAATGTCTAAGAGGAAGTTGGAAATTCGAGACTTAGAAGTCAGGAGACATGTTAGGGCTAGGCGAGAAGATCTGAGAATCGTTTGCTTAGAGGTGAGTCTATCGTTGAAATCTTGGAAGCTGAAGAGATTCCCATGTGAAATAGTAAAGTGGGAGAAGAGAAGGACAGTGCCAGAGTAGTGCATTGGGGCTGTGCCCTGGGGCAAGACAAGACGTGTGCCCTACCTTCCCTCCCTCCTCCAATCCCCCACAGAGGTCGGACTTGTTTCTTGAAAAGGCTCCAGAGTGAAGCGCCTAAGGCAGAACATAAAGGATTGAGAAGTGGATTCTCTCCTGGTTGAGCACATCTAGAACATTAAAACTTCTCTCTGAATGTGTAAGCCTCCATTCTGGGCTCACCACCGTTCGTGAATTGCTCCTGTCCTAGCAATGGAAATGACACTTGGTGGAAAAGCAGAGAAACAGGAAGCCAGAATACAGTCAAATATTGTTGCTGAGTCAATGGAAGAAGCTGTGTGGAGGTACCCAGGACACAGGAGTCATGCAGGAGTCGCGTTGCGCCGAATAAGCCATTCAGGAAGGTAAAGACTTGCTACCCAATGGTTTAGTAGTTAAGCTTCGGCACTCATTGCCGTGACCGGTTTCGATTCCCGGTCAGGGAAGGCTTTTTGCAGCTCTTTGAGGCCCCTCAACGGGCTTATAATACCAAAAAGGGATTCCTTTCTTTCCAGCTCCGCTTCCTGGCCCCGGATACAAATGGTCCCCGAGCCCTGCTCACTTATCATCTTGCTTCATTTCCACAGGCCTAGCCACCAAGGCCCAGGGACAGAAGGAAAACCAGTGCCACCCATCCCAAACATTATCAGTGCCACTAGCCTTCGCCGGCCCTCTGGAAAACTGACGGGGGACTCGGAGGGAAGGCATCTATTAGGTAGGGTGGAGGCAGAGCAGAGTCAACAAGATCTACAAGCCTGTGGAACTATCTTGTTCAGAGATATTCTCCAGTGATCTCGAGTCAGTGAGGGCAGGGTGGTTAAGGCTGTCGCGACAAATGGGGATGTAACCATTCAGCAGAGGCGGGATTTTTCCTCCTGGTGTTTCAAGTGTACATAGAAGGGAAGCTGTCCAAAAGCTCACTCATAATCAGCGTCCCCAAGAGGGTACTTGAGATGAAAACGCTCGTGTGCATGGGCCGGGAATCGAACTCGGGCCTCCCGCGCGGCAGGCGAGAACTCTACCACTGAACCAGCCATGCCAGGTGACCGAGTCATCCTTCTTCTCAGTCTCTCTTTTCTCAGAATACACGTAGCGGTCTGGTGGGTCAGTACCTGCTCTAGTTTCACACCATACTCGAAAAATCTCGCCTAAAACTTTTGCTTTTTGCTTTGGGCCTCCTCCAGGATTCCTCCCCTAAATTGTCCTCCTCCTACTCCTACTACTTCTCCTGCTGCTCCCATACCTCTTCCTCTAGAGAAGCTGGTTAAATGGCCTTGAGATAGGTATCTGAAAGCTGTTGGTGGGGAGGGTCGAAAAAGGCCTGAAGTCCCAGGGTGCATTTTTCTTCCAATCTACCCCTTCAGCAAAAATCCAACATAGTCTTCATTTGGGACCTGATCCTACACACACCTCATTGAAAGACTGGTTTTTCCAGTCTTGGACTCTGACGGACCATGGGTTGAGAAGAAGGAAGTGGTGTTCTTGAAGGTGCAAGTCGCACACTCTTGCTCAGGTAGCCCTCAGGTGCCCGCGGGACCCTGAGAGCCCAATGGGAGACAAAAAGCAACTATTAAGGGGGAGATACGAACCCAGGTCTCGAGGGGAGGATATTCTGGCAAGGCCGAAAATTAGACCAGCCATCCTGACCATAATCCAAACTGCTCCCTCCCTCTACTCGAGTGACGGCAGCCACAATAAAACCACGAGCTCAGACCCTTGGGTTCACCCTATTCAGTTTCCATCCAACACGCCTTGCCCTCTCCCCCAGGCCCCAGCACTATCCAAGCAAGTCTACCCATGTCTAGAACTACCCTTCCACAAACGCTGTGTGCCTTCCTGACGGATTCTTAGTGCGTACACTAACACCCTACTACGGATCCCAAGACCAGAGCGTTCATCCGTCTCAACCCCCATCCCCATTCCACTCCCCCGGTTTCCCGCACCGCAGCTGCTGTGGCCTTCCACAATTGCATCCTGGACCCTGCCTCTCTCTCTTTAAGGAACACACGCAGTTCAACCACTAGCCCCTCCCCCCCAGCCAAGAACTTACTGCTGAGAGTTCAGCAATGTCTCCCGCAGCATTGCTGTGGGGGACTAAAGGGTCTCATCTCCTTAGGAAAACACTCCTCCCTCGAATACGTCCCAAAGCAGAAGAGCCCCTGGGGCGCGCCGGCCTAGATGTGACCAAAAATAAACTGGACAATGAGTGTGCAAACGTCGCATCAACTGTAAGGCAAAGTTTAGACCAGGAGGTGCCTTGAAGCACTGAGAGTGAGTGCTGGGACAGAGTATCCCCAAGATGAGTGAATCCCAAGATCCCAAAGCTGGCGGTGTGAAAGGTTCGCCTAGAGACATGGTCAATATTTCCATGAAAGTGAAAATTGGCCAGGAGGGAAGAGACTGGCTCAGTGGATCAGCAGATGAGGTCCCGGAGCATTCAGCTGCTCTGTCTTCTCACCCCACCACCCATCCGTCTCATCCAACGCCCATCGACCTCCAGGAGCTGCTTTATCACAGCACCTCTTTCTCAGCCACACCCCCAGCCACCGCCTTCGTCCCACTCCTTCTCCTCCGCCTATTCCCCTACCTTCTCCTTTTCTTGCTCTCCCCCTCTCACCTCATTACATGTCTCTTCCCTTGGAGTCTTTGAAAATGTACACACACACACGCAGACACACACACACACACACACACACACACACACGACCTAGAGGCTATCGAGGGGGAAAAAGGGGGAGGGGTTAACCTAGAGTTCCTGAGCTTGTTTCGTGGGTAACTTTTTTTGGATTTCTTTTTATGCATTCCAAAATATTATCCTGAGAAGACTACAGCAGACATTCAAAGGGATCAAACATCCACACACCCACACACGCAAACTCAAACAGACACACGCGAGTACGGTGAGGAATTCCTTCCTTTGGAGAGCCATCTCTAATGACGAGAAAGAGTAGCTGTTTTAGAGGAATCATAGAGACTAAAGGATCCATAAGGCCACTCCATCCAGGGCCCCCTCTTTCCAAAAGCATGTCCCAAAAGCCTGCTGCTGAGAGCCCAGCTTTAGACTGATAGGTCCAGAGGTCTCTCGAGGGGTGGAATTTGAGAGGGGTTTGAGGCAGGTAACTGAGGTGGCTATGGAGAAAAAGGGCCTTCAGATTGTGAAGCTGGAAAGCTGTGGGGCTTAAGAAACAGTGAAAGGAGGGGAGAGGGGAGGAAGGGATATGTATGTATGTGCGCCCCTAGGATGCACAGTGAATGGCTGAGTGTGTGTGTGTGTGTGTGTGTGTGTGTGTGTGTGTGTGTGTGTGTGTATACATCCCTGGGATGGGCTGTCTTTATGTCTGCATTTCTGGGATGTTGACAGCCCAACTTCTACTAACTGCTTCCTCGTTAGTATAGTGGTGAGTATCCCCGCCTGTCACGCGGGAGACCGGGGTTCGATTCCCCGACGGGGAGATGCTTTTTTTTTTTAACACATCACAGTACCCCAATATCTCTACTCCTTCTCTACCAGCCGCAGCTTCAACTCAGGACTCCTAGCCTCTCTGAGTGTAAAAGACGTCACTGCGACACTAGGAGAGCGAGGGCCACCCTCAGCACCAACCCCCTGTGGCCTAGCCAGCCAAACCCAGACTTGCTGGTGGGCTGGCCACCTCCAGCTCCAGATGCCCAAGGGGTCTCTGTCTCGCAGTCATTGTAGCCCCAGACGCGAGGTCCCTTTCTTGCCCAGTATCTCGCCTCCGATCGAAAAGAAAGCCCGCACAAGAGCCAGGGTTTTGTACTTGATGTCCACAAAGGAAGTTTGTGGGCTGCTCACAGCGTGCCTGCTCGAGCTGGAGAGGGGCCTCGCGCTGCCAAGGCCCAACGGCCCATCTCAGGCCAGGACAGCCACTCACCCCACTGCCCAGTCTCTGATCCCAAGCCCTCTCTCCCGCAAGTGATTCGCGCCCTACCCAAACACTCAGTCCCACTCTCATACTACAGCCAACAGTCAGAAAGTGGGAGAAAGAAATCTCCGTGTCAGGGGCGAGAGGAGGGGCCATGTTGGCGCGGGCAGGGACATGGAGGACTGGGACAAGACAGTGGGACGTGGGAGGCAAGAGTTGTGGCAACCCAAACCATAGAGGTCACAGGCTGGTTCAGGCGCTGTCCTGGGCTTTGGTCTGCGGTTCTTGGTCCATTCCCAATCCTTCAAAGCTGGTGGGCTCAGGCTGGCCTGCCGGCGGTTTGCGGCTATGGTGAAGCCAACCGTACCGCCAGCGTTGATACCGGTCTTGACCTACTTCACAAACGTGAAGCTGCCAGAGATGCAGAGGCTCTGGGAGACCGGGGTGATGAGGGATGCAGCTGAGCTCGGGCAGCACCAGGCGCCGTCTCTGGCAGACATGGCAGGAGCACTGTCTGGGCTGAAGACTTCGGGCAAGGAGGGCGACTGCCAGTGAGGCAAGAGGAGATCTGGGTTGGCCTTGGCTCGAATGAGGAGAGAGTTGGCTAGCGAGTGCAGCGGCGGGCAGGGCTCTTATGGCGCCCCAGCTGCAGGATCAGCGAGGAAACTATCTGGAGCTCTCACTAGGCCTTGGGAGAGATAGCTACTGAACGCTTATGGCGTGTTGCGTTGGTGGTATAGTGGTGAGCATAGCTGCCTTCCAAGCAGTTGACCCGGGTTCGATTCCCGGCCGACGCAACTCTACTTTTCAGCGCTCTCGTCTTACCACACCGCTGACCCCTACACAGAGCTACGAATGACCGTTGACTTTCGCCTGACCCCTGACGGGTTCTTTATTGATTTCTCATCTCTTTGGGGGTCTTTGAGCATGTGCCCCACCTTAGTTGTGTTGGTGGCTCTCTATTTCTATCATCCCTTGGATCTTTTCCTTTTTCTAGATATACTGGATCTCGAGCTCAATATTTCACTTCAACTTCACAACAATAGAGTGCTTAGTCTGTGCAAGGGGACTCTCTAGGAGGCTGCAACTTTGGAAGACAAAGCGGAAAGAGCCTCTACCTTAGCCGGCGGGATAGAATGCATATTCACGAACTCCAAAATATCTGACATCACCCCAATCGGGACAATTCCTCCAAAGATGGCGATCCAATTTAAGCCAGGCTCACCCACCCTCTGACATTCCTGTCAAGCTCCTCCAATAAGATTTCTACGGAATATCGGGTGCACCACGGGTCTTCTTTCCCTTTTCCATTCTGATTCCAACTCCTTGTACATTTTCAGTACACTTAGAGGAAAACAAACACAATAAATTTAAATGCTTTTTTTGCGAATAAGTATATGCAAATTTGGTCCTTCACACACCCAACAGACATATACCCGCAGCCTGATGAATTCATCCTTTTGGTTGTCATAACGTCAATCAGTAAACTTGTACAGCCTCAGACACATAACACTTACTAGCTGTGTGACCCTGGGCAAGTCACTTAATCCCATTGCCTAACCAAAAAAAAAACCAGTAAACTTGTATTAAGCGCCTCTTAGCACCCAGCTAAGTGCAAGGGTGTACAAAGAAAGGCAAAAGACAATCTCTGCTCACAAGCAGCCAACGATCTAATGGGGGAGACAGCCAGCAACTATGTGCAAACGAGATATAGAAAGGAAATAATAAACATGGTTGGAAGGTACTAGAAGTAAGGCAGATACAGGAAAGCCTTCGGGATTTTAGCTGGGAATTCCCTCCAGAGGAATCTCCAGCAGGTGGAGATGAGGAAGGAGGGTATTCCAGGCATGGAGGATGGCAAGTGAAAATGTCTGGTAGCGAGAGATGGAGTGTCTTCTTCGAGAAACAGCAAGGAAGCCAGTGTCCCTGGATTAGCAGCGTAGATGGAGGGGACAGGAAATGATGGAAGGCTTAAGAAGACTAGAAAGTGGGTAGGGCAGGTTATGAAGGGCTTTGACCGACAACTATGTGCCAGGTTCTGTGCCCACTGCTCCAGAAACAAAGAAAGGAATGAAGGAAGCGCAGGGGCGGGACGCTAATCCCTGCTCTTAAACAGCCAAGGTCTCTCCTAGCGCAAAAGGCGCATTTGTGGCTTTAGGTGGCCAAGAGCCATCCTCAGCACCTCCACAGACAGCTAGCCAAAAGCAAGCTTTCTGGAGATCGCCCACAGGAGTGTTCGCCACCCTCTTTCTCCAGCTCGCCCGCCCTCCCCCAATCTCAGAAACCCAAGGGAGTCTGTCTGGCACTCATTTTAACCGCAGCGGCGAGCTACCCCCTTCCCCGCCTAGTCGAATTTCTTCTCTCCGATCGAAAAGGAAGCCCAAGTGATAGAGAGGAGTGGGGGTGGGGGGAAGAACAAAGTAAAAAAAAAAAGTGTACAGCAGAGAACAAAAGAAAACTTAGAGGAAGAAAAGATGGACAGCTTTCAACACAATGAACAGTATTTAATATAGAGCCTTTCTTGAAATGAAGTTATTGCTATATAATTTGAATCCTCTCCTCTATGTTCTGCTGTGCACGTGACTTTTTTTGTTTTTCTTATTTTGTATTTAAGTTTACAGTGGCTTGTTTTTCTTTTCTTGTTATGTATTTAAGTTTTAGCATTTGTCTAAAATTTTTTTTAAAAAAGGAAGAAGAAAAAAAAAACCAACCTCCACAGAGCAAACCTGTGTGAGCCACTCATAAAAGAGCTTGCTCCAGTCCGAGAGGTGCTCAGGGAATACCCAAACTCAGCGGGCCAGCCCCTGGCTCCAACGAGCTCGACTGTATGTAGCACTCCTCCTACATTCCCGGATTTAGTTCCACTCGTATACACAGACATGGGTAGACTCCGTATTTGCAAACTATGCAAACAATCTATATACAGGATAAATAGGGGCAATTTTCAGAGAGAGGGCACTAAGATTGATGAGGAGTAAGGAAGGTTTCTGGCAAAGGCTGGGAGTTTAGCTGAGACTTGAAGTCAGAGAAAATAGGAGGCAGAGATAAGAAGGCAGAGTTCGAGGCGTAAGGGAAAAACCAGTGAAAAGTCTGTGTACGGAGATGAAATAGCTTGCTTAGAGGAACAGCAATGGGGGCAGTGTCACTGCATTTCAGAGTATGTGGAGGGAAGTGAGGTGCAAGAAAACTGGTGAGTAAAGACTGGGCTGTGGTAGAATTGAATTAGAAGCTGACCGTCAGGATTCATTACTCACCAATCTCAGTAGGTCCCCAAGGATGGGATCTTCGTAAGCATGAGTCCTAAGACAGGTAAAGCCCAAAGACTTTTATTTGGCTACTCAGATAGATATTCACATGTGGAAGCATCTACCGCAAGCACAAGGTAAAAACATTCCTTTATACATTGCTTTTGGGCAGTATTCTGCAGCATTAGCAAGAATAGTTTAAATCAATCACAACAAAGTTCAGTTTCTATATCAGCTGGATATCAAGAATGGGTAGATGTACTTTATTTCAGACATATATTTCCAGAACAAGATACCTTGCCCCATTAAGAAGAGAGGATGTATGCATTTTTCAGTTTATGAAATGTAAAGTAACAAAAGTTACTTCCACATCTATGATCTACAATCTCATATTTTTATCCCCAAGGCCAGATGGATTTACAAGTGTACTCTACCAAACACTTAAAGAAAATTTAATTCCAATACTATATAAACTATTTGGGGAAATAGGCAAAAAAGGAGTCCTACCAAAGTCCTTTTATGACACAAATATGGTGCTGATACCTAAACTAGGAAAAGCCAAAACATATAGTCCAATTTTCCTAATGAATATTGATGCAAAAATTTTAAAATAAAATATTAGCAAGATCACAGCAATGTATTACCAGGACCATACACTATGACCAGGTGGGATTTATAGCAGGAATGCAGGGCTGGTTCAATATTAGGAAAACTATAATGTAAAAGCTATATCAATAACAAAACCAACAGAAATGGATGCAGAAAAAGCTTTTGACAAATACAGCACCCATTCCTATTAAAAACAGTAGAGAGTATAGGCATAAATAAAGCTTGCCTTAAAATGATAAGTAATATCTATCTAAAACCATCACTAAACTGTCTCTGGTGGGGATAAGCTAAAAGCCTTCCCATTAAGATCAGGGGTGAAACAAGGATGCCCATTATCACCACCATTATTGATTATTGTACTAGAAATATTAGCTTTAGCAGTAGGAGAAGAAAAAGAAATTGAAATTAAAATAAGCAATAAAGAAATGAAACTATCACTCTTTGCAGATGATATGATGGTATACTTAAAGAATCATAATCAACTAAAAAAATTGCTTGAAATAATTAACAACTTCAGCAAAGTTACAGGATGTAAAATAAACCCATAAAACATGAAAAGCACAAAGCATCAGCATTTTTATATATTACCAACAAATCCAAAAGTAATGGACAAGAGATAGGAAGAAAAATTCCATTTCAAATAACGGTAAACAATATAAATATTTGGAAGTCTACCTACCAAGACAAACCCAGGAACTATGTGAACACAATTGCAAAACACTTTTCACACAAACATTGTGAGATCTAAACAACCAGAAAAATATCAAGTGCTCATGGGTAGGACAAATGAACATAATTTTTTAAAATGACAATGCAATTTCATATTTTTCACAGTTCCCCTCTTTGATAAACTTCCCTGTAAGTATTACTTGAATGAAATATAAATTCTTAGGAGCCAGTAGCAAACGTGAGATAGAATGATAGGTATGATCACACTGATTTGTTTGCTTGGTCCACTCCTTGGTCTTAGCCAGCATCCAGTCTATGACCTTATGGGGAATACAGTTTTTAATTTGGAATGAGTGACTCAGGGGTAAGAGATAAATTAAGAGGAAAAGAATGTACAAAAAAGACAAAAATATTAGCAAAAATGAAGATAAGAAAGAGAATTCCTGCTTACTCATTAAGATGCATCCAGGTCAAAGGTCTGGGTAGGAGCTGTCTACTTCTAGGAAGCTGTTTTCCCATGAAAATTCTAGGTTAAAGAGATAGGTCCTTGACCATTGTCCACAAATTGTCCAGTTTGATCTACTTAAACTGACAGATATGCGACCTCAATCAGAATCTCAGTATCCTTAATAAGGCTATTAGTCAACAGTACTTGTTTCTAGGGTCCTTTTGTAGGGCAGATTTTCAGAGATGTTTCTTCCGTTAGATCTATTTTCCAGGTTTCAAGGCACTTCAGCGCTACTTAAACCTGCTAGTAATGAGATTTAATATAATTTAGTAGAGTCTTACAAAAAACCTAATCACATTAGTCTTGGGACAATTATTTATTTCATAAGGGTCCAGTCATGAATCTAATGGGTCATCTGATGGGTCACCTCAGCCTCAGAAGGCTGAGGACTTGAGGTTGCAAGAGGATAATGTTATGTTGAGTGAGGAAGGACCCAAAACCGACAGCTAACCCTTAGTGGTCTAGTGGTTAGGATTTGCTGCTCTCACCGCTGTGGCCCTGGTTAGGGAACTTTGTTTTGCTGAGCTTTTGATATGGACCAGATTCCAGTGGGAAGGGGGGCCAGGTTGAGGACTCAGTTCTATATTTCCTCCTAGCATCAATGAATCCCTGCACATCATAGAGTGATGTTTGGCATGTTGCTTGGAGTATGTACATATTTGTATGTATGTATGCGGGGGCATTCTGTGGGCATGCATATCTGTGTAAATATCATGTGATTGTGAGTGTGTGTATACGTGAGAGACAGAGGAGATAGGAATGTATAATTTGTCATCTGGTGAGGTCTGCATTTTAGGAACATTCATGAGGCAACATAGATATAATGGATTGGAGAAGGTGTTGTTGTTTCTCCTTCGTTCTGGAAGAGGACCGCCCAGAAACAGCACTTCTAGGGCTCTATCCCAAAGAGATTGTACAAATGGGAAAAGGACCCTCATGTACAAAAATATTTATAGCAGCTCTTTTTGTGGTGGCAAAGAGTTGGAAATTGAGAGGATGCCCATGGAATGGGGAATGGCTGAACAAGTTGTGGTGTATGAATGTAATGGAATACTATTGTGCTATAAGAAATCATGAGCAAGGGGACTTCACAAAAACCTGGAAAGACTTGTATGGACTGATGCTGAGTGAAGTGAGCAGAACCAGGAGAACATTGTACACAGTAACAGCCACGTTGTGCCATGACTAACTTTGATAGACTTAGCCCTTCTCAGCATTGCAAGGATCTAAGACATCTCCAAAGGTCTCATATTGGAAAATACTATCCACATCCAAAGAAAGAACTTTGGAGTTTGAATGCAGATCGAAGCATACTATTGGCTATTTTTTTCTTCTGTTTTCTTTCATTTTCTCTTTCTTGTGGTTCCTCCTATTGGTTCTAATTCTTCCTTACAACATCACTAATGTGAAAATATGTTTAATAGGAATGTATATGTATAGCTTATGTCATCTTGGGGAGGGAGGCAGGGGGGGAAGGAGAGAAAAATGTAAAACTCAAAAGCTTATTGAAGTGATTGTTAATAAGTCAAAATAAATTAATTTAAAAAAAGAGAAAAAAGAAAATATATCGAAGAGGACCAAGACATCAGGAAGATGATGCCATGACTTTCGAGTGAATTGGATTTAAGTGAGGGGGCTATGCAAGGTCACCAGCCTCACTTTCTCTTCTGGAGTCATCTGGGTCCAGTGGCAAAACATAGATCAGGACGACTGGAGATAGCCTCCATGAAAAGGAAAGGAGAAATAGAACAATGCATAGCTCGTGGGGATAGTAATGTCTAGTGATGGGTTTTGGTTTTTTCTTTTGTTTTGTTTTTTAAAGGATGGAAGAGATTTGGGCATGTTTGAAGATTCAAGGGGGAGGCATGATTGAGATTGCAATCTTCTGGAGAAGATGGGAATGGATGAAATTAGAAGAAGGAAAGCATGGGAATTAACATCAGTAGGTTTTCAGAGGAAAAGAAAGGGAAATAAAGCAAGAGACCTGGTCAAATCAAGCATTTATTAAAAATTTACAGCACACTAGGCACTATGATAAGAGTTAGGGATACAAAGAGACAAGGAACTCATGATGGATTGGAGAAAAGAATGACAGAAGGCTAAGTGGTCAATTATGAAATTATTGTTTTAAAAACAAACACCTGTCACCCACCAACCTCCACTAGCTGCTTCCTCCTGACACCACTCTACTCATGTCTCTCCATTAGTCACCTTCCTCTTTCCCCTCCTTCTCCTATTCCTCATCCTCCCCAACTCCTCTTCCTGCCTTCCTGACTTTCTTCCATCCTGCCCCACCCCATTTCACCCTTTGATGCCTTCTTGATAGAGAGCAATGATTAGCCTCCTAGAGGGTATCCAGAAAGGATAAAGGTGTTTAATCTAGAGTTCTTGAACTTAATTTCTTTTTTAAAAAATTAATAGCTATTTCAAAAAATAAGTTTTGTTGGTAATTTATTGGATTTCATTTTCTAAAATAAAAAATGTTATTTGCCCAACCCACCCTGGAGAGCGACTTGGAATTATGCCCAAAAGGCTATAAAACTGTGCATACCCTTTGACCCAGTAATAGTGCTACTAGGTCTGAATCACAAAGAGATCATAAAAAAGGGAAAAGGACTCACATGTACAAAAATATTTATAGCAGCTCTTTTTGTGGTGACAAAGAATTGGAAATTGCGGGGACATCTATCAATTGGAGAATGGCTGAACAAGTTGTGGTATATGAATGTAATGGAATATTATCGTGCTATAGGAAATGATGAGCAGGAGAATTTCAGAAAAACCTGGAAAGAATTACATGATCTGATGCTGAGTTATAGAGGGCTTGCACTGATGGGTTTGAGGATTTAGGCCACGCCCGGTTTTACCTATAGCCTCTCCTTAGTCTGATGGCCACGTAAGTCAGAACATAGGCTCTCCGAGCCCTCCCCTGCTCTGTCTTTCCCTTGAGAACAGAAGGACCTTGAAAGATAACTGGGAAGCGAGGAGACGTTTCAGGGGGACTCCCCCTAGTTACCATTCCCATGAGAAAAATTATTGTTGATACTTTTGTCTTTGGTACTCTGGGTTCTCTTCCCATGAATGGGGTATAAAAACCCTAGCCCTCAGATCAATAAACGGAACTGATTCTGGACCTGTTACCCACCTGGCCCGTATATCTTTCTCTTTTATCATACTCTACCGGCAATTAAACACAGTCGTGGACCCAGGCATCCTCAACAGGTGGCACCTGAACAGGGACCTCTAACAAGAACCTGAATGGGGACCCTATCAGGGGCAGGGGGCTTGAAAAAGAGGCTTCCCCGGGTGAGTAGCCCTGAAACAAGGTGGGCTGTCTGGCCATCATACATAAAAAGGAGTACTCCAGTCATTGCACAGAAGTAGAGAGCAACGACTAAGGTAAGGGCGATAATTTCTTCCTATGTAGTTTTAGTTAACCAGGTTTAGCAGAATATTAGATACAGATCAGTGTGTGTGTTTTATTTTCACTTCGAATTGAAGTACCTTGTTATATTCAGTTTACAGTGAAGGTGAAGTTACATGGGCTGACTGAGAGCATAAGAAAAGATAATCAGTTGAGAATATAAGAAAATATAATCATTTGAGATGGGTCAAACCTCATCAGCAGAAAAAAAGAAACAAAGAATATTATTTAGAAGTATTAAAATCATTAGTAAAAGACAGGGGGTTATTAATCACTTTTGGACAGCTGGTTGAATTTTTAGATTCAGTGGAACAATGCTGTCCTTGGCTTCCCAAGGAAGGGACGATAGATACAGAAAAATGGGAAATAGTAGGTAAACAATTAGGTGACTACTATTATCAAGAATACAGACCTGGTGCTTTTCCAGTGTCCCCCCAGCCTCAGGCGTCCAAGGGCTTGCTTGTCTGGCCCTCAGTATAGTCGGGTCCTTGAGGTCCCCCTCTCACCCAACCCCTCGCTTCGGACCGAAAAGGAAGCCCAAGCCAGGACTCGGTACCCAACCTCTGCAGAGGAAACCTGTGGGCCACTCACAGCCTACTTGCTCCAGTCTGAGAGGGGCCCGGAGATGCCCAAACGCAGCAGCCCAGCCACTTGACTCCAGGGAGCTCGCCTGCATGTAGCACGCAGCCTACATCCCTAGACTCAGCCCCATTCACACACTGACAAAGCGCAGACTACCCGGCCAAAGTGAACTCAAGAGAACTCCGTGGCGGCCGCGGAAGGAGGGCCGAAAGGGCACAGTCAGGGGCTTGGAGGATTGGAGCAAGACACGCTGGAGGCGAAAGCTGTGGTAACGCAATCAGCAGGAGTCACGAACTGATTCGGGAGCTATCTTGTGCTTTGGTCCAACAGATTCGCGTGTGCTCTGTCATGGAGCTGTCTTTTTGGTTGATTCCCTGCCCCGAGCTGGTGGGCTCCGGTTAGCCTGCCCACAGGTGCATGCGGAGCTCTCTTGTCAGTAGCCGTGCCACCCTCCTAGGCGAGTGTGGGCAGCCCTCTAGTTCTGTTCTTTCCCATCCTCTGGTCCGTTCCCGCTGTCTGGCTGGATGCTGGGTCTTCAGCCTGAAACTTTAGTTCAGCTAAACTACTATAGAGTGCCTACTTAATCTGCAGTGTCCCTCTTTGGAAGTCTAATGAGAAGGAGCCCCTAACTTAGCCTTCAAGAAGGTTTTATCCTGGAGAAGACCGAAGGTGGAACTGAACTTTCAGCCTCGTGGCCACATGTGGCCCTCAAGGTCCTTAAGTGTGGCCCTTTGAGTTCAGGCAAAAGGCCACATTTGAGGGCCTAGGGGACCACATGTGGCCTCAAGGCCTTGGGTTCCCCACACCTGATTGTTATACTCATGCAATACAGCAGATCTGAAACTTCATTCATCAAGACATTTCCTCCAAAGATGGAGATCCAACTTAAGCCAGGTCTGTTCAACCGTTAGCAGTTCTGTCCATCTCCTCCAATAAGATTTCAACAGGGTATCAGATGCAACTGGATGTCCTCTTGCTTTTCCATCCCAGGTCCAACTCCTTGTCCATTTTCAGTGCACTAACAGGAAAACAAAGGAACAAAATGTGAATACCTTCCCCCCCCCCCCCCAGTGTGTATGTACAAGTCTGGTCCTTTATACAATCAATAGACACACAGAGACTGAGTTCGATCTTTTGGTTGTCAGTTAATCAGGAAGTTTGTATTAAATGCCTGCTGTATGTCAGGCACTGTGCTAAATGCAGAGGGTGCAAAGTAAGGCAAAAGACAACCCCTTCTCCCAGGGGACTAAAACAATCCATTGGGAGAGAGATTACTGGTAAACAATTCTGCACAACCAGTTGTGTGTGTGTATGTGTACACATAATGCATATATATGCATATAGACATACATACATGTATGTGAAGTATCTATGTATACATACACCTCAAGACAAAAGGGAATTATGAATGTTTATTGAATGAACAAGGCAGAGATTTGGGCAGATTTAGGCCCTCAGGTAGATCAATTTGATAGATTGGATTGGAATGGAGAGAAAATTGAAGCAGGGAAATCAACCAGCACATAAATAGGAGAAATTTTATGAAAATAGAAATAACTGAACTGGACAAGTGGTTGCCTATGGTAGGGAGGGGTGAGGGAAAGGAATTAAGGGAGAGAGAAAATGAAGAGTCTAGGATGGCATGTACCAGCCTGAGTGCCTGGGAAATTGGTTGTACCCTTCTACAATTAGGGAGAGAGGAAGGGGTTTTTTTAATTTTTTATTAATTTATTTTGATTTATCAACAATCACTTTCATAAGCTTTTGAGTTTTAATATTATCTCCCTCTCCCTTCTCCCTCCCTTCCAAGATGTCAAGCAATCTGGTATAGGCTATACATATACATTCCTTTTAAACATATTTTCACATTAGTGATGTTGTAATGAAGAGTTAGAACCAATAGGAGGAACCACAAGAAAGGAGAAACAAAACAAAAGGAAAAAATAGCCAATAGTATGCTTCAATATGTATTCAAACTCCAAAGTTCTTTCTTTGGATGTGGATAGCATTTTCCATCATGAGACCTTTGGAGATATCTTAGATGTTGCATTGCTGAGAAGGGCTAAGTCTATCAAAGTTAGTCATGGCACAACGTAGCTGTTACTGTGTACAACGTTCTCCTGGTTCTTTTCACTTCACTCAGTATCAGTCCATACAAGTCTTTTGCAGGTTTTTCTGAAGTCTGCCTGCTCATCATTGCTTACAGCACAATGGTTTTCCATCACATTAATACACCACAACTTGTTCAGCCATTCCCCAATTGATGGGCATCCCCTTAATTTCCAATTATTTACCACCACAAAAAGAGCTGCTATAAATATTTTTGTACATGAGGGTCCTTTTCCCATTTGTATGATCTCTTTCAGATACAGCCCTAAAGGTGCTATTGCTGGGTCAAAGAGTATGCACATTTTTATAGCCCTATGGGCATAGTTCCAAGAGAGGAAGGTTTGAGAGGAAAGATAATGGAAATCAGTTTTGGACATAGTGAAGTTAAGATGTCTCTAGGACTTCTACTAAGAAGATGTCTAATAGATAGTTGGAGATAAGAGACTGGAAGTCAGCCCGGAGGCTAGCTCTGTGTAAGTAAATCTGAGAGTCATCTGCATAGGAATGGTTATTGAAGTAACGAGAGCTGAGGAGTTCACCAAGGAAATCGTATATAGGGAGATGAAAAAAGATCCGCCAGCCTTGGGGTTTGTGTAGTGGGATAGAACACGGAATTTTGCCAATCCTCCCCCATACAGGTTGGATTTGTAGTTACACGTGCTCTGTTATGAAGAAAGCAGGACTTGGAGGGTTTGGAAGTGGATTCTCTCACGGTTAAGCACATTAATTTCCCATTCACAAAATGCTTCATTTCCTCTGGCCACTGCCAAGTCCCAAGTGTAAAATTGGAGTAGAATGGCGCCCATCTCAGGAGTGCATTCCTATCCTCTTCACTGTCCGTCTGGAAAACTCAGGATGGAGCTCCAAGGAGGAAGATTAGAGTCAGATCTGTGGCCTAGCTATTCAAGAGACAGAGCACCCGGGTGTTCTCTGGCCTCTTCAAGTGAATGAAGGTTGGGTGGCGAAGGTTAGACGGCCGGGGGTTGCTGTTTGTTCTTCGTTCTTGAAGACGACTATGGCATCAGGCAGTTGATGCCAAGGCATGCAAGTGATTAATACAATGATTAATGCTAGTAAGAGGAAGCAAATGGCCTCTTTACCAAAGTAAAAATGGCTCGAACGAAGCATTGGTCATCGGTCCTGGGGATGCAGGAATCCCGAGTCCTCAGGCGGGTTACCTTTAAAAGGTACCGCTACATGGGCTGGGAATTGAACCCGAGCCTCCCACGTGGCAGGCGAGAATTCTACCACTAAACCACCCATAACCCACACGATATGCATACTTCTTTCTGCCCCAGATCTTAATGAATTTACGGAGATTGCAGGTAAGTCTGGCCCAGCGCTAAAAAAAATGGCAAACGCGCTCATCCTAACCTAAAACTTTTCGCTTTCCTTGCCCTCCTTTCTCCCAACTTTTTTTTCTTCTTTCTCTTCATTTTTCTCCTCCTGCATACTCCTTCCCCTTTCTCTTCGTCCTCCTCTTTCTTCTCCCCCTACTGCCCTTAGATTTCTTCCTCAGGGAAAGTCGGAGGAATGGCCTAAAGGAAGCTGTATTGGTGGAGAGGGTCGAAGGAGTAACGACGTCCAAGTGTCCATTTCTCTTCCAATCTACCCTCCGACAAAAGTCCAACTGCGTCCTCAGACCGGGCCTCCTCCTCCACACATCCCTCATACAAACGCAAGTTTGTGCGGTCCCTGTCTATGAGGGCAGAGAGAAAAAGGGTGGTGTCATTGGAGTCAGGGGCCTAGACAGGTCGCTGTCTCTGCTTCTTGTAGCGCTCAGGTGGCCGAGGGACTATGGGACCATATAGTGAGACATGCAAAAGATTGCTCTCAGCAGTGGGATTCGAATCCACGTTTCCAGGAGAATCTATGACATGCGCATACCGCCTTAACCCGCCCCGTCATCCTCATTGTGCTCCAGCGTTGCCCGCTCCCTTTACTCAAGTGACCTCTGCGACTACACAACCTCGAGCTTAGATTGCTCTGTTCATTTCACCCAGATCTTTTCAACAAGGCACCACTTTCCAACATGCCCTGCCTTCCCACTCTGGCACTAGCATTGTCCGAGTAAACCCACATGTCCAGAACCATCATTCCACTCGCCCTGCTTGCATTCCAGCCAAATTCTCGATTGGGACACGTACACCTTCCTGAGGGTCCGGAAGACAAGCATCACAACAAACCTTCACTTGGCTCCACCCCGCCCACGCCACCACCTCCCTGCACCGCTGCTGCTGTGGCCTTCCCCAGCTGCGTCCCTGACCCCACGCAGCTCACTCCCTAGGCCACTCTCCAGCGCCTCCATCTTGGCAAAAACCTTATTCTAAGCGTCTACTGGGAGCCCAGCAAAAACTTCTCCGACACTGGGCCTGAGGATGAAAGCTCAGATCGGGGATTGACCCTAGGCGCCAGAGGAGGGAACGCCAGGGGAGTGACTCAGGGAAAGAACCTGCTCTCACACCGCATCCAGTCTCCTGGAGAAAACAAGATTTTGCCAGCAAAAGAGTCCCAAAGCAAGAGGGCCTCTAGGAAGGCGCCGACCTAAATGAGACCAAGACAAACTGGGGAATGGATGTGCAAGTGTTGTGTCGACTGTGAGGCCTGTAAAGCAAAGGTTAGAACGGGAAGGGCATAGAAGTAGGCCCCGCCATTTCCACCCTGCGATCGAATGCCAGGGGAAAGCATTTCAAAAAGAGTGGGGGAGGGGGGCTGTCAGGTAAATATGGAGTTGACAAGGAGCAAGGAGCAGATCAGCTTTGCAGCAGAAATTAAACTAGCCAGGAGAGAATAGTCTGGCTCAAAATGGAGCAGCCGATATGGTCGAAGAGCTGCTCTGTCTTCTAGCTGCACTACCTACCTACCCAGCGCCGACCAACCTGTAGGCTCTGTTTCCTCATAACATCCCTCTCAGCTACATTTCCCCACCAGCTGCCAAGCGTCTCCCTCCTCCTTCTCCTGTAACACCTTGCCCTATCTTTACTCCTCCTACTCTCTCGACCCCGCCCTCCGCTCCATTCCTCATCTCCTTTGGACGTCTCCTAGATAGCGAACAAACCGCCAGCTGCAGAGAAGCTATCGAGAAAGAAAAAGGGACTTAACCTACAATCCTTGAACTAGGTCTCTTTGAAATATTTTTTTAAAAAAAAGCTATGACTCAGTTCAATAAAATTGGTTTCGTTGGTAATTAATTGTATTTCATTTTATGCACTCAGAAACGCTATCCTAAGAATGGGGTCCATAGTAGGAGACTTTCAGAGGGTTAAGACACAGGGACACACCCACGTGCTCACACCCCGTCACACACACACACACAGACACACACACACACACACACACACCACACACACACACACACGGTAGAATTCCTTCTTTTAGAGAGAAATCCAGGAGTGGGGAACCTGCGGTCTCGAGGTTACAGGTGGTTCTCTAGGTCCTCAAGTGCAACCCTTTGACTGAATCCAAATTTCACAGAACAAAACCTTTTATTAATCCTTATTATTAATTCTTAATAAAATCTTAATAATTAATCATCCTGAATAATTAAGGCTGCCGAGGCCTAGAGCCCCAGGCGCTTGTATCAGGGCCTGGGCAGTCCAGCGCCTGGCTCCGAGGAGCTGACTCCACTGCCCAGTCTCTAACCCTACACCCTCTGGTTTGCAGGTGTCGCCCACCCTACCTCCCCATAATGCTCAGGAAAACACTTGTAGATACAACCCGACTAGAAAGTGAGCAAGAGAACTGCATATCAAGGACAAGGGGAAGGCCTCGAAGGCACCGACACAGACGTAGAAGATTGGGTCAGGACATGAGGGAGGCAAGAGCTTCGGGTGGCAAACTATATGGGATTGGGATGAGTGGTGGGAGAGGATGCATAGGGGTATTGGAAAGAGAGGTAGTTCTCCCCATAGGAAGAGTGTGCAAGGAATAATGATGGTGGCAGGGTATACTAAACCTGGGCTGAGATTTGGCAAGGAGTGACTGTTCGAGACGAAAGGAGGCAGGGAAATGGAGAGGGGAGGATTTAAGGGCAGTAGATGGCATATTTTGAACTATTCAACCTTGGGGACAAGACAAGGAAGGGCAAAGAAGTAGAAATGAGGAACCATAGTGGTAAGCACGGGCTAGTCCCTGTGCGGTTATGGGCATACAACAAAAGACGCTCCAGTGTACTCTGTCCTTGGGGAGTGTTCCTGGTTCATTTCTATCTCGTCCCCTCTTCCCCCCCCAAAAAAAAAAAGCTGGCGGACTTAAGTGGGCATGCCTACACGGTGTGTGCTGAGTTCTCTTTTCGACTGCCGTACCACCCACCTGGGCTGCTGCCTTGACCCGCTGCGGAGGATGATCTAGGCCGGTAACTGGAAGCGGCGAGCAGAGGTGCTGAATTATCTGGGTCATGAAAGATGTGGCTGAGTTCGCACAGCAACAGGCTGTCTCCGGCAGAAATGACAAAAGCCCTGCCCAGGCTGACGACTATGGCAAGGAGAGTGGCTGCCAAAGATCCAAGAGAAGCTCTAGGCTGGCCTCAGCTTAAGAGAGCTAACCCTTGAGCAAGTGTAGGTGAGGGCGAGCCCCTTGTGCTGGCAGGTAAGCTGGGGAGCAGCCCGAATCTCCCAGAGCTCTAACAGAGAGAGTTCCCTAGAACATCGCGTTGGTGGTATAGTGGTAAGCATAGCTGCCTTCCAAGCAGTTGACCCGGATTCGATTCCCGGCCAACGCAGTTCTTTTCTCAGCGCTCTCGTCTTGGCACACCGCCGACTCCTACATATAGGTATAACCTGCCCTCTGCCATTCTTGATTCCTCAGCTCCTTGGAGGCCCCAGGGCGTGTTCCCCAGCCTAGCTTGAGAGTGGCCCTCTCATCCTTTGTTTTCTCTCATCGTCACATTTCCCGTCGTCAGGCTGGATCCTGCATTTGAGCTGAAACCCAGTGCCTACTCTTTGCAAGGTACCAAGTTAGGTGGCAGTATCTTTGGAAGACAAAGAGGAAAGAGGGGCCTTCCAACTCAAGGAAATTTCAAAAACCAGAAGGGGTAAAATCAATTGGGAGAGAGTGCTGGTAAATTATCTGAAAGGGGAAAAGATCCGGGAAATGAGGCAGCGAGGTACTGTCTTAGGCCACTGAATTTAGAGACAGAAAGCCCCAGGTTGCTGCCTTTCCTCAGCTGAGGTAATCCTAAGCAAAGCAGTAACTTCAGTCTTTTTCCTTATTTCCAGAGTGATGGGGTAGGCTGAGGGGAGTGGGAATCACTGCAATCTAAAAATGCTTCCAACTCTAGATTTAAGATTGGAACAAACAAGTGACATCTGAGCTGAGTTGGGAAAGCACCTTGGGATTCTTCCCATCTGAGAAAAGGGGGAGTGCAGACACTGGAGAACTCAGGTGGAAATCCTTTATGCTATGCCTGGGAGGGCCATGAGGAACATTAGCAAACCAGCTTGACAGCAATGGAGAACGTGGGAAGGGGAGGGATTGGGATGAGTGGTGGGAGAGGATGCATAGGGGTATTGGAAAGAGAGGTAGTTCTCCCCATAGGAAGAGGGTACAAGGAATAATGATGGTGGCAGGGTATACTAAACCTGGGCTGAGATTTGGCAAGGAGTGACTGTTCGAGACGAAAGGAGGCAGGGAAATGGAGAGGGGAGGATTTAAGGGCAGTAGATAGCATGTTTTGAACTATTCAACCTTGGGGACAAGACAAGGAAGGGCAAAGAAGTGGAAATGAGGATGAAAGAGGGAGGGTGTGAGAAGAGGAGGGGCGGAGTAGGGAGAGGTCCTAGAGGTAGAAATATGGCTGAAGAAATGTTTTAAGTGGATCTGAGAGTTTTCATGGTCACACAGAAGATCCTCCCTGCTCTTTATTTTTTGGTGAGAAATTGGAGGGGCTATCAGAATGATGATTCAGCCCCATTTGCTTAGGAGAACCCAACAAAAAATTGGGAGATAGGGGATTACAGTGTCTGCTCCACATTAAGTATATCCCTTAAACTTCCCAAGATACTATAGACACGTATAAGGGAAAGGCTACCAAATGTGTCGCAATATCCCAGTTTGTAAACAGTGCTTTTCTCTTCTGATTGTAGAAATACAGTTGGGAAGGGTCAATCAGTCAACTAGCATTTGTTAAGCAAGTACTGCTATGTGCCAGTCATGGGGTTAAATACTCTGGATACAAAGAAAAGGGGATGGGGGACTGGAGTGGAATCAGTCCCAGCTTCTGCCCAATGCAAGAGATTATCTGCAAAGAACTCGGTACAACATATACATACATACATACATACATACATACATACATACATACATACACATATAATATATATATACATTTATATATACACACACAGAGACATATACACAATATATATACACATACACAATATATACATATGGAATAAATTGAGTGGTAGTCTCAGAGGGAATCTCTACTCCTTAAATTAAGGAGTAGGGATGAGGAAGGCTTTTCATAAACATGGGACTTTAACTGAGACTTACAGGAAGCTGTGAGGCAGAGAGTTCCAAGTATGGAAAACTCCTTCACTGGGTTGAGAGTAAGGAAGTAAGGAAGATGGTTGTGTGGAAGGGAGTGAGGTGTAAGAAGGGGCAAGGTTATGAAGGGCTTTAAAAGCAGAGGATTGTCATAGGCAACCACTAGAGTTTACTGAATGAATAGAGCATCGATGTTGTCAGATCTTGGCTTTAGGTAGATCAATTTAAAAGCTTAAAAGAGGCTCTATTGGGGTGGAGAGAGAATTGAAGCATGGAAACCAATTAGCAGGCAAATAGGAAAAGTGTTAGGAAGGTAGAAATGACTGCAGTGGACAATTGATTGACTATGGGAAAGGTGGAAAAAACTGGGAGTGAGAGTGAAGAGTCTAGGACTTCACCTAGGTTACCAGGCTGGGTGCTTGGGACATTGGTGGTACGCTCTACAGTTACAGAAAGGGAAGGATTTGAGGGGAAGGATCATGGAATCAGTTTTGGATGTGGTAAGATTAAGATTCGATGGTACTTCTACTTCGAGAAGGTCTAATAGGGACAGGATAGGGGGTTTTGCTCATATTTGTAGTTGCACATGGTCTAGGATAGAACTTGGAGGGTCTGGAGGTGGATACTCTCATGGTTGAGCACATCCAGGAGAGCAACACTCCTGTTGGAATGTTCAAGTCTCCCTCCTTCCAGGGCTCACCAAGCTCTCTGAGTCATTCCTGCAATACTGGTGGAGTTGATAACTGACTAGGAAAGAAAAGAAAGGAGAAACCAGAGCTGAACCAAAGGCAGAAGAAAAGCCCGTGCAAAGGTGTAGAGGTGTACACAGATGCCCTGAAGAGAGAGGAAAGGATGGAGCAAAGAGGGGACCCGATGAATGAAATGTGAAAGGGCGAGGGGAAGCAAGCTCTAGAATGAGGAAAGGTTCGGTTGGGCAAAGATGACAGGGGAGCGGAGGTGTTTGGGTTCCGAATTTTTATTCTTCTTGTTTAGGTGCTTTGTTTAGGCAAAGGCAGCGGGTGGTCGCATTTAGGGGGATAGGCCAGAGCTTGGGAGGGGTGGGAGGGGTAGGTTAGGTCTGTTGGGAGTGGAAACAGAATGGCCAGGATGAGAGTTCCAAGGGAGAGGCCAAACGAGGATCCAATGGATTCCTAGAGGAAATTGAACAGGATACTGGAGGTTTATGGAGGTGAGTATTAGGCTGATCAAGGAACGTGGAAAAATCTTGTAATTCCCTGGTGGTCTCGTGGTTAGAATTCGTGGCCCGGGTTGGATTTCCGGTTAGGGGAGCATCGTTTTGCGGAGCTTCCTGTCTTCCTTTCTTCTTGGCTCCTCTGCCTAAAATGGTTCCTGCCTCCTGCTGCTGTCCTGTATTACTTCATTTCCTCCAGCGCAGCCACCAGGTCTCCAGAGTAGATAGAGAACTGGAGTAGAGTGACGCCCATTCCAGGATGGATGTCCTGCTCAACTTCTCTGTCAGTTTGGAAAACTCGGACCTCAGGAGGGGAAGGCAGCCGCGCCTCCGGGGAGGAAGGTGGACAAGATTCATTTTTGCCAGAGTACTTGGCATTTAGGTGTTCTGGAAGCCAGTAGGTCTATCTTGAACCGGAGCCGCTTTCTCTAATGTCCTAGGGTCAAAGAACCAAGAATTCCTCTTCCCTCTTAAGAATGGTATCGTAAGCTGGAGTGCCAAGGTGTGGACGGTAGTTTGAACAGGCTAGCGTGTTTTATCCTGGGAATGCAAGAATCCAGCGCTTAGCGGTCCAGAAGATTCCTGCCTAGAAGGGCTTTTGGAAAAGTTGAACTCTGCATGGGCCGGGAATCGAACCCGGGCCTCCCACGTGGCAGGCGAGAATTCTACCACTGAACCACCCATGCATGCATGAGAAGGACGTCTGAGGCTCTACTTCTGATATCTACAAACACTCTTTTCGTGGCCCAGGCCCCGCGCCCAAAACTGGAAATAGTATGTGTTGACTCTAAAAATATTGCAGTTCTCCTTGGCATCCTCACTATTCTCTCCTAACCTTTCCTCTTCGTCTTTCTCCACCTTTATACTCCTTTTCCTCGTCCTTCTGTTCCTACACCTCCTCCTCCCCTGGGAAAGTCGAGTAAATGGCCCAGAGATAACTATCTGAAGCTCTATTGCTAAGAAGAATAGAAGAAGGCGTGAAGTCTGTACGTTTCTCTTCCAGTCTACTTTCCGGCAAAAAATAAATAAATAAATAAATCCAACTTGGTCCTCAGATAAGACCTGTCATTCGCTTCTTATCGTGTGGCTCCACCAACCAAGGGCAGTGGATTGTGGAGAATGAAGTTGTGTGCCTGGAGTTGAATCTGGAAAGATATCTCCCTACCAAAATATGCCTGCTAGGAGTGGGATTGGAGCTCATGCCTCCGGGAGAGGTTGTGCCCTGAATTCAGCACCTCAGACCGCTAGGCCTTCCTGACTTGGCCCCATGACTGTCCTCCCTCTACTCTTTTGCCCTCAGCCTCAACAAAACCAGGTATTCATTTTACCCAGTTCATTTCACCCAGATGTTTCCAACACTACGCCGCCCTCCCCATGCCCTCTTCTTCTCACCCCGGCATCAGCAGTGTTCAAGTAAATCAACATGTACAGAACCACTCTTCCATACACTCTGTGCTCCTTCCCGCCTGCCTTTCCAGGGCACTGCCTCTCCCACACCCCACTGCGGGACCCAAAGATCCACACCAACAGCAAACCACCCTCACCCAGTCCTACCCCTCTCGCACCCCCTGCTTCCCTCAATGTCTGCCAATTCCTTTTTATTGCATAAATTACCAGAAAATGTGAAATGTAAAAACAAGGTATGATAATATCATTATGGAGAAAGTGATAAGAAATGGCCTGGGGGGTGGGGCTTCGGGAAGTGGAGGGAGAAGGGGAGATGAGGCAATACGGTGACTTTCTATATAGGCTGATGACCTTAGAGCTCAGTGGCACTGGGTTCCAATCCTTCTTCAGGCGCTTACTAGATGCAGTAATTCTGGGCCAGGCACTTAAAGTGTCTGAGTCTCACTTTCCCTATTGAGGGGATGAGGGAGGATGATGATCTCTGGCTTCTAAGGATGTATCCTGCTCAAAAACTCTAAGTGGCCTCTTGTAGAAAGCAGGACTCATTTGAGCTGAGCTTTGAAGGCATTAATGGGGATCTTTTCCATCTGAGTCCGGGAGAGAGTGAGATCCAGGGACCCTAGATTTTAGGTGGGAGCCACTTATACTGTGCCCGAAAGGCCCAAGTATGAATGCGGCCCACGGGGGAAAAAAGGCAAGCCAGTTGGACAACAAATAGAGAGATCGGGAATGGGAGGAATAGAAAATCGAACCAGGAAGGGAGATAGGAGTCATACTGGGAAGGAATTCCAATGCCAGGCTAAGGAGTCAGTATTTTATCTTAGCATCAATGTGGAGCTCCTGAAGATCACTGAGTGATGTTTGGTATGGTTTTTTTTTTGCTCTGTGTGTGTGTGTGTGTGTGTGTGTGTGTGCGCGCACGTAAGAGAGAGAGGTGATAGTGATATAATTTGTCATGTGTTGAAGTCTGTATTTTAGGAACATTCATGAAGCAGCTATAAATAAATATGATAAATTGGAGAAGACAGTAAAGTCAGCCAGAGGGGCCAATTATGAGACTATTGCCACAGTCTAGGCAAGATATTAGGAGACCTTAAATATGAGTCCTGGCAGCGGTCCCTCCATCCGTAGAATGGGACAGATATAATGGAGGTAGGGTAGATAAGAGCTGGTAAATGGTCAGTCCCATAGGAATTGAGAGAAGGGGAAAAGTCAAGGATAACTCCAAGAATGTGAATCTGGATGATTTGAAGGGAAATGGTTCCATGGACAGAAATGTAGATATTTAGAGGAGGGTTGAGCCCCTGAGGAAATGGAATGAGCTCAGTTTTGGACATGTTACCCTTAAGATGCCATGGGGAAGTCCAGACAGAGATTTTGAGCAACAGATGGTTAAAAAAAAAAAGATGCATTTGGAGGAGATTAAGTCCACACTGCCAGATTCAGGAGTCACCTGCAATCTGCATTAAAATAATCATGGGACCCATGAGATATGTTGAAATCACCAAAGAAAGAGGGCCAAGACTAGAGCCTAGGTGGAGGGCACGCCCAAACTTAGGGGACAAGCTGGAGGAAGAATTTGGCCTGGCAAAGCCTACCAGAAATGCTGTAAGGAACGTGGTGGGTGTCTCTACAGAGAACAAGGGACAGATAGAGAGAGCCACAGACAGATAAGAAAGACACAGAGACAGAATGAGAAAGGAGAGTTAAGGATAACAAGAGAGAGAGAGAGAGAGAGAGAGAGAGAGAGAGAGAGAGAGAGAGAGAGAGAGAAGAGAGAGAGAGAGAGAGAGAGAGAGAAAGAGAGAGAGAAAGGGACAGATTCTTACAGAGACAGATTACAGAGTCCCAGAAAGCAATGAAGGAGAACCAGTCTAGATGGTTTGTGGCACAGAGAGATCCCCATTTCAAAGAGAATGAGACAAACACCTTTAATTGATTGAGTGCTCAGTTAAGAGGTCCTTAGTGGTTCCAGAAAGGGCAATTTCTGTCTAGGTAAGGAATCTGAAACCAAATTACAATGGGATTCCAAAGTGAAAGGGAGATCAGGAAATAGAGGAAACTAGCCTAGATCATGCTGGCAAAGAATCTGGCTGTGAAAGGGAGAAGAGATACAATCCAATAGATTAATGAAATGTCAGGGTCAAGGGAAGTTTGCTTGACAATGAGGGAAACCTGTCAGTGTGTGGTCAAGAGCTAAATGAGGAAGAAGTTGTTTGTGGAGAGATTTAAGATGAAAGGGAAGGATAGAGAGGAAAAGCTCCCAGAGGAGACAGCAGGAGATGGGATCAAGAACGAAAGAGGTACAGTGAGCTTTGGTAGGAAGGCCCACCTCATCTATCAGAGAATGAAGCAAAGTAAGACAGAATGGGAGAAGGCAGGAAGAGGAAGCTTTTTTAGGTATGGAGTGAAGGAGCAGAAGGAGCTGGGTGACGGAATGATCTCCATAAAGTTGGATTGAGGTCCTCTGTAGGGGACAGGATGCTACAGGGGGTGCAGGAAGTCTGAGGAGAGAAGTCTGGCACAATAGGAGCACAACTTTCCATAGAGAAACAATCTTGAAGGAATGAAAGTATGATGGGGCTCCAGTAGGGGACGAAATGACTTATGCAGTATCATAAATTTGTTATGGAACCAGTTTGAGACTTGAAGAGGGACAAAAAAGGAAGATACCTAGATTGTGATCTTTATAGAAATGGAGCTTAGAGGGCAATGGTGATTCTAGGAAGGAGTTGGCAAAGAGAGACTCTCTAAGACAAAAGGTGGGGAAATGGTGGGGAGGGATTTAAGGGCAGTTGATTTGCATTCTTTTGAACTGTACAATCTTAATGTCTAGACTTGGAAATCACAGAGACAATGTGAGAATGGGGATGAAAAGGAAAGGGCATGGAAAGAGGGAGTGTGGATGCAGAGAGAGCCTATAATAATGAAGAAGAATTTTAGTGAATCTGGAAGTTTCCACAGTCTTCTAGAAGGCTCTTCCTCCTCTTTCTTTTCTGATGAACAGTTGGAGGAACAATCAGAATGATGGTTCAGCTTCATTTGCTTAAGAGAAACCCACAAAACTTGGGAGATGGAGGATTCCAATGTTTGTTCCACTTCAAAAATACCACTGAATTTTTCCAATTTATCAAGGACATGTACAGGCAAAAAACTACTCTTTGTGAATTGTGAACCACAAACAAACCAACAAACTGTGTGTACATATATATATATGTGTGTGTGTATATATATATATATATATATATATAGTTCATAAAGTGTGAAAGATGTTCCATTCAAGAAATAGTACTTTCCTTTTCCTTTTCTCAAAATAGAATGATGGAAGTGGCAGTTATGAGGAATCAGTCCTAATGCTAGTTAGAAACTAGCTTTTCTCAATGGCCTGATATGTGCCAGGCACTGTGCTAAATAAACATTCCAGAAACAAAGAAAGGGAAAACGTGAGTCCCTGATGTCAAGAATCCAACAGTCTATAGGGAAGATTGACAAACAAGTACGTGCAAAGAAGTTATAAACAGGATAAACCAAGGGAATTCTCAGAGGGGAAAGACTAAGATTAATGATGTCTGATAAAGATTTCTTGCAGAAGATGGGACATTAGCTGAGATTTAAAAGAAGCTAGGGAAAGTAGGAGGCATAGAGTTCCAGGTATGAGACATACCCAGTGAAAAGTATGTGAGTCTGGAGATAGAATATCTTTCCTTAGAGGAACAGCAAGGGGACCAGCATCACTGCATCTCAGGATACGTGCAGGGAAGTGAAAATAGTGAAATGGGAGGAAGGGGCCTAGTTTTGAAGAGCTTTAAAAGCAGGAGGACTGTATATGGGATTCTTGAGGCAATAGGAAACCACTGGAGTTTATTGAATGAAAACAAAACAAAACAGATATGGTCAGACTTAAGCTTCAGGTAGATCAGTTTGACAACAGAGAGGAGGTTGGAATAGAGTGGAGAGAGGCTTCAGGCAGGGAGACCAACCAACAGATATATAAGAGAAATGTTAGGAGGATAGAAATGATTGCAGTTGACAATTGATTGGCTATGGGAAAGGTGGAAAAAATTGGAAATGAGAGTGAAGAGGCTGGGATGACACCACCTAGGGTACCAACCTGGGCATCTGGGAAATTGGTGGTACCCTCTACAGTTAGGGAAAGGGGAGAGTTTGATGGGAAAAATAATGAGGTCAGTTTTGGACATGGTAAGATTAAGATGTCTATGGGACTTCTGCTTTGAGGATGTCTTGTAGGCAGTTGGAGATGAAAGACTGAAGGTCAGGAGAGAGGTTAGTACTATTTAAGTAAATCTGAGAGTCACCCATAGGGATGATAAGTGAAGGAAGAGGGACTCCAGTCTTGGGGGTTTGTACAGCGGAACAGTACGGGAAACTTTTCCTATGCTCCTCACCCCGAAGGATTTTGTAATTGCACAAGCTCCAGTGCGGCAGGACTCAGAGGATTTGGAGGTGTGTTCTCTCGTGGTTGAGCACATTCAGGAGAGCAAAACTCTTCTCTGAATGCTCAAGCCTTCCTCTGTCTAGGGTTCAGGGCCGGTCCTAGTTATTTCTGAGTAATTCCTGCCTTTCTGGTGGAGCTGATACTGACTAGGAAAGACAAGAAACAGGAAGCCAGAGCAGAGCTAAACAGATTGTTCTTAAGGCAGAGGAAGAGGCTGTCTGTGCAAAGGCATCGTGGCATCCGCAGATGCTCTGAAGAGAGAGGAAGGCATGAAACAAAGACGAATGAAATATGTAAGGGTGGCAGGCAGCAAGGTGTGGAATGAGGCAGCTAGGAAGATGGCAAAGGTTGTAGGAGTGTGGGTTCCAAATTCTCACTGGGGAGACAGGTGCCTTGTTCAGGCGAGGCGAGCTGGTGGAATTTAAAGGAATGGACCATAGTATGAGAGAGGGGAAGTGAGGTAGTTAGGCGTCAGTTGAGAGTGACTGGGGAGAGACCAGATGGTAAGTCCAATGGAATCCCAGAGGAGATTGAGAAAAGAAGCGATGTAGAAGGCTAGTGTTGGGCTGAGTAAGTAAGGGAGGTAGTTAAGCTTGTACTCCCTGGTGGTCTAGTGGTTAGGATTCGAGCGCCGCGGCCCGGGTTCAATTTCCGGTCAGGGAAAGCTTTTGTCCAGTTGCTTTCCGCTGAAACCGGCGGCCACCAGCACCAAGGGTGGTTTCTTACTCGTTCTTTGGACCCTGCAGCCCGCCTCCAACTACAAATGTTTCCCGTTCCTTGTTCCTTGTTACTTTACTGTCTTGTCACGTTTCACCTGGCCCTGCCGCCAAGTCCCGGGGGCAGAAAAAAAATAGGAAATGGTCTTACGTGGTTCCTTCTGGAAAACTTGTGAGGGGGAGGGCAGTGCCGAGGAGCAAGGTTGCAAGAGAGCAGGGTTTTCCAGAGCCATGACTCTTGGGTCCCCTGGAAATTTATGGACCTAATTTGAACTGAGGCGGCTTTTCGTCTATCTCCAAGAGCATGAGAGCTCCAGTCTCATATGGCCTTCTCCAGAGACTGAGGGGTGGCTGGCTAAGGTTGGCCATACAAGGTGGATGTGATGATTTTGACAG
Source organism: Phascolarctos cinereus (assembly GCF_003287225.1). NCBI lineage: Eukaryota > Metazoa > Chordata > Mammalia > Diprotodontia > Phascolarctidae > Phascolarctos > Phascolarctos cinereus. Next base: position 427,731,726 of record NW_027555958.1, on the reverse strand, counting down.
GACAAGCTAGCTGCTCCTGCCTGGGGATGCCACAGTCCGGCCAGGAGCTGTCTATCCAAAAGGTGCCAAAGGATAGCCTGAATACTCAGGAATGGACTTACGCAAAAAAGCTCGTCTCTTTGGAGCGGGAATCGAACCAAGGAGATAATTCATGGCATGAGAGAATTTTACCACTGAACTACTCATGCAAGGAGCAGCACTCGGTTCCTCTCTGCCTCTGATCTCCATGAACATGTGTAGAGTTCTGGTGGGACAGGGCCCAGTACCCAAATTTGACACAACACTCACCTACTGTTACCTAGAAATTTTATCATTCTTTTTCTTTCTTTTGTTTTGCACACCACCCCCACCACCAGTCACCACAAGCCTTCTCTTTTCCATTTCTCCGTTCTTCCCCCAATAGCAATGTGTGGCTGTGAGAGTTGAACTATAAGGAAAGCTGAGCACTGCAGAATCAACGATTTTGAATTGTGGTCCTGGAGAAGACTTTTGAGAGTCCCTTGGATAGTAAAGAGATCAAACCAGTCAATACTTAAAGAAGCTAATTCAGATTATTTACTGGAAGGTCAAATGCTGAAGCTGAAGCTTAATATTTTGGTCTCATAATGAGAAGACAGGACCCAATGTAAAAGACATTGACTTTGGGAAAGACTGATGGTAAAAGGAAGAGGGGCCGACAGAGAATGAGATGGATAAATAGTGTCATGGAAACAACGACAAACAGCACAACACGACTGAACAACAACAAAAATGCCCAGGTTTGGTCATTATACACTTAACTTGTTTCGGTTTTATGGTGTGTTGTGGGGGTTGTCTGGGAAGAATTCACAGACTCAACCATCTCCAACCCAAGCAAAGGCATTTATTGAGAATTATGCTCTCCAGCAAGCTGAGGTTCAAGAAGGAACCAAAAACTTGTCAGGGAAAGGTGGAGATTTTTATAGGGCAAAAGATGCAATTACAAATATTTGAATATTTAAAATATAGGAGGGGTTTGTTAAGGGATTAGGTAATAGAAGAGGGGTCCCAGACTTGGTGGAACTGTTCGTGCCATTACCCACAATACATACAGAAAAACCGAAAGGGGAGGGGATGTATGTATGATGATGATATTATAGCAAGCCTCTCTACGTCATGAGTTCACCTAAAGTACAGCTTTTACTATTACTGCACAGGTGCCTGTTTAGGGAAAGTCCTTCTATTGTTTTGGGGTCCACATCTTGCTCGGGCATCCCAGTAGTGCTGCTTTTTGATTGGCTGGTCCTGTCTTTCTGATTGCGTCCTGTCTGAGATTAGACAGATGAGGTTGTGGTTGAATGCGTGGACACACCTGTTTCTGTGAGAAATATGAGGATTGGGTCTGTGGGCAGTGGCTAGCTAGAGGCAGTGGCTAAGATTCCATCAATCATCCAAGCTGTGGGACATAACCCCAAACCAAACTGACGGGGAAGAGCTAAGCATGTGCTTAGAACTACTTGAATCTACAAGTGTAAATGACCTATAACGTTCCTCGTTAGTATAATGGTTAGTATCCCAACCTATCACGCAGGAGTTTGTTTCCCCGACATTTTTGCCCCTTCTGCTACGCCGGCAACTCACCTCAGGGTGGCCAAAGTCTCTCCAAACTCAAAAAGAAGCCTTTGTGGCATTAGGCTGCCAAGTGCTGCCTACATAACATTTTCCCAGGGGCTCGCCAAGCGCAAGCTTCTTCGAAGCTTCTTATTGTCTCACCCGTGATCTTTAACATTCCGGGGCCTTCCCAATTTCAGGTAAGGAAGGGCTTCTCTGTCTCATATGCATTGTAGCCTGGGCCGATGGGTCCCCTTCTAGCGCAATCAATCCCTAGCTTCCAACCCAAAAGAGAGTCAGGGCTCTGTGCGCGACCTCTCAGGGGATGCCCCTGGGCCCCTCACAGCTATCCTGATCAAGCGAGAAAGGGCCCCGGGCTGCCAACGCCCAGTGCTCCAGACCCTGGCTCCAACTCAAACGACATGTGGGTCTGAAGGCTGTGGGCAAAGGAAAGCGGCTATCAAGGAGCCAAAAGGAACTCTGGGCTGGCCTCGGTTAGTGTATGGAGCTAACCAGTTGGCAAGCAAATGAACTGCGGGTAGACCCTTGTACTGGTGAAGCTGGAGGGGTTCTCACTAGGGCCTGGTAGAGGAAGCAACATACCGGGTTCGTGTTGGTGGTATAGTGGTGAGCATAGCCGCCTTCCAAGCAGTTGACGCGGGTTCGATTCCCGGCCAACGCAATTCCTCATACTGCCTTCCTGTCTTGCCACACTGCTGACCCCTACAGACAGGTATGAAGGCTCTCCCGCCCCCTCCCTCTGCCAAGCTCCTCCCTTCATTTCGCACTTCTTTAGGGCCCTCTGGACATGTTTCCCAACCTGAATGTACGAGTGACCTTCTAACTACCTCCTCCTCCAATATCCCCTGAATCTTTCTCTTTGTCTAGTTGGATGCGCATCTCCAGCCCAAAACTCCAACACATTTCACTTCACTTCAATTGAACGACAATGGAGGGCCTAATATGTACAAAGTATGGTCTTTTTCCAGTCGCGTCCAATTCTTCGTCACTTCATTCGGAATTTCTTAGCAAAGATACTGGAGTGGTTTGCTATTTCCTTCTCCAACCTATAGCCTTCAAGGGCTGCATCTTTGGTAGACAAACAGGAAAGAGGCTCTATCTACACCTCATAAGAGCTATTATTCTGGAAGGGATCAAGGACCTGGATCTCTTCCACCAGGACATTCCTTCCAAAGATGGTGATTAGGCTTGTCCATCGTCTGACATTCCTGGCCATCTCCTCTCTGCACTGGAGCCCAACCAGCCGGCTAATACATCAGTCTAGGTTTGAAGTGATGAAGACTTGCACTAGGGTGGTGGCTATGTCACTGAGAGAAGGGGGCTTGGAGGAGAAATGTTAGGAAGGAGAAATGACAGTAGCCTCAACAATTATTGACTATTTGAGAGTGGAGGGAATCGGGGTAGGGTAAACTGAAAAGATTAGGATGACACCTAAATAGCCAGCCTGGGAGCCTAGGAGGTTGGTGGTACTCTATCCAATCAGGGAAAGAGGAGAGGGTGAGGGGGAAAGATCGCAAGGTCTGTTTGGCCGTGGTGAGCTTTAGATGCCTGTGGAACTTCTACATCGAAGATGTCTAGTAGGCAGGTGGAGATGAAAGGCTGGAGGTCAGGAGAGAGGTTAGGCGCTGTACAAGAAAATCTAAGAGTCATCTCCAACAGGGATGATACTTGAAGGAAGGAAGCCCCCATTCCTGAGGGTTTGTAAAACGGGACAGGACAGTGGGCTTTGCCTAAGCTCTTCAATCCCCCTACCGCACATACACCCCCACCCCGAAGAGTTTGGATTTGTAGTTGCACACGCTCCACAAAGAAGACAGACAAGACAAATTGGGAGGATTTGGAGAGGGAGTCTTACCCAGTTGAGTACATCCAGGAGAATGAGGTTCCCTCCTTCAGGGGCTCAGGACCAACCAAGCCCCTGGCATACTGATGGAGCTGATATGATTAGAAAGCATGCCACAGGAGCAAAAGGGCAGCTGAAGAGACCCTATACATAAAAGGAGGAAGGGCCTCAGGCAGCAAGGTGTGGAATGAGGAGAGGTCCAGGAAAGACGGAATAGGTAGAAATTTGGGATTCGAACTTTTATTGGGCAGGTTTTATGTTCGCTCGAGGCAGAGGGTGGTGGCATTTAAGGGAATGACTAGAGTGTAGGAGAGGAGCAGATGTATGAGTCGGCAGGGTTGGTAGTAACAGCGGAACCACAAGTGAAAGTGGTCGAGGGGGAGGCTAGAAGTAAGTCCAATGGGTCTCCAGAAGAGACTAAGGTAGACGTGAGAGTGATGCAGAAAGCCAGTGTTGTGCTGAGCGAGAAAGAGAAATTCGGTGCCGAGTACTCCCTGGTGGTCTAGTGGTTAGGATTTGGCGCTTTCACCGCTGCGGCCTGGGTTCGGTTCCTGGTCGGGGAATCCCCTTTTCTGCCGTCCTCCAACAAGTGATCTTTCCTGCTGTGCTGCTTTACCCCTTCAACAAGTGACCTTTCGCGCTCTGCTGCTTACCCCCAGCTGCAAATGCTCCCTTGTTCAATAGATTCATCCCCCCAGGCCATCTCAACTAGTGCCAAGTGAGAAAGGAAAACAGGGTAACAAAGTGCCAATCTTAATCATTTCTTCAGTCCGTCCAAATTGTCTAACCTTCGGCCTCAGACACATAACACTCACTATCTGTTTGACTCTGGACAAGTCACTTAAGAAAGAAACCCCAAGATATCTTGCTAGGTTTCAGTGATCAAATTGTCTAACCTGGTGAACTGGTGCAAGGAAAGTGGGGTTGAGGGCAGAACTCAGCGTGGGTTCAGCGTGGAAGGTGAGGCAGAACAGAGTGATAAACAACTTTTGCTAGAAGCCTGGTACCTTAGGTGCCAAAGAAAGAGGGCTTTTCTTGCTGTCCATAAATGGGAGAGGCACAGGCTTCTTTGGCCTAAGCAAAGTAAGTAGCTATGTGTGAGGGTGACAAGGGTTAGTAGTAGAAGCTGGGGATGATGGTTGTGACCAGTAAAGGCACTCCTTGCTAGAGATATAAGCGTCCTTCAGGGATCTGTCCAAAAGGTGGGTAGTGGCAGCAGGACACCCCGGATAGAATGTATACTAACATTTCAAGATGTGCATGACTTGGAACCCTGGGCCTCCCATGCAGAACATACTATGCCTTCTCTGTAGTGTCTCTGATCTTCTTGGACACACAGGTTGGCCATATCCCACAACCAAAATTTGATACAATATGTTAACCCTAACCTACAACTTATATTTCTTGACTTTCTGCCTTCCTCCCTCCTAAATTTCCCCCTTCTTCCTTTTCATCTTCCTTCTATGTACTTCTCCATTCTACTTTCCTCCTCCTCCCATCTTCCTTCTCTTCTTCCTCCTCCTTTTCTCCATTCTCTTCTTCCTTCACCTCCCCCCCCCACACACACACACACACTTCCTCTTCCTCCTGGGGTTCTCCTACTACTGGTACACCACCTCCTCCAGGAAAGTCCTACGGTTGTCTTGAAAGTAAGTATCTGAAGCTATATCGTTGGGAAGTTTCAACAGGTCTGTTCTTGTCTGCATTACTCTTCTAATGTACTTACCCTCTGGCAAAAGTTTGGTCCTTCATCCAAATGCAGGCAACTGGAGGCTCGGCCTATGAAGACTTTTTCAAGTAGCGCTGAGGAAGCAGTAAGGTCTTGGGACTAGAGCGGGAGGCAAAAGAATAACCTGAGGAGTGGAATTCAAAACCAACCTCCAGGAGCGACTGCAACCTGAAAGCTGCACCTTAGACCTCTCGGCCATCCTGACTTGGCATCAGAACACCCCCTTCCTCCACACTGGTGATAACAGTAGCAAAACAACCACAGACTCAGACCACCTGATTCATCTCATCCAGCTCCTTCCTCTTGCCCTAACCTCTCCCTCTGGCACCAGCACTGCCTAAGAAAGTCCACCTGGCCAGAACCATCCTTCAACATGAGCTTCGAGCTTTCCGGCCCTCCTCTCAGTGCCAACACATACACTTTCCCACCAGGCCCAAAGACCTGAACCACAACAAAACACCCTCACCTGACCCCACCTCTCTTTAGCCTCCTGTTCACCAAATGGCTGCTTCCCCGACACCTCTGCCCCTGTCTCTTTGGGGAACACATGAGGCTCAGCCCCAATACCATTCTTCTAGGGCCATACTTTTTATGCCATGTCCAGTCTCCTGGGGAAAACCCGACTTCACCTGATACACATTTCCAAATCAGGAGAGCCTCTGTGGAGGTTCTGCCCTAGGTGTGATCAGGACATCTTGGGGAATTGTGCAAGCATCATGTCCATGTGAGGCAAAGCTTAGATTCAGAGAAGCCTAGGTCTGAGAGGATGTCCCCTTGTGGATAGAGTGCTGGGGGAGACCATTCCAAATAGAGTGGAGGGCTGACAGGTAAGGATAGGGTTGGCATTGTAAGGGAAGGTCTGACTCAAAGGAGCAGCTGATGAGGTCCCTGAGCAATCAAGTTGCTCTCCCTTCTCAGCCATCCAGCCGCCTGCCCATCACCTACGAATTTCCAGGGGCAGCAACTGCACACCACCATTCTTGCTCAGACATATCTCCCCATCTGCCACCTCTGTCTCCCTCCTCCTCTACCTTACCCTATTTCACCTCCCCCAGAGATCCCCCTTGATCAAGATTAACTGCCTGTCTCATAGGGGGTATCGTGAAAGGACAAGGGTTTTGCCCTAGTATCGTTGGACACTGTAACATTTTTTAATGTATATTGATAGCTCTATTTCAATACAGTTGGTTTCGCTGGAAATTTATTGGATTTAATTTTATGCGCTCAAAAACGTTATTCTGAGAAGTTCATAGACTGCTGGAGACTTTCAGAACGGTCAAACACAAACAGAGAGAGAGAGAGAGAGAGAGAGAGAGAGAGAGAGAGAGAGAGAGAGAGAGAGAGAGAGAGAGAGAGAGAGTAATGCCATGCTAAGTTGAAGAATTTCTTCTTTGGAAATCAGTGTCTTTATTTCCAGAAAAAAAGATGGAAGTCCTGGAGAACCAGGAACCAAAGATGGCTTCGGAGGTGATTCGAGGGGCGGAATGAGAGAGTGAAGAGTGATTTGAATCAGACAGGCAGTGGAAGTAAGAAGGAGCTTTTATGTTTTGTCAGGAGTGCAAAGTCATGGGTCTCAAGAACCCCCAAGGCAGAGACTGTCAACCAAGTAGGAAGTGGGGGGGGGAAGAAATGTAGCAGCTTCCTCATTAGTATAGTGGTCAGTATCTTCGCCTGTCATGTGGGAGGCCGGGGTTCGATTCCCCCACGGGGAGTTTTTCTTTTTTTTTTTTTTTGCACACGTTACCCATCCTTGCTCTTCTCTTTTTCCATGCTGCCGCTTCAACTCCGACCAGCCAAGTCTCTGCAAGACCAGAAGGTGCCAAACCTTAATGTCCAGACTAGGAAGGCATAGAAACGTGGCAATGGGGATGGAAGGGGCTAAGGAATGGAAAAAGAAGAGTGGGATGTGAGGTAACCTAGGGGTCAAGAGGAAGATCGCGCCTCTATTGTCCTGCTCCCTTACTTTTTTACTTCCTTTCCCGTGAACAGGCCGCCAGGTTAGGGGGTGGGAGTGGGCCGAAAGAAAATCAGGGCATTACCTCCCATCCCAAGCATTCATTCTAGCAAACTCGGGGGTTGAGGGCTGGGAGAAGGTTGGAGGTAGAGCAGAGTGACAGAGATCGACTTTTGCCAGAAGTCTTAGCTTTTATATGCTCTGGAAGCCTGATTCTATCTTGTACAGGCAGGGCTTTCCAAACTATCCAAGAGCCTCGGAGTCCAGGTCTTCTTTGGCTCCCTAAAATAAGTTAAGGCCGGGTGGCACGGTCTGGCAGGGCCTTTTTTTTTTTTTTGCGCTTAGGGTGGGAATGATGGTTGAAGGTGCTCCTTCCTGGGGACGCAAGCCTTTTTGACGGAGCTGTCCAAAAAGGTGAGCTGGACAGTGAGAGACCTCAGGAAAGGACTTGTGCTAGATAGATAGATAGATAAACAGATAAACAAATAAATAAATAGATGAATGAATAAATGAATACATACATACGTACATACATACACAAATAAATGAATGAATGAATAATAAATAAATGAATAAACAAACAAAAAAATTAATAAGTGAATGAACAAATAAATATATGAATAAATAATGAATGAATAAAAAGGGGGGGGGGATAAAAGTGCTCAAATAAGCCGAGAAACCAACCTGGTTCCACCACTGAAACGCCTGTGCAAAAAATAACTTAACTATCTGCTCAGTGTCAGAACTGGTTGAACACCCAATAATTTCTAGTGGGCCAGAACCCACGCTCCTAATATGACACAACACGTACTCAACTTAACCAAGACCTTTTTTTTGTCCTGCTCCTTAGCCTCTTCGACCTCCTAATCTTTTCTCCTCTTCTTCCTCTTCCATTTTCTACCTACTCCTCCACCTCTTTTTCCCTCCTCCCTCCTCTCACCTCCTACCTCTCTTCTACTGCACCTACGCATTCTCAGAGAAAGTCGGGTGAATGCCCTAAAGGTTAATTGGTGGGGAAGGTGGAAAGAGACCCGAAGTCCAAGTGTGAATTTTCTTCCAACCTCTTGGAAAAATCCATCTTGGTACTCAGATGGGGTCGGCTCCTTCACACATGCCAACGCAACTCGAGGCTAGACCTGTGAAGGCCATTGGGTTAGGGAGAAGGGGCTTGTGTCAGTGGAATCCTTAGTCTAAGCAGCTCCAAATCTCTTCCTCGACGCCTTCGTACCCCTCTTCCACCTCCTCATATTTCTTCTTTTCCTCCTCCTCTGACGCCTCATTTAACCCCACACACCCACTCTCTCTTTATCGAGAAAAATGGCTAGCCTCCTAAAGGGTTTTACCCTAGTGTCTCGGAATTGGTTAAAATTTATAAAGCAAATTAATAGTTCTATTTCAATAAGATTGATTCCTTTGGTAATTTACTGGACCAGAGTCGGGGGCGGGGGGGGGGGGAAGATCGAAGTGTGTGGATCCCGGTCTGTCGCGCGGGAGGCTGGGGTTCGATTCGCACACGGGGAGGCGTCCTTGCATTTCGCAAAAGCCCACCCAATGGGCTCCTTCTCTCTCTTCGCCGCTTCATCTCAGGGTGGCCAAAGTCCCTCCAAACTCAACAGAAACCTTTGTGGCGTTGGATACCGCTAAGAGCCACCTTTGGCATCTTCTCATGGGTTCGCTAAATGCAAGCCTCTTGGAAGTGTCCTGTGTCTCACCCGAAATCGTTCACTCGCTGGCGCCCCTCTAGTCTCAGATAGCCAAAGGCAATCTCTATTGCATATTTGTTGTACCCCAGGCCTATGACTCTCAATCTTGCCCCATTAATGCCTCACATTCGACGCAAAAGGAAACACCCGCAAGAGTCAGGGCTCTGTGCCTGACCTGCCCGGGGGGAGCCTGTGGGCCCCTCACAGCAGCCCTACTCCAGCAGGAGAAAAGTGTGGCGCTGCCAAAGTCCAGCGCCGCAGCCCTTGGCTCCGAGGATCTCCCACGCAAATGCCCAATTTACAAGCACACGCGCTCTATCATGCAAGTTGCGCCTACCCTACCTCCTCAGACACTCAGTCCAGTTGCTCACGCGAACACTAGTGGACAAAACGTAACCAGAACCGGGCGCAAGAGAACTCCGTAGCAGGGATGAGGGGAAGGTTAATAGGGCGCGGGCAGGGCTGTGGAGGATTGGAGCGGGGCACTCGGGAGGCAAGAGCTGTGGCCACCAAATCCAGCAAATATCACGGGCTGGTCTCGGGGCGGTCCTGGGCTTTGGCCCGCAACAAAACAGACCTCGTATGGGCTCTGTCCCTGGGGCGAATTATTGCTTCATACCCCCCTGCACCCGAACCTCATCGTAAGCTTCGCTGCAGGCGAGGAGCGTGCCGTGCTCTTTGCCAAAACCACACCACTGGTTTTTCTATAGTCATTAACCCGCATACTCTGCTGCACCCGAGAAACGCTGGTGGGTATGGTACATAACTGTAACCCGGAACTAGGAGCAGAGGCTTGGGACAACCTGATCAGGAGAGGTGCAGTCCAAGAGCTAGTATTTTGGAGGGGATCCAGGACCTGGATCCCATCCATCAGGACATTCCTTCTAGAGACCGAGATTCACCTGAAGCCAGGCCTGTCCATCCTTAGGCATTACTGTCCATTTCCCAGCAAAATACGGACAAGAGCTCCGATGCAGAGAGACCAATCAGCAGGCTAATACATCATTGTAGGTTTGAGGTGATAAGGTCCTGCTCTGTTGCGATGGCCATGTCACTGAGAAAAGGGAATATATCGGAGAAATGTTAGGAAGGTAGAAACGATTAGACTCAACAATTATTGGCTATTAGCGGTGGAGATACTGGGGTAAGGGAAAGTGACAAGTCTGGAATGACACCTAAGTTGACAGCCTGGGAGTCTAGGACGTTGGTGGTACCCTCTCCAATCAGGGAATGGGGAGGGTGTGAGGGGGAAAGATCTCGAGATCAGTTTTGGGCACGGTGAGTTTAAGATATTTAACAGGCAGGTGGAGATGAGAGAATGGAGGCCGGGAGAGAGGTTAGTCATGTACGTCATAACCACAAAGATGATATGTGAAGTAAGGGGGGGCGGGTTGTAAAACAAGACAGGACAGTGGATTTTGGCTAAGCTCCTCAACTTTCCCGCGCCTCTTTTAAATTTGGATTTGTAGTTGCATACGCTCCAGAATGAAGACAAACAAGAAAATTTGGAGGATTTAGAGAGCAAATCTCTCACAGTTGAACACGTCCAGAACGATCGTTCCGAGGTTCAAGGCCAACCAAGCTCTTTCTGAGTTACTCCTGGCGTACTGATGGAGGGGATACTGACTAGAAAAGGAAAGAAACAGGCAGCCAGACCATAGCCAAATGGATTGTTACTTAGCCAAAGGAAGAAGCTGTGCAAAGTCACCCAGGTATCTGCAGGGACCCTGAAGAGAGAAAAGCGTGGTATAGGAACAAAAAGGTGGCTGAAGAGACCCTATGAATAAAAGGAGGGAGGGCAAGCAGGTAGCAAGGTGTGGAATGAGGAGAGGTTGGGGTCCGGGAAGGTAGAGGTTTGGAATTCGAAGAAACGAGGTTCTTTGTTCATGAGAGGTGGGGGTATTTCTGGGAATGACTAGAGTGTAGGAGAAGAGCAACGGTATAGGTCGGCGCGTTTGATAGTGACAATGGAACTGCAAGTGAGAGTAGTCCAGGGGAGAGGCCGGAAGGAGGTCCAATGGATACCTTGAGAAAAATGAGGAAGACGCGGGAGGGATGCAGAAGGTCCGTGTTATATGGAGTCAGGAACTCACTGCTGCATCCTCCCTGGTGGTCTAGTGGTTAGGATTCGGCGCTCTCACCGCCGCGGCCCGGGTTCGATTCCCGGTCAGGGAACTTTCTTTTACGCCGTTGACCACTACTCTCAAGAAGGATGTGTGCTCTTTCTGTTTTTCTCACTGCTGCCTGCGCCGGCTTTCCTTGTTCGATTGCTTCATTTCCCCTGCCAGTCTCGCCTAGTCTGGAACGAGAAAGGAAAATCAGAGAAGAGAAGCAACCAAAGCATCTCTTCTTCTCGCCCAAAGAGTTCCGCTGGTAAAATGGTGCGAGCAAAGAGAGCCCAGTGTGGAAGGCGAAGCAGCAGACAATGGGCAACTTTTGCTTGGAGCCTGGTCTTTCAGGTGCCAAGGAAGAAGGGCTTTCCCAGCCGCCCTGGAGTCCTAGAGCCAAGGACTTCTCCGGTCTCTGCCACTTAGGTGGAAGGCTTGAGGGAATTGGAGGGAAGGTGGTAAGGGACAGCGGAAGAATGGGGGGGACAGTGATTGGGGGAATGCTCGCTTTCTTCCGTCCAAAAGTTAGGAGGGCCGGGCAGACGGCAACTGCGCCAAAATCGCATTCTTGCATGGGCCGGGAATCGAACCCGGGCCTCCCGCGTGGCAGGCGAGAATTCTACCACTGAACCACCCATGCTAGCCACGTTGGGCCTTACTCAGAGAGGGTCTCTCATCTTCGCCGACACACAGAGACATCTGGTAGGCCATGCCCTGAACACAAAATTTGACACATCACGTGCTCGCCCTAACCTACAACCTATCCTACTTGACTTCCTCGCCCTGCTCTCTCCTAAACTTCCCTCTTCTTCCTTTTCGTCTTCCTCCTCCTGTGTACTTCTCCATCCTTCCTTCCTTCTTCCTCCTCCCCATCCTACCTCTTCTCCTCCTTTCTCTTCTACATTTTCTCTCTCCTTCTCCTCCCCCCTTGTCCTGCTTCTCTTCCTCCTAGTTCTCCTACTGCTGCTACAACACCTCCTCTAGAAAAGTCCTATCATTGCCTTGAAAGTAAGCATCTGAAGCTATAATGCTGGGATGTTTCAAAAGGGCCGCTGTCCACTGGTACGTTTCTCTTCCAATTCACCTCTGGCAAAAGCCCGGTGTGGTCCTCAGGAGGACCACTGTTCCTCTACACACCCTTCATTCACACGTATGCATGTGGAGGCCTGGTCCATGGAGGCCAGTTATTTGGGGAAAACGGGTGAATGTCCGTGGATTTGGGGGCCTGGGCAAGTCATCCTGTCTTCCTCGGGTAGTGCTCAGTCAGCGAAGGGAGCAGAGGAGAAGGCAAAAGACTGATGTCAGGAGTGGGATTCGAACCCACGCCTCCAGGGGAGACTGCGACCTGAACGCAGCGCCTTAGACCGCTCGGCCATCCTGACGCGACTGCAAGTTGTTCCCTCCCTCCCATCTAATGGCAACAGTCGCAATACACCCACAGGTCCAGACTTTCTGGTCCAGTTCAACCAGCTCCTTCAGGGCACCCTAACCTTTCCCTCTGGCACCAGCACTGCCTAAGAAAGTCCACCTGTCCAGAACCTTCCTTCCAAGCAAGGTGCATGCCTTCCTGTCCGCCTCTCCATGCCAACACCTGCAGCCTCCTGCTGGGCCCAAAGACCCGAACCACAAAAGAACACCCTCACCTGACCTGACCTGACCCTTCGTGCGCCTTGGGTTCACCGAATTGCAGCTGCCCTGAGCTTCTCCAACTGCTTCCCCGACACGTGTGCACCTGTCTCTTTGGGGAACACACGTAGCTCAGCCCCGAGATCATTCTTCTAGGGCCTTCCTTCTTCCAAGTAGCAGGTCCACAGCTGCTGCTTGGAACCAAGGAGTGGTCCTCCAGACGCTGGAACTGGGGATACACGTGGAAAGGTGCTCAGAGAAGTGGGAAAATGGAGACCTGCTCTTATGCCACGTCCAAGTCTCCTGGGGAGAACCCAACTTCGCCTGATACACATTTCCAAATTAGGAGAGACTCTTTGGAGGCTCCGGCTAGGTATGACCAGGACTCCTTGGGGAATTGTGCAAGCATCATGTCCACTGTGAAGCAAAATTAGACTCAGAAGGGCCTAGAAGGTTGGAGAGGATTTCCACCTGTGGGTCGAGTGCTGGCAGAGACCATTCCCAAATGAATGGAGCTCTTACGGGTAAGGATAGGGTTGGCAGGGGACAGGTTCCAGATCAACATTGCAGGGAAAGTGAAAATTGTCCAAGAGGGAAGTGACTGGCCCAAAAGAGCAGCGGATGCGATTCCTGAGCAATCAGCTGCTCTCCCTTCTGGCCCCGACACCCACCTGCCCATAGTCCACCAACTTCCAGGCGTAGCTCCCTCACAGCACAGTTCTGTCTCAAACACATGTACTTACCCACCGCCTTGGATGCCCTCCTACTCCTGGGGTATCCCCTCCTTCTCATCTCCCTTTCCCTATTTCGGTTCCCCTAGAGTAACCGCCAGTCTGCTAGAGGGTATCATGGAAGGAACACGGTTTTACCCTAGTATCTTTGAACGTGGTTGATTTTTTAAGGACATGGTTCTATTTGAGTACCATTGGATTTCATTTTACGCCTTCAAAAACGTTATCCTTAGAAGAAGTCCATAGACTGCTGGAGACTTAGGCACAGCTGAAGTTGAAGAATTTCTTGTTTTGGAAGTCAGCCTCTTTTCATTCTGGAAAGGGACGGAAGTCCTGGAAGACAATGGACGAAAGGTATGTTGGCTGCGGAGATAGCTTTTCGGACGCACGGAAATTACGAGTGTGGTTTGAGTCACGCAGGCAGAAGAGATAGAAGGGAAGGAGGAAAGGTTCTTTGTATTTTGTCAGAATAGGAAGTTGAGGGACGTAGAAAGCCTCTGAGCTGCCTGAGGCTGCAAGTGTAATAGGCTTGTGACTTTCCTCGTTAGTGTAGTGGGCAGTATCCCTGCCTGTCATGGCGGAGGCTGGGGTTCGATTCGCCGACGAGGAGGTGTCTGTATGTTTTGCACAAGCCACCCACCTAGCTCTTTCTCTCTCCTCACCACTCACCTCAAGGCGTCCAAAATCTCTCCAGACTCAAAAGAAACCTTTATGGCGTTAGAAGGCCAAGAGCTACTCTAGGATATTCTCAGGGATTTGATTTAAAAAAAAAAAATAAGTCTTAATCACTGAATGGGCTCTGCCTCGGTCAAACTGAGACCTGTTCAAGACCTTAGCTTGAAAAGGCCAAGGACCCCCCCCCCACTGCATCCTGAGCTACCCCAAGTTGTCCTGATCTGTATCTGGCCACTGCACCCAAATGGCTCTGGAGGAGAAAGTACGGCTGGTGACTTTACACAACTCGCCCTCTCTTAAATCCAGTTCACTTGCATGTCACGGCATTACCTCCCTGATATCATAGTCCTCTTCCAGACTGATGGACAGACAGCAGCAGCGGCTCGCCAAAAGCAAGCTTCTTGGAAGCTTGATAGTTCACTCGCGTGCCCTCCTCCAGTCTTGGGTAACCATGGACATCTCCATCTCATATTCGTTGTAGCCCAGGCCAATGGGTCTCCCTCTATCGCCGTTGATCTCTCGTCTCCGACCCAAAAGGAAGCACCCGCAAGAGTTAGGGCACTGTGCCTGACCTCCCCAGGGGAAGCCTGTGGGCCCCTCACAGCAGTCCTGTTTCAGCAAGAGAAAGATATGGCGCTGCCAACGTCCAGCGTCCCAACATCTGGCTCGGAGGATCTTGGACCCAAATCCCCAATTTGCAAGCTCACGCGCTCTGTCATGCAGGTTGCGCCTACCCTACCTCCTCAGACACTCAGTCCAGTTGCTCACGCAAACAAGAGTGGACACAACATAACAGAACCGGGCTCAGGAGAAATCCGTAGCAGGAGTGACGGAGGGTTAAGAGGGCGCGGGCAGGACGCTGGAGGATTGGAGCGGGGCACTCGAGAGGCAAGAGCTGTGGCAACCAAATCCAGCAAATATCACGGACTGGTCCCGGGGCGGTCGTTGGCTTTGGCCCGCAACAAAACAGACCTCCTGTGGGCTCAGTCCCTGGGGCGTATTCTTGCTTTATACGCCGCAGCCCCTGGACCGCACCTTAAGGTTCCCTGCAGGCAAAGTGCGTGCGGTTCTCTTTGCCAAAACCACACCACTGGTTTGGCTATAATCATTAACCCGCGTGCTCTGCTGCAGCCGAGAAACGCTGGCGGGTATCGTACTAGGAGCAGAGACTTGAGACAACCTGACAGTAAGGGGTGTATCTGAGCTGGGGCAGCAACAGGTTGCCAGAAGTGGCAAGAACCACGTAGGGGCTGAAGGCTGCGGGCAAGGAGAGGTGCTGCCAAGCAGCCAAAAGGAGTTCTGGGCTGGTCTCGGTTCATGTGTGAAGCGAACCAGCTGACAGGCGAGTAGAGCTGCTGGCCGAACTCTTGTGCTGGCCCCAACCAGAGGAGCTGCCTGGGCTCTCACTGGGCCCTGGTTGAGGAAGTCGCTCAGAATGTCGACGTCGAGGTATAGTGGTGAGCATAACTGCTATCCAAGCAATAGACTCAAGTCAATTCCAGGCCCATGCAACCTTTAACACCTTCCCCTTCTCTTAGCATGAGACTGACCCTCTCCAATAAGGGAAAGAGGAGGGTGTGAGGGGGAAAGACCAAGATATCTGTTTTGGGCATGGCGAGTTTAAGATGTGTAAAAGGCAGGTGAAGATGAGAGATACATGAAGTAAGGCCGTGGGGTGAGGGTGTTATAAAATGAGGCAGGACAGTGGATTTTGCCTAAGCTCCTCAACTTCCCAGCCCCCCTTTATATTTAGAATTGTAGTTACATACGCTCCAAAAACGAAGACAGGCAAGAAAATTTGGAAAATTTAGAGAATGAATCTCTCAGAGTTGAGCACGTCCAGAACCGTCGTTCCGGAGCTTCTAATTCGTATTGTGCAGGTTCTTTGTTCATGAGAGGTGAGGGGTATTTCTGGGAATGACTAGAGTGTAGGAGAAGAGCAACGGTATAGGTCGGCGCGTTTGATAGTGACAATGGAACTGCAAGTGAGAGTAGTCCAGGGGAGAGGCCGGAAGGAGGTCCAATGGATTCCTTGAGAAAAATGAGGAAGACGCGGGAGGGATGCAGAAGGTCCGTGTTATATGGAGTCAGGAACTCACTGCTGCACCCTCCCTGGTGGTCTAGTGGTTAGGATTCGGCGCTCTCACCGCCGCGGCCCGGGTTCGATTCCCGGTCAGGGAACTTTCTTTTACGCCGTTGACCACTACTCTCAAGAAGGATGTGTGCTCTTTCTGTTTTTCTCACTGCTGCCTGCGCCGGCTTTCCTTGTTCGATTGCTTCATTTCCCCTGCCAGTCTCGCCTAGTCTGGAACGAGAAAGGAAAATCAGAGAAGAGAAGCAACCAAAGCATCTCTTCTTCTCGCCCAAAGAGTTCCGCTGGTAAAATGGTGCGAGCAAAGAGAGCCCAGTGTGGAAGGCGAAGCAGCAGACAATGGGCAACTTTTGCTTGGAGCCTGGTCTTTCAGGTGCCAAGGAAGAAGGGCTTTCCCAGCCGCCCTGGAGTCCTAGAGCCAAGGACTTCTCCGGTCTCTGCCACTTAGGTGGAAGGCTTGAGGGAATTGGAGGGAAGGTGGTAAGGGACAGCGGAAGAATGGGGGGGACAGTGATTGGGGGGAATGCTCGCTTTCTTCTGTCCAAAAGTTAGGAGGGCCGGGCAGACAGCAATTGCGCCAAAATCGCATTCTTGCATGGGCCGGGAATCGAACCCGGGCCTCCCGCGTGGCAGGCGAGAATTCTACCACTGAACCACCCATGCTAGCCACGTTGGGCCTTACTCAGAGAGTCTCTCATCTTCGCCGACACACAGAGACATCTGGTAGGCCATGCCCTGAACACAAAATTTGACACATCACGTGCTCGCCCTAACCTACAACCTATCCTTTGACTTCCTCGCCCTCCTCTCTCCAAACTTCCCTCTTCTTCCTTTTCGTCTTCCTTCTCCTACGTACTTCCCCATTCTCTTTTTCTTCCTCCTCCTCCTCCTCTGCATTCTCTTTCTCCTTCTCCTCCCCCCTCCTCCTGCTTCTCTTCCTCCTGGTTCTCCTACTGCTGCTACAACACCTCCTCTAGAAAAGTCCTATCATTGCCTTGAAAGTAAGCATCTGAAAACTATAATGCTGGGAAGTTTCAAAAGGGCCGCTGTCCACTGGTACGTTTCTCTTCCAATTCACCTCTGGCAAAAGCCCGGTGTGGTCCTCAGGAGGACCACTGTTCCTCTACACACCCTTCATTCACACGTATGCATGTGGAGGCCTGGTCCATGGAGGCCAGTTATTTGGGGAGAACGGGTGAATGTCCGTGGATTTGGGGGCCTGGGCAAGTCATCCTGTCTTCCTCGGGTAGTACTCAGTCAGCGAAGGGAGCAGAGGAGAAGGCAAAAGACTGATGTCAGGAGTGGGATTCGAACCCACGCCTCCAGGGGAGACTGCGACCTGAACGCAGCGCCTTAGACCGCTCGGCCATCCTGACGCGGCACTATGGTTTTCCCTCCCTTCATTCTGGTGACAATAATCGCAACATAATCGCAGGGTCTGACCTTCTGGTTCAGCTTATTCATCTCCTTCCACGCTCTCTAACCTCTCCCTCTGGCACCAGCACCGTCTAAGAAAGTCCAACCTGTCCTTCAAAGCGCGCTGAGCGCTTTCCGGCCCTCCTCTCTGAGCCAACACGTACACCTTCTCGCCGGGCCCAAAGACCCACACCACAACAAAACTCCCTCACCTGACCCGACCCGACCCGACCCCTCCTGCGCCTTGGGTTCACGGAATTGCCGCTGCCCTGACCTTCTCTACACCTCTGCCCCCGCCTCTTAGAGAAACACACGCAGCTCAGCCCCGACACCATTCTTCTAGGGCCATCTTCCTTCCAAGAAGCAGGTCCGCAACTGCTGCTGGGAACCAAGCAGTGGTCCTCCCGACACCGGAGCTGGGGATACAAGTGGAGAGTGGCTCAGAGAAAGGGAAAAAAACATGAAGACTTGCTCTAACGCCGAGTCCAGTCTCCCGGAGAAAACCAGACTTCTCCTGAAACACATTTCGAAAGCCAGAGGTCCATTTGTGGACCCGCGGGCTAGGTGTGACCTGGGCACACCTGGGAATGGTTACTAAGTGTCAGTTTGACTGTGAGGGCTGTGAGGCAAAGCTCAGACTCGGAGGGGCCTAGAAGCTCTGAGGGGATTTCTTCCGGTGGATGGCGTGTTGGGGGAGACCATTCCAAAAAAGTGGGAGGCTGACGGTCAACCCCATCAACATTGCATCGAAGGTGAAAATTGTCCAAGAGGGAAGGGACTTGCTTTAAGGAGCAGCGGATGCGGTTCCTGTGCAATCATCTGCTCTCCTTTCTGGCCCCACCACCCACCTGCCACATCTCCTCACCCACCGCCTTGGATGCCCTCCTTCTCCTGGGGTATCCCCTCCTTCTACTCTCCCTTTCCCCATTTCAGCTCCCCTAGAGACTCCCTCTTGATCAATAGTAACCGCCAATCTCCTAGAGGGTATCATGAAAGGAAGACAGTTTTACCCTAGCATCCTTGAACGTGGTTAATTTTTTTTAAAGCATAGTTCCATTTCAGTACCATTCGTTTGGCTGGAAATTTATTAAGTTCATTTTACTCATTCCAAAACGTTATCCTTAAAAGAAGTCTAAAAGAAGTCTTAAAAGAAGTGCTTCAACTTATGCACAGTTGAAGTTGAAGAATTTTTTGTTTTAATAATTGTTAAAACATCAGTTGCTCATGGGTAGGCCAAGCTAATATAATAAAAAATGATAATTCTCCCTAAGCTAATTTACTTATTCAGTGCCATACTAATCAAACTATCAAAAAAATATTTTATAGTTAGAAAAAATAATAACAAGATTCATTTGAAAGAACAAAAGGTCCAGAATATCAAGGGAACCAATGAAAAGAAATGCAGGGGAAGGTGGCCTAGCCATTCCAAATCTTAAATTGTATTATAAGGCAGCAATCCTCAGAACTGCTTGGTACTGGTTAAGAAATAGAGGGGTGGGTCAGTGGAATAGGTTAAATATGCAAGACACAGTGATCAATGACTATAGTAATCTATTATTTGATAAACCCAAAGACCCCAGCTTCTGGGATAAGAACCCACTCTTTGAAAAAAAAAACTGCTGAGAAAATTGGAAAAGAGTATGGCAGAAACTAGGCATAGACCCAAATCTCACACCATATACCAAAATAAAGTCAAAATGGGTTCAGAACTTAGATATAAAGGCTGATACTACAAGTAAACTTTGGGAGAGCAAGGAATAGTTTATTATCAGATCTACGGAGAACAGAAGAATTCATGACCAAACAGGAGACAGAGAACATTATGAAAAGCAAAATGGATAACTTTGATTACATTAAATTGAAAAGATTTTGCACAAACAAAGCCAATGCAAGTAAGATGAGAAGGAAGGTAGAAAATTGGGAAAGAATTTTTACAACCAGTCTCTCTGATAAGGGCCTCATTTCTAAAATACATAGAGAATTAAGTCAAATTTATAAGAATACAAGTCATTCCTCAATTGATAAGTGGTCAAAGGATATGAACAGAAAGTTCTCAGATGAAGAAATTAAAGCCATCTATAGTCACATGAAAAAAAATGCTCTAAATCATTGATTAGAGAAATGCAAATCAAAACAACTCTGAGGTACCACATCACACCTATCAGATTGGCCAATGTGACAAAACAGGAAAATGATAAATCTTGGAGAACATGTGGGAAAATTGGAACACTAATTCATTGTTGGTGGAGTTGTGAAATGACCCAACCATTATAGAGAACAATTTGGAACTATGCCCAAAGGGCTATAAAAATGTGTATACCCTTTGATCCAGCAATAGAACTTCTAGGGCTATATCCCAAAGAGATCACACAAATGGGAAAAGGACGCACATGTACAAAAATATTCATAGCAGTTCTTTTTGTGGTGGCAAAGAATTGGAAATTGAGAGGATGCCCATCAATTGGGGAATGGCTGAGCAAGTTGTGGTATATGAATGTAATGGAATACTATTGTGCTATAAGAAATGATGAGCAGGCTGACTTCAGAAAAATCTGGAAAGACTTGCATGGATTGATGCTGAGTGAAGCGAGCAGAACCAAGAGAACATTATACACAATAACAGCCACGTTGTGTGATGACTAATCTCGATAAACTTAACCCTTCCAGCAATACAGGGATCTAAGACATCTCCAAAAGCCTCGTGATGGAAAATGCTATCCACATCCAAAGAAGAACTATGGAATTTGAATGCAGATCGAAGCATAGTATTTACTATTTTTTTCTCCCTTCTTTTGAGTTTTGTTTCCTCTTTCTGGTGATCCCTCCTATTGGTTCTAATTCTTACTCACAACATCACTAATGTGAAAATATGTCTAATAGGAATCTATATGTATAGCCTATATCAGATTGTGCGCTGTCTTGGGAGGGTGATGGGGAAGAAGGGGGAGAAAAATTTTAAACTCAAAAGCATATGGAAGTGATTGTTGATAAATCAAAATAAATTAATTAATAAAAGAAAGAATTTCTTGTTTTGGAAATCAGCCTCTTTTCATTCTGGAAAAGGACCAACGTCCTGGAGGACAATGGACAGAAAGTATATTGGCTGTGGAGATAGCTTTCGGGACGCATAGAAAGTTTGAGAGTGGTTTGAGTCAGGCAGGCAGAAGAGGAAGGATAGAAGGAAGGGTTCTTTGTGTTTTGTTAAAATCGGAATTAAAAAGCCTCAAAGCAAAGACTGGTAAGGAACAACAAAGTGTGCGCTCAGAGTTGCTTGAGGTTACAAGTGGGAAAGATCCATAACTTTCCTCGTTAGTATAGTGGTCAGTATCCCTGCCTGTCACTTGGGAGGGAGCCCGGGGTTCTATTCCACGACGGGGAGGTGCTTATACATTTTGCACAAGCCACCCACTTAGCTCTTTCTCTCTCCCTACCGATTCGCCTCGGGGCTTCTAAAGTCTCTCTCTCTCTTTATGGCATTACATGGCCAAGAGCTACCTTCAGGATATTCTCAGGGGCTCGCCAAAAGCTCCAGTCTCAGGTAACCCAGGGCATTTCTGTCATATTCTTTGTAGCCGATGCTGATAGTTCTCCCTCTTGAGTTATGGATCCATCACCTCCAACCTAAAAGGAAATACCAACAAGAGTTAGGACTCTGTGCCTGACCTCCCCAGGGAAAGCCTATGTGCCTCTCCCAGAAGTACTGCTCCAACAAGAGAAGGATATGCAGCTGTCAACGTTCAGTGCCCCAGCCCCTGGCCCAAGGATTTCCAATCCAAATGCCCACTTTACAACCACATGGGCTCTGGCCTGAAGGTTGTGCCTACTCTACCTCCCCCAACATTCAATCCTATTCATGCAAACACAAGTGGACACAACATAACCAGGACACAGGTTTGAGACAACTCTTGTTCTTGTGGTGTAAGGTATGGGCAGAGAATACTGGTACCTCTGGTGTAAGGGCTGCCCAGCCCTTTTTCAGGGCTGCTTTCCACCTTTGGTGTCCACCTGTTCCACCCAACTCTCACCTGTGGCTCCAAGAAGACGTAGCAAGCCCTCTGGCCACACACTGTTAAACCTTTTGGCTGACAGGCTAAACCTGGTTGAGGGTAACCAAGGAGTCTCAAACCCATCAGTGTGTTAGGGAGGTATCTACCCCAACCCTGTGAAGACTTCCTCTGGTGGAATGGGTGGATGAGAACAATTTGTTCCAATGTCAGTGAGGCAGCTGAAGACTCTTATCATCAATTTGCCAAAAGAGGACAACTTTATAATTCTGTGTGACTTTAATGTTAGAGTAGGCTCAGAATACCAGACACAGCAGGGAGTCCTAGGGAGGAATGGAGTTGGAAACAGCAACAGCAACAGTCACTTAGTACTGAAGACTTGTGCATCTCAGGGCCTTCTAATCACCAACCCTGTCTTCTGTTTACCTAAAAGGCAATAAAACTTCGTGGACACACACTCAAAGCAAACATTGGAGTTTAATAGACTATGTGATTGAAAGAAGAAGAGACAGACAGGATGTGAGAGTGAGGAAGGCAATGTGTGGTAAAGAGTGCTGGACTAATTATAGAATCATCCTCTCCAAGCTAAATGTTCGAATTCAACAAAAGTGGTGGCCCCAAGACAAAATAACTACCAGAAGAATTAATGTTAACAGATTAGAGCTCTTCTTTGAGTGGGAGCAGTTTGTTGCTAACTTGGAGGGAAAGTTGAGCCAACACACAGTTGGCAACAGTGGAACAGAAAATTTGGTGTACAGCACTGCATTTGCTCATCTGGGTCAGAACACTGGAAGACATAAAGACTAGTTTGACACAAATGATGGGGATATTCAGAAGCTGCTAAATGAAAAGAACAAAAACTCCACAGAGTTTACCAGCAGGATAGTTCGTCCATTTCTAAGAAGGCAACATTCAGTTCTATCAAGAGCAAAGTACAAGCAAAGCTTAGAGTGATACAGGATTCTTAGCTCAGTAAGAAGGCAAATGAAATTCCATTTTAAGCTAATAGTAAAAATCCAAAACTCTTTTATGATACTCTGAAGGCTATTTACGGGCCAAACAAGACAAAGAGAACACAATTTCTGAAGCCAATGACTGTTTACCTCAGGTTGAAGTCAACTCCTCCCTAGGTGAAGTTCCAGCTGAAGAAGAGGTCTTGAATGCTGTTAGGCTCATTTCCTGTGGCAAAGACCTGGTGCTGATTCTATTCCCACTGAGATTTACAAGGGGGGGGGTCCATTACTCATACAAAAACTGGCAGAAATTTTCTGGGTTATATGGCAAAAGGAGATTATCCCCCAAGAGTTCAAGATGCTTCCATTTTCTATTTCTACAAAGGTAAAGGAAATAGATTATTTTGTGATAGTGGGGGTGGGGGGGTGGGGGGGTTCTTTCTCTCTTAGTCATTGCTGGCAAGATTCTTGCCAGAGTCATCCTCAATAGGCTGACCCTTTACCTGGAAGATAATCATCTAAGTGGGAGCTAGTGTGGCTTCAGAAAGGGCTGAGGAATGGTTCATTTGAACAGTGCTTGCTGTGGGACAACTACAGGAGAAATGCCAGGAGCAGAACAGAGGTCTGTACACAATGTTTGTAGATCTGAACAAGGCTTTTGATACTTTCAGTCAGGAAGGATTATGGAAAATACGTCAAAATTTGGTTGCCCGGAGTTCATCAGCATTGTACATCAATTTCATGAAAGCATGCTTGCCGGTGTTCTGGATAATCGGTGATGCTCTCCCAATTTCCCGGTCACCAATGAAGTAAACAAGGCTGTATGCTGGCTTGCATTCTTTTTAGCATGATATTTTCAGCCATGTTGTTGATTGCCTTCAAGGAGGACTAACACCACATCAAGGTCAGCTACTGCACTAATGGTAAATTCCACAATTTGAAAAGGCTACAGCCAAGACCAAAATGGAGGGAGTGTTGGTGCATGATTTTTTTTTGTTTGCAGATGATTGTGCTCTCAGTGCAGCCTCTGAAGCTGAGATGCAACGAAGTATGGATCTATTATCTGCTGCTTGTGCTAATTTTGGCCTAACAATTAACAGCAAGAAAATATAGGTGCTCCATCAGTCAACACCACACCATCCATAAGTGGAACCATCAGTTACAACAAATGGAGAAAATTTGAATACTCTGGATAAGTTCACTTACCTTGGCAGTGTATTTTCTAGGGATGTCACTTTGATAATGAGGTTGACACATGCATTGCCAGAGCTAGCTTAGTGTTTGGAAGGCTGCGAAGGCAGTGTGGGAGAGAAGAGGCATTGGATTGACTAACAAACTGAAGATCTGCAGAGCCGTTGTACTTACCTCATTATTGTGTGCCTGTTAAACATGGACAGGAAACTGAATTGCTTCTATTGAATTGTCTTAGGAAGATTCTGAAGATCATCTGGCAGGATAAGATACCAGACACTGAGATCCTTTCTTCAACTTAATGGTCAAGTGTTCAAACTTTACTGCAGAAAGCTCAATTCCAATGTGCTGGCCATGTTGTTCCAATGCCAAACATCTACTTGCCGAAAAGACTATTTTATGGAGAACTCACACAGACCAAGTGCTCACATGTCGGTTAGAAAGGCAATACAAGGACACTCTCAAGGTCTTAACTTTGGAATTGATTGTGTGACATGGGAGACACTGGCACAGGACCACCCGGCATGGTGTGCCTTCATCAGAAAAGGTGCTTTGCTCTTAGAGCAAAGCAGAATTGAAGTAACTCAAAAGAAACGTGAGATGCATGAATTTAGAGAATCCACCCCAAATATTCACGTGGACTATTTGTGCCAGACCTGTGGTGGAGCCTTCCAGTCTGATCAGCCACAGTCAGACACACTGTAACTTGATTCTAGCGTAGTAATGTCATTTTGGTCCTCTTTGAGAACGAAGGACAACAATGAAGACCACAACATCCCCAGACATTAGGTCCTACTCACACAAAAACACGAGTGGATAAAACATAACCAGAACCCGGGCACAAGAGAACTCTGTGGCAGAGGTGAGGGAAGGGATTCGAGGGCACAAGCAGTGCAGTGGAGGATTGGAGGGGGGCACTTGGGAGGCAAGAGCTGTGGCAACCAAATCCAGCAAAGGTCCTGGGCTGGTCTCGGCCTTGGCCTTGGCCTTGGGCCTGGCCTTGGCTCACAACAAAAGAGATCTTGAGTGCACTCTGTCCCTGAGGCGTGTTCTTGATTCTTAAACCCTCTGACCACACCAAAAGCTGGCGTGGTCACTAGCATGGCCTGTGGGGGAGATTTCTGCTGAGCTCTCTTTTTGACAGCACACCCCTGGCTTTGGTGACAGCATTGGCCCACATTCTCTGCTGCCTTCCGGCATGGTTCAGAGTGGTAGCCAGAAGCTGTGTGGAGCTTTGGGACAACTTGACTGCAAGAGATGTAGCTGAGCTGGGGGAGCAACAGGCTGCCAAAAGTAGCAGGAGCCATGTGGGTTCTGAAGGCTTCGGGGAAGGAGAGAGGCTGCCAAGGAGCCAAAAGGGTTCTGGGCTGGCCTCTGGTTAGTTTGTGGAGTGAACCAGCTGGCGAGCAATACAGCTTACAGCCAGACACTTATGCCACAGCTGGCGGATCAGCAGAGGAACTGCTGGGTCTCTCGCTGGGCCTTGGCAGAGGAAGACATGCAGAATGTCAGCGTTGGTGGTATAGTGGTGAGCATAGCTGCCGTCTAAGCAGTTGACCTGGATTTGATTCGCTGCTAACGCAACATCTTACATGGCCTTCTTCTCTTGCCACGCTGCTGACGCCTACACAGAGGTATGAAGACTCTTTTCCTGCTCCAGCCCACTACCACACTTCTCTCTTCATTTTCCACCTCCTTGGAGCCCTGAGCATGTTCCTCAACCCGGATGCACAAGTGAGCTTCTATATCTCTCCTCCGACATCCACTGCATGTTTCACGTTGTCTGGTTGTATGCTGGATCTCGAGCCCCAAATTCCACCGCACTTCACTTCACATCGATCAAACGACAATGGAGTGCCTAGTATGGGCAAAATAAGGTCTTTTCTCAGTCACGTCCTACTCTTTTTGGGATTTTCTTGGCAAAGATACTAGAGTGGTTTGTCATTTCCTTCTCCGACATATGGCCCTGGAGGGCTGCATCTTTGGGAGACAAACAGGAAAGAGACTCTGACTACGAACGTCATAAGAGCTATTATTCTGTAGGGGATCAAGGATCTGGATCTCACCCACCAGGACATTCTTTCCAAAGATGGCGATCCAACGAAGCCTGCCCTGCCCATCCTTTGGCATTCCTGTCCATCTCCTCCAGTAAAATTTGGACGGGGACTCTGATGCAGAGAGACCAGCCAGAGCATTTAGGGGAATGACTAGAGTGTAGGAGAGGAGCAGTAGTATATGTCGGAGTGGTTGGTAGTGACAGTGGAATTGCAAGTGATAGAGTCCAGAGGAGAGGCTAGAAGTCTCTTCAGAGACTCTTCAGGTCTTCAGAGGAGACTAAGGAAGACGTGAAAACGATGCGGAAGGCACTGGCCTTCTGTACCTCAGTACAGAAAAGGATTATGTTGTACTGAGTTAAGCGTACTGCACGGTCGCTGGTGGTCTAGTGGTTAGGATTCGGCGCTCTCACTGCCGTGGCCCGGCTTCGATTCCCGATTAGTGAGTGCTATCTTACATTGCCCTCCAACCGGTGACCCCGAACATCGAGGAGATCTCGCGTATTTTCCTGTTCTGCCGTCTGTCCCTTAAAGCAAATTGCCGCCGTGCCCTGCTCCCTTGCTCAATTGATTCATTTCTCCTGGCCATTTCGCCTAGTACCAAGTGAGAAATGAAAACAGAGTAATGAAGCGCAAATCCCAAACATCTCTTCAGTCCATCCAAACCACCTGGCTGGCAAACTAGTGTGGGCAATGCAGGGGCGAGGCCAGAGGCAGAAGCCCAGCGTGGAAGATGGGGCAGAACAGTAGTCAACAAAATATTTTGCTGGGGGCCTTGTGCTTTAGATATCCAGGAAGGAGGGCTTTCGCCGCTGTCCGTGAGTCCGAGAGCCGCGGGTTTCTCGGATCTTCGGAAGGTAAACTCATAAAGGCTGGCGAGAGAAGGTTCAGACAATGGTCTTGAAAAGGAAAGATACTTCTTCCTAGAGATAAAAGCGTTCTGCTGGCAGCTGGTCCAAAAGGCACGTAGGTAGACGATTTCAGAGAGCGCGCTTGTGCTAAAACCGAAACTTTGCATGGGCCGGGAATCGAACCCGGGCCTCCCGCGTGGCAGGCGAGAATTCTACCACTGAACCACCCATGCTAGCCACGTTGGGCCTTACTCAGAGAAGTCTCTCATCTTCGCCGACACACAGAGACATCTGGTAGGCCATGCCCTGAACACAAAATTTGACACATCACGTGCTCGCCCTAACCTACAACCTATCCTACTTGACTTCCTCGCCCTCCTCTCTCCAAACTTCCCTCTTCTTCCTTTTCGTCTTCCTTCTCCTACGTACTTCCCCATTCTCTTTTTCTTCCTCCTCCTCCTCCTCTGCATTCTCTTTCTCCTTCTCCTCCCCCCTCCTCCTGCTTCTCTTCCTCCTGGTTCTCCTACTGCTGCTACAACACCTCCTCTAGAAAAGTCCTATCATTGCCTTGAAAGTAAGCATCTGAAAACTATAATGCTGGGAAGTTTCAAAAGGGCCGCTGTCCACTGGTACGTTTCTCTTCCAATTCACCTCTGGCAAAAGCCCGGTGTGGTCCTCAGGAGGACCACTGTTCCTCTACACACCCTTCATTCACACGTATGCATGTGGAGGCCTGGTCCATGGAGGCCAGTTATTTGGGGAGAACGGGTGAATGTCCGTGGATTTGGGGCCTGGGCAAGTCATCCTGTCTTCCTCAGGTAGTGCTCAGTCAGCGAAGGGAGCAGAGGAGAAGGCAAAAGACTGGTGTCAGGAGTGGGATTCGAACCCACGCCTCTAGGGGAGACTGCGACCTGAACGCAGCGCCTTAGACCGCTCGGCCATCCTGACGCGGCACTAAAATGCCCCCTTCCTTCATTCATTCTGGCAATAATAGTTGCAACATAATCATGGGGTGCGACCTCCTGGTTCATCCCATTTATCTCCTTCCACGCGCCTTAACCTTTCCCTCTGGCACCAGCACTGCCTAAGAAAGCCCACCTGTCCAGAACCATCCTTCAACGCGCGCTGCGCGCTTTCCGGCCCTCCTCTCTGAGCCAACACATACACCTTCTCGCCGGGCCCAAAGACCCACACCACAACAAAACTCCCTCACCTGACCCGACCCAACCCCTCCTGCGCTTTGGGTTCACGGAATTGCCGCTGCCCTGACCTTCTCTACACCTCTGCCCCTGTCTCTTCGAGAAACACACGCAGCTCAGCCCTGAGACCATTCTTCTAGGGCCTTCCTTCTTCCAAGAAGCACGTCCGCAGCTGCTGTTGGGAACCAAGCAATGGTCCTCCCGACAGCGGAGTTGGGGAACAAGTGGAGAGCGGCTCAGAGAAGGGGGGGGGGGAGTAGACCTGCTGTCACGCCGAATCCAATCTCCTGGGGAAAACCAGACTTCGCCTAATTCACATTTCCATATTCGGAGAGCCTTCGTGGACGCGCCAGCTAGGCGTGACCAGGGAGGGCACACCTGAGAAAGGTTGTGCAAGTGTCATGTCGATTGTGAGGACTGTGAGGCAAAGTTCAGACTCGGAGGGGCCTAGAAGCTCTAAGGGGATTTCTTCCGGTGGATCGAGCGTTGGGGGAGGCCGTTCCCAAAAAAGTGGGGTGCTGACGAGTAAGGATAGGGTTAGCAAGGGACAGGGACCGTATCAACATTGCAGCGAAAGTGGAAAGGAGGGAAGGGAGGAGCTCAAAGGAGCAGCCCATGTGGTCCCGGAGCAAGCAGCTGCTCTCCCTTCTGGCCCCACCACCCATCTGCTCATCGTCCACCAACCTCCAGGCACAGCTCCCTCACAGCACCATTCTGTCTCAAAGACATCTCCCTACTCTCCCCCTTCCATCCCCTACCCCTCCTGCGGCATCCCCTCTTTTTCCTGCCCTGTTTCCCGTTTCGCCTCCCCCAGAGGTTCGCTCTTTGGCCTATATTATAGTAACTGCTAGTCTTCTAGAGGGTATCCTGAAAGGAAGAAGGCTTTACTCAAGTATCTTTGAACGTGGTTAATTTAAAAAAAACATATTGAAAGCCCTATTCCTACTACAATACCATTGGTTTCGTTGGTAATTTATTGGATATCATTTTATGCATTCAAAAACGTTCTCCTGAGGAGTCCGTAGATTGCTGGAGACTTTCAGAGAGATCAAAGACACAGACGTACAGACACATTAACGCACATGCTAAATTTAGGACTTTCTTCTTTTGGAAATCAGTCTCTTTGATTCCAGAAAAGGACGGAAGTCCTGTAGAACAATAGACTAAAGATATCTTGGCTGCGGAGATAGCTTCTGGGCTGGACCGAGAGCGCAAGAATGATTTGAGTTTGGGAAGTAGTAGAGGTAAGGAAGAAGGAAGGTGTGCTCGGAACTACTTGAATCTCCAAATGTAAACAACGTACAACTTTCCTTGTTAGTATAGTGGTCAGTATTCCCGCCTGTCACGTGGGAGGCCGGTGTTCGATTTTCGGACGGGGAGCTGTCCATGCGTTTTGCACAAACCACTCACCTTGCTCTTTCTTTCTCCTGGCCCACTCACCTCAGGGTGAGAAGCCTTTGTGGTGTTAGACGGCCAAGAGCTTTGGCATCTTCTCAGGGGCTCGCCAAAATCAAACTTCTTGGAAGCTTCCTATATCTCACCCGAAATCGTTCACTCGCGGGCCCCCTCCAGTCTGAGGTAGCCAAGGGCATCTCTATCTCATATTTGTTGTAGCCGAGACCGATGAGTCTCCCTCTTGCGCCATTAATGCCTCGCCTCCGACCCAAAAGGAAGCACCACCAAGAGTCAGCGCTTTGTGCCAGACCTCCCCGGGGGAAGCCTGTGGGCCATTCACAGCAGTCTTGCTCCAGCAGGAAAAGGATACTGGGCTGCCACCGTCGGGCGCCCCAGCTGCTGGCTCCGAGGAGCTCCGACCCCAAATTCCCAATTTACAAGCGCACGCTGTCTGGCCGGAAGGTTGCGCCTACTCTACATCCCCAGACATTCAGTCCTACTCACCCGCAAACTCGAGTAGACACAACGTAACCAGAACCCGGACGAAAGAAAACTCCTTGGCAGGGTGAAGGAAGGGCTGCGAGAGCGCAGGCAGGGCAGTTGGGGGGGGGGCCACTTGGGAAGCAAGATCTGTGGCAACCAAATCCAACAACGGTCACTGGCTGGTCTCGGGACTGTCGTCGGCTTTGGTCCACAACTAAAAAGACTTCGTGTGTGCTGTCTCCCTGGGGCATGCTCTTGCTTCATACCACCCCCACTCCGCCCTGGACCGCCCGGAAAGCCACCAGGCACTAGCCGGCCTTTGGGCGGAGTGTGTGCGGAGTCATTTTCGACAGCCCTACCACCGGCTTTGTATGGCGTTGATCCTCATTCTCTGCTACAGCAGAGAAATGCTAGCAGCTATGGACTTGGGTTGCAGAGGGAAGCTGGGAGCTGAGCTTTGGAACAACTTCACTATGAGAGATGTAGAGGATCTCGGGGCTGTCGCTGGGCCTTGGCAAGAGGAAGACACGCACGCAGAGTGTCCGCTTTGGTGACACAGTGGTGAGCATAGCTACCTTCCAAGTAGTTGACCGAAGTTCGCTTCCAGCCAACGCTACGTTGTACACTGCCCTCTTCTCTCGCCACACTGCTAACCGCTACACACAGGTACTGAAGACTTCTGCGCCGGTCCTCTACCACGCTCCTCTCTTTATTTCGCAACTCTTTGGGGCCCTCTGAGCATGTTTCCCAACCTGGATGTACGAGTGAGCTTCTAACTATCTCCTTTAATATCCTCTGCATCTTTCTTGTTGTCTGGCTGGGTGCTGGATCTAGAGTCCAAATCTCCACCTCATTTCACATCAATTCAAAGACAATGGAGTGCCTAATATGTGCAAGATAAGTATATGAAAGTAGAATGGTTGGGTATTTCCTTTTCCAAGTTACGATCTTAGAAGGGTGCGTCTTTGATAGACAAATAGAAAAGAAGCCCTACCTACCCGTCATAGAAGCTTTTATTCTGGAGAGAATCAAGGATCTGGTTCCCACCCATCAGGACATTCCTTCCAAAGATGGAGATCCAACTGAATTCAGGCCTGCCCGTGATCTGGCATTCCTGTTCATCTCCTCCAGTAAAAATCTGTACAAGAGATTCTGATGCAAAGAGACCAACCAGCAGGCTAATATGTCAGTCTAGGTTTGAGGTGATGAGGTCCTGCACTAGGGTGGTGGCTATGTCACTGAGAAAAGAGGGCATATGGGAGAAATGTTGGGAAGGAGAAATGACTAGATTCAATAATTATTGGCTATTTGGGAGCAGAGGGAATTGGGGAAGGGCAAAGTGAAAAGACACCTAGATTGCCGCCTGGGAGCCTAGGACATTGGTGTCCAGTTAGGGAAAGAGGAGAGTGTGAGGAGAAAAGATAACAAGATCAGTTTTGGGCATGGTGAGTTTAAGATTCCTATGGAACTTCCTCATTGAAGATGTCTAGCAGGCAGGTGATGAGATACCGGAAGTCAGGAGAAAAGGTTAGGTGTTGTATAAGAAAATCTAGGCGTCATCTTGATGTGGATGACACTTGAAGAAAGGTGGCCTTCATTCTTGAAGGTTTTTAAAATGAGACAGGACACTGAGCTTTGTCTAAGCTCCTCACCCTAACCCACCCCTCCCCCTTTGTATTTGTAGTTGCACAAGCTCCAGAGTGAAGACAGGTGAGACAGTTTGGAAGATTTGGTGAGGGATTCTTTCACAGTTGAGCACATCCAGGAGAAGGAGATTCCCTCCTTCTGGGGCTCAGGACCAACCAAGTTCTTTCTGAGTTACTCCTGGCATGCTAATGGAACTGCTACTGACTAGAAAAGAAAAGAAACACGCAGCCAGACCATAGCCAAATGGATTGTTACTTAGCCAAAGGAAGAAGCTGTGCAAAGTCATCCAGACCCTGAGGAGAGAAAAAAAAGCATGGCACAGTGACAAAGGGGTAGCTAAAGAGACCCTATGAATAAAAGGAGGAAGTTTGGCAGGTGGCAATGTGTGGAATGAGGAGAGGTTGGGGTCCAGGAAAAGTAGGGTAGGTAAAAGTTTGGGATCCGAATTCTTATTGTGTAGGTTCTTAGTTCAGGTGAGGTAAGGCAGTGGTAGTATTAAGCTAAAAATATGGTAAATGGATGCAAAACTTTGGAAGCATGATCATTTTATTAGTAAAGCCCGAATTTACCCACAAATAGATTCTCCTTTTCCTTCAGCAAAGATGAGATTCGGGAAAGAGGAGTACAATTCTCTTTTACAGGTTTTGTGGAGTACAGAACAAAGAACAATACTTCTTTTTTTGTTTTAATATTGTATATTTTATTCTAGTATTATGCATTATGGTTTATTTCCGAGAAATTAGCAAACCATGTATCAGAACTCTCAGAATATTTCAGTGAGTTTTATATTCCCAACTTTTTACATGAATTGAAATTCTGCATGGGTGTGTACCTGTATGTGCATAGAAACATAAACAAATACATACTATTGTACTTCACTGCAATTTCATTGATGTGGGTATTCCCTCCAAGGATGCACGTTGCAATCCATCCATTCCTACTCATCCTGAGAGAAATCACGTCCACATCATCCTACAAATTCACTCCTACAGAGGATTTACCCATTTTACTAGGGGCCTTCCTCAAGTTCTCTTGACATTGTAAGAATATCAGTGGGGTATATGGATTATCACTCTTACCATATGACCTTTTTCAATGATACTGTATAAAAATATTTTTAAAAACTTCTTTTTAAACAATCCTGTCATATTTAATTTACAAAATGAATACAGCCTTTTCCCAATGTTTTCCCTAATACATATGTTTTCCTCATGCCTTTTATTACGGTGAGGGGGGAAAATTTCCACCTTTCCTCACAGAACCCCAGAGTCAACTTTCTCTTTTCTTTTTTTTTCCTTCATTTGTTACTTTTAAAAAACATTTTTATTTAAAGTTTTCCAAGTTCTATCCCTCTCTCTTTCCTTCCCTCTCCCCTCCCCAGACGGTAAGCATTCAGATATGCGTTATACATGAATAGCATTCCTTAAGCGGGGAGCAATTTACGATTGGTAACAAGAGATTGAAGTAATGGCGAAATCAATATGATTGGTTACAGAACTGGGGTTGGGGGGGACGACAATATGATTGGTTGAAAATTGGGAATGAGGGTCTAGCAACAATCCTCTCCTTCCCTTTTGCTACTAAGAAATGTGCATATTTTGAGTCCACCTGCAAGGCTAGAGATAGTGGAGCAGATTTATTTGGATAGCAAACCAAATATCTTTGAAGGACAGCTTGGTGGTGCAAAAATACTTGACGTGACTCCCTGAAGTCCATCTGCATCCTTCAAGTACAGCAGATTTCCTTGAGGCAAGACTAGAACAATGATTATCAGGAGAACTGGATTTCTAAACTTCCATCATAGGCCAGTTGAATTTCTGAACTAAGTTCAGCAGTAAAGAACCATTACTTAGGCAATTACAAGATAAAAATTAATTAAACTGTAAATAGGACCAATAGGAAAATTATCCAGAATCAATTTAAACGTCTCAGTAGCATTTAGGGTCATGGGCCAAAGTGCGGGAAAGGAGCAGCTGTATAGGTCGGCGTGATTGGTAGTGACAGTGGAGTGGCTAGAGTGATCCAGAGTAGAAGACAAAGATAGATCTAGTGGATCCCTAGAAGAGACTAAAGACATGGTAACGATGCAGAAGGCCAGAATAGTGCAGAGTGAAGAACACAGAAAAGGATACAACATATTCCCTGCTGGTCCAATGGTTAGGTTTCGGCGTTCTCACGGCCGCGGCCTGCGTTCAGTTCCTGATCAGGGAACGTAATTTTATCCTGTCCCGCAACACATGACCAGAAACATCGAGGAGAGCTCATGTTCTTTCCTAGATTCCTTCACGTTGTTGGAGTGTACAACCCCGGCGGCAAATAGTCCTCCTTCCCTGCTCCCATCCCCTGTGGCTTTAATTCCCCGGGCCAAGTCCCGGTTGTAAGGAAAACCAGAGAGGCCACAATCCCAAGCCTCTCGTCAGTCGTTCCAAACTGTCCTACTGGCTAACTGGTGTGGGGAATTAGGGGCGAGGACAAAGGGCAAAGGGCAAGGGCCCTGGACAAGGGCCAGGAGTGGAAGGCGAGGCAGAAAAGAGTGGGCAAGAACAACTTTTGTCAGAACCCTGGAAAGAAGGAAGGAAGGTTTTTCCCAGGTATGCACGAGCCGGTGAGTGAAGGGATTCTTCGGCCTCCAAAGGTAGGGGAGATTGGGGAAATGGCAAGGGCTAGTGGGAGAAGCTTGAAAGGCGCTGCTTTCGGAAGATACAAGCTGTCCAAAACATGGACAGGTACAGACTCCCAACAAAGCGAAAAACCTGCCTCTCTAGGTTATTTCCTCATGGGCCGGGAATCGAACCCGACCTTCCCGCACCATAGGCGAGAATTCTGCCACTGAACCACCCATGCATTACACTCCAAGTTATTCTCAGCTCTCCCTCTGATTTTTGTGCAGCGAGGCTTCTAGTAGGCTGTGACCTGCACCCGAAATTTTACGCAACATGTGCTCACCCTAACCTACAATTTTGCCATTCTCCTTGGCTTCCTCCACTTCCCTCCTCAATTTCCCTCTTCTTCCTTTTCGCCTACGTAATCCTTCATCCTTCACTTCTTCCTTCGCTTCCTACTCCTCCCCATCGTCTCCATCCTCCTTCCCTTTTTCCTCCTCTACTTCCCCTTTCTCTTTCTCCTCCCCCTCGTTCTGCTCTTCCTGCTGCTGCTGTTAAACCACCTGGTCTGGGGAAAGTCCTATGATTTGTCTGAACATAAGCATCTGAAGCTATATTTGGGGGACTTTTCAGAAGGCCGGGTTTCCATGTGTCCGCTTGTCTTCCAATCTACCTACCTCTGGCAAAAGCCTCGTTTGGTCCCCAGATGGGCCACTGTTCCTGTACACACTCTTCATCCACACGCACGCCGTCAAGGATGGGCCTATGAAGACCAGTGAATCGGGGAGAAGAAATGTGTGTCCACGGAGTCAGGGACCTGGGCAAGTCTTTCCCTCTTCCTCGTTTAGTGCTCAGGCAGCAGTGAGACCACAGTGGAAAGCAAAAGACAAATTTCAGAAGTGGGGAAAAAAGAGATGTCAGAAGTGGAATTCGAACCCACGCCTCCAGGGGAGACTGCGCCCTGAATGCAGCGCCTTAGACCACTCGGCCATCCTGACTCAACGCCGAAGTTACTCCTTTCTTCTCTCTGATGATGACAGTAGCAACACAACCACAGTCCCAGACCTCCCCACCACCCACCCATTTCATTTCATCCAGCTTCTTCCACACGCCCTAACCTCTTCCTCCGGCACCAGCACTGCCTAAGAAAGTCCACCTGTCCAGAACCATCCTTGCACGAGCGTTGCGAGTCTTCCTGCCCATCTCTCCATGCCAATACGTATTCCCACCGGCGGAATCCAAAAAACTGCACCACAACAAACCATTCTCACCTGATTGTGTGCGTCTCGCTCCCCTGACCTTTCCGAACTGTGTCCCTGACTCTCCTCCTTCCACCTCTTTGGAGAAGAGTAGTTCATTCCCGAGGCCATTCTCTCTAGGACCTCCCCCTTTTTTTTTTCCTGATCAATTTGCTCTTTAATCATTATCAGTCTCAAACCATTTGAATAAAAGATGGGAAGATTTCAGGAGTCTAAATGAAGTGACACAGGTGTTCAACAACGCTTTCTTTTATATCAGAACGAATGTCCAATTGTGAAAATTCTTCTCCAGAATCATTTTAGGACAGCCTTCTTTCCAACAAACAAAAGAGGTCCACAGCGTCTGCTGTGAGCCAAGCAATGTTCCCCGGACACTGGGGCGAAGGACGAAAGGAGGAAAGAGGTGGCTGACACCTAGGCTCCAGCCGAGGGAGCGTCTCAGACAAGGAAAGAAATGGAGATCTGCTGTCACATAGCGTTCAATCTCTTAGGAAAAAATTCAACTTCTCATACATATTTCCGAAGCAGAAGGGCTTCTGTGGAGGCTACGGCCTAGCGGTGACCAGGACACACCGAGGCATGGAAGTTGTGTAAGCGTCCGGTCGACTGTGAGGTGAAGCTTAGACCGGGGCGGGGGGGGGGGGGGGCTAGAAGTTCTGAGAAATCTTTTCCTCCTCAGAGAGAGTGCTAGGGGAGAGCAACCCAAAAAGAGTGGCGAGTGAGGATGGGGTTGGCATGGGAAGATACCAGATCAACATTGCTTCAGAGAGAGGAGACCACTCAAAGAAGCAGCTGATGCGGTCCCTGAGCAATCAGCTGCTCTCCTTTCTAGCCCCACCACCCACCTACCCATAGCCCACCAACCTCCAGGCTCAGCTCCTTCACAGCACCACTCTTTCTTAGACACATCTTCCCACCCCCACCTCCCTCCTTCTCCCTCTCCCGTCCCCAATTTCACCGCCCCCCCTCCCGCAGAGGCTTCCTGTTGATCGAGGATTTTACCCTAGTATCTTTGACCCTTGTTGAAATTTTTTTTAATGTATATTGATAACTCTATTTCAATATCATTGATTTCCTTGGAAATTTATTGGATTTCATTTTATGCAAATTCAAAAACGTTATCCTGAGGAGTCCATAGGCTGCTGGAAACTTTCAGAGGGATCAAACGCACACACAGACACACACACCCACGCACACGCACACGCACTAACTCAGAAGCTAAGAAGGAGGGTATTTTGGAAGTCAGTCTCTTTAATTCCGGGAAAGGATGGACGTCCTGGAGAACAAGGAAGGAGAGGGAGGATGGCCGTGGAAGGTGGACTGATAGAGCCATTGTGGTTTGGATCAGGGAAGCAGTGGAGTGGGGAAGGAAGGAAGGAAGGGCCTTTGCGTTGTTTCAAAGTCCAGAGTTCTGGGTCCAAGAATCCCCAAAGAAAAGACTGTTGACCAAGTGGGAAGGGTGTGTTTTTAGGGTCAGGGCTGTGGACAGGGCTGAGGGGTGTAGCAGCATCCTCGTTAGTATAGTGGTCAGTATCCCCGCCTGTCACGCGGGAGGCCGGGGTTCGATTCCCCGACGGGGAGTACTTTTTGCGCAGGCTCTATACCGTGTTCCTCTTCTTGTTGCTTGAGCTCTGGGCTACAGAAGTCTCTCCGCGCACAAAAGGAAGTTCCTCTGTGGCACCAGGTGGCTTAGTGTCACCTCCACCACTTCTTCCTAAGGCCTTGCCAAATGCAGGACAGATCCCTTGTACGCTCGATACTATCCCCACCCACGAGAGGGCCTACCCCTACCTCAGGCGCCTAAGGGACTTTCGGTTTCGCAAGCGTAGTAACAGTAGCTGTTTTATTCCCCTCTTGCCCAATTCGTTGCCTCCAGACCGAAAATGAAGCTAGAGCACAAAGCCGGGACTCAGTGCCCGACCTCAGCAGGGGAAGCCTCTGGGTTGCTCACAGCACCCCTGCTCTAGCGGGAGAGGTGCAGAAAGCTGCCCAAGGCCAGCGCCCCAGAAGCTCGTCTCAGGCAATGGTGCCTCAGTCCCTGTTTCCAAGGAACTCACCCCACTGCCCGGTCTCTAAATGCGCATGTTCTTGCGTGCAGGTGGCAGGCAGGCAGCCAACGTCCTCCCTGCAGCACAGTGCCACTCACATGTGCAGACACAACCGGACTAGAAAGCGAGCTCAGGGGAACTCCACGGCAAGAGTAAGGGGAGAGTCATATAGGATTGGCATAGGGCAGGAGTGCTTGCACAGGGCCAGGTAGGATTGGGACCAGAACACTCGTAGGCAAGAGTCGTGGCAACCCAACCTGTAGAGGTTATGGGTTGGTCCCAGAGCAGTCGTAGGTTTTGGTCCACCAACACAAGACCCATTCTTGGTCCATTTCTCCCAGATCCCACAGAAAGCTGGAGGGCTTGAGCTGTCCTGCCTGCGGGATGTACACAGAACTCTCTTTTCCTCAACCTCACAGCCTGTTATGGCAGCCGGCCCTGACCCGCTTCGCAGCTGCGGACTGATCGCCGCCATTGTCCTGGGCTGTAGCGGGAAACATGGAGTTGAGGTGCTGGGACAACTGAACTGCAAGAGATGTAACTGAACAGGGGCTGCAACAGGTGGCGTCTCTGGCAGAAGTGACAGGAACCCCGTGCCAGTTGAAGGCTTAGATTAAGGAAGGCAGCTGCTAAGAATTCTAGAGGAATTCTGGGTTGGCCTTGGCTCGTATGTTGAGCAAGCGGGCTTGCGAGTACAGCTGCGAGTAGGGCTTTCGTGCTGTCTCCAGCTGGCGGATTAGCAGGGAAGCAGCAGGGGCTTTCACTGGACCGTGGCAGAGGCAGGCGCAGGGAGTCTGCGTTGGTTGGTATAGTGGTGAGCGTCAGCTGCCCTCCAAACAGTTGAATTCCCACCAGAAGCCGCCTTTTACAACACTGTCCTGCCACACTGCCCACGGCCACACAAAGGTATGAAGGCTCTTCTCTGTCGCCAGCCCTCTGCCACGTCCCTGTCTTGATTTCACAATGATTTGAAGCCCCTCTGGGCATATTCCTCAACTGAGGCGTCAGAGTGGCCCTCTATCTCAGTCCTGTGAAATTCCCTGCATCTTTCACGTTGTCTGGTAGAATACTGGATCTAGAGCCCAAACTCAACCTCACTTCATTCCACTTCATTCCTGCCTACACATCCTAGGAGCTTTCATTCTTGGCGGGACAGACTATGGGATAGAATTTATCTTTAAGCGTTCCAAAGCTTCTAGAATTCATCCATCAGGACATTGCTTTGAATGGAGATCCCACTGAAGCCAGGCCTGCCTATCCTCTGGCATTCCTATTCTCCTCCAGTAAGATTTGGACAGGGGCTCAGACGCAGAGAGACCAACCCAAGCTATTACAACAGTCTAGGCTGGAGGTGATGAGGACCTACAATGGGGTGGTGACTATGTTACTGAGAAAAGGGGGCATGTAGGAGAAATGTTGGGAAGGTAGAGCTGACTAGACTGGACAATTATTGGCTATTTAGGGGTGGGGGAATTGGGGTATGGGAGAGTGAAAAGTCTAGGGTTACAAGTAGGCTGCCAGCTTGGGACAATTGTGGTACCCTCTCCAATTAGGGAAAGGGAAAAGAGGAGGGCTTGAGGGGAAAGCTCACCAGATCAATTTTGGCCATGTGAGTTTAAGATGTCTATGGGACTTCTACTTCGAAGATGTCTAATAGGTAGATGAAGATGACAGACTGGAGGTCAGGAAAGAGGTTAGATGCTGTATAAGAGAATCTAAGAGTCAAAGATGGCATAATAAAGCCAAGGACTTATCTGAGCTCTCCCAAATTCCCCTCCAAATAACTTTAAAATAACACCTCAGAGTGATAGAACCAACACAAGTTTAGGTGAAACAATTTTCCAGTCCTAGACAACTTAGAAGGTCAGCAGAAAAGGTTTGTCTGACTCTGGTGAAAATGGAGCTCAGTGCAGCACTAAACACTTCCCAGAAAGCCAGAAGGGGGTCTTGGCAGTGTGGCTTCTGGATCTCTCAGCCCACAGGTGGTAAGAGGGTGGGACAGCTAGTCAGAAGGAGATTACAGGGGATAATTTGCTAGCACCAGGTGCAAGACTCTGTTGCATTGCTCATGGCTGGGTATGGGTCACAGTCCCAGGGCAAGGAGGAACACTTACACACTCGTACTTGCAGCTTCAGGGAAGCAGAAACCCTGGTCACAGTTCTAGGGAGGAAAAGAGTGCTTATAGTGGCTCAAAACCCAAGCACAGTCCAGGAGAGAGCAGTGACTAAACCCCTCCTTAGATCATACCACCTTGGAAGAACCAAAAATTTACAGACCCCCAGAGCTAGCTCTGAAAATAGAAGCAAGAAAGGCCTGAAGCTTGGTATAGTCCCCTTCACACTGAGAGAACGCTATCCAACATAAAGTTAAAAGTCAAGAAACAGGTTGGAAAAATGAGTAAACAACAATAAAAAGAAACCTGACCATAGAAAGTTGCTATGGTAACAGGGAAGGTCAAGATACAAAATTAGAAGAATACAGAAGAGTCAAAACAGCTACATACAAAGAATCAGGAGAGGAGATAGAATACTTAAATAATCCCATTTTAGAAAAAAAAGAAATTAAACAGGTCATCCATAAGAAAAAATCCCTAGGACAGATGAATTCATAAGTGAGTTCTACCAACCATTTGAAGAACAATTAATTACAATACTATATAAACCATTTGGAAAAATAGGCAAAGGAGTCCTACCAAATTCCTTTCATGACACAAATATGGTGCTGATACCTAAACAAGGAAAGAAGAGCAAAAGCAGAGAAAGAAAACTATAGACCAATTTCCCCAATGAATATTTATGTAAAAATTTTAAATAAAACGGTAGCAAGGAGAATACAACAATATATCACAAAGATCATACACTATGATCGTATGGGATTTATATAAAAAATGCAGAGCTAGTTCAATATTAGGAAAACTTTCAGCATAATTGACCATATCAATGACAAAACTAACAGAAATCATATGATTATCTCAACTTTTGACAAAATACAACACTCATTCCTATTTCTAAAAAAATCTAGAAAGCACAGGAGTAGATGGCATTTTCCTTAAAGTGATAACTAGTATCTCTCTAAAAGCGTCAGCAAGTATTATTTGTAGCTAGGATAAGCTAAGAAGTCTTCCCAAGAAGATCAAAGGTGAAGCAAAGATGCCCAATATCACCACTACTATTCAATTTTGTACTAGAAATGCTGGCTATAGCAGTAAGAGAAGAAAAAGAAATAGAAGGAATTAGAATAGGCAACAAGGAACGAAAAACATCACTCTGCAGATGATGTGACGATATACTTAAAGAATCCTGGAAAATCAATTAAAAACTAATTGAAATAATTAGCAATTTCAGCAAAGTTGCAGGATATAAAAGAAACCCACATAAATCATCAGCATTTCCCTGTACAAAGTCCAGCAGCAAGAGATAGAGAAATCCATTTAAAATAACTATAGCAATATAAAATACTTGGAAGTATACCTGCCAAGAAAAACCCAGGAACTATATGAACACAATTACAAAACACTTTTCATACAAAGTCAGATCTAAACAATTGGAAAAACATTCATTTCTCATTGGTAGGCTGAGTCAAAATAATAAAAATGACAATTCTGCCTCAATTAATTTATTTATGCAATGCCATACAAATCAAACTACCAAAATTATTTTATAGAGCTAGAAAAAAATAATAACAAAATGCATTTGGAAGAGCAAAAGATCAAGAATATCAAGGGAATCAAAGAAAAAAATGAAAGAAGGTGGCTTAGTAGTACTGGATCATCAAAATAATCTGGTACTGGCTAAGAAATAGAGTGATGGATCTGTGAATAGATTAGGTATGCAATACACAGTAGTAAATGACCAAAGAAATCCAGCGCTTGATAAACACAAAAATCCAAGCTTTGGGGACAAGAACTCACTTGTTGTTTGGTCATTTTTCAGTCTTGTCTGACTCTCCATGACCTCTAATGGGGTTTCTTGGCAAAGATATGGGAGTGGTTTGCCATTTTCTTTTCCAACTCATTTGATGGATGAGGAAACTGAGGCAAACAGGGTTAAGTTACTTGCCCAGGGTCACAGAGCCACCAAGTATCTGAGGCCAAATTTGAATTCACCTTCCTT
The DNA here is from genome assembly GCF_003287225.1 of Phascolarctos cinereus. NCBI lineage: Eukaryota > Metazoa > Chordata > Mammalia > Diprotodontia > Phascolarctidae > Phascolarctos > Phascolarctos cinereus. The sequence goes on along the minus strand of NW_027555958.1, from coordinate 427,690,459 downwards.
ACTCCAGGCCCTCCATTTTATGCAGTATACCACCTAACTGCCCCCTAGAAACTAGGTATAGACCAACATCTCATTGTATACCAAGATAACCTCAAAATGAGTACATGGTTTAGGCATAAAGGGTGATATCACAAGCAAACTAGGGCAGTGTGGAGCATTTTAACTGTCAAATATATGGATAAGAGAAAAATTTATGATAAAAGAGAACAAGAAAATTAAAGGACATAAAGTGGATAATTTTGATTACATTAAGTTTAAAAGGTTTTGTACAAACAGTGCAGCCAAGATTAGAAGGGGGGGGGAACTGGTAGAAAATGTTATAGCAAGTTGTTCTGATAAAAGTCTTATTTCTCAGATATATAGAAATATGAGAACAAGAGGCATTCTCCAATTGATAAATGGTCAAAGGATATGAATAGGCAGTTTGCAAACAAAGAAATCAAAGCTATCTATAGCCACATTTTAAAAATGCTCTAAATCACTACTAATTACAGAAATACAAAGTAAAACAACTCTGAGGTACCACCTCACACCTATCAGATTGGTTAATATAACAGAAAAGGAAAATGACGAACGTTGGAAGAGATAGGGAGAAATTGGTATACTAATGCTATGTTGGTAGAGTTGTAAGATGATCCAACTATTCTGGAGAGCAATTTGGAACTATGCCCAAAGGGCTCTAAAACTGTACAAATCCTTTGATCCAGTAATACCACTACTAGTCTGTATTCCAAAGAGATTTTTTTAAGGGAAAAGGGCCTATATGTACAAAAATATTTATAGCAGCTCTTGTTGTGGTGGAAAAGAATTGGAAATTGAGAGGATACCAATCAATTGGGAAATGGTTGAACAAATCACTGTGCATGCTTGTGATGGAATACTAATTGTACCATAAGCAATAACAAGCAGAAAGCTTTCTGAAAAACCTGGAAAGACTTACATGAACTGATGCTGAATGAAGTAAGCAGAACCAGGAGAACACTGTACACAGTAACAGCAATGTAGTATAATGATCAACTGTGAATAATTTAAATATTCTCAGCAATACAATGATCTGAGACAATGCTGAAAGACTTAAGATGAAAAATGCTATCCACCTCCAGAGAAAGAGTCCTAATGCACATAGAAAAGTACTTTTTAAAATTTTCTCTTTTTTCTCCTTGGGTGGTTTTGTTTTTGTTTTGGTTTTGGTTTGCTTTTTGGTCTGTGTTTTCCTTTGCAACATGGCTAATACAGAAATATGTTTGGTATGACTGCACATGTATAATCTATATCAAATTGCTTGCCTTCTCAAGGAGAGTGGAGGGAAGAGATGGAGAAAATTTGGAACGTAAAATTTTAGAGAACGAGTATTTTAAAATATTTACATGAAATCGGAAGAAAATAAAATATAACTTAAAAAAAGAAAAGAAAAGCTAGAAGCCATCTTCATGAGGATGACACTTGGAGGAAGGAGGACCCTCAGTCTTGAGAGTTTGTAAAATGGGATGGGGCACTGGACTTTGTTTAAGCTCCTCACCCTAACCCCCCACCCCCAAGCGGAATCTAAATTTGCAGTTGCACACGCTTCAGAATGAAGACAGGTGAGATAATTTGGAGATTTTGGAGAGGGATTCTCTCACCATTGAGCACATACAGGAGAATGAGACTCCTTCCGGGGCTCAGGACCAACTAAGCTCTTTCTCAGTTACTTCTGGCATATTAATGGAGCTGATACTGACTAGAAAAGAAAACAAATAGGCAGCCAGACCATAGCCAAATGGATTGTTACTTAGCCAAAGGAAGAAGCTGTGCAAAGTCACCTAGGTATCTGCAGAGACCCTGGAGAGAGAAAAGCGTGGTATAGGAACAAAGAGGTAGCTGCAGAGACCCTATGAATAAAAGGAGGGAGGACAGCAAGTAATAAGGTGTGGAATGAGCAGAGGTTGGGGTCCGGGAAAAGTAGGGTAGGTAGAGGTTTGGGATTCGAATTTTTATTGTGTAGGTTCTTTGTTCATGCGAGGTAAGAGGCAGGGGAATGACTAGAGTGTAGGAAAAGAGCAGCGGTATAGGTCGGCGTGGTTGGTAGTGACAATGGAACTGCAAGTGAGAGTAGTCCAGGGGAGAGGCCAGACGTAGGTCCAATGGGTTCACCTGAAGAAAATAAAGACGTGGAAGGGATACAGAAGGCCAGTGTTGTATAAAGCCAGGAATTATTTCACGTGTACTCCCTGGTGGTCTACTGGTTAGGATTCGGCGCTCTCGCCGCCGCCCGGGTTCGATTCCCGGCCGAGGAACGTTGTTTTAAGTCGTTCTCCAACAGGTGACCATGAATATCATAGAGTATGTGTACTTTTTTCCCTTGGCCATTTTGCCAGGCCCCGATTGAGGAAGGAAAGCAGAGTAGATCTTTGTTGGGCATGGTGCAGGGGCGCAACGTGGAAGGCGAGGAGGAGCAGAACGGTCAATAACTTTTGCCAGAGGCTTTGTTCATTAGGTGCCGGGAAAGGAGGACTTTCCCCGCTGTGCATGAGCCGGAGAGCGACGGGCGTCGCTGGCCTCCGCAAGGTAAGAGGCGGGTTGTGGGCTCGTAAGGGATAGAGAGAGAAGGTGGGCACGATGGTCGTGGGCCCTTCCTCCTTCCTGCAGATTCAAGCGTCCTGAGAGGCCCTGTCCAAAAGGTCGGCAAGGGCAGCTAGACATTTCCCGACAGAATTTATGTTAAAATCTTCCTTATGCATAGGCAGGAAATCGACCCGGGGCCTCCCGGCAAGAAGTCTACTTCTGAACCACCTCTGCAAGACTTGGCATATATTGTTCAGCTATGTCTCTGATCCCCGAGGACACACGGAGTCTTCTGGCAGGCTGTTGCAAGCCCAAAATTTAACACACGTGCTCGTCCTAACCTACCTACAACTTTTGCTATCCTCGGCTTCCCGGATCTCCTCCCTTTTAAACTTCTTTTTTGTCTTCCTCCTCCTACGTACTCGTCCATTCTCCTTTTCTTCCCCCTTTTCCTCTTCCTCCTGGTCGTTCTCCTCTCCCTCCTCTTCCTCTTCTTTCTTCTTTTCTTCCTACTTCTGCCACACCACCTCCTTGGAGCGTCTTATGATTACTCTGAAGACAAGTAACTGAAACAACCAAATGTGCGTTTCTCTTCCAAGCTACCTACCCTCTGGCAAAAATCCAGTTTGGTCCTCAAAAGGACCATTGTTCCACCACACAAGTACGTATGTGGAGGCCTGGTCCATGGTGGCCAGTTATTTGGGGATAACGGGTGAATGCCCGTGGATTCGGGGGCCTGGGCAAGTCATCTTGTCTTCCTCAGGTAGCGCTCAGGCAGCGAAGGGAGCACAGGAGAAGGCAAAAGTTTAATGTCAGGAGTGGGATTCGAACCCACGCCTCGAGGGGAGACTGCGACCTGAACGCAGCGCCTTAGACCGCTCGGCCATCCTGACACGCGGACCACTGTCTCTTCACTCTGGTGATAACAGTCACAACACAGCCCCAGGCCCAGACCTGTGGTTCGTTTCATCCAGCTCCTTCCACAAGTTCTAACTTCTCTCTTTAGCACTAGCACTGCTTAAGAAAGTGCACATGTCCAGAACTATTCTTCCACACACGCCGCGCGCCTTCCCACCCGCCTCTTCATGCCAACACAGACACCCTCGGGAGGGGCGCAAATACCCTACTACAACAAATTACCCTCACCTGGTCCGACTCTTCCTACGCTTTCTGCTTCCCCTCATCTCAGTTCCCCTCATCTTCTCCTACTTGCGTCCCCGACCTCCAGCCACCTGTCTCTTTAGGGAACACACACAGCTCACCCAGAGGCCATTCTTTCTAGGGCCATCCTTTTTCCAACAAGCAGGTCCTCGGCACTTTATGGGAGCTAAACAGTGGTTCCCCCGACACTGGAGCTGGGGATCAAGGCGGGGTGAGGCGACTCAGAGAACGAAAAAATTGGAGACCTGCTCTCAAGAAGCATCCAATCTCCTGGGGACTTTGCCAGGAAACCGGTGCCTCTAAAAGAGGCGCCTACTAGAGTCCAGCGGGGAATGAGTGTGCAAGGGTCAGGTCGACAGTGAGACTTGTGAGGCAAAACTTAGACCCGGAGGGGCCTAGAAGCTCTGAGAGAATTTCCACCCTTGGAGCGAGTGCTGGGGATGGACACCGTTCCAAAAAAAGTGGGAGACTGCCGGGTAAGAAGGTGGATTCCATGGGACAGGGACCAGATCAACATTGCAGCGGAAGTGAAAATTGTCCAATAAAGAAGGGACCTGCTCAAAGGAGTACCGAAGTGGTCCCTGAGTAATCGGCTGCTCTTCTTTCTCGCCATACCACCCACCTGCCCATCACCCACCAACCTCCCTCACTGCACCACTCTTTCTCAAACAGACTTCCCCACCCACGTCCTTCGATTTCCCCCTTCCCCCGCCTCTGTCTTCTCTCCTGTCTCCCATTTCACCGCCCCCAGCGACTCCCACTCGATTGATTATAATGGCCAGCCTCCATCGTCAAACGAAAGGAGTTTTACCCTAATATCCCTAAACATGAAGTTTTCTTTAAAAGGCATGTCGATAATTCTATTTCAATGCCATTAGTTTCTTTGGAAATTTATTGGATTTCATTTTATGCATTCAAAAACGTTCTGCTGAGGAGTCCATAGGGTGTCGGAGACTTTCAGAGAGATCAAACACATGCACAAACACACACATAGACACGCACTAATGCACAAGATAAGTTGAAGAATTTCTTCTTTTGGAAATCAGTCTCTAATTCTGGGAAAGGATGGACGTCCTAGAGGATGCGGAACAGAAGGTAGGACGGCTGCGGAGGTGACTCTCAGGGCGAACTGAAAGAGAGAATGGGGTCAGGACTGTAGATAAGGATTACCAGAACAGTTGTATCCTCGTTAGCATAGTGGTCAGTATTCCCTCCTGTTACGCGGAAGGCCGGGGTTCGATTTTCCGAAGTGGAGGACTTGCGTTTTTCCCTTTTCTGCACACAGTTCCCAACTGTGTTCCTCTCCTTGCTGCCGCTTTAACTCCGGGCTGCTGAAGACTCTTCCACGCGCAAAAAGAGGTGCCTTTGTGGCACCAGGTGTCTCAGTGTCACCCACACCACTTCCCCCCGCCCCGTCCTTGCCAAATGCAGGCCTGACCCCTAGTACACTCGATATCTTCCTCACCCTCCTGATTGCCCAAGAGTGGTCCCTCCTCCTCTCGCTGGTGGACTCTGTCTCGCAAGTATAGTTAACAGCGGCTGCTTTATTTCTCTTGCCCAGTCTCTCGCTTCCAGACCGAAAAGGAAGCTGGAGCACAAAGCCGGGGCTCGGTGCCCCTCAGCAGGGGAAGCCTCTGGGTTTCTCACAGCACGCTTGCTCTAGCGGGTGAGGTGCAGTAGGCTGCCCCAAGGCCAGCGCCCCGGGAGTCCGTCCGACTGAGGCAATCGACCCTCAGTCCCTGAATCCAAGGAGCTCACCCCACTGCCCAGTCTCTGAATGTACGAGCTCTTGCCTACAGGTGGCAGGTAGCCAACACCCCCAGATCGCTCAGTGCCACTCACACGCAAATGTGCGCCGTCACAACCTGACCACAAAGTGGGCGCAAGGGCATTCTATCTCAAGGTCAAGTGAAGGGCCGCTGACTGCTCCAGCAGGGAGTGTACCATTGGAGCAGAACAAGTGGAAGGCAAGAGATGTGGTAACCGTACACACTGAGATCACTATCTGGTCCGGTTTGGTGGTGGACTTTGGCGCAGAACACAGGAGCCCAGTTCTTTGTTCATTCCCTTGGCTAAACTGGCGGGCTCGAGCTGACCTGCCTGAGGCATGTGTGCGAAGCTCGGGTTTCCAAAGTCGAACAATCCGCCTTGACTGCAGCCTGAACCTGCTGAGCGGCTGCGGATCGCTGGCGGGAATGGTTCCGGATTGTAGCGGGAAGCTGGGAACCGAGGGCCTGGGACATCGGGGCAATGAAGGATGTGGCTGAACTCGAGTAGCACCAGGTGGCGTCTCTGGCAGAAGTGGCAGGAGCTCTGTGAGGGCTGAAGACTTTGGCCAAGCAGGGCTGCCAAGGAGCCAAGAGGAGTTCTGAGTCTCGGCTAGTGTGTGGAGCGAGCGAGCTGGCTAGCGAGTACAGCTGTGGGCAGGGCTCCTGCGCTGGCCACAGCTGGGAGATCCGCAGTGGAGCAGTCAAGACTCCGGACCTGAGCAGAGGAAATCATACTCGCAGTCAGCGTTGGTGGTATAGTGGTGAGCATAGCTGCCTTCCAAGCAGTTGACCCGGGTTCGATTCCCGGCCAACGCAGCTGCGTTTTTTCCAGCGCTCTCTTGCCATATCGCCGATCCCTACACAGAACCAACAAAGGACCCTCTCTCCTTCGACTGTCCTTTGCTATGTTCCTCTCTTGATGCTTCACCCCCTTGGAGGCTTCTGGACATATACCTCAGGCTGGGCTTGCTATCGGCCCTTCATCTTTGTCTTCTCGCATCCTAGATCTTTCTGATTATCTGGCTAGTTGCTGGTTATTGTGCTCACATCTCCACCTCCCTTCACTCATTTTTACTTCAATTGAACCACGCGAAGTACGATCTTAGAGGGCTGCATCTTTGGTAGACGAACTGGAAAGATCCCCTGCCTACACGTCCTAGGAGCTTGGGGACCGACAATAGGATAAGAATTTATCCTCAAGCACACCAAAAGATCTGGATCTCATCCATTAGGACATTCCTTCCGAAGATGAAGATCCAGCTGAAGCCAGCCCTGCGGGTCCTCAGACATTTCTGTCCATCTCCTTCAATAAGATTTCCACAGTGCTTTGGTTGCATCCGGGTCTCTACCTCCTTTTCCGTTCTGATACAAAACCCTTGTTTGTTTTCAGTAGGCAGGATACAAAAATGGGCATACTTTTTTGCATTATATGTACAGGTTTGCTTCATCACACATTCAACAAATCGTATACCTATGCCCTGATGAATCCATTCTGTAGTTTGTCGACCATTTTTAACTGCATATCTTGGTCTGAATCATTAAGTGCTTTCCATACACTAGGTTTTGTTTTTGTTATTTTGTTGTTTTGTTTTGTTTTCGATGTTGATGGTTAGGCCTAAATCTGTAGACTCAGTGGAATCTCACCAGGAGGCTCTCCAGAGTTCTGAGATTTAAGAGCCAAACTTCATCTGCAAGCAGAAGTTTCTGGGCCACCTCGCTGCATTAGGGTGACCTGGGCTCTGAGCCACCTCCCTTTCCTGTCAAGTGGCTAATATCCTTGGAAACATAATTCTCTTTGTTTTCACATGGCCAGATAAATGGGTTGACAGAGGGGTTTTATGGAACAGAGGGAATCTCTTTTGCTTCAAGTCCCCAGCAGTCTTGTAGAATTCTAAGATATGCTGGGGAGACAGACCCTTTTCTGGAAAGTCAATGTTGTGTTCTACTGAATCAAATGTTCTTGTTTTGTTTCCTTTTAAGGATTCGACAGTTAACAAGTAGAAAAAGATCTTGCATTATCTAGGTCTTTCTGTCAATTGTGGGATTGTGAAGATGTCTTCATTTACAGGGGCTTATTGGGGGACATCACTTGTGAAAACCTGTCTGTGCCCTTCTAATACAATAAAATGTATAGAAGTAGGTGGATGCAAATGAAAGAATTATATGAGCAATATTACTCACCTACTATGTTCTGGCACTATGCTAAGTGCTTTACATTTATTTCATTTGGTCATTATAGCAATTGTGGGAGGCTGGTACTATTATAACAGTTTCACACTTTGCAGTTTTACAGTTGAGAAATAAGAGTCAAAAAGAAGTTACACTATTTGCCCAAGGTCACAGATCTAGTAAGTGTATGGAGTCCAAGTAGAACTAAGGTTTTCCAGACTGGAGCCCCTGTATTCTATTCTCTGAGCTGCTGAACTGGTAATAGAGTCTTTATGCATACCCCCATGGTCTGAATACAGGGCATTACATTGATTAAATTAGATTCCACCTTCCTCCCATGCCCATTGTCTAATAAGGTAAAACTTCTTCTCAAATGCCACTAGCTCCTAAGTCCAGACTAGTCCACTTAAGTAATTTATCCTTATTAACATAATGCTGTCATAAAATCAGGTTGCCCCAGAGAAGGCAGGTTCAGACAAGGGATAAGGTATGAAGCCAGATAGCAAATGAATTCAGAATTGAGCAGAAGGTGAGAAAATAGAGGCAAGTAACCAAGACCACCATGTCTAGGAGTTTGGCTATGAAAGGGACCTAAGGTATGGTTCCATACTTTGATGAAATGGCAGGGGCAAAAGAAGGTTGCATGTCTGTAGGTGCAGGAATGAGTCAGTTCATGGGAAGAGATTGAAAATGAGGGTTAAGAATGAAGGGGACAACCTCCCAGAAGAGAAAGTAGTGGATGGGATCAGAACACAAGAGGAGGAGAGCTTTGCTGGGGGGCTCAACTCTTCTATCAGAGAATGGAGCAAAGGAGAAGAGAATGAGAGAAACTAGGGGCTTTGAGATGTAGAGTGGGGTAGTAGAACTATCTGGTGCTGGATATGAGAATATACATTCCATGTGGATGAAAGTAGGACATGAAGTCTTATGAAGGGAAAGGATGCTGCAGGTAATGAAAAGAAATCTGAAATGAGAAGGTCTAGCACAGTAGGAATAGAACTCCTGATAGAAATCCTGAAGGAATAAAAGTATTGTGGGGCTGCTGTGGGAGACCAGCTGAGATGCTATATCATACATTTGAATTAAGGACAAATGATAAAATGCTTTTAATTGTTTAACCTTAGTGGGCCAACTAGGAAGTCAAAGGAGAAAGGCAGGAATGCATATAGAAGTGGAGAGGGAAGAGGGAGAGATGGGGAATATAGAGGGAGCTTAGAGAGAGATAGGGATGAAGAAGAGCTTTAGGCAATCTGGTAGTTTTCATGGTCTCCAGTAGACCCAGACCTTCCTTTTCTGGCTATTGTCTGGAGGAGCTATCAGAGATGGTTCAACCTTATTTGATTTGAAGACCCCAATGAAATCTTTGGGGACAGAGGATTCCAATGTCCAATTCTACTTCAGGAATACCTAAGAAACTTCTCTACTTATCAAGGTATATAGGTAGAAAGCTACCAAATGTGTTAAAGATGTCCCAGTCAAGAAAGAGTGCTTTCTTTTTCTGACCATAAGATGGTGGAAGTGGTAGTTTTGTCAGACCAGGAGTCAGTCAATTAGCATTTCTTTTTTGTTTTATTTTGTTTTTGTTGGGGGGGGTTGCTAGGCAATAGGGTTAAGTGACTTGCCCAGGGTCACATAGCTAGTGTCAGGTGTCTGAGATGGTATTTGAACTAGGTACTCCTGATTTCAGGACTGGTGCTCTATCTACTATGCCACTTAACTGCCTCTACTCACTTAGCATTTCCTAAAACACCTACTATGTACCAGGCACTGTGCTAAATGCTCTGAATACAAAGCAAAGTTTAAAAAAAAGAAAAGAACAAAACACACACACAGAAAGAGAGAGAGTTCCTGTTCTCAAAATGTAGATGGTCTGATGGGAGAGATTCTGCAAATAGCTATGTACAAACAAGTGACATACAAGATAAAAGGGGGGAATTCTCAGAGGGTAAGTTTTCAGATTAATAACGACTTGAGAAAGGTTTCTCACAATGATTGGGCATTAGCTGAGACTTGAAGGGAAGCTAGGAGGTGGAGATGAGGGGGCAGAGTTACAGGCACAGGGGACATCCAGAGTACAGAGAGGGAATCTCTTACTTGGAGGAACAACAAGGAAGCCAGTATTACTATATCTCAGGTTATGCAGAAGAGTGAGAAGTAAGGACAGCAAAGGTTGGAAGGAGCCAAGTTATGTAGGACTTTATTTTTTTTTAATACATCAAAGCCAACTAGACATTCTTAGGGGTGGAAATTGGAATTCAATACGTGATTTCTTTCTTTTTTTATTAAATAATTAATTTAATTTTAGTTTCCAACATTTGCTTTTATAAGATTTTGAGTTCTAAATTCCTGCCCCTCCCCAAGATGGTATGTGATCTGATATAGGCTGTATGTGTACAATCATATTAAGCATATTTCCACATTAGTCACGTTGTGAAAGAAGAATCAGGACAAAAGGGAAAAACCATGAGAAAGAAAAAACGAAAAACAACAAAAGGAAGAGAAAATAATATGCTTCGATCTGCATTCAGACTCCATAGTTCTTTCTCTGGATGTAGATAGCATTTTCCATAATGAGTCTTTTGAAATTGTCTTAGATCATTGCATTGCTCAGAAGAACTGTCTGACAAAGTTGGTCATTCCACAATGTCTCTTTTGCTGTGTACGGTGTTTTCCTGGTTCTGCTCACTTCACTGAGCATCAGTTCATACAAGTATGAAGGACTTTAAAAGGACTGTATATGTAATTCAGGAGACAATAGGGAATCGCTGCAGTTCATTGAATGAATAGGGCGGAGATATGGTTAGACCTGAGCTTCAGGTAGATCAGCTTGACAGCAGAGAGGGGGTTACATTGGAGTAGAGAGAGACTTTATTAAAAGGAGACCAAACACCAGAGTAATTGGGTTGGAGTTTGGGTGGGGGAGGAGTCTAGGATGACGTCTAGGTTATCACTCTGGGTGCCTTGGAAATTGGTGGTACCCTGTACCGTTAGAGAAAGGGGAGGGTGCGAGGGGAAGACCATAAGATCAGTTTTGGACATGGTGAGATTAAAATGTCCCTATGAAAATGACTCTCAGATTTACCTATAAAGCACTAACCTCCCTACCGACCTCCGGTCTCTCATCTTTAACGACGTGTTAGACATGCTCAAAGAAGTCCGAGGAAGCCGGGAAGAGAGAGGAAGGCATAGCACAGGAACAAAGGGGCAGCTGAGGTGACCAATGAATGAAATGTGCAAGGGCAGCAGGCAGCAAGGTGAGTAATGAGGAGAGGAAAGATAGCAAGAGGTAAAAGTTTGGTTTCTGAATTCTTGTGTACGCCGTGCTTTGTTCAAAAGAGGCAAGCTGGTAGCACTCAGAGGAACGGGCCCGCTGGCTAGATGAGCATCGATTGGTGGTGATGGTGGAGAAACAAATGAGAGTAGTTTGGAAAAGAGGCCAGACATGAGTCCAAAGGATTCCCAGAAGTTGAAGAGAATAAGGAAAGGATACAGGAGTAGAATATTATGCTGAGCTATACAATTCATCCGAGGGTTCCCTGGTGGTCTAGTGGCTAGGATTCGGCGCTTTCACCGCCGCGGCCCGGGTTCGATTCCCGGTCAGGGAACGTTATTTTATGCGGGAGTTCTTTCCGCGTCTGCTGCCTACCATCAATGCAAATGATTTCCGCACCCTGCTCCGTGCTGTGTTGTTTCCTATCATCTAGTCCAGCCGCCAAATTGCCGGAGCCAAAGGAAAAGCTGAGTAGGTTGGTGTCCACCCCAAGGCATCGTTTCCACTGGCCTCGGACTGTCTGTCTGGAAAACTTGGGGAGGCCGAATAGAGAGAAAGAGTAGGCAGCATCAAATTTCATAGAGGTCTTCTTGGCCTTTGGATGCCCAAAAGACATGTGGATTTATTTTATATAAGGAAGTTTTCCTCTCTCGAGAGCACAGGTTTTTCCTGGCTTTCATATTAGTTAGGGATGGGTGGCTGAGACTGGAGTGCCAAGGTGGAGAATGGTGGAACAGACCAGGCAACGAGCTCCCACTTGGGAATGCAATGGTCTTGCTGGGAGACATCCAAAAACAGTGTGGCTCGACACTTTCTGAGAGTTTTGCACTTTGTACTAAAAGCTCAATTTTGCATGGGCCGGGAATCGAACCCGGGCCTCCCGCGTGGCACGTGAGAATTCTACCACTGCACCACCCACGCAAGACACGATAGTATATCTCTTGATGCCTCTGATATGATGAACACACGAAGAGTTCTGCGCTCAATCTTTGTAATTTTCCTTGGATTCCTCACCATCCACCTTCCTAATCTTTCCTCTTGATTTTCGTCTTTCTCCTCCCCCTTCCTCCTCCCTCACGTCTTCCGTCATTTCACCTACTCCTGCCGGCTGCTGTTGCTACCGGTTCTTCTCCATGACAATCCTACGAACGTCTTAAAGGTGGGTAGCTGAAGTTTAGTACTGGTGGGAAGTGTCGAAGGAGGCACGACGTCTAAGTGTGCATTTCTCTTCCAATCTACTCTATGGCAAAAATCCAGCTTGGTCCCCAGGTGGAGCTCGCCCCTCCACACATTTCTAATATACACGATCACCATTCGAGGAAGGCTAGAGGGTTGGAGCGAAGGGGGTGATGTCCTTGGAGTTAGGAATCAGAGAAGATAGCTCCCTCTTCCTCACCCGTGAGATTCTGGAACCATACTGGGAGATAAAAGACATTTATCAGGAGTAGAATTCGAACCCGCACTTCCAGGGGAGGCTATGACCTGAAAGCAGGGCCTTAGATTGCTTGTCCATTCTGACTGGACCCCAGGACGCTTCCTCAACACAAACACGCACCCAAGACCTCTCGGTTCAGTACGCTCATCTCCTTCCAAAATGCCACCCTTTTGCACAAGCCCTGCCCTCTCACCCAGCCACCAGCACTGTCCGAGCAAGTCCACATGTCCAAAACTACCCATCTACACACACAGTGCTCCCTTCCGCTCAGGCTCTCGGTGAGGACACAAACCTTCCAGAGGGGCCCTACCACCTGCACCACAACAAACCACCCTTATCTAACCCAACCCTTCCCATGCCTCTGGGTCCCAGAGCTGTCATCGGTGTGACCTTCCCCAACTGCGTCTGCAACGTCCCCCTTCTTTGGGGAATGCACGCAACTTCACCACTGAAAACTGGGAGCCATCTCCAGTGGTCCTGATCTGTATCTGTCTACTGGACCCAGATGGCTCCGGAGGAGAACGTGAGGCTGGTAACTTTGCATAGCACTTCCTCACTTAAACCCAATTCACTTGAATGTCGTGGCATCGCTTTCCTGAAGTCATGGTGCTCTTCGAGAACGAAGGACAAATAACAACAACCACTCCCTAAAGCATTCCTACTAGGACCACCCTCTTTCCAACGAGAAAGTTCCCAGTGACTGTCAGGGATGACAGCCGGGAGAGACGGTCGACATCTAGTCGCCCACGGAGTGGGCTCTGGCGAAGCACCTCAGAGAGGGAAAGAACTGGAGACCTGCTCTCATGCCGCCTCCAATCTGCTAGGGAAAACTCGATTTCGCCTGATACACAGTCTTCCTCCTCTTCCTCCTCCTCCTCCTCCTTCTCCTCCTCCTCCTCTTTCCTATCCATTTCACTTCCTCTAGGGTCTCCCCCTTGATCGAGAGTAACAGCCAGCCTCCTAAAGGGTATCAAGAAAGGATAAGAGTATTGACCTTAGTGTCCCTGACGTTATTTTTTTAAAAAACATATTGATGGCTCTATGTTAATACGATTAGTTTCGTTGGTGATTTGTTGGATTTTATTTTACGCATTCAAAAATGTCATCCTTGAGAAGGGGCCCACAGGCTGCTGGAGATTTTCAGAGGGGTCAGACACACCAATACGCCTAAGCTGAAGAATTTCTTTCCTTGGAGGGTGGTCTTTTTAATTCCGGAAAATAATGGACTTGGTGGAGAACAAGTGATTAAAAATGTGATGGCTGCGGAGGTGGCTCACGAGGCGGAGTGAGAGAGCTAGAGGGTTTTGAGGCGAGTAGTGGAGATAGAGAAGGGGAACTGGTCTTTGTGGTTTGTGATGCTCCGAAACTGTGAAAACCTAAGAAATTCCAATCCAGAAACTGGCGGGGAAGAGGAAAGTGTATATAGTAAATAATTGGAACAAGTGCCAGTTCTCCAACATGTTCCTCGTTGATATAGTGATGAGTGTCTCCGCCTGTCACGCGGGATGCCGGAGTTCAATTTCCCCGACGGGAGAGTTTACTTTTACACACACCAAGGACCTCTCCCAGTTCAAGCTCATCCCAAACTCCAATTCTCCTCTTAGCCAACTGACTATCTTTTTCTTTCTTCTTTGCGGGATCTTCCTCTAAATCACGCGCTCCAACTGTAGGTTTCCTTCGGAGAAAAGTCTTGTGTCCTCTTCTCTTCTCCGGGCTATACTGTTTCCCTTGTTGATCTCATAAACTTCCATGAATTGAATTACCTTCTCTATGCTGATGATTCTCAAATCTACCCTTCTTGCCTCAGTCTCTCTTCTTACCTCCAATCTCACATCTACAAGGGGTCCAGAGGAGAGGCCAGACATGGATCCAATGAATCCCCAGAGTAGACTGAAGAGGACATGGAAGAGAGGCAGAAAACCAGAATAGTACAGAACAAACAAGAGAAAAACAAACTTACGTCTTCCCTGGTGGTCTAGTGGTTAGGATTCGGCGCTCTCGCCGCCGCGGCCCGGGTTCGATTCCCGGTCAGGGAATAGCATTTTATACGAATACATAATATAACAAGTGACCACCAGCTGTGGGACAGCGCGACATCTTTCTCGGAAGTCTGTGTTGCTTCAACGTCAGTCCCAAGAAAACGTTCAGATAGTGGAAACGCTTCGACCAGTCAACTGGTGCTGGGAATGAGAATCCTGACGTGGAAGGTGAAGCAGAACAGAGTGGGCGGGACCAACTTTTGACAGAAGCCTGGTCCTTTAGGTGCCAAGGAAGGAAACTGTTCATGATCCGAGAGGCAAGGGCTTCTCTTGCTTCTCCGCAAGGTGGGAGAGTGGCAGGGGAGTGGGGGTGGGGTGGGTAAAGGGGTGTAGAAAGTGGGGATGATGGTCGTGAACAGGAAATGCAGTCCTTCCTAGAGATGCAAGAGTCCTGCGGGGAGCCGTTCAAAAGTTGTGTAGAGGCGGTCTGACGACATCTTCACGCTAAAATTTTTGCATGAGCCGGGAATTGCACCCGGGCCTCCCGCGTGGTAGGTGAGAATTCTACCACTGAACCACCCATGCGGACTAGCGTCTCCTTTCCTCAGCTGTGTTCCTGATCTTCGTGGACACATTGAGATTTCTGGTGGGCTATACTCTAAATTCTCCACCTTGTCTTCCTCCCCTTCCCCCCTCTCCCTCCTCTTCCACTTCCTCCTTTTCCTCTTTCCCCTCCTCATCCTCATCTTTTCCCTCTCTCCTACTCCTGAACCTAAGTATATAAAGCTATATATTTGTGGAGCTTTGAAAGGCCCACCTTTCATGTGTGCGTTTCTTTTTCAATCTACTTACCCTCTGGCAAAGCTCTAGTTTGGCCCTCAGGTCGGCCACAGTTTCTCCACACACCATTCATTCACGCATACGCAGGGTTGGCCTGCGAAGGCCAGCAAGTTGGAGAGAAGAGACATGTGCCTGTGCAAGCCAGCCGCTCCCACTTCCTCGAGTGGCATTGAGACAGCTGCGGGACAGTTGAACCAGCGGAGGCAAAATCAGACTGCTAGGAGTGGGATTCGAACCCACGCCTCCAGAGGAGACTGCGACCTAAACGCAAGGCCTTGGACCGCTCGGCCACCCTGACTCCACACCAAAGTCTCCCCCTCCCTCCAACTTGGCAATACCAGCATAACACGACCTTAAGGGCAGATTTTCCAATTCACTTCATCCAGCTCTTTCCAATACCACATCTCGTTCCAGGCGCCCCAGCTTCTTGCTCTGGCACCAACACTGTCTAAGAAGAGTCCATCCTTCCACACGAGCTGGGCGCTGTCCCGCCCGCCTCTCCAAGCCAACACGTTTTCCCGGGGGCCCAAAGACCCACTACGAACAGCCGCTTTTTTTTTAGGGCCTCACTCTTTCCAACAAGCAGTTCCCCAGAGCTCCCATTAGGCAGCTAAGCAATGGTTACCCCGACACTGGAACTGGGGATGAAAGATGGGGAGACTCAGAGAACGAAAGAACTGGCGGCCTGCTCCAGGGAATGGGTCCCAAAGCCAGAGAGCCTCTGTGGAGGCGCCGGCCTAGCTGTGACCACAGCACATAGGGGAATGGGTGTACAAGTATCTTGTCGACTGTGCGCCCGTGAAGCAAAGCTTAGACCCGGAGGGATGTAGAAGCACTGGGAGGATTTCCACCCAGGAAACGAGAGGAGGCGGGAGAACATTCCAAAAAAGTCTGACGGATAAGGATGGGGTTGGCATGGAAAAGGGACCAGATCAACATTGCAGCGGAAGTGAAAAGCGTTCCGGAGGGAAAAGACCAGGTCAAAGGAGCAGCGGAAGGATGAGGTCCCCCAAGCAGTCAGTTGCTTTCTCTTCTAGCCCTCCACCCATATGCACATAGCCCATCAACTTCCAGGCGTAGCTTCCTCAAACGACCACTCCTCATTGTCCACATCTCCCCACTCGCCTCCTCCTCCCCTGTCTTTTCCTCCTCCTTTACCTTCCCCCTTTTCATATCCTCCCGGGCCTCCCACTTGATCAAGTTCCCTAGAAGGTATCAAGAAAAGACAGGGTTTTTACTCTGTAGTACCTGACTTTGGTTATTTTTTTAAAGACATGTTGATGTCTCTATTTCATTAAAACATTGATTTATTTGTTAATTCTTTTGGATTTCATTTTACACATTCAAAAATGTTATCCTTAGAAGAAGTCCACAGGCTGCTAGAGACTTTCAGAGGGGTCAAACCAGACACACATATACATACATACTCTGACATACACACCTAAATTGAAGAATTTCTTTCTTTAGAGAGCCGTCTCTTTAATTCTGAAAAAAATCACAGACATCTTGGAGGACAAGGGACGAAAAGTGTGATGGCTGGGGATGCGGCTCGAGGGGGTGAAGAAAGAGAATGAAAAGTTTTTGAGGCCGGCAGAAGAGGTAGGAAAGTAGGAAGGCGCCTTTCTGATTTGTAAAGCTCAGAAACAGAGAAATCTAGGAAGCCCCAAACCAGAGATTAGCAGGAAAGAAGGAAATGTGTAACCAGGCCGGGGATCTGCCAGGCACTTTTCTGGTTAGTATGGTGGTCAGTATCCCCACCATCACTCGGGGTACCCGGGTTCGATTCCCAGATGGGGGCGACGCGTACATTTTTACATAACACTACGCTGCTTCTCTCTCTGCTTGTGGCACTAGGAGACCCAGAGCCAAACGCATCACTTCCCTGGAATTCTCGCCCAGTACAAGCTTTCAGAAAGCAGTCCCCTGTAGCTCTGGACTCCCATAGGCGCTCACTCGCCGGCCCTTCTCCAGCCCTAGGTGCCTAAGGGCATCACCGTCTCCCACTCTGTGGCTTCGACCGCTGGTTCTCCCTCTTGTCCAATCCCTCGCCTACAACCGAAAAGGAAGCCCGAACAAGAGCTAGGGTTTTGTGGCCGACCTTCGCAGAGGAAACCTGTGGGCCACTTTCGGCGCGCCTACTTGAGCTGCCAAGGAATAGGAGGCTGCAAAGGCCCCGAGCACCAGGCTCCTCTATCAGGCCACGGCCCCAGGGCACCAAGTCCAGTCTCTGAATACACGCGCTTTTGCCTGCAGGTGATCCGCAACTAACATCCCCAGAACACACAGTACCACTCACACACAAATACTCTCCGAAACCACACGACCACAAAGTGGGCACAAGGGAACTCTATGTCAAGGTCAAGTGGAGGACAGCCGATGGTGCGGGCAGATTGGACAGAACACGTGTGAGACAAGAGATGTGGCAACCCAACCCATATCCTGTGGGCAGGGCTCCTGTACTGGCCCCTACTGAAGGATCAGCTGGGGAGCAGCCGAGGCTCTATGGCTGGGCAGAGCAAATCAAACTAGCTGCAGGCGTTGGTGGTATAGTGGTGAGCATAGCCGCCTTCTAGGCAGTTAACCTGGGTTCGATTCCCAGCTAACGCAGCTGTTCTTTTCAGCGCTCTCTTCTCTTCTCACACCGCCGACCCCTACCCGGAGCTACCGACAGCCCTCTATTATGTTCCTCTCTTGATATCTCACCGCCTTGGGAGCCTCTGGACATATTCCCCAGCCTGAGCGCGAAAGTGGGCTTTCATCTCTGTTCTCTCGCATTCTCCAGAGTGCCTAATAAGTTCAAGGTACAATCTTAGAGAGGCTGCATCTTTGATAACAGGAAAGAGCCCCTACCTACATGTCCTAGGAGCTTTTATTCAGGAGGGAACGGATAGTGGGATAGAATTTATCTTCACGCACTCCAAAGGATCTGGATATCAGCCGGCAAGACATTTTAGACAGCGGCTCCGATGCAGAGATGGCTACTACATCATCTAGGTTTGAGGTGATGAGGCCCTGCACTAGGGTGGTAGCTGAGTCACTAAGAAAGAGGTGGGGGGGGACATATTAGGAGAAATGTTAGAACGATAGAAATGACAGGACTCTACAATTTGTTGGCTTTGGGAGAGAGAAGGGAATTGAAGTGAGAGAGTGAAGAGTTTAGCATGACCAGGCACTAAGTCTGGGCGCCTAGGATATTGGTGGTACCCTTTTCAAGCAGAGAAAGGGTAAGGCTTGAGGGGAAGGATCTGAGATCAGTTTTAGACGTGGTGAATTTAAGATGTTCACGGGACTTTTACTTCGAGGATGCCTAATAGGAAGTTGGAGATGAGAGACTGGAGGTCGGGAGAAAGGTTAGAGCTATATAAGGAAATCTGAGAGTCATGCACATAGGGATGATACTTGAAGAAAGAAGGTCCCCAGTTTCAAGGGTTCGTGCAGTGGGACAGGACACTTGTCTCTGCTTATTTTCCTTCTCTCTCTGCCCCCTCCCAATAAAGTTTGGATTTGTAGTTGCACATGCTCCAGGATAAGGCAGAACTTGGAGGATTTAGAGGGGGGCTATTGAGTATATAGGAAAAGCAAGACTGCCGTCTGAATATGCAACCTCCCCCCATTCCTCCTAGGGTTCATGGACCATCAAGCTCTTTCTGAGTTACCCGGATTCCTATTGTTCAGCCATTTTTAGTCGTCTGCCTTTTTTGTGACCCCATTTAGGATTTTCTTGGCAGAGATACTGGAGTGGTTTGACGTTTTCCTTCTCGAGTGCATTTTACGAATGAGGAAAGTTGGGCAAACAAGGTTAAGTGACTTGTCCAGGATCATTCAGTAAGTGTCTGAGACCATATTTGAACTCAGGAAAATGAGACTTTCCGGATTCCAGGCCCGGCACTCTATTCTATGAACCACAGGAAACAGGAAGCCAGAGCAAATGTACAAACAGATTGTCATTAAGCCAAGGAAAAGTCTTTGCAAAGGCACAGGTATTCTCAAAGGTTCTGAAGAGAGAAGGACAAAAAGAGAGAGACAGATAGAGAGGAAGGACATGGTACAGGAACAAAGGGGCAACTGAGGCGACCCTATGAATAAAAGTTGGAAGGCTGGCACACAGCAAAGGGTAGAATGAGGAGAGACTCGGGAGGGAAAGATAGCACATGGGTAGAGATTTGGGTTTTGAATTATGATGTAGGGTCTTTGTTCAGAAGAGGCGAACTGGTGCTAGCATTTAAGGGAATGGGCTAATGTGTAAGAGAGGGGCAGCAGGATAGGTGGCCCTCCATTAGTATTGCCCATGGTGAGTGAGAGTGATACAGGAGTGGGCCAGACGTGAGTCCAATAAGTCTCCAATAGAGGGTGAACGCAACAGCTGAAGATAGCGGAAGTCCAGTGCTGTGTGGAGCAAAGAAGGTAATAGAGGTGGCGTCTGTTCCCTGGTGGTCTAGTGGTGAGGATTCGGCGCTTTCACCGCCGAGGCCCGGGTTCGATTCCCGGTCAGGGAAGAAGCTTTTGTTGCAAGGGACTCCTTGGGCTGCTACCAAGTCCGCTCTGTGCCCTCTGAGTGCGCCCTGGGCAATTCGTGCACTGTTCTTTCTTCCCGCCTCGCCCCACCACCAAGTTTCCAGAGGCCAAAAGGAATCCAGAGCCGAGTGCCGCAGATCCAATGCCATCCTTTCGGCTCGCTCGCACTGTCTGATTTTGCACCTTTGATGCGGCGGGGGGGTGAGGGCTAGAGACCAGAGCGAGATGTAGCTTTTTGCCGAGGGGTTGACGTTTGGCACCCTGAAAATTAGGGGGAATTCTTTGCATCAGTTATGGTTTTCTGCTTCTCGGCCCAAGATGAGTTCCAACGAGGCCTCCTTTAGTGGGCACTGGGTGACAAAGATTGGAGGGCCGAAGTGAGGAAGGATGACGGTGCTGACGAGGTACGCTGCTTGCTCCCAGGAGCAGTCAGAGGCTGAAGGGGAGCTGCGCTTTTAAAAAAAGTGAACGTACGTGGACCGGGAATCGAACCTGGACCTCCCTCACTGCAGGTGAAAATTCAACCATTGAACCACCCGTGCCCTACGTGGCATGGATGCCTCGCCCCCCCCCTTACCTCTAATCTAGTTGAATGTTCGTAGCTCTGGCAGGTCCCAATTTCACCCAGGCGCCAACCTCAGCTAGGGCAGCCCAGCCCCTGGTTCCGAGGAAGGAGCTCGCCCTATGATCGATCTCTGATCCCAGGTACTCTAGCCTGCAGATGACTCACAGTCTACGTTGCGTCCATGAAGTCCAAACTTCATTCATTCTGTGAAGTTTGGATTCAGTGAAAGGGCTGCACTTGAGGACCTAGAGAGCCACATGTGGCCTCGAGGCCGCAGGTTCCCCACCCTTGGCCTGTGAGATCCAAGTTTACCCTGTCTCTGGGGCAAGTTCTTCTTCTAAAGGTCGAAGGTTCCTGTCAAAATGAGCTCCTAGTAGTCCAAACTTTACATCTCTCAATTTTATGTGACTTTCCCCTCTCCTTCCTCTTTTACGTTCAATTGGTTACCAGATGTTATTGAATTTTTTTAAATTGAATTTCACTCCGAATTATTTTTATGCTTTTTTTTGCCTATTTCCTTTGGGATCCCGGTTCAGACCCTCATTACCTCTTACCAGGCCTACTGTAATCGTTGTTTTATCTTGTTTTTGCTGGTCTCTCTACATTTATTTCTCCCTTTCCAATTCTTATAGCTCTAACCAAAATTAATTTCCCACTTCTCATTTGTCTTACCTTTAACTCTTTGTTTATCCCACCTTGTCTACTTTTTTTTAAAAAAAAAATTTATGAGAGTTGGAGGAAATCTCGGTTTAGACCTTGGACAAAGCTAAAATTGTGAAAAGTTAGAACAGAGATTGTAAAACCTAAAGGAACTCTTTCGGAATAATGGATGTATTTCATACTCTGGACAGACCCAGAAGATTGAATAGCTTAATTGCATATGAAAAGGCTTTCAAGGGCCATGAATTTGTTCCAAGGCAAGGAAAACTCTGGTACCTTTGTCTCTGACTGTTCTTAAGATGCCAAAAGGAACTTGATGGTGAGATCCTTCTCAGAGAAACCGGCTCTGGACAAGAAGAAATTAAGAGGATAGAAGAAGCTAGCCCTCCCCCATCTCCTGCTTGGAGTTGGTAAACCTCAGAACCAAGATTCTGAGGGCCTCAAAGAGAAGTGGATTCTGTCTCTCTTAAGTTAATGGTCACTGCTTGGGACCAAAGAGTAGAGTAGCCCTCTAGCTAAAAAGAGAGAAATATCAACCAGTTAAACTAATGGCTAGAGGCTTGAGGTGAAAGATACTGCAGCAACTCATTGCAGGGCAAATCCAGGGAGTCTTTTGTTTCAGTCCAGCTGAAATATGGTCTCAGTAGTAAGCCCAGAAATCTCTCTGCACTAGATTAGTGGCAGCAGCCCCGTGGCTATAAAGTTACTAATAAAAGCTATTAGCCATTCACTGTCCATTGACTAGTGGGAAAGTCCAGCAATAGGTGATCACCTTGCCTCATTCCAGCATCAGCTATCTTCAGCAGCTGAGCAGCTGGATTAATCCAGTCCACTAGCAACTCAACCCACTAAGGAGTCAGACTAGCAGCCAAATGGTCCAGTTGACCCATCCCAGTAGCAGGCAAACCTATCTAGCCAAACCCTGTTAAGCTACCCATCCATCAAAGATGAAATTTAAACCCAGCCTACCAAAGGACTCAGCCACTCAGCAATGCCCTCCTAGTGAACTCCATAAGAACTTCAGGAGAAAGAAAGAACGTCAGGGTTCTGTAAGAAATGCTTTGTAACTACCAGTCTTAATACCATTTTTTGTAAGTGCCTTGACTAAAACCTAAGTCTACTATTAAGCAGAATCATATCAGTAGAGAAATAGAATTAGGAGCCTAGCCACTTACAAGTTTGCTCCTAGGATTTAAGGTAGTGGTAGACCCTCAGAGGATTCAACTTGCTAGTGACAGGGTGGATCAGGGGGAGTCGGTGCATAGTAGGGTTCATATTTTGACATTTCAAGCAATATACAATGTCACCAAATAAACTTTCCTACCTTATTTCACATTACTCCACTTCATTAAAAAAGGTTTTCTGTTACGGACTTTGAATGCAACCTGTTGTTGAGTTAAATAATTGTAATCTTAAAGCCAATTAGTACATCAGAAGTACTTATTAAGTGCCCATGTGGCAGGTGCTGTGCTAAGCACTAGAGATACAAAGAAAGGAAAAATCATGTTCAGAGCTCTCAAGGAGTTCACAGTTTAAGGGGGTGGGGAATATATATAAACAACTATTCAGAAATAGCTACATACAAGATAAATTGGGGAAAATCAAAAGAGGGAAGGAGGGAGGGAGTACTGAGGGAGATTCGAAAAGACTTCATGCAAAAGGTAGCATTTTAGTTGGAACTTGAAGGTAGGCAGGGAGGCCAGGAAATGGTGATTAGGAGTCTGAGGAACACTGTCCTCACCTGTTTTGTATCCATTTGTCTTTTCTGAGTAGGCCTGTGTTGTGACAGATGAGGGAGACAGGGGAGAGTTAGCTTTTAATTAGTATAGAATCAAATGTTTTCATATCAAACTTAAGCATAATTGAAAATTAAGTAAATTGTAATACTTAGCTGAATTTATTAGGCCTCTTGTTTAATTTGTTTAATTAGCTATTGGTCAAGACTAATAGTAAATGTAAGAATGTCATTGTAGAGTAAGCAGTATTAAAAGATAACTAACGCTTTTCATTATATGACCAGTTACAATTGGCTTTGTATGAATAATTTGCTATTGTTTGAGTCGTGCTAATTTATAATACCTTTGTCTGGTCCTGGAGTGCTTTAAGTTGTAGGCTTCAGACCGTTATGATCTAATATCACAAAGGTGTCTTTGACTTGTTTTCCCTTTCCATTTGATAAACTCTCCAATTTTTATTCGTATTGGTAATATTATCCTTGTAGTGTATAGAAATGTCTAGTATTTCTAGAGCTCCATCATCTTCACAGAAACCAAAAATCCCAGAATTTTTGTATTGATGCAGAATATTTTGTTGATAGAAAGGAATCTCTATAAGGTAAACATCCTCCAAATAAATGCTTAATATAACAAATAAATATTATTTCTTATAGAGCTGATCACTAAATGCAATAGTGAATAACTCAGTTTATTCACTTCAACAGTAAGAACCTGGCTGGTACAACAACCTCCCTGTAATGAAGTATCCAGTCTCTGGCTCCATTGAACATTTGTTTTGGCTCAAAGCAGAGGCTTTAGCTTTTTATTTTTTCCCTTCATGGGAGGGCTGGGAGAGGGGGGGGAAAGCCTAATTTTGAAAAAAAAAGTAAAATGTGAGGGGTTTTTTGTTTTATAACATGAACAAGGTCAGGGGCAAGACAGAGGAACTACAGACAAATGGAATTGCTTTGCATTCTCAGCTACACACGCTATCAAAGTGTGTTTTTTTTAGAAGTTGTTCTTATAAGAGAAGAACATATACAAATTCAAAACTCACACACTTGAGAACACGGAAATGCCTTGCTTTTATGACAGTTCCTGCTGAATCCCAAAGATCAGAAGGACCATGAGGTCCCACTTTGTAGTCTGTATCCATACTGAAAATCAAGATTTCAAGAGCTTTTGCCCTTCTGCTCCATGGGAAGTTTTTGTCCTCCCTGAGCTCACCATACAACACACGGCATTTCAATTTAATGGGTAAACTGCCCCAGTCAAACACCCCACTTGATGCTCTCCTCAAGAGATGTGTGAATGCCCTCAGTGTATTGGGATAAAAATCTGCAATGAAGAAAAACTGAGGCACAAAAGTCCTAATATTATTTATTAGCAAAGCTAGCAGTTGCCAATAATAGAGGTCAGTGGCCCCTCAGTGACCAAAGACACACCTTATAATCAAAGCAGCTTTTTATAGTTTTGTGGTTATAGAAGGTCCCATATGATTGGTCCATAATTATATAGACTTGCAAAAAGGGGTTCTTTAGAATCCATAGTAACAAAGAAAACACAGAGTTGAATAGCCTCTGGAAAGTCCACCAGATACCCTCCTCCCTTTACCAGAGAAACCCAGTATTAGAAAAAACATCTCCTGACCAGGTTGAAGCCTCCCTCTGTTAACAGGATTTTACTGGGCCAGTCTCTAACCTGAGAATGATGAAACAGCAGGCCAGAGACAAAGTGCCAGTAATCAGGTAGTCCTTTTCTTAATTAGTTTCATTATGAGGAACAAACTGGCAAAGCAAGAATTCTCCTGATCAGAATTCTGTCTTGCTGAAGTGAAGACAGAGATTATATACATAAATCACAAGTGGAAAGGGAGGGGGGAAGGTGGATCACAAACAATCGTTCCCAGGGCCAGAGTGGTTTCCCACAACATACCCGAGAATGGAAGACAACACAATTCTGTTTGTTTGTTTTTGGTTTTTTGCTTTTTGGTGAGGCAATTGGGGTTAAGTGACTTGCCCAGGGTCACACAGCTAATAAGTGTTAAGAGTCTGAGGCTAGATTTGAATTCAGGTCCTTCCGACAAGGCCGGAACTCTATCCACTGCGCCACCTAGCTACCCCTAAGACAATACAATTCTGGAGTCCTGTTGGAGCAATACTGCTCAAGTCCTTGGGGGTTACTTAGTGGGCCACAGGGCCAGAGTTCTGTGATAGGGACAGGTTCTACAGTCTTTGATTCACTTCACTTCAGGTACACAGGCATGAGGATGCCAGTGATTGTGAGCGTTGTCAAGGTTTGATTGATAGTTCAAGTTGCATTGTGAGTCTGACTCACAAGCTGGAAAAGGGCAGCCCTTGAGAAAACTAAATTATTAGCGTATTTATTACACATACCATATCGTTAATATGAAAATTAGAAATTCCTTTCTCACCTCTATCCATCTTCTTTATCTTCCTCAAAAGGTCTCAGTTGTGTATGTAGTCTCTTACAGACTTTTCTACCAAGGCCTTTACAAAATAAATCTAAATCTAAACCTAGAAATTGGCTACAACAAGTACTTCTGTGATTACTAAAACTCCTAACCATTAATCAGTCAGTAACCAATAATCAATTTCACATTATTCTGGGCAAATCTAGTGATTAGCTATACCCAGTTCAGGTAGCTTGAGCCCCCAACAAGAAACATACTATAGTCTTTGATTTTATTTTTTGTTTTAAACGCATGACTTCACTGGTGTAAGATTAAGAACTGCCCTCTACCAACACAAGTTAGCACCTTCTTTATAGTCTTACAGAGTTTTGTGGGACCATTAGAAGTTAAATGACTTGCCCAGAGTCTTAGAGCCAGTATACATCCTCCTGATTCTGAGGCCAACTTGTTATATCATACGGCCTTCCAAGATCTTTCAAAGGGGTGAACTCAAAGCCTTTTCATCTTGCTGAAACCTACAAGAACTTACAGGCCTTTAGCTTAGCCCTAGAGAGAGTCCCCACCACACCACAATGAGGCATTATACTGATACTTCAGTGGAGGGTTCTACTTTGTTCACATTTCCATAATACACTGAGGGCATTCACACATCTCCTGGGGATTTTGACTGGGGCAGCTCATCCATCAGACTGAAATGCAGTGTGTTGTAAGGTGAGCTCAGGGAGGACAAAAACTTCCCATGGAGCAGAAGGGCAAAAGCTCTTGAAATCTTGATTTTCAGTATGGATATAGACTACAAAGTGGGACCTCATGGTCCTTCTGATCTTTGGGACTCAGCAGGAACTGTCATAAAAGCAAGGCATTCCCATGTTCTCAAGCGTATGAATTTTGAATTTGTATATTTTCTTCTCTTATAGGAACAACCTCTTAAAAAATAAAACCACACACTTTCATAGTGCGTGTAGCTGAGAATGTTAAAGCAACTCCATTTTGTCTGTAGTTCCTCAGTCTTGACCCTGACCCTGCTGATGTTCTAATCCCAACCCTGTCTTCGACCTTCCTGATCTACCAAACAGAAAGCACAGTCCTATCTTTTAGAGCAGGTTTACAAGAGATAGCCAACCTGAAGGAGAAGATTTCCCATTACTAGCACAGGCCTTTCCAATGAAAGGATACCACGTCCCTTATTCCTACCCTTTAAGCCCCCAGCAACAGCCCTGTCCAATCCAGAGGTACTCCATGCCCAATTCACCTCTTGCTCAAGTTGAAACCTATATGAGCTTTTCCCTTTTCTTCTTCTGGGGAGTCTCCGCCAGTATGTGCAGTTCCCTTGTTGGTGAACTCAATAAACTTTCATGAGTTCCTAAATTTTTGCTTTGGGTTTTGGTTTGGGATTGCTTCTGATTTTTGTTTGTTGCAGGTACTGACAATTCTACCCACAATTGTTTGGAATTCATGAATACAGAATAGACAGGAAAGATGGAGCATTTGACCAAATGGGAATTCTGTGATGGTGACAATGGAAGAAAAAGGCAAAGGAAATCGGGCATTACAGGCAAGGAGGATTTGTGAACTCAGGAAGTCAAACAGGTTTAGGGAACTTCTTGTTCCTAAAAAAAGAAAAACTAAGAAGACTAGTGTCCCTAGATGGGGCACAGTAACCAGGGAAGATTAGACAATAGAGAATAACCTGGGGCTAGGGGCAAAAAGGGTCCCCTAGGCTGAAAGCTCCCAAAACTTAACGAATTTCCTTGAGGCCTCCAAGGCTGTATCCTTTACAGTGGGAAGTTGACACGTACCCTATCCTCCAGCTAAACTATACTGTTTATTGTTCCAGGACCTAGTCAGGCTTTCTTGTGCTTCTCTACTTTTGCAGAAACAGCCGTTTTCCATGCCTAAAGTAACCTGTCCCCACATCCATGCCTGCTGAAATACAACTTTTCTTTTCAAGATTCAGTACAGGTCTCATCTTCATAATCATTCCTGAACTTCTCAACCAGAAGTAAATAGTCCCTGTGATATACTCTCAAGACACCTTCTCTTTTCTATGTACTTAATTCTTAATATTTTTACTTGAGCAATAGGCGTTTGTGAATGTCTCCCTTCCCTTACTAATGTGGAGGAAGTATATTTAAAAATCTGCCCTTTTGCTTTCTCTAGAAATATTTTTTTTAATTTTTGGGGGGTTTTTTTTTTCCATATGCTTTTGAGTTGAAAATTTTTCTCCCCCTTCCTACCCCCCACCCTCCCCAAGATGGCACACAATCTGACATAGGCTTTACATTTACATACCCATTAAACATATTTCCACATTAGTGAAGTTGTAAGTAAAAATTAAAACCAATAGAAGGAACCATCAGAAAGATGAAACAAAACAACAGAAGGTAAAAATAAGTGATAGAGATTCAACTTCCATGGTTCTTTCTTTGGATGTGGACAGCATTTTCCATCCCGAGACCTCTGGAGATGTCTTAGATCCTCGTAATGCTGCGAAGGGTTCAGTTTAACATTCTTAGTCATTGCATAATGTGGCTGTTATTGTGTACAAAGTCCTCTTGGTTCTACTCACTTCACTCAGCATCAGACCATATAAGTCTTTCCAGGTTTTTCTGAAGTCAGCCTGTTCATCATTTCTTATAGCACAATAGTATTCCATTACATTCATATACCACAACTTGCTCAGCCATTCCCCAATTGCTGGGCATCCTCTCCATTTCCAATTCTTTGCCACCACAGAAAGAGCTGCTATGAATATTTTTGTACACGTGGGTCCTTTTCCCATTTTTATGATCTCTTTGGGATATAGCCCTAGAAGTGCTATTGCTGGATCAAAGGGTATGCACATTTTTGTAGCCCTTTGGGCATAGTTCCAAATTGTTCTCCAAAATGGTTGGATCATTTCACAACTCCACCAACAATGTATTAGTGTTCCAATTTTCCCACATCTTCTCCAACATTTATCATTTTCCTGTTTTGTCATGTTGGCCAATCTGATAGGTGTGATGTGGTACCTCAGAGTTGTTTTGATTTGCATTTCTCTAATCAATAACGATTTAGAGCATTTTTTCATATGACTATAGATGGCTTTAATTTCTTCATCTGAGAACTGTCTGTTCATATCCTTTGACCATTTATCAATTGGGGAATGGCTTGTGTTCTTATAAATTTGTCTTAATTCTCTATATATTTTAGAAATGAGGCCTTTATCAGAGAGACTGGTTGTAAAAATTCTTTCCCAATTTTCTACCTTCCTTCTCATCTTAGTTGCATTGGCTTTGTTTGTGCAAAAACTTTTCAATTTAATGTAATCAAAATGATCCATTTTGCTTTTCATAATGTTCTCTATCTCCTGTTTGGTCATGAATTCTTCTGTTCTCCATAGATCTGATAGGTAAACTATTCCTTGTTCTCCCAGTTTACTTATAGTATCAGCCTTTATATCTAAGTTCTGAACCCATTTTGACTTTATTTTGGTATATGGTGTGAGATTTGGGTCTATGCCTAGTTTCTGCCATACTCTTTTCCAGTTTTCCCAGCACTTTTTTTCAGAGTGGGTTCTTATCCCAGAAGCTGGGGCTTTCTCTAGAAATATTAAGAAATAATATTTCTCTGGTCTATAAAAAGAATTCTTTTTCAAATTTCCCTGTTTGAAGTTGAATTATGTCTGAAATAAAAGGACTTCCCTAGGGAAATGTTTTAAGATTAGTTGCCATAATGTAAAACAAAAAGTAACTCTTGGTTGGGCTATTTGAATTAATGAATGAAGCATTCATTAATCAGTTACTTTGTGCAAAGAATGGTGCTAAAACCTGGAGAAACAAATAGAAAAGTAAGACAGTCCCTGCCTTCCAGGAGCTTACATTCAAATGGGGGAGATGACCCCTAGGATCCATTTAAAAATGTCCATCCCCTGAATTTTTTGGTGCTAGGTCCAGCACTTCTCTACAGAGAAAGGATGAAGGTATTGATCAAAGGGAGGAGGTCCCTTTGTTTACTCCAGGAGAATACTTTAGGGAAATGGAGCTGTGTAGTGGCTATTGTTGTTAACCCCACAATTGTATGGTAAAATATTTTTCCTTGTTCAAGAGTCCTATAAATGCTATCTAAAATCATCTTGGAGTCTGAGAGAATGAGCAAAATATGCCAATTTGGACATACTTCTCTCCAAGCTAAAAATGGATTGGATATTAGATGAAGGTTAAATTAAATAATTCTTTTCTTGACACACTTGTGTCTAAAATGTGTAGCATAGTATTTTTTTTCTCCTTTAACACCAAAATGCAAACTTTGTATAAACCACATATCTATCTATCTATCTATCTATCTATCTATCTATCTATCTATCTATCTATCTATCTATTTCTATAACCTTTGCAGTAGACATAGTAGAGGATTTAGGAGAGTATTTAACAAATGTTTGTTGAGCTGCCTTGAATTGGTGTCCAGATGGCAAGAATTTGAAATCTGAAGCCTATAAGCTGAGGAGTCTACAACTCTTTTTTTTTTCTGAACTCAGTCCCTCAGCAACTTTGAATGGTGGAAATATTTATAGTAAAGGACCTTCTCCAATCAAAACCTGAGAAGATCTGGATATTCATGCCCCTTGGGCTCCCAAACTACTTAACGCTTTGTCTCATCTGAACACTGAACAGATACTATCTCATTTAATTATCCAAGTTCTCTTCATTTTGAAATTCAGTGACCTTTCCTTAGTTCTCCTTTTTTAGCTCTCTGTAGCCTTTGACACAGTTTCACCATTTTGATACTGTTACCCATCCTTCTCTCTTCCCTGTTTTTCTCAGCCTATCTGTCTAATCTTTCTTCTCAGTCTCTTTTGTGGTCCTGTCTCCCATAACCTATCCTGGTGCCTTTTGATTTATCTTTTGATGATTTTATTGGCTACCAGAACTCAGTTATCATCACCATGCAGATAACTTCCAAATCAACACAGGGATCTTCATTTTTCTCCTGAACTCCATATTATCTTTGCCTCTCAACTCACTTTCTTCCTACTGATGAAGTAGAAAAGAGTGCTTGAGGCAATTGGAGCAAGCTAAGAGATAAGATGAAAGCTGTAACTAGACAGAAAAGTGATCAGAGATGCATGGAAGCCCCCACCGGACACTTATCTGTATGCTTTAACAAAGCACCCTCAATTCCAGAACAATTATTCCCCTCCCCTTACCTGTTGTCTTTGCCTATCACCTCCGGACTACCTGATATCCCAGGCATTTTGGAGCCATGCTTACTCCTCCCATTCTCTTGTCCCTTTCCCCTTGTTCTGTAAAATTGTATTTAAACCATACCTTTGAGCTAGCTAACTGCCTTTGCCTCCTATGGAAGCAGGGGCCACTCCGCTCCATTAGGGGAGCAGGGCCTGCCCCTTATGCTCTGCCTCCCATGTGAAGTAGAGCCCACTGGGGCTCTGCCTCATGGGGAGCAGGCCTACTTGGGTGCATCACCCCAATAAATTGGCTTTCTTTAATTTAGAGACTGTGCAAGTGAATTCTTTCAGGACACTATGCCACTCATGTCTATTCCTCATCGTTTCAGGTAACACCCCAACATCCTTGGGGTCCACCCTGAACTCATTACCAATGGCTACAGAGAAGGTCTAAGAGAGTTCTTTCACACCTGAACCAGCTCTCCCAACTCTAAGCTCAACACTACCTTCTCTATTTCTGTTGAGGGCACTACCATTCTTGTTTCCTTAATTGTATCCCCTGTCTCTGGCCTTTCTCTTCTCCAATCCATCTCCCACATAACTGTCTAGCCAATCTTTCTAAAGTGCAGGTCTGACCCTAGCACTCCCTCGATTCTGAAGCTTCTGTTGCTCCCTAGTGCCTCTAGGATAAAATACCAAGTCCTGTTTGGCATTTAGAACCAGCACAATCTAGTTCAAACCTGTCTATCTAGACTGACTTATTTCATTTTACAACTCCTTGGACACTCAAGTCCAAACAGGTCTACCTGACATTTATTATACTCAGAGTTCCACCTTCTGTGATCATATTTTTGCACAACTGTTTCCTATTCCTGGAATTCTCTCACTTCTCATTTCTACCCCTCATAATTCCTTTGTTATTGTTCAGTCTTGTTGTCTGACTCTTGGTGACCTCATTTGGGGTTTTCTTGGCAAAGATGATGGAGTGCTTTGCCATTTCCTTCTCCAACTCATTTTACAGTTGAGGAAACTGAAGTAAACACTGATAAATGACCTGCCCAGGGTCACGCAGCTAGTAAATGTCTGAGGCCAGATTTGAACTCATGAAGAAAAGTCTTCCCTATTCCAGGCCTGACAGTCTGTCCACAATGCCTTTCCTGAACGTCCTTCTCCATCCCCATTCCCCCGCCCACCTTGTTGGTGTTCTTCTGCCAACTTCGACTAACTAAACTTTGTGTTTTATATTTATTATATGTATTCATGTTATTGTCCCACTAGTAGAATATATACTTTTTAAGGAGGAACTGTTTCAATTAGTGTCTCTTCGTCTACAATTCTGGCATACACTTAGCACTTGGTGGGTGCTTAATAAATAAATATCGAATCGAATCGAATAAGAAACGGGGTTGGTAGGTGGTGAGGAAGGTAGGACTGGGGGCTGGAAGGACAGGTCTGGTTTCACCGACCCGCGGACTCTTCTAAGCCATCCTCAGAGTCTCGGACCCCGGGGCTGTGAAGTTGGGGGACATCTAGGAACAAAGCCTCGGGTCTGCGCCTGGCGAGGGGTCAAAAGAAGGGGTGGAAAGAGGTTGCGAAGAAGCCCCCTTTTTGGTGCAGTTTCTGGCCCTGTCTCTGCTGCTCCGCACTCTCTGTTGGATCTTCTCCCAAGGCTGAAGTGTTAGGGATATCTGTAGTATCTGTAGAAGAAAAGGTTTTTTTTCCCTCCATCCACTCTTCTTCTTCCCCCCTCCCCCCCCCTCGCCACTTCTGGCAGTGAGGTCCGATGAGTGACCAGAATGGTGGGTATGAGACGCTGGAAACGTTTGCGGGTATTAATCACAGTGTAGCTCACGCAGACCGTAGCGATACTTGTAGAAGAAAAAAAAAACTTGACAATTTTTCCTTTTTCCTTCTCCCCCCCCCCCTTAGAATTACTCATCTAAGGCACTTGAAAGCGCAGTGATTGTGTGCGTTGGTGGTATAGTGGTGAGCATAGCTGCCTTCCAAGCAGTTGACCCGGGTTCGATTCCCGGCCAACGCAATGCTGAAATCTATTTTAAGACAGTGCAAAACTACTTAGAGACGTGTATCAAGATCTCCACTCAGACTCGCAGTCACAATTGCTTTCCTTCTTTTTCTACCTTTTGCTCTCCCTCTTTTTCTACCTTTTGCTCTCATAAGAAACCGCGACTCGCCTGCCTTTCCCTACTTTCTTTCCCTAGTTTTTCTTCCCCTACCTTTCGGTTTGATGGGGGCGGGGCCCAAGCCAAGATTTTTTCCCCCCCGTGCACCAAAGGGAATCTGACTCCCACTAGTCTACCCACCCCAGCTCTTATTTCCTTTTGAAAGTTCTAGCCCCACCCTTTGATCTTGTGCAGATGCCTTTCGGGCTTCTGCCTTCCTGTTCCCTCTGTCGGCTATTCCCATTGTCTATTCAATCTCTCAGCCCTCCCCAATTAGAATTCTTACCTAAGCCCATTTCCCAACCCCCTTCTCTGGCCACCCAAAGTTACTTTAGTATTTAAGATCCACCTTGGCCCCATTGAGATGCTGATAA
The DNA here is from genome assembly GCF_003287225.1 of Phascolarctos cinereus. NCBI lineage: Eukaryota > Metazoa > Chordata > Mammalia > Diprotodontia > Phascolarctidae > Phascolarctos > Phascolarctos cinereus. The sequence goes on along the minus strand of NW_027555958.1, from coordinate 427,657,681 downwards.
TCTCAGGCCCACCTGTCCTCACGGCGTTAATGGCTGAGAATCTCTCGTGCCCCAAAGGCTGTTGGAGCTTTTCTCATGCCCGCCTTTTCCTCTGGCTGAAGATTTGAGGTGAATTCATTCAGCAGGGCCCGGTACCTCGATTTGGGGTTTGCAGCACCCCAAAAGTCCTAGACCTCTTCAGGTTTGTTCTCCCAGTCTGCACCACCCAAATCTAGATCTGGGGCCCATACCTGTGTCTGCACATGACTAATCCGAGCCCGCTCTGAGTTTCCATTCCCTCCTTTGAAAATGACAGGGCCTTACATGAGAGTATTTAAGACACCTCCAGGCTCTGCTATTTTATGGTGTCAAACTCATCCGCAGGTATATTATGGCTTAGAGCAAATCCTTGTGAGTGACTGGAGAGGACTCAGAAGCCAGATGAATGCACACATTCTCACAGCAGCTACCTTTCTGACATTAGGGGAATATTACCCACAGCAGAAGAAAGGACATCAGAGATCTTCAACCTGTAGTGATAGAAGAAGGGGAGGAAGAGAGGAAGAGCGGAAGAAGGGGAGGAGGGGGGGAGGGGAAGGGAGAGAGGCCCAAGGGAGATAAGCAGAAAAGAGAAAGGAAAAGGATAACTCCTCCCCTTTACACCTTCCCGTTCCCTGAGGCTGTGATACTGAACTGGATATTTTTAGGCCAGGACAGTGGCAGTCACGGATCCATCTATCTACTCACTGCTCGACCTAGATGTCCACTTAACTTATACTGTGATATTTATTTGAATCTGGGATCTTATCAAGGTAGTTCTAACTGGATAGATTGCAACCTATTAATGACTTTCATCGACTTTTGTCCACGTCCTCCTAGAAATTTTTCCAAGCTGGGCAACCTCATATTCTGGGCTCCTTTCTTTACATCTCTTGACATCCTTGTGTATGCTAGGGTAGCACACAGTTTGGTCAATGGTTATCTCTTGCTCTTGCTATCTGACCAGTCCACTTTCCTTTCTGGTCATATGTCTCTTTGATTATATGCTTTTTACTACTTTTCCCAAACAATTATGCATTAGTGATATGTAGCCTACTGGTACCCACCACAAAATGATGCTGCTCAGATTACCCAGATATCTCATTGCTTGGATATTGACTTGTAGTCACACTGCTGAAGACTGTGTTTGAAAGATGGGCCTTTGTCTCAACGATAAGTTTGGGGTCATTAAAGTACTAACAGATCTTCCAAAAAGCAATCCAGTTCCCTTTCATCCAATTTAATTCTTGGTTTGTCTCGTTGTCTATAACTAAAAGATAGAAGGAGATAGATAGATCTGCCAGATGATTGATTTCCCTATTAATTCAACCTCTATTTTATTCCAATCAATATTATTCATTATAGTGTGATTCTGTAGGGGATAGTGATCATCTCTGTTATTGTCTATTAATATACAGTTAGTTTAATCAACTAGTGGAATACATATTTTATATATCTTATCATTAGAGATAATTCAATAAAGTTAGATAGAGTCTTCCTTATATTTGGTCCCCAAAACTTTAAACTATAAGCTACAAGTTCATTTGCTTGTTATAAAGCTCACTTGCTTAATCACAGAAGCCTAACTAGAGGACCTCCATCTTTTTATCCAGGTGAGTGGGAAACAAACTCCAGCTGTGGCAGAGATAACCTAATGAGCTCTTTTTGTTGTCCCTCTGCCCATCATTATCTTTCTATTGCTCAATGTGGGGAAATGGCTCTGATTTGGACAGCAGATGTCTTTTGCCTTGCAAAATATGACCACGTATATTTTTCAGCCTGCCTGTCTACCAGGCCTCTTTGGTTCTTCTGGAGAGTCAAAGTTTAGATATGACAACCAATGAAATCCTATAGCTTACTCTGAGTCATCTGTATCATTTAGGTATCAAGCATTATAAAACCAAGGCCCTGGAGAAAGGTGGCATCTCAGATTGTGAGAAAGATCTGAGGTCTACTTCATCAGAGGGTGCCATGGTCCCTTTAATAAAGTGTTATTGGCTTGGAGCTCTGCCTCAGTTGTCTTTTCTGGCATATTTTGGGGACAGAGAGAGAGAGAGAGAGAGATGGATAGATAGGTAGATAAGAAAGAATCTACAGGTTTTCTATCCAACTGCATATCATAGCCTGGAAATATGCATCCTTCATATATTTAGTTATTGTTTAACTTTTCATGCACATCTATCTCTTCTCATAAACATATTCATACATTTGAGTGTGACTCAACTTTTCATGTATATCTGTTTTTTCCTCATAAAGATATTCACACTAAGGTTTTAAGAATGTCATAGACAGAGAGAGCCAGGATGACTCAGTGGAAAGAAATCCATATTCAAAACAAGAAGCCCTGAGTTTGCACTGGTTACTTATAATTCCTGGGATCATGATTATATTATTTAAACTCTCTGAGCTTCAGTTTTCTGATATGTAAAACTGTGATAATAATACCTGTCTATTTACTTTGTAGGGTTGTTATGAATGTAACAGTGCCTACCCTGACTTACACTGCCTGGAAACCAGGTGTGTTAACTGGACTGAACCAGCCAACAGAGCAGGTTAGAGACAAGAGAATCAGGAATCAAATAGAAGTGTAATTTCAAACCGAAGGAAATGGCTTGCAAGCCATTACATATCATACCACATATTACATTACATTACATACATATATTACATTACATTATCATTATTGTACATTACATATTACATGCCACAAGGTCACATATGCTGAAGCCCTGCCCCTAGGTTGAGGGGAGTGGGACCCGAGGCAGTGTGGGGAGATCTCAACCCTTAAACCAATGGCTATGAAGTGAGTTGTAGCCCTGACAATGAGGGGCAACAGCACCAATGGGACAAGTTTGACTCATAGCAGGGCTTCATGACCAGAACATGAATACAGTAGGTGCTTGTCTGGGCTCAGAGACCACCTGGTTCTGGTCAAAGCAATACAATAATTTGTATGAAACAATTTTGAGATTTTGCTGTGGCTGAGACCATCCAGAGGGTGAGTGCAAAGAATTGTTATGCCAATCTCAAGGCACAGCTTGCTTGCTGGGACTTAGCTCTGAAAAACAGGGGCTCTCCTAATATCTCGACAGGTGTCAAACATTTCTCACCTCCCACAGAGTTCTCTAGTACACTTTAGGATGTCAGGGTATATTTAGTTTATCTGTCATGGACTCAATCCTTTGATAATTATGTTTTCCCAGTTTTAGGATTCTCCTGAACCCCAGTTCCATTTTACCACTTAACAGTCAAAATAACTTTTACAAATAAGTATTTACCTCAAAGGCGTAGCAATTAAAAATATATAAATATTACCCCCAATATCTAGAAGGTGTAATCAATATCCCCTTGTACCACTTCATTCTCTGGGGAGAAGAGGTGGATTAGGTTCACAGTTTGGCTCAGTCCCTATACAACACAGTCCCACCAAGTTCCATATCTAAAGTCCCCTTTGGGTTCAAATTCCAGGCACCTTGGCATCTCAGGGCTTTCTCATTGGGTCAGCTGCAACATCTAGTTAGGAATCCTGCCTGCAGGGTCAACATGGCTGAGTCAAGTCTCAGTGGGGATTCCTTTCCCTGCACCTAAAATTGAACAGGACAAATAAAACAGAAGAACAACAATAACAAAAAACCAAACGGAGGCCCATTTCTCCAGGTCACAGAGCCTAAAAGGGGAAGGAAGAGGGAGGAGAAGAGACAGAGACAGACACAGAGAGACAGAGAGAGAAAAAGAGAAAAAGAGGGGGCCAGTGTGTATGTATGTATGTATGTATGTGTGTGTGTGTATAAATATTTTTGTATGTATATGTCCTTTTCATTTTTCTTTGATCTCTTTGGGGGTAAAGGCCTGAAGAGTAAGTATAGCTAAGTGAACGAGTATAAGCAGTCTAATAACTTTGGGGGGCTTAGTTCCAAATTGTTTTCCAGAATGACTACACCAATTCGTAGCTCCACCAACATTAATAATAATTATGAATAATTATTAATAATAGCCAGCATTTATATAGTCCTCAAGGTTTGCAAAACATTTTACAAATATTATCTCATTTGATCTTTATAACGTCCTTCCATTATTACTCCCATTTTGCAGATGAGAAGACTGAGGCCAACAGTGGTTAAGTGACTTGTTCACGGTTACATAGGAAGTAAGTGTCTGAAGAAGGATTTGAGCTCAAGTCTTCCTGACTCCAAGTTCCACTGTCTATCCATTGTGCCACCTAGCTTCCTACATTAATGCAACTAACTTCTCACAGCTCCTCTAGCATCTGTCATTTTCCTTTTGTGTCAGCTTTGCCAATCTTATGAGTGTGAGGTGGAATCCCAGAGTCGTTTTAATTTGTTTCTCTATTAATCATCTGGAACATTTTTTCATATGTCTATTGATAATTTGTATCTATTCCTTAGAAGATTGCCTGTTAATATCCTTTGACCATTTATCAATTGGAGAATGACTCTTTTTCTTATATATGGGTGCTAGGTAGTGCAGCCAATAGAAAGCCTGGCATTAGGATAAACTTGTGTTCAAATCCAGCCTCAAGCACTCACTAGCTGTGTGACCCTGGGTAAATCACTTAACCTCTTGCAGGATCAAAGGAGATTATAATTACAAAGCCTGGCACATAGTAAGCACTATAAAATGTTAGGTATTCGAATAAGTTTTATAAATGAGAAATTATAAGTATATGTAAGTATAAGAGTAATTTGTTGCACATTTTCCCCCAGCTATTTACTTCACTTCTAATTTTAGCTGCATTTATTTTGTTTATGCACTTTTTTGTAATCAAAATTGTCCATCTTATCTTCTGGGATTCTCCTTATCCTTGTTGGTTATGATTTCTTCCCCTATCCATAGATCTGAAAGGTAATTTCTTCCTTGCTCTTATTTCTTTATTTAAGTCACCCTTCTATCTGGAAGTATATATTCATTTGGAGCTTATCTTGGTACACAGTATGAGATATGAGTTATGTTGAAATTGAATCTTATTCTGATCCCCTTGACTACTCCTTCCCTTCTAGTCAATATAGTAAATAAGTTCATAAGTAGCCAACATAAAGTAGCAATAGCAGGAAGTAAGACTGCAAAGGGGAATCGAGATGTCAAATACAAACCATCTCAAGATCAAAGTGTCGTAATTGTGTTACATATTAAATAAAAATCACATCCTGGTCATGTTTGCTGAATCAGGGGAAGCTAGCTAGGCTTTGCTGTCAGGGCCTTTTGATTCTATTTATGATATGTAAATTTCAGACAAGCTCCAGAAGACCAGTAGAATACCAAATGGTGCTGATAACTTTGAGATGCTTTGAAAATATTAACGAACTAACCCCAAGGTGGCACTGATAATAGGTCCGTGCTGCTGAATGTTCCACTAATACGTGGTTATATGAGGGATACTCTGTGCCTCTTTTCCCCTCCCCAACCTCTTCCCCACACCGCCTGCCTTCTGTCATCATCCCATCTCCTCTTCGCCTGCCCTCTGCCTCTGTATCCCTTTTGCTTCTTGTTTCTGTACTTTCTGTGCTGTGGGCCTCCATACCTTATTAAAATGTGATTCTGCCTCATTTCCTACTGCCATTATCGTCTTTCCTGGCGAGTACCCAAATCTCCAAACGCAATAAGAAATCCTAAAAACACATCATCATCCTACAGGCTGTATAGCTTTCTGTCTATAGAAGTCTAGGTCTTTTCCTATATCGGGACCTTTGTTTAGCTCCTTGCTAACTTCAGGCCTGTGAAGCTTTCATGTAATAAAGCTCCCAGTGGTTACAGAGAAGGTCTAAGTGAATTCTGTCACACCTGAACCAGCTCTCCCAACTCTAAACCTCAACACCTCAGAGTTGTCCATAGAGTTCTGTGGCAAGTAAAACACAGTAAGAGAAACTGAGGGAGTTCTCCAAGCAAGATTAGTTTAACAGTGACACACATCATTGTTAACAAAGTGAGTCAGACTAACTACCTTAGTAAGGCCAGCAACACTTATGAGAAGGAAAGACCCCTTTTATTGATATACAGGAAATGAGGGTAGCTGGGGAGCCCTATGATTGGCTACAGCTGGGAGAAATGGGTTGGCATTCAGGTGTGACTGATTACCCCCTCACTAAATATTGAGGAATATTAATTATTTTATGGGACTCCTCTGCTTCTTGTAAACTTGACTAGAAAATCAGAACCACCCGGTTAGTTGTCCTCTTGGGGGAAGATCAAACCACCACCCCTAATTGCACAGGGACAGGCAAGGACTTGTCTTGGATGGACTAGGCCAAGCTGGTTGTGTTTACAGAAAACAAACAGATGTTCTAGGGGCTACTTTCATGTGTGATAAATATAATTCCTTTTCAAGTATGCCTTTAAGCTTATTCAGGCTAGGAGAGATGGCAATTTTGAGCTTAATGGAGAAATGGGGCTTGACAAAATGGGGAATGGGGTCCATTACAGAGTAGAATTAATTATTAAATGATACAGCATAATTTTAATTTTCTCAGCCTTGAGGGAGCAACCATAGTTGAGCTCTGGACACCCACCTGCTTGTCCAGGGAAAATTGGAAGAGTGAGCCCAGAGCTACATCTTGTGCTCCTTTTCCAGATATACCTCATGCTACTCTCTTGAAATATTCTACATTCTTGCCAAACCGGTCTTCTCATCTGTTTCCTGCCCTCTCTGTTCACTAGGTGTTGGTTCAACTCATCCCCAATACCTGGAATAGACTCCTCTCCACTCCTTGTCTCTGGTTCTTGAGTTTCCTCCATTTTTTTGGGCCCTACTCGTACTGCCTACTCCATAAAGCTGTCCTACCTCTTTTCCTACATGAAAGTACCTTATCTCTTCTCAAATTTCTCAAAACTCTTTTCTTTGCACTTAACCTCAGTCTCCATTGTAACATAGGTAATTACTAGCTGTCACCTGGAAAAATCACCTCTCTAAGCCTCAGGTTCCATATCTGTAAAATGGGAGTTTTAATAACATCTCCCTCACAGGGTTGTTGTAAGTGCAATGGGGGGGGGGCTTTGGACAATGATCAGATTACCTAACATGGAGGTATCTTGCTTCTGGGAGAAGATATCCTGCCTTCTCTTACCACACAGTTTGTGACAGTAATCTCCTTTGATTGGCTGTGTGGCCAAAATAGGTTGCATTTTTAAAACTGCTAGACTGGGACAGTCTCAATATCATTCCTAAATACTTTCTTTCCATTGGTGTCCAAAAAAAAAATTTAAAAAAAAGGATGAGACCATTGGTGTCCAAAGAGGGTGAAAAGTCTCATTTCTGAACTGGTGAAAGGAAAAGGGCTACCTTTCCCTCTTCTACCTTTCTAGGTCCCATGGGCCTGACAAATACCATGAGGGTGAGGTCATAGTGGTGAGGTGTTTTGTTTGTCCTGTTTCTTTTGTACTTCTCAGTTCTGGGGGAAGAAGGTAGGATCTCCACTGGACCCAGAACCAAGCCATGATGACCCTTACAGCCAGCATTCTAGACTGGATATGCAGTTGGCCAGCTCAATAGAGAAGCCCTGAGAAGCCAATACATCCTGGCTTCAAAACCAAGGGTGCCCTGCTCAAGACCAAGGAGGGATTTGGCATGAGAACTGGGACTGTGCTATAGGGGTGTGAAGGGGTGGATTACGCCTTCAAGTGTTGAGGAATATGTTTATGTATTTGTTATTATATCTTTAAAGTAAATATTTATTTGTAAAATGAAATCTGTTAAGTGTCTAAATGGACCTTCTCTGTAAATGAGGGAAAACCATTGACTGGGGCTGGAGTCAATGACAGAAAGCCTAGACAACTCCAAACCCCTTAAGTGTGTTAGAGAACCTTAGGGGAGGGTTGAGATGCAACACACCTGGCCTTCAGGCAGTGAGGGGCAGAGTCATTACTGTTACATAAATATCAGTGAGATGATATATGTAAAGCACTTTGTATACCTTAAAATACTACATAAATGCTAGCTGTTACTTATGCCATTCTCCTCCCCTCTCTTCCCTTAAACTGTTCGGTCTGTGTCCTATTCAGAGTCATAGCCTCAAGGACTATCACAGGTCCTTGTACTTAACAGATAGTCATTGAATGAATATATAACTTATCTTTGGCACCCAAAGGTCATTGAATCAATGTGTAACCTGCCTTTGGCACCCATAGGGTGCCACAGACTCTGGGAGAAGGCAAGTACTCTGGCTTCTGGTGTGAGGAGTATGACTCAAGTTTTCCAAGTTCCTGGGGTCTGCCCCAGAATGCCCCTATGTTGGGGCTAAAAGGAGTAGAAAAGAAAAAAAAAGAACCATAGTTAGTCCATCCCATTCTCAGGAGGAGATGCCATGCCTGAGGAGCAGATTAACCTCCTCTCATACCACTGCTTCCAATGGTCCCTCTTCTCTTTGCTATATATTTCCCTAAACCCAGGGTCAGGGGCACTGTGGGTGAGGGCATGTATACAAATGGATAAAAAGGGCCACCTTCATGAAGAATTTGAATGATCCTGGTGTGAGGAGAGTTGGGTACAGCAAAGGAAACTTGTCTTGGCTGGTCAAGATCGTAGGGAAAGTACCCCAGCAAAGGATAGATTCAGAGCATATAGAATCTTCTAGCCAGGGCCTGAGAAACTCCCAGGAAACAGACCCAGTTCTGGGTCTTGGAAGGCAAAGATTCTGTAATGCAAGCTGTTTCATAATATCACTAATCCCTTCTCTACAACCTTCTGGGCCCTAGTGGCTTTAGCCTACTGACATCCAGGAATATGAGAAAGATCAGAAGAAAAAGAATCTTGTGAATATGGGAACAAGGAAGGGAGAGAGTGGTTTCCTACCTGTTTTAGAAAAATATAATACGTAAAGTATGCAAAGTAGATTTCTATGATGTAAATTTGACTTTTAGGTGAGGTGTTAACATTTGAAAATTAGGGTAAACTGAGAGACAATGTTCCAAGCACGATCAACTTTTTAGTTAAGCTAACAGCAACCGATAAATTAGGTCAATGGCCTCTCTTAAAGTAGGGCTCCCCAGCCTGTTTTAGGGAGTACAGAGTTGGACAAGTGGGGAAGACAATATGGTTGTTATAGGGTAGACAAACATCATAGGGGTGAGGATAACATGATTGGTTTTAAAGAAATTGAAGGCTAGTGACCACCCTTCTCTGACAATTAAAGAATGTTTATTGTTTTATGGGACCTTTCATCATCTTGTATACCTATCCTGTTAGACTGGAGTTAGCAGACTCCCTGGTGCCTAGAAGGGTTTGTTAAGGAGATAAGAGTTGTACAAGGACAGGCAAGGATGGAAGATATACCTTTGATGGATGATAACAAGTTAACTTGTAACTTTAAACTAACTCAGAAGAAAGGCTGCACTCCTGAGCTTAACTCAGGGGTGGAGAAATGTGGCTTGAGCAATTACACAAAATTAGGGTCAATTACAGAATATAATCAATTATTAAATGATGCAGAACATAATATTCTCAGCTTCCTTGGGTTAGGATTTCCATTTCCCCTTGTTGCCTAAACTTCAGGCATTTATGTATAAACGTATGAAGCTATGGGTTTTAATTCTATTTCCTCCCATTTATATTTGTCTCCTGTGACCTCCAGATGTCACTGCTGATATTCTTCCTTCAGTGTAATAATTACTATTTGTAGTATCTAGCTTGGTGAATTTACAAAAAGTTTTGTCTCTCCTAGCCTTTTTAGTTTAAAACTCTTTAATTAGATTCATAAGCTATACAACAAACATATCCTTACTAGTCTTTGTTAGGTACATTACACCTCAGGTGAGGAATTAAAAATTGATATCCCCCTTTATTTTGTATTATTTTATTAAGATTTAATCAATTTACTTATTCTCCCTCATTATGTGAATTTAAAACTCCATAAACCTGCAACTTCAGTTGCCTACTTCATTCACCTTTGTAGCTTGGGACCTGCAAGCTCTCTAGCAACAGAGACAACTCCAGGTTACATATATGTGTGTGTGTATGTCTATACATGTATGTCTATATGTATACAAGTGTATATATGTATATATGTGTACACACACACTCACATACCCTTTTTACAGGACTTACCAAGCCACGAGATTCCCATTCTTTTGAAAAACAATAGCATACATATCACAAACTCCTCCCCCTTAGAAATTGCCAGCCACAGGCCTTGGATCATAGGATGTTGGTTCATCTGGTACGGAATAGCACCAACCAATCAGGAGTGAGATAAGTCCTTGTTTAAATTTTGTAACTATGCTTTTACTACAACAGAGCTGTTCTGCCTGTCAGTTTGTCCTTGGCTAGAGAGGGGCTTTGGATCACATTTATCGGAAATTGCTAGCCGGTTCTGCTTGAACTCTGTGCCTCAGTTTCTCTTATTAAGGATTTTTGTGACAATTAGCACCCAATGTAGGGCTTGACTGAGGGACTCTTCCATGGGTTTAGGCAGCCCTTCAGGTCATTTCCTAGAGCTGTCTTTGGTTTTTCACCCAAGGAACTCCTCCGTGGAGAGCTATCCCAAGGAGACCTCCACTTTAAGGTTTAGTGGCCTTCTGAGCTAAGGTAAGCCCCAAATGGGAAAATTCCTGTGGCACTTAATTGGTGATGAGGCCTTGAAATTGATTCTTCAGAAAACTGTGCATGACCTTTCAACTAACTTTTCAAAAAGAAAGTAAATTCTCAAAGAGGAAGTAGGGCTTGAAACAAAGTTGTAATACCTAGTAACTTTTTACTTGAATTGTAAAAGACACTGCAGTTTAAGAGCAAAATTGACTTTTTTGAAAGACATGTATGCTAAATTTTGATTAAATTCTAAAGTACTATAGCCTAGGATCAAGTTTCAGTTATTTTATCATATCCAAGTCCTTTTAAAACTCCTAAGTCTTTTGAGGGGCATTAATAGGAAATATTTAAGAAAATACTTCCCCTAGTGGACACTTAAAGACATGGGTGAGCCCTTGAGGGACTAATAGTCTTACCAGAGAACTCTTAGTATATTATTTTTTCCCCCTAAGTATGTCAGGCTGTCTGTGACTGACAGTACTTTCTTTTTATTTTTTTTTCCACAGGACCCAAACACACCACCTTCTCTAGGTAGGAGAAATAATAAGAAACTTTTAAGAGAATACTAACTACCCTCTGGAATCTGCTCCTTCTATAGACAGGCAGAAGGGCTGCTTTAAAGGGTACAGTTGACTTAATGGAAATCCTCCTCTCTCCTAAGGAAAAGAAAGCCATCCTAAGAGCTGCAAATAAGCATGGCCCAGAGGGTCTTTCTAATTGGCCCTCATCAGACTCACAGTGGAACCCTAACCAGCCAGCTGATTATGCCAGGCTATTACTAGCAAAGGATTCCTTAATCAGGAAAAAAGATGATCTGCACTGGCTACTCTCAAAATTGGAACCAATTTCAAAAGATCTCACAAAAGGAAAAAGGAAGTTGTGATAACTTGACCTTTGTTAATCATTCCCAACAGGAGATTACGGGCCCTGGCTGGTCTAAAAAGAACACAGATGAGCTAAGAAAAAACATCGCCCAATATGTCCATGAGGAAAGAAACAAAGAAATGGAACCAAGAACACAGGCTCTTCCGGTCCTCGCTACTGTTCAGAAGCTCTCAGAAGATTGCAAGTGTTCTTTTTGCCATCAAAAGGGCCATCTCATCGGTCAGTGTAGGGTCAGAAGGAAGCTGATTTAAAGAAAAGGATTAAAAGGCAGCGGTATAACGCTGAGAAGCGTGGAGAGATAGGAACCACCCATAAATGCCGGTCTTCACCTCTCCTTGTACTGATGAACCGCAGGTAGCACTCGACATTGATAACACCTAGTATAATTGTTTATTAGATAGAGGAGCTTCTAATTAGGGGTTTGGTGGGACTTTGGGAATGTAGAGAGAGTTAAAAAAGAATCTGATCTTTTTCAAGACAAATAGGAAGAAATGTTACTTGGAAAATATTTATAGCATTAAATTGTTTAAACATAACATGCCAAAGCCCTTGGAGGATCACTAAAGGGTTCATTTTAAATAGGTTATAGACATTTACCTAACTATCCTTTGGAGTGCTGCGGAAAGGCTTAACACAGCTCTACTCCTGTAAAATAAATAGCATCCCACTCATCCAGACGCTCCTTTCCTGTTTGCCTTTTTACCTGAGAGAACAGACTCCTCCCCACAAGGTTAAAGGTGACATAAGCCTCAGGTTTTATCTGGTTTGCCTCCCTCCTAAGGGCCTTTGAAATTGATCCGGGCTGCCCTAATTCGAGCTGAGGCAAGACGTGTTTCCTCTTTCACATCTGCTACCTTGTCTCCACGGACTCCGAGGATAATAGAACTGACGCCACAGTTTGAGGCAAAACAGGTATCTGGGGTCTGGGTGACTGAGCAAGGCAAACTATTCAGGGCCCTTCGGAATCCCTTTGACAGAGAAGAAAGAAGGGAATCTTTGTTTCCAGTCTACAAGATAAATAATTCAAATCCAAATGTTCTTTTCAAACTCTAGTCTTATACGTGTTGACATTTTTCTCTTCCTTCTCGCTTTTCTTGACCACACAAGGAGAAACCCTTGCACACTGCAGTGAACAACTTAGAAAACGATTTGGGGGATTTGGGGGCAACCATCCTGTAACTTATCAATTCAATATTTTCCAGTTGCAATTTTTAAAGGTATCTTTATAAATGTTTTGGCTGTATCAGGGGTTTGACGCTTTCTTTGCCCTGCCCGAGACTGTGCTGTGGGCTAGCTTTCACTTTAATACATCCCTGAAATTTTATCCAGTTCTGCAGGCTTTGAAGGGGAAGTGCATTTGCATTTTATTGTGCTTTGGAACTGCAAGCTGCCAGCCTGCCAACTAGCCAGGAGTACGTGGCACCTGTCTCCTGACTCTTTCCTGACTATATGTATAGAATAACTTGGAAGTAGGTAGAGTTTAACTTCAGAGAATATTTTAAGCAAAGAGAAGAAAGAAAAAGAAGTGTTGGAATCTGAAAGAAACAGGCAACTTAGAAGGATTTAAAGCTTAAGAAAGTTGCAGTCTGTTTATACTGTGTGAATAGGTTTTGAAGATAACCAGTTTTTAAAAGTTTTAAAAGACAGATTAAATGAAGGAGCAGCTTAAAGTCTTTTTTACTCAGCACCAAATTCCTCAGCCGTTATAGATTGTGCCACAGCATCAGATCTTGAGAAAATCCAGCTATCAAGGGGAGGGAGGCTTCTCATACCTTGGGATCTAGTTGCTTTTTTTTTTTCCCACTCAAAATTTATTCTGAAGCAACATTTTGTGTCAAAAGCAAAAAAACCCAAACAAAACCCCCCCAAAAAACACACTCCAATAGTATTTCATTAATAACAGCATTGGAATCGACTGCCCAGACAACTTATGAAAACTAAATAAAATGAAAAAGGCAGGGTGTAACATCAAAGTTAATGGGCTTTACAGTATTATATCATGTTCAACTGTGAATGACTTAACTGTTCTCAGCAATACAATGATCCAAGACAATTCCAAAGGACCTATGACAAACAAAAATGCTATCCACTCCAAAGAGCTGATGGAGTCTGAATGCAGATTGAAGCATATATTTTTTAAGCATTATTATTCTTGGAGGCTTTTTGGTCTGGGTTTTCTTTTGCAACATGGCTAATGCAGAAATGTTTTGCATGACTACACAGATATAACATAATATTGCTTGCCTTCTTGGGGGAGGGAAGGAAATGGGACTCAAAATTTTTTTTAAAAGTATGTTAAAAATTTTTGTTTACCTGTAATTGAGAAGAAATAAAATAAAAATTAAATGTAAAAAAAAAAAAGAAATGAGTAGGTTTTAATCAAAAGACCCTGGGAAACCTTTTCCTGACACATTCCTAGACTAAAACCTTGGGGATGAGAATGTGATGCTATCAGGAGCAGTCTTCACTCCCTGAGTGTTAAAACTACAAAGGAGAGTAAGCCTTGGGAAAATGTGAAATCCCTCTTTACTCCTCTTAAAGTAGCTAAGAGCAGCTTAAAGGTTGATGATCAAACTTCATTGCCTGATTTTTGGGCCTTCCGTCTCCTAACACCCACCTCTCAGGTATGTTGCATAAACTATAGCTATATATATATAAAACTATAACACACGTAGCATTATGTTATTTTTAAGTTTTATTCTCCTTACTTTCCTTAAGCTTTCTTCCTGGGGGAACAGGCTTTTAGCATCCCTGCTAATAGTGCAAGGGATTGCAGTTTAAGGAAGTAAGGTCACACTATGTCTGAGTGAGACAAAACACCTTAGAACCTTCTTCGAGGACAGAAGTCCTCCACGTATCAGCCCTCCAGCTCCGACTGTGGTCAACCTGTCATCCTTTCCCTACTGTCCTTTAGACTGGGAAACAGAGGTAATGTGACCTCTTTTGTCACCTCTTTTTCCCGATCTTCTAGAGTAATAAGTAATATCCACCCTCAGGGTTGTCACAAAGCTCCAATGCTTTCAATTTGCCATGTAGAATTTTTGTTGTGTCTTTAATAAACTGTATCTAGCAATAATTCTTTTCCAAAATGTATAGATTATGAGATTAAAAGCCATCCATGTTGGAATAAATGATTACTTTTATGTAGGCCAAGCTGCTATTATTATTTGACTAATATAGGATTTGTATCTTAGGAATTAGATTGCTAAAAGTGTGAAATTGTTTTAAAACTATTAAATATTCAACGGGTTATGCTTTCGGAATCTGTTAACAATGAGGTCATAAGATCTTATCAACTCCCCACACTCCACCCCCAACAGCATTTGAAGCAATTCTTTTTGTTTGGTTGTTTTTAGGCAGGTTAAGTGACTTGCCCAGGGCCACATAGCTAGTAAGTGTTAAGTGTTTGGTTTGAGGTCAGATTTAAACTTAGGTTCTCCTAACTTCAGGGCCAGTACTCTACCCACTGCGCCACCTAGCTGCCCCCTGAAGTAATTCTTATGAACTGCATTCTAAGGACCGGGGTCCTCCCAGTCAATGTGTGGAAAGTTGCACATTTGTATATAGTGATAAATCCATCAGAGAACATGAGAATTATAAAGTTGTATCTCTTCCTAAAAAGGAATTATTGCAATTATAGCTTGGTAACAATCAAAAACTGTATTTAAGACTCACAGTAGCCAACAATTTTCTTGAGGTTTTTGAGGAGACTGTCAGGAATTCACTGCATGTGTAGAAGCTCCAGAATGTATTCTTTATGCTGCATGTCCAACTTGTCACATTTAACCAATTTGAACATCTGCGTGTTGATTTCATATCTGTGCCTCAGTCTGGTCACTCCAAAGTCTACCTTCAACTTACTTATTAGATTAAATTTTTACTGGCGAGCTTTACCCCGAAACCCACTTAAAGTAGCCAGATTACTAGATGCAAACCTGTGAGCAGCTTCTGGATTTCCACACTTCCAGACTGGGTGAGAGATCCCCCCCTCACCCCAACAGTCGTAGAGCACTAGAGTGAGACAGGCCTGCAGGCTCTTATTTTCCTGATGCTCTACAAATAGTTTTGCAAGGGGGCCGCAGGACATATCTTCAAATGAACAAGATGGCCAAACCTTACTGACAACATAAGCTGCCGATAGTGTGATTCACAGAAGAAAACTTTTGTTATATTTAGTTGAGAAAAGATCAACTTGCCGCAAAAATTAAACTTACCTAGCACAGGTAAGATGCAGACAGACAGAGGGTGGAATAATGACTTAGAAACTTTACTTTGAGGATATTTCCCTTCTGAGAATTTGGCTTATTCCTGTTACTTCCTACATCAGAGAATTTCAAAGCTGGATGAAAGGCCTTCACAGCCAGAGGCTGCAGTACCAACCAGACTTTTGGACTTTTATGTTAAAGAACTTTCAGTGGACCACAGAATTTAAACCACCTGAGAAGGCCTGTTTTACTGCTGACTACATCAACTAGCATTGAAGAAAGGACTTTTGGACTGTTCATGGTGCTGTATTCCATTTGTCTGACACTTGTAATACATGCTTTAACTTGTAAACTCTTTTCTTAAACACCCTCTGTTTTTTAAAAAAATATTTTTATTTAAAGTTTTGAGTTCCAAGTTCTATCCCTCCATCCTTCTTTCCCCTCCACCCCTTCCTGAGATGGTAAGCAATCATATATAGGTTATACATGTGCAATTATGTGTTAACATTTCCATATTAGTTACTTCGTACAAGAAGACTTGAATAAAAGAAAAAAATGAAAGAAGGTGAAAAATAGCATGCTTCAGTTTGCATTCAGACCATATCAGTTCTTTCTCTGGAGGTAGATGGTATGCTTCCTCATTAGTCCTTTGGGATTGTCTTCCAATCATTGTGTTGCTGAGAATAGCTAAGTCATTCACAGTTGTTTATTGAACAGTATTGCTGTTACTGTGTACAATGTTCTGGTTCTGCTCACTTTACTCAGCATCAGCTCATGGAAGTCTTTCCAGGTTTTTCTGAAAGCATCCTGCTTGTCATTTCTTATAACACAATAGTATTCCATCATAATCGTATCCTACAGCTTGTTTAGCTATTCCCCAATTGATGGGCATCCCTTCGATTTCCAGTTCTTAGCCACCACAAAAAGAGCCACTATAAATATTTTTGTACAATTATGTCTTGCCCCCCTTTTTTGGATGTCTTTGGGATATAGACCTAGAAGTAGTATTGCTGGATTAAGGGATATGCACAGTTTTATAGCCCGTTGGGCATAGTTCCAAATTGCTCTCCAGAATGGTTGGATCAGTTCACAACTCCACCAACAGTGTATTAGTGTCCTGGCTTTCCCACATCCCCTCCAATATCCAACATTTTCCTTTTTTATCACATTGGCTACTCTGATACATGTAAGGTGGTACCTCAGAGTTGTTTTAATGTGCATTTTTCTAATCAGTAGTGAATATCCTCTGTCTTGATCTGTAGGTCCCTATAGATGTTAGGTTTGTCATCATATTTCAGATGAATCAGAGCCATGGCTCTAGGTCCCTGTTATTGCTACATTACTTTTGTGGACCATAAAAATATGATCTGGAACAAAAGGAAACTGAGGCAGAGCTTCAAGGAAAATATTTTTTTTTTTAGGGAGAACAGTGGTCCTTTAGCAACCGAATCCAAGACCTTCCTCATGGTCAAGGATTCCTAAGCTCATAATTGAGAGTTTTTAGACCTTGGGAGGTCACTAATGATGCATTCTTTACAAGTCATGCTTGGCCATCTTCAGAAGCAAGAGGAAACTTCTATGATTGGCTAAAGGAGATGTCCATCGACCACTAGTATTTTGTCAGTATTTTTGTCCACGATATTCTGGAGCTTTCCACAGGCTGTTCAGAATATTCACACCAAGAGAACAAGGAAGAACAAGGAAGCTATGGTTTTTTAAAGCATAGTTCTCTTAGGAGTGGGATGGGAATATTGCTTACTGGGCAAATTCCTAACACAAGTTAACATTAATCCTTGTAACAGATCTAACTAGTAAAATTTAAATCTGTCTCATAAATCAAATACAAGTAATACTGTAATCAATATATGGTAAGTTAATTATGACTTATTCTTGTAGCATTAACTAACATAAATCAAATTTAAGTCTATTCTACTTAACTCACTAATTACAATCACTGACACCCATTAAATCACAATGAATTGAGTAAATACTGCTTAAATTGAGTAAATAATCAAAATGATTTCCCCACTTCAATCCTTAAAAGACATATCTTTTATGGATTGATAAGGCTTAAAGACTGATAAAGGGAAGTCCTCTATGGGCAAAGCAAAGTACCAGATAGGGCAATCCTCCACTGAGTTACAAAGGTGACAATAAGGGGGAAAGGGTTGATATGGTTCCTGCAGGCAAGAATATTATTATTATTGTGAGATGTAACATTTTTGCAGCCAATACAAAGCAGCATGGCCTTGTTCTCAGAATCCAAATAAGGATGGGGTATTGACACATGGGGAAAAGTGAAATTTACAGGTCTTCCAGGTAATACAATGATCAAGTGCCTTTGTACCCTAGTAGCCAATTCCCAATGTCCATTTAATCTCCAGTTGACTTTCAGATGTCTCAGGTACTCCTGTGGTTCCTGGAAACAACTTCCTATGGTCCCATTCTGGAGAAGGTCTCAGTTGATGGCAGCTCTTCTAGGAAGGGCTGGTAACTTGCAGAGGTTCCTGAGTGTTTCTGCTATAACCCTTTTTACAAAAATATTTTAATATAATTAGTAACTAGTTAAGATCAAATTAGGAACCCATACCTGAAACTCCAGAGAATTTAAGTCCTCCATGTTTTGACTGTTTTTATATCCAAACCCTGTATGTGATATGAATACTACCACCAGTCTTAAATGCATGAGGGCTTGATTTATAAAATGAACCCCTCATATGCTTCATTTTTTATTTTGGAATTAAAACTCATAAGAGAAAAAAAAAGCTAACTCTTTTAAAACCAGATAATAGGCCAATGTATTATATTATATTATTATTTGTATTTGACAGCTAATACTATGCACAGACCTATGTATCTTGGGCAAATTCTCCCTGAAGCCAGGCTGTGAGGCTGTGGTTGATTGTCCTTAATTCTTGAAGAAAACCAATGACATCAGGAGGGTGATGTCTCGGCTTGCAAGTGAATTGGATTGAAGCGAGCTGTTCTGTCACCAGTCTCACTCTTTCCTCCAGTCGTTGGAGTCCAGTGGCAGGACATAGGTCAAGACAGCTGACTATGGCTCCTCAGCTAGGAGGCAGAGGTTCCAAGGAAGGGAAGCTTCTCCAATCTTTTCCCTTGGCAAGTTTCGAAACATACACATTGCTCCATAGGCCCTGGTTGCACAAACCTGATTGTTTTCTGAGGGACCTTGACTAATTCCAACTGCCCACCTCTCTCATATTATAAATAATTCTCTCAGTTCTTTTTTATTTGGCTTTGAGGGCCTGATCTCAGGGGGAATATCTTTTCCTTACCACTTTTTTCAGAAAAGTTATTTGAAACTCAGCCAAAAAGTACAGTGTCAAAAAATAATCCAGGCCTAGTCATATGAACACATGATAACTACAAAATAAACTTGCAAATAATGAAATGGCTCATCTTCCCAAAGGATCCCACCCCCTTTCAACCTCATCACCTTGTTAGAAAAACCACCTTCAACTTGTTCCCAAAGGCTATAACTTTGGAATGATCTTTATCTCAATAATGCCATCCTGTACTGAGCACATCTAATCACTTACTCAAGTATAATCTTATTTGTTCTTACTGAAATCTTTACCTTTCTTTGTGTTGCCAGCAGCACTGACTAAATTACTTTGAGGGAGTGGAGAGTTCCTGTAGGGTATTGGCAGAATGTTTGGTTGAAGAGATAAACTAAGAGCAGATTTTGAAGGTCTTTGTTGGGGTAAAAGGAATAACCTAAAGCCTGCCCCTTAAAAATTAGGCTAGATTTTCCTTAAAAGGTATTACAACCAGCCTTCAGATTTGATTGGTGCAAAAGACTATTAGGAGATGCTCCTGATGTCCTGAATAGCAGGGAGGAGCTCTAGGCACTTTTCTGATAATTGGCTACTGAAAAATAATAACAAGAGCTAATTTTATATAGCACTTACTATTTACCAGGCATTGTACTAAGTGCTCTGCAAGTATTATCTCATTTGAACTTTACAAAAACCCTGCAACGTAGGTACTATCACCATTATTTTACAGATGAGGAAACTGAGGCAAAAAGAGGTTGGTTAAAGGACTTGCTTAGGGTCACACAACTAGTACATTTCAGAGTCTAGATTTGAACTTGGGAAGATGAATCTTTCTGACTTCAGGCCCAGCACTTTGCTGTATCATCTAGCATCTACAATGTGTTGTATGTGGGACACATACAATGCAGTTAAATGCATACACATTTGTATATTATATGTAGATTATGGATATTTTTTATTTGTAAATTTCAGCTTTGATCAATCACATAGATTGCTCTATAGCTTCTCATAAATACCTTTTGGGTAAGAGTTTACATCCACTTTGTATACTTCTTGTATTGTATTATCAATATGGAGGTTCTTCATGAGTTTGTTTTATTTGCAGATAAAGAACCCTACAAGATCCTACAACAATGAGTTCTGTAACTGATCAATGAAATCTTAACTGGAATGTTGAGCACTGGGCTAAGTGCCTTACAAATGTTATCTCATTTGATTTACGATAAAAACACCCTCCCCCAACTTTCTCCGTTTCTGTGGAGGGCACTATCATCCTTCTACTTGCCAGGTATGAACCCTAAGAATCATACTTGACTCTTCCTTCGCCAACCAATCAGTTGCCAAAGTTGTTCCCATTTCTCTCCCCATACCTCTGACCTTCACTTCTTCTCTCCATCATCCTACCTTCACGTAGACCTCTTCACCCCAACCCCAACACCCCCAACACTTCTTGCTGGAGCTATTGCAACAGTCTTTTTTTAATTGGTCTCCTAGCCTCTAATTTCTCCTTTCACCAATCAGTTCTTCATAAAACTGCTAAAATAATCTTTCAAAGACATAGGCCTACCCATGTCACTACCCTACTCAAAAAACTTCAGTGACTCTGTTATTGTCTAGAGGCAGCTAGGTGGTGAAATGGATAGAGGCCTACTCTTGAAACTAAAGGAGGAAGATCTGAGTTCAAATTTGTCCTCAGACACTTGCTAGCTGTGTCACTTAACCTCTATCTACCTCAGTTTTCTTGTATCTAAAATGAGGATAAGAATAGCACCTCTCTTCTAGGGTTGCTGTGAAGATCAAATTAAATAATAATTGTAAAACACTTTGCAAAATGAAACATTAGCTATGATTAGATATAATTAACACAGTGCAGTTCCTACATAGCATTGAGCCCACCAACTTCATGTCTAAAAGCAGCATCATTGCCAAATGAGTCTCTACCTTGGTGTTTCAAGCCAGGGTCATTCCCAAAGATTGATCCTCCCTCCTTAGGGCATCAATCCTGCACTGGCTTCAAAACCCACCCTGGATTCTGACTCTCAACCCTTGACACTCACAGACTGAGGGATTCCATTTCCCATAGCTATAATGTAAAACAATGAACAAAAAGGCCCAGGAGTTGATCTTTTGTCAGGAGGCTTTCAGCCTCAGAGTGGGGCATGAGACCCCGAGGCCCTCCCCTTTACCTCATGGTCTCCCCGGATGCCATGAATGAAGGAAGGAATTCTTTTACTCCCCTCTTACTTTCGTGCAGCAACAATGTCTAGTGTTGACTCAGATGTTCAGAGTTCCAGCTATGCAGCCAATGGAAAAAGGCTACCCTCAATCAGAATCAGTAACAGAATGTTCACCCATGCTCAGATATGTCCAAGGCACTTCCTTCACACAGCATCACAATTCAGCTGGAAGTAGCACCCTAGTATTTGTCCATCTTAGCAAAGGAATGAGGTCTGCATATGTGCCAGCCCCTCATTACACTTGTATTTTTAATAGTTTTGTCTTGAACTGACCTGATTCTTATCATCTGAGCTAGGGACAGTTAGCATAGTCCACATCCATGAGATCCATGGTGGTTTGTAGCTATAATGTATTATCAATGATTACTATCACACAAGAAGGAACTTAAGAAACATTCGGGATAGGTATGACTGGAAAAATAGATAATAAGCCAATTATAAGGGTAGAGTGGGACATAATACATGGACAAACAGAGTGCCTGTCAACAGAATTTGAAAGACTGAGGGGAAAGTTATGAGAGGACACAAATAAGAATCCACAGGATGAGATGGTGAGGAGTTGCAATTTGCACTAGTGAAGGGATTGCCCACATAGATGAGATCATGGATCAATCAGGGAGTAAGTACATTTGTAATTTAAACACTTATATTTAATATGCATTATTTATGCTCCAATTCACCAATTAAGAGCTATTGAGTTAAGAAGAATGGAGTACTTCTGAATTTCTTAAAAACGCTATAATCCTGAAGGAGGCAAGGGTCATAAAACTACCAAACTGGGGAGGGTCCATAGTTGATGGTTTCTAAACTAAGAGTAAAACGAACTGGACGCCATCTAGTGTGCAAACTGAGAAACTGGTCATACACTTACAGGCTCAAGGGAGCCTAGGTCATATGTGATGACAGCATATAAAAATTAGAGTTATGTGTCACATTTCTCAGTGAGAAGCTCTGGAGCCAGCTAAAAGAAATGCTTCTTATATTCAGGAGTACCTACTCATTGTTTAAAATTTAAATATGAACTTAGGCCATGCATTTGGCTAACAGCTTACCTTGTGAATTATAGCCTCACATGATTAAAGTCTATGCAGAATTTAACTTCAAACTTCCTGTGAGCAAAAAAACAAACAAAAAAACCAACACTGTGTTTTAGGCACCTGCCAGCTAGAAGCAATTTTATTAATTTAGATTAAAGTAATTCTAAACTTTTCTACTTAGAAGGAGAAAGAAGGTCAGAGTTGCTCTCTGTGCCTCTGAAAATCTTTCTTCCACAAGTTATTTTGCTTGTAATGTGGAGCTGAAGTTTAAATCTATAGATCCCATACACTCTACTTCAACCAACCCTCATTCCCAAATATCCCCAAACTACTATTAGGGTTATCAGGTCAAACTACTATTAGGGTCCTTAGGTAGTCTGCAAAAAGCTGGGGCTATTGGCCTTTTGATTTTTTTGAATAGATACACCATATATAGGCTCTGGGATCACTCTCCCAGCTCTCATTCTGACAAATAGGTCAGGTCCCCCCAAACAAGAATTGCTCCCCTCAGAGGTCTAGAGGTAATCTTGAGGGGGTAGAGGAAGCTAGGGAGAGTAGACTTTAAAATAGTATCTACCAACATTCTACCAACCAAGTTCACTTGGTGCGGCCAAGCTGATGTTTCCTGAGTTTGCTCTGCTGCTAGGCTGAAAGTACTCTTCTTCCAGAAAACTGTGGCTGGCAGAGCCCTCCAATTAGCTGGGCTTGTTTTTTGTAGGGCACAGCATCTCAGCTGGACAAGGCAATGTGCTTCCAGGTTAGGTCTGAAGAGGAGAGCCAACTCTGTAGCCAAGTGACCTGCTTGGCCCAATGAGCACCATATTGACCTGTCCAGATGTATACATATGAATTATTTAGGAAATCTACTGAAGGACTAATGAAGAAATGACAACCCACTTTTATACAGCAAATTGTCATGGGATAGCAATAGCCCATGGGTTTTTCGTTAGAAAATAAAGTTTGTAATCTGCATCAAGCAAAGACATGTTTTCTCTCCCATTAGGTGAACTTTTTTTCTTTTTTGGCTAGTTTTTTTATTAGTTTATTTTGATTTATCAACAATCATTTCCATATGCTTTTGAGTTCAAAAGTTTTCTCCTCCTTCCTCCCCTCAAGAAGCTGAGCTTCTTGAGAGCAAGAACTTTCTTTTGCTTTTCTTTGTCTCCCCAGTGCTTAGCACACTGCCAGGCACATAGCAGGCCCTTGACGAATGCCTGTTGACTATGTTTTAAAGCATTTGGATGTGCGTTGGTATTCTGTATTTCTTCTACTCAATCTTGCTTTGATGTGCGTTTGTATTTTTATTATTATTGCAGCTCATAATCTTTGGTGGCGTACTAATTAGGAGACACTATAGTTTGCTATTTGGCCTTATCCAACTTCTAAATAAAGTCGTGAACTGAAACTTACCAACGTGAAGTCAACATTTTCACCGTTTTCACCTTGACCGCTCATCCTTTCTGTCATTATCTTTAAGGATAAAGCAGTCTCTTCTTAGGTTCATTTTTTAAAAAATGTGAATATTTCATAAAGCTCAAATGAAAAGGAATCAATTCGAAATTTTTGCAAACATGGACAGCAGTGTTTGGAAAGCACCAACCGCACCAACCGCCTCATTCTCCAGAGGCTGGGGAGAGACAGAGGTAGGAGGCCTCTCACTGTCTCAGAGCAGCTACGAGACAACCTCTTGTTTTCCAGACTGTTGAAATCTGTGACTATCAGAAAAAGACTGGGATTGACAACAGGCAGTGACGTCTTTCAGGATTTGCTTGACATAGAATTATGAACAACGCCCTGCGTAACAGCGTTGGTGGTATAGTGGTTAGCATAGCTGCCTTCCAAGCAGTTGACCCGGGTTCGATTCCCGGCCAACGCATCTTAGCTTTTCGGGGAAATTAAATTATTTTAATTATTTTAATTTCTTTATCTTTTAAACGGCGCCCCCAACAGGTCATCCGGAGGCTTCTGGAACCTCACTTTTGCTTTCACTCGAGAGACGAACCGACCTGGACTGATGCCCGTTACCCCACCTTCTCTCTAGGTCCTTCTATAGAATCTTTGCTTGCACCCTTTTCTAGCATCAGTCCGACCCTCATCTCCTTCCTCTGAGGGAGCCTGAAGTTCCCTCGTAATTCATTCCCAGCACTGAGAGATGGGGAAGTGGGTTTGGAACTTGTTAATAGATTCACTTGGCCAGCTGGGTTGGGAAAGGACAGTGTAGCGCGTGGCGCAGGCGCAATGAAGACTCCAGGCAACACCTAAAGGGTTTAGGAGCAGGAAGGGGAAAACCACCAATAAAAATTCAGATACATTTAAAGGGTACGTCTTTTTAACAGCAATTATTGAGGAACAGGAAGACTTCAAGTTTGTGTCCTCCCTGGTGGTCTAGTGGTTAGGATTCGGCGCTCTCACCGCCGCGGCCCGGGTTCGATTCCCGGTCAGGGAAACTCATTTTGTGAAACTTTTAATCTTTAGGACTGGGTTTGCAAAAAAAGATGTAATCATTCCCCCACTAGTCTCTCATTAGCCTATGGGGAAAGCATGTTAGTCCACGGAATATTCCGAGTCGATTCTCTTTCTTCTTTACGGTCAAAAAGGATAATCTCTATTCTGTTTCCTTGCAGAACAACGAGTTTTACTTCTTTGATGGTAACTTGGGGTTAGTACCCTATTTTTTGGAATGGAAGAGAAAACAGATTTGTTTATTTATTTCAATAGAGAGGTGAAGGTCGATACCTGTGAAGTGGTGCATGCATTTTCAAATGAAGTCAAACTGTGTTATTACATTTTTTACAAGATCTCTCATAAAGTGAGAATAATTTGTAAATGTTGTTAATGTAGGAACAAATGAAACCAATAAAACATTAAAATAAATCTAATAAAATAAAATGTTTATCATGAATATAAAGCCGGTGTAAACACCTATTTTCATTCACTTGAAGAAACTAGCAAAAGTTTTTTTCAAGGTGCTCCTCGTTAGTATAGTGGTGAGTATCCCCGCCTGTCACGCGGGAGACCGGGGTTCGATTCCCCGACGGGGAGAAGTGACGACACTTTTTTTTCTTTTTCTTCTTTTTCCCACAAGAACATTTTTCTTTCCTTTTCATTTCCCATTAAAAAGGCCTCAGCACTTCCCTAAATCCTCTTGGTGCTTTCCAGGGATCTAATCCCATTCTATTGTCAATAAGCCCCTAAAATGGGAAGAAGTGTCCTAGGCCAGGGTGCCCAGAGGTCAAGGTCATCCCCTAGTGAGAGCAAACCATGTTCTTGCAGTGCCTCGGCTCGGGTAGAGTTGGGAAAGGGGATCTGGACTTTATGAAAGTTTAATTATTATTGATCACACTTATTAATTTGTGCATTTTACCTTTTAAAAATTTTAACTTCCTTTTCCATTCAAAAGAATTTCTCTATCCTCTAAACAGGAAAAAGAACAAATAACAAAGTCCTATGTGTATGGTTAATCAATAAATCAACAATTATTAAGCACCTATGACTACATCCAAAAGGTCTGCCCCAATCATTCACGGATGGGGGGGACATCCTTCTTTACATATGCTGGTTTGCTTTCCACCCATGGCTTTGTTTCCTGATTCTATCAAGGAATTGGGGGATCCTTTGGCCTCCTGGGATCCAGGGAGATAACCCACAGCCGAACCCCCAAAACAGAGCAGGTTGCGGCCTTCCTGCCGTCTGCCTCGTGGTTCTTTGGCTCAGTCCCTTGGCAGGTGATACGTGGAAAAATTAGTTTAGAGTGAGCCGGAGCGTTGCTTTAACGACAGATCTAAAGTTCACCAAGATATTAAAAATGATTTTCAACGAATAGTGAATGGGCTTTAATTTGATTTAGAAAAAAAGACTTTGCATTGGCCGGGAATCGAACCCGGGCCTCCCGCGTGGCAGGCGAGAATTCTACCACTGAACCACCAATGCAGGCCATACACCACAGCTCTCCGAGCCATCATTTCACCGTGCACTAGTTCTGTGAAGGGGCCCAAGCAAAGTCTTTTTGAGTAACGGGGTTTCGAGAATTGCTAGGTTATGTTTCCGTAAGAAAAAAACATTCAAAGACAAGTTTCGGGAAGAAACGCAGCTTCAT
The DNA here is from genome assembly GCF_003287225.1 of Phascolarctos cinereus. Lineage (NCBI taxonomy): Eukaryota > Metazoa > Chordata > Mammalia > Diprotodontia > Phascolarctidae > Phascolarctos > Phascolarctos cinereus. Next base: position 427,631,370 of record NW_027555958.1, on the reverse strand, counting down.
TTCTCCAAACATTTCACTGGCATCCTACTTATGTTTCCTTGGTGACAGATCTCTGGACTAAGACCCCCCCCTTCCCCCTTCATTCTCTACTCCAGCCCTCCCTCCTTTTTTGCTCCCCCTTCCCCTCCTCCCTCTTCTGTCCCCCCGTTCTCACTTCCCACCCTTCTTTTTTGCTACCCCTTCCCCTCCTCCCTCTTCTGTCTCCCCGTTCTCACTTCCCACCTTCCTTTTTTGCTCCCCCCTCTATGCCCCCCTCCTCTCGGGTCTTCCTCCTGTCCCACCCTAAACGGTGATGCCTAGAACACTTAAGAGGTGCTCAGGCCCTTCATTCCAGCACCCGATGCCTGGCTGGGCAAACAAGTTAATGTCAGGAAAAGACGGGGATTTCTCCGGGCGGGTAATAATGACACTAATTAGAGATTCTGTCTTTGGAAACCTCCGCCTGACGAATGCCTCGCCCACCCCAGGGAACAATTGCGAACTTTCCTGAAGTCCTAAAAACAGGTCTAGCTGCTGTAATATCACATATAAGTCACTCCAAGCTTCGCCTCCGCCCCCTCCGCCCCCTTGCTCGAGAACACCAGCCAGAACCAGAACCGCCGAGAATTTGCTAGAGGAGGCGAGTCCTCTGTTCTGATTGGTCGGATCCAGGCGGAGGGGGCGGAGTTATTCAAATAGAGGATCCTGGCTCTCGGCTCTCCACGAAAGCGCCCGAAGGTTCCCGGCCGGGGGAGGAGGGAGGAGGTGGGTCCCCAGCAGCCGCATAAAAAGGCCGGCCCTGAGCGCAGGATGGCATATCCCAGCTAAGAATCCGCAGAGAGCGAGAGCTGCAGCTGCAGAACAGCAGGACCCGTCTGCGTCTTCCCTCGAGACAGACCAAGAGGATCTCATCAGAGCCAAGCGCCGCAACCGTCTCCTTTGCTCCGTAGACCTTCAGACGCCGCTTTTCCTCTCCAGTCCCAGAAGAGAGGAAGGGAAGAAGTCCTCTAGGAATGATGTCTGCTCCCAAGGGAACGGCCATCGGCATTGACCTGGGCACCACCTACTCCTGTGTGGGTGTCTTCCAGCATGGCAAGGTGGAGATTATCGCCAATGACCAGGGCAACCGTACCACCCCCAGCTATGTGGCTTTTACGGACACTGAGAGGCTCATTGGGGATGCTGCCAAAAACCAGGTGGCCATGAACCCCCAGAACACCGTCTTTGATGCCAAGCGGCTGATCGGCCGCAAGTTCTCTGACCAGGTGGTGCAGTCAGATATGAAGCACTGGCCTTTCCAGGTGGTGAGTGAGGCTGGGAAGCCCAAGGTGCGGGTGTCCTACAAAGGGGAAAGCAAGTCCTTCTACCCAGAAGAGATCTCCTCCATGGTGCTGACTAAGATGAAGGAGACTGCTGAAGCCTACCTGGGCAACCCGGTCAGCAACGCAGTCATCACGGTGCCAGCCTACTTCAACGATTCCCAGCGTCAGGCCACCAAGGATGCTGGGGTCATAGCGGGCCTCAACGTGCTGAGGATTATCAATGAGCCCACAGCAGCAGCCATTGCCTATGGCCTGGACAGGTCGGGCAGGGGGGAGCGAAACGTGCTCATCTTCGACCTGGGTGGTGGTACCTTTGATGTGTCCATCCTCACCATTGATAATGGCATTTTTGAGGTGAAAGCCACAGCAGGGGACACCCATCTGGGTGGGGAGGACTTTGACAATCGCTTGGTGAACCACTTTGTGGAAGAGTTTAAGCGGAAATACAAAAAGGACGTAAGCCAGAACAAGAGGGCTGTGAGGAGGCTGCGGACAGCTTGTGAACGCGCAAAGCGGACCCTCTCATCCAGCACCCAGGCTAACCTGGAGATCGATTCTTTGTATGAGGGTACGGACTTTTATACCACTATTACTAGGGCCCGTTTTGAGGAGCTGTGCTCAGACCTCTTCCGGGGAACCCTAGAGCCAGTGGAGAAGGCGCTTAGGGATGCCAAGATGGACAAGACCCAGATCCATGACATTGTTTTGGTTGGGGGCTCCACCCGAATCCCTAAAGTGCAGAAGCTGCTTCAGGACTTCTTCAACGGCAAAGAGCTCAACAAGAGCATTAACCCTGATGAAGCTGTGGCCTATGGGGCGGCAGTACAGGCAGCTGTGTTGATGGGAGACAAGTCAGAGAAGGTGCAGGATCTCTTGCTCCTGGATGTGACCCCCCTGTCCCTGGGTCTCGAGACAGCAGGTGGGGTGATGACAACTTTGATCAAGAGGAACTCCACCATCCCCACCAAACAGACGCAGACCTTCACCACCTACTCAGACAACCAGCCGGGTGTCCTGATCCAGGTGTATGAAGGGGAGCGGGCCATGACTCGGGACAACAACCTGCTGGGACGCTTTGAGCTGTCAGGCATTCCGCCTGCGCCCCGCGGGGTCCCCCAGGTCGAGGTCACCTTTGACATCGATGCCAATGGCATCTTGAACGTCTCCGCCACAGACAAGAGCACAGGCAAGGCCAACAAGATTACCATCACCAATGACAAGGGCCGGCTGAGCAAGGAGGAGGTCGAGAGGATGGTGCAGGATGCTGAGAAGTACAAGACTGAAGATGAGGCTCAGCGTGAAAGGGTGACGGCTAAGAATTCTCTGGAGTCTTATGCTTTCCAGGTGAAGAGTGCTATGCAAGAGGATGGCCTTCAGGACAAGATCAAGGAGGAAGACAAGAGAAAGGTGCTGGGAAAGTGCCAAGAAGTTCTCTCCTGGTTGGAGGTGAACCAACTGGCAGAGAAGGATGAGTATGAACACCAGAGGAAGGAACTGGAGCGGGTGTGTCATCCCATCGTTTCCCAGCTCTACCAGGCACCAGGTTCACAGGGAGGGAACAGCTGTGGGGCCCAGGCCTGGCATTCAAATCCCACCCCTGGACCCACCATTGAAGAGGTGGATTAAATAAGTGACTTTTGCTAGCAAGGAAATTTTAAGCTAATGAAGGACAGGTGCCTCTAGTAAGCCCCAGGACTTCGCTCTTTCCCCCACTGCTGTCACTGGGGAGCTCTATTCTCAGAAGCCCTACTCCCCGGGGAATAGTGATTTTTTTTGGCTTTTTCTTCCAACTCTTCCTTTCTAGTTAGGACAAGCAAAAGATTGTCTATTTAGGTCTTTATTCAACTGCTGTAACATGTATATTCTCTTATTTGTCTACTTGAATAATTTATTAGAAAAATGGTTGTTCATTTAGAAAATTTCAATAAATTATGAAAAGTAATCACTAGTTTGTCTCTGCTGCCTTAAATTATCATTAGAGCAAGTACAGAAACATATCAGAGTTTTAAAAATCATTAGTTAAAAATCAAATATTATTGATAATTTTTGGTTTTACATCATCTCTCCATTTCCAAATATGTCATTCTCTTAACTAGTGAGCCATCACTTAAAAAGGGTGGGTGGGAGTGATAACTGTTCAGCAAAACCAATTAACACATCAGGTCTCATTCATGAACTATTTCACATCCACATTCCCCCAGACTTTGAAATGAGGGCAGGGCTCACCAGACTTATTAATAAGCTACAACCCTTACCTTTATGAGTGAAAAACAAGAGATGTGATTTCATTCCTGGGGCAAAGAGAAGATGATGTAGCCCCTTGGGCCTTGAAGGGGGCAGGTCATTGTGCAGGGGTTGGGATGTTATTATGGCAAAGCAGACCAAGGCATGTCCCCTTCTTTGTAAGTGGAAGATAGTGCATACTAAGCAATTGCCTCCCTCCTTTATCTTGAATTGCTTGTTCCCAGACCTGGCCTGTTTTTTCTTGATCTGGGGTTATACCTATGTTTAGAACTAGATTACAAGTAGTTTGCAAGTTAGGGAAAGACTCACCACACATTCTATAAATGACAGCTGTTGCTTCCCCTCTGTTACCTTTTGATTTCTTAGTTCTTATTCTCCAGAAAACATACCATAAAAAACCCAACAAAAGTAGATTATAAAATCCACTAAAATAAAATTTAAAACCATAAATATAAAATCCAACAAAAATGGATTTAGAATTGGAAGGCACCTTATAGATTATATATTTTAACCCTCTCATTTTACAGATGAAGAAAATGAAGTTAAGAAGTAAACTGTGACAGGCCTCAGATCATATAATTGGTAAACCCTAAAACTGGGAATGTGGGCTACAGGTCAGCCAGAGTCACAGGCCTCAGAAATAATTTGTTTCCATTTTAAATATCCCTTGGGTTGTATGGATATGTCTCCCTGGGTTTTGGGGCTAGGCAAAAGAGGGGGAAAATCCTTAGGACTTTTTTTTTTTTTGGCTTAGGCAGTCGGGGTTAAGTGACTTGCCCAGGGTCATACAGCTAGTGTCTGAGGATAAATTTGGAACTCAGTTGAGTTGAAGATGAGTCATGTCTGACTCTTCTGGCCCCATTTAGGGTTTTCTTGGCAAAAATACTGAATGGTTTGCCATTTCCTCATCTAACTCATTTTATAGATGAGGAACTGAAGCAAACAGGGTTAAGTAACTTACTCAGGGTCACACAGCTAGTTAGTGTCTGAGGCTGAATTTGAACTCAGGTCCTCCTGACTTTAAGGCCAAAGCTGGATCCACTATACCACCTAGCTGCCCCAAGACTTACTTTCAAAGCCTTCAGATATCAGTTTATCCTCATGAGAAAAAAAATAATTGAAACACATATGTTTCATGTATGAATACATGAAACACATGAATATAAAATACCAAAAATATGTATTTTACTCATGTAAGGGTGGGGGCAGAGTCAATCAAAAGGTCTCACCCTCTTTCAAGTGTGTACAGTCCATATGCTAGCCCAGCTACCTTATCCAAATGAGAACTCCTCTCTGTTGATTCAGTCATAGGCCTCATTCTGACTCTTATCTATGTCTGTCACCTCTTCAGCACAGGAAGAGGAAGAGGAGGAGGAGGAGGATAGCAAGCTTCATCTTCAGGCCTCAGGAACTGCGGTTTGCAGTGATCGGGGCTCTATCAACTTTCAAAGTTGGTTTTCTTAATAATGTTTTTGTAAAAAAAGTCTCTAGTTTTGCTCACTTCACTCATCATCAGGGCCCACTTTACTCAGAAACTGTCCGTTTCCTTTTTTTTTTTCTGATACAATAATATTCCATTACATTTCTACATCTTTTTTTTTTCAGCCATTCATCAACAGATAAGCAGTCCATTATATTCCAGTTTTTTGCTACTATAAATAGACCTCCTTATGTGTCCTTTCTTTGCTGTCTTTTGGCCTCAATTTGGACATGATTCAAAGACTTTGCAGATTGTAGGACAATTTGTAAATTATATTTTCACAAAATTGGAATGTTTTACTCATAGCTCACTCTACTTGCTAGAATTAAGAGAAATGCCCATAATTTAGAAATGCCCATAATTTAGAAATGCCTAGTTTAGTATACAACAGGCTTAGAATCAGAATTCCTAGAAATATTTGTATCTACCTTTTTTGTCTTTGTAATACTAATAATATGAGCAGTGACACAGTATAATGCAGAGATGTCACACTTGGCATATGACCACCTGAGTTCAGCCCAAACCAGATTAAAATGTAATTGAGGAGAAGTTAACAAAATAAATAAAAATACAACTAAGATGACATTACATTTAAAAGCTAAGTAAATATGCAGCCTTCAGGGATCTTTATGAACTGTTTTGTGCCCCCTGTTTCTAGTTGAGTTTGGTGTACTTGCCAGAGAGTCAGGAAGACTTGGGTTCAAGACGTCCCTCTGACACATACTAGCTATTCAACTCTACACAAGTTATTTAACATCCTAGTGTTCCTGGCAACTCTATAAATTGCCAAGACGGTGATGAATGAATGAAGCAGTCATTTGTTTAGCACTTACTATGTGCAAAACACTACCAGGGGTGGGGAAACTATGGTCCTCAGAGGCCATACGTGGCCCTTTAAGTCCTCAAGTGCAGCCCTTTGATTGAATCCAAACTTCACAGAACAAATAGTTCTGTGAAGTTTGGATTTGCACTTGAAGACCTAGAGGGTCACGTGTGGCCTCGAGGCCCACAGTTCCCCCACCCCCTGCACTATATTAAGTGCTGGTAATACAAATAGAAAAGTAAGACATTCCTTCCTCTCACAGAGCTCACATTCCAATCACGGAGACAACACATATGGAAAGTTTCAACTGCAAGTCAGATGGAAAGGCCTCGTTGTCTTTAGGGAGCAGCAGAAAAGCAATATTAATGCCTCTTCTTTAATGTTATTTCCACTAATAAAATCATGCCATTTCTGATGCTGAACCATTTGACAGGGCCAAGAACTTTGGTGGCAAAAACTTTCCTTTCTGAGTCTTTAATAGATGTAGCTAAAGCAGCTGAGGGAGCAGTTGCTGGGCTGCATCTCCTTCACAAGGGTCACTCCACAAGCTTGGATTTCTTTTATTCATGTTTCTCCTAGTTCTGCTCACTTCACTATGCATCAGCCCATAGTGATCTTCTGCATCTTCTCTGAAATTGTCCCTTACTTCCAACTCACAGAATTCCTCTCTTCTCTTAAGATGGTGCTGAAGCCCCATCTTCTGCAGGAAACCTTTCCTGATACCAATGTTGGTGCCCTCTCTCCCAAACTACCTTGTATTTAAGGCCCTTGTACACATTTTCATTTACAAACTTGATACTTAGGTTTTATATTTTTCATATGTATTTGTTGTTACCCCTGTTAAAATGTAAGCTCATTGTCAGTGGGGATTGTTTCATTCTTTCTACTTGTAGCCTTAGCGCCCACCATAGTATATAATAGTACGCTTCAGAAATGCTTGTGAATCGGAAAAATCCAACCAAACCAAACAAAACCCATTATCCAGATCAGAAGTGCAATTAAACAGTTTATTTAGTGCTATTCAAATATTTTAAAACATTTAAACATTAAGTTCTCTTTATCCTGACTGGCATAAATTTGGCTTAACGCTATAGTCTGCTGCAGATAATAGAAATAGGTTAAATTTGTCATTTAACACGTGCTTCAGAGAAAACCATAGGGCCTCCTGAGGACAGTTAGAGCCACTGAAAGAGTGTAGCTTAACCATCCAATTCAATTCCACTCAAGTCAATGAACATTCATTAAGCTCCTAAATAAACCATCAACACTTTTATAAGACACCAATAAAACCATTGGGAAGAAATAAAGGAAAAAGACAAATTCCATTTAAAATGACTACAGAGTATTGAAAATACTTGGGAGTCTACCTTCTGTGATACATACAAGAACTATATAATTACAACTACAAACTGTGTTCAGAAATAAAAATAGATCTAAATAATTGGACAGATATTAATTGCTCATGGGTAGGTTGAGGCAATATAATAAAAATGACAATACTACCTGAACCAATTTACTTACTCAATGTGATTGAACTATCAAAAGACCACTTTAATAGAACTAGAAAAATAATAATAAAATTCATATTAAGGGGGGAGAAATGTCCAGAATCTCAAGAGAAATTATGATAAGAAATTTTGGAATGAAATTATTTCTAATTAAGGGGCCTAGTATTGCCAGGGGTACAGATTTGGGACACAACATAACAGAAGAATTAAAGGGAAACAATTATTTGGGGAAAAAAATCTTTGCAATAAGTTTCTCCAGAAAAGGTCTCATTTCCAAGAAATGTAAGGAATCAATTCAAATTTATAAGAGAAAGAACCATTCCTCAATTGAGAAATGGTCTAAGGATATAAACACTAGTTCTTAAGGGAAGAAACCCAGGCTAGCAACAACCATATAAAAAAATGTTCCAAGTCATTACTAAAGCAAGTCAGAGGAGATTCCACCTCACACCCATTAGAGTGGCAAAGATGACCAAAAAAAGAAAAATGACAAACGTTGGATGGGCTGTGGGAAAACAAGTACATTGATGCATTGTTGGTGGACTCATAAAACATTCTGGAAAACAATTTGGAATTATACATAAAAAGTTACTAAACATTGCTTGCCCTTTGACCTAGCTATTCCATTGCTACACCTACACTCAAAAGTGATGAAAGAAAGAGGAACAGGTCCTTTTTCTGCAAAAAATATTTACAGCAGCTCTTTTTGTGGTAACAAACAAAAAGAAAGGAAATTAAGGGGATGCCTATCAATTGAAGAATGACTGAATAATTAGTGGTATATGAAAGTGAGGGAGTTGTGTTGTAAGAAATGAGGAAACAGAAGATTTCAAAAAGACATGGAAGAGCTTATAATGAACTGATACAGAGTGAAATGTGAAGAACCAGACCAATAGTCTATACTGTAACATCGATATTATAAAAATAAACAATTTTGAGGACTTTGATAAGCTGATTAAAATGAAATGAGCAGAACCAAGAGAACAAATTATGCAATAACAACATTGTAAAAAAACCAACATGACAAAACACGTTATCCATTACAGAGAGGTAACAGATTTAGGGTACAGAATGAGACAAATATTTTGGTAAACAGCCATTGAGGAATTTGTTTTCCCTGACTATGCATATCTGTTACAAGGAATTTATTTTTCTTTTCCTTTTCCTTTCCTATATATCTATCTGTTTATCTTTCCATCCATCTATCCCTCTCCCTCCCTCCCTCCCTTATCTACCTACCTACCTTACTTCTTGTCTGTCTATCTATCTATCCATCCATCCACCTTTTCCTCTCTCATCTATTCTCTCTTTCTCTCTGTCTCTCTCTCTCTCATCTTTTCTTCTCCCCTCCTACCCTACATGGTGAAAGGAGGTAGAGAAAACATTTCTGTTAATTTACAATATGGAGGAGGGGTACTACAAATGTAAAATGCTGCTTGCACTTTCAGATGAGGTTACTGTATAATTAGTTTTACTGATCTGTTTGACCTCTGTGTTAGGTATAGATCACCTCGTGGGTGAGGGGCAGATGTACCTTCCGGACCCACCATGTTACCATGTTGCAATAGGAGAACACTGGACCCACCTTTTTCCCCATCAGGAGAAACATCTCTGGTCCCAGACCCTGCCTGAGCGTCCTCCAGCCAGCCTCTCGCTAGCACTTCATTGGGGTGCTACAGTTGTTTTTTCCTTGCAAAGCCATTGAAAATATAAATATCAGCTCTATAGCAAACGCCAAAGAATCCTTTTTGACAGAAGAGGGTATGAATGAATGGCTCACCACCCTCCCCCTTTCCAATGTATCCTTTCTGTATCTTGTTTGTACAGAGGTGTTTGCATGTTGTCTTCTTCCTTAGACTGTGCGCTCCTTGAAGGGAGGGCCTGTCTTTTGCCATTCTTTGTATTCCCAGAGCTCTGCACACTGCCTGGCACATAGTGGGTGCTTAATAAATGCTTATTGCCTGACTAACTGACCGACCTCTTGGGCTGCGCAGTAATAATCCCACCGGTAGAGAGGGCACCCCAGCTACCCTCTTCCGTCAAAAACGATTCTTTGGCGTTTGCTCTAGAGCTGATATTGGAGTACCAAGGGTTACACCTCCATCCTTCCAGCACTTCGCTATGGCAGTGTGATGAGGGAAGCGCTTCCTGAAGCGAACGTTGCCAAGGAAAGCGTGCGGTGTTCGCGCTTGCCCAAAGAACCTGGCGCTGGCGCGGCCTCCGAGTAGTTTCTCCGAAGAGTTCAGTTCGTGAAGAGAAATGAAAAAAAAAACCGTAGTTGTCAGAAGTGGGATTCGAACCCACGCCTCCAGGGGAGACTGCGACCTGAACGCAGCGCCTTAGACCGCTCGGCCATCCTGACTACGAGGAAAGCGCGTCTTTCTTCCTGTACAGGATACTATTGCAAAGTGGAGCTGTCGGTCAGGATTCTCTTTACCGTAAATACCTGGTGTGAAACTTAAAAAAAATATCTGCCCACATTCAGTACGAAAGAGGGAGCCCCTTTGTCTATGCGGCCTCTGGGCTCTTTCCGTCATTTATGGTAAGGGATCCACTACGGCTATAAGAGATCTGAGCTCTAGAGCCCAGCGACCCCTAGAGCCCGGGCAGGCTCCATTGCTCCGTTACTTCCCTCCGACTTTAGTCCTCCGCTCTCTGCACCCACGTGGCCCTTTCCACCGCCCTTCCCCCTTCCTGGGGTATTAAAGAGCGCTGTCCCCTGGCGGTCCGGGCTGGGGTGGGGGGCTAAGAGTGACAGCCACCCCGAGGACGCGATGACCTAGTTGACCCGGGTTCCTGCCTCTCAGCCGCCCTTCTATGAGTCTGAGAATGAATGCGCGTGCCAGCAGAAGAGCGCTTCCGCAGCTCCGAGCTCCGCCGTGGCTCCCCATTACTTACAGAATCAAGGCCAGGCTACTGACCGGAGCCCTCCAGGTCCTCCACGCTGGTCTTAACCCACCTTTCCAGACATATTTCCCACCTCTGCCTTTCACACACCTACTCAATCCATCCAGGGACAGTTACTGAGCTCCTCCTGCAGGGTGGCCAGGCAGCAGCGCGGAGACACAAATACAAAAGGAAAACAAGCTCTGCCCTCTGGGAGCTTACCTCCCGGCCTTCCTCCTATATATCTATACCGCCCCCCCATCATCATCATCATCTCTCTCTCTCTCTCTCTCTTTCTGTCTCCCTCTATCCATCCACCTGTCTGTCCCTGCCTTTCTCCATCCACCCGTCTCTCTCTCCTATCCTCTCTTTCTCTTTCCATCTGTCCATCTACCTGTCCGTGTGTCCCCTCCTCTATCCATCCACCTATCTCTCTCCCTCTATTCTCTCTCTCTCTATCTGTCTCTCTCCACCATCCATCTATCATAACACCTAGTGTGATATGGGAGAGGGGAGGGCACTGAGAACCGTGGGGACCGTTAGTTCATCTGGACTACGCAGTTGTTCTCCGAACGCCCCTCACCCTCTAAAGGCCTCTGTTTTTTCGTCTGCAAAGAGAGGGTCGAACTAGGTTCTAGCTCCCAGGTGATCTCTAAGGTTCCTCCCAGTTCTGGTACTCCGTGACTCAGTGATGTGCCTTTGCACAGATTTCTCCTTTTCTCCAATATCCTTTCTCCAGGATAACCTGTCCTGTCAATCAGGGCTCAGCTCAAATGCTGCCTCTTCCTTGACGCCTTCTAGGATTCCTCCAGGAGAAAGTGCTCTCTTCCTCCTTTGGGTAACCATAGAAAAGAGATTAGTGGGTCTACCCCCCCATAGGTGTATTTCTTATCAGTTGGAAGGGTGGGTGTCCCTCCCCCCCCCCCCGCCAACCTCCTGTCTTAGCAATCTCGTTCGTGCTCGAATGTCCACTCTCCTCCCCCTCCTTTGCTTGCCAAGTCTGGTCAAATCCTCTCCGCCTCCCGCCACCCCCAGTTCTCATCCCTCTTTTCTCCAATCTGCTCCGCCTGCGGCTGCCCAACACCATCTCCTGTAGCGGAGGTTTGGCCTTGTGCGCCACTGCCCTGCTCAAGGATCTTCAGCGTCTCCCTCTTGCTCCAGGATAAAGCGCAAACCCTGCCTTTCTGCGCTTCGTAGCCAGGCTCCAGGCTGCCTTTCCCGGCCGATTGAACCCAGCGCTTTCCCTCTCTCTTCCAGCCCACTTGGCTTACTTGCTGCTCACCGAACCCTCTCTTCAGTTTCCAAAAAGCAAAGCCATTCCTTCCCCTTCTCGGTCTTCTATCCTCTTCCACGGGGGCGCCTGTCCTCTGCCCCTGACTTGTGCTCTCCTCCCCCAGATTAGCTTGTTTTTTGACTCATCCGAGAGCTCCTTTAGGGAGTCCCCCAGTAAAGTAAGCTCCCTAAGGGCAGGCCTGTTCCAGTTTTGTCTCTGCAATCTCAGCGCCTGGAACGGAGCCGGCAGGGCACATAGTGGGCGCTTTAAGCATCTATGCTGGCGGCCCTTTTCCAAGCGGGGGCACCAGGAAGGTGGCTTGTGAAAAGAGAGTGGGGACGGATGGGCGAGGAGTAAGAGGCCTTCTTCCCGCGTCCTGGGGAAGGTACGAGAACGGGTGGATACTTAATTTTGGAAAGATGCATATTCAAGAAGCCTGGCGCGCTCTGTGCCGATCTCATCTAAGCTTCCTTGCAAAGCAGTCATTGTCGGCGTTGGTGGTATAGTGGTGAGCATAGCTGCCTTCCAAGCAGTTGACCCGGGTTCGATTCCCGGCCAACGCAGTGACGTTTTTCACTGTTGAAGTTTTAATTTTCTATATCTAAACTAGAGCTTAGTTTTAATTTTTAAATCTTGTTTTAAAGGAAGAAGAGAGAGAAGGAGAGAGAAGAGAAAGAGGAGGAAGGAGAAAGGGGGAGGGAGGAGGGGGAAGATGGGAGCAGAAGAAGGAAGAATGGAGAAGAATGGAGAAGGAGGTGGGAGGAGAAGGGGGAGGAGAGATGGGGGAAAAGGGGACAGGAGAAAGGAGAGGGAGACAGACAGAAAGACATCCTCCTCGTCCACCCCTGGTTCACTTTTGTGTCCCCTTTTCAACAGCTCTAAAAGTTATTCAATTGTCTTTCTTTGGACCACCGCCCCTCCCCCCGCCTTTATCTCTCTTTCTTCCGAGGAGCCTGTGCAGGTCACCAAGTATGGTAGAGACTCTGTTAACGAATCCACAACTGGTCTTCCCGGCTAGAAACTTTATCTTAGAGTTTCTATTAAAATTAGGAGAGTTAATGTTAACAAGACACAAGGCTTGGAAATATACATGAAACTTACAAAAGTGCTTGCCAATTCTAGCACTCCCTGCAGGAAGAAAACGTTTGTCTGCGTTCCTCGTTAGCATGATGGTGAGTATTCCTGCTTGTCACGCGGGAGACCGGGGTTCGATTCCGCGACGGGGAGGGCAGGGGCGTTAACTTTTTCATCTCTTTCCAACAAGCTTGGCTGCCTCCCAACCTATTAAGATAAATGTTTCTAGTTATAGACTTGTTGTCCTTGTCGATCACAGTCAACTTGAATATGTCCTTAAGGGGTCATGAAATTAGAAGGAGCATTCCAGGTGGTTAAACTTCCAAAAATTCTAAGGAGACAAAAGGCCGATGGTAGCTGTCAGTCCACTGAACAATCAATCCACTTTAACCGAGGGGAATACTAGAGGCCCTTTGGCAGTCAGCTGGGCTGCTGCTACGACTGGGGGCGACGTCCCTTCCCGCATTCCTCTGCGGAAATGTGGCTAGGTGTGCAACTACCACGGGCATCACCACACTGGCCCCAGACCATTTTCTTCTCAGGATGCAAGAAAAAGGGAGAAGAAATCTCTTTATTTCCCCCACTTTCTTCCCCATTGCGGTGCACTTTTTCCTTAAACCAACACAAAACAAAACTGTATTCGCGTTTCCGAAACAAACCCAGGAACTTATGAACACACTTGCAAAAACACTTTTCACACAAATAAAATCAGCTCTAAATAATTGGAAAAACATCAACTGCTCATGGGTAGGCCAAGCTAATATAATAAAAATGACAATCCTACCTAAGCTAATTTACTTATTCAGTGCCATACCAATCAAACTACCAAAAAATTATTTTATAGAGTTAGAAAAAAATAATAACAATTCATTTGGAAAAACAAAAGGTCCAGAATATCAAAGGAACTAATGAAAAGAAACACAGGGGAAGGTGGCCTAGCAATTTCAGATCTTAAATTGTATTATAAAGCAGCAATCATCAAAACTGCTTGGTACTGGCTAAGAAATAGGGAGGTGGATCCGTGGAATAGGTTAAATATGCAAGACACAGTAGTCAATGACTATAGTAATCTATTAGTTGATAAACCCAAAGACCCCAGCTTCTGGGATAAGAACCCACTCTTTGAAAAAACTGCTGGGAAAACTGGAAAAGAGTATGGCAGAAACTAGGCATAGACCCAAATCTCACACCATATACCAAAATAAAGTCAAAATGGGTTCAGACTTAGATATAAAGGCTGATACATAAGTAAACTGGGAGAACAAGGAATAGTTTACCTATCAGATCTATGGAGAACAGAAGAATTCATGACCAAACAGGAGATAGAGAACATTATGAAAAGCAAAATGGATCATTTTGATTACATTAAATTGAAAAGTTTTTGCACAAACAAAGCCAATGCAACTAAGATTAGAAGGAAGGTAGAAAATTGGGAAAGAATTTTTACAACCAGTCTCTCTGATAAAGGCCTCATTTCTAAAATATATAGAGAATTAAGACAAATTTATAAGAACACAAGCCATTCCCCAATTGATAAATGGTCAAAGGATATGAACAGACAGTTCTCAGATGAAGAAATTAAAGCCATCTATAGTCATATGAAAAAATGCTCTAAATCATTATTGATTAGAGAAATGCAAATCAAAACAACTCTGAGGTACCACATCACACCTATCAGATTGGCCAACATGACAAAACAGGAAAATGATAAATGTTGGAGAAGATGTGGGAAAATTGGAACACTAATACATTGTTGGTGGAGTTGTGAAATGATCCAACCATTTTGGAGAACAATTTGGAACTATGCCCAAAGGGCTACAAAAATGTGCATACCCTTTGATCCAGCAATAGCACTTCTAGGGCTATATCCCAAAGAGATCAAAAAATGGGAAAAGGACCCACTGTACAAAAATATTCATAGCAGCTCTTTTGTGGTGGCAAAGAATTGGAAATTGAGAGGATGCCCATCAATTGGGGAATGGCTGAGCAAGTTGTGGTATATGAATGTAATGGAATACTATTGTGCTATAAGAAATGATGAACAGGCTGACTTCAGAAAAACCTGGAAAGACTTATATGGTCTGATGCTGAGTGAAGTGAGTAGAACCAAGAGGACTTTGTACACAATAACAGCCACTTTATGCGATGGCTAATATTGTTGAACTGAACCCTTCTCAGCATTACAAGGATCCAAGACATCTCCAGAGGCCTCGTGATGGAAAATGCTGCCCACATCCAAAGAAAGAACTATGGAAGTCAAATCGCTATCACTTATTTTTACCTTCTGTTGAGTTTTGTTTCATCTTTCTGATGGTTCCTTCTATTGGTTTTAATTTTTACTTACAACTGCACTAATGTGAAAATATGTTTAATAGGAGTGTAAATATAAAGCCTATCTCAGATTGTGAGCCATCTTGGGGAGGGTGGGGGGGAGGAAGGGGGAGAAAAAATTTCAACTCAAAAGAATATGGAAGTGATTGTTGATAAATCAAAATAAATTAATAAAATTTTAAAAAATTAAAAAAATTTAAAAAACGTATTCACATTTAAAAATTTTGCAGTGGCTCCTGATTACCTACGGGGTTACATAGAAAATACATCGGCATTCAGAGCTCTTCATGACCTGCCCCCTGCACCTTATGTCTTCTTACACCTTACTTCCCTCAGGGCACTCTTGGAGCCAAGTGACCTGGCTGTCCCTTTCACAAGACACTCACCTCATCTATCTATCTATCTATCTATCTATCTATCTATCTATCTATCTATCTATCTATCTATCTATCTATCTATCTATCCATCTATCTGTCTATGTCTGTCTATCTCCATTATCTAATGACTCATCTATTTATTTAATATGGTTTTTTAAAATGCATTTTTACTGGCTATCTCCCATGCCTGGAATTCTTTCCCTCCTCATTTCTACCCTGGCTTCCCTTGCTAAAATCCAGCCAAATCCCACCTTCTGCCAGAAGTTTTTCCTGGTCTTCCTTGGTGCTTGTGTTTTCCTTCTGTATTGCATATATTTTGTTTGTATATAGTTGTTTTGCATGTTTCCTCCTGTAGATTGTAAGTTTCTTGATAGCAGGCAGGGATAGTTTTTGTGTTTGTCTTCTATACCTCTAATGCCTACTACCAGTGTGACCCTGAGCAAGCTAATTGACTTCCCTGAGACCCAGTTTCCTCATTTGTAAAAAGAAGTAGTTAGGCTAAATAATTTCAAGGGCTGACAAGTGGTTTTCTAGCCCCTGCTTGTCCATCTCCAGTAAAGGGGAGCCTAGTACCTCCCTGGCTCCAAAAGGCCAGCTAAACACTGATGACTTAATATATTCCACTGTAAAGGGCTGGGTCTGGTGTACAGAATCTTTTGCATTTTAAAGAACTGTTTGAGCCTACTGCCCTTTGGTTCCACCTATAGCCTGTGAGAGAGAAAACTGCTCTAGGTGTCTGGATTGCTTTTTAGTGTCTTCTACAGCTGAAAAGAAGGTAAAGTAGAAGACTGAAAATAGGCTTTAAGGCTGTTCTTATTTTTCTGTTATACACACACATACACATACATATATACATACACACACATATAATATATACACACATATGTACATATATGTGCTAATATATTTTTACTAAAAGACTTAACACTTTCTCAGTACCCTGCCAAAAGTGACTTGCCAAAAGAACTTGATAGTATTTCAGTAGCCCGTAAGCAGCATATAAGTGTCTTACAGCAGAAGAGCTATAAGGAACAGACCAGAGGAGTGATTTTGCTCAGCAGAAGACTAGTGGGGAAGACAGTTTTCCAAAGAAATCAAGGACATTGAGGCAGGCAGTACAGAGTCATGAATCACCTCAGGCACATGGGTTTCCTTACACTTATGACTCCGTACTAGGTTTATATGTTTGTGTCTACTTTCTCTTCTACTCTCCATAGACATTGTATATATTGGTTGGTGAATGTAACACAGGTTTGTGAACAGACTTTTATATTGTTATTATTATATTTTATATTATATATAACTAAACATAATTATTATATTATGATATGCATATATATTATTAAATATGTTATGTTATAATATATTTATATTATTTTATATATTATTTATTATTCTTATTTTTGTCTCTACTGAATAAATGTTATGATTATCCCTGCTTTTATTTTATTGTTAATAAATGTTTCATGTTTAAGAGTAGTCAATATCAGCATTATGACTGTTTTGTCTAAGTGAAAAGCATGTTAGTGTGGGCTTAGGAGCTATGGTTATGAGATATAGGCATGTATACCTCCCACCAGGATGACTCCTAGCATTTTGAGACCTGAATAGGTTATGGTCACAGCTGTACCTGATCTCCCACTCTGGAAAAAAACAAACAAACAAGCCCAGCACTGCCAGTTTGAGTGAGGATTGTGGTTAGTAAGCCATCCTTAAGAGAGAAGCGTGTGTGTGTACGTGTGTGGAGGGTTCTGGTGCCACAGCAGTGCAATGCTTAGACTATACTCAGATGACATGATATCTACTTTCTTCATCATCCTGGTGGCCCTCCTTTGGACTTTTCATTTTCTTTCTAAAGTGTAGCTCCTAAAACTACACATATGTTAATCACATGCCAGAGCAGAACAGGGTGCAGAAGTCCTCTCTTGTCCTGTACGCTAGGCAATTTTTAATGCAACCTAAGAACTTTTTAACTTTTTTTTGACTGCTGTGTCACACTGTTGACCACCAAACTCTCAGATCCTTTTTGCCCTCTTCATTAAAACTTTCTCTTATAATAAATAAGTATGGTTAAATAAAACAAACACTTGACCATCTCTGGAAAATGTCTACCTTATCCTCCACCTATAGTTCTGAGCTCTTTGAAATATAGGATGCATATTTCACAGTCTTCTGATGTCTTCATTGATCAGAAATCTGAAGTTTTTAATGTTGTTTTTCTTCATAATTAGTGATTATTGTGTAAATTATTCTCCTGGATCAACTTACTTTGATCTAAATTGATTCATACAAGTCTTGAAATATTTCTCTGAATTCTTTATATTCCTAATTTCTTTGCAAGCCTCAATTTGTTCCGCCATTTCTACTCAATGGATAACTATTTTCTTCCAGTTCTTTGCTACTACAGGAAGTGCTATGTATTTTTGTATAAATTTTTTTCTTTGACCTTCTTGGAGTATATGCCCAGTGGAGACATCTTTGTGTCAAATGATATATGTAATTTCCAAATTGTTTTTAGGAATAATACCAAATTATTTTCTAGAATGGGTGGATCAATTCACAGCTCTATGAGCCAACAGTCTACAAAATCAGTTACATTTATCTCCTGTCATCTTTGGCAATTTGATGAGTGTTTGTGCCTTTATTTGCATTTTTCTTATTAGAATTCAGTTGGAACATTATTTCAAATGTTGTTGATGGCTTCTTTTTCTTATTTTAAAAATTGTTCCCATCTTTTGAACACTTATGTATTGGGAAATTGCTCTTGTTTTACATGCTTGCATCAATTCCCTGTATATCTTGGCTGTCAGACAAAATAGATAGAGATACATATCACATACCAAGAAAATCTCCCAATGGACACATGATTTAGACATAAAAGATGACCTCATAAGCAAATCAGAAGAGCAAGGAAAAAAATACATTTCAGATCTGTGGGTAAGGGGAGAGTTCATAACTATAAACAAGAAGTAGAGAGGATCACAGAAAAGAAAATGGATAATTTTGACTATACAAAATTGGAAGTTTTTTGTACAAACAAATTTAGTTCAGTAAAAGTTAGAAGTAAAATGGGTAAGTGGGAAAATTTTTTGTAGTACATTTCTCTGATAAAGTTCTCCTATTCAAGATATATAAGGAATTGGTTCAAATTGGAACCGTACCCCCAAAGTTACTGAAGTTTTTGTCCTCTTTGCTACGCTTACACCACTACTAGGCCCCCTACCCCCAAAAAGATCAAAGAAAGAAGAGGAGTTATATGTACACAAATATTTATAGCAGCTCTTTTCATGGTAGCCCAAATATAGAAACTAAGAGGGTAGCTACCTATCGGGGAATATGAATTTAACTGATATTATAATGCTTTAAGAAAAGACCAAATGGACAGTTTCAGAGGAAACTGAGACGATGTCTATGACCTTACGCAGAATGGAATGAGTAGACCTAGGAGAAAAATTTACATGTCCACAGCATTATAGAGAAAAATCTTTAATATTTAGATCATATAACCATTTAGAAGTTTGTTGTATTACATAATGTAAGGTGTTTGTCCAGACCTAATTTTCCAAACTACTTTATGGTTTGTTTTCCCAGCATTTTTTTTGCTGAATAGGGAGTCATTACCCTGGTGGTTGGTGTTCCAGTGTATATGGAACACTTAGCTACCATGTTCACTGATTTCTGGATCCTACTTACATAAACAGTTCCATTGATCAACTTTTCTGCTTTTAAATCAAATCCAAACAATTATAATTAGTGCTTTAGAACATAATTGAAGATCTGGTATTACTAAGTCCTTTTCATTCCTCCTTTTTGTTCTTTTGAAATAGTTTAACCTTCATTTTTCAAATTCGAATACAGGCCCAACGAATCACACAATGTAAGCAGCAATCGACAAAGTCAGCATTCTCAATCAAGTCTCCTATCATCTATTTCTTTTTCCTTCTCTCACTGCCTTTTTTTTTTTGATCAATGAAAGATACAAAGGTGAATGAGGAGAAAGAAAATACAAACTTTTGGGCCGTACGGGGCTCGAACCCGCGACTTTAGCGTTATTAGCACTACACTCTAACCAACTGAGCTAACCGGCCACGTTGTGTGATGTTCTTTTTCTTTTATTAAAAAATAAAAGTATTTTAAATAAACATTGCAAAGCTAATTATATCTTTCCGGTCCCCCACCCAAAGGAAGGCAACGGTCATTCCTTCATGGCACGAATACCACCCTTGCCGGCGTTCAGTGTCTCTGACCTAGTCCATACCCTAGCACTAAATTGCTTTCTTTTGGCAACCAACTTCACAGTTTCAAACGGATTAATTTCCTAGTCCCACGTTGGACTGCGAGCTTTTTGAAGGCAGGGACCATGCCCAGAGTGAAAAAGTCAAGCTGGAAGAGGCCAGATTTCTCCCTCTTTGCTTGCGGGACTCAACAGCTGTAAAGCATCTTTGGGCTCCTCTCTCAGCACAGGAGCGGCTCAAAAAATAGAAATCACAGACCATCAAAACTGGATAGAAAACCTTACTGAGGAGCCCATCTAGTCTAACCTCCTCATGTTGTAGATGAGAAAATTTGGAGAAATGAAGTGTTTGGCCGTGCTCACACAGCTTTTAATTGGTTGAACTTGGATTGTGGATCAAGGGAGGAGACTTTCCCAGACTGAGAAAATGCTGAGGTTGCTGTCTCAAGGTGGAGCACAACAACTGTTCCCTTCTACTAGGTCCAAGCCGTGGCTGCTGGGTGGAGTGGACAATAGGTGGCGCTGTCTCCTCGCAAAAGGTCAGGATCTGGCTCCATGTTCAATAAGATTCAAATCTGCCATGGGGGTTCAGGGTGGGTGGAACAAGGACCCTAAAAAGCCTTTCGAGGAGCAACAGGAGTCCCTAATGGAAGTCAGGAGTTGGAGGACTAAAAACAACAGGCGAGCTAAATAGTGCTTGCAAATTTGTCCTCCAAGGTTGGAGGAACCCTCTCTGTTTCCGAAATCAGGGACTGGCATTATTTTGGATGGATGAAATAGCAACTCGGTGGACTGGCTGTTCATACTTTTAGAGCAGGAAGGGACCTTGGAGATTATTTTACAGGTCCCTGGGGGTCCAGAGCTCTTGAGTGACTCTCTCCTTCCCTTCTCAAGTCCCACACCTAATTAATGGTATAGCTAGAATTAGATAGCCAGGCCTTTTGACTGATACAGTGGATTTTTTCCCATCTCCCTACGCAAAATGTCTAAAACAGAAGTTAAGTAGGGGGAAGGCAATGGGTGATGGGTTTTGGGAGGTTCCAGAAAGGTCCTGGGAAATTATGGGAGAGGAGTAGTGAGGAGGGATGAAGTTGAGGACTTGGGAATCTACTTCCTTTCTTGAGGGTGAGGTCTATGGTATCTACAGCAGGAGTCTTGCCTTGGGCCTCTACCTTCAGAACCTCAGTCAGGAAGTCTGTGGTTTTGTAATTAAAATGAGAAGGGTATAATGATTATGATTTTTAAATTTTTTGATATTAAAATTTTAATTTATGGAATAAAACAATCTTTCCATAACAGTATAACTTAGAAAAAGATGATTGGATGTGAAACTTCAAATCTATTATGTACAATTCCTTTTTAAATATATAATAAAGGTATGTAAATTTCTTCTTTTTTCTCCTTTTTTTTTCCTTCCCCCCCAGTCCACCCTAGAGATGGCTACCATTAGACACAAATAGGTGCATATATATATATATATATATAAATTATTCTATACATCTGGGAGGGAGACCCTCTCCCTCTCTCTTTTCTTTTCCCTCTCCTCCTTCTCCTCTCTGGGGCTTACTGGCTAGATTTCTTTCTCAAAGACCAAGCCTTAAACCCAATTCACTCTGCAACTCATGGATTGAATAACAATAGGTTCCTGTCCAAGTATCACTTAATGTTTTTTTGGGGGGCCTTCCTTGCTCAGAGTGAGTGTAAATAATAACTGTTTCTCTTTTGGTCATCAACCCTGAGGGTCTCTCCTTCCAAGTTGGATTTTTTTTTTTCATGAAAGAGGCCATCCCTTGACTCACTTCTTAAGGAGGCCCATTCACTGAATGGGCATTACCTCACTCAAAGTGAGAACCTGAAAAGACCTTAGCTTAAAAGGGCCAGGGTCTCCTATTGCATCCTGGGCCATCATCCTGATGAATATCTGACCACTGGACCCAGATGGCTCTGGAGGAGAAAGTGAGGCTGGTGACCTTGCACAGCCCTCCCTCACTCAAATCAAAGTCAATTGCAAGTCATGTCATCATCTCCCTCATGTTAGGGTCCTCTTTGAGAATGAAGGACAAATACAACAACTTGTATTCATCAGTTCTTTCTCTGGATGCAGATAGTGTCTTTCTTCATATGTCCTTTATGATTAATTTGGGAATTTATAACAGTTAAAATGACTGATTCCATCAAAGCCATTCTTAAAACAGTATTACTATTAATGTATGCAATGTTCTCTTGGTTCTGCTCATTTTACTCTTCATTATTTCGTGTCAGTCCATGTTTTTTCTAAAATCATTGAGCTCATCATTTCTTATAGCACAGTAGTATTCCATCACAATCATATGCCACAAGTATATGAACAAGTTGTGATAGACATATAATATTAAATATGAAACACTTGATGGGACCATTGGACAGGCACTTCATCTTCACCTTCACTCTGGACTCTCTGAGCCATTTACTCTAGGTCAGATCTTTTGGCAAACCAAAGGATGTCTTGTGATCATCATCTTGGTGGTATTCTTCTACTTAGAAAATTTTTCAGTGGTCATCTGATGATGGGCAATCATCACCCAGACTCAAGAGAAATCCCCAATACCCCTTCATTGAAGTCCAAAGAGAGGCTCAAAAAATCTCTCCATGCTCAGAAAGATGGGAGAGAGGGTATATGATAGGTGAAGTTATCTCTCTTTTTAAAGCCTGCTTAGTGGGAAATTCCGCCTGCTCAGTGACCAATGAGCTGATACAGGCCTCTCCTCTGCTCCCCACCCTCCCATCACAGGAACCAAGGGACCAGTAAGGGGATTTGCACATCACTGAAAGGTAAAAGTCCTTCAATGCTGAGTCAGACAAAGCACACATCTCCTCAGAAAAGATCAGGAATCATCCAGGAAATATCTGCCCATGCTCTTTAAAACCCACTAGGAATATATGTATAAGTATCTTCTAAGGATTGGGACCATTGCTGGCCACTTTCTCCATTTTTATATATCTATATCTATATCTATATCTATATCTATATCTATATCTATATCTATATCTATATCTATATCTATATCTATATCTATATCTATATATATATATCTATATATATAGATATATCTATATATCTATAGATATATCTATATATATATCAGGTTAATAAATAGTGATGATGATCATCAGGGGAGCTCAGCTCAGTTCCATACATACTCATTCCATAGGTGTGCTCCCATCCAAACCCCTACTGACTCACCTTGATATAGGCCTTTAGAATTTGAAAGTACCTTAAGTACATTAAACCATTTCCTCCACACAGCCATAGGAGGTAAGTATTACTTCACAAGGTCCATTTTACACATGCAGAAACTGATTTTCATCTAGGGTAAATAACTTGCTCATGATCACATCAATAGCAAGTTTCAGAGATGGGATTCAAGCTCAGGTCTCTCTCCAAATCTGGGACTCTCTCTCCACTGTAGCATCAGAAATCTATGAAGTCATATGAAGGTTCTAAAGAAAGAGAGAAACAAACGTTGCTAGTGTGGGAAAAGTCTGACAATAGGTAAGCATCAGAAAAGAAGTCAGAGTAGGGAGAGGGAGTGTAGATGTTCGGGTCAGTGCATGGAGGTATGCATGTCCTAGATTACCATCACCAAATACATGTATAATGGAGATACTGACCAGCAAGGTCCCAATCCTTGGAGGATGCTCATATTTGTCCTTGGTGAGTTACACAGAGCTCCCGCCTTATTCTATTCAACAGACGGACCTTTGTTTCCAGGCAAAGTGACTGAGGGGCTGGTTTTCTGTGATGATAAAAATCTTCTAACTGACTGCTGAGTCTTATTAAGGCCTCATCACTTGGGAGTTCTGAACCTGAACTTAGTTCCCATACAAAAGGGATGACTTACTGTCTCTTCAGTCTACCTGTGTGACCTTGGGCAAGTCACTTGACCTTTTGGGTCTCAGTTTTCTCATCTGTAAATCAGGGGCATAATACTGACCAAACAGATAACATATGTAAAGTACTTTGCACATCTTAAGGCACTGTATAAATGTTACCTATAAATAATCCTTGTGCTAATGCCTTCCTAAAATTACCTTTTGTTTATGCATCTGTCTACATGCTGTGTCCCTCTAGTTACTGGGGAACCTTCACCCTTGAAGCTGCATGTGGCCTCAAGGGTGAAGGTTCCCCACCCCTCTAGTAGAATATAATCTGAGGGGGGTCTCTCGGGTGTGTGAACTGGCTGTGAATCAGAAATCAAACATAATTAATGTGGTGTAATTGGGGGAGAGAGAAGCAAGCAAGGAATTCACACTTTATCAAAGAGTTAACTTTATTAAAGGAACATGAAGTGGCTCCATTACACAACACCTTGGCTGGACCTGAACAAAGAGCAGTGTTTATATCTTGTATAAGGAGATATTATCAATGCTAGGACAAAATTCTCAGGAAGGAGTGAAACTGTCAAGGCATGGGGGACACCTTCTAGATGAGGAAAGTATTATCTAACCTCTAAGGCACTATTTAAAATTGTTATTATTTTTCTCTGTGGAAAGAAGACCAGCTCTGGAATCTGAGGGCCTAGCTTCTAATCTCATGTCTCAGCTTTGTGACCTTAGACAAGGCCCTGAGCCTCAGTTTCCCCACCTGGGAGGAGGCTGACCTAGATGACCTCAAGAACTAGGATCCTATATGGAATTCTATGTAGGATCCTGTGTAGGACGTTATCTAGAATTAGGATCTTATTTCATTACTCATAATCAGCCTCAAAACCTCAAGGCAATTTTAAGTGATTTCTCTCCCTCATTGTCCACATCTTGTTTTCGTGAATTTTACCACTGCAATACCTTTCAGCTGCATCTTCTTTTTTTCATTCCTACTTGGCCTTAGTTTAAATCTGCCAACCCATTGCCTTTTTAATTGACCAATTAGGGGAAGGATCATGCCTTAATTATCATTACATCTTGCCTAGAGCTTAGTGTAGGCTTACTAAATGGTTCATCAGTGAATCCATCTTCTTCAGTTAAAAGTAATTTCTTCTTTCTTGGACCTGTCATAGCACTTTGTAAACTCTGCTATTCACTTGACAGTTTCATATTGAAATAAAAACAAATCAGCCAATCTAATTTTAGGCTGCACATATTAAAGGTGACACAGCATCCAGAATGAGGACAGAGAGTCTGTGCTACACACTTGGACCTGGTAGAATCTCATTAGGCATATTTATGTTCAGAGCTAGTCAGGTCATTGACAAGATGGAGAAATAAACCCTTTGATTTTGTGATTCTATAATTGTACTACAGTTGTGTGTATCTCTGCTTTCTTTCAGCTGATAGATTGTAACCTCCCTCAATGCAGGAAGCAGGTTGCATGCATCTACGTGTCTCCAATATCTTGCACAGTATGGCAGGTTAGCCATTTAATTAAAGGTTTTTTGAACTAGTTCATTGAATTATTTGAAAGACCTGTGCTTGGCTACTTTTTTTTTTTGCTTGATGATGATAATTATGTTTGATTGACTGATGATCCATGCATATTCAAGTTCCTACTTCAGTCAATAACAGAGTCAATAATATCCCAAATCCCAGCGTTTGCCAGTTAAGTCAAGTAATGTGGCTTCAGTTTCTTCACCTGAAAGTGAATGGGGTTGAACTTTCTGGCTCTAAAGTGCATTCCAGCTTTAATGAGATGATCCCATGAGCCAAACAAATACCATTGCAATAATAATGGTAGCTAGTATTTATGTAGGGCTGTAAGGTTTGCAAAGCACTTTACAAATACTATCTCATTTGATCCTCTCAACTACCCTGAGTGGTAGGTGCTATTATCATCCCCATCTAAGAGATGAGGAAACTGAGGCAGAGTCATACAGCTAGTAAGTGTCTGAGGCTGGATATAAACAGCCACACAAAGTATACACTGCATAGACTCCCTCTAAATTATACAGGCCTATATCATAACACAGACAGAGATGGGGGAGGGGAACAGGTGTGGGTGTGAATTTAATTGGAGGGGGAAAGTCAGTGGCCTGTTAAAGTCCTCTCTGCTAATGAATACTTATGTAAGTCTCCAACTTTCTAAGACTAGAGAAAAGTCAAGTCAACAAGCATTTATTAAATGCCTACTATGCACCAGGCACTGCAGGATTCAAATCTTGGCACAGTTAATGAATGAGTTTTCTGGGACAAAAAAAAAGTGGCCTTCCATAATCTTTGCTCACGAGCTGGGCACGATCCAAAAACAACGCTTCCAGACACCAGGGGGCGCCAGAGGTGCCAGTAGAACCCTTATGTTAGCTCATTAAGCAGAAAAGACTCTACCTTTAAGGATAGACTTCTGAACCGGCCTGAACCGCACTCAGCTGAAGGAGTAAGGGATTAAAAAAAATAGTTTGCGGTCGTCTCTGTGGCGCAATCGGTTAGCGCGTTCGGCTGTTAACCGAAAGGTTGGTGGTTCGAGCCCACCCAGGGACGGGATGCTCTTCAGTTTTGGGAACTTCAATGGAGAGCTGGTTGTCCAGCTACAGTCTCTCGTTACGTTTACAAAACCATTCTCCAGTCGTTCCCTGTACTTTTCGGCCTGGTGTCTCTACCTGTTGCGGCTGCCTTACTCCACTCTCCCCACCTCGGGTTCAAGTTCAGGGTCTGTCCTTGGAATGGCACAGTGATGTGTTTCATCACTCCCTGAGATCACTGCCTCTGCATCCTCCCTGTCTCTGAAGCATCCCGGGTGGAACTCCAGCTCGTTCTCTGGGGAAAAGCCCCAAACCAGGGTGCCTCTTCAGTGGCTGCACCTGCTTTTTCCAACATTTTATTTCTCGCCCATTGAAAGCATCCCTTGACTCAATATGTAAAACGAGACATACAGTTTTGAACATGTCCAATATGGTACTCGATGCTGTTTGACTTCGTATGTTTGTTCCAAGGGTTCTGTTTCTGTTTTCCGAGGGAGGAGGACAAAGTGGGAGGAAGAGAAAATAAATCCTTGCTAACTTAAAACTTTTATAATTTAAAAAAAAACATCCCTTATTGTAGGCTGAACATTGAAACCAGATAAAGACAAGGCAATAAGCACTTTTTCTTTCTTTTTGGGGAGGCAATTGGGGTTAAGTGACTTGCCCACGGTCATACAGTGTTTGAGGCCGGATTTGAACTCTTGACCTCCTGACTCTAAGGCTGGAGCTCTATTCAGCAACAAGCACTTATTAAGGGCTTATTATGACTGTCTTAAGTCCTCGAGATACAAATAGAAACAAAAAGAAAGATAGAAACTTACATTCTTTTTGGAATCACTTAATTTTATTGATGTATTTACATTACCTATGTTCTTGGAAAGAAGTAAAATAGTTTAAGTAAAACATTAGACTTTTAAATCTCTTTTTAAAATGAACTAAAATCGACTTTCTCTTTGCCCTTGCCCTCCTCTCTGAGAGAAAAAGAAAAAGAAAACCAAAAACCACTATGCACATTCTAGGTAAGTAGTCACCTGCAAAGGTCTACAAGGAATAATATACTTGCTGGGGTGGTTTGTGAGGTGGTTGGGTTCTAGTGCATGCTGTGCCACAGGGTGTGGGTTCCTTGCTTGTGAGGCCAGGAACATATATTGTGTATGGAAGACAACTTGGACAATCTATGATCAGTTCAACGTGAGTATTCACCACTGCTTGCAACTTAAGGATTTGACCTTTAGATTACTATCCCTTTGTATTTGGATATTTGGGGCTGCTGAAAGGTGCAGAAAAGGACATTTGTGTAAGGAAAACTGATAAGATCAGTTTGTGAAATATCTGTGCAATGTCATAATTACACGTGGAAGCCATATCCTCATACAATATTGTACCAGAGAAAACGTGAGGCCTTCCAGATTCGTAGCAAAGTGACTTCTTATGCTTGTTTTGTTCTGGCACAATTCTGACATTATCCTGGGAACTAGACCCTTGTCCCTTTTCTTATGACTAAGTCCCTATTTTGTACCCCAGTTCTAGTAAGTGAATGGTATCCTTAGCTTATCTTTCTTATGACAGCTTGTTGAGAACTACAATATCCAGGCTGATATATATTATGTGTATATGTTTCTGAAATTTATCCTAAAGGCTACAGTGAGTTACGTCAACCTAGCAAAAACTAGGATCTTTAATAGAGGCAAGGGGATTGCAATACCAGGTCCCAACAAAGCACCAAAACACTGCATTGCCCAAGAGGGCAGGAGTGGGGCAGGGTTAAATACATTTCAACAGGGAGGGAATCCCACAGGAAACACTGCAAAGAGAAGTTGTTATGTAAATTGTTTTACCTAATAACTGAAAGTCTTTGAGAAAGCTGGGGAAGACTGGGAAGTGGTAAGATCTGGTCAGAAGGGGGGCTCCTTTCTTTTTTTTTAGCTGGTTTTGAGAGTTCTCCTTTCAACTGGTTTCAATTGCCCTCAGGCAATTCGGAGATCTAGAATCAGGTAAAGTCAGTTCATAGTCAGCTGCATTTAACAATCACTGAGGAGGGATTTAAGTAGATGGTCAGATTTATAGTTTAGAATTGTTAATTTAACAACTATGTGGAGAATGGATAGGAGAGAAGAGAGATACCAATTAGCAGGGAGGGATTGGCAGAAAGACCAATAAGGCGAATCCTAAAATAGCCCAGCTGAGATCCGGTGAAGACCCGAAGTAGGGTGGTAGTCATGTGACTGAAGGACAGGAGAAAAATAGAGTTAGGACCAGTTAGATGTGCAACTAATTGAAAATGAGGAGAGAGAGAGAGAGAGAAAGACTCAGGAATGACTCCTAGGTTGCAGACTTGGAGAGCTAGAAGGATGGTGGTAACTTTAATAGAAATAGAAAAGCTTAGAGAAGTGTTTGAGGGGGAGAAATATAAGGATCTCCGTTTCTGGACATGTTGAGCTTGAGACGCCTATGGGACATCAGGATGTTGGTAACTAGGTACTGGATTTCAGTATGAGCCCAGTATCAGGTAGGATGCTGGTGGTTTAAAACTAGGCCAATGAAAGTGTGCAGAGGTAGAGCATAGAGAAGAAGTATCTGAGCACAAGAGAGATTTGAGGACAAGTCTTTTGATTTGATGAGTCAATTTAGCCATGATATATTGGGAGCAGGAGGTCATGTGTTCCGAAACCCAGGTATGAGTTTCTGGGGCTATCTGTTTAGCTGGCTTGTCGTACCTGACAGCCCTTATTATAACACCTTTAGCATTAACAAAGTCTGGATTTGGACGTTTTAATTCACTTAAATGGGGCCATTGTCTCCTCACAATTTCAAAAGCCTAGAACAGGAGTTCTCAACTTTTCCGTGTCATGGGCTGGTTTGACAGTGTGGTGAGTCCTATAGACCCCTTCTCCAAATAACGTTTGTTTGTTTTTTTAAATAATTTAAAGAAGTGCTAAATTTCAGTGAAAGTTTAGCGAAAATAATGATGTAATTTTTTCCCATCCAAGTTCATAAAGGAAACACTTAGGACTAAAAGGTCTATTATTCGATTCTATCTCTCATGTATGACCTTGGACAGGTTTCTTCTTTTTTCTGGGCTTTAGTGTCCACATTTGTAAAGTGAGGGAATTGGATTAGGTGACTTCTGAAGTCTCTTTTAATTTTAAATCTCTGGTCCTATTACAAGAAAAGCTTTTCTTCTAGGGAGTTCAAGGGTGAACTGACTTTTATTTGGCCCAGAGAAAATTTGAAAGGTAAAATTGGGGCTGGGGATTAGGGCCTGGAGACAGGAAGATCTGAGTTCAAATTGACCTTTGGATACTTACTAGGTGTGTGACTCTGGACAAGTCATTTAACCTCTGTTTGCCTCAGTTTCCTCATCTGTAAAATGGGGATAATAATAGTACCTACATCCCAGGTTAGTTTTGAGGACCAAATGAGAGAATAGTTGTAAAGCACTTAGTACAGTCCTGGCACATAGCAAATCCCATATAAATGTTAGCTATTACTATTATTCTATAGTACTCTAATTTGCTTGATACATTCCCTTAAGTTACATAGGCCTAAGTCACTACCATGCTAGTCAATCTATTCCTAACTGAAAATGATAGAAATTTACTTCCTGGTGTGTTTTTCCTCTCCAGATGAGGTGGGCTAAAGTTTCTATTCTGGGGCTACTCTGGTAGAAACAGTTAAGCTCTAGGGTTTGTCTATTTTAGGGCCTGGGTTCTTGTTCCTTTTCTGTCTCTGTCTTTGTCTCTCTGTCTCTGTCCCCTGTCTTACTCTTCCTCATTCCTTTCTTTTCTCTGCCTTCCTATTTTTTTCTCTCCCCTTTTTTTTTCCTGTTTCAATTTTTGTCTGCTCATCACTGGACCTTTAGGGGTTATTCCCATGGATGATGGGAATAGTTTTGGGGTACTGGGGAGCTCTTGAAAAGGATAGAATCACTCAAAGATCATAGATTGATGGATAAAAGAGAATTTAGAGGTCATCTAATCTAACCCCTTCATCTAACAGATTAGAAAAATGAGAAGTGACAGATTTTGGGGCTTTTTTGTACAGTCTGTTGCTGGGACTAACAGAACTTCACAGAAGAATTAGGGGAGCCAGGTAATGCTGAAAGGGATAGGCTGAGTATGTCTCTGTGTGTGTGTGTGTGTGTGTGGTGTGTGTGTGTGTGTGTGTGTGTGTGTGTGAAGGTGTTATGAGGCCTGGTGGTCTTGAGATCACCATGACAATGTCCCCTTAAGGGAGGCTACAGCTTATAGAATCTATGCATGGAAAGCATTGTCATAAGATTAGTCCTGATGGTCTTGAGGCCATTCAGACAGTCTCCCCTTAACAGAAGCTGTAAGCTTATACAACATACTCATGTAAAAGTACTGACAATAATATTTTTCTAACGTTAGCATAGTTGTGTGCCCCAAAATAATATTTTGTGCATTTTTCTCCTTGATATGCAAATGCCCCTCCCAAATAATATTTTGCCCTGGCCCCGATATACAAATAGGCCAGCTCTAGGAGTGCCACCCAAAATTAGAGTATAAGAACTCCATTTTCAGCAGGGTAGCTTGGAGCACAGCCTCCCCTCTAGTGGGAACATAGCTTCCTAATGAAGCATGTCCTTCCTGTTGAATGGACTCATGTCTCTGTGCTCCCCAATGCAATGCCACTCTTATGTATGTTATACTGTTGTGTTAGCATGTGTGAATTGTAAATCAGTCCCTTTTGTCTCTCTTCCCTTTGCATTGGACTGAATCCATGGTTTTATTATTCTCAGCTTCCAAATTCTTTAAAGGGTTCTTTTCCCTAATATCTCTGGCTGGCCCATGGGCCTCTCCTTAGACATACCTAGACAAAGACTTAACTTATTTACAACCAAACCTACATTGGAGGAGTATGACACTGTGAACCTAGTTGTAGAAAGCAAGGGTTAATGGGAGTCCTATGTCTTCCTAGGAGCGACTTCCTCATGCTAGAGGATTGTCACAAAACAGAAGGTCATGTGACTTATCTTGTGGGGAAACATGCTAAGACTTCCTTCCCCCCTTTCCCCATAACCTGTTGCTTCTTTAGGCTACATATTACAAAATCATATTTGGATAGTACTTTACTCTGAAGTCCTTGGTTCTACTAGAATGAGGAATCCTTATCAACATTTCTTTCTCATTTCTGAAACTGTCTTGCACTGAAATTTATGCATCTATATTTTGTCTTATTGTGGACTTTTGTTTTGGGGGGGAGAATATTTTAAATTGTGAATGAAAATGGTCTGTGTCAGGGAGAGATGTTCAGAGGAAGGACAGATTTTTGTCTCTTTTGATTTCCTCTTTCTCCAAGCAGGGAAGGGAAGGAAATACACATTTAATAAGTACATACTCTGTGCCAGATACTGTGCTAATCACTTTCCAAATATTACATCAAATATTACATCTTCATAACAGCCTTGTGTGGTAGGTGCTATTTGATTCCCATTTCAGAGTTAAAGAAACTGAGGCTGAGGCTAGGTGACTTTACTAGAGACATACAACTATTAAGCTTCTCAGGTTCAATATGAAATCAAGTCTTCCTGACTGTGGGCCCTGCACTCTGTGCACTATGGCACTACCTAGTTGCCTCTGAGGAGAGATGCATAGACTTGGAATAGTTTTTAACTAATCAATAAATTGTCTCTGACCAACTTGTACACAGAGTGCAGTGTGCTAAATTTTTCTTCCACACTAGAGACCTACAAGGAAGAGTTAAAGAGATGGTGCAACAAGACAAGAGAATTAAGGCAGTGCTTTCCACATTGAGGCAGTAGCTGATACCTCTGAACAAATTCATTTCTTACATACCATCGGTCCCATCCCTATTAATTGGCAGCCAAAATCACTGCCAAGTGAGTCCTCCCTATGGACTGGGGTCCTGAAGGTCTCTCCCAAAGAAGCTCCTTGTTCCTTGCTCCTCATGTCATTGACTCTGTGGTGGCTGCAACACCTGGGCTGGATTCTGATGCCTGGATTGGTGAACCTCAAATTCTTAAGCCAGATTGGAGATTTTCCCCTCTGAACCTAGAATGGAAAAGAAGAAATAAACAGTCCAGGAACATTCCATTTGTCAGAGAGACAGAAAGCCTTCCCCCTTTTTACTTGGCATTCCATTTGTCAGAGAGACAGAAAGCCTTCCCCCTTTTTACTTGGTCTCACTATACCCCATAAAGGAAAGAGTCACCTTGCCCTCACCTTGCCCTCTCCTTCCGCCCATACAATGAGCACAGACAATGAGCACAGACAATGAGAGCTGACTAATGGTTTTGGCGGTTCACTTACTTCTCCCAAATATGTGGCAGGCAAACTGGAACCAGTTAAAGCATCTCCAACCATGCTTATATACATATATACACATACATACATACATATGTATATATAATGTACATATATGTGGATGTGTCTGTGCATACAGATATGCATAGACATACATATATTTGGTTCTGTTTATTTCACTCTGCATCAGTTGATATATTGAGATGTCCTTTTTTTTTTAGGTGAGGCAATGGGGTTAAGTGACTTGCCTAGGGTCATACAGCTAGTAAGTGTCAAGCGTTGAAATGCCTTTGTAATGCTTCTCTGAATTAATCATATTATTTATTTTTGTGCAAATAAAATTCATTTGGTTACCACAGTTAATTTAGCATTCCCATATTATGGGCACTTACTTTGTTTCCAGGTTCTTGCTTTCACAGAATGTCTTGCTATGAATATTTTGGTATAGTCAGGACCTTTCTTTCTGTTTTTAACCTCTTTGGAACATTTGCCTTGGAGTTTCCTGCTCAGTTCTAAGGTTAAGCTCATTCCCTCCTGTCTTCTCCAACATCTTGCTCCTTTCAATTATTTCCTCTACTCCAGACATCTTTAATCCCTTCCCTTTTACTTGTTCTTCTTTTGCTTTCAAGCACATCTGGCTTTAACTCATCTTAAAACAAAAACTTCAAGCTAAACTCTACTTGAACCTCTAGCTTCTCACCTAAAGGCAACTATGTGGTACAGTGGATAGAGCAGTGGGCTTGGAGAGAAGAGTAACTGAGTCCAAATTTTACTTCAGATCTCAAATTCGATCTTAAGAAAATCAATGAACCTTTGTCTGTCTCATTTTCTTCATTTGTAAAATGGGTATAATTATAATTCCTACCTCTCCAGGATTGTTGTGAGAATCAAATGAGACATTTGTAAAAACACTTAGCACGATATTTGATACATAATAGGCACTTAATAAGAGCTTATTCTCATCTTTTCTTTCTTTCCTGTTTACTGGTGAACTTCTCAAAGGAGTAGGGTAAATCCACTGACTGTACTTCCTCACAATCCATATTCCTTAACATCCTAAAATCTGGTCGTAATCTCCACTACCATATGGAAATTGTGACATCATTAACCTGTAGGGTTGGGGATAATGTCTCATTTTTGTATCTCCAACAGTGTTTATTATAGCACCTTACACACAGGGAATGTGAGTATTTGTTGAATGAATGGATTGAAAGGGGATGATGAAAATCTCCCTTGAAATGAGATGGTGTCGGGGTTGAAGTCAAGCCAGGAACATGGCAATCTTGGGTAGGGCCAGCCTGTACAACTAAGTTGGAAATCAGCTTAGTCACATGCTTTTGAAAAAATTATTTTTTTAGCTGTTTGATTTCGCTTTTTAAAAAACATTTTCTTGATGTACTTTGTCTTAACATGGTAGTCATTTTCCTCTCTTGTGATAAAGAAAAGCAATCAAATAAAAATATCTCCTAAGGAAACCTTGTCTGCCATGTAGACAAAATCCTGGCCTTGTAGTCCCCCTCCTCTCCACTGTCGGGGAGGAGGTATAGACATCCTCTTTTTCTGATGGATGAGGTGGCCTCTTCTCTGCATCTTAGAACACCACCTGCAGGATCCCTTGGCCCAGTCTCTTATTCAACTGTTCTGCCTTTCCTTTCACAATTCTTTTAATTTCTTTCATCACTCTTCTAACTCCCAGTATCAATAACCCTCCAAGACAGATATGTAGAACTACCTTCAAATCACCCACGTAATGGACAGATGCAGCCAAAATGTTCAATTATTACTGTCCTAGAAATTTATTTGCTTATTTATTAAAATACTGAAATGATTTCCTTCATTTACAGTGTCCGTTTATGTCCAAGGGAGGGTCAGTAACTGTGCAGCCCTGAGCTCCTAGGAACTCAGTCAGGAGAAAGGTGCTAGCTGGGCCTGACTATTTTGCTTGCAGTTCACAAAAACTTCTATCCTCTGAAGACAAAGATATACTGGAAGTCAGGAGTAAGGAACAGTCCTCATCCCAAGCTTGACATGAGTCCCCCTCGAGGTGGGGGTTGCCCTCAGGAATGGACTAAGGATGGTGATTACTAGGAGATGAGGAGGAAGACAGAGATGAATGGGTCACTGCCACACCAAGACCCCAGTCTTTTCACAGGCTGATGATGAGTCAGTCATCCTCAGGTTCCTAACGCCATCTGGTGAGAGGACGCCTTTTGTTCTTTGGTCCATTGATCTCTCTCTTAAGTGTGAAGTACAGACCAGTGTCTGCTGCAAACAGAACTCCCATCACAAGGTAGAAAAGGATGTACCAGATTTTAGAAGATGAGGAAGTAGATGAACTTGGATCTACATTTGTACAAAAGTAAGAGGTAGCAGGAAGAATCATTAGAATTCCGGTGAATCAACAAATCAAGTCAACAAATATCTAACAAACACTTACTTTCTAAAGGAGAAAAAAAAAAGTCATCTGTTCTTGGGTCTGGGGTTTTGAATGGATACTGTGAGATCCTCAGAGGGAAGACTGCTTGGATCCCTAAGGTGACCTTATGCTAAGGGTCTCAGTCAAGAGGTAATAGGAGGGTCTCTCCTAGCCCAGGGTGGGGAGGGAGGAGAGAGAGAGGGACAGGGAGATAGACAGATAAATAGATATAGAGAGAAAACAGTAAGAGTGAGATGCTATGCCTACACCATACTCATGCTACATGGAATTTTGAAAGATTTGACATCAGTTTTATGATTATTATTGGTATTATTTATTATTATTGATTATAATGATACTGTTAGTACTCTAAGTTCTGAATCAAGTTCCTTGATCTTCTATCTAACCCCATCTGATATTTTCTTCACCCTATATAATGGAAAGAGCTCTTGCCTGGGCCTGCAGACTCAAAAGATGAGCTCTGATTGGTCTTTCTAGGGATTCAGGATTTCATCAGAGGTGCCAGACATGTAGTCATTTACCCCTGGGAAGGAGGGGATAAGTTGCAAGGATTCCTACTAAAGTTGTTGTGCTGGTCCAAATGATTGGGAACATGGTTGAATCAGGGAGCATTGGACCTCAGGATTCTAAAAGACAGAGTAGATTGCATGGGAAGGAGAAGTTATTCCTTTCAGTGGAGGAATCCAGAGTTGGGCAGTGAGGGGAGAGGTACAACTTCTGTTTTTTTGTAGTTACATCTGAATGAATGATGATGCCCCACCTCCCGAGAACTCCTTTGTGAAACTTGAGCACAAATAAAATAGACATCCAGGGCAGGTAGATACTTTCAGCCTTTGTGATTTGGTACCCTAAAACTATCATTAGCCCTCTCCAGATCCATCTTCCAAAATCCCCTTCCCTCAAAGTCTCAAACCCTTCACTCTTCCCTGGTTGGGTGATCTCACCTTGGACAGTAATTCTCACCACTCTTGATGTTTCCCTCCTATTTCTTATGGTTGCTGAACAGAAGTAATCTCCATTGTCATTACTGTCCACTTTACTGATGGAAAAGTTGGAATCATGTTGAAAAAACTTCCTTCCTATACCATTTTGATAGAATGTGACTTTAGAGATGCCTTTGTTTTCCCAGCTGTGGCACCTCAGCACCATGGATTCCCCTTTCATATAAACCAGTTTCAAGGTCTGGAGTACAAGCCAGTCTGAAAAGAAAAACAAAGATCAAGAATCTAGCAAGTCTCAACTCAATGTAGAATCTCAAGTCATTCTAGAATGGGATGGGCAAAGAAAGGCTCATTTCCTCTGGTAAGCTCCCGGGACAAAGAAGAATGTCAGGTGGTGAGATGCCATCAGTCAGTAGCATTGACTGGGTGCTGTAGAAGGTTATCAAGACAGCCTTTTTGCCCCTGGAGACATCCCAATTTAATAGGGTAATAGTATAGATACCCATGTAAAAAGGTTATAAGATATAAAAAAATATACAGAAATAGAAATAAATGCATGATGCAATCTATCTCCTGACAGAGGGGAGATAGACTCAAGATATAGAATGAAACATACATTTTCAAACATGGCAAATATGTGGATTTATTTTGCTTGACTACATTTTTGTTACAAGGATTATGTTGTTCTTTTTTCTTTTTTCATGGTGGGATTCAGGGAGAAAAGAGATATATCAGTAGTGTTGCTAAAAAAAAAGAAGAAAAGAAAAATAGTTATTGGACCATTTTTAATGCACAGAAGAGAACAGAATGAAGTTCAGAATGAAACACAAAGAAATAGTATAGCTCTTAAAATAATACATTGAATTTCTTACATACTTTTTAAGAAAAGCAAACTGTACATAAGAGAGATATATGCTTTCACATTTAATCTTTTTTCTGTTCTATTTTGTATATGAAAATGTTTATTTTGGGGCTATTCACTAGGTTCAGAATTTTAAAAAATAAAAGACAGAAATGCATTCATGCAAATAAAACATAAAATCCATCTGTACATTCTGGGGAACAAAACCCAGGATCTTTGATGTCGAATTAAAATTTAAAATTCAATTTCACAATCATTTACCATGTGCAAGACACTGGGGATACAAATACATAAATGAAACAATCCCTGCCCTTGAGGAGCTTACATTCTGCTGGGAGAAAACAACCTGTATATAGATAAGAAAATACAAAATATATACAAAGTAATTGGGGTGAGGGGAGCAGCAACAATTAGGGCAATCAGAAAAGTCCTCTTATAGGAGGTGGCATCTAAGGCCAATCTTGCAGAAAGGGAAGATTCCAAGAGGCAAAGGTAAGAGGAAGAATATTTCAGGCATGGGGGACAACTGGTCCAAAAACATGGAGGTGAGAGCTGGCTGTCATGTATAGCAAATGGCAAATAAGCCACTCTGGTAGAATATAGAGTCCATGAGAGGAGTAAACATTAAACATAAAAAGGTCTAGAAAGATAGATTGGAGTCAGATACAAAGGGCTTTAAATGCCAAGCAGGGAAGTTTCTATTTTATCCTTATTTCTATAGGTTAACAGGGAACCACTGTGGACTGACTTGATCAGTTTGGTCTCTATGTGGAAGGTAAATTGGAGAGAGGAGAGACTGGAGGCATGGATACCAAATTAGGAGGCTATTGCAATAGTATAATAGGTGAAGAGTTAGGAGCCCCTGAACTAGGATGGTGCAGTCATGTGAGTGGAAAAGGGACCAATGTGGAGTTAGAATCAGTATGACTAGAGAACTGGTTGGATTTAGAAGGTGAGGGAGGAGAGCAAAGAGTCTACAATGACTTCTACATTGCAATTCCAAGTAAGGCCCTTGACAGAGTAGGGAAATTAGGAGGAGGGGTGAGTTTAGTGGGCAAAATGAGTGAGTTCAGTAGAGTTTGTAGAGTTCTACATCACACAGAGATGTCTAACAGGCAGTTGGAGATGTGGAACCTAGACGTTTGGAGAGAGTTGAGGGTACAATATGGAGATTTAGGAGACATCTGCATTGGAACTGGTGAGATCATGGAGATAGAGAATTCTGAGAGAGGTACTCAAACATCAGGGACTCAGCATGGATACTGAGAAAGATCAGTTAGCAAGGAGGAAGATAACCAAGAAAGAAGAGTGTTAAAAAAAACCCAGAGGGGAGAAAGTAGCCTGAATGATTGGGTGGACACTAGTGTGCAGTGCTGCAGAAAGGTCAAGAAGGATGAGGGCTTAGAAAAAGCCATTGGATTTAGCAACAAAGAGATCGTAGGTCTAAAAGGAACCTGAGAAACCATCTAATCCAACCGTCCTATTTTGCAAATGAGAAAATGGGGGCCCAGAGAGGGTTAACTCACTTGCCCAAGGCAATAGAGATTGTCAACTTTCATGGAAGGATGAGCTCAGCTTTTCTGACTCTGAAGACAGGGTTCATCACATGGTACCATGCTAACTCATTACATGGTACCATGTTAGATCATCGTAACTTTGGAAAGAACAGTTTCAGTCAAATGATGTGGCAGAAGTGAAACTGCAAATGTTTGCAAAGTAAAATGTAGCATAAGAAAAAACAAAAAAATTTGTTACTGTTTTTAATTTTGCCTTGTTTTCTGCCTGTATCCCTCCCACCATATCTGCAAAGCATCCTTCATAATACAGAATTTTCATTTTAAAAAAAGAAAAAAAGGAGAGAAAAATTCAGTAAAAGCAACCAATACATCAAAAACATCTCATCATATTCAATGTTGCACAACCATGGATCTCCCCATCTCTGCAAAGAAGTGAAGGGAGATGGTGAACATTTTTTTCCTAGGATTTTGGCTTTGAAAGAGAAGAGAGACATCAAATAGCTTGTTAGAGATGGTAGAGTTGATGGAATTTTTAAGGTTAGGGAGACTTCAGAGGGGAGGAAGCCAATGGGTAAGGAAATATTAAAAAATTAGGGAGAGAAGGATGGAGGGAAGGAGAGAGAGAGAGAGAGAGAGAGAGAGAGAGAGAGAGAGAGAGAGAGAGAGAGAGAGAGAGAGATGGTCAAAGAGACAAACTCCCATAAGAGACAGCAGGTGATAGGATCAAGGACACAGAGTGGTTGGTCTTTGGACCACCTCCAGTGTTTTCTCCATTGAACTGCATTGTCACCTACATAGAGATTTTAATTGAAGTTGAGAACTGGTCAACAGTGCCAAACATTGCAGAGAAATTAAGAAGGAAGAGGACCCAGAAAAGGTGACTGGATTTAACTCATGAGAGTTACTGGAGAGCTTGAAGAAAGCAATTTCACTGTATTATTATGGGCAGAAGTCAGATCGGAGAGGGGTTGAGGTATGAGTGTGCTATGTACCGAGGAAAAGAAGATACAGGAAGTGTAGATCACTTTTCTGAGAAGTTTGTTGGTAAAAGGAAAGTGATAGAATTGTAGCTTAAGAGAGTAGCAGACTCTAGGGAACAATATTTTAAGGCAGGCAGGACTAGCTTGTTTGTAGGCTGGGGAGAAAGATCTGATAGAAAGAGACATTAAAGATACAAGAGAAATGCTGAGTGAGCAATATCTCAAGAGGAAGGGATTAAGAGCACAGGTGATGGGGTTAATTCTGGAAAGCAGGTGTTAGATAATTTTCTCGGAGTCAGGTAAGAAGGATGATTTGAATGATGAGGGAGATAGGAGGGAAGCTCAGGTATCTCCCTTCTGATGGACTGGATGGATCTGCTTTTCTTGTAAAGTCAGTAAGGCAGGGTCGATCAATCGACAGGTATTTATTGAATGCCTGCAATGGGTCAGGCACTGGGGATACACAGATAAAAATGAGAAACCCACTTTTAAAGGGCTTGCTGTCTATAGAGGAGAAATTTTGCACATGTAAATAAGAATGCAAAGTATGCTACTCCTTTTGGATTTGGACAGTTTTATTTGTGGAAAAGAAGAGAAACCTGGATAGTTCTGAGAAGACCTGAGAGAAATCAGACTCAGAGAAATGTACTTACTGAAGACAAAAATGGCCACAGTATGTTGTTTTCCAATGCTTTGTTTACATATGACCACTCTGAGGTTAAATAGGAAACCTGGACAACTTAATTTTTTTGTGACTAAGGTGGGGGATGGGGTGCTCATACCCATATTATATAATAAATAAAATGATTATTTTATTTATTACACTTTATTATATATAAATAAAATTACTTTTTTGAAAAACAGATGAGAATACTGGGAGCTGGGATGAGGATGGGGAAATCAGGAAAGTTCATCTGTACAATTTTTTTTCAACTCTATTCATCAGCTTGTAAATAGGAGTGGAGTACATGTGTGATGAGAGTAATTCATGGTTGAAGGTTGGCAGTGAATGAGCTGGTTAATGGCAGGGCCCTGCACTCACCTGGGAAGA
Organism: Phascolarctos cinereus; assembly: GCF_003287225.1. Lineage (NCBI taxonomy): Eukaryota > Metazoa > Chordata > Mammalia > Diprotodontia > Phascolarctidae > Phascolarctos > Phascolarctos cinereus. The sequence goes on along the minus strand of NW_027555958.1, from coordinate 427,591,333 downwards.
CTTCTAGCCCCACAGGCTCACTGAGAGCAGACTGGCCTCTCTGGCATTGGTACTTTCCACTGTACGAGATATTCTTGGTTATGATGTTGTAGTCTTGGATTTGGACTGGAATAATTGTGTCATTGTGGAGCCAAAGGATGGAGTTGCCTTCAGGGGTGCCAGACCCTTCACACCTTAGAGTTACAAGGTCATTCTTGAGCACATGGAACCATGGTGGGTACAGGGTCACTATTGACTTGGAGAGATTTGCTGGTGGTGGAGAGAAGAGAAGGAAAGGGTCCTTAGTCAGCTCTGGAATGCAAGTGAGCTCCCACTTATAACCCATAGCCAGACTGGGACAAATGTGGGAAAAGGGGCTTTAGGTACCATTTTTCTGGGTTGATTCCAATGGGAATCTGGCCAGAAAAACAGAAAGTGAAACCCTATTGAGAACAGAAATTGCTGAACCTGTTCTTTATTTAATAGAAAATTTCCAACATTTGTAGTTTCTAGGATCTGAGAGTTCGGTTATTTTGAGAAACAAAGGAGCAAACTCACCTGCTTTCCTGCCAGCCAGAACTACAAGAGAAAAGAGGGGAGAAATCAGCAAAGGGCAAGGGAAGCACAGAGCACTTGTAGCATGTTTCTCTCCATTTTAAGAATTCTGTTTACAGAGAAATGAAAGGACCTGCCTCCCTTTAGTATCTTTTCCATTGTCCTCAATGACTCTGTCCACCTTGCTGATAATAATAACATTGATACAGTGCTTACTATGTTTCAGGCACTGTGCTGAGTGCTAGATAGTTACAAACTCATTAGATGCTCACAACAATTCTGCAAGTCATTATCCCCATTATATAGATGAGGAAACTAAGGCAAATAGAGGCTAAGTGACTTGCCCAGGGTCACTCAGCTAATAAATTTTTGAGGCTGGATTGAACTCAGGTCTGCCCAGCCCTATTTCCACTGCACCACCTATCTGCCTGGATGATGCTTATCTGCTGTGATCCTGGAAGCAGAAGAAACAACAACAACAACAACAACAACAATAACAACAACCACCACAACCACAACCACAACACTGAATTTCAATCCAGAAGATTAGAAATTTATAGGAAAAAATCATATAATTTTAGAACTCTATGCAATATTAATTATTTTTCTACTCCATCTACCTTATTTTACAGAGACCTAGTGGATAGAGTCTGGGACTTGGATTTAGGAAATCAGATTCAAATCCTACCAAGACAAGCTGTGTGACTCTAGACATTTCATTTAACCTCTCTGAGGTTCATTTTCTTCATTTTTAAAAACACGATAATGAAAGCACCAAACTCACAGGGTTATTGTGAGCATCATATGAGGCAATGTATATATAACACTTGGCAAACCTTGAAGTCTCGTATAAATAGGAGCCATTATGACCCAAGGACATAGAGTCCACCCTCCCTTACCCAGCTATGTCCAGCCAAAGATAATGTCCTTCTTCCCATCCTCCCCCTCCTCCAAAGAGACCAGTGTTCTTATCTGGACTTGGAAAATGTCTCTGGAAGTCCCAGAGACCAAGGATACCCTGCACCTCTCCTACTCAGGGTAACCTTGACTCACCCAGAAGCAGCAAAAATGGCAGTAGTGAAGGCTGCATTCTGCTGGGATGAAATAGACCAGACCAACTGAATTGTCCACTGCTTCCCTGGGACAGGATATGACCTAACTGAGGCTTTTAGAATGAATTAGAAAAGAGGAAGGAAACCAACATTTCCCCCCTCCCCCACTCCATCTATCATCAGGTTGTTTTCCTGGAACCAATCTTGGTTTTTATGAAAGAAAGCTCAGTAGGTGAAACCTCTACACTTGACTTCTGGGAAGTAAGACTTCAATAGAAGAGCTGCTATGATATACCTCAGAGTCAGCAGAGTCTGGCCCTCAGCCTGGGGAGGTACTTTGGGGAACACTTGATTCATCCCATATGTAAGAAGGGGGTGGATGGGATTTTGGCTGGGACTTGAAGGAAGCCAGGGAGGTCAGGAGGTAGAAATAAGGAGGGAGAGAATTCCAGACATAGGGGACAAACAGTGAAAATTCCCAAAGTCAGAAAATGGAATGTCCTGTGCAAGGAACAGAAGACAGGAAAGGGGGGAGGTGGGCAAGTTATGAAGTGCTTTGAAAAACAAATAAAAAATTTTATATGGTGAGACCTCATGTGCTGCAAGCGCTATCCCCCTGTGTTGTATGACTCAAAGCTGATTCTTGAAAAGACTAATAAGACTGATAATGAACTAATCTGATTTAAAAAAGAGAGCAAAAAATTAAATCAACAAAATAAGTGAGCAAGGTGAAATCACAACAAAATCAGAAGAAATAAATAAGAATCATCACAGCATGTTACACAATTATATGCTAACAAAACAGAACAGAAAAAAGAGGAATACCTTCAAAACTATAAAATACCCAACTATCAGAAGCCCAAATAGAGATATTAAGTAGCCCAATCTTAGAAAAGGAAATTAATCTTGTTGTAAAGGTGGTATCAAAGAAAAAAATCTCCTGGTCCTGATGGATGCCCAGGAGAATTCTATCAAACTTTTAAAGAACCTAAGTGCCCCAAACTCCATCTATTATTCTCAAAAACTGAGAAAGAAAACACCCTGCCAGAATTCTTTTATAAGACAAATATGGTTGTAATACCTAAATGAGGGAAAGATAAACTACAGAAAGAAAACTATATGCCAATATAATCATATAATCATACAGTGATTTGTCCAAGAAATTATTCACTCTAAACAAATGAGATTGGTGCATAATTCATATTTTGGAGAGGTTTGAGAGGTCATGGGGAGCAGAGAAAATGTCAAAACCTCCACTTTGTTAACTCAGCTTTTCTTATGGTTTTTTTTTTTTTTGGTTAGGCAATAGGCTTAAGTAATGGGCTTAAGTGACTTGCCCAGGGTAGCATAGCTAGTAAGTGTCAAGTGTCTGAGGCCAAATTTGAACTCAGGTCCTCATGACTCCAGGGTCAGTTCTCTATCCACTGTGCCACCTAGTTACCCCTTAACTCAGCTTTTCAATACAGAACAGAACTTAATATTTCAAATATAGCCTAACCAGGCAGTGGAATGATTACCTTTCTCATTATGGACATTTTTACTTTTAAAATGCAACCTAAGATTATAGGACACCATTCCTGGGATCACAGCCTAATATTTCCTTATCTGTAAAATGAGGGGCTTAGACTAGAGACCTTCTAAGTTCCCTTTGAAGTATAGACCTAGGACTCTGTATCACAGGATTTAATCATACCAGACTTGCTGTCCACTAAAAACCACACTTCTAAGCACATTTTCTCATTCTCTACATGTGAAGTTTTTTTTGAATTAGTTTATTTTGATTTATCAACAATCACTTCCATAAGCTCTTGAGTTTTAATTTTTTCTCCCTCTCCCTCTCCTCCCTCCCTCCCCAAGATGACGTGCAATCTGAGATAGGCTATACGTACACATTTCTATTAAACATATTTTCATATTAGGGATGTAGTAAGGAAGAATTAAAACCACCAGAAAGAGGAAACAAAACAAAACAGAAGAAAAAATAGGAAATCGTATGCTTCAATCTGCATTCAAACTCCATAGTCTTTCTTTGGATGTGGATAGCATTTTCCATTGTGAGACCTTTGGAGATGTCTTAGATCCTTGCATTGCTGATGAAGTTGGGCTTTTAAACCTAAATGAAGGACTTTTTAACTCTATTAAATTTCATCTTATTAAATGGAGGCATTCATATTAGCTACTTTTTTTTTTTTAAGGCAATCAGGCTAAGAAACTTGCCCAGGATCACACAGCTAGTGAGTATCTGACACCATGTTTGAATTCAGGTCCTCCTGATTCCAGAGACAGTGCTCTATCCACTGTGTCACCTAGCTGCCCCCATGTTAACTACCTTTTAATTCACTCTTCCTTTTCTGCTCTTCTCATGATACCTGGTATAGTATGCTCTATCTCTATATTCTGCAAGCTGCTCTCTTCAGTCCAGGCCACCCGCAAACCTTCCTTCCTCTGTAGCCCCACAAGTGACCTCAGTACAATAATGAAAACAACCCCTTCTGTGCCACAAATAAAAGAAGTCCTAAAAATTAAAGTTAAATTAGTACAACTGAGTATAAGAAAACCATTGAATTAATAAATAAAATTAGGAGTTGGCATTATGAAAAAAATTAGTAAGTAGGTAAACCGTTAATATGATTAAAAAAAGAGAAAAAACAAATTACTCGTATGAAAAATGAAAATGGTGAATACATCACTAAAGAAGAGAAAATTAAAGCAGTTATAAAGAGTTATTTTACCCAATCATATATCAATAAATTTAACAACTTAAGCAAAATAAATGAATATTCACAAAAATACAAACTGCCTAGATTAGCAGAAGAGGAACTAGAATACCTAAACAGACCTATTTTAGAGAAAGAAATTAAACAGGCCATAAATAAGCTTCCTAAGAAAAAGCACTAGGACCAGACAGATTTGCAAGTGAATTTTATCAAACATTTAAAGACCAACTAATTCCAATATTAAATAAGTTATCCAGAATAATAGGCAAAGAAAGGGTCTTACAAACTCCTTTGATGAAACAAATATGATGCTGAAACCTAAAACAGAAAAAGTAAAAACGGAGAAAGAAAATTATAGACCAATTTCATTAATGAATATGGATACAAAAATCATAACAATACTAGCTAAAAGATTACAATAATATATTGCAAAGATTGTACATTACAACTAAATGGGAATTCATACCAGGAATGGAGGGATGGTTTAACATAAGGAAAACTATTAACATAGTTGATTGTGTGAATGATAAAAGTAATAAAAATCATATCATAATATCAATAGATGCAGAAAAAAACATTTCATAAAGTACAACACTCATTTCTATTAAAAACACTTGAAAGTATAGACATAAATGAACTTTTCCTTAAATTGATAAGAAGCATTTACCTAAAATCATTAACGAGCATTATTTGTAAAGAGGATAATCTAGAAGCCATCCCAGTAAGATCAGGTGTGAAACAAGGATGCCCACTGTCACTAACATTATTCAATAGTGTATTGGAAATTGTAGCAACAAGAAAAGAAAAAGAAATAGAAGGAATCAGAATAGGGAATGAGGTATAAAATTATCTCTTTTTGCAGATGATATGATGACATACTCAGAAATTTCCAAAGACTCAACTAAAAAGTTAATTGAAATAATTAATAATTTCAGCAACATAGCAGGATATAAAGTAAACCCACATAAATTATCATCATTTCTCTAAATTACCAATAGGATCCTGTAGAAGAGATAGCTAGAGACACCTCATTTAAAATAACTCTAAAATATCTGGGAATACACCTACCAAAACAAACCCAGGATCTGTATGAACAAAACCATAAAAAACTTTGTACACAAATAAAATCAGATTTAAATAAATGGAGAAATAGTAATTATTCATGGGTAGGCAAGGTCAATATAATAAAAATGACAATTTTACCAAAATTTATATATTCATTGCCATCCCAATTAAATTACCAAAAATATTTTACAAAGAGACACAAAATAACAAAATTTATTTGGAAGAACAAAAGGTCAAGAATATCAAAAGAACTAATGGAAAAAATGTAAAGAAGGAAGTTTAGTAGTACTAGATCTCAAACTATATTATAAGGCAGTAATTATCAAAAGTATCTGATACTACCTAAGAAATAGAAAGGTAGATCAGTGGAACAGAGTAGACATACAATCTACAGCAGCAAATGAATATAGTTACCCAGTGTTTGACAAGTGTAAAGATTTCAGTTTTGGGGGATAAGAATTCATTATTTGGTGAAAACCTGTTGGGAAAGCTGGAAAGCAGTCTGGCAGATATTGAGCAGAGACCAATATCTTACACCATTTACCAAGATAAGGTCAAAATGGAGATGTTACAAGAAAATTTGAAGAACGTGGAATATATTACCTATCAGACTTATAGAGAGGTGAACAATTTATGAACAAACAAGAGGATAGAGAGTGTTGTGAGATGTAAAATTAATTTTGATTACATGAAATTAAAAAATCTTTCTAAAAATAAAACATATGTAGCCAAGATCAGAAGGAAAGCAGAAAACTGGGGGGAAATTTTATAGACAGTTCCTCAGATAAAGGTCTCATATCTCAAATATATAAAGAACTTTGTCAAATCTATAAGAATGCAAGTCATTCCCCAATTGATAAATGGTCAAAGGATATGAACAGGCAGTTTTCCAATGAAGAAATCAAAATAATTTATTGTCATATAAAAATGGTCTAAATCATTATTGATGAGAGAAATGTGAATAAAAACAACTTTGAGATATCATTTTATACCTACCAGATTGGCTAAAATGATAGAAGGGGAAAGTGACAAATGTTGGAGGGGATGTGGAAAAATCGGGACCTTAATTCATTCTTGGTGGATCTGTGAGCTGATTCAACCATTTTAGAGACTGATTTGGAATTATGCCCAAAGAGTTCTTAAACTTTCTATATCTTTTGACCCAGCAATAACACTATTAGGTCTGCTTCCCAAGATTACTAGGGAAAATGGAACCAAACCTACATGTTTGAAAATATTTACGGGAGCTTTCTTTGTGGTGGCAGAGAACTGGAAATTGCAGGGATACCTGTCAATCCGAGAATGGCTAAACAAATTGTGGTATATGTTCATAATGGACTATTACTCTGCTATAAAAAATAATGAGCTCAATGATTTTAGAAAAGCATGGAGATACCTCCATGAAATAATGAAAAGTGAAATGAGCAGAACCAAGAGAACACTGCATACAGTAACAGCAGTACTGTTATAAGAACAACTTTGAGCAACCAAATCATTGTGACTATTAGAAATACCTAAATTAACCTTAAAGATGCTATGAAGGAAAATCAAGAAAGGAATATTGCTGTGGTGTAGGAAATGATGAGCTGGTTGATTTAGAAAAATGTGGAAAGACTTGGACTTATGAAGGCTCTATCCACCTTCAGAGAAACAGATGAGTGGAGGAAATAAGCATGTATGGTCTTACCTATATGTGTATGAGTGGATATGTGCACATCTGTGTATGTTTATAGATACCTATGTGTGTGTGTGTGTGTGTGTGTGTGTGTGTGTATATATATATATATATATATATATATATATATATATATATATATGTATATCTCCATGCTTAATAGTAGCCTTCTTTAGGGGGAAGGAGGGGAAAAATGAAGTAAAAAGTGCATAGCAGAGGAAAAAATACTAACAAGGAAGCAAAGAAAAGCTGGGCAGCTTTGAAAACAATGCATTTTTTATATAGGTTTTCTTGAAATGGAAATTTGTTGTTTTATATTGAATCCTCTCTTATGGTCTGCTGTGTACATGGCAATGTTTTTTTTTTAATTTTCTCATTTTGTATTTAAGTACAAAGTTTAAAAAATTACAGAAAAATTTAAAAAATAAAATATGAAAAAAGGGAAGTAAAATAGAAAATGAGAAATGCATCTGAAACTATAGAGCTACTCTGACTGTGAAACTAGGAAGAACTCTGGGAATATGAGTAAGTGAGAGGAACGAGAAAGTTGCTTATTTATGTCCTTCAATCCAGATAACATAAAAGGCAGTAGGTAAAAGATAGTCCAGCTGAATGACTAGGCAGGCAATACTAGGCTGAGGCCATAGGGGCTAGTGCTGCTGTTGTTGTTCAGTTGTTTTTCCAGTCATGTCTGACTCTTCTGGCCCCATCTGGGGTTTTCTTGGCAAAAATACTGGAGTGGTTTGCCATTTCCTTGTCTATCTCATTTTACAGCTGAAGAACTGAAGCAAACAGGGTTAAGTAACTTACTCAGGGTAGCATAGCTAGTTAGTATCTGAGGCTGGAACTGAACTCAGGTCCTCCTAACTCTGGGGCCAACTGCCCTTTGTCACCCACCTGCCCATTTCCTTTACTAATACCTACCCTCAAGGTTTTCTCTGAATTCATTGCTCAAAGGTTGTCTATCTCTCTAGTAAGGGAACTAGACTCTCAGGGCTTCAATTCCATCCTTGTCTCAGATTCCAGAGGAACAATTCTATTTTTGGCTTCCTTGAAGGTGTCCTTCCCAGTAGAGAGAAAGGAAACAAAAATATGTTTAGAGCAAAAATGTGAATCAAATATTGAACAAGCAATTTAGTTTCTACAAGCAGGGGAAAAAAAGGAATGTTAAACAATAAAGAATCATGAAATGGTTATAAGCGATTAAAAGCCCAATACTCAAGTTTTGTTGGGTCATTTATAGCTTCCTTGCAAGAGCTCCTTATCAATTATTTTTCATTTTACTTCCACTGAATATAGCCCAATCAATGCCAATGGGGCTCTTTGTTTCAGTGGTTTGTCTTTTTATGGGAAACACTTCCTTGACTCTGCCAGTCTGCCATAGTCTCTGCCACTGCTCCAGCTGCTCTGAAGTCCATGGAGGGAGGAGATGGCACCTGGCTTTTGAGATCTTACAAGGTCCTATACAAAATGAAAGAGTTTACAAACAGATGGCAACCCTATCATAGACACAGGTTTCCCTAAGGCCTTGAGTTCATGGCTTGTGACCAGGTGAGGGGAAATGCTTCCCACCCCCATTTCCAACTCCCCCCTCCTCCCCCTCCAAACCTCTAGAGCTCAGAGAGTTTTCCTCACACTTCCAGGCTGGCAGGAGGAAAAGGCTTGAGCATTGGGTATTGACCCTTTAGTAGAATATATCCATAGAATTCTGGCTCAAGAGTCAAAAGAATACTTATTGCCTATAGGAAGTGAGGGTGGGGCAAAGTCCAGTCCCAAGATTCCTAAAGTCTGTGGAGGCAGGACCTGAGTAGGAGGGTAAGCAGAACTAGGGAAGTCCAGGTAGGGGTTTGATGCAGAACTAGTAGGCTCTCATGGGAGAAAGGTTCAGAGAATCTCCCAATCCTGGCAGGCCTTGGCCACATCATTCATTTGTGGAGTCTGAACCAAGCACAGGTCCCTCTAACCTAGTTGCAGTGGCTGATGAGATGAGAAAACCATGGTAAACTCCCAAAACCATGAAGAAATATCTTGGTATTGGAGATACTAATGATTACCTGAGGAGACAACTCTGAGGAGGATAGTGACACCACAAGTCCAGGTAAAATTTCAGAGGAAAAAATTGTCCTGGCCAGAAGAATTACAAGATTACCTGGAAGAACTAAAAAGAGAGAAACAAAATGGAATAGTTAGAAAGGAAAGAATGGAAAGGAGAATTAATACTTCAGAACAGATAATGAAAAATCTCACACCAAAACTGAATGCCATAAAAATTAGAATGGGCCAGACAAAAGGTAACATATCAATGGACAAACATGAAATATTAAAACAAAATCAAAAGACTAAAAAAAAAGAAAATCTAGAAATTTTAATCAAAAGAGCTGATAAGGAAAACAGATCGGGGAGGTATAATTGAAGAATTATGTGCTCTGAGAATCATGACCAGAAAAAGACTTTGGGTACTATATTTCTAGAAATCATAAATGAAAATTGCCCAGAACTCGTAGAATGAGAGGACAAAGAAAAATAGATACAATCCACCAGTCTTCTCCTAAAAGAAACCTTAAATGAAACCTCACAGGAACATCACAAACAAAATCCAGAGCTTCCATGTCATAAAAAATACAAGTGGCCAAAAAGAAAGAGTTCATGTAAGAAGGAACCAAAGTCAGGATCACACAAGACTTCATAGCTAACACTTTAAAGAGGAGGAGAGCTTTGAAGTCAACATATGAAAAGGCAAAAGATAAAGGCTTACAATTAAGGATAACATGTCCAACAAAACTAGGCATAATCTAATAGGAGAAGAAACAGCTTTTTAATACAGTAGAGGATTTCTAAGCATTCTTGATGAAGAATCTAAAATTGTATAGACTTCTTAAAATGGAACAGTTACCAAGACAAACTTAGAAAGGTATGTATATAGGCACATATGTATATATACATACACATATATATGTTTAATTGGAAGAGAATATGTGGAGATGATTAGTTTGCATTCTAATAGAAAATAAGAAATAAATGTCTTCTCACAACCCTAAAATCTTAAAAGGTTTAAAAAAAAGGTAAAGATAACAGAGGGCCTATGGGTGGTTTTGTTCTGTTTTGATGATCTTAGGAAAAGACAAAAATGAGAGGGACATAGAAACTACACTGGGGAATAAAGGAGGTGGGAGAGAAAAATCGCTATCACGTAAAAGAAGTATATTAGGTAAAGACTACGTAATCATGGAGGAAGGAATGGAAAAAGCAGGCATCCCATGAACCTCACTCTCATCTGAAATAGAGAATGATAGCTGGAACACAATTACACATGCACACAGATATTGGTATAGAAATACATTAAACTAAAAATGGAAATAGGAGGGGACAGGACAAAGGAAGAAGAGCAGGATAAGTAAGAGAATAATCGTAAGGAAAACAAATTCAAATGTTGAAGAGAGGGACATGAAGGTATGTCCAAAATGAAAGGAAGAAAGAGTAAAAACAGGTTTGGGGTGAGGAAGAGGAAGAGTTAAAAGCCACAACAAAGAGTAAACAGATTGTTTCATTTATAGATCCCAAGTGTAAGGCAAACTCTAGGGAAAGTGCAAGTGGGAAAGACTGAGGGAAACACATTTTTAACAATCACAATCCTACATGTGAATAGGATGAATTCACCCATAAAACTGGAGAAGAGAGCAGAGTGGATTAGAAAACAGAACCAACCATATGTTGTTTATAAGAAACATACCTGAAACCCAAAGATTCATACTGAGTTAAAATGAGGGACTGGAGGAAAATCTATTATACTTCAAGTGAACTCAAAAAATCAGAAAGAGCAATCATGATTTTAGAAAAGGGTACAGTAAATATTGACTTAATAAAAAGATAATCTAGGAAATTATATTATGCTTACAAGCACCATTGATAAATAATTATCAACACTATGTGTGTGTGTGTGTGTGTGTGTGTGTGTGTGTTTGAGAGGTAGGGGAATTGAAGAATTTGAGGGGATTGGAGCAGCAAATGGTAGAGGGAATTGGGTGAACTATGCTAACTCCATTTTGTGACTCAATTCTGGAGCTAGTTCAGTTCCCTTTATATTCAATTAAGGGTCTAGTTCAATTTCCGTCCTGTGAGAAAATTTTATTCAATTATGGGAATTGTGAGAGGACTTTGTTGCATTGTTTGAACCTTGCCCTGCATGGCTGGGAAGCTGGATTACCCTTACCCACTGTTTAGAGACCCTTAGCTCAGGACCCAGGTTATGCTGACCAGAAACCAGTCAGATCCAAAGACTGATACAAGGAGATTTCTCACAATTGTACTTCTCAAGCAACCTATGTGTCTTGTCTGAAAATGGCCCCATAGTGATTGATCAATTATTGTTTCCATGTTCCTTGGATTGTTCACAGACACTTGGTGGTGGTGGGGCGGGAGTGGGATGCCTTCTTTTCTGATTTCAGGGAATTTCACCTATTCACTCCCATTCTCCCAAATTGGAAAGTCTCTAATATTTCCTCCAATTAGAAATCAGATTTCTTAATGTTATATTATTGCCTTTTAATTAATTGGCCTTATTCAATTAATTGTTTTTAATGTATAAATGTCTTTCTTCCCCTGTATTTGGGGTCCAGCCCTAGGCTGAGGAAGAGTGCTGGTTTGTTGAACAGTTGGCATGCATTGCTTAACAAATTGACATGTTTAGAAGATAGAACCTTTGTTTCTTCAGTCATTTCATCTTTCACCTGCCACATGTGTTTGCATCAAATAACATAGCACCTAAATTCTTAAATTAGATTAAATTCAATTAGAAGTAGAAATAGACAGCAGCATGATAATAGTGGGAGAACATAATGTACACTTCTGAGGATTAGAAAAATCTAAGCAAAAGATTTACAAGAAAGAATTTAAGGTTGCGAAAAGAACTTTAGAAAAATTAGAGATGATGAGTCTCTGGTGATTATGGAATGGGAATATTATTATCACTCCCTTTACACTTTCTCCCTTGCAATCTTCCCTATTACTGTAAAAGCAATCAGCATCCTTCCAGTACTCCAGGCTCACAATCTAGGTGTCACCCTCAACTCCTCATTTTCTCTCACCCTTCATATCCAATCTGTTGCCAAGGTCTACAGATTTCACCTTTGCAACATTTCTTGAATATGTACTATTCTCTCCTCTGATATTTCCAACTCCCTGTACAGGCCTTTATTTCCTCATGTCTGGATTATTGTAGCCTGCTAGTTGTTCTGACTGATACAAGTCTCTCTCCACTTCAGTCCTTCCTTCATTTAGCCATCAAAGTAATTTTGCTAAAGCACATGTGTGGGATGCCACTCAAATTAAAAAAAAAACATGCTTAGAGGTTTTTCAAGGAGAAACAGAAAGTGAATTTATTTATTATTCTCAAGAATAGGGTGTCCCTCCACCAGAATGCTCTGATGAGGGGAGACAGAGTACAGGAGTTAAGAACTAGATTAAATAGCCCTAATGGGTAAATCCCCTCTCCCACCAATTGGCCAATGTTTTGGCTCACAATCTATGGAAACAGAAAACAAAACAAAGAGAACAATATACATGTCTGTATTTAGCCCCTTGGTTTGCTGAAGTAATACCAAAGAAGCAATTAAAGACGTGCAGTCAAGCTAGACACTGTACTGTATAGCCAGGTCACCATGACTGAAATATAGCAACAGGTACAACAAGATATGGGGGGGGCTTCTTCAGTAGTTTTGGGCCTGGGCTCCCGTAACTCAGGTGATTTCTAGTAAACTGAAATTAGGCCTGTCAGGCTGCTATGCCTGCCTTGAGACTAATACAATTTCTATTTATTCTTCTAAGAAGTCTTCACAGGACTCCTTATCCCACTCAGCCTTATCTCAAACCTTAATTACACTGAGGAGTCTTCACTGGAACATCCCATTCACACAGGACCAACCTTGTCATCACCTCCCTTCCTCGCTAAACATATACACTCAATAAATTCCAGTGCTTCCCTATCACCTCTAGGACTAAAGTCTAGTGTCTTCACTCTTTTTATCATTCCTATTCATCCTCTACATAGCTTGCCTATATGTAGTTGTTAGCACGTTGTCTCTTTCATTAGATTATAAACTCCTGAGAAGGGAATTACGATTTTTATGTTAATCGATATATGTATAATGAATATATTAGTAATTTAGTTTTTCTCAAGAACTTCCCTTCTGGCTCAGGAGTCAGAGCTCACAATGCAGCTGAAAATGATCAATCAGACTTTGATAACACTCACAGTCACTGCTGGGTTACCTGAAGCGAAGTGAATCAAAGACTGTAGAACCTGTTCCCATCACAGAACTCTGGTCCTGTAACCCACCAAGTAATGACCGCAAAGTACTCTAGCAATATTGCTACCACAGGATTCCAGAATTGTGGTATTGTCTTCCATTTGTGGGTGTGTCTTGAAAAACCACTCTGTCCCTGGAAGACATTTTTTGTAATCCACCTTTTCCCCTCCCTTCCCATTGTGATTTATATATATAATCACTGTCTTCTCTTGAGCCAGGTGAAATTCTGATCAGGAGAATTCCTGATTTGCAAATCTGTTCCTCATAATGAAACTAAGTGGCTACCTGATTACTGGCACTTTGTCTCTGGCCTGCAGTCTCACCATTCTCAGGTTAAAGATTGGCTCAGGGAAAGCCTGTTAACATGCCTCAAGGGCAGGGAATGTCTTTCACCTTCCTTGTATTCCCAGTGCTTAGCACTACTCCTTGTAGTAGGTTTCAATAAATGCTTATTGTTTGACTGAATAGAAAAGATTTTACATATTTATCAGCTACACATGACATCTTTATAAAAATTGAGTACTATGTTGCAAAGACTTCAGAAACACGTAGAAAAGCCAAAATACTAAATACACAGTTTACTGACAATAATGCAATAAAATTATATTCAATAAAGGGCCCTTGAGGAAAAAACTGCAAAATAATTGAAAACTAAATAGCTTAATCCTGAAGAAGCAGTAGACCAAAGAAAAAATGATAGAAATAAGAGAAAATTTCATCAAAGAAAATGATAATGGGACAGCACACCAAAGCTTATGGAATGCAGCTGAATGGGATGTCCCAGTGAAGACTTCTCAGTGTAATTAAGGTAATGAGTTCAGAAGGTAGTATGAGAAATGAATTCTCAGAAGTGAAGGCTCCTCAAAGGGTCAAATAATTCTTGATTATTACTTTCAAAATCCTCTCCCACTTAGATCTCTTTTTAAGCACTTAACAGGAAGAATAAACCCTGCCCCACCCCCAACCTGAGCTTCCGGCCTCTTTCCTTGTCTTTGAATTTCGGGCCTAGAATGTAAGCCTTACCTCCCAGTTAAGAGGACAGGAAGAAACTTTCGAGTTTAGAATGTAAGCCCACCCAGTTAAGGGGGTAAGGGATAGTGGTGGGTGGAAACTTGTTTGCGTGTTGGGCAGAGATTTGCTTTCATAAGGTAGCCCCTGTTACTCCTTCTCTCTCTCCACGTGTATTGAAGGAGCAGACAGCCATCTTGCGAGACTGTAATAAAGGTAACCTTTACTTTCCACCTTGAGAAGTCTCTGAGTTTAATTTGGGTTGGGGTCACTGTCCCACACACAGCCAAAGCAGTTATTAGAAGAAAATTTATATTTCTGAATACTTTCATCAACAAAAGAGAGAACGAACAAATTAATTAATGGGTATGTAAGAACCCAACAACCTTGAACAAACCCCATTCAATCTACAAGGTAGAAATTCTCAAAGTTATAGAAGAGATTTGAGGCCCAGAAAGCTGAGCTGACTTAACCAATGTCATATCACAAGTAGGCAGAAGAGGCACTGTTCAAACTCAGGCCCTCTGCCTTCAGCTCCAGTATTCCTTCTACAGTACCATGTCACCTCTCATCCCAAGATGCCTTTGATGCCCCTCCTCCAACCCACTCCACTTACCCTGGGCCAAGAGATTAGGCTCCAACAGAGCAGTAACACTGAGATGCCCCCTCCCCAAGGAAACAATGCCTTCCTAGAAAGGAGTCGTTACAAGTGACATTCCCTGGCCCCTTTCCCAGATCCCTCTTTCCTAATCCCTTGCATGCCTTACCTGCCTCCTGATCACTACAGGCCAGATTCACATTAAGCTCCCAAACCTTTAGCATCAAGGACTCTACGCTGGCAATGGGGTTTGTATGGCATTGCTGAATCTGACTTGGTAGTTCTGGGGCATTTTCTCCTCTTGAGACTTCCTAAATGCTTCAAGGGAGTGCACTAATGTAAAAACCAGAGAGGTTTCCATAAAACACCAGACTTTTCAAAAACAGGTGCCTGAGGCCCACTGTCTTGTGCCCAGGACCCTCCATTTCAACACAAAACAGTGATGACTGTTGAGGGGTGGGCTAAGGAGATTGGTGGTACAGAGATGTCCTATTTCATCTCTTGTAGATTGTCCTTACCTGAGGGAAGCCATGCTTAGCTACCTCCTGCCACCACCACAACATCTAAGGAAAGAGAAAACTACCTCTACAACCAAGACCTGCCCTAGGGATGGAGCAGTTTCAGAGGAGGGAACAAGGCAATTCCTTTAAAGGGACCCAGACATTTTTCATTTTCCAAATACTCTAGGGACAGCTAGGTGGCACAGTGGATAGAGCACCAGCCCTAGAGTCAGGAGGATCTGAGTTCAAATGTGGCCTCAGACCAAACACTTGACGCTTACTAGCTGTGTGACCCTGGGCAAGTCACTTAACCCCAACTGCCTTAATAATGACAATAATATAATAATAATAATAACAAAACCAAAGTACCGTGAAAGAGTGATGATTCAAGGTAGAAAGTCATTTGGATTGGGTAGATGTTGGCAGCACAGACAGGCAGTCAACTACCTTCAAGTTTTTAAAAGCAGTTTAGGATTCATGCAGACAACTGCAAAAGAGATGTTCAAATCCATTTTCATGGAATGACAAAGTTGGCTCAGGAAGCAGCTGGTGTCCAGGCTTAGCTCCACCAAGTTCCTCCACCCAGTGCTTGTGGGAACAAGCAGGTTAGGGCCACTGTTGGAGGGATAGAGGTGGTCATGACTATTAGTGATTCTGATAAGTTGAGTGTCCTGATGCTTCTTCCGCAGGATTACCTGTGTTAACGGGACAGAACTAGACTCTAACTCTTGAGTTGTCAGAGCCAAACAGAGCAGGCTAGAGACAGGAGAGTCAGGAGTCAAATAGAAGTTTAATTTCAAAGTGAGGGAAATGTCTTCCAAGCAAGCACACAAGTGCCTGGGGCCCCACCTCTACGGGGGTGGGGGGGAGGGCTGGGGGAACCTGCTTTAGTGGCCAAATCTCAACACTTTATACCAGTGGCTGTGCAGGCAGTTGTATCCCTGGCAAAGAGGGGTAACAATAACAATGTGACAAGTTTGCTTCATAGTAGGGCTTCAGGATTACAACTTGTCTGAGCTCAGGGAACATCTGATGCTGGTCCAAGCAATACAATAATTATGTGATTTTGCCAGAGGGTGAGATCATCTGGAGGGTGAGCACAAAAGACTGTTGTTATTTCCAGGTCAGGGCTCCGCTTACTTCCCAGTTCTTAGCTCTGGAAAACTGGGTGCCTCCATATCTTGACACCTGCGTACTTCACAGATGAATAAGATGCCGAAATCCCCACCTAGAGAAAACAGAGAGATGAGGAAGAGTTGGGGAGGTGGGATATGTAGAGAAGTATAGATGGAGCATGAGAGAAACACAAAATAGTCCACAAAAGCAAAGGGAGAACAGGATGGGGGGAGGGGCAGGGAGGGAGCTGAGGCATCACACTTACCTTAGTACTTCTCTCTCATCGGGGGTGTTGGCTGTGAATGAAAAGAAAAGTTGTCAGGCCCACTCATTGTTACATTAAAGAGTTTATAAAATGCTAGAGATACTGTTGCTGTTCCTGCTATTTTTATAGATAAGGCAGGAGCTAACAAGTACAACCCAATCTTCTGCAGTTAAAAGAAGAAAGATTCAAGTTTGCCTCATCCTTAGCGCATTTCTGGAGGCCAAGAGCAAGATAGTCAGACTCCTTCCCTGAGCCAGCCCTACCTCCCCCGTCCTACAGCTACTGCTGGGTCTGCAGCACACCTTCACTCCACAGTCCTGACTCCTCACCCTTCTTAGCTGAACATCTTCATCTACTAACGATACTGGATTTGAACCCAGAAGATTTGGACTTGAATCCTGTTTCTACCGCTTAGAATCTGCACATAGTGCAGTGGAATGAAGGCTCAGTTTGAAGTCGAAGCAGAGCTCTGCCACCTGTGTGCCTTTGAGCAAACTGCTTAAGTTCTATGGGCCTCAGTTTCCCTATTTGTAAAATGAGGGGGTTGGACTAAATGATGTCTGAGGTCATTCCCATCTCTAAATCTATGATCCGATGATATTATAATCTCAGGCAAATTGTATGATCCCTTTGAGTCTCAGTTACTTTATCTGTAAAATGGAGATAATAATGTTTATACTAATTAACTCACAGGGTTACTATGAGGATTAAATTACATTATTATCTCCCCTCCCCTCACTACTGACCTCACAGTGCTCCTGAGAGTCCCATACTAACCCGAGATACCCCTCACTCCCTTTTCTGAGAAGCACTGTCCTGAACTCCTGGTTGTATAGGCTTTGCCATGTAATGTCTCCACTTTTCCCCATCTCCAATGTTGTCCTGGCTATGCTACAGAGCTGACCAAGAGAGCTAAGCTTCTGCCCTCCTTGCAGCTCTGCTGAGCTCCCACAAGCCTCATTTTCTTCAGCCTCCAGTCCAACTTGGGCAAGGTGTGTCTGTATCCCACTATACACTGGGACAGCCTGTGAGAGAGCCAGCTGTACTTACTTGGTTCCTCTACAAGATTCTCTCCTTCCCTGTGTTTAGGGCTATCTGGGAGAGTTAAGGCAGGGCACATAGAAGGTAGGACAATGGGACAGTCATGAACCTCAGGACCAAGGACAGGGGAAAGTGTTTGTTTAAAGGAGAAATAGACACCCCCCCCTTAAAGCGGCCATACATCACTTAATGAGATACTTTGTGAGACAGTGGGAAGTAAACAAGTACAAAGATTTTAGGATTTCTGTACTGCAGATCTTAAGGCCAGGAGAGGTGGTGGACAGGTGGGGAAGCACCAAGCCTCATCTCACATGGAGAGATTTCTGTGTCCTACACCCAACAGTGGCTGAGCCATACCACCTTCCACCCCTCCCCCACCCCACTGCCAGGAAAGACTAAGGCTCCCACCTTCTCTGAGAGTTTGGCTCCAAATCACTGAAGCCCCTCCGTCTAGGACTAAGGTTATTCAGAGAAATCTGGTTAGAAACATAGGGAGAAAGAAAAAGGCAGCCAAGTGTGGTGAAAAGAGGCCAGGTTAGAAGTTGGAGGACTACTGTACTTCTGACTCTTCCCCTTTCTATTTGTGTGACCCCAGACAAGCTGCTTAACCTTCTAGGCCTCCATTGCCTCATCTGTAAAGTCAGGAGACTTTGCAAGATGACCTAAAAGATGTCTTCCTGATCTAAATCTGTGATCTTATGAAATTTCAAGCATTGCTTTCCCATTTCCACCCCCCCACACACACACAGCCTGTCTCTGACTAAGGGCACCATTGAAGAATCCAATTGGGACAGTCCCAATCCAAGGAAAAGGAAGTGGTCATTAGTAAATGAAAAGGATTGTCCAAAGAAGCAAGAAAGCTGACAGCTAAATGGAATAACTAGGGGTGTGTCTCAGAGGTGACTCAGTCTAGATCTTGGTGTGTCTTAGTGACCGTCTTTATCCCTGTCTTTCTGTTTTTTACTATTTCTCTTATTATATCTTTGTTTCTCCACCAAGCTGGTTTTTCATGCATAAACTATGATATTTTTTATTTATTAGGTTTGTAAAGCACTATCCCCAAGCTCCTGACTCCAGCATCTGTGGGGTAAAAGAACTCCAGTGTTTTATTAAAGAATCTCACAGGTATAGGTATGTGTATGGCTGAGGATTCTCTAGGCCAGGGAAAACATGGTACTGATCCAGGGTCTGGGGAAGGATGGGGTTGGGATCTTGGTCAAGAAGAGAGCCCATTACATAAGAACCCAAGGGGACACCACATACCTGGCTCCTTGTGTTGCTTGTAGTAACACAGGGTGGCGGCAGCAGCAGTTACAGCAATCGCAACCGCCAGGACGAATGTTATCATAACCATGTTCACAGTGCTCAGCTTCCCTCCTGACCCCAGGAGAGAGAGATCTCAAGGTACATAGTACTTCTTCTTCCCTACCTCTACCCTCTCCTTCCCTTCCACTATTGCTAAATCAGCCTTGCCCCAATTTCCCCTTTTCTCCTCCCTCATCTTCAGCAGCCAAGCACCCTCCTAGTCTCAGCCTCTTGGCTTTCCTGGCTTCTTTTAAGTCTCAGCTCCAATCTCATTTCTGAAGAAAGAAGCCTTTGCCAGTCCCCCTTAATTCTACTACCTTCCCTCCAAGATGAGCTCCAATTAATCCTGTATATATCTGGATTATACAGAGTTGTTTGGATGTTATCTCCCCCATTAGATTGTAAGCTCCTTAAAGGTACAGATTATTTTTTTCTGTCTTTGTATCCACAGAGCTTAACATAGTACAGGACCTGACACTTAATAAATGCTTGTATATTTTATATTGACTTGATCCATGTTCTTTCTCTATACTGACAGAGGCCTTCACTCATAACCTGGTAGAGGAGTCCCAAGAACCAGAAGAAAAGAACACTCCTCAGGCATCTCTTACAAGGAGAGGCCATTTGCACAGGCTTACACAGTCTCTACCTGGATACAGAACTATCCTGAAGGAGATGGCCTAGGAGATGATATAGGATGTGTTGTGGGGTTCTAGGAGTCCGTTATAAGCTATGTATCTGGATGTTTCCACCTACTTAGGGCGTTACACTGATATTCTGATTTCATTGATTCCATTGATATTCAAGAGTCATTGAAAAGCTGATTTCTTAAAGCCTATCACTTAGGAGCTCTGGTCTCCAAAGGAGGTGAGCATAGAGAAATTGTACATATGGGTAGGACTGTGCCCTCCCATCTGACCTGATCACCACATAGTGGAACTGCCCTGACTCTCCTCTTTGCCTCAACTGGAATTACTGAGAGGTGGTATGGCATAGTGTATAGAGCTGGGCTTGGAATGAGGAAGACTCTCATTCAGGTCCTCCTGCTGTATTATCATGGAGATGTCACAGCTCTCTGAGCCTCAATTTGTTATCTCTAAAATAATAATAGCAGCAGTAATAAAGCCTGTGGGGCTTTTTGTGGAGATCAAATGAAACATGTATAAAAAATGCTTCATAAACCAAAAAATGCTACCTAAATGTCAATTATTCTTATTATCTCTTTCTAGTATTTCCTTTTCACACCATAAAAACCACATGATCTCAGTCCTAGGTGTCTATCTCTTGCCCTCAAATGCCTTGGCCAAGTCTCTTTACCTTTGACACTGATTACTATAGTTTCGGATAGATGGCAATATTTCATGGTAGGATCCATTATGAGCATGGTTCACTTGAAAGACAGTACAGTTGAAAGTCTGATTGTCAAACTTTAAGGCTTTGTCATTATAGTCGTATGTGACTTTGTGCAGTCGTTTGCTCTTCCAGCTGTGGTACCTCAGGATCATAGTGTCACCTTCCATGAATTCTGATCTCTCTGCTTGTAGTAGCAGCCGGTCTGAAAGGCAAACACAAAGGTCATTGGCTCATGACATTTCAGCTTGTCCTAGAGCCTTGGGCCATCTAAGATTTCCTGCCATGTCCAAAGACAAACAGACCCTGACTCTGAACCAATGATTCCAACCACTGAACTTTCATATTGATTGATTAAATGTAGGTCCTTAGTCTCCTGGCTACTTGGAGGGGAGTTGTGGAAATTTTCTGGCAGAAAGTAGTGAAAATAGAGTCAGTGAGAGAAACTTAGAACAAGATATGAGGACATGCAGAATGCCGCTTGCTAGAATGTGCCCACATATTGTTGTTATTGTTGTTGTTTGTCCTTTGTTGTCAAAGAAGACCAAAGACATAACAGGGTGATGTCCTGACTCATGGGTGAATTTGATTTAAAAGAGCTAAAGGTGCACAAAGTTGTCAGCTTCACTCTCTCTTTTAGGGTCCTTGAAGTCCAGTGGCAAGACAAAAGTTAGGATGACTGGCAATGGCCCAGGATGAAGTGGATGACCCTGGCATCTTCGATCTCTCACCAAATTCTAAGCACTCCACAATGCCTGCTTTTAGCCACCTTCATGTCCATTGGAACAAGATGTTCTTATCCACCCATTCCACTGGCAGAAGTCTTCCCATGCTTGGGGTAGACACCCCACTAACTTGCCAATGGGTTTGAGGCTGGTTGGTTACCCTCAACTTGGTTTAGCCCATCTGACAAGATGGGTGACCACTGCACATGCTACAGCTTCTTGGAACCACAGGAGAGAGTTGAGTGCCAAGTAGACAACAAAGGAAGATGAGCATCCCTGAAAAGGGCTTGGTCAACCCTTACACCAGAGGTACTAGTCCTCCTTGAATACTCATACATCCCATCTACCTACATGTAATCCAAAGGGCTCACCACATATCAGAACCCAATAAACGGAGAAAGAAATGGGGAGACTGTATAGGTAGGATAAACACTGGGGCAACTTAGGAGGAATTAAAGAACTAGGAGGGGCCTAAAACATTTTAGAGAATGTGAGGTCATTTGTAATCTGAAGCCATAACCTTCAGCCTGCAGGGGATGCCAGTACAGCACGGTGAACTGACCATGGGACTCTACTCCTCAGCCAACTCCTGTGGCTCCCCATTGCCTCTAGGAAAAAATGCAAATTCCTCTGTTAACTGTGAAAATGGCCTTTACAACCTAGCCACGGACTACATGGACTACAACCTAGGACATGACTCTCCCCTCCCTTGGATCTGACCACCCAGCTAAAGTGGCTTTCTCTCTGTTCTTCTCATGCTGCCTTCAGCTCCCAACTCCAGGCTTTTACACTGTCCATCTCTATACCCAACTCCCATCCCCTATGCCTCATAAAATTCCTCTCTTCTTATAAGATGCAGCTCAGGCAATACCTTCTACACCACACCAGTCCTGGTCCTTTCAAATGCAAGGAGCTTTTATTTCAAAATGCTTGTAAATATTTGTACTTAGTAATCTTATATTTACGTTTTATGTAGATTACTTAATATATGATGTATTTATATATATTATTTATATAATGTATGTGTATATATACATATGCACACACACACATATCTACACATATATATTACATATACTTGTTATCTCTCCCATGTGTGTGTAAATTCCTTTGGAGCAGGGATTGTTTTCATGCTCTGTACTTATATTTCCAATTTTTATTACATGGTAGGCTTTTAATATTGATTGATTAAATGTAGGTCCTTAGTATTCTGGCTACTTGGAAGGGAGTCATGGAAATTTTCTGGCAGAAAGGAGTAGTGAAAATAGAGTCAGTGAGATAAACTTAGAACAAGACAAGCTAAAGTCATATCTCAGTAAGGGCAGTAGTGAAAAGGAGAATTAAAATAACTTGTGGATTTCTCAGGAACTCTCCATCCAGTTCCTCTTGACATTACCTCTGCCAATAAACAGGATATGTCCATTTCCAGGCTGCATTGTAAGCCCTCTCCAACTTACCCCAAGCTCCTTCTCCTTCACTTACCATGAGAGACCTGTAGTTTCATAGAGTTGCTGAGAACAGTGTGTTCTGTCCCACGCTGACATCCCCCACTGTCCTTTATGTTGACAGGTGGGATGGCATAGGATTCCTTGTGGATGGGGAGATCTGATCCATAGAATCATGTCCTTCAAAAGTCAAAGTCACATTGTCCCCTCGGAGCACATTGAACCATGGGGGTTCCAGGGTCAGTACTGCCCTTGGGGGACCTGATGAGGGTAAAGAGGAGAAGAGAATAAAGGAAAGGAGTCTCCAAGGAGGCATCAAATCACAGATCTAAGAGGAGGATATCAGTGACAGGCAGAGAGAATAGAATGCAGCCCATAAGGTGCGTGTTTAGAGGGATGTGGAGTAGACAAAATGTCAGAGCTGGTCAACTGCTGGTGGCAGTTTTCTCACACATGGATGCTACACTGAGTCATGAGGCTACAGGGCCTTTTCCAGAAGGACGGATGGCTCCCTAAGGATCCCCTAGGTCCCATCTGATTGGTAAAACAACAACTAATCAGAAAGAGCCATCATCTTCTCAAAGAGAACCCATCTCAGGGAAGGTAAGAGTGAATGATCTGTAACTTCAATCTCCCAAATCTAGGGGAAACTCTGGAAATTTCTGGGGTCAGATTGTTCTGTAGGAAGGAGAATGATCCATTTACTGAGGAAATACTCTTCCTGCAAGAAGGAGGGACCACATTTGCCCCATTCCAAGGTCAGGCACCCCAGCCCCTACTAGCTGCTGGCCTCATCAAAAGATCTAAATCTCTGACCCCAATACCCCCTCCTCCAACCCACTCAGCTCACATTCATACAGAAACCCAAGATCTAAGCATAACAGACACAACACCCTCAAACTGTGAGCTCCTTGAGAGAAGGTATTGTTTTTGCCTTTCTTTTTATTCCCAACAATCACTGGTTCCTGAGACATCATAGACACTTAATAAATACTTGTCTTGATTTGACTTGATCCACATAGCACATACACAGACATTTCAAGATCACTTGGGGCAGAAAGAATGCTGGCTTTGGATTCAAGGATCTTGGGTTCAAATTCTAGTTTAGCCACTTACTAGTTGTGTAACTTTGGGCAACTCAGTTCACCTTTCTTGGACTCAGTTTCCTCACCTGCAAAATGAGGAAGTTGCACTAGATGACCCGTCCTGCTCTGATCCATGACCTATCAACTATATTGACAACCTCAGAGCAACCACAGACACACAGAACCCAGACATGCCATGGGAAAAAAACATTTATTAAGTTCCTACTGTGTGCAAAATACTGTGCTAAGCATTTTACACACATTCTCTCATTTGATCCTAAATCATAAGACTTAGAGCTGAAAGGGACCATAGAGATTATCTAGTGAGTCCAACTTCCTCATTTTACAGATGAGAAAACTGAGGCTTGGAGCAGTTAAATAACCAGGTCAAATGGGTAGTAAATAGCAGGCCTTTTTTTCTATGGAGCAGGTAATGAAACACACACAGAAGCCCATGGATGCAGAAGAAATGGGGAATACACAGAAGAACTGCTCAAACCCAGAAGGGCAGCTAGGTGGGGCAGTGGATGGGGTGCCAAGCATGAAGTCAGGAAGATCTGAGTTCAAATCCAGCCTCAGAGACTTACTAGCTGTGTGACCCTGGGAAAGCCCGGTTTGCCTCAGTTTCCTCATGTGTAAAATGAGCTGAAGAAGGAAACAGCAAACTGCTTCAATACCTTTGCCAAGAAAATCCCAAATGGTCTTGTGAAGAGTCAGACATGACTGAGCAACAATCCACTACAGAAGACATAAAACTGTTCTAAAAGAGGGGGTTAGCACTGGCTTTCTACCTCCGAATCTCCTGCCCTCTTGCCCCTCTCACTGACCCTCCTCCCACTCAAGTTCCCCTTCTTTCTGCTCCCTCCCTCTTTGTCAGTGAAATTCAGGATTTCCTGGCCCAGAACCCACAGAACTGGAATCAACTGATTAGACTACTCTAAATTTAGAGAAATCTACTAGAAAGCAAACAAAGTACTCCACCCTGGCCTTTGTGGAACCCAAGGTATAAATTGCACTGAAAGAAGTGTGTGTGTGTGTGTGTGTGTGTGTGTGTGTACAGATAATATATGTATATGTGTATATATATATATATATATATTATATATGTTGTATATGGGAGAGAGATAATGTATGTGTATATGCACATGTACACGTATTTGGGATTATAATCTTCTCCCTATCCACTTCAGGTTGTTATGAGGTTGAGATGTGATAATATATTTAAAATTATTTTTCAGCCTCAAAGCTCTACATAAATATCAGTTGTTGATTATTCAAAAGAGCCTGCCCCAGACTCCAGTCCTAATTCAGAGACAGAATGAGAAATACGAAAAGTACTCTTCCTTAGAGTCCCCTGATGTGCCATAATAATAACAACTCACATTTACTAGGCACTTTTCTTATAACCACCCTGTGACATGTGGTATATATATTATTCCATTTGGTGGGTGAAGAAGCAGGAGCTCAGATAAAGTGAGTGACTTGCCCATGGTCATAGATTTATGAAGTACCAGAACCTAAGTTTCCTCATTCTCTCTGTCCATTACACCACTGAATCTGAGTTCTTGGTACTAGAAATAGTGACCTGAGATTGCCAGGTTATCCATAATTATAGGACAAAATACTCTAGGGAAAGTCAGGAGATGGGTGAGATGGGAAGGTCTTTAGAATATATGGGTGGGATGTTACTTGCTTTCAGTACTCCATACTAGGGAGGCTGAGATTGGAGACCCATTTTGAATTCTGAGTTGCAGTAAGGTTAAAGCCAAGTGTGTCTCCCTGGGAGTGGAGGGTCACCAGGCTGCCTAAGGAAGGGTGCACCAGCACAGGTCAGAAAAACAGAAAGTTGAAGCTCCAGGCAGCTCATTATTGGGATTGGTCCTTTGTACTTCCAGCATGGAGGAGACAGGACCTCAAAAATAGTCTCAAAAAAAAAGTAAGAAAGAAAGAAAAACAAATTGAATGGAATTCTGAAGACACAAAAGAAAAATAATTCCGAGGAGGAGGAAAACATGAATTGTCTGAAGGAAAGAAAACACAAATGTACAGGCAACTCACCAACCAAGTTAGACTTTTAAAAGATGCATAGAGGAGTTGGAGGCAAGGACTAGAAACCTAAGTTCCATCAATCTGCTGGTCAATATGCCAGGCATTGTATTAGGAGATGGGGATATAGAGACAGAGCACACAAAAGCATGTTATGGTTTTATAAAAATGGTATGAAGACTACTAATACTCAGAATAAGCTGAAGCTGGCATGGAAAATGAAGGACAACAAAAAGGGAGTATTCTGGTGTCTCTTGGGTTTTTTTTTTTAGCTATATTAGGGGACACAGAGAGATGGTGTGGTGTGGTGTGGTGAATCATATTGTAGTGGTGTTAAAGTCTTGCAGAAACAGGGGTCCACTAAACTATACATAAAGATCCCTGCTGGACATATAATGACTTAGTTTTCAAATGTTACATTATCTATGTTTTATTGTATTTTTTTTCATTTTGTAAATTTCCCCAATTACTTTTTAATATGATTTGGGTTATACTCAGGAGTGTTGCAGATTGCAGGTTGCCCACAGGCCTTGTGTCTGACCCCTCTGGTGCAGAGGTTGGAGAAGTGGCCTGAGAGCCAAGAAAACCTAAGTTCAAGTCCTCTCTCTGACATAAAATGATTTTGATCCTGGGCAAGTTACTGAAACTCTCAATATTCTATACAACTTTCTAAGACTGTAAATTGCAGAGAAGGTGCTAATCTGTTTTAGGAGAAGGAGTTTCCCCTTTTTGGGGTTCCCTTATTGGTGAACTCACCAATTTAGTCCTTATTTCTATGGAAAAGAAGAAGAATGAGGGTGGAGCCCAGATGGTGGAGTAGCAAGTACAAAGAGCACCCCTTTCTCACTCCCCACTCAAACTCCTCCAAACAGATCCAGAAAATATACCAGACTGAATCCTGCTCAGGAAATACAAGAAAAATCAATGAGTCATTTGTTCAGTCTAGTTTGGCACAGGGAGACAGACAGAGTGGTCTGCTGGTACTGGGAATGGAGTCCGGCCGGGAATGGAGCAGTCCAGAGCCCAGGGACTGCACTCAAAGGCACAAATTCAACTAGAATCCCAAGAAGATGAGACAAGAGTTTTTGGGGTTTTTTTAGGCAATTGGAGTTAAGTGACTTGCCCAGGGTCACACAGCTAGTAAGTGTGTCAAGTGTCCACTACGATGTTTAATCTCTGGTGAGACTAAAAAGAGAGAAAAAGAGAAAGAGAGAGAGAGAGAGAGAGAGAGAGAGAGAGAGAGAGAGAGAGAGAGAGAGAGAGAGAGAGAGAAATCACATGGACCAGGGGGTAGCAAGTTTTGAACAAGCTCCGTTTATTGATCTGAGGGTTAGGGTTATTATACCCCATTCATGGGAACAGAACCCAGAGTGGAAAAAGCCAAGTATAAACAATTAATTTTTCTCATGGTAGCAGTAACTGGGGGGGGGGTTCCCCCAGAGTCATCTCCTCGCTTCCTGATTATCTTTCAAGGTTTATTGAAAATCCTTCATCCTCTCAAGGGACAGACAGCACCTGGAAGAGGTCAGAGAGCCTCTGTTCTGACCTAAATAGCTCTTAGATAATGGACAGGAACAGGAACATCCCGACATGACCCATATCCTCAAACCCAGCAGTGCAAGCCCTCAACAGTTCTTTCTCTGGATGTAGATAGCATTTTCCATCATGAGTCTTTTGGAATTGTCTTAGATCATTGCATTGCTGAGGAGAGCTAAGTCTATCAAAGCTGATCCTCCCACAATGTTGCCGTTACTATATACAATGTTCTGGTTCTTCTCACTTCATTCAGCATCAGTTCATGGATGTTTTTTCAGATTGTGCTGAAATCCACCTGCTCATCATTTCTTATGGAACAATAGTATTCCATTACATTTATATACCACAATTTATTCAGCCATTCCCCAATTAGTGAGCATCTCCTCAATTTCCAACTCTTTGCACCAACAAAAAGAGCTGCTATAAATATTTTTGGTATACATGAGTCCTTTTCCCTTCTTAATGATCTCTTTGGGAATCAGATATAATAGTACTATTGCTGGATCAAAGTGTATGCACAATTTTATAGCCCTTTGGGTATGGTTCCAAATTGCTCTCAAGAATGGTTGGATCAGTTTACAACTCTACCAACAATGCATTAGTGCTCTAATTTTCCCACATCTTCTTCAATATCTATAATTTTCCTTTTTTGTCATATTAGCCAATTTAATAGGTGTGAGATGGTACCTCAGAGTTATTTTCATTGCATTTCTCTAATCAATAGTGCTTTAAAGCATTTGTTCATTTGACTATAGATAGCTTTAATTTCTTCTGAAAACTGTCTGTTCGTATCCTTTGACCATTTATTAGTTGGGGAATGACTTGTATTCCTATATATTTGACTCAGTTCTCCATATATTTGAGAAATGAGGTCTTTATCACAGATACTGGCTGTAAAAATTGTTTCCCAGCTTTCTGCTTCCCTTCTAGTCTTGGTTGCATTGGCTTTGTTTGCGCAAAACATTTTCATTTAATGTAATCAAAATTAGTCTTGATGATTTTAAAAGGAGAATGTAAAGGAAGGGGAAGAGGATTATATTAGAGGAGGAAAGAGGGAGGAAAATTAGGGGAAATTGTCTCATGTAATGATACTGTGCATGTAAAAGTCTACACAAACTAGGAGGAAGGGGCAGGAGGAATGTCTGACAGTTAAACCTCACTCTTATCTGAACTGGTCAAATGATGGAAGAATACATACACACACAGCTGAGTGCAGAAAGGCAATTTACTCAACAGGGATGCAGGGTATGGAGGGAAGGGAGAAGGAGAAATTAGGAAAAATATGGATTCAAAGAGTGATTAATCCTAAGCAAAACAAATTCTAAGGATATACAAAAATATCTATAGCTCTTTTTGAGGTGGCAAAGAATGGGAATCTTAGAAGGTACCCATTGATTGAGGAATGGCTCAACATGTTAGTATTTATAAATGTGATAGAATACTGTTGTGCTATGAGAAATGATAAAAGGGCTATTTTTAAAGAAACCTGGGGAGACTTGTATGAATTGATGCAGAATGAAGTGATTGGAGCCAAGAAAAGAGTGGCTAGAACACTGAGCTGAATTTAATCAGATGAAAATTAATTGGACTAAAAGTAAAGTCCTTCCCTTGGGTTAAAAAAAATCAGTTTCATAAGTAGAAAATAAGGGAAGCATTGCTAGGCAGTTTTATCTGAAAAATACCAGGATGTTTTGATGGATGGCAAATTCAAAATGAGTAAAAAGTGTAGTATGATATGAAAAAACTTGTGATTTTGTGTTATATTCAGAGGAATGGGGTCTAGGAAAAGGAGGTAGTAGCCCACTGTACTCTGCCTTGCTCAGAACACATCCTGAGAATTGTACTTTAGGAAGGACATTGACAAGATAGAGATTGTTCAGAGGAGGTAACCAGAAGGGTCATGTGAAGTGAGAATCACTTGAAGGAAGTGAGAATGTTGATCTTCGGGCAGGAAAGGCTCAAGGGAACATGACGAGCCTCTTCAAGTCCCAGAAAAGCTGTCCTGGAGTCTCCTTGGTCCAGGAGGGGAGGACCAAAAACAATTTCATCTTTGTGATATCTCTCCACTATTCCCCCTTCTCTCCCGTGATACTGTCACCCTGGTGTGGGCCCTCATCTCCTCACTCCCGGACCTTTGTAATGTCCTGGTGGTGGGTCTGCCTGCCTCATTTTTGTCTCTCCTCAATCCAACTTATCCTCAGTTCTGCCACCAAAGTGATTTTGCTAAAGAGCATGTCTGACCATGTCACATCCTACTAGATAAACTGCAGTGGCCCCATTGCCTTCAGGATCAAATACAAAAGGGGGCAGCTAGGTGGTGCCGTGGATGGAGCACTGGGCTTGACTCATGATTCAGACTCATCTTCACGAGTTCAAAACTGGTCTCAGACACTTACTAGCTGTGTGACCCCAGGCAAGTCACTTAAGCCTGTCTGCGTCCATTTCCTCAACTGTAAAAATGAGCTGCAGAAGATAAATGGCAAACCACTTGAGTATCTTTGCCAAATAAATTTCAAAGTGAGGTCAGGAAGAGTTGGACGCAACTAAACAATAACAAAAATTACATATTAAACCTTCTGTTTGGCATTCAAAGCCCTTCATACCTTAGCCCCTTCTACTTTTCCAGTCTTCTTATACCTTGTTCCCTGACATGTACTCTTTTTTCCAGTGACATTGGCCTCTTTGCTGTTCTCTTTCAGCTATAGGCATTTTTTCTGGCTGTCCCATATGCCTGGGAATGTTTTCCATCTTCCTCTCCACCTCCTGGTTTTCCTGGATTCCTTTAAGTCTCAACTAAAATCCCACTTCTATAGGAAGCCTTTCTCCAATGCCTCTTCATTCTGCTGCCTTCCCTCTCTTAATTATTTCTTATTTATTCTTTGTATAACTTGTTTGTATGTATTTGTTTGCTTGTTGCCTCCCCCATTAGATGGTAAGAACCTTGAGGGTAGAGTCTGTGTTTTGCCTCTTTTTGTATCCCAAGTGTTTAGCACAGCACATGATACTTAGTAGGTACTTAAAGGTTTGTTGACTGACTGACAATGGTTAGAAATTACAAAGAAGGCAGATTTAAACTTGAAGTCAGGAAAAATTTTCTAACAACTTGAACAATCTAAAAGTAAAATGAGATGTGTAGAGTTCACGTGCATTGATGGATGTCTACTGGACTGGAACATGTCTCTAACCTGTGGGTGGCTGGAGAGAGACAGGAGAGTCAGGAATCAAATAGAAGTTTAATTTCAAAGTGAGGAAAATGGTTTTCAAACCAAAGTTTTCCTGAGAAGGAAGCCTTGTGGCTTGTGGCAGAGGTAAGGTTTTCAAACATGAAACCCCCAAAAGGTGGGGCCAAACATAGTCATTCTTAAGTCATGAGTAAACAGTTCCCATGGAAGCCCAGGCATGCAGGCATTTTTTGGACAATACAGACATTCTTGGGGGCTGTAGAAACACTTGCTATGTTGATTACCTCAAGTCTTACGGTCTTTGAGCCTTGTGATCATTCAGTAGGGTGCAGAACCAGAGTTAGCTTGGCAGGAACAGGAGTGCAGCACCTACTTCAGTTCACTTAACAGTTACAGGCACAGGAATTGTGCAGAGTGTCAGGAGATGAGATTTTTTTTTTTTTGTGATGCAGCCTGTTGGCTGTAGCTCCAGCTCTCCGGCCAGACTGTCCTTGGGGAACAGTGGAGTTCCAACAAATCTAAATAGTTATTGATTAATATGAAAATCATAAATACCTCAGTGAACACCTGGTGCTGTTCAAAGCAATACATTTTGCCAGAGTGAGATCATCCAGAGAGTGAGTACAAAGGATTGTTGCTACGCTAAGCTCAGGGCATGGCTTGCTTGCTGGGCCTTAGCTCTTGAAAACAAGGTATCTCCTAATATCTTGACATTGGCTTTGAGCAAAGGCTGGATGAGAACTTGTTAGATGTGTTGTGGTAGAGATTATTTTTTAGCTTCAAGCTTGACTAGCTTTCCACTGAGATACCTTCTGAAGCCAACATTCTGTGATTCTGTAGGTAATGGGGGCCTGGCAGTGAAGTCTAGTCCTTATGAGCGTGAATAACCTATTCTGTCTGATTCAATCCTCCATCTGGAGGTTGGGGGTAGAGTCTGCTTCTGGAAGTGCTTGATGTTATGGAATAGAGGATCCTGGCTCTCCACTGCAGAGCATGTTAAAGGATTCACTGCATGCTTTTTTGCTGGTTTACTTCATAACGAGATCAATGAGTTTGACTAATTCCCAAGCTGAAACTGTGGGTGCATGAAAAAAGCACTGACCAAAATGATCTCTCCTTACTTGAGTAAGGAAATTAAAATAGTATAAGCCTCTGAATGGGGGGAGAGGCTTTGGGCCTTTCTCTGTACCCAGGCATTCGATTCGCTATGTGGGTCATGAACATGTGGTCCTACTGTTACATCTGTCTCTGTTGTATGTATCTTGGTCTTTGGTGAAGGAATATTAGAGAGAATTGTGACTTACGAGCTTTCAAAGTTTGGGAGAAGGAGCTGCCAAGAGGTCTGGGAACTGGAGTCCATTGCAGAATTTGAGGCAGCTGAGACCTGTGTATCTTTAACAAGGATTAATATAAGTAAACTTAGATTGTAGTTGAAATATCAACAATATAACTATTCTATCAGCTGTTCACATCAATGATACAACTATAAGATAGGAGAGGCATATCTAGACAGCAGCTCACATGAAAAAGGCCTGGGGTTTAGTGGACTTCAATTTCTATGTAAGCCCCCTGTGTTCTGTGACAGGGCAGGGATGTGCTGGAGCCAGCTCATACTGAGAGCTAATTGTTAAATTTACAGTGTGAGCATCAACACCTGAGGAATTTATAAGTGCTACAAATAAAGGCTTGATTTATTGTTTTCTTGATTGTCTGGACTTAAGAAAGTGGTGGGAAAAAAAGTTAATAATTCAGATTAAATTGAAAAGTGAAATGGGTAATTTCCCCCCTAGCACATCCTAGAATAGGGGGAAGGAGAAGGGAAAACTAACTGGACCTGAGGGATAATATCTAAAATAAGGAAGACATTCTAAACTCTTCTCTTTAATGATGTCCTTTCTAATGATGGAGGGAAGCTGCCTGGAGCCCATCTCCTCCTGTATATGACCTTGGTCAAGTCATTCCACTTTTCTGGCTCTCAGTTTCTTCATATGAAAAATGAGAACACTGGATGTCTAATGTGTTCTAGGGTCTCTTGCAGTTCTAAATTTATGATTCTAGCATCTCATTTTTATTTTCTCTACAGTGCCTACCTAGCACAATGCTGAGCACAAAGCCAACAGGCACTAGAGTACAATATATTGGTTCTGCCAGGAGAAAACAGGTTTCAAGGGCCACTTAGCTACCCTGAGCCAATTCATTCTGCCTCTGCAGTCTCTCTCCCTGAAAACTTAAGGCCCTGGAGCTGAAGAAGTTCCAGCCACAACCACTTCTAGCCACTAGGTGGCAGACTACCTCCATCTCTCTATTGGCTATATAGCAGTTCTCAGGACTTCACTCTCCAGCTCACATATGCACTAGCAAGGAGGGTTCCTAGGGAAGGGCTGAGAGATGTCTCCTCCTCAGGGCTCTGGGGGTATCTCTGACAGGCATGGGTTTTTCTCTGAAGCTATAAGCTCAAGCCCCCACTCTGATGTGTTCTCTCCAATATGCATTGGCAGTTACAGTTAGTATCTCCCTGAGATCATTAATGGATCCAGTGATAAATGCCCCCACCATCAATATAACCAATTAATACCAATCAGGTTTTATAATAAGATATTTGCTACGATGATTTAGGAAGAACAGAAATTCAAAAGACTTCCCTCCAGCCATATACTCCCCATCTCTTCCATCTTAGTCCCTGTTAATGATGATGTCTGGACCAAGCTGAGATCTTTGCCCCTTGCCCCAGGGGGAATCTGGCTCCCATTTATCTACAGGCCCCAGCTCCTTATCTCCCTTTGAAAGCCCTAGCCCTACCTTTTGATCTTATTCAGATGCCTTTCAAACTTCTTCCTTCCAGTTCCTCTCATTGTGTATTCCCATTGTCTTATTCAATCTCTTAGACATTCCAATAGGAATTCTCACCTAGACCCTTTTCCCAGCCCCTTCCCTGGTCACCCAAAGTTACATTAGTGTATGTAAGATCCACCCTGACTCCCATTCAAATGCTGAGAATCTCTCATGCCCAAAAGGCTGAGATTTTCTCATACCCTCGTCCTTAAGGGTGTCATCTGGTCTATATGATTTGTCTCTGATAAACCTTTCCTCTGGCTGAAAGAAGATTTGGGTTGAATTCATTTAGGCAGGGCCCATGGCAGGATATCGGGGTTCCAGCATCCTAAATCTCTGGATCTCATAAGGAGATCTGGATGGGAGTAACCAGTAAGCTGAGATGAATTGAACTCCTGGGACCTGGACAGTGGAGCCTAGCTAGGATTAAGTGTGGCAAATGGCCAGGGGCCATAGGAGGTAAGACAATGGCAGAAAGATTAGGTGTAGCCACAATGAAAGTCCAGTTGATGGGATTATAGCCTCAGGCGAACACCAGAGATTTAGCCATGTGGGAAAGTCCAGGGTTTTTCCTTTCTGGGGTTTGGATCCCATCCTTATCATTCCCCTCTCAAACAAATGGGACCCAAATTCTTTTGGAGTAAGGGGCAAAGGTCTCAGCTTCTGAAACTGCTTCCTGCTGGCAAGTGACATAGAGCTATCCCTGCCTTGAGGGGGTCTGCTGTTACCCACTGTTTGCTATCAACTGTAGCAAATGGCCTATAGTCTGGAAGACATAAATCTGACAGAAAAAAACCTGCAGGGCCCAGATATAAAGCAGGGACTAGATTTAGGGCGCAACTTTGAGAGGATAAAGCATCCTTAGCTCTGCTTGGATTCAGATAATTCAGTTCTCCAACCATGCAGTATCAAATCCACTTCATAGCCAGACTCAGGAATAGCCAGGTAGGTAACATTCACTTTCAAAGGAACATAATGGGGAAACTGAGCCAGGAGGATCCCACCTTAGACTAGAAGCTAAAATTATCTTCTCAGCTTTTCCCAATGCTCACTTCCCACCAGTATTACCTTCTCTGAGTAGCTTGTGGCATTTCTCTCAGATGGTGGATTATTGATTATCAATGGATTATTATGACCCATCAGACAACTCAAAATAAAACTCTATAAGTTTTTACCTCACACAGCAAGTTTTACTAATCATAGCTTAGGAAAAACTTTTCCAGGCTTTACATCTCAAACTTAAATTTGTCCTGGTGTAAAAAGCCAATCATTAGAGATTTCTAATACACGTGCAAATTCTCAGCAAGCCATACATAACCCCAAGAAGCTTTTTGGCTAGTTTACACATTAAAACAATAACCAACAATAGCTAAATTATTTTAGGGGTAACCAAATTATGAAAAGTTGCTTGACATAACCGATACAAAAAGTTCACCAATTTGAAACTTGAAACAAATCCATTACCAATCAGGTGACTTCAATTTTGTTAAATGCACTTACAAATTGCTTTACACAGGGAATCAACATCTCATCATTAACAGTTAAAACTACAAATTTAAAAGAGGTGCGTACCCAAATTTGGAGGGTGGCTTCATTACCTTGAGCAAGATGTGCTGAACATGGGTGATGCTTCCAGGCAAAGGTTGCCCTAGAACCCAAGGCCATTGCCAGGGGACCCAAGCTGTACCTGCTGCCTTTCTGTCCTCCTTCCTTTCCCAGGTGGGGAAGGGCAAAATCAAAGGTGAGGGGTAAAGGGTGAAACTCTCTTCTCCCATGAAAGGGGTTAACAGATACCCTCTTGACTCAAGGGAAGTGAGTGACCAGGTTGTACAGGTGTTTCAAAACTCCTTAATGATCAATCACAAAGCCTCCAGAATATACCAAGATATTTTTAGCTGTTCTAACTTTTCCTGTAACCTCCATGAAGGAGGATTCAGAGGTGCAGAGGGAAGGCAGCAAGTAAGCCTCAGGGAACCAAAAAGCAACTGCAGTTTTCCTCAATTCCCTAGCACTGAGGGAATTAACAGAATTGAGCATACACTTCTGGATAGGTCATCTGTCCTTGTCCTCTATGCTGTGGAAGGTGTACCCAGGTCCATGGCCTTGAACCAACCCAGTGGACCGAGAGACTGAGAGGTCAGGCTGAGTATGAGACAGCCTCATAACTGGCTGCCAGAAAAGCACTTTCAAGCCTTGGTACTTGGAGAGGGACCCCAACTGCAGAGCAAGAAAGAAGGGGAGGGGGAAAGCTTATATACCTTCCAGTCTTGGCTGGAGAAGAACTTGGGGTTAGGCAGTTTCCCAGTACAGGCACAACAAGCAGGTCCTGTGAAAAAGAATTCAACCCAAGCCTTCTTTTGGCCAAAACCAAGGTTTATTAGAACATTCACCATATTGAGCAGACTCTTAAGGAGTCTGAACATTAGTAAGCTATTGGCTAGATTTTAAGAATCTGAGCAGTAGCTATATTATAAGAATCTAAGCCTTTCTTCTCTCTTATCAGTATTCCCAGGGTCCTTATTAGTTTGTAGTTTCAATTGAATTTCTGATTTTCTATTTTACCTCCTTTTTTAATATATTTAAAAAAACATTTTTGGTAATTTAAAAAATTTTACACTTGAATACAATGTGATTAAAAAAAAAGATTGCTGTATACATAGCCAACCATAAGAAAGGATTCAATATAAAACAATAAATTTCCATTTCAAGAAAACCTATATAATAAATACATTGTTTTCGAAGCTGCCCTGCTTTTCTTTGCTTCCTTGTTGGTTTTCTTTTGTTTTCTACTGTGCACCTTTTACTTTATTTTTCCCCTCCCTCTTCTATCCTCCAAGAAGGCTACAATTAAACATGGCTGTGTGTGTGTGTGTGTGTGTGTGTGTGTGTATGTGTACACATCTATAAACATACATATATATACACATATCCACTCATACACATATATGTAAGACCATAGTATGCTTATTTCTTCCTATCATCTGTTTCTCTGAAGGTGGATGTCATCTTCCTTCATAAGAAAAACACATTTCCATGATTTTCTAAATTAACCAGCTCATCATTTCCTACATCAAAGCAATATTCCTTTCTGGATTCAAATAGCATCTTCCTTCATATGATCTTGGCATTTAATTTGGGTATTTATAATAGAATGACTTGGTTCCTCAAAGTTGTTCTTAAAACAATTCTGTTGTTACTATATACAGTGTTCCCTTGGTTCTGCTCTTTTCATTCTTCATTTTTTTGTGGAGGTCTCTCTATGTCTTATAGTAGAGTAGTATTCCATCATGAACATATGCCACAATTTGTTTAGCCATTCTCTAATCGACAGGTATCCTCACAATTTCCAGTTCTTTATCACCATAATGAGAGCTGCTATAAATATTTTAGAACATGTAGGTTCTTTTCCATTTTCCCTAATTGTCTTGGGAAACAGACTTAATAGTAGTATTGCTGGGTGGAAGGGTATAGGCAGTTTATTACCTCTTTGTACATAATTCCAAATCTCTCTCCAAAATGGTTGGATCAGCTCACAGGTCCACCAACAATGAATTAAGGTCCAGATTTTTCCAAATCCCCACTAATATTTGTCATTTTCCCCTTCTATCATTTTAGTCAATCTGATAGGAGTAAAATGATATCTCAAGGTTGTTTTAGTTTGCATTTCTCTAATCAACAATGATTTAGAGCATTTTTTCATATGACTGTAAATTGTTTTGGTTTCTTCGTTGGAAAACTGATGGTTCATATAAGAATGACTTGCCTTCTTATAGAGTTGACAAAGTTCTTTATATATTTAAGATATGAGACTTTTATCTGAGAAACTGTTTTTAAAATCCCCCCCCCATGTTTTCTGCTTTACTTCTGACTTTGGCTACAATTGTTTCATTTTTACAAAGACTTTTTAATTTCATATAATCAAAATTATCCAATTTACAGCTCACAACACTCTCTCTCTTGTTTGTTCATAAATTGCTCACCTCTCCACAAGTCTGATAGGTAATACATTCCATGTTCTTGAAACTTTCTTGTAACATCTCTGTTTATATCTAGGTCATGTCTCCATTTTGACCTTATCTTGGTAAATGGTCTAAGATATTGGTCTCTGCCCAATTTCTGCCAGACTACTTTCCAGCTTTCTCTATAATTTTTTAAAACCAAATAAAGAATTCTTATCCCCCAAACTTAAGTCTTTACACTTGTCAAACACTGGGTAACTATATTCATTTGCTGCTGTAGATTGTATGTCAACTCTGTTCCACTAATCTACCTTTCTATTTCTTAGCCAGTACCAGAGAGTTTTGATAATGACTGCCTTAAAATACAGTTTAAGATCTAGTACTGCTAAATCTCCTTCCTTTACATTTTTTCCATTAGTTCCTTTGTTATTCTTGACCTTTTGTTCTTTCACATGAATTTTGTTATTATTTTTTCTAGCTCCATGAAATAATTTTTTAGTAATTAATTGAGATGGCATTGAATATGTAGATAAATTTTGGTAAAATTATTATTTTTATTATATTGGCCCTGCCTACCCATGAACAATTAATATTTCTCCATTTATTTAAATCTGATGCTGTTTGTGTACAAAGATTTTATGGTTTTGTTCATATAGATTTTGGATTTGTTTTAGTAGGCATGTTCCCAGGTATTTCATATGGTCTAGAGTTATTTTCAATGGGTTATTCATACCTATCTTTTCCTGAAGGATCATGTTGGTAATATATAGGAATACTGATGATTTATGTGGGGTTTACCTTCTATCCTGCTATTTTGCTGAAATTCTTAGTTATTTCAATTAACTTTTTAGTTGAGTCTTTAGGAGTTTCCAAATATGTCATCATATCATCTACAAAAAGAGATAGTTTTATTACCTCATTCCTTATTCTGATTCTTTCTATTTCTTTTTCTTCTCTTATTTCTATTGTTAGGATTTACAATACAATATTGGTGATAGTGAGCAACTTCGTTTTACATAGGATCCTACTGGGTTGGCTTCTAGCTTATCCCCTTTACAAATAATGTTTGTTAATGGTTTTAGATAAATGCTTTTTATCATTTTAAGGAAAAGTCCATTTATCCCTATACTTTCTAGCATTTTTAGTAGAAATTAATGTTGTACTTTATTAAATGCTTTTTCCGCATCTATTGATATTGTCATAAGATTTCTATTGCTTTTATTATTCATACAATCAATTATATTAACAGTTTTCCTTACTTTAAACCATCCTTGAGTCCTCGGTATGAACCCCACTTGGTCATGATGTATAATCTTTGTAATGTAATACTTTAGCTAGTATATTATTTAGGATTTTTGCATCCATTTTCATTAATGAAATAGATCTATAATTTTCTTTCTCAGTTTTTATTTTCCTGGTTTAAGTATGAGTATCATATTTGTTTCATAAAAGGGGTTTGGTAGGACCCTTTCTTTGTGTGTTATTCCAAATAATTTATTTAATATTGGAATTAATTGGTCTTTAAATGTTTGATAAAATTCACTTGTAAATAAATCTGGTCCTGGTGCTTTTTTCTGAGAATGCTCATTTATGGCATATTCAATTTCTTTTTCTAAAATAGGACTATTTAGATATTCTATTTCCTCTTCTACTAATCTGGGCAGCTTGTATTTTTCCATTTTGCTTACTGGCATATAATAGAGTAAAATAACTCCTTATAGCAGCTTTAATTTCATCTTCTTTACTGTATATTCACTCTTTTTATTTTTGATATTAGTAACTTGCTTTTCTTCTCTCTCTTTTTTAATCATATTAACCAACATTTTATCTCTTTTGTTGATTTTTTATAATACCAACTCTAGTTTCATTTATTAATTCAATCATTTTCTTGCACTCAATTGTATTAATTTATCCTTAATTTTTAGGACTTCCTTTATTTTTGGCATGGCAGGGGTTGTTTTCATTGTTGTACTGAGGTCACTCTTGGGGCACAGAGGAAGAAAGGTTTGCTAGTGGCTTGGACTGAAAAAAGCAGTCTGGAGAATAAAGAGAGTGAGTGTACTATACCAGGTATCATAAGAAGTACAGAGAAGGAAGAGTGAATTAAAAGGTAGCTAACATGGGGCAGCTAGGTGGCACAGTGGATAGAGCACTGGTTCTGGAATCAGGAGGACCTGAGTTCAAATATGGTCTCTGATACTCACTAGCTGTGTGATCCTGAGCAAGTTACTTAGCCCGATTGCCTCAAAAAAAGGAGCTAGTATGAATGCCTCCATTTAATATGATGAAATTTGATAGAGTTAAAAAGTAAAGTCTTTCATTTAGGTTTAAAGGCCCAACTTCACACAGAAAGGATGATTGAATTGTGCCTAGATGTGTGGTTTTTAGTGCACAGCAACTCTGAGGGCTTCTAGTCCAAGCCCCTCAGTTTACAGATGAAGAAATATTAGCCTGTGACCTCAGGAACAGTGTCATGCAATCTTAGGTTGCATTTAAAAAATAAAAATGTCCATAATGAGAAAGTTAATCATTCCACTGCTCTGGTTAGGCTACATTTGAAGTATTAAGTTCTGTTCTGCATACCACATTGAGAAGTTGAGCAACAAGATAGAGGATCAGACACTTTCTCTGATTCCCATGAACTCTCAAACCTCTCCAAAATGTGAACTAAGCACCAAAGATAAAGCAAATTCAGCTGTCTGCATGGACTAGGACACCCAGAATCCAAAAGAAGGTAGAAAAAAAAAAGAACTGATACCTACTCTGAGCTCACGTGGGACCCTTCCCCCACTACCAACAGCAAGGCCGCTCTAATTGATCCAAGGGCCAACACATGGGCTTACAACAAAATCCAAATTCATAGTCCAGCCCCACGCCTCCCTCTTTCCAGTGCTATGGAGACCCTGGCTCCAGGCTGCAGAGGGTTGCTTGGACTATAACAGACAGCCAGTGTGACAGCAGCCCCTCAGGAGCAGAACCCTGCTTGGGGCCTTGACAAAGTCAGGGGAAAATAAGGGGGCAGGGGGAGAAGACCAAAATTAACAAAGATCTCTGGAAGAAGAAAAGTTGAGAACCTTGAACATAGGCAGATAAATTAAGAGGGAAAACATGAACAGCAGAAGGAAATATGACCTCCAGGTTTAGTAAATGAGCTCAAGCATCTATGAAGAAATACAGCAAAAGAAAGGAAAATGAC
Source organism: Phascolarctos cinereus (assembly GCF_003287225.1). NCBI lineage: Eukaryota > Metazoa > Chordata > Mammalia > Diprotodontia > Phascolarctidae > Phascolarctos > Phascolarctos cinereus. The sequence continues at coordinate 427,550,796 of NW_027555958.1, read as the reverse complement.
TCAATACTTGACAATATAGAGGAACCTGTGGACTGTAATGGGAAGATGGAATTACAACATGAATTTCTTAAATTGTTCAAAAGTGAAATGAGAATTATGAGAGCAGAATTTATGGCCTGCACAGCAAAAACAATGAGCAGAATAGAAAAATTTGGATCTACAATGTGGAGCCTCACCAAAGAAACAGAAGAGAGAACTATAGATTGGAAATGCAAATATACAAAAATAAAGGACAATTTAGGAGAAGAGAAGCAAAAAACAATAAAATTCAAAGAAAATCTGTTTCCCATGCAAGAAAAACATAGCCATCACAGACACGATGCTTAGAGACAACTTAAGGGTTGTACATCTCCCAGAAGAATATGCCAGGTCAAGAAAACCTTAACACAGTAATGCAGGAAGTAATATATGAGAACTGCCCAGAGCTTCTGAACATAGAAAATTAAATACAAATTGAAAGAATTTACAGATTTCCTCCAGAAAACAACCATGGCTGTACACTCCAAAACACATAGTGGTTAAATAGAATGACTCAATGGAGAAACCAGTTTTGCAAGCGATCCAGAAAAAAACCTTCAAATACAAAGGAAAGGAAATTCAAGACTATTCTGGACCGTCCAGAAAATACAGGAAGGAATTGAATAAGTTATTTTGAAGAGCAGTGGAGCTCAGGATGCAGCTAAAGATTACCTACTCTACAAATCTGAACTTACCTATAAATGAAAATGAAGAAAGCGGTTTGATTAAAAAAAGAGGCATTTGAAACATTCTTAGAAAGAAAAGAAGAACTAAAATGATTATTTGTTTTTTGAACATCCCAAACAACAGAAATGCAGGAGGATCGAATAAATGCTGCAGCCAAGACAGCAAAGGAAACAGAATGAGAACAGATATATTAATAAAAGACTTCTTTCTAAAGGTACACAATGAGACAGGGATGATGGAGGTAACAGCAAAGAGGCAGGCCTGGGGCATTATGGACAGAACCTGATGATACCCTGTCTTCTGATGAATCAATGTTTTTTTGTGGGACCACAAAACAATGTGGGAGGGTTCATGAAAATGGGGAAGAGGAGCAGGGAGAAATGTTTGATTTTCCAGGTCAAATCAAGGGCTAGCAATGAGGGGAAGGTGACCCTTGTGGTCTCATTAAGAGAAGAGCCAGCAGAGAGTGGGTGAGGTGGAGGGAGGAAGGATTAAGTAGAGGGAAGGAAAGGACGCTTTCCTTTGGTGATGAGAGGGGGATTCCACTGATGAATGCTCCTATGGGTAAAGAGAGATGGTCTGTGAAAAAAGATGGAGACTGTGCACTAGGTGTGGTATGAAGGATTTGGTGCTTGAGAAGTCTATTCTTCCTACCTCTAGGAAGGGGGTGGGATTGGAAATCCTAAAGGCAATTGGTACCTGGGAGAGCAGGAAGATGTGGATAAAATTTTTAGGCAAGTGGTGGTGGTGGTGGTGGTGGGGGAAATGGTAACCAGGCTGCAACTGCAGTCATGAAGGTGGTGGGCAAGGGGTCCCAACACGGGACAATGTCTTCTCTGACACCTGCAGTTGACATTGTTCTTAGAGGGAGGCACCATGGGAAAAAGGAATCAGTGAGGAAAGCTCTACAAGGCAGTGGGAGAAACTGCCTAGAGGAGAGAGCCTGGAATGAAGACCTTGGAAGTTTTGATTGCTGAAGGAATACAGAGAACAAGGAGAAACTAGATAATTAGAGGCATCAGCAATGGGAGAATGACTGTCTTGTTTAGACAAAGAGAATGGCTAATGAAGAGGGTAAGTGAAATCTTCTTTTGGAAAGGGGCATAAAAATGAAATTTAAAAAATTAATGAATAGCCTAGTTGAAAGGGAGCAGAACAACAGGGAATTTACTTGACTCACAGAGGGGAAAAGGGAGTGAAGGATTCTATAACCAGATAGAGTCAGACTAGAAAAAGGAAGTAATAAGCAAAACCCCAAAGGGAAAGGGGTAGTAAATGAGAGGAAAGGATCAAGAGTGAAGGGAAGACTGTGAGAGGGAACAGTGCCACTTTAGTAAAGATTAAGGTAAAGTAACTGAAGGAAAGCTAGGTGGAGCAGTGCTAGACCTGGGGGCAGGAAGATTTGTTTCCATCTGGCCTCAGACAATAGCTGTGTGACTCTGGGCAAGTCACTTAACCCTGTTTGCCTAAATTCCTCATTTGTAAAGTGAGCTGTAGAAGAAAATGACAAACCACTGCAATATTTTTGTCAAGAAAACCCCCTAAATGGGGAAGGGGGGGAAGTCCTGAAGAGTCCGACATGACTGAAACAATTGAATAACAACAAAAGTAACTGAAGTGCAAAAGCATAACTTAAAAAAAATAAAATAAAATTAGATGGAGGAAAATACAAACCTACTTCACACAAGTTGAATGGATTAAGTAGTATAATACAATGAAAAATAATGAGGGGGTCCGAGAGAGGGCGGGCGCTGCGGGTCGCGGGCAGGACGGCGGAGCCTTGCCGGCCTCGGTGGCGTCCGTGATATCGCGCTTCCTGGAGCAGTGCCCGAGCACCACGCCGCAGCGCCTGAAGCTCCTGGCCGCCTATCTGCTCTCCATCCTGCTGACCGGAGCGCTGCAGTTCGTGTACCGTCTCCTCGTGGGGACCCTCCCCTTCAACTCCTTCCTTTGCGGCTTCATCTCCCGTGTGGGAAGCTTCAAAGCCTGGCGGTCTGTCTGAGGATACAAATCAACCCTCAGAACAAGGGAGATTTCCGGGGCATCTCTCCAGAACGAGCTTTTGCTGACTCTTCCCCTTTGCTAGCACGATCCTGCACCTTGTTGTCTTGAATTCTGTTGGTTGAATCCTTCCCATTCACCGATGCAAGGAGAAATAAAGAACAACGTTTTCACTTCGTAGTTTCTCGATAGAAATGACATCACTTGAGGACAAACAGATTTTTATACTTCACACTTAAAACTTATTGCAGACATCACTTTATTTTGAAGTTCGAGGTGGGAAATACAGGGAAGATTCTGTGCCTTTCTTCCTCTGAGAAGTATTTTGTAATGAGCATTTAACACGACCTCTGCCATCCCCTCGCTGTAATAACCTGTTTGCCTTCCAAATAAAGTGCTTCTTATTAGTCCTCAAAAAAAATAGTGAGAAATTCGATAAGAAAACAAAACCCTACAATCTGTTGCTTATAAGAAATATATTTAGAAAACAAAGGCATACACACATGCACACATGCACACACACAAACTGAGGTGATGGGGAAAAAAATTACTATATATCAAGTGAATCCAAAAAAAGCAAGAGTTGCAATCATACTATTTGACAAAACAAAAATAAACGTTAAAAAAAAGAATACATAAGGAAACTACATAATGCTGAATGGAACCATAGACAGCAACTGACTCTTTTAGTGCCTTAACATAGTTGGGAGAACGGGAAAGGGCAGCAATTGACGTCTCTGGAAAGATTAGAGTTCTGGTGTCATGACAGTTTTACTGGTTCAATCAACTTGGGGGAGAACTTAAGTGGTCATATCTTCTGACCTGCTCCTGAATAAGAATGCCCTCTATAACACCTCTCGTAATTACTAATTCATCTTGTCAGATGACCTCCAGTGAAAAGAAGCTAATTTTTCAAGAAACCCATTGCACTTTTGGACCTCTCTGGTTGTTAGGACTATTTTCCTTACATCAAGGCTGATTCTGCTTTTCTACAGTTTCCATCCATTCATTGCTTCTCATTTTGACCTCTGATGCCTGACAAAATACATTTAGTCATTCTTTCATAAGCTAACCTTTCAAATATTTGAAGAGAGCTCTCATAGCACATCCTTTTTTCTACCCATTCCTTTATTTCCAGTATTTATGGAAAAGCTTCTAGTGTACCCTCATTACATATGGTACTTGATTTTGGTTTCAGGTAGTTCTTTTTTTTATATTACAATCGGTCCCTCTATGGCTGTATTTTGTAGCGGTTTTAGCCTAGAATTTGTTTTTTTTTTTAAAAAGCCTTCATCAAAGGCTTTTTTTGCATCTATTAAAATGATCATGTGGCTTTTGGATATTTTGGTTTTTAATGTGATCAATTATGTTAATTGTAATGTTCAACCATCCTTCCATCTTCAGCATTAATCTCATTTGTTTAGAGTGAATAATTTCTTGGGCAGATTTTGTTTAAAATTTTTGAGTCAATGCTCATTAATTATATAGACATATAGTTTTCTTTCTGTGTTTTATCTTTACCACATTTAGGTATTAGGACTATATTTGGCTTATAAAAGAATTGTTGGCAATAATATCTCTTTGTCTGTTGCCCTATAAATCAGGTGGGCACTGGTGAGTAAGTGGGGAATAGGAATGCACAAGAGGGATGTGCATGTGTGCTTAGCTTGATCAGCCCCCACCAATGCTTGGGAGGAAACCCATTCTGGGATTTGGGTAATGCAGAGAGGAATGCATGTACCCACCTCAACGGGTCCCCATTGAGGCTTGGGGGGGATTTAGGGGAGTGCATAAGCTGGAATGCTGTGTGTGCTTTGATTGGCTCACACAATCAAGGCATAGGGGTTATGGCGCCCCCTTCTTGCCAAGCCCTGCATTTTCCTTCTCATTCTGAAGTATGGGCACAGATTGTTTTCTGAAAGTTGGATAGAACTCCCTGTGCATCCATCGGGATCAGGAGATATTTTTCCTTGGGTGGTTCCTTTACAGCTAGATTAACTCCCTTTTCTGAGATTGGGTTACTTAAGATCTCTATTTGGCCTTCTGATAGTTTGGATATTTTGCAGTTTGGAAGGTATTCTTTTTTATGTTCTCAGCTTTGTTTGCGTGTAAGTACACAACATGCTCTGATTATTCTTTTTTATTTCTTCTGATTTTGTTGTGATTTCACCTTGCTCACTTATTTTATTGATTTTATTTTCTGCTCCCTTCTTTTTAATCAGATTTTTAAATTATCATTCTTATTAGTCTTTTCAAAGAAAGATCTTCAAGTCATACAACACTGTCATGCTACAGGCAGGATAGCCCTTGTAACACATGACGCTTCACCACACATAAAATCTTCCATTTGTTTTTCAAAGCCCTTCATAACTTGCCAACCTTCATCCTTTCCTGTCTTCTCTCCTTTGTTCCTTGCACAGGACACTCCGTTTTCTGACATTGGGAATTTTCATTGTTCCCTATGCCTGGAATTCTCTCACTCCTTATTTCCACCTCCTGACCTCAATGGCTTCCTTCATTTCCTACCTACAAGAAGACTTTCCCAATTCATCTAATGCCTTCCCTCTGTTGTTTATCTCCAATTCATCCTGTATATATCTTGTTTGTATTAAGTTGTTTGCATAGCGTAACCCCTATTAGACACTGTGAAATCCTTGAGACTAGGATCTGTTTTGTTTTGTTTTGTTGCCTTTCTCTCTATGCGTAGAGCTTATCGTGTGGGCAGTTATGTGGCATAATGGATTGAGTGCCAGGCTTGGAGGCAGAAGAGTTATCTTCCTGAGTCCAAATCCAGCCTCAGACACTTCCTAGCTGTGTGGCCCTGGGCAAATCACTTAACCCTATTTATCTCAGTTTCCTCAACTGCAAAAATGAGCTGGAGAAGGAAACAGCAAACCACTCCAGTATTTTTGCCAAGAAAACCCCAAATAGGAAGAGCTGGATATAACTAAACAATAAACTGAACATAATGCCTCAGTCCATATTTATTCATTTGCTTAAGACTCCACTGAAGAAAAGTTCACAATATGTAACAATAGCTCTGAACTGGGAAGAATGGTTAAACAGAAAAGGCTATGCCTCTCACCTGCCTGCAAAGTTACACCTCAGAGCTGTGGCCTGAGAGTCAAAGAGCAGAGGTTTCTGCCAATCTTAGCCTAAGGGTCTGTGCCCTTTCTTAGAAAGAACAATAGTATTCCATATGAAAAGGGCCCTATCATATCACAGCAGAAAGAGGACTGTAACATCTAGCCTAGCCAATGGTTGGAAGTCATGGAGGGTGCAGCTTCCCATTGGACCAGGGAGTTCAGAGGATTGACCTTCCTAGGAGGAACCACCTGGTGAGGAGCCAGCCCAGTACAAATCATCTGTTAAAAGGGAAAATCTTTGTTTGGGCTTTTGCCCGGATTAATGAGGCAAAACTCAGAACTAGAAAATTAAAAACAGTTTATTTTTTAAAAAGTAAAAATTGAAAACATCTTGATGGGATGGCCTAAGGAGAGTACCAGCCCCAAATTCCAGATGGAGGATACTTTTCTTAATGGCTTCTGTAATAAGAGGGGACAAATATGATAGGTGCGTGCCACCAAAAGATGATGGGCCGTTGTGTCTAATCTCCCCATTGCTGAAGTTTAGGGAAAAAGATTAGATATAAAGGAGAATGGGATCAGAGGATCATGTAAAGCAAATGCTAACTAATAGGTAGGGAATGGGATTAAAAGTACATGCAGCCTGCAGACTATGGCCTCCCTCAATTGACTATAACTACCTAGAAACAAGCCAGACTGGAAACAGGGAGGGTCATCGCATAAATTTCAATAGACCACCTGGCCAAACCTGGAAGAGGCTATGGTCAATGAGAAGATAGACTGGTGGCCAATCCATGGCAGGATTCATGCTTGGTGAGGAGCTAATCCAGAAGACAAGTCATCATAGCCAGAAAATGACTCCTTATCAAATTTCCACATGGTCTCTTGAACTCAAAGGAAGTAGGGAATGTCTGTGCATGTTCAAAGGATAGGCCTCTCCCATTGGCCAGTTCACCCATATTACATTACATATGCATGGTTAGCACATATAAGTTCTGGGGAGCCTTATCCCATCTCATCTTTACTGGAACATTAGGTCTCACAGGACAAGGCTACATCCCTCTCAGGGGAGAGCTCTGATGAACTGTGGGTATCTTTGCCATGTCAATGACAAGCCCCCATTCAAATATAATCTCCCTCAAATTACAGTTATCTCTCTTTTATCATCAATACCACTCCAGTTTCATTGAAACAATGAATGTCAATTCGCTTGACAAAGGCATAGCTACTGGGATGACCGAGCAAGAACAGAAGTAGAAGTATTTGCCCCTAACAACCAAGGGTACATTCTCCCCATGCCACCTTGGTCCCTGGGGAGAGAGGACTCCAACTTAAAGCAGTTTCTACATAGCATTCATGCCTCCAAGTTTGCTCCCCAAATCAGCATAACAGATGGACAAATCATGTCATTCTCTATTGGCTGCCTTGGGTCCACTTCTCAGCTGGTTCAAATAGACCATTCAGTACCTCATAGGGCTCAGCTGTCAGCAAAACCTGGTATGGAGCTCAGCTCCTGGAAGTCTGGTGGTTCACTCAACAGAGACAGGAAACAGCCATCCGCTATTTGTTCTATCAAAACTCATTGGGACTGTAAGACAAGTAACAATACAGGAGGCACTGGAGTTTTTTAGCTCCCAACCTGTAACAAATTCATTCTTGATCTGGTCAGACAAGAAGACAGGAAGACAGCTTTGAAGGGGTTAAACAAGCTTACTTTATTCTAGTCTAGTCTTCTCAAGAGGGCTGCTGATAATGGGAGCTCCATCTTCTACATTCCCTAATCACCCTTCTTATGGGGCCTGGCAAAAGGGGCGCCATAACCCCTATGCCTTGATGGGGGCCAATCAAGGCACACACAGCATTCCGGCTTGTGCACTCCCCTAAATCTCCCAAGCCTCAATGGGGGCCAGTTGAGGCAGGTATATGCATTCCTCTATGCATTACCCAAATTTCAAAATGGGTTCTCCCCAAGTCTTGATGGGGGCTGATCAAGTCAAGCACACATGCACATCCCTCTTGTGCATTCCTATTCCCCACTTACTGACCAGTGCTCACCTGATTTATAGGGCAACAAAGAAAGAAGGCATATTGCCAACAATAGCCTCACAATTTTAAATGGCTTCATCCCTATATGCCACTGTGCAACCATGGTTCTGGTAAAAGCAACCTGATGACAGATAGAGTCAAGGAGGGGCAAATGTTGGTTTCCTTCCTCTTTCTAAAAGCCTCAGGTCACATCATCTCCCAGGGCAGCAGTGGATAATTCAGTTGGTCTGGTCTATTTCATCCCAGCAGAATGCAGCTGTCACTACTGCCATTTTTGTTGCTTCTGGGTGAGTTATGGTAATCCTGAATAGGGGAGGTACAGGGTATCCTTGGTTCCTGGGACTAACAGAGATCTTTTCCAAGTCCAGATAAAAACACTGGTCTCTTTGGGGGGTGAGCAGAGTTGAGAGGATGGGAAGAAGGAAATAATCTTTGGCTGGACATAGCTGGGGAAAGGAGGGTGGACTCTATGTCCTTGGGTCATAATGGCTCCCATTTACATGAGACTTAAGGTTTGCCAAGTGTTATATATACATTGTCTCATATGATGCTCACAGTAACCCTGTGAGTTTGGTGCTTTCATTATCCCCTTTTTAAAAAAGAAGAAAATGAACCTCAGAGAGGTTAAATGAAATGCTAGAGTCACACAGCTTGTCTTGGCAGGATCTGAATCTATGACTTCCTAGATCCAAGTCCAGGGCTCTATCCACTATATCTCAACCTCAGTTTTCTTACCTATAAAATAAGGCAGGTGGAGTAGAAAATAACTAATATCCATCAGAGTTCTAAAATTATATGATTTCCTCCTATGAATTTCTAACCTGCATTGAAATTCAGAGAATTGTTGTTGTTTTTCTTGTGCTTCCAGGATTACAGCAGGTAAGCATCATCAAGGCAGATAGGTGGTGCAGGGTTTACTAGTAGGATGGTTCATCCATCTCCAAGAGGGCTGCATTTAATTCTATCAAAAGTAAAGTACAAGCAAAGCTTAGAGAGATGCAGATTCTTGACTCAGTAAGAAGGCAGATGAAATTCTGTTTTATGCGAACAATAACAATCCAAAGTGATTTTATGGTGCCCTGAAACCTGTTTATGGGCCAAAGACCTTATGGTGCATCTCAACTACTCAGTGCTGACGGAGCCACATTGATTAGTGATAAGGACACGATCCTAGAGAGATGGGCTGAACACCTCAATAGTGTTCTCAACAGATGCTCCTCAATGTTGAAGCTATTGACTGTTTAGCTCAGGTTGAAGTCAATTGCTCTCTAGCTGAAGTTCCAACTGAAGAAGAGGTTTTGAATGCCATTAGGCTCCTTTTGTGTGGCAAAGCACCTGGTGCTGATTCTATTTGAGCTGCGATTTACAAGGCAGGGGGTCCATTGCTCATACAAAAGCTGACCAAAGTTTTCTGGCTTACATGGCAAGAGGAGGTTATTCCTCAGGGGTTCCAGGATGCCTCCATTTTTCCATATCTTTAAAGGAAAGGGAGATAGGTTGTCCTATGACAAATGCAGCTTATCTGCTTGTGATTACAGAACTGGAAAACTAACCTGAGCACAAAGCTACCCCCACCCCTCCCTGTATAAAACACACGGTGCTGGCCTGTTTCATTGTTGACCCAGTTCAGGGGCTGCTGTTCTAGTATATATGTACTAGAATGGCTGCTGTAGTCTTAGAGGTGTTGTCTTCCAATACCTAGAGCTGGTGGGATGGAGGTATGTGTGGGAGACTTGGGAGAGCCTTAGAGGAGGAGATGGGCTTCAGACAAGTTTCCCACAATCATTAGAAGGAATGAACAGAGAGGAGAAGATGGACATGCCAAGGGAAAAGGACTAACCTCTTTGGAGGACTATTATTGAATCCTTTTCCTTCTCCTGCCATAGTCTGGAGACTGCTCATCCTTCCCCTGCTATCCCTGCCTTCTCCTCTCTGCTTCCATTCCTGTGTATCCCCTTATGCCTCAAGCTTTCCCTTGTGCAAAGTAAAATGTGCCAAGTAAAGACTTCTTACTTTTAGCATCACTGTTTGGTCTTGGTCTTCTGTGCAAGCCTCCTAAGTCCCCAGAGCAGCTCCAGTGGACTGGGACACTTATCACTCATCTTTCTCCCCTTGGGAAGAGTCACTGCAAGGATTACTCTCTTCCCAGTGAATAATAACAGAGGTCCTTCCCTGCTCAGGGTCAAGGATGATGCTGTGGCCTTAGAGACCAGACTCAGGGCTAGCCTAAGACAACTGAAAATTGTCAGTATCTTCATTGACTTCTCTTGCTGTGCCACCCTACCATCTCTTTCTAGTTATTTCCTAATAGGCTCTTGAGGTTCTCCTGTAATCCCAGGCTACTCAGGGTAGCAGGCCTCATGGAAGACTACATTCTCTGGGCAGATGTTTCTAGGCAGAGGGAGCCTCCCTGAAATTTCACCATATAGACAATTAAGCCATACTTCTTTCCTTCTCACCCTGACGTTTCTTCCCTTAAGGGACATTGTAAGGAAGTGGTCTGAGTAGGAAACACTCCCTGGTGGGGACTGATATGGAAATCACAGGGTCTTACTCAGATATTCAGCAGGGTGACAAGAGGAACAGGAACCAAACATGCCTCAGGTTGGCACAGTATTCTCCAAGTATGATCCAGGGACCACATTAATAAAAACAATTCAAAGAAGATAGTATAATTAATGTAAAAAAAAAGCCAACAGGAAAGAGTATTTGAAGTTGGGATGAGAATGCTGAATATGGTTAATCTTGCAAAAAGATCAAGGAAGATGAGACTTGATGTAAAGGTATTGATTGGCCATCAGTGACCTTGGAGCAAGCCATTCCAATAGAGAGGGGAGGGTGAAAAATGTCTTACAAGACAGTGAATGGATGATGAAGAATTAAGTGTAGATAGCTCTTTCAAGAAGTCTGGTGACTAAGGGAAGGAGCAAGATGTTGAGGTATCTTGAGGGGGGTTGAAAAATTAAGGTGGGATTTTTTAGGGTATAGGAGAGCTAAGCATGTTGTAACTAGATTGGAAGGACAGGATTGATGGTGGAAGAAAGTCAGTGAAGATGATGAAAGATGATGAGAGATGAAAGATGCAAGAGAGAGGATATTAATGGACAAGGACTGAGAGGAGGTGGAAGAGGATCATATCAAGAGGCAATAAGGAGGAGAAAATTTCTTCCTTAAAGATAGAAGTAAAGCAAGACAGGATGGGTGAAGACGGACATTTTAAGGTGAAGAGAAGGGAACATGAGGGACCTCATGGTAAGTCATCTCAATCTCACCAGTAATGTAAGATCTGTAGTCATCTGCTAAGAGCGATTGGTAATTTGAGGAGAATGGAAAAGACTTGGAATAGCCACCATGGGAATTTGATAAAGAAGTTGCTTATATGGGTTCATATAATGGGCATGTAAATCAGGTTGATAGGAATAAAAGTGGTTGGGAGATAAGGATCATAGAATTTCAGAGCTAAAGGAAACTGAGTGGGCATCCAGGCCAACCTACATCTGAGCAGCAACCAATTTTATAACATTAAGAAAAGGAATAATCCAGCCTCTGCTTAATCCAGTGATGGGAAAGTCCCTTCCTCCTAAGGCAGTCTATATTACTTTTGAATAGTACTAATTGATAATAATCCCCCTACCTTATATAGGTCCCAAATTTGCTGCTTTGCAAAGTCTACCCGTTGTTCCAAGTTCTGTCTTATAGGGTAAAAACAATCAAATTATTCCTTTTCCACATGATGACCTTTCAAATACTTGAAGTCAGTTATTAAGCTCCCCCAAACTTTCTCTTTCATAGGCTTAAATAATCCTGTTCCTTCAACTGATCCTTTTGGGCATGGCTTTTTAGTTTCCTCATTGTATTGATTGTTCTCTGTACATGTTCCCTAAAATATGGTGCACAGAATCAAACAAAATACTCAAGATGTGATCTGACTAGAGCAGATTTTAGAACTCCTTCCTCATTTTAGACACGATCCCTCAGGCCCAGTTAGCTTTCTCTTCTCCTTCCCCACATTCTAGGGTGTGCTTGAAAATGTTTAACAACCAGATCTCTGAAACACATTTCGCGCTTTTCAGTTTAATCTGCTATATTAATATTTTCTTCATCACTTTCTTAAGTCTAGACAATCAAGAAAACAAATCAAGCTTTTATTTGTAGCATTTGTCAGTTTCTCAGGTGTTGATGATCACACTGAAAATTTAACAATCAGCTCTCCTAAGACAGTATGAGCTGGCTCCATCACATCCCTGCCCTGTCACAGAACACTGGGGGCTTACATAGAAACTGAAGTCCACTAAATCCCAGGCCTTTTTCATGTGAACTTCTGTCTAGACACATCTCTTCTATCTTGTAGTTATATTATTGATGTGATCAGTTGATGTGATAGTTGTACAGTTGATGTTTCAAATACAATCTATGTTTATTTAGATTAATCCGTATTAAAGACCACAAGTTTCAGCTTCCTCAAACTCTGCAATCAACTTCAGTTCCCAGACCTCTTGGCAGCTCCTCCAAAACTTTGAAAGCTCACAAGTCATAATTCTCTCAATATTTCTTCACCCAATACCAAGATACATACAAGAGAGACAGATGCGACAGCCATGTGTTCATCACCCACATAGTGGATGCCTGTGTAGATAAAAGGCCCAAAGCCTCTGTCTCTATTCAGAGGCTTATACTATTTCACTTTCCTTGCTCAAACACAAGCAAGAAGAGATCGTTTTGGTCAGTAAATGCTTTTGTAGGCACTCACGGTTCCAACTTAGGAATTCATCAAATTCATTAACCTCAATAGGAGGTAAACCAACAAAAACACACAGTAAATACTTTAACATGCTCTGTAGTGCAGAGCCAGGCTCCTCTATTTCACATTATCAAGCACTTCCAGAAGCAGAGTGAAGCGCCAGCTTCCCCATGGAGGATTGAATCAGACAGAACAGGCTATTCGTCTATTCGTGCTCATAAGGACTGGACTCTCCGTGCCAGTCCCCCATCACTACAGAATCATAGAATGTTGGTGTTAGCAGGAGTCTTTGTGGAAAGCCGGTCCAGCTCAGATAAAAACAGTATCTGCCACAACTTATCTGACAAGTACCCATCCAGTCTTTGCTTGAAGCCCACCAGTGAGGATGAACTCATCCCACACGAAGGCATCTCATTTTGCTTTCAGACACTTTTAGTTGTCAGGAAATGTTTCCTGATTTCCAGCTTTAATCTGCCTCCTTTGTCACTTCTACCCATTGTCAGTCAGTCAATAAACATTTAATTCCCTACTATGTGTCAGGTGCTGTGCTAAGCACTTGGGATACAGAAAGAGGCAAAACACAGACTCTGCCTTCTAGCATTTTCCGATCTAATGGGGGAATTAGGCAACAAGCAAACAGATGTATATGAACAAGGAATAAACAGGATAAATAGGAAATAATTAAGAGAAGGAAGGGAGTAAAATTAGAGGGGTTGGAAAAGGCTTCCTGTAGAAGGTGGGCTTTTTGTTGGGACTTAAAGGAATCCAGGGAAACCATCAGGTGGAGATGAAGAGGGAGAGTATCCCAGGCATATGGGATAAATGAGGGCTAAGTGACTTGCCCAGGGTCACACAGCTAAGTGCCTAAGGTCAGACTTTAACTCATTTAGAGGAGTCTTTCAGATTCTAAGCCCAGTGCGTTACCCACTGCATTACCCAGGAGGACTCTTTTGTATTTGATGTTGAAGGCAATAGGGCACCAGTGATGTTTACTGAGTATGGGGTAACATGGTTGAACTTGTGCTTTAGGAAAATCACTTTGGTGGCAGAATGGAGGATAGGTTGGATTGAGGAGAGATGAAAATGAGGCAGGCAGACCCACCAGCAGAATATTAAAAAGGTCTGGGAGGGAGGCGATGAGGGCCCACACCAGGGTGGTGACAGCAGCAGAGGAGAGAAGGGGAATAGTGGAGAGATGTTACCAGGATGAAATTGTTCTTGGTCCTCCCCTCCTGCACCAAGCAGACTCCATGGCAGCTTTTCTGGGATTTGAATAGGACTATCACGTTCCCTTGTGCCTTTTTTGCTCTTAGGTAAACATTCTTACTTCCTTCAATTGATTCTCACCTGACAGAAACTGGAGACCTTTCACACAACCCTTCTAGTTGCCTCCTCTGAACAGTCTCTAGCTTATCAATGTCCTCCATTAAATGAAATTCTCTGGATGTATTCGGAGCAGGGCAGAGTACAGTGGTCTACTACCTCCTTTACCTAGACCCTATTCCTCTCTTAATGAAACACAAAATCATAGAATCTTTTTTTTGGAAGTCATATTACATTTTTTTTTACTCATTTTGAATTTGCACTCCATCAAAACATCCTGGTAATTTTCAGATAAAACACTGCCTAGTACTGCTTCCCTTCTTTTCTGTTTATAAAAATGATTGATGAAGGATTTTACTTTTAGTTCTATTAATTTTGACTGATTAAATTCAGCCCTGTATTCTAGTCATCATTGTATAAATTGTTTTCTTGGTTCCATTTACTTCACTCTGCAACAGTTCATACAAGTCTCCCCAGGTTTCTTTGAAAATAGCCCCTTTGGGAGGAGGGAGCCAAATGGTAGAGTAAAAGCAGTGACTTGCTTGAGCTGTCCCTCAAACCCCTCCATATACCTGTAAAAATGGCTCTAAACAAATTCTAGAGCAGCAGAACCCACAGAAAGACAGAGTAAAACAAATTTCCAGCCCAAGACAACTTGGATAGTTGATTAGAAAGGTCTATCTTGCCAGAGAGAAACAGTTCAGCATGGGTACACAGGCCAAGACCAGGCCTCAGTGAACCTGGAGCAGGCCTCAGGGGACTGAATCATGGGCAGCTGTTGCAGTTTCCAGACTTTTCAACCCACAAACACCAAAGACAACTTAGAAGGTCAGTAGGAAAAGTCAGTGACTATGGTGAGAGAGAAGCTTGGTCCCAGCCCCAGTCCTGGCTGTAACTCCAGGGTGATGTCTGCTTCCAGAGCTTTCAGCCCACAGACTGAGGGAGAATCCAGTGGCTGATCAGAGGGGGATTGCAGGTATCTCTTTGCTGGTGCTGAGGCAGGATTATCTTGCTTTGACTGTGCTTGGATCTGGGTCACAGTTCTGGGTGGCGATCCTGGCATGAGGAGAAGCGCTGGCATGGTAGAGCTTGTGTGTTGGTGGAGAGGGAATCTTCCTTACAGTTCCAAGGCAGAAGAGAGTGCTTGTGGTCACTCACAAACCAGAGCACAAGGCAGGAAAGGAGTAAACAGCTCGCCCTTGATCATACCACCTTGGAAGAACTGAAAACTTGCAGGTTCCTAGAAGTATCTCTGAAAACAGCTGCAAAACACCCCCAAAGCTTGGGACAGTACATTCTCCCCACTGCCAGCAGACCTCTACCTTAACAAGCAATTGGCTGGGATCATGAGCAAACTGCGCAAAAAAAAGTCAGACCATAGAATATTTCTTTGGTAACAAAGAACCAGAAGACAATAAAGTCACAGCTCCTACATTGAAAGCCTCCAAGAAAAATATGAATCAGTCCTAGGCAAAAGGATTTTGAGAAGCAAGTAAGAGAAGTAGAGGGAAAAGTGGGAAGAGAAATGAGAGTGATGCAAGAAAATCATGAAAAACAAGTCAACAGGAGACCCCAAAAAATACTGAAGAAAATAACACCTTGAAAAATAGAGTAAATGGCAAAAGAGGTCCAAAAAGGAGAAATGCCTTCAAAAGCAGAACTGGTCAAATGGAAAAGGAAGTCCAAAAGCTCACTGAAGAGAATGCTTTCTTAAAAATTAGAATGGAAGGGTCACCGAGGGGTGGAGGTGGCAGGTTGGCCCCAGCCCTGACGCTGTGTGACCCCGAGTCAGCCAATACCCTTTCTGGGCCTCAGTTGCCTCCTCCATATGATGAGAAGGGGTGCCTTTTGGCCTCCACAGCACCTTCCTGGCCTACCTTGATGACCCCCCGATGGAGGGAGCCAGGCCCAGAGAGGGTCTAGAGTTGGAGCTGGAGCTGGTGTAGAATCAGTGTCTCCAGAGGGACTCTCGTCCATCTAAGGGACAAGCTCTGGCTGGTCAGGACTCTGGCCTTCACAGCAGGGACAGTCAAGGGGCAGGAGGGCGTGAGCAGCAGCGGCCAGACCCAGAGCCCTCCCCACCAATCTCTCTGCTGAATATGTACCAGTGAAGGTCAAAGACAGAAGAAAGGCTTCATATATGCAAAAAACCCCATTAATAACAGCACTTCTAGTGACAGCAAAGAACTGGAAACAAAGTTGGTACCCATCAGTTTAGGACTGGCTGAACTCGGGTTTATTAACATAATGGAATATTACTGTGCAATAAGAAATGACAAACGTGTTCAGAGAATCATATAAAGATCTATATATGAACTCCTGCAGAAGGAAAAGTACCAAGAGAACAACATACAGATTGATCACAGCAATAATACCAAGAGAACAGATTGAACCCAACAACGTAAATAGAACACTAAGAGACAACCAAATTCTAAGCAGTTGTTAAAATAAATCTTGGTCTCAGAAAGGACAATGAAGCATCAGAGAGGGAGCTGACCATGGATTTAGAAGTTTGTAGATGTTGCAAAACATCGTAACTGTGTTGTCATATGTTTCTTAACTTCCTATGTTTACTTCAAGAAGAAAGTTTAATTCTCAGGTTGAAGTAAGCAGAGCAGAAGAATATCCAGAAATGACTGTTACATAAAAACAAAAAGGATAAATAAAATTTAAAATATTCTTAGATATTCCACTTTTACCTGTATATTTGTCATATTTTCCTAAATTTATTTTTTGTTTCCATTTTATTATTTTTCTATGTAGAAGTTTTTCATTTTTAAGCAAACTAGTAGACCTACCTATAATTACTTCTATTTGTTTAATAACTAAATGTGTATCTCCCCTGTACATTTTAGAGAAATTTATTATTCTGTCATTCTCTGTGTACTATTATAGCTTTTTCTGTCTATACTTCATCTTGAATTTAATATGGTATATATTGTGAGGTTTGGATCTAAATTTTAAATAAAAAATACTTCATCCCTTTTTTATTTTCAAAAAAATTAGAATAGAGCAATTGGAAGCCAGTGCCTTTATGAGAAACCAAGACATTGTAAAATAAAACCAAAAGAATGAAAAAATAGAAGACAATGTGAAATATCTCATGGGAAAAACAACTCACCTGGAAAATAGATTGAGGACAGATAATTTAAAAATTATTGGACTATCTGAAAGCCATGATCAAAAAAAGAGCCTAGACATCATCTTTCAAGAAATTATCAAGGAAAACTGTCCTGATATTTTAGAACCAGAGGGCAAAATAGAAATTGAAAGAATCCACCAATCACCTCCTGAAAGAGATCCCCAAAGAAAAACTACTAGGAATATTGCAGCCAAATTCCAGAGTTCCCAGGTCAAGGAGAAAATACTGCAAACAGCTAGAAAGAAACAATTCAAGTATTGTGGAAACACAATCAGTATAACACTAGATTTAGCAGTTTCTACATTAAGGGACTGCAGGGGTTGGAATATAATATTCCAGAGGGCAAAGGAGATAGGATTACAACCAAGAATCACCTGCCCAGCAAAACTGAGTATAATCCTTCAGGGGGAAAATGGATATTCAGTGAAATAGAGGACTTTCAAGCATTCTTGATGAAAAGAGCAGAGCTAAGAGAAAATTTAACTTTCAAATACAAGACTCAAGTGAAACATGAAGAGGTAAAACAGGAAAGAGAAATCATAAGAGACTTACTAAGGTTGAACTGTTTACATTCTGCACGGAAATATGATGTTTGTAACTCATGAGACCTTTGTCAGTATTACGGTAGTTGGAAGGAAAAAAATTATATGTATAGATAGATTGATAGACAGAGGGCACAGGGTGAGTTGAAGATGAATGGATGATATCTGGAGAATAAAATTAAGGGGTGAGAGAGGATTATAGTGGGAGAAGAAGAAAGGGAGAGGTAGAATGGGGTAAATTATCTCACATAAAACAGACAAGAAAAGGCATCTACAGTGGAGGGGAAGTGGGGGAAAGTGAGAGAAAATGAGTGAATCTTATTCTCATAAGATTTGGCTTAAGGAGGGAATAACATACATATTCAATTGAGTATGGAAAGCTATCTTACCCTATAAGAAAATAGGGGGGAAGGGGATAAGACAGCAGGGGGAAAAGAGAGGGGAGGGCTGGTTGAGGGACAGGGTAATTAGAAGCAAACACTTCTGAGAAGGGAAAGGGTCAAAAGAGAGAATAGAATAAATGGGGGGTGGGATAGGATGAAGGGAAATATAGTCAGTTTTCCACAGCATGACTACTATGGAAGTGTTTTGCATGACTATACAAATATAACCAGTATTGAATTGCTTACCTTCTCAATGAGAGTGGGTGGGGAGAGAGGAAGAGAGAAAATTTGGAACCCAAAGTTTTAAAAACTGTTAAAAAAATTGTTTTCACATGCAACTGGGAAAAAGATATACAGGAAATGGGGTACAGAAATCCATCCTGCCCTACAAGAAAATAGAAGAGGAAAGTGATAAGAAAAGGAGGAAAGAAGATAGAAGGGAGGGCAGATTAGGGGAAAGGATATTCAGAATGCATGCTATCTTGGGGCTGGGGGAGGGATGAGATGGGGAGAAAATTTGGAACTCAAAATCTTGTCGAAGTGAATGTTGAAAACTAAAATAAATTAATTAATGGACAAAAGAAAAAAAATAAATGAGGAAACTGAGTCCAAGAGGGTGTAACCCATAGAATCACAGAATGAGAGTTGGAAGGGACCTTGGCATCCATCTAATCCTAAAGGAATCACTGCTATAACATGGGCAAAGGATTATCCAACCTTTGTTGAAGACCTCCAATGGGAACTCATCACCTCTAAAAGAAGTCCAATCATTGCAATGACCAACCATGATTTCATAGGAATCATTACGAAACATGCTAGCTACCTCTTGATTGAGATGTGACATGTCAGAATTTTTTTTTTAATATAGCCAATGTGGGAATTTGTTTTGCTTGATTATATATATGTAATGAGAAAAAAAATAGTTCCTTTAGGCTATAAAAATGTGCATACCCTTTGACCCAGCAATAGCACTTCTAGGGCTGTATCTCAAAGAGATCATACAAATGGGAAAAGGACCCACATGTACAAAAATACTTATAGCAGCTCTTTTTGTGCTGGCAAAGAATTGAAAATTGAGAGGATGCCCATAAATTGGGGAATGGCGTAATGAGTTGTGGTGTATGAATATAATGGAATACTATTGTGCTATAAGAAATGATAAGCAGGCAAACTTCAGAAAAACCTGGAAAGAGTTGTATGGACTGATGCTGAGTGAAGTGAACAGAACCAGAAGAATGTTGTACACAGTAACAGGCACGTTGTGTGATGACTAATGTTGATAGACTTAGCCCTCGCCAGCAATGCAAGGATCTAAGATATCGCCAAAAGTCTCATGGTGGAAAATGCTATCCACATCCAAAAAAAAAAAAAACTACGGAGTTTGAATGCAGATCAAAGCATACTATTTACTATTTTTTTCTTCTGTTTTGTTTTGTTTTTTCTCTTTCTCATGGGTTTCTCCTATTGGTTCTAATTCTTCCTTACAATATGGCTAATGTGAAAATATGTTTAATAAGAATGTATGTGCATAGCCTATATCAGATTGCTTGCCATCTTGAGGAGGGAGGTGAGAAGAGAGGGGGAGAAAAATTTAAAACTCAAAAGCTTATGGAAGTGATTGTTGATAAATCACAAGAAACTAATAAAAAAACCCCTCCAAAAATAGCCCCTTTATCATTTCTTACATCACAATAGTATTTCATCATATTCATAAACAATAATATATTGAGCCAATCAATGGGTGCTTTCTATGATTCCCATTTTTTGCCACCTCAAAAAGTGCTATAAATATTTTTGTATATCCTTGGAGTTTGTTTTGCTTAGGACTAATCCCTCTCTTACTCCGTATCTTTTTCTAATTTCTCTTTCTCCCTTCCCTCCTTACCCTCCTTCCCTATTGAATAAAATGCCTTTCTGCACTCAACTGTGTGTGTAGGTATTCTTCCATCCTTTGACCAGTTCAGATGAGAGTGAAGTTTAAGTATCAGACATTCCACCTACTCCTTCTCCCTTCTAGTTTGTATAGGCTTCTACACACATTTTGATTATGTGAGATAATTTTCCACAACCTTTCTCTTCCCTTCCCTTTAGATTCTTTTAAGATCATCAAGATACAGCAGAAGCATTGTCAGCCTTTTTATTTTATTAGACTTTTTCACCCTTCATGGTGGTAGGATCCAGAGGGATCACATGTATTATCTTCCTACAATAGAATGTAAGCAATTTAGCCTTTTTAAAGTCCTTTATTATTGCTTGTTCATATTTACTTTTTTATGTTTCTTTTAATTCCCATGATTGAACTTCAAAGTTTCTCCCACAGCTCAGGTCTTTTCATCAGGAATGCTTGGAAGTCTTCTACTGTATTAAAGATTATTTTTCTCCTGTAGAATTATGCTCAGTTTTGCTGAGTAAGTTATTCTATGTCGAAGGCCCACATCCTTTGCCTTTTAGAGTATTGTATTCTAATCTCTGTGTTCATTTATGAAGATGCCTTCTAAATTGTGTGTGATTATGACTGTGATTCCTTTGCACTTTAATTCTTTCTTTCTGACTGCTTTCACTCTGGATTTTGGCTATAATGTTCCTGAGAGTTTTCATTTTGAGATTTCTTTTAGGGGGTAACCAATGGATTCTTTCTATTTCTACTTTACCCTCTGGTTCCAAGACATCTTGGCAGTTTCATTTTTACAATTTTTAAAATTGTGATGATTCAGCTATTTTTGTGGGCACGCTGTTGAGGTAGACAAATGGTTATTACATTTTTTTCTCCTTGGTCTGTTTTTGAGGTCATTTATTTTTTCTATGAAATACCTTACATTTTCTTCTATTTATGATCCTGAATACATATATATGTACATATATACATATATATTCTCTCTCTAGATATATACATATGTGTATAAACACATACATATATTACACACACACACACACACACACACACACACACACACACACACACACACATACACACATTTCTACTTCCAGTGCAACTTATACCTTGGGTTTCACCAAGGCCCAGATGGGGTAGTTTATTTGCTTTCTAATAGATTTCTCTAAGTTTAGAGTTGTGTAATTAGTTGGTTCCAGCTGTGTGGATGCTGGCCAGAAAACCCTGTAATCCACTGGCAAAGAGGGAGAAAGGAGAAAGAAGGTGTACTTCAGTGGGAGGAGGGTCAGGGAAAGAGGCAGGAGGGGAAGAGAGTCTGAGAAGGCTCATGCAAACTCCCTCTTTTAGAAGAGTTTTGTGTCCTCTGGAGTGGACTGTGCTGGGGTGGGTGGGACAGGTGTGTGCTGCTATTTTCTGAATCTCTGTGCTGCTTGGAGTCCACTCCTGGTATCTCCTATCTGCCATGGGGTGGAAGGACCATAGGCACTCTAGCCTGTCACCACCACCAGCTCAGTACTACTGTGGGTAGCACTGTTGTGTCTAGGTGAGTCTGAGCTTAATGGAGTAGAAAGTAGGAGTACAAAGATAAAGGGCCAATTCTATCTCAGGCATTTTTGGGGGCTTAACTTGGGAGGAAAGTATGAGAAGGGAAGATGGAAAGAAGGGTGGGGAGTGGGAAGGGGCTAAACATAACCACTTACTTAGAATCAGGACATAGGAGACATGTTAAAGTTTCTAGTCAGTTCCATACCAACAATGCTGATTCTTTCAGCAAACTTGTTTGGGCGACCTCTCCCAAACAGTTACCCTGATAATTTTTCTTTCTGCCTCCTATTCTTTAACAACCTGACCCTCTCTATGCTATGAACGGCTGATAGCAACTCAGAGTTAGACAGACATCTCCAGGATGTTTCTATTTTAGTAACCACACTGGAATCAAATTGCTTCAGTCAAGAGGTGGTTGAAGGTGTTTCTCCCTCTGCAGCTCAAATCATGAAACACATGTTGTAGTTTGCTCCCTCTCCTGTGTCTAAAGCTGCCTTTCCTTGTTGCAGGAAGGGAAACCTTTATCTGGGGAACCAGGGAATAGGCAGAACCCCAATTTCAGTAATTCAGAAGCAGCAGATTGTGAGGCTTGAATAATTAAAAGAATTGAGTTTATTTCCTTCAGATAGACAAACACTGTCTGGAATGGAGGGTGATAGTGAGGTAGGGTGGGTATACAGGGTATCCCAAAAAATGGTAGTGCAATTTTAGGCTCTAAGCTGTGGCCTTGGATCAAAGACTTAGAGTTGGAAGAAACATTCATGGTCGCTTGGATGCCTCCCCTTCATCCCTCATATTTTAGATGGAAAAAAGAACTAAGGCCAAAGAAGTTAAATGATTTGCCCAAGGTCACCAAGGTAGCAGAGCCATCAATTGACCTCAGGTCCTCTGACTCCAAAGCCAAGCATGCCTCTGATTTTGCTGCCAATTCCTCTTCTTTCTTCTTCTTTTGGGGAGTCATCTCTAGATCAAATTTTATCTTTGGATGAGATATACTGAGTGTGGATCTCCTACCCCACCAGGGCCAAAATGCACTCTAGAGGCTCCAGGTCTGCCCACAGTAGGTCATAGCAGACACTCCTCTCCACTCCCTTCAAGGTCATGCAGCTCATCCTTGTGTCTGGGCAGATTCCTGGGTGTTCAATGGCTCTATCAAGTTGAGTCACCTTTTGGTTCCCCTCACTGCCTTGGGAATTCCATTATCCCTAGACATACTTCAGTAATAGGACTGAAGGAAAGAAATCCCTAGACCTGATAATGAGCAGTGCTTGGCTGTGAAAATGAGGGAGACCGAGGGATAGAATGGAACTTTAGAACCCAACAGGACCCAAGATGCCATCTGGTCTGGTTGTCCTATCTTGTAGATGAGACTCAGGCCTGGGGAGGCTCAATTTCTAGCCAAGGGTTGCAGTTAAGCAATGGCTGAGCCCATGTTCCATAAACACTTGGTACATGAAGGGACTTTCTTGAGATCACACAGCCCTGTCTTGACTTTCAGAGCAGTTCCTCTGTCCAAGATACTTGGATATCTGCAGTTCTTCCCATTTTCAATCCCTTGCTGGGGAGATGGGTTTCTCTTAGCATCCTGCTCTGTCTTTCTGTATACATGGGGGGAAAGTTCTGATTTTCCTGCACCTTCCCTCTGCACAATCTCTAAGCATCTAAACATCCCTGACCTTGTTCCCCTGTTCAGGCAAGGATCCAAATCTGCCTTTGCATTAATGATAAGAGTTAGCATTAAATGGCACTTTAAGGTTTCTAAAGGGTTTTACATATACGATCTCATTTGATCTTCATGACAACCCTGTGATGTAGGTGCTGTCATTGTCTCCATCTTACAGATGAGGAAACTGAGGCAGGCTGTGTTAAGAGACTTGCTCAGGATTATACACCTGGTTAAATAGTAACTACTCACAAATCCTAGACACACAGCCCCCATGGCCTTTCACAGTTCTTAAGAAGCATAGCCAGGAATATGGAAATAAGTTTTGCATGATTGCACATGTATGAGTGATATCACATTTCCTGCCTTCTCAATGGGCAACAGAGAGGTGGAAAGGAGGGAGAGAATTTGGAATTCTACCTTTAAAAAAAGAAAGACTGTTAAAGAAAAATAAATAACAACTAAAACAATTACAAAGAAGAAAAAGCATAGCCAGATATAACCAGTCCCCCAGAGACTTCTTTATCCTTCTCCCTGTTCATGAGCACTCTTAGGTTAAATCCTACTCTCAAAAAAGAGGGGTTAATTCAATAAACTCATTCCTGCTAAGATGGAAAGATGTTTGAATTATAAAGGGGAACAATTATTAAGCCCCAGGAAGGTCTCTAATGGTGGCATTTCCTATGTCACTGAGCAGGCAGTAGATTGTTTTCCTATTTTGTTGAGGGGAGGGGACTTCCAGTGCCCCTGCAATCATTCTGATTCCAGGCAGCTGTGAGGAAGCCTGGGGAAAGACTGTACAACAACCTTGTCTGGGTCCCTAGCCCGGCTCCTGGGAGTTCCATGCTGTAGCTGCCTGGCCCCTGGGTTCCCTGTCCTGGTCTAATCCCTGCTTTTTGGTCTCTTGCAGCTCCAGCCATCAGGAGTAATGGTAAGTTCTGTATTTATTTCTGGCCTCTCTACTCTTCTTAAGCACCCCTTCTGACTCCTTCCTGAACATCCATATCAGTGCAGTATAGGACATATCAGTACATCCAGGACAGCAGCTCCTATCCTGACTGGAGCCTTGAACCCGCCTGATTAAGAGGAGAGTGAGACTTCAGGGCCAGTGAGGAAGCAGCTGTCACTGAGATAACTCTCTTGTCCCAGAACCTTCCACCCAAGACTCTTTGTTCTCCTTTCTACTGCTGGAGACTTAACCCTCTTCCTCAGGAGCCTGTTGTTTTCAGGTGGTTCAGTCATGTTTCACCCCCCTTCTCTAATATGTCCCCATTTTACAGATGGGGAACCGAGGCAAATAAGGGTTAAGTGACTCACTCAAGGTCACACAGCTAATAAGTGTCTGAGCCTAGGTTTGAACTCAGACCTTCCTGATCTCAGGCCCAGTGCTCTATCCAGTGTGCCACCTAGCTACTCAGGAAACTTGGTTTTCAGTCACAAAGTCACGGGAAGCATATACCCTCTAAAAAAGGCTAGTCTGCTCGGATGGGTCCCCATGGTTCTCTGAGTTTAAGCAAGTTACTGTTCAGTCAGCTGACTCTTTGTGACACCATTTGAGGGTTTCTTGGCAAAGAGAGTGGAGTGCTTTGCCATTTCCTTCTTCAGCTCATTTTATTCATAAAGAAACTGAGGCAAACAGGGCTTGCCCAGGGTCATACAGCTAGTAAGTCTCTGAGGCTGGATTTGAACTCAGATCTTCCTGACTTTATGCTTGGCACCCTATCCCCGCTGCCCTACCTAGCTGCCCTCCTGGGTTTGAGCAGTTCTTCTGTGTATATCCCACTTTTTCTGCATCCCTGGGCCCATCTGTGTATTTCACTCCCTGCTCCATGGAAAGAAAGGCCTGCTATTTGCTACCCATTTGCCCTCATTATTTCACTGCTCCAAGCCTCAGTTTTCTCATCTGTAAAATGACGAAGTTGGACTTGATAATCTCTATGGTCCCTTTCAGCTCTAAGTCTTACGATTTAGGATCAAATGAGATAATATGTGTAAAATACTTAGCACAGTACTTGGCACACAGTAGGCACTTAATAAATGCTTGTTTCCCATCCCCACTCCCCATGACATGTCTGGGTTCTATGTGTCTGTGGTTGCTCTGAGGCTGTCAATATAGTTGATGGTCATGGATGAGAGCAGGATGGGTCCTCTAGTGCAACTTCAATGTTTTGCAGGTGAGGAAACTGAGTCCAAGAAAGGTTAACTGAGTTGCCCAAGGTCACACAACTAGCAAGTGGCTAAACCAGAATTTGAACCCAAGATCCTTGGATCCAAAGGCAGCATTCTTTCTCCTGCCCCAAGTGATCTCTAAATATTTGTGTATGTGCTACGTGGGTCAAGTCAAACCAAGTCAGCAAGGATTTACTAGGTGTCTGTGATGTCTCAGGAACCAGTGATGGCTGGGGAGACAAAGAAAGGGGCAAACAATCCCTTCTCTCGAGGAGCTCACAGTCTGTGGGTGCTGCTGTCTACACCTTGCTGAGTACATGTATTGTGCATTGTACATGTGTCTGTGTTATCTACTATCCTTTAAATGTTGGGTCTCTGGATGAATGTCAGCTGAGTGGGTTGGAGGAGGAGGTATGGGGGCAGAGATTCAGATCCTTGGATGAGGCTAGCAGCTGTAGGGGCTGGGCTGCCTGGCCGTGGAATGGAGGCACATGTGACCCCTCTTCCAGCAGGAAGAGTATTTCCTCACTAAATGGATCACTCTCCTTCCCTCAGAACAATCTGATGCCAGAGATTTTCAGGGTTTTCTCTAGATTTTGAAGATTGAAGTTGCAGATCATTCATTATTATTTTCCTTGAGATGAGTTCTCTTTGAGAAGAAGATGATGTTTCTTAGTGTTTTGTGGTTGTTTTACCAATCAGATGGGACCTAGGGGGTCCTTAGGGAACTGTCCATCCTTCTGGAAAAGGCCCTGGGGCCTCATGACTCAGTGTGGCATCTATGTGTGAGAAAACTGCCACTAGCAGTTGACCAGCTCTGACATTTTGTCTACTCCACAGCCCCCTAAATATGCACTGTGTGGGCTCCATTCCATTCTCTGTGCCTGTCACTGGTGTCCTCCCTCACATCTGGGATTTTATGCCTCCTTGGAGACTCTTTTCCTTTATTCTCCTTTACTCTCTACCCACCAGGTCCCCCAAGGTCAGTACTGACCCTGGAACCCCCATGGTTCAATGTGCTCCGAGGGGACAATGTGACTTTAAATTGTAAAGTGTTCCAGACCCTTGGACACCATTCCATTGAATGGCTCCACAATGGGTCAGCTCTCCCCATCCACCAGGACTCCTATACCATCCCAGCTGTCAACATCGGGGACAGTGGGGAATACCAGTGCAGGACAGAACACACTGCTCTGAGCAACTCTGTGAAACTACAGGTCTTTAGTGGTAAGTGAAGGAGAAGGATCTTGGGGTAAGTTGGAGTGGGAAAAGAAGAGTTAAAATCTGCTTACAATACAGCCTGGAAGGGAACATATCCTGTTTATTGGCAGAACTAATGTCAAGGGGGATGGGTGGGAGAGTTCCTGAGAAATCTATAGGTTATTTTAATTCTCCTTTCACTATTGCCCTTACTTAGATATGAGTTTAGCTTGTCTTGTTCTAAGTTTCTCTCACAGACTCTATTTTTACTACTCCTTTCTGCCAGGAAATTTTCAGAATGCCCTTCTGAGTGGCCAGGAGACTAGGGAACTACACTTAATCCATCAATAAGTATTTATTAAAGGCCTGTGAATTAGCACCAGAAATACAAGTGCAGAGAATGAAACAATCCCTGGTCATAAAGAGTTTGCATTATAATGGGGGAGATAACAAGTAGATGTAATGTATGTGTATATATGCATACACATATATTATTTATATTGCATAGACATGCAACACATCTTATATACATAATAAATATACATATAACATATGTATAAAATTTTGTGAATACTAATATATACAAGGGTTTTTGGAAGGAAGGCTACTAACAATTGAGATGACCAAGAAAGGTGTGGTGCAGAAGGTATAGCCTGAGCTGTATCTTAGAAGAAGAGAGGAACTCTATGAGGGAGGGGTAAGAAGAGGGTGCATTCCAGGCATAGGGTGTGGGAGTTGGGTATAGAGATGGACAGTGTAAAAGCCCGGAGTTGGGAGCTGAAGGCAGCATGAGAGGAACAGAGAGAAGGCCACTTTGGCTATGTGGTCAAATCCAAGGGAGGGGAGAGTCACGTCCTAGGTTGTGGTCCATGCAGTCCATGGCTAGGTTGTAAAGGCCTTTCACAGCTAACAGAGGAATTTGCATTTTTTCCTAGAGGCAATGGGGAGCCACAGGAGTTGGCTGAGGAGTAGAGTCCCATGGTCAGTTCATCATGCTGTACTAGCATCCCCTGCAGGATGAGAATTATGGCTCCAGATTACAAATGACCTCACATCCTCTGAAATGTTTAGGCCCCTCTTTAATTCCTCCCAAGTTACCTCCATGTATGTCTTACTTGCACATTCTCCCCATTTCTTTCCCCATTTTTTTGACTCTGATATGTGGTGAGCCCATTGGATTATATGTGGGCAGATGGAGTGTATGGGGAGTCAAGAAGACTGGCACCTTTGGTAAAAGGCTTTGCCGAGCCCTTTTCTGGGGTGCGCATCTACCTTTGGTGTCCACCTGGCACTCACCTCTCCCCTGTAGTTCCAAGAAGCTGTAGCTTGTGTGGTTGTCACCCATTTTGGCAGATGGTCTAATGATGTGGAGGGTAACCAACCAGGCACAAACCTATTGGCAGGGTAGTGGAGTGTCTACCCCAAGCACGTGAAGCCTCCTGTCAGTGGAATGGGTGGATAAGAACATCTTGCTCCAACGGACATGAAGGTGGTTGAAGCAGGCATTATGGAGTGCTTAGAGCTTGGTCAGAGATCAGAGATGCCAGGATATCCACTTCATCCTGGGTGATTGCCAGTCATCCTAACTTTTGTCTTACCACTGGACTTTGATGATTCTGGAAGAGAGAGTGAGGCTGACAACTTCATACACCTGTACTTCTCTTAAATCTAATTCACCCCTGAGTCAAGACATCACCCTTTGATGTCATTGGTCCTCTTTGAAAATGAATGACAAACAACAAGATGTGGCATTCCGTGTGTCCTCATGCCAGGTTCAGTGACTGGCATCGCTGTTCAGAGTCAGGGTCTGCTTTTCTTTGTCTTTGGAGGTGGCAGGAAGTCTTAGATGGCCCAAGGCTCTAGGAGAAGCTGAAATGTCCTGAGCTAATGGCCTTTGTGTTTGCCTTTCAGACTGGCTGCTACTCCAAGTAGAGAGATTAGAGTTCATGGAAGGTGACTCTATGATCCTGAGGTGCCATGGTTGGAGGAGCAAACCACTGCACAAAGTCACATACTACCACAATGGAACTGTCTTAAAGTTTCACAATTGGGTTTTCAACTATATTGTCTCTCGAATGAACCATACTCACAGTGGTTCCTACTACTGTGAAGGGAACATTGGGAGTGCTAGGCATCAATCCGCAGCTGTGGTCATCATTGTCCAAGGTAAAGGGAGTTAGCAAAGGCATTTAAGGGGAAGAGACAGACACCTAGGACCAAGGTTGTGTGGTTCTTATGCAGTGGACAAGAAAATGCTAGAAAGAGACAATAGGAACAATGGATATTTAGGTAGCATTTTTAGGTTTATGAAGCATTTGTTCATCCATGTTTTATTTGATCTCCATAAAAAGCTCCGCAGGCATTATTACTACTGTTATTATTGCTTTAGAAGTAACAGACTGAGGCTCAGAGAGCTGTGACATCTCCAAGATAACACAGCAGCAGGACCTGAAGGGGAGTCTTCCTCATTCCAAGCCCAGCTCTATACATTATGCCATACCACCTGTCTCAGTAATTCCAGTGGAGGCAATGAGCCATGGAGAGTCATGGCTGTCCCAGTATGTGGCAATCACCTCAGATGGGTGGGGGTTTTAGGAGTCCTAGCCACAGGTCCAATTTCTCTATGCTCACCTCCTTTGGATACCACAGTTCCCGAGTGATAAGCTTTAAGAGGATAGCTTTTCTTAAAGAACCCAGAATATCAAAAGAATCCCCTAAGTAGGGGGGGAAGATCATCCAGATATGTACTTATAAAGTACTCCAAGAACCCCACATCCTATATATGATCCTGTGAGGCTAGAAGTCTTCCAAGGTGAGTGCAGGGCCCTGCCATTAAGTAGCGCATTCACTGCCAAGCTTCAGCCCTGAAATACTCTCACCAAAAGTAGACTCCACTCCTACTTACATGCTGATGAGCAGAGTTGAAAAAAAATTCCACAAATAAACTTTCCTGATTTCTCCATCCTCACCTCAGATATTAGTGTTCTCATCTGAATAAAAATAATTTTATTTCTAATTATAATATAGCATGATAATAATGATATATTATAATAAATAAAACAATAATTTTATTTCTATATAATATGGATATGAGCATCCCATCCCCAACCCTAGTCACAAGAAAAATTAAGCTGTGCAGGTTTCCTACTTAGCCTCAAAGTCATATGGAAACAAAGTATTGGAAAACAACACACTGTGGCCATTTTTGTCTTCAGTAAGTATGTTTCTCTGAGTCTGATTTCTCTCAGGTCTCCTCAGAACTATCTTGTTTCTCTTCCTTTCCACAAATAAAATTGTCCAAATCCAAAATGGGTAGCATACCTTGTGTATACTTATTTACAAGTGCAAAATTTCTCCTCTATAGCCAGTAAGCCCTTTAAAGGCAAGTCTTTCATTTTTCTATGTATCCCCTGTGCCTAATACAGTGCCTGACCTACTGCAGGCATTCAATAAAGGCCTGCCAATTGATGGAATAAATGACTCTGCCTTGCTGACTTAAAAAAAATAGATCCAGGCCATCAGACAGAAGATACCTGAACTTCCCTCCTATCTCCCTCATCATTCAAATCATACTTCTCACCTGACTCAGAGCAAATCATCTAACCCCTCCTTTCCAAAATTAACCCCATCACCTGTGCTCTGAATCACTTCCCCTTGAGATATTGCTCACTCAGCGTTTCTCTTGTATCTTTAATATCTCTTTCAATCAGACCTTTCTCCCCAGCCTATAAACAAGCTAGTCCTGCCTGCCTTAAAATAGTGTTCCCTGGAGTCTGCTACTGACTTAAGCTACAATTCTATCACTGTCCTTTCACCACCAAACTTCTCAGAAAAGTGATCTATACTCCCTGTATCTTTTTTTCTTCCCAGTACATAGCAAACTCATACCTCAATCTTCTCCGATCTGACTTCTGCCCATAATAATCCAATGAAATTGCTTTCTTAAGGTTCTCCAATAACTCTCATGAGTTACTCTCATGAGAGCACCTTTTCTGGTTCTTCCTTCTTACTTTCTCTGCAATATTTGGCAGTATTGCCTATCCTTCATCTTGCTTGCAACTACTCTGATCATTTTGTTTCTGCCTCTTTCTTTTTGTCCTCTTCCTCTTTCCAATCCCTAAATGTAGATGATTTCCTAGGATGTTTTTTCTTCTCTTCTTTCATTCTCAATGAATGGCAACTTATTAATTCTCAAGATTTCTATTAAATCTCTATGTAGGTGACAATGCAGTTCCATGGAGAGAACACTGGAGGTCATCGCAAGACCAACCACTCTGTGCCTTTGTTCCCATCACCTCATGTCTCCTATGGGAGCTTGTCCCTTAGACCATCCCTTCTCTCTCCCTATGATTTTTAATATTTCCTTACCCATCAGCTCCCTCTCTACTGAAGTGTCCTCAATCTTTAAAAAAAATCCACTTAACTCTACCATCCCTAGCAAGCTAGTCTACATCTCTCTTCTCTTTCAGAGCCAAAATCATAGGAAAAAATGTTCACCATCTCCCTCCACTTCTTTGCAGAGATGGGGAGACCAATGGGGATAGAACATTGCATATAATGCGAGATATTTTTGATATATTGGTTACTTTTACTGAAAATTTTCTCTTCTTTTTCTTTTTTGTTTAATGAAAATTCTTTGTTATAAAGGATGCTTTGCAGATATGGTAGAAGCGATACAGGCAGAAAACCAGGCAAAGTTAAAAATAAAAGAGAGTAATAAAATCTTTTTTTTGTTTTTCAAAGACAAAGCTATCTACATTTGTCCATACTTTCTCATGTCACATTTGCTTCTCAAACATTTGCAGTTTCACTTCTGTGCCATCATTTGACTGAAACTGTTCTTTCCAAAATTACCAATAATCTGTCATGGTATCATGCAATGAGCTGGCATGGTACCATATGATGAACCCTGTCTTCAGAGTCAGGAAAGCTGAGCCCATCCTTCCATGGAAATTGATAATCTCTATTGCCTTGGGCAAGTGAGTTAACCCTGTCTGGATCTTCATTTCCTTTTTTTTCCTTTTTTGCTTTAGCAATTTGGTTAAGTGACTTGCCCAGGGTCACACAGCTAGTAAGTATCAAGTGTCTGAGACCGGATTTGAACTCAGGTCCTCCTGACACCAAGGCCAGAGTTCTATCTGCTACGTCACCTAGCTGCCCCTACATTTTCTCATTTGTAAAATGGGGATTGGATTAGATGGCTTCTTAGGTTCCTATTAGACGTATGATCTCTTCATTGCTAAATCCAATGGCTTTTTCTAAGCCCTCATCCTTCTAGATCTCTCCATAGCACTGTACACTATTTGGCTTTCAGGCTACTTTCTCCCCTCTGGGTTTTTGTAACACTTCCTTCTTGGTAACTGATCTTTCTCAGTATCAATATTGAGCCCCTGATTTTTGGGTACATCTAGGGGCTCTGTTCTGTGCCCTCTTCTCTTCTCTCTCAGCACTCTCTATCTCCATGATCTCATCAGCTCCAATGGGTTCACTCTATGCATATGTCTCTTAAATCTACATATTGTACCCTCAACTCTCTCCTAAGGTCTTGGTTCCACATCTCCAGCTACCTGTTAGACATTTCTACCTGAATGTATCATAAGCATCTCAAACTCTACTGAACTCACTGATTTTGCCCCCTAAACTCATCCCTCCTCCTAATTTCCCTACTTCTGTCAAGGGCCTTACTTGGATTTGCAATGTAGAAATCATTCTGGACTTTTCACTCTCCTCTCTCACCTCCTAAATCCAACCAGTTCTCTAGTCTTACTGATTCTAACTCTACATTTGTCCCTTCTCCACTCACATGACTGTGCCATCCTTGTTCAAGGGCTCCTAATTCATTGACTATTATATTATTGCAATAGCCTCCTAATTGGTATCCAAGCATCCAGTCTTTCTTCTGTTTAATTCAACTTCCACATGGAGGCCACACTGATGTTCCTTGAAGCACAGGTCTGACCATGTCAGTTTACAGCTCAAGAAGCTTCAGTGGTTCCCTGATAACCTATAAAAATAAGGACAAAGTAGAAACTTCCCTGCTTGGTATTTAAAGCCTTTCATATCTGACTTCAAACTATCTTTCTAGACTGGTTTAATGTTACTCCTCCTCATGGACTCTATATTCTACCAAAGTGGCTTATTTGCCATTCGCTATACATGACAGCCAGCTCTCACCTCCATGTTTTTGGACCAGTTGTCCCCATGCCTGACATATTCTTACTTCTTACCTTTGCCTCTTGGATCTTCCCTTTCTTCAAGATTGGCCTCAAAATGCCACCTCCTATAAGAGGACTTTTCTGGTTGTTCTAATTGTTGCTGCTCCCCTCACCCCAACTACTTTGTATGTATTTTGTATTTTCTTATCTATATACAGGTTGTTTTTCCCCAGTAGAACATAAGCTCCTCAAGGGCAGGTGTTGTTTCATTTATGCATTTGTATCCCTAGTGCCTGACACAGGGTGAGTGCTTAACTAATGCCTGTTAAACTGAATTTTAAAATTTAATTTGACATCAAAGATCCTGGATTTTGTTCCCCAGAATGCATAGATGGATTTTATGTTTTGTTTGCATGAATGATTTTCTGTCTTCTATTTTTTTAAGTTCTGAACTTAATGTATGCTCCCAAAATAATAATTTTCATATACAAAATACAACATAAAAAAGATTCAATGACAAAGCATGTATCTATGCTATGTACAGTTTGCTTTTTAAAGAAAAGTATGAAAGAAATTCAATGTGTTATTTTAAAAGCTATCATATTTCTTTGTTTTCCTTCTGAACTTCATTCTGTTCTCTTCTGTGCATTAAAAAAAATGGTCCAATAACCATTTTCCCTTCTTTCTTCTTTCTTTTTTTTTTTGGCAGCACTACTGATATATCTCTTTTCTCTCCAAATCCCACCATGAAAAAAAGAAAAAAGAAAAACAAATCCTTGTAAGAAAGATATGTAGTCAAGCAAAACAAATCCACACATTTGCCATGTTTCAAAATGCATGTTTCATTCTGTACTTTGAATCTATCTCACCCTCTATCAGGAGATAGAGAACGTCATGCATTTCTATCTATTTTTTTATATCTTATGACTTTTTCACATAGGTGTCTATGCTATGACCCTATGAAATTGGAAGATCTCCAGGGGCAATAAAGTTGTTTTGATAGCCTCCTACAGCATCTAGTCAGTGCTACTGCCTGAGGGCACCTCACCACCTGACATTTTTCTTTGTCCTGGGAGCTTACCATCTCTCCCCATCCCAGTCTACAGTGACTTGAGACTCTACTACAAGTTGAGACCTCATGGATTTTTGGTCTTTGTTTATCTTTTCAGACTGGCTGCTATGCCAGTCCTTGAAATTGGTTTATATGGAAGGGAAGCCCATGGTGTTGAGGTGCCATGGCTGGGAAAACAAAGGAACCTCTAAAGTCACACTCTATCAAAATGGAAAGGGAGCAAGGTTTTTCAAAGATTCCAACTTTTCCATCAGTCAAGTGAACTATAATGACTATACATGAACTATATACATAACTATATATTTTTTTATTTCTGTTCAGAGACCATAGGAAATAAGAAGAAAAAGTCAAAAGTGGTGAGAATTACTATCCAATATGAGATATACCCAACCAAGGAAGAATGAAGGATGTTGGGCTTTGAGTGAAGGGGACTTTGGAGGATGGATCTGGAGAGGGTTAATAATAGTTTTAGGGTACTAAATCACTGTGAATTGCCTTTCTTGCTACCAGCACACAGGCTGAAAGTGTATATCTGCCCTGGCTATCTATTTTATTTGTACTGAAGTCCACAAAGGAGTTCTCAGTAGGTGGGGCATCATCATTCATTCAGATGTGACTGCAAAGGAACAGAAGTTATACCTCTCCCCTTACTCCCCAACTCTGGATTCCTCCATTGAAGGAATAACTTCTCTTTCCCATGCAATCTATTCTATGTTTTAGAATCCTGAGGTGCAATGCTCCCTGATTCAAGCATGCTCCTAATCATTTGGACCAGCACAATAACTTTAGTATGAATGCTTGCAACTTACCCCACATTCCCAAGGGTAAATGACCAGGTACTTCTGATGAAATCCTGCATTCCTGAATCCCCAGAACGACAAATCAGAGTTCATCTTTTGAATCTGCAGGTCCAGGCAGGAAGAAGAAGAAAATATGACACGGGCTTAGAAGATCAAGAAACTTGATTCAGAAATTATAGTAATAATAATAGTATTATAATAAATAATAATTAAACTGATGTCAAATATTACACAATTCAAATATAGCATGGATATGGTGTAGATGTAGCACCTCACTCTTACTGTTCTCTCTCCCTCTCACAGCTAGGAGAGACCCTCATAGTATGTCTTGGCTGAGACTCTTAGCATCAGGTCACCTTAGGGATCCAAGCAGTCTTTTCTTTGCTCCCAGTATCCATCCCAAATCCCAGACCCAAGGACAGATGACTTCCTTTTCTTTCTTTCTCCTTTAGTGCTTGATGGGTGTTTGTTTACTTGATCTGTTGATTCACCAGGATTCTAACAATTCTTCCTTCTATCTCTTACTTTTGTGCAAATGTAGATCCAAGTCCACCTACTTCCTTATTTTTTAAAATCTGGTACTGCATCCCTTTCTTCCTTGTGATGGGAATTCTGCTTGCAGTGATACTGGTCTGTACTTCACGCTGAAGAGAGAAATCAATGGCCCAAAGAAGAACACAAGACATCCTCTAACCTTGGGAACCTGAGGATGACTGACTCATCAGCCTGTGGAATGACTGAGGTCTTGGCATGGCAGCAACCCATTCATCTCTGTCTACTTCTTCATATTTTAGTCCTCATCCTTCTTAGTCCATTCCTGAGGGCAGCATAGAGGGACTCCTGTCAAGCTTGGGATGAGGACTCTTCCTTACCCTTGGCCTCCAGTGTCTCTTTATCTTCAGAGGATAGAGGTGTCCATAAACTCCAGGCAATGTAATCAGCCTCAACTAACACCCTTCTCATGGCTGAATTCCTAGGAGCTCAGGGTTGCACAGTTACTGACCCTCCCCTAGATACAGAAGGACTTTGTAGATATATGAAAAGATTTTAGCACTTTCTTAAACAAACAAATAAATTTCCGGTACAGTAACGATTGAACATTTTGTCTGTATCTGTCTGTTATGTGGGTAATTTGAAGACAGTCTTACATATTTGTCTCAGAGAGTTGTTGATACTAGGAGTTTGAAAAGAAATGAAATATAATAAAATAATTGTGAAAGTTAAAGCAGAAAAGTTGAATAAGAGACTAGGCCAAGGGTTTGTGCATGAGAAGAGGCCACCTCATCTGTCAGAAAAAGTGTATGCAGATGCCTCCTCCCCAGTTGTGGAGGGGACTACAAGGCTAGAATATTGTATATGTGGTGGACAAGGTTTCCTTAGAAGATGGTTTTATTTGATTGCTTTTCTTCATTACAGGAGAGGAAAATGAGTAACATGTTAAGACAAAATACAAAATAAAATGTTTTTTAAAAAAACAAATCCAACAAGCTAGAAAATAAATTAAAGGGGGAAAAGGATGTAACCAAGCTGATTTTCAACTTAATTGTGCTGCCTCACCCTACTGGAGACTGCCATGTTCCTGACTTGAGTTCAACCCCATTACCATCTCCTTTCTTTTTCATTTTTTCATTTCATTTCATTTTATTTTATTTTAATACTATCCTTTCAAAGGAGACTCCCATCATCCCCTTTCAATCTATTCATTCAACAAATATTTATTTATGTTCCCTGTGTGTCAGGCACTACAATAATCACTGCTAGAGATACAAAAATGAGACATTATCCCTAACCCTACAGGTTAATGATTTCAGAATTTCCATGAGTTGTGAGGATTACAACTGGATTTAAGGATGTTAAGGAATATGGGTGATGAGGAAGTAGAGTCGGTAGATTCACCCTACTCCTTTGAGAAGTTCACCAGCAAATAGGAAAGAAAAAAAGAAGAGAATAAGCATTTTTAAGTGCCTACTATGTACCAAGTACTGCTAAGTATTTTAAAAATATCTCATTTGGTTGAGATTCTTAAAATCTAGCCACTGCTCAGAATCTTAGGATCTGGACTGCTTGCGTTAGTGATACAAATGCTTAGATTCCTCAAGAGTGTGGCCAATATGATGGATGTTCTAATAAACCTTGTTTTTGACTGAAAGAAACCTTGGGTCAAATTATTTTGGGCAGGACTCACATGTTGTGATTTTGTGATTCCAGCACCTGTAAGCCCCTAAACCTCAATATTTTGGTGACCTGTTCGGGGAGGCTGCCTAATCCCAAGGTCTTCTCCAGCAAAGACTGCAAGGTATGTAAGCCTCCCCCCCTTCTTTCTTGCTCTGCATTTGAGATCACTCTCCAGGACAAGGAAGGCTTGGAGGTACTTTTTCAGGCAGACAGTTACCAAGGCTGTCTCAAACTCAGCCTGATGCTCTCAGGCTCTTGATCCATTGGTTTGGTTTGAGGCCATGGACCTGAGTACACCTTCCACGGCATAGAAGATAAGGATGGACACCCTATCTGGAAGTGTATGCCCAATTCTGTCAATTCTCTTGGTGCTAGGGAATTGGGAAAACTGCAGGTGCTTTTTGGTTCCCTGAGACTTATTTACTTCCTTCCCTCTACACCCCTGAATCCTCCTTCCTGGAGGAACTAGCAAAAGTTAGAATAGCTAAAAACATCTTAGCAGATTCTAGAAGTTTTGTGATGGATCATTAAGGAGTTTTGAAACTTCTCCTTACAACCCTGGTCACTTCCTTCTCCCCCTCCCTTTCCTTGAGTCAAGAAGGTATCTGTTAATCCCTCTCATAGAGGAGAGTTTCACCCTCCCCCTACCTCTACCTTTGAATTCACTCTCCCCCACCTGGCAAAAGGAAGGATGGGCAGCAGCTACAGCATGGGCCCCACTGGCAATGGCCTTGGGCCCTGGAGCAACCTTTGCCTGGAAGCATCACTCAGGTTCAGCACATCCTGCTCAAGGTAAAGAAGCTAGCCTCTGAACTTGGGTAAGCACGCTCTTTTTAAAGTTGTAGTTTTAACTGTTAATGATGAGATATTGATTCTCTGTGTAAAGTAATTTGGAAATGAATTTAACAAAATGGAATTCACCTGATTGGTAATGGGTTTATTTCAAGTTTCAAATTGGTGAACTTTTTGTATCAGTTATGTCAAGCAACTTTTCATAATTTGGTTACCACTAAAACAATTTGACTTTTGTTGGTTATTATTTTAATGTATAAACTTGAAAAAGCTTGCTTGGGTTTTGGCTTGCTGAGAATTTGCAAGAATATAGAAATAATGTCTAATAATTGGCTTTTTACACCAGGACAATTTTAAATTTGAGATGTAAATCCTGGAAAAAGTTTTTCCTAAGCTGTGATTAGTAAAACTTGTTGTTTGAGGTAAAGGCTCATGGGACCATAAATGATTTTATTGAGTTGTCTGATGGATAATAATCCATCAATAGTCAATAACCCACCATGTCTGAGAGAAAGGTCACAAGCTACTCAGAGAATGTGTTAGTGGTGGGAAGTCTGCATTGGGAAAAGCTGAGGGGAGAATTTTAGCCTCAGTTACAGATTGGATCCTCCTGGCTCAATTACCTCATTGTGTTCCTTTGAAAAGGAATGTTACCCACCTGGTTATTCATGAGTCTGGCTATGAGGTGGATTTGATACTAACATGGTTGGAAAACTGAATTATCTGAATTCAAGATGTTTTATCCTGAAACATTTGGGCCCTAAATCTTGTCTCTGCTTTATCCTTTTATAGCAAATTTCTATAGTCAGAGCAAATAGACAGTAAAAGATCAATGCAAGTGTGTGAGATCTGGCTGTTTTGACCTGAATGTGTAGTCATTCAATGTCCAAACAACTGAAATTAAATCAGAAACATCTTCAGTTTGGTTTGGGGAGGAGAATTTCAGTGATAATTAGAATGAAAGTCAGTCTTTTGGCCAAATTCATTTGTGTAACTATTGAACTCAGGGGTGGAAACTTCTACCTGCAGAAGTGTTACTTAAACTTTTGAGATCAGATAATCCTGCCAGTCAAGTATAAATGATTTTAATAGGGCTCTTAAACTTTTGCTTCTCACTATATCTGGCTCTGCAGTCTTTTCTGTCAGATTTGTGTCTTCTAGACTACAGGCCATTCACCTACAGTTGTAGCAAACAGCGGGTACCAGCCAATGTCCCCCCATTATTCCCTGGATGCAGCCTGTGCTTGGTCCCACTCAACCTCCTCTTTGGGAACTCCTTGAGGCAGGGACAGCTCTATGTCCCTTGCCAGCAGGAAGCTTCAAAAGCCAAGACCTTCACCCCTTATCCCAAAAGAATTTGGGCCCCATTTGTTTGAGGGGGAATGATGGGGATGGGATCTGGACTCCAAAAAGGAAAAACCCTAGACTTTCCCACCTGGCCAAATCTCTGGCTTTTGCCTGAGGCTATAATCCTATCAACTGGCCTTACACTGTGGCTGTGCCAAATCTCCCAATTCTATTTTGTTACTTCCCATTTCCCCATGGCCACTTCTCACTCTTAATCCTATCTAGACTTCATTCTCTCTTGGCCATGTGGTCCAGGTCCTGGGCTTTCTGTTCACTCCAGTTTACTGGCCACTCCCATCTAGATCTTCCTTAGACCCTTCCTCCAGTCACCCCAAACTGCTTGGCCACTCCTAGATCCCTCTCACAGTCTTTCTGTGTGTAAGGTCCATCTGGCCTCCATTAAGGTGCTCAGATTCTTAAAATGTAGCCAGTAGCTCACTAATGTTCCGACTCCTTAAGAGTCTGCCCAATAAGACGGACGTTCTAATAAACCTTGTCTTTGGTTGAAGAAAAAATCTCATTTGATTCTCACAAAAATCCTGGAGAGATAGGAATTATTATTATGCCTACTTCACAAATGAAGAAAGTGAGACAGACAAAGGTTCATTAATTTTCTTGAGGTTAAACTTGAGATCTGAGGTAAAATTTGAACTCAGTTCCTCTTCACTCTAAGCCCATTGCTCTATCCACTGTATTTAGGTGAGAAGCTAGAGGTTCAAGTAAAGTCAAGCATAAAGTTTTTGTTTTAAGATGAGTATCAAAATATTCATAGGGAGACTTTCTGTGAGAGCAAAGACCTGGAAACAAAGTAGAAGTCCATAATAAGGGAATGCTAAACTAAATGAATTTTATTTTGCCATAGAAATAATGAATATGATTAATTCAGATAAGCATTAAGAAGACATTTCAATATATGAACTGATGCAGAATGAAATAAGCAAAACTAAATATATGTCTATGCATATCTGTATGCATAGACACATCCATATATGTGAACATATATGTATATGTATGTGTATATATGCATATGAGCATGGATAAAGATTCTTTAACTGGTTTCAGATTGCCTGCCACATGTTTTGGAGAAGTGAGTGAACAGCCAGAACCATCAGCCTTTTCAAAAGGCCTAAGTCAGCTCTCACTGTCTCTGCTACATTTTATCTTAGAGGAGCAAGGTGACTCATTTGTGACTCTCACGAGACCAAGGAAAAAGGAGGAGAGCTTTCCATCACTCTGAAAGATGTTTATTTTTTCTTTTCCATTCTAGGTTCAGAGGGGAAAATCTTCAATCTGGGTTAAGAATTTGAGGTTCACTAATCCAGGCATCAGAATCCAGTCCAGGGGTTGCAGCCTCACAGCGTCAATGACATGAGGAGCAAGGAACAAGGAGCTTCCTTGGGAGAGACCTTCAAGACCCCAGCCCATAGGGAGGACTCACCTGGCAGTGATTTTGGCCTTCAAATGAAATGGACAGGACCGATGCTATGTAAGAACTGAGCTACTACCTCAGTGTGGAAAGCATTGCTTTAATTCTCTTGTATTATTGCGCCATCTCTCTAATGCTTCCTTATAGTGTGGAAGAAAAAATTCAGCACACTGCACTTTGTACACAAGTAGGTCAGAGACAATTTTTTAATTAGTGAAACTATTTTAAGTCTAAGCAGCTCTCCTCAGAGGCAACTAGGTAGTGACATAGTGCACAGAGTGCAGGGCCTGGAGTCAGGAAGATGAGTTCATGTTGAACCTCAGAAACTTAATAGCTTTATGTCCCTGGGCAAGTCATTTAGCCTCTGCCTCAGTTTCTTTAACTCTAAAATGGCATCAACCACACAGGGTCATTGTGAAGATGAAATCATGTAACATTCGTAAAATTCTTAGTACAGAGCCTGGCACATAGTAGGTACTTATTAAATGTGTGTTCCTTTCCATTCTTTGCTTGGGGAAAGAGAAAATCAAAAGAGACAAAAATCTGTCCTTCCTCTGAACATCTCTCCCTGAGACAGACCATTTTCACTCACAATTTAAAATATTTTCTCCCAAAGACACAATTCTAGAATAAGACAAAACATAGATGCATAAATTTCAATGCAGGACTTAGGTTAAAAAATGATGAAGAAATACTGATAAAGATTCCTCATTGTAGGGGAAGCAAGGACTTCAGAACAAAGTGCTATCCAAATATGATTTTGTACTATGTAGCCTAAAGAGGCAACAGGTTATGGGAAAAGGGCCGGGGGGGGGGCGGAGTGTTAGTATGTTTCCCCACTAATTAAATCCTCACCAGTTAAGGAACTCGTTATGTTTAGCTCCTCAACACTCCCACCTTGTTTTCATCTTCCCCACTCATGCTTTCCTCACAAGTTAAACTCCCAAATGATGCCTGACCTAGAATTGGCCCTTTGTCTATGTACCCCCATTTTTTGCTTACCTAGACACAGCAGTTCTACCCACAGTAGCACAGAGCTAGAGGTGGTGACAGGCTGGGGCAACCATGGTCAGGAACCCCATGGCAGGCAGGGGATGGCAGGAGTAGACTCCAAGCAGCATGGATTCAGAAAATAGCAACACAAACTGGTCCCACCAACCCAAGCACAGTCTATGCTAGAGGGCATGTAAACACCCCTTCTAAAAGAGGAAATAAGCATTGGTTTTCTACCTCAGAACCTCCTCCACTCCCACCTGTTTCATTGACCCTCCTCCCACTGAACTCCCTCTTATTTCTGCTCCTTCTCTAGCAGAGGAATGCAGGGTTCCCTGGCCCTGAACCCACACAGTTGGGACCAATTCATTACATGACTCTAAATTTAGAGAAATATACTAGATAGTGACAGGGGAACTCAAGGGTCGAGTTGTGAGGGAAGTAGAAGTTTGTTTGCGTGTGTGTGTGTGTGCGTGTGTGTGTGTGTGTGTGTGTATCTTATATGTGTGTATATATATACACACATATATACATGTTATATATATGTATACACACACACACACACACACACACACACACACACACAACACACATATATATGGGGAGAGAGAGAGAGAATATGAATAGATGGATGGATGGATGGATGTGTAACCTTAGTGAGGAACACGATATGTGCGGAGTGGTGGAAATGGGAAAGCAATGCTTGAAATTTGATAGGACACAGATTTAGAGCAGAAAGGGATCTTCTAGGTCATCTCACAAAGTCTCCTGGCTTTACAGATGAGGCAATGGGGGCCTAGAAGGTTAAGGAGCTTGTCTGGCGTCACACATATAGAAAGGGGCAGAGTCAGAACTACAGTAGTCCTCCAACTTCTAATCTGGCCTCTTCATCACACTTGGCTGCCTTTTTCTTTCTCCCCATGCTTCCAACCAGATTTCCCTGAATAACCGGAGTGCTTCAGTGATTTGGAGCCAAACTCTCAGGAAGGTGGGAGCCTTAGTCTCTCCTGGCAGTGGGATGGGGGAGGGGTGGGAGGTGGTAGTGACTAAGCCACTTTTGGGCATAGGACACAGATATCTCTCCACATGAGATGAGGTTTGGTGCTTCCCCACATGGTTCACCACCTCTCCTGGCCCGAGATCTGGAGTACAGAAATCGCAAGGTCTTACTACTTATTTACTTCCTATTGTCTCAGAAAATATCTCATTGAGTGATGGGTGGCAGCTTTAGGGGATGTCTGTTTCTTCTTTAATCAAACCCTTTCCCCTGTCCTTGGTCCTGAGGTTCATGACTGTCCCATTGTCCCACCTTCTATGTTCCTTGCCTTAACTCTCCTAGATAGCCCTAAACACAGGGAAGAAGGAGAGAATCTCATAGAGGAACCAAGTGAGTACAGCTGGCTCTCTTACTGGCTGACCCAGTGTATGGTGGGACACAGACATATCTTGCCTAGAGGTATAGAGGACTGGAGGCTGAAGAAAAGGAGGCTTGTGGGAGCTCAGCAGAGCTGCAAGGAGGGCAGAAGGTCAGCTCTGTAGCATAGCCAGGACAACATTGGAGATGGGGAAAAGTGGAGACATTACATGGCAAAGCCTATACAACCAGGAGTTCAGGACAGTGCTTCTCAGAAAGGGCTAGTATGGGACTCTCAGGAGCACTGTGAGGTCAGTAGTGAGGGGACGGGAGATAATAATATGATTTAATCCTCACAGTTAGCCTGTAAGTTAAGTATTATAAACATTATTATCCCCATTTTACAGATGAAGTAACTGAGATTCAAAGACAGCATACAATTTGCCCAATTATCATAGGATCATAGATTTAGAGATAGGAATGACCTCAGAGATCATTTAGTCCAATCCCTCATTTTACAAATAGGGAAACTGAGGCCCATAGAATTTAAGCAATTTGCTCAAAGGCACATAGGTCACAGAGTTCTGCTTTGACTGCCAATAAAAGCTTCTTTCCAATGCAGTGTATGCAAATTCTATGTGGTGGAATCAGGATTCAAATTCAGATCTTCTGGGTTCAAATTCAGTGTCTTTGACAGAAGATTGTTGCCAGCAATCAAATAGTGCACCGAACAGAAGAGCGCGAAATAAACTTGAGACATGGGCCAGGCGGAGCAGCAGAACTGACTCAGTTTATTCATCTGAGGGTACAGGATAAAGAGAGAAAATCTAGCCTAACTTCAAAGAGTCCTCCCTGTGAGATACTCCCCAGAACATCTGCTGAGGATGTGACAACATACATTTCCTGGTTATCAGGGTTCCTAGATTGGGTTGTATTTTCCAAGGTTTTCCCAGGCGCCTTGGTGCCACCTGCATAGAGGAGTGAATGTGTAAATCTAAGGTTCAAAGATTGAGAAGGAATG
The DNA here is from genome assembly GCF_003287225.1 of Phascolarctos cinereus. Classification (NCBI taxonomy): domain Eukaryota; kingdom Metazoa; phylum Chordata; class Mammalia; order Diprotodontia; family Phascolarctidae; genus Phascolarctos; species Phascolarctos cinereus. The sequence goes on along the minus strand of NW_027555958.1, from coordinate 427,507,224 downwards.
TCTCAAGAGCTTCCCTTGCAGGGGGAGATTTGGAGAGCCCTGCTTCCTAAATGATTGAGCCCTACGGGTTAAGCCTGGGCAAGAGTCAAACTCTGTCCTGGATCTTAAACCCAGATTAGACTCTTAGAGCCAGCCCTCAACAGAAGATGAAGATGTTCAGCTAAGGAGAGTGAGGAGACAGGGCTCTGGAGTGAGGTGTCTTGCAAACCCAGCAGCTGGGAGGCTGGGAGGCAGGGCTTGCTCTTGGCTTACAGAAATGGGCTGAGGATGGGCAAGGCTGGATCTTTTTTTTTTTAGTAGTACTTGGACAACATTGGCTTGTACTTTTTAGCTTCTGTCTTATCTATACAGATAGCAGCAACAGCAACAGTATCTCTAGCACTTTGTAATTCTTTAATGTAGCAATACTTTGGCCTTCCTAAGCACTGAATGGGCTTTGCCCTGGTCAAAGTGAGAACTCTGAAAGACCTTATCTACACATCCCAACTCCCCAGTTCTTCCTCATCTCTCTGTTTTCTCTAGGGCGAGAACTCAGTGTCTTATTCACTTTAAAGTACACAAATAATCCCGAGGAAGAAGCATCAGGACACTCAACTTCTCGGAATCCCCAGGACTCATGACCACCTCTATCCCTCCCACAGTGGCCCTAACCTGCTTGTTCCCACAAGCACCAGGTTGAGGAACCTGGTGGACCTAAGCCTGGAGACCAACTACCTCATGAACCAACTTTGCCATTCTAGACATCACTGAAAAACAACTCAACGACAACAACACTAGCCCCCGGGGCCTCAGCCTAGTGTTGCCTGCCTAGTCATTCAGCCAGACTATCTTGTACCTACTGCCTTTTGTGTTATCTGGATTGGAGAACATAAGTAAGGACTTTCTCCTTCCTCTCCCTTATTAGTATTCCCAGGGTCCTTCCAAGTTTCACAGTCAGAGTGACCCTGTAGTGTTGATTGCATTTGTTTTCAAAGCTGCCCAGCTTGTCTTTGCTTCCTTGTTGGTTTTCTTTTGTTTTCTGCTGTGCACCTTTTATTTCATTTTTCCCCTTCCTCCCCCCAAGATGGCTACAATTGAGCATGGATATGTGTGTGTGTGTGTGTGTGTGTGTGTATGTGTATACACACATAGATATCTATAAACATACACATATGTACACATTTCCACTCACACACATATATATAAGACCATACTATGGTTATTTCCTCCTATCATCTGTTTCTCTGAAGGTGGATAGCATCTTCCTTCATAAGAAAAACACATTTCCATGCTTTTCTAAATCAGCCAGCTCATCACTTCCTACATCACAGCAATTTTCCTTTCTGTATTCAAATAGCATCTTCCTTCATAGGATCTTGCCATTTAATTTGAGTATTTATAATAGTCAGAACGATATGATTGCTCAAAGTTGTTTTTAAAACAATACTATTGTTACTGTATACAATGTTCCCCTGGTTCTGCTTCATTCTTTCACTCTTTAATTTCACTCATTATTTTGTGGAAGTCTCTCTATGATTTTTCAAAATCATCATGTCTTATAGTAGAGTAGTATTCCATCATGAACATATGCCATAATTTGTTTAGCCATTCTCCAATTGACAGGCATCCTCACAATTTCCAGTTCTTTACCACCACAAAGAAAGCTATAAATATTTTAGAACATGTAGGTTCTTTTCCATTTTCCTTAATCATCTTGGGAAATAGCCCTAATAGTGGTATTGCTGAGTGGAAGGGTATAGGCAGTTTATCACTTTTTTGGGCATAATTCTAAATCTCTCTCCAAAATGTGCAGATTAGCTCACAGGTCCACCAAGAATGAATTAAGGTCCCAGTTTTTCCATATCCCCTCCAACATTTGTCATTTCCCCCTTCTATCATTTTAGCCAATTTGATAGGTGTAAAATGATATCTCAAGGTTGTTTTAGTTTGCATTTCTCTAATCAACAACAATTTAGAGCATTTTTTCATAAGACTGTAAATTATTTTGGTTTCTTCATTGGAAAACTGCTTGTCAATATTCTTTGGTCATTTATCAATTGTGGAATGACTAGCATTCATACAGAGTTGACAAAGTTCTTTATATATTTAAGATATGAGACCTTTATCTGAGAAACTGTTTACCAATTTTACCCCATTTTCTGCTTTCCTTCTTATTTTGGCTACAATTATTTTATTATTACAAAAAACTTTTTAATTTCATGTAATCAAAATTGTTCCAATTTACATTTCACAACACTCTCTAACTCTTTGTTGTTCATAAGTTGTTCACCTCTCCACAAATCTGATATGTAATATGTTCAATGTTTTTGAAATGTTCTTGTAATATCTCTGTTTATATCTTGCCCATGTATCCATTTTGACCTTATCATGGTAAATGGTCTAAGATATTGGTCTCTGCCCAGCTTCTGCCAGACTGATTCCTAGCTTTCCCTACATTTTTTTTTACCAAATAATGAATTCTTATCCTCAAAACTTAAGTCTTTACACTCATCAAACACTGAGTAATTACATTCATTTGCTGTTTTAGATTGTATGTCTACTCTGTTCCACTAATCTACATTTCTATTTCTTAGCCAGTACCAGATACTTTTTTTTTTTCATGTGAGGCAGTTGGGGTTAAGTGACTTGCCCAGAGTCACCTGGCTAGTGAGTGTTATGTGTCTGAGGCTGGATTTGAACTCTGGTCCTCCTGACTCCAGGGCCCTATCAACAGCAGTGGCTATCCACTGCGCCACCTAGCTTGCCCCAGTATCAGATACTTTTTATAATTGCTGCCTTAAAATATAGTTTAAGTTCTGGTGTTGCTAAATCTCCTTCCTTTACATTTTTTTCCCATTAGCTCCTTTGTTATTCTTGATTTTTGTTCTTTCAAATGAATTTTGTTATTATTTTTTTCTAGCTCCATAAAATATTTTTGGTGATTTAATTGGAATGACATTAGATACATAGATTAATTGTGGTGAAATTATTATATTTATCATATTGGCCCTGCCTGCCCATGAACAATTAATATTTCCCCACTTATTTAGATCTAATTTGGTTTGTATACAAAGATTTTTATGTCTTTGTTAATATAGATCCAGGTTTTATTTTAGTAAATGTATTCTCAGATATTTCATACTGTCTAGAATTATTTTAAATAGGGTTTCTCTAACTATCTCTCCCTGCAGGATTCTGTTGGTAATATGTAGCAATGAAGATGATTTATGTGGGTTTACTTTATATCCTGCTAATCTGCTGAAATTATTAGTTATTTCAGTTAACTTTTTAGTTGTCTTTAGAATTTTCTAAGTATATCATCATATCATCTGCAAAAAGAGATAGTTTTATTACTGCATTCTCTATTCTGATTCTTTCTATTTCTTTTTCTTCTCTTATTGCTATTGCTACAATTTCCAATACAATATTTAATGACATTGGTAAAAATGGGCATCCTTGTTTCATACCAGATCTTACTGGAAAGGCTTCTAGCTTATTCCCATTACAAATAATATTTGCTAATGGTTTTAGATAAATGCTTCTTATCAATTTAAGGAAAAGTCCATTTGCGTCTATACTTTCAAGGGTTTTTAATAGAAATGAGTGTTGTACTTTATTCAATGCTTTTTCTGCATCTATTGATACTATCACATGATTTTTGTTACTTTTATTATTCATACAATCAGTTATGTTAAATGTTTTCCTTATGTTAAACTATCCCTGCATCCTTGGTATAAATTCCACTTAATCATAACATATAATCTTTGTAATGTATTGTAATATTTTAGTTAGTATTTTATTTAGGATTTTTGCATCCATATTCATTAATGAAATTGATCTACAGGTGGAGTTGTGAACTCATCCAACCATTTTGGAGAGCAATTTGAAAGTAAACCCAAAGGACTATAAAAATGTGCATACCCTTTGACCCAGAAATATCACTTCTAGGGCTGTATGCCAAAGAGATCATAAAAATAGGAGAAGGACCCACATGTACAAAAATATTTATAGCAGCTCTTTCTGTGGTGGCAGAGAATTAGAAATTGAGGGGATGCCCACCAACTGGAGAATGGCTGAACAACTTGTGGTATATAAATATAGTGGAATACTATTGTGCTATAAGAAATTATGAGCAAGTGGACTTCAGAAAAACCTTCTATTTTGTTTTGTTTCTTCTTTCTTGTGGTTCCTTCTATTGGTTCCAATTCTTCTTTACAATATGACTAATGTGAAAATGTTTGATAGGAATGTATATGTAGAGCCTATGTCAGACTGCATGCCATCTTGGGGGGGGATTTAAAACTCAAAACCTTAAGGAAGTGATTGTTGAAAACTAAAAATAAATTAATTTTTAAAAAGCAGTTTGGTAGGACCCCTCCTTTACCTATTATTCTAAATAATTTATTTAATATTGAATTAGTTGGTCTTTAAATGTTTGATAAAATTCACTTGTAAATAAATCTGGTCTTAATGCTTTTTTCTTACAATGCTCATTTATGGCCTATTCAATTTCTTTTTCTAAAATAGACCTATTTAGATATTCTACTTCCTCTTCTGCTAATCTGGGGAGTTTGTATTTTTCCATTTATCTTAAGTTGTTAAATTTACTGGCATATAATTGGACAAAATAACTTCTTATAATGGCTTTAATTTTGTCTTCTTTAGTGTATATTCACCCTTTTCATTTTTGATGCTAGTAACTTGTTTTTCTTCTTTCTCTTTTTTAATCATTTTAACCAACAGTGGATTCAGTTTATTGATTTTTTTCATAATACCAAATCCTAGTTTCATTTATTAATTTGATGGTTTTCTTACACTCGATTGTATCAATTTACCTTTAATTTTTAGGACTTCCTTTATTTGTGGCACAGAGGGGGTCATTTTCATTGTTGTGCTTGGAGCTACAGAAGAAGGAAGGTTTACTAGTGGCCTCGACTGAAGAAAGCATCTGGAGAATATAAAGATGGAGCATCCTACACCAGGTATCACGAGAAGGACAGAAAAGAGAGTGAATTAAGAGGTAGCTAACATGGGGGCGGCTAGGTGGCACACTGCATTGAGCACTGGCTCTGGAATCAGGAGGACCTGAGTTCAAATGTGGTCTCAGATACTCACTAGCTGGGCAAGTTACTTAGCCCAATTAGTCTGATTGCCTTGAAAAAAGTAGCTAATATGAATGCCTCCATTTAATTAGATGAAATTTGAAAGAGTTAAAAAGTAAAGTCCTTCATTTAGTATTAAAAGCCCAACTTCACATGTAGAAGATAATTGAACTGTGCCCAGATGTGTGGTTTTTAGTGGACAATAAGTCTGGTACCATTAAATCCTATGATAAGGAGTCCTAGGTCTAGACTTGAAAGTGAATTTAGAGGGCCTCTAGTCCAAACCCCTCATTTTACAGATAAAGAAATATTAAGTTGTGCCCCCAGGAATGGTGTCACATGATCTTAGGTTGCATTTAAAAATAAAGATGTCCATAATGAGAAAGTTAATCATTCCACTGCTCTGGTTAGGCTACATTTGAATCATTAAGCCCTGTTCTGCAAACACATTGAAAAGTTGAGCAACAAGATAGAGGATTAGACATTTTCTCTGATCCCCATGAACTCTCAAACCTCTCCAAAATGCAAATTAAGCACCAAAGATAAAGCAATTTCAGCTATCTGCATGGACTAGGACACCCAAAATCCAAAAGAAGGTAGAAAAAAAATATGAACTGATACCTATCTTGAGCTCACTCAGGACCCTTCCCCCACTACCAACAGCAAGGCTGCTCTAATTGATCCAAGAACCAACAAACAGCTAGGCTTGCAACAAAACCCAACCTCACACTCCAACCCCACCCCTCCCTCTTTGCAGTGCAATGGAGATCCTGGCTCCAGGTTGCAGAGGTTTGCTTGGACTACAACAGACAGCCAATGTGACAGCAGCCCCTCAGGAGCAGAACCTTGCTTGGGGCCTTGACAAAGTCAGGGAAAAATAAGAGGTCAGGGGAGAAGAACGAAATTAATAAAGATCTCTGGAAGAAGAAAAGTTGAGGACCTTGAATATAGGCAGATAAATCAAAAGGGAAAACATTAACAACAGAAGGCGATATGACCTCCAGGTCTAGTAAATGAGTTCAAGCATCTATGAAAAAATACAGCAAAAGAAAGGAAAATGACTCAATACTTGATAAGACAGAGGAACCTGTGGACTGTAATGGGAAGATGGAACCACAACATGAAGTTCCTGAGAGGTGCAAAAATGAAATGAGAATTGTGAGAGCAGAATTTATGGCCTGCACAGCAAAAGCAATGAGCAGAATAGAAAAATTTGAATCTACAATGTGGAGCCTCACCAAAGAAATAGAAGAGAGAACAATAGATTGGAAATGCAAATATATAGAAGTGAAGGACAATCTAGAAGAGAAGCAAAAAACAATAAAATTGTTCTGAGAGAGAGGCACCATGGGAAAAAGGAATCAGTGAAGAAAGCTCTACAAGGCAGTAGGAAAAACTACCTAGAGGAGAGAGCCTGGAATGAAGACCTTGGAAGTTTTGAATGCTTAAGGAATACAGAGAACAAGGAGAAACTAGGTAATTATAAGCATCAGCAATGGGAGAATGACTGTCTTGTTTAGACAGAAAGAGAATGGCTAATGAAGAGAGTGAATGAAATCTTCTTTTGGAAAGTGGCATAAAAATGAAATTAAAAAAAACTAATGAATAGCCTAGTTGAAACGGAGGAGAGCAACAGGGAATTTACTTGATTAACAGAAGGAAAAAGAGAGTGAAGGATTCTATAACCAGTTAAGTCAGGCTAGAAAAAGGAAGTAATGAACAAAACACTAAAGGGAAAGGGGTAACAAATGAGAGGAAGGGATCAAGAGTTAAGGGAAGACTGTGAGAGGGAATAGGGCCACTTTAGTAAAGATTAAGGTAAAAGTAACTGAAGGAAAGCTAGGTAGAGCAGTGGATGGAGTGCCAGACCTGGGGGCAGGAAGACTCATTTCCGTCTGGCCTCAGACAATAGCTGTATGACTCTGGTCAAGTCACTTAACCCTGTTTGCCTAAATTCCTCATTTGTAAAGTGAGCTGCAAAAGGAAATGGCAAACAACTCCAATATTTTTGTCAAGAAACCCCCTAAATGGGGAAGGGGAGGGGGGTCATAAAGAATCAGACATGACTGAAATAACTGAACAAAAGTAACTGAAGTAAAAAATCATAACTTTAAAAAAATAAAATTAGATGTACTATTTCATGCAATTTTAAATGTGAATAGATTAAGCAGTTTAATACAATAAAAAAATAGGGAGAAATTTGGTATGAAAACAAAACCCTACAATCTGTCATTTATAAGAAATACATTTAAAAAACAAAGAGATATACATATGCACACATATACACACACACAAACTAAGGGCATGGAAATTTTTTTACTATATATCAAGTGAATCCAAAAAAAAGCAAGAGTGGCAATCATGCTATTTGACAAAACAAAAATAAACATTAAGAAAAAGAATAAATAAGGAAACTACATAAGGCTGAAAGGAACCACAGACAGCAGCTGGCTCTTTTAGCACATTAATATAGTTGGGAGAATGGGAAAGGGCAGCAATTGGCATCTCTGGAAAGATTAGAGCTCTAGTGTCATGACAGTTTTCTTGGTTCAACCACCTTAGAGAAGAACTTCAGTGGTCATATCATCTGACCTGCTCCTGAATAAGAATGCCCTCTATAACACCTCTCCTAATTACTAATTCATCTTGTCAGATGACCTCCAGTGAAAAGAAGCTAATTTTTCAAGAAACCCATTTCACTTTTGGACCTCTCTGATTGTTAGGACTATTTTCCTTACATCAAGCCTGATTCTGCTTTTCTGCAATTTCCACCCATCCATTGCTCCTCATTTTCACCTCTGACGCCTGACCACATACAGTTAGTCATTCTTTCGTATCATAACTTTTCAAATATTTGAAAATAGCCCTCATAGCAAGTCCCCTTTTCTACCCGTTCTTGTATGTCCAGTATTTATTGCCAAAACTTCTAGTGTATCCTCATTGCACATGATGCTTGGTTTTGGTTTTAGGTAGATTCTTTTTTATGATATTACAAAAGGTCCCTCTATAGCTATATTTTGTAGAGTTTTTAGCCTGAAAGTGTACTGTACTTTGTCAAAGGCTTTTTTTCATCTATTAAAATTATTATGTGGCTTTTGGATGTTTTGGTTTTTAATGTGATCAATTAAGTTGATTTGTTTTCTTAATGTTCAACCATCCTTCCCTATTTGGCATTAATCTTATTTGTTCAGAGTGAATAATTTCTTGGACAAATCACTGTAGTCTGTTTCATAGGATTGTGTTTAAATTTTTTGACTCAATGTTCACTAATTACATTGGCATATAGTTTTCTTTCTGTGTTTTGTCTTTACCTCATTTACATATTATGACTCGATTTATCTTTTAAGGAATTCTGGCTGGGTGTTTCTCAGTTTCTGAGAATAATTTATGGGGTATGGGCACTGATTGTTCCTTAAAAGTTTGGTAGAATTTTCTGTACATCTGACAGCACCAAAAGGTTTTTTTTTCCTTGGGTGGTTCCTTTACAGCTAGATTAACTTCCTTTTCTGAGATTGGGTTACTTAAGATCTCTATTTGGCCTTCTGATAGTTTGGATATTTTGCAGTTTGGAAGGTATTCTTTTTTATGTTCTCAGCTTTGTTTGCATGTAAGTACATAACACGCTCTGAGTATTCTTTTTTATTTCTTCTGATTTTGTTGTGATTTCACCTTGCTCACTTATTTTATTGATTTTATTTTCTGCTCCCTTCTTTTTAATCAGATTTTTAAATTATCATTCTTATTAGTCTTTTCAAAGAAAGATCTTCAAGTCATACAACACTGCCATGCTACAGGCAGGATAGCCCTTGTAACACATGAGGCTTCACCACACATAAAATCTTCCATTTGTTTTTCAAAGCCCTTCATAACTTGCCAACCTTCATCCTTTCCTGTCTTCTCTCATTTGTTCCTTGCACAGGACACTCCGTTTTCTGACATTGGGAATTTTCATTGTTCCCTATGCCTGGAATTCTCTCACTCCTTATTTCCACCTCCTGACCTCAATGGCTTCCTTCATTTCCTACCTACAAGAAGACTTTCCCAATTCATCTAATGCCTTCCCTCTGTTGTTTATCTCCAATTTATCCTGTATATATCTCGTTTGTATTTAGTTGTTTGCATGGTGTATCCCCTATGAGACACTGTGAAATCCTTGAGAATAGGGTGTGTTTTGTTTTGTTTTGTTGCCTTTCTCTCTATGTGCAGAGCTTATCGTGTGGGCAGTTATGTGGCACAATGGATTGAGTGCCAGGCTTGGAGTCAGGAAGAGTTATCTTCCTGAGTCCAAATCCAGTCTTAGACACTTCCTAGCTATGTGGCCCTGGATAAGCCACTTAACCCTATTTATTTCAGTTTCCTCAACTGTAAAAATGAGCTGGAGAAGGAAACAGCAAACCACTCCAGTATTTTTGCCAAGAAAACCCCAACTAGGAGGGGCTGGATATGACTAAACAATAAACTGAACATAATGCCTCAGTCCATATTTATTCATTTGCTTAAGACTCCACTGAAGAAAAGTTCACAATATGTAACAATGGGGCTTACTCTAGCTCTGAACTGGGAAGAATGGTTCCTAGGAGGAACCACCTGGTGAGGAGCCAGCCCAGTACAAATCATCTGTTAAAAGGGAAAATCTTTGTTTGGGCTTTTGCCCGGATTAATGAGGCAAAACTCAGAACTAGAAAATTAAAAGCAGTTAATTTTTTTAAAAACCAAAATTGAAAACATCTTGATGGGCTGGCCTAAGGAGAGTACCAGCCCCAAATTCCAGATAGAGGATGTTTTTCTTAATGGCTTCTGTAATAAGAGGGGACAAATATGATAGGTGCGTGCCACCAAAAGATGATGGGCCGTTGTGTCTAATCTCCCCATTGCTGAAGTTTAGGGAAAAAGATTAGATATAAAGGAGAATGGGATCAGAGGATCATGTAAAGCAAATGCTAACTAATAGGTAGGGAATGGGATTAAAAGTACATGCAGCCTGCAGACTATGGCCTCCCTCAATTGACTATAACTACCTAGAAACAAGCCAGACTGGAAACAGGGAGGGTCATCGCATAAATTTCAATAGACCACCTGGCCAAACCTGGAAGAGGCTATGGTCAAAGAGAAGACAGACTGGTGGCCAATCCATGGCAGGATCCATGCTTGGTGAGGAGCTAATCCAGAAGACAAGTCATCATAGCCAGAAAATGACTCCTCACAAATTTCCACATGGTCTCTTGAACTCAAAGGAAGTAGGGAATGTCTGTGCATGTTCAAAGGATAGGCCTCTCCCATTGGCCAGTTCACCCATATTACATTACATATGCATGGTCAGCACATAAAAGCTCTGGTGAGCCTTATCCCATCTCATCTTTACTGGCACATTAGGTCTCACAGGACAAGGCTACATCCCTCCTCAGGGGAGAGCTCTGATGAACTGTGGGTATCTTTGCCATGTCAATGACAAGCCCCCATTCAAATATAATCTCCCTCAAATTACAGTTATCTCCCTTTTATCATTAATACCACTCCAGTTTCATTGAAACAATGAATGTCAATTAGCTTAACAAAGGCACAGCTACTGGGATGACTGAGCAAGAACAGAAGTAGAAGTATTTGCCCCTAACAACCAAGGGGTACATTCTCCCCATGCCACCTTGGTCCCTGGGGAGAGAGGACTCCAACTTAAAGCAGTTTCTACATAGCATTCATGCCTCCAAGTTTGCTCCCCAAATCAGCATAACAGATGGACAAATCATGTCATTCTCTATTGGCTGCCTTGGGTCCACTTCTCAGTTTGTTCAAATAGACCATTCAGTACCTCATAGGGCTCAGCTGTCAGCAAAACCTGGTATGGAACTGAGCTCCTGGAAGTCTGGTGGTTCACTCAACAGAGACAGGAAACAGCCTTCCTCCATTTGCTCTGTCAAAATTCTCTGTGACATAAGGGCCTAATGCTTCTGGCCCCAACCAGAGACTTACAAAACTCTTCTTTCCTGGAAACTGGAAAGGGACTGAGCCATCTGGTTAGTATTTGGTAAACATCCCCAGTTCTAGGTCAGCAGTCAATGAAAAGTCTACCCTTCTTCATGTGCTAAGCAGGTGAAAACAATACTTATGCAAGCTTTGAAGTCCACACGAGGTCTTCATCAGCAATCTTCTTGTGCTCGTAAGGGCTGGTTCTCATTGGCCAATCCCACTTCCCCTCCTTATATGTGGAATAAATCAAGTGTTTGCCAAAGTACCTTTTCAGGCTGAGAGCCAGACTCTGTTGACTCTGAGGTATGTGATAGCAGCTCTCCTATTGAAGTCTTACTTCACAGAGGTCCTGTGTAGAGGCCTCAGCCTACTGGGCTTTGTTTTATAAAAACCAGGATTGGGTCTGGGAAAAAGAAATCTGATGATAGATGGAGTTGGGGAGGGGGAAATGTTGGTTTCCTTCCTCTTTCTAAAAGCCTCAGCTAGATCATATCACGTCCCAGGGCAGCAGTAGACAATTCAGTTGGTCTAGTCTGTTTCATCCCAGCAGAATGCAGCTGTCACTTCTGCCATTTTTGCTGTTTCTGGGTGAGTTATGGTTACACTGAATAGGAGAAGTACAGGATATTCTTGGTCCTTGGGACTAACAGAGACCTTTTCCAAGTCCAGTTAAGAACACTGGTCTCTTTGGGGGGGGGAGGATGGGAGGAAGGACATCATCTTTGCCTGGACAAGTCTGGGGAAGGGAGGGTGGACTCTATGTCCTTGGGTCATGATGGCTGCTGATGGGGTGTTTTGGTGCTTGTGCTTGGACCCCAATTTCTCCCTAGCCTCAGAAACACTGTCCCTGACAGTTTCTCCCCAGCCCAAGGACACTGTGCCTAGCAATTACTCATGAGTGGGCCCCAGCAAGACCCTTAGCTCTTTCCTTGGTGCAGTAACAAACAGCACCTGAAGGAATTATTAGTTTGAACTGGCTTTGCACTGGGTCATAAAGATATTCTTACCCACTGGACTATCTATACTACCACCCTACCTCATTATCTACATCCTGGGCTCCTCATTAACTGTGTTCTAGACTTAAGACATACGTATACTCCCTACAGCTATCTTGTCAAACAAGACATTGATTGGTGGCAGACTGGACAACTCTCAGTTACCCCTGAATGCTAGTTAACTTAGTGATGTAGCAGGCCTAAAACCACACTTCCATGTGCCCTCCCTTGTGGGCTTTTCCCAGTGAACTCTGGGTAAAATGCCTGCACAGTAGATACAAGAAGTGCATGTTCTTTTAAGAACTGACCACTCCTTAATCCCACCCTGAATCACCTAGTTAGCATATTTGGCACATGTTTTATTGTATTTTATCCTATATAAACTTTAACTGTACCTCTCTAAGGTTGCAGATCCTTAAGAATCCTTGCCTGCTGAAAAGCGTAACAATAAACTTTTTGCCAACTTGACTTAAAGAATGCTTGAGTCTGTGAATTTAAGACTACAGCAGCCATTACATATGTATATATACTAGGACAGCAGCCCCTGAAATGGGTCAATGATGAATAAGGCCAGCACCACAAACTTTATATGTGGAAGGGTCAGGGTAGGTTCTTGTTCAGGTGACTTTCCTAATTCTGTTGTCACAAGCAGGGAGCTGTAAGAAGATTTTATGAAGAGCGGACATTCCTAGCATAAAAGGTAACAGCCATAAAGAATTCCAGCAAAGTGAGACAGAGAAAGGAAGAGGAGGAAGAGGAGGAGTGGGCTGACTCTAGAACAAAGAGAGTCCTTCAAAAGAAAGAAAACCTCATACCCCACAAAATGTTTGGTTTGGTCTGGTTCCTTTCCTGATGACCACGATGAAGAAAGGGGCAAATATTAAAGGCAAGGCATTGTCCTCTGACAGGCTTTATGGGAAGGTCCCTAGCCCACCTCAGGTCCTCAGTTTGTCCATCTAGAAGCCCGGGAAGAATTATTTCTTGCTTCCACAAGTGCCATTTGGGAATACATGGTCCAACATCTTCACACCTCTGGATGGAGACACCAGAGAATGAGTTTTGACTTTGAAGAACTGCAGCTTATACAGTAATTGCTTAATAAATGCTTTTTCTTTCCATAAGTCAATAAGCATTTTAAGTGCCTACTATGTGCCAAGAACTATACTAAGTGCTTGGGAATGCAGAGAATGGCAAAAGACAATCCCTGCATTCAAGGAACTCAGTCTAATGATGGAGACAACATGCCCACAAGTAGGTACAAACACGCTACATTCAAGATTAATTTGAAATAATCAATAGAGGGAAAGCACTAGGATTAAAGAGTATCAGGAAAGGCTTCTTGTAGAAGGGAGGACTTTCTCTGGGACTTGAAGGAAGCTAGGGATGCCAGGAGGTTTTCCAGAAGGAGGAAAAACATTCATTTAGTCAGGCTTAGACAGGTACAGGATATATTTTGTCCTATATAGGATAGGCTGTTCATTCCCCATCCAGTAAGAACCCAAGGATTAGGGCAGGAGATCAGGGGCTGCTGTCCTAGTATATATGTACTAGAATGGCTGCTGTAGTCTTAGAGGTGTTGTCTACCTATACCTAGAGCTGGTGAGATGGAGGTGTGTGTGGGAGAGGTGGGAGAGTCTTAGAGGAGGAGATGGGCTCAGACAAGTTTCCCACAATCATTAGAAGGAATGACCAGAGAGGAAAAGATGGACATGCCAAGACAAAAGGACTGAACTCTGTGGAGGACCATTATTGAATCCTTTTCCTTCTCCTGCCATAGCCTAGAGACTGCTCATCCTTCCCCTGCTATCCCTGCCTTCTCCTCTCTGCTTCCATTCCTGTGTATCCCCTTATGCCTCAAGCTTTCCCTTGTGTAAAGTAAAATGTGCCAAGTAAAGACTTCTTACTTTTAGCATCACTGTTTGGTCTTGGTGTTTTGTGCAAGCCTCCTAAGTCCCCAGAACAGCTTCAGTGGACTGGGACGCTTATCACTCATCTTTCTCCCCTTGGGAAGTCACTGCAAGGATTACTCTCTTCCCAGTGAATAATAACAGAGGGTCCTTCCCTGCTCAGGGTCAAGGATGATGCTATGGGCTTAGAGACCAGATTCAGGGATAGCCCAAGATAATGGAGAAATTGTCAGTGTCTTCACTGGCTTCCCTTGCTGTGCTTCCCTACCATCTCTTTGTAGTATTTCATAAGAGTATCTTGAGATTCTCCTGTAATCTCGGCTACCTAGGGTAGCAGGCATCACGTAAGCCTACATTCTCTGGGCAGATGTTTCTAGGCAAAGGGAGCCTCCTTTATGTCCCTGAAATTTCACCACAAAGATAATTCAGCCATGCTTCTTTCCTTCTCACCCTGATGTTTCTTCCCTTAAGAGACATTGTAAGGAAGTGGTCTGACCAGGAAACACTCCCTAATGGGAACTGACACAGCAATCACAAGGTCTTACTCAGATAGTCAGCAGTATGACCAGAGGAACAGAAACTAAACATGCCTCAGGTTGGCACAGTGATTCTCCAAGCAGGATCCAGGGACCACATTAATAAAAAAAATTTCTATGAAGATAGTATAATTAATGTCGAAAAATAAGCCAACAAGAAAGACAATATTTGAAGTTGGGATGGGAATGATGAATATGGTTAAAGCTAGCAAAAAGATCAAGGAAGATGAGACTTGAGATAAGGCTATTGATTGGTCATCAGTGACCTTGGAGCAAGCCATTCCAACAGAGAGGGGAAGAGTGAAAAATGTCTTACAAGAGAGTGAATGGATGATGAGGAATTAAGTATTGAGAGCTCTTTCAAGAAGTCTGGTGGTTAAGGGAAGGAGGAAGACATTGAGATACCTGAGGGGGTGTTGAAAAATTAAGGGGAGGTTTTTTAGGGTATAGGAGAGCTAAGCATGTTTTAACTAGATTGGAAGGACAGGATTGATGGTGGAAGAAAGTCAGTGAAGATGATGAAAGATGATGAGAGATGAAAGATGCAAGAGAGAGGATATTAATGGACAAGGACTGAGAGGAGGTAGAAGAAGGTCATATCAACAGACAATATAGAGGAGAAAGATTTTTTTCCTTAAAGATAGAAGATAGAAGTAAAGCAAGAGAGGATGAGTGAAGATAGATATTTTAAGGTGAAGAGAAGGTAAGGTGAGGGACTTTATGGTAAATCATCTCAATCTCACCGGTAATGTAAGATGTGTAGTCATCTGCTAAGAGTGATTGGTAATTTGAGGAGAATGGAAAAGATTTGGAACAGCCACTATGGGAATTTGATAAACAAGTTGCTTATGTGGATTTGTATAATGGGCATGTCAATTAGGTTGATAGGAATAAAAATGTTCAGGGAGATAAGGATCATAGAATTTCAGAGCTAAAGGAAACTGAGTGGGCATCTGAAAAATGTTTACATATTTCATACTTTTCAGTTTAATCTGCATTATTAACTTTTTCTTCATCACTTTCTTAAGTCTAGACAATCAATAAAACAATAAATCAAGCTTTTATTTGTATCATTTGCCAATTTCTCAGGTGAGATGCTCACAATGAAAATTTAACAATCAGCTCTCCTAAGACAGTATGAGCTGGCTCCAGCACATCCCTGCCCTGTCACAGAACACTGGGGGCTTACATAGAAACTGAAGTCCACTAAATCCCAAGCCTTTTTCATATGAACTGCTGTCTAAACACATGTCTCCTATCTTATGATTATATCATTGATGTGATGAGTTGATATGATAATTGTGTAGTTGCTATTTCAACTATAACGTATGTTTACTTACATTAATCCTTATGAAAGATACACAAGTCTCTGCTGCCTCAAACTCTGAAATCTCTGAAATCGATTCCAGTTCCCAGACCTCTTGGCAGCTCCTCCAAAACTTTGAAAGCTCACAAGTCATAATTCTCTCAATATTTCTTCACCCAATACCAAGATACATGCAAGAGAGACAGATGCGACAGCCATGTGTTCATCACCTACATAGTGGACGCCTGTGTAGATAAAAGGCCCAAAGCCTCTGTCTCTATTCAGAGGCTTATACTATTTTACTTTCCTTGCTCAAACACAAGCAAGAAGAGATCGTTTTGGTCAGTAAATGCTTTTGTAGGCATTTACGGTTCCAACTTAGGAATTCATCAAATTCATTAACCTCAATAGGAGGTAAACCAACAAAAACGCACAGTAAATACTTTAACATGCTCTGTAGTGCAGAGCCAGGCTCCTCTATTTCACATTATCAAGCACTTCCAGAAGCAGAGTGAAGCCCCAGCCTCCCCATGGAGGATTGAATCAGACAGAACAGGCTATTCGTGCTCATAAGGACTGGACTCTCCGTGCCAGTCCCCCATCACTACAGAATCGTAGAACGTTGGTGTTAGCAGGAGTCTTTGTGGAAAGCCGGTCCAGCTCAGATAAAAGCAGTATCTGCCACAACTTATCTGACAAGTACCCATCCAGTCTTTGCTGGAAGCCCACCAGTGAGGATGAACTCATCCCACGTGAAGGCATCTCATTTTGCTTTCAGACACTTTTAGTTGTCAGGAAATGTTTCCTGATTTCCAGCTTTAATCTGCCTCCTTTGTCACTTCTACCCATTGTCAGTCAGTCAATAAACATTTAATTCCCTACTATGTGTCAGGTGCTGTGCTAAGCACTTGGGATACAGAAAGAGGCAAAACACAGACTCTGCCTTCTAGCATTTTCCAATCTAATGGGGGAATTAGGCAACAAGCAAACAGATGTATGTGAACAAGGGATAAACAGGGTAAATAGGAAACAATTAAGAGAAGGAAGGGAGTAAAATTAGAGGAGTTGGAAAAGGCTTCCTGTAGAAGGTGGGCTTTTTGTTGGGACTTAAAGGAATCCAGGGAAACCAGCAGGTGGAGATGAAGAGGGAGAGCATCTCAGACATATGGGGCAGCCAGGAAAAAATGCCTAGAGCTGAGAGAGAGTGTCTTATCTATAGAACAGCAAGGAGGCCAGTGTCATTGAAAAAAAAAAAAAGGAGAACATGTCAGGGAACAAGGTGTGAGATGATGGGAAAAGTAGAAGGGGCTAAGTTATAAAGGGCTTTAAGTGGCAAACAGAGGATTTTTGTTGCTGTGCCCAACTCTTTGTGGCCCCATTTTGGGGTTTTCTTGGCAAAGATACTGGAGTGGTTTGCCATTTTCTTCTACAGCTCATTTGTCCAGTTGAGGAAACTAAGACTTAAGGGTTAACTGAGGGTTAAGTCAC
This sequence comes from Phascolarctos cinereus, assembly GCF_003287225.1. Lineage (NCBI taxonomy): Eukaryota > Metazoa > Chordata > Mammalia > Diprotodontia > Phascolarctidae > Phascolarctos > Phascolarctos cinereus. The sequence goes on along the minus strand of NW_027555958.1, from coordinate 427,489,947 downwards.
TTGCCCAGGGTCACACAACTAGGTAAGTGCTTAAGGCCAGGCTTGAACTCATTAGAGGAGTCTTCTAGATTCTAAGCCCAGTGCTTTATCCACTGCACCATCTAGCAGTCCTCTTTTGCATATGATGCTGAAGGCAATAGGGAGCCACTGGCATTTAGACCTGTGCTTTAGGAAAATCACTTTGGTGGCAGAACTGAGAATAAGTGGGATTGAGGAGAGACGAAAGTGAGGTAGACTGACCCACCAACAGGATATGGCAAAGGTCCGGGAGGGAGGCGATAAGGGCCCACACCAGGGTGGTGACAGTAGCAGAGGAGAGAAGGGGGAATAGTGGAAAGATGTTACCAGGATGAAATCGTTTTTGGTCCTCCCCTCCTGCACCAAGGAGACCCCGTGGCAGCTTTTCTGGGACTTGAAGAGGCTCGTCATGTCCCCTTGAGCCCTTCCTGCCCTAAGATCAACATTCTCACTTCATTAAGTGATTCTCACTTGACAGAAACTTGAGACCCTTCACACGACCCTTCTGGTTGCCTCCTCTGAACAACCTCTATCTTGTCAATGTTCTCCTTAAAGTACTATTTTCTGGATGTGTTCAGAGCAAGGCAGAGTACAGTGGGCTACTACGTCCTTTTCCTAGACCCTATTCCTCTCAATGTAACACAAAATCACATCTTTTTTTACGTCATAGTACATTTTTTGCTCATTTTGAATTTGCCATCCATCAAAACATCCTGGTATTTTTCAGATACAAAACTGCCTAGTACTGCTTCCCTTCTTTTCTACTTACAAAAATGATTGTTGAAAGATTTTACTCTTATCCTTATTAATTTTGACCAGATTAAATTCAGCTCATTGTATAAATTGTTTTCTTGGCTCCATTCATTTCACTCTGCATCAGTTAGTACAAGTCTCCCCAGATTTATTTGAAAATAGCCCCTTAATGGAACTCAAAATCTTGTGGAAGTGAATGTTGAAAACTAAAAATAAATTAATTAATACAGTAGGGTATATATTGAAAAAGAAAATAGCCTCTTTATCATTTCTAATACCATAACAGTATTCCATCATATTTATAAGAGATACTATGTTCAGCCATTCTCCAATCCAGGGGTACTTTCTATGATTCCCATTCTTTGCCACTTCAAAAAGAGCTATAAATATTTCTGTATATCCTTAGTTTGTTTTGCTTAGGACTAATCCCTCTCTTACTCCATATTTTTTTCTCATTTTTCTTTCTCCCTTCCCTCCTTGCCCTACTTCCCTGTTGAGTAAAATGCCTTTCTGCACTCAACTGTGTGTATGTATTCTTCCATTCTTTGACCAGTTCAGATGAGAATGAGGTTTAAGTATCAGCCATTCCCACTACCCCTTCCTCATAGTTTGTATAGACTTCTACATGCACAATATGATTATGTGAGATATTTTTCCCTAACCTTCTTCTTCCTTCCCTCCTCTAGTATAGTCCTCTTCCCTCCCCTTATATTCTTCTTTTTAAGATCAAGACATAGAGGAATCATTCTCAGCCTTTCTGTTTAATTGGACTCTTTGACCCTACTTGGATAATTTGGTGATAGAATTCAGAGGGATCACATGTATTATCTTCCTACAATACAGTGTAAGCAATTTAGCCTTTTTAAAATCCTTTATCATTGTTCGTTCACATTTACTTTTTTATGTTTCTCTTAATTCCCATGTTTGAACTTTAACATTTCTACATAGCTCAAGTCTTTTAATCAGGAATGCTTGTAAGTCTTCTGTTTTATTAAAGATTCCTTTTTTTTTCCTGTAGAATTATATTCAGTTTTGCTTAGTAAGTTGTTCTAGGCCAAAGGTCCACATCCTTTGCCTTTTAGAGTATTGTACTCTAAGCTCTCTGATCATCTATGAAGATGCCTTTTAAATTGTGTGTGATTATGACTGTGATTCCTTGCACTTTAATTCTTTCTTTCTGAATGCTTTCAGTATTTTTTTTTGACCTGGACACTCCTGAGAGTTTTCATTTTGAGATTTCTTTTAGGAAGTAACCAATGGATTCTTTCTACTTCCACTTTACCTTCTGGTTCCATGACATTTCGGTAATTTCATTTTGAAAATATTTTCAATTAAGATGACTCAGCTCTTTTCTGGTCATGATGTTCAGGCAGTTAAACAATTCTTAAATATTTTTTCTCCTTGGTCTGTTTTTGAGGTAAATTGTTCTTTCCATGAAATACCTTTTATCTTCTTCTATTTGTGATCCTGAATACATACATATGTACATACACACACATACATATATTCTCTCACTATATATATATATGTATACATACACACACACACACACACACACACACACACATATATATATATAATCCATACATACACATATACACACTTCTACTTCCAGTGCAACTTACAGCTTAGATTCCACCAAAGTCAGAGTGGGGTAGTTTGTTTGCTTTCTAGTAGATTTTCTAAATTTAGAGTGGCATAATTAGTTGGTTCCAGCTGTGTGGGTGCTGGGTCAGGAAACCCTATAATCCACTGGCAAAGAGAGAGGAAGAAGAAAGAAGAGGATCTTCAGTGGGAGGAGTGTCAGTGAAAGAGGCAGGAGGGGAGGAGATTCTGAGGCAGGCCAATGCTCACTCCTTCTTTTAGAAGAATTTTATGTTCTCTGGAGTGGACTGTGTTGGGGTGGGCAGAACGGATGTTTGCTGCTATTTTCCGAATTTTTGTGCTGCTTGGAGTCCAGTCCTGGCATTCCCTGCCTGCCATGAGGGGACTGTGGACACCCCAGCCTGGCACCATCACCAGCTCTGTACTGCTGTGGGTAGCACTGTTGTGTCTAGGTGAGTCTAAGATTAATGGAATAGACAATAGAGTTACAAAGATAAAGGGCTAATCCTAGCTCAGGCATTTTGGGGGGCCTCACTTGGGAGGAAAGCAAGAGTGGGGAGATGATAAGAAAGGTGGGGGAGTGGGAAGGGACTAAATATAACAAGTTACTTAAAATCAGGACATAGGAGAGATGTTAAAGTTGCTGGTCAGTCCCATGCCAACAATGCTGATTCCTACAGCAAACTCTTGTTTGACTGTCTTCTCCCGACTAGGGACCCTGATAGCTTTTCTTTCTCTCTCCTACTGTAGCCTGTTCTTTGAGAACCTGACCCTCTCTATGGTATAAATGGCTGATAATAATTCAGAGTTAGACAGACATCTCCAGGATGTTTCTATTTTAGTAACCACACTGGAATCAAATTGCTTCAGTCAAGAGGTGGTTGAGGGTGTTTCTCCCTCTGCAGCTCAAATCACGAAACATTTGCTGTAGTTTTCCCCCTCTCCTGTGTCTAAAGCTGCCTTTCCTTGTTGAGGGAAGGGAAGTGTTTATCCAGGGAACCAGTGAATAGGCAGGACCCCAATTTCAGTAATTGAGGAACAGCAGATTGTGAGGCTTGAATAATTAAAATAATTAAAATAAAATAATTTTATTTCCTTCAGGTATATAGACATTATCTGAAATGGAGGGTGGTGGTGAGGTGGATGGGTATACAGGCTGTATCAAAAAATGTTAGTGTAGTTTTAAGCACTAAGTTGTGGCCTTGGATCAAAGAATCAGAGTTGGAAGAAACATTAGTGGTCACATAAATGCCTCCTCTTCTCTCACTTTTTAGATTAAAAAAAAACTAAGGTCAAAGAAGGTAAATGATTTGCCCGACGTCAAAAGGGTAGCAGAACCATCATTTGATCTCAGGTCTCTGACTCCAAAGCCACACCATGCCTCTGATTTTGCTACAAATTCCTCTTCTTTCTCCTTTTTGGGAGGAGTTGTCTCCAGATCAAATTTTATGTTTAGATGAGATATACTGGGTGTGGATCTCCTACCCCAGCAAGGCCAAAATGCACACTAGAGGCTCCAGGCCTGCCCACAGTGGGTCATGGCAGACACTCCTCTTCACTCCCTCAAATGTCATGCAGCTCATACTTGTTTCTGGATAGATTTCTTGGTGTTCCATAGCTCTATCAAGTTTCAACTCAGTGACCTGGGGACTTCAGGACCCCTGGACGTACTTCAGTAATTGAACCAAAGCAGAGAAATTCCTAGACGTGATAGTGGGTTGTGGGAAATGAGGGAGACCAAAGATTAGAATAGAACTTCAGAGCCCAAAAGGACCAGAGATGCCATCTGATTGGGTTGTCCTATTTTGTAGATAAGACTCAGGCCTAGGGAGGGTTCAATGTCTGGTCTAATGTCACAGAGCTAGTAAATGGCAGAGCTAATGGTCCATAAATGCTTGGTAAATGAAAGGACTTTCTTTCTTAAGATCACACAGCTCTGTCTCCTGACTTTCAGACCAGTTTGTCTGTTCATGACACTTGGATGTCAGCAGTTCTTCCCATTTTCAAGCCCTTGCTGGGGAGATGGCTTTCTCTTAAACATGGGGGGGAAAGTTCTGATTTTCCTGCACCTTCCCTCTGCACAATCTCTAAACATCTAAACATCCCTGGCCTTATTCCCCTGTTCAGGCAAGGATCCAATTCTGCCTTTGCATTAATGATAAGAGCTAGCATTAAATGGCACTTCAAGGTTTGTAAAGGGCTTTACATGTACTGTCTTATTTGATCTTCACAACAACCTTGTGATATAGGTTCTATTATTGTCCCCATCTTACAGATGAAGAAACTGAGGCAGTGTTAAGAGAATTGCCCAGGATCACACAGCTAGTAAGTGTCTGAGGTCTAGTTCTGAACTCAGATCTTCCTGCCTAAGCTCTGTGCTCTATCCACTGCACCACCTGGTTAAATAGTGACTATTCACAAATCCCAAGCAGGACATGCTGCAGCCATGACTTGTCAGAGTTCTTAAGAAGCATAGCCAATAATATAAAAATATGTTTTGTATAACTTCACATGTATAATTGATACCACATTTATTGCCTTCTCAATGGGTAGGGGAGGGGTGGAAGAGAGGGAGAGAACTTGGAACTCTAACTTTTAAAAAAAGAAAGAATGTTAAAAGTAAATAAACAAAAAAATTACAAAAAAAAAAAAAAGAAAACGCATAGGCAGATATAGCCAGTCCCCCAGAGACTCTCTTTCTTTATCCTTCTCCTTGTTCCTGAGCACTCTTAGGTTAAATCCTACTCTCAAGAAAGGACTTAATTCAATAAACTCATTCACACTGAGGTGGAAAGATGCTTGCATTTTGGAAGGGAACAAAATATTAAGCCCCAGGAAGGTCTCTAATGGTGGCATTTCAGATGTCACTGAGCAGGCAGTAGATTGTTTTCCTATTTTGTTGAGGGGAGGGGACTTCCAGTGCCCCTGTAATCACTCTGATTCCAGGCAGCTGTGAGGAAGCCTGGGGAAAGACTGCACAACAGGCTTCTCTGAGTCCCTAGCCTGGCTGCTGGGAGTTCCATGCTGTAGCTGCCTGGCCCCTGGGTTCCCTGTCCTGGTCTAATCCCTGCTTTTTGGTCTCTTGCAGCTCCAGCCATCAGGAGTAATGGTAAGTTCTATATTTATTTCTGGCCTCTCTACTTTTCTTAAGCACCCCTTCTGACTCCTTCCTGAACATCCATATCAGTGCAGTGTAGGACATATCAGTACATCCAGGACAGCAGCTCCTATCCTGACTGGAGCCTTGAACCCGCCTGATTAAGAGGAGAGTGAGACTTCAGGGCCAGTGAGGAAGCAGCTGTCACTGAGATAACTCTCTTGTCCCAGAACCTTCCACCCAAGGCTCTTTGTTCTCCTTTCTACTGCTAGAGACTCAACCCTCTTCCTCAGGAGCCTGTTGTTTTCAGGTGGTTCAGTCATGTTTCACCCCCCTTCTCTAATATGTCCCCATTTTACAGATGGGGAACCGAGGCAAATAAGGGTTAAGTGACTCACTCAAGGTCACACAGCTAATAAGTGTCTGAGCCTAGGTTTGAACTCAGACCTTCCTGATCTCAGGCCCAGTGCTCTATCCAGTGTGCCACCTAGCTACTCAGGAAACTTGGTTTTCAGTCACAAAGTCACGGGAAGCATATACCCTCTAAAAAAGGCTAGTCTGCTCGGATGGGTCCCCATGGTTCTCTGAGTTTAAGCAAGTTACTGTTCAGTCAGCTGACTCTTTGTGACACCATTTGAGGGTTTCTTGGCAAAGAGAGTGGAGTGCTTTGCCATTTCCTTCTTCAGCTCATTTTATTCATAAAGAAACTGAGGCAAACAGGGCTTGCCCAGGGTCATACAGCTAGTAAGTCTCTGAGGCTGGATTTGAACTCAGATCTTCCTGACTTTATGCTTGGCACCCTATTTGCTGCCCTACCTAGCTGCCCTCCTGGGTTTGAGCAGTTCTTCTGTGTATATCCCACTTTTTCTGCATCCCTGGGCCCATCTGTGTGTTTCACTCCCTGCTCCATGGAAAGAAAGGCCTGCTATTTGCTACCCATTTGCCCTCATTATTTCACTGCTCCAAGCCTCAGTTTTCTCATCTGTAAAATGACGAAGTTGGACTTGATAATCTCTATGGTCCCTTTCAGCTCTAAGTCTTACGATTTAGGATCAAATGAGATAATATGTGTAAAATACTTAGCACAGTACTTGGCACACAGTAGGCACTTAATAAATGCTTGTTTCCCATCCCCACTCCCCATGGCATGTCTGGGTTCTATGTGTCTGTGGTTGCTCTGAGGCTGTCAATATAGTTGATGGTCATGGATGAGAGCAGGATGGGTCCTCTAGTGCAACTTCAATGTTTTGCAGGTGAGGAAACTGAGTCCAAGAAAGGTTAACTGAGTAGCCCAAGGTCACACAACTAGTAAGTGGCTAAACCAGAATTTGAACCCAAGATCCTTGGATCCAAAGGCAGCATTCTTTCTCCTGCCCCAAGTGATCTCTAAATATCTTTGCATGTGCTACGTGGATCAAGTCAAACCAAGTCAGCAAGGATTTACTAGGTGTCTGTGATGTCTCAGGAACCAGTGATGGCTGGGGAGACAAAGAAAGGGGCAAACAATCCCTTCTCTCGAGGAGCTCACAGTCTGTGGGTGCTGCTGTCTACACCTTGCTGAGTACATGTACTGTGCATTGTACATGTGTCTGTGTTATCTACTATCCTTTAAATGTTGGGTCTCTGGATGAATGTCAGCTGAGTGGGTTGGAGGAGGAGGTATGGGGGCAGAGATTCAGATCCTTGGATGAGGCTAGCAGCTGTAGGGGCTGGGCTGCCTGGCCTTGGAATGGAGGTACATGTGACCCCTCTTCCTGCAGGAAATGACTGATCACTCTCCTTACCATAGAGCAATACTTACCCAAGAGATTTTCAGGGTTTCCCCTAAATTTTGGAGATGGAAGTTACAGATCATTTGGTCTTACATTCCCTGACATAGCTTGTCTTTGAGAAGAAGATAATGGTTCTTGGGATTTTGTGGTTGTCGTGTGTGTTTTTTTACTAATCAGATGGGACCCAGGGGGTCCTTAGGGAACTGTCCATCCTTCTGGAAAAGGCCCTGGGGCCTCATGACTCAGTGTGGCATCTATGTGTGAGAAAACTGCCACTAGCAGTTGACCAGCTCTGACATTTTGTCTACTCCACAGCCCCCTAAATATGCACTGTGTGGGCTCCACTCTATTCTCTGTGCACTGGTTCCTCCCCTCAGATCTGGGATTTGATGCCTCTTGGAAGACTCCTTTTCTTCATTCCCCTCTCCTGTCTACCCTCATCAGGTCCCCCAAGGGCAGTACTGACCCTGGAACCCCCATGGTTCAATGTGCTCCAAGGCGACAATGTGACTTTAAATTGTGAAGTATTCCAGACCCTTGGACACCATTCCATTGAATGGCTTCACAATGGGTCAGCTCTCCCCATCCACCAGGACTCCTATACCATCCCAGCTGTCAACATCGAGGACAGTGGGGAATACCAGTGCAGGACAGAACACACTGCTCTGAGCAACTCTGTGAAACTACAGGTCTTTAGTGGTAAGTGAAGGAGAAGGATTCTGTGGTAAGGTGGAAGGGAGGGGAAGAGTTGAAATCTGTTTACAATACAGCCTGGAAAGAAACATATCCTGGCAGAACTAATGTCAAGGGGGAGGGTGGGAGAGTTCCTGAGAAATCTACAGGTTATTTTAATTCTCCTTTCACTATTGCCCTTACTGAGGTATGAGTTTAGCTTGTCTTGTTCTAAGTTTCTCTCACAGACTCTATTTTCACTACCCCTTTCTGCCAGGAAATTTTCAGAATGCCCTTCTGAGTGGCCAGGAGACTAGGGAACTACACTTAATCAATCAATAAGTATTTATTAAAGGCCTACCATGTAATAAACACTGGAAATAAAAGTACAGAGAATAAAAACAATCCCTGGTCAAAAGAGTTTACATTCTAATGGGAGAGATAACAAGTACATGTAATATATATGTACCTATATATACACACATCTTATATGTACATGAGATATATATATATGTATAAGCATACAACATACATGCAATTTTGTGAATATAAATATAGAGAAGTTATATTGGAAGGAAGGCTACTAACAATTGAGATGACCAAGAAAGGTGTGGTGCAGAAGGTATTGCCTGAGCTGTATCTTAGAAGAAGAGAGGAACTCTATGAGGGAGGGGTAAGAAGAGGGTGCATTCCAGGCATAGGGTGTGGGAGTTGGGTATAGAGATGGACAGTGTAAAAGCCCGGAGTTGGGAGCTGAAGGCAGCATGAGAGGAACAGAGAGAAGGCCACTTTGGCTATGTGGTCAAATCCAAGGGAGGGGAGAGTCACGTCCTAGGTTGTGGTCCATGCAGTCCATGGCTAGGTTGTAAAGGCCTTTCACAGCTAACAGAGGAATTTGCATTTTTTCCTAGAGGCAATGGGGAGCCACAGGAGTTGGCTGAGGAGTAGAGTCCCATGGTCAGTTCATCATGCTGTACTAGCATCCCTGCAGGATGAGAATTATGGCTCCAGATTACAAATGACCTCACATTCTCTGAAATGTTTAGGCCCCTGCCTAGTTCTTTAATTCCTCCCAAGTTACCTCCATGTATGTCTTACTTGCACATTCTCCCCATTTCTTTCCCCATTTTTTTGGCTGTGATATGTGGTGAGCCCATTGGATTATATGTGGGCAGATGGAGTGTATGGGTATGCAAGAAGGAGCAGCACCTCTGGTAAAAAGTTTTGCTGAGCCCTTTTCTGGGGTGTGCATCTACCTTTGGTGTCCACCTGGCACTCACCTCTCCCCTGTAGTTCCAAGAAGCTGTAGCTTGTGTGGTGGTCACCCATTTTGGCAGATGATCTAATGATGTGGAGGGTAACCAACCAGACACAAACCCATTGGCAGGGTAGTGGAGTGTCTACCCCAAGCACGTGAAGCCTCCTGTCAGTGGAATGGGTGGATGAGAACATCTTGCTCCAACGGACATGAAGGTGGCTGAAGCAGGCATTATGGAGTGCTTAGAGCTTGGTCAGAGATCAGAGATGCCAGGATATCCACTTCATCCTGGGCCACTTGTAGTCATCTTAACTTTTATCTTGCCTCTGGACTTTGATGACTCTGGAACAGAGTGAATCTGATGACTTTGTGCAACTCTGCTTCTCTTAAATCTAATTCACCCCTGAGTCAAGACATCACCCTTTGATGTCATTGGTCCTCTTTGAAAACGAATGACAAACAACAACAACATGAGGGCAGATTCTGGCAAGTGGCATTCCCTGTGTCCTCATGCCAGGTTCAGTGACTGGCATCACTGTTCAGAGTCAGGGTCTGCTTTTCTTTGTCTTTGGAGGTGGCAGGAAGTCTTAGATGGCCCAAGGCTCTAGGAGAAGCTGAAATGTCCTGTGCCAATGGCCTCTGTATTTATCTTTCAGACTGGCTGCTACTCCAAGTAGAGAGATTAGAGTTCATGGAAGGTGACTCTATGATCCTGAGGTGCCACAGTTGGAGGAGCAAACCACTGCACAAAGTCGCATACTACCACAATGACCAAGCCTTGAAGTATGAACTTCAGAGTTTTGACTATATTGTCCCTCAAGTGAACTATACTCACAGTGGATCCTACTACTGTACAGGGTTCATGGGGCATATTTCCCATCTATCTGCAACTGTGGTTATCACAGTTCAAGGTAAGGAGACTTGGCCAAGGCATTTGAAGGGAAAAGATAGACATCTAGGCCCAAGATTACATGGTTCTTATGGAGTATGCAAGAAATGCTAGAAAGAAATAATAGGAATAATGGACATTTAGGTAGCATTTTTAGGTTTATGAAGCATTTTTTCATGCATGTTTCATTTGATCTCCACAAAAAGCTCCATAGGCATTATTACTACTGTTACTATTATTTTAGAAGTAACAGACTGAGGCTCAGAGAGCTGTGACATCTCCAAGATAACACAGCAGCAGGACCTGAAGGGGAGTCTTCTTCATTCCAAGCCCAGCTCTATACACTATGCCATACTGCCTCTCTCAGTAATTCCAGTGGAGGCAAAAAGCCATGGAGAGTCATGGCTGTCCCAGTATGTGGCAATCACCTCAGATGGGTGGGGGTTTTAGGAGTCGTAGCCAAAGGCCCAATTTCTCTATGCTCACCTCGTTTGGAAACCATAGCTCCCAAGTGATAAGCTTCAAGAAGATAGCTTTTCAATAATTCTTAAAGATCCTACCCTAGAATATCAAAGGAACCCCCTAAGGAGGGGTAGAAAATCATCCAGATACATAGCTTACAAAGTACTCCTAGAACCTCACATCCTATATGTGATCCTGTGAGGCTAGAAGTCTTCCAAGGTGAGTGCCCGGCCCTGCTGTTAACCAACCCATTCACTGTCAAGCTTTAACCCTCAATTACTCTCACCATACATGGACTCCACTCCTGCTTACATGCTGATGTACAGAGTTGAAAAAAATTCCACAAATAAACTTTCCTGATTTCCCCATCCTCACCTCATATATTAGTGTTCTCATCTGAATAAAAACCATTTTATTTATATATAATTATAATACTATAATAATTATGATATAGTATAATAAGTGAAATGATAATTTTATTCATATATATGGGTATGAGTATCCCATCCCCCAACCCTTGTCACAAAAAAATTGAAGTTGCGCAGGTTTCCTACTTAGCCTCAAAGTAGTCCTATATAAATAAGGTATTGGAAAACAACACACTGTGGCCATTTTTGTCTTCAGTAAGTATGTTTCTTTGAGTCTGATTTCTCTCAGGTCTTCTCAGAACTATCCATGTTTCTCCTCCTTTCTGCAAATAAAATTGTCCAAATCCAAAAGGGGTAGCATACCTTCCATGTACTTATTTATATGTGCAAAATTTCTCCTCTACAGACAGTAAGCCCTTTAAAGGTGAGTCTTTCATTTTTACCTGTGTATCCCCTGTGCCTAATATAGTGCCTGACCTATTGCAGGCATTCAATAAAGGCCTGCAAATTGATGGAACAAATGACCCTGCCTTGCTGACTTCTAAAAAAAAATAGATCCATGCCATCAGACAGAAGATACCCGAGCTTCCCTCTTATCTCCCTCATCATTCAAACCATACTTCTTACCTGACTCAGAGAAAATCATCTAACACCTGCTTTCCAGAATTAACCCCATCACCTGTGCTTTTAATCGCTTCCCCTTGAGAGATAGTTCACTCATCATTTCTCTTGTATCTTTAATGTCTCTTTCTATCAGATCTTTCTCCCCAGACTACAAACAAGCTAGTCCTGTCTGCCTTAAAATATTGTTCCCTAGAGTCTGCTACTCACTTAAGCTACAATTCTATCGCTTTCCATCCATTGGCAGGCCTTTTTTGGATAGTTCTGAGAAGAGCTGAGAGAAATCAGACTCAAAGAAACACACTTACTGAAGACAAGTTCACCATTTCCCTCTACTTCTTTGCAGAGATGGGAAGATCCTTGATTGTACAACATTGAATATAATGGGAGATGTTTTTGATGTATTGGTTGCTTTTACAGAAGTTTTTCTCTTCTTTTTTTGAATGAAAATTCTGTTCATTCTATAAAGTATGCTTTGCAGATATGGTGGAAGGGATACAATCAGAAAACATGACAAAGTTAAAAACAAAAGAGACTAATAAATTTTTTTTAAGACAAAGCTATCCACATTTATCCACACTTTCTCATGTCACATTTGCTTCTCAAACACTCGCAATTTCACTTCTGTCCCATCGTTTGACTGAAATTATTCTTTCCAATGTTACCAGTGGGGCAGCTAGGTGGCACAGTGGATAGAGCCCTGGCAGGAGGACCTGAGTTCAAATCGGGTCTCAGACCAGACACTTGACACTTACTAGCTGTCACTTAACCCCAATTGCCTCACAAAAAAAACAAATGAAGGACCAACAAAGTTACCAATGATCTAACATGGTACTGTGAAATGTCACCATGTGATGAATCCTGGCTTCAGAGTCAGAAAACCTGAGCTTGTCCTTCCATGGAAGTTGACAATCTATTGCCTTGGGCAAGTGGTTAACCCTCTCTGGGCCTCCATTTTCTCATTTGGAAAATAGTAGGATTGGATTAGATGCCTTCTCAGGTTCCTATTAGACCTAAAATCTGTTTGTTGCTCAATCCAATGGCTTTTTCTAAGTCTTCATCCTTCTTGACCTCTCTGTAGCACTGCATACTATTGTTCCCTCCTTTCTCCCCTCTGGGTTTTTGTAACACTTCCTTCTTGGTTATCTTCCTCCTTGCTAACTGATCTTTCTCAGTATCCACGTTGAGCCCTTGATTTTTGGGTACATCAAAGGGCTTTATTCTGTACCCTCTTCTCTTCTCTCTTAGCATTCTCTTCTCTCCAATTCACCTTCTACATGGAGGCCACACTGATGTTCCTTGAAGCACAGGTCTGACCATGTCAGTTCACAGCTCAAGGAGCTTCAGTGGTTCCCTGATAACCTATAAAAATTAGGATAAAATAGAAACTTTCCTGCTTGGTATTTAAAGCCCTTCATATCTGACTTCCAACTATCTTTCTAGACTGATTTGATATTACTCCTCCTCATGGACTAGATATTCTACCAAAGTGGCTTATTTGCCATTCGCTATACATGACAGCCAGCTCTCACCTCCATGTTTTTGGACCAGTTGTCCCCCATGCCTGACATATTCTTCTTCTTACCTTTGCCTCTTGGGATCTTCCCTTTCTTCAAGATTGGCCTCAAATGCCACCTCCTATAAGAGGACTTTTCTGGTTGTTCTAATTGTTGCTGCTCCCCTCACCCCAACTACTTTGTATGTATTTTGTATTTTCTTATCTATATACAGGTTGTTTTCCCCCAGTAGAATGTAAGTTCCTTGAGGGCAGGTGTTGTTTCATTAATGCATTTGTATCCCCAGTGCCTGACACAGGGTAAGTGCTTAACTAATTCCTGTTAAATTGAATTTTAAAATTTAATTTGACATCAAAGATCCTGTTTTGTTCCCCAGAATGTACAGATGGATTTTGTTTTGTTTGCATGAATGCATTTCTTTCTTTTATTTTTAAAATTCTGAACTTAATGCTCCCAAAATAATCAGTTTCATATACAAAATAGAACATAAAAAAGATTAAATCTGAAAGCATATATCTATGTTATATATAGTTTTTTTTAAGTATGTAAGAAATCCAATGTATTATTTTAAAAGCTGTCCTATTTCTTTGTGTTTCCTTCTGAACTTTGTTCTCTTCTGTGCATTAAAAATGGTCCAATAACCATTTTCCTTCTTTTCTTCTTCTTTTTTTTTTTGGCAACACTACTGATAGCTCTCTTTTCTCCCCAAATCCCACCATGTAAAAAAGAAAAAATAAAAATAATCCTCGTAAGAAAGATATGTAGTCAAGCAAAATAAATCCACACATTTGCCACGTTTGAAAATGCATATTTCATTCTGTACCTTGAATCCATCTCCTCTCTGTCAAGAGACAAATAACACCCTAAATTTATTTCCATTTCTATATTTTTTGGGTATCCCATGACTTTTTTACATAGGTGTCTATACCATGACCCTATGAAATTGGGAGGTCTCCAAGGGCAAAGAGGTTTTTCTGATAGCCTCCTACAGCGCCCAGTCAATGCTACTGACCTCACCATATGACATTTTTCTTTGTCCTGGAAGCTTACCATCTCTCCCCATCCCAGTCTGCAGTGACTTGAGAGTCTACTTTGAATTGAGACCTCCTGGATTCTTGGTCTTTATTTATCTCTTCAGACTGGCTGCTATGCCAGTCCTTCAAATTAGTTTATATGGAAGGGGAGCCCATGGTGTTGAGGTGCCATGGCTGGGAAAACAAAGGTATCTCTAAAGTCACATTCTATCAAAATGGAAAGGAAGAAGGTTTTTTCAATGATTCCAACTTTTCCATCAATCAAGTGAACAATAATGACTATACATGAACTATAATGATTTCTGTTCAGTGACCATAGGAAATAAGAAGGAAAAGTCAAAAGTGGTGAGAATTACTATCCAATATGAGATATACCCAACCAAGGAAGAGTGAAGGATGTTGGGCTTTGAGTGAAGGGGACTTTGGAGGATGGATCTGGAGAGGGCTAACGATGGTTTTAGAGTACTAAATCACTGTGAGTTTTCTTTCTTGCTACCAGCACAGGCTGAAAGTATCTATCTGCCCTGGCTGTCTATTTTATTTGTACTAAAGTTCCACAAAAGAGTTCTCAGGAAGTGGGGCATCATCATTCATTCAGATGTGACTGCAAAGGAACAGAAGTTATACCTCTCCCCTTACTCCCCAACTCTGTATTCCTCCATTGAAGGAATAACATCTCTTTCCCATGCAATCTACTCTGTGTTTTAGAATCCTGAGGTGCAATGCTCCCTGATTCAAGCATGCTCCCAATCATTTGGACCAGCACAACAACTTTACTATGAATGCTTGCAATTTACCCCCCATTCCCAAGGGTAAATGACCAGGTGTGTCTGGCAATTCTGATAAAATCCTGAATTCCTGAATCCCCAGAAAGACAAATCAGAGTTCGTCTTTTGAGTCTGTAGGCCCAGGCAGGAACTCTTTCCATTATATAGGGTGAAGAAGAAAATATAATATGGAGCTAGAACATTAAGAAACTTGATTCAGAAATTATAGTAATAATGATAGTATTATAATAAATGATAATCACTAATAATAAAACTGATGTCAAATATTACAAAATTCAAGTGTCGCATGGGTCTGGTGTAGATGTAGCACCTCACTCTTACTATTTTCTCCCTCTCTCTTTTTCTCTGGGCTAGGAGAGATCCTCATATTACCTCTTGGCTGAGACTGCTAGCATCAGGTCACCTTAGGGATTCAAGCAGTCTTCCCTCTGAAGATCTCACAGTATGCATCCTAAACCCCAGACCCAAGGACAGATGACTTCCTTTTCTTTCTTTCTCCTTTAGCAAATAAGAGCTTGCTGGGTATTTGTTGACTTGATTTGTTGATTCACCAGGATTCTCATGATTCTTCCTCCTTCCTCTTACTTTTGTACAAATGTAGATCCAAGACCATCCACTTCGTCATCTTTTAAATTCTGGCACTATGTGCCTTTCTACGTTGTGATGGGAATTCTGTTTGCAGTGGACACTGGTCTGTACTTCACACTTAAGAGAGAGGTCAGTCTCTCAAAGAAGAATACCTGGTGCCCTTTTTCCAGACAACATTAGGAACCTGAGGATGACTGACTCATCAGCCTGTGGAATGACTGAGGTCTTGGCATGGCAGTGACCCATTCATCTCTGTCAATTCTTCATATCCTAGTCCTCATTCTTTTTAGTCCATTCCTGAGGGCAGCAGAGGGGGACTCCTGTCAAGCTGGGGATGAGGACTCTTCCTTATCCGTGGCCTCCAGTGTCTTTGTCTTTAGAGGATAGAGGTGTCTGTGAGCTCTGGGCAACATAATCAACCTCAGCTAGCACCCTTGTCATGGCTGAGTTCCTAGGAGCTCAGGGCTACACAGTACTGACTCATCCCTAGACAGAGAAGGACCCTGTAGATGTATGAAATGATTTTAGCATTTTCATAAATAAACAAATAAATTTCTAGGACAGTAACAATTGAACATTTTGCCTGCATCTGTCTGTTACATGGGTGACTTGAAAATAGTTCTGCGTATTTGTCTTGGAGAGTTGTTGATATTGGGATTTTGGAAAGAGATGAAACATAATAAAATAATTGTGAAAGTTAAGCAGAAAAGTTGAATAAGAGACTAGACCAAGGGTTCATGCAAGTATTCTAAGACTCAGAGAAGAGGCTACTCATCCATTAGAAAAAGAGTATGCAGATATTTCCTCACCAGCCCTGGAGAAGACTACAAAGCCAGAATATTGTATGCATGGCAGATCAGTTTTCCTTAGGAGATATTTTTATTTGATTGCTTTTCTTCATCACAAGGGGGGGGGGAAATGACTACCATGTTAAGATGAAATACTTCAATAAAATGTTTTTTAAAAAGCCAAATCAAACAGCTAGAAAATAAATTAAATAAATTAAAGGGAAAAAAGCATGTACTCAAGATGATTTTCAACTTAGTTGTATGGCCTGGTCCTACTTCAGTAGACTGCCATGTTCCTGGTTTGATTTCAACCCCAATACCATCTCCTTTCAAAGGAGACTCTCATCATGCCCTTTCAATCCATTCATTCAACAAATAATTTTTCACATTCCCTGTGTTTGTGGCACTATAATAATCACTGTTGGAGATACAAAAATGAGACATTATCCCCAACCCTACAGGTTAATGATGTCCCAATTTCCATAAGGTAGTGAAGATTACAATCAGATTTTAGGATGTTAAGGAATATGGGTGAGGAGGAAATAGAGTCAGTTGATTTACCCTACTCCTTTTAGAGGTTCACCAGTAAATAGGAAAGAAAGAAAAGAAGAGAATAAGCATTTATTAAGTGCCTACTGTGTAGCAAGCACCATGCTAAGTGTTTCACCAGTATCTCATTTGATTTTCACAACAATCCGGGAAAGGTAGGAATTATTATTATGCCCATTTTACAAATGAAGAAAATGAGACAGACAAAGGTTCATTGATTTTCTTAAGATCGAATTTGAGATCTGAAGTAAAATTTGGACTCAGTTACTCTTCTCTCCAAGCCCACTGCTCTATCCACTGTACCACATAGTTGCCTTTAGGTGAGAAGCTAGAGGTTCAAGTCAAGTTTGGCATAAAATTTTTGTTTTAAGATGAGTAAAAGCCGTATGTGCTTGAAAGCAAAAGAGGAGCCAGTAAAAGGGAAGGGATTAAAGATGTTTGGAGTAGAGGAAGTAATTGAAAGGAGCAAGATGTTGGGGAAAGCAAGAGGAAATGAACTTAACCTTAGAACTGAACAGGAAACTCCAAGACAAATGTTTCGAAGAGGTTAAAAACAGAAATAAAGGTCCTATCTATACCAAAATACTCATAGCAAGACTTTCTGTGAGAGCAAAGATCTGAAAACAAGCTAGAGGCCCAAAATAAGGGATACTAAACTAGATTGACTTTATTTTGCCACAAAAATAATGAATATGATTAATTCAGAGAAGCATTAAGAAGACATTTCAATATATGAACTGATGCAGAATGAAATAAGCAAAACCAAATATGTGTCTATGCATATCTGCATACATAGACACATCCATATATGTGTACATATATGTATATGTATGTGTATATATGCATATGAGCATGGATAGAGATGTTTTAACTGGTTTCAGATTGCCTGCCACATGTTTGGGAGAAGTGAGTGAACAGCCAGAACCATCAGCCTTTTCAAAAGGCCCAAGTCAGCTCTCACTGTTTCTGCTACATTTGTATCTTGGAGGAGCAAGGTGACTCCTTCCCTTGTGGCATATAGTAAGATCAAGTGAAAAATTTGTCACTCTGAGAAATGGAATGTTCTTGGCCTGTTTATTTCTTCTTTTCCATTCTAAGTTCAGAGGGAAAAATCTCCAATCCGGGTTAAGAATTTGAGTTTCACTAATCCAGGCATCAGAATCCAGTCCAGGTGTTGCAGCCTCACAGCGTCAATGACTGAGGAGCAAGGAACAAGGAGCTTCCTTGGGAGAGACCTTCAAGACCCCAGCCCATAGGGAGGACTCACCTGGCAGTGATTTTGGCCTTCAAATGAAATGGACAGGACCGATGCTATGTAAGAACTGAGCTACTACCTCAGTGTGGAAAGCATTGCTTTAATTCTCTTGTATTATTGCACCGTCTCTTTAATGCTTCCTTATAGTGTGGAAGAAAAAATTCAGCACACTGCACTTTGTACACAAGTAGGTCAGAGACAATTTTTTAATTAGTTAAACTATTCTAAGTCTAAGCAGCCCTCCTCAGAGGCAACTAGGTAGTGCCGTACTGCACAGAGTGCAGGGCCTGGAGTCAGGAAGATGAGTTCATATTGAACCTCAGAAACTTAATAGCTCTATGTCCCTGGGCAAGTCATTTAGCCTCTGCCTCAGTTTCCTTAACTCAAATGGCACCTACCACACAGGGTTATCGTGAAGACCAAATCACATAACATTTGTAAAATGCTTAGCACAGTGCCTGGCACATAGTAGGTACTTATTAAATGTGTGTTCCTTTCCCTTCCTTGCTTGGAGAAAGAGAAAATCAAAAGAGACAAAAATCTGTCCTTCCTCTGAACATCTCTCCCTGAGACAGACCATTTTCACTCACAATTTAAAATATTTTTCCCCGAAGACACAATTCCACAATAAGACAAAACATAGATGCATAAATTTCAGTGCAGGACTTAGTTTAAAAAATGATGAAGAAATACTGATAAGGATTCTTCATTCTAGGGGAAGCAAGGACTTCAGAATAAAGTGCTATCCAAATATGATTTTGTACTATGTAGCCTAATGAGGCGACAAGTTATGGGAAAAGGCGAGGGGAAGAGTCTCAGTATGTTTCCCCACAAATTAAATCCTTTGCAGTTAAGGAACTTGTTATGTTTAGCCCCTTAATCCCACCACCACCTTCTTTCCATCTTCCCCACTCATGCTTTCCTCCCAAGTTAGGCCCCCAAATGATGCCTGAGATGGAATTGGCCCTTCATCTTTGTACCCCCATTTTCTGCTCCAGTAAGGTCAGACTTACCTAGACACAACAGTGCTACCCACAGCAGCACAGAGCTGGAGGTGGTGACAGTCTGGGGCAATTAAGGTCCCCTCATGGCAGGCAGGGGATGGCAGGATTGGACTCCAAGCAGCACAGAGATTCAGAAAAAAGCAGCACAAACCTGTCTCACTAACCCAAGCACAGTCCATGCTAGAGGGCATGTAAACACCCCTTCTAAAAGAGGAGGTGAGCATTGGCCTTCTACCTCAGAATCTCTTCCACTCCCACCTGTTTCATTGACCCTCCTCCCACTGAACTCCCTCTTATTTCTGCTCCTTCTCTAGCAGTGGAATGCACGGTTTCCTGGCCCAACACCCACACAGTTGGGACCAATTCATTACATATTCTAAATTTAGAGAAATATACTAAATAGTGAACAAACTACCCCTCCCTCGCCATGATGCATATGAAGGGGCTTCAGTGATTTAGAGCCAAACTTTTAGGGAAGGTGGGAGCCTTAAGATCTCTTGGCAGTGGGGTGGGGGAAGGGTGGGAGGTGGTAGTGGCTCAGCCACTATTGGGTCTAGGACACAAGCATTTCTCCACATGAGATGATGATTGGTGCTTCCCCACCTGGTTCACCATATCTCCTGGCCTAAGATCTGGAGTACAGAAATCCCAAGGTCTTTGTACTTGTTTACTTTCCACCGTCTCAGAAAGTATCTCATTGAGTGGTGTGTGGCAGCTTTAAGTGGGTTTCTAATTTCTCCTTTAATCAAAGCCTTTCCGTGGTCCTGAGGTTCATGACTCTCCCATTATCCCACTAACCTTGTATGGGCCCTGCCTTAGTTCTCCTAGACAGCACCTAAACAAAAGAAAGAAGGAGAGAATCTTGTAGAGGAACCAAGTGAGTACAGCTGGCTCTCTCACTGGCTGTCCCAGTGTATGGTGGGACACAGATACACCTCCCCCAACTTGGAACTGCAAGGGAGACTGGAGGCTGAAGAAAAGGATGCTTGTGGGAGCTCAGCAGAGCTGCAAGGAGGGCAGAAGCTTAGCTCTCTTGGTCAGCTCTGTAGCACAGCCAGGACAACATTGGAGATGGGAAAAAGTGAAGATATTACATGGCAAAGTCTTATAACCAGGAGTTCAGGACAGTGCTTCTCAGAAAGGGGATTAAGGGGTAGCTAGGGCTAGTAAGGGACTCTCAGGAGCGTTGTAAGGTAAGTAGTGAGGTGAATGGAGACGATAATATAATCCAGTAACCCTGTGAGTTAAGTAGTATGAGCTTTATTATCTCCATTTTACTGATGGAGTAACTGAGATTTAAAAGGATCATACAATTTGCCCAAGATCATAATATAGCATCATAGATTTGGAGATGGAAATGACCTCATACATCATTTAGTACAATCCCTTCATTTTACAGACAAGGAAACTGAGGCCCATAGAAGTTAAGTGATTTGCTCAAAGTCACACTATTTGACTACTTTGACTCCTAATCAAGCCTTCTTTCCAGTACACTATATGAAGATTCTAAGTGGTAGAAGCAGGATTCAAATCCAGATCTTCTGGGTTCAAATACAGTGTCATTGGTAGGAGATGAAGATGTTCAGCTAAGAAGGGTGAGGATTCGGGGCTCTGGAGCAGAGGTATGCTGCAGATTCAGCAGCAGCTGTGGGGCCAGGAGGGAGGGTTGGCTCGGGGAAGGAATCTGGCCACCTTGCTCTTGGCTTACAGAAATGGGATGAGGATGGGGGAAGCTGGGGTCTTTTTTTCTTAATTGTAGAAGACTGGGTTGTACTTTTTAGCTTCTGTCTTATGTATATTCAGCAACAGTATTTCTAGCACTTTATAAACCCTTCAATATGGCAATACTTGGGCCTGCCTAATCACTGAATGGGCTTTGCCCCAGTCAAAGTGAGAACTCTGAAAGACCTTAGCTTAAAAAGGCCAAGGTCTCTCAATGCATCCTGGATCATCTCAAGTTGTCATGATTTATGTCTGGCCACTGGACCTTGATGGCTCCAGAGAAGAAAGTGAGGCTGGTGACTCTGTAAATCCTCCCTCACTTAAATCCAATTCACTTGCAAGTCATGGCAGCATCTTCCCAATGTCATGATCCTCTCCTAGAATGAAGGACAAACCACAACAGCTTGGTCTTGACAAATTTTCTTTTCATTCACAGACAACATTCCTGATGAGATAGGAAGGACTGAAGTAAGTGTGGTGCCTTAGCTCTCTGTTCTCTTCCTCTTGTGGGATCTATTGTGTTTCTCTCAAGCTCCATCTACTCTGTTCTACAGATCCCAACTCCCCAATTCTTCCTCATCTCTCTGTTTTCTCTAGGGGGAGAACTCAGTATCTTATTCACTTTAAAGTACACAAATAATCCCGAGGAAGAAGCATCAGGACACTCAACTTCTCGGAATCCCCAGGACTCATGACCACCTCTATCCCTCCCACAGTGGCCTTAACCTGCTTGTTCCCACAAGCACCAGGATGAGGAACCTGGTGGACCTAAGCCTGGAGACCAACTACCTCATGAACCAACTTTGCCATTCTAGACATCACTGAAAAACAACTCAACGACAACAACACTAGCCCCCGGGGCCTCAGCCTAGTGTTGCCTGCCTAGTCATTCAGCCGGACTATCTTGTACCTACTGCCTTTTGTGTTATCTGGATTGGAGAATGTAAGTAAGGACTTTCTCCTTCCTCTCTCTTATTAGTATTCCCAGGGCCCTTCCTAGTTTCACAGTCAGAGTGACTCTGTAGTGTTGATTGCATTTCTGATTTTCTATTTTACCTTTTTTCATGTATTTTATTTTTAAAATTTTTTTATAATTTTTATATTTTACACTTAAGTACAATATGAAAAAAAAAAAGATTTCCATGTGCATAGCTGACCATAAGAGAGGATTCAATATAAAACAATAAATTTCCATTCAAGAAAACCTATATAATAAATACATTGTTTTCAAAGCTGCCCAGCTTGTCTTTGCTTCCTTGTTGGTTTTCTTGTTTTCTGCTGTGCACCTTTTACTTTACATTTCTCCTCCTTCTACCCCCACCCCAAGAAGGCTACAATTAAGTATGGATATGTGTGTGTGTGTGTGTGTATGTGTGTGTGTAAATATACACACACATAGATATCTATAAACATACACATATATACACATATTCACTCATACACATATATGTGAGACCATACTATGCTTGTTTCCTCCTATCATCTGTTTCTCTGAAGGTGGATAGCGTCTTCCTTCATAAGTAAAACATATTTCCATGCTTTTCTAAATTAGCCAGCTTGTCATTTCCTATAGCACAGCTATAGTCCTTTCTGGGTTCAAATAGCATCTTCCTTCATAGGATCTTGGCATTTAATTTGGGTATTTATAATAGAATGACTTGGTTTCTCAAAGTTGTTCTTAAACAACATTATTGTTACTGTATGCAGTGCTCCCTTGGTTCTGCTCTTTTCATTCTTTATTTTTTTTTGTGGAGGTCTCTCTATGATTTTCTAAAATCATTGAGCTCATCATGTCTTATAGTAGAGTAGTATTCCATCATGAACCTATGCCACAATTTGTTTAGCCAGTCTCCAATCAACAGGCATCCTCACGATTTCCAGTTCTTTACCACCACAAAGAGAGCTGCTATAAATATTTTAGAACATGTAGGTTCTTTTCTATTTTCCCTAATTATCTTGGGAAACAGCCCTACTAGTGGTATTGCTGGGTTGAAGGTAGTTTATTACCTCTTTGGGCATAATTTCAAATCTCTCTCCAAAATGGTTGGATCAGCTCACAGGTCCACCAACAATGAATTAAGGTCCAGATTTTTCCACATTCCCTCCAACATTTGTCATTTTCCCCTTCTATTATTTTAGACAATCTGATAGGAGTAAAATGATATCTCAAAGTTGTTTTAGTTTGCATTTCTTTAATCAACAATGATTTAGAGCATTTTTTTTCATATGACTGTGAATTGTTTTGGTTTCTTCATTGGAAAACTGTTTATTCATATCCTTTGGCCATTTATCAGTTGGGGAATGACTCGCCTTCTTATAGAATTGACAAAATTCTTTCTATATTTAAGATATGAGACTTTTATCTGAGAAACTGTCTATAAATCCCCCTCCCCCATTCTCTGCTTTCCTTCTGACTTTGGCTACAATTGTTTTATTTTTACAAAGACTTTTTAATTTCATATAATCAAAATTATCCAATTTACATGTCACAACACATTCTATCTCTTGTTTGTTCATAAGTTGTTCAACTCTCCACAAGTGGGATAGGTAATATGTTCCATGTTCTTGAAACTTTCTTGTAACATCTCTGTTTATATCTAGGTCATGTCTCCATTTGACCTTATCTTGGTCAATGGTGTAAGATATTGGTCTCTTCCCAGTTTCTGCCAGACTACTTTCCAGCTTTCCCTACAATTTTTTTTTTACCAAATAAAGAATTCTTATCCCCAAAACTTAAGTCATTACACTTGTCCAACACTGGGTCACTATATTCATTTCGCTGCTGTAGATTGTATGTCTACTCTGTTCCACTAATCTACCTTTCTATTTCTTAGCCAGTACCAGAGAGTTTTGATAATGACTGCCTTAAAATATAGTTTAAGATCTAGTACTGCTAAATCTCCTTCCTTTACATTTTTCCCATTAATTCTTTTGTTATTCTTGACCTTTTGTTCTTTCACATGAATTTTGTTATTATTTTTTCTAGCTCCATAAAATACTTTTTAGTAATTTAATTGGGATGTCACTGAATATGTAGATAAATTTTGGTAAAAATCATTATTTTTTATTGTATTGGCCCTGCCTACCCATGCACAATTAATATTTCCACATTTATTTAAATCTGCTGTCATTTGTGTACAAAGATTTTATGGTTTTGCTCATATAGATCATGGATTTGTTTTAGTAGGCATATTCCTAGGTATTTCATATGGTCACATATTTTCAGCAGAATGTCCCAATTTCAAAAGAAGACAACAGAGTCAAAGCTCCTACATCCAAAGCCTCCAACAAAAATATGAATTTGTCTCAGGCCATGGAAGAGCTCAAAAAGAATTTTGAAGAGCAAGTAAGAGAAGTAGAGGAAAAATTGGGAAGAGAAATGAGAGTGATGCAAGAAAATCATGAAAATGAGTCAATAGCTTGCTAAAGGAGACCCAAAAAATGTTGAAGAAAATAACACCTTAAAAAACAGCCTAACCCAAATGGCAAAATAGATACAAAAAGCCAATGAGGAGAGGAATGCCTAAAAAAGCAGAACTGGTCAAATGGAAAAGGAGGTCCAAAAGCTCATTGAAGAAAATAATTCCTTAAAAATTAGAATGGAGCAAATGGAAGCTAATGACTCTATGAGAAATTAAGAAATTATAAAAGAAAACCAAAAGAATGAAAAAAGAGAAGTCAATGTGAAATATCTCATTGGAAAAACAACTGAACAGGAGAGATAATTTAAAAATTATTGGACTACCTGAAAGCCATGATAAAAAAAAAGAGCCTAGACATCATCTTTCAAGCAATTATCTAGGAAAACTTCCCTGATATTCTAGAACCAGAGGGTAAAACAGAAATTGAAAGAATCCACCAATCACCTCCTGAGATCCCCAAAGGAAAACTCCCAGGAATATTATAGCCAAATTCCAGAGTCCTCAGGTCAAAGAAAATAATGCAAGCAGCCAGAAAAAAACAATTCAAGTATCATGGAGCCACAGTCAGGTTAACACAAGATTTAGCAGCTTCTACATTAAGGGCTTGGAATATGGTATTCCGGAGGGCAAAGGAGATAGGATTACAACTAAGAATCACCTACACAACAAAACTGAGTATAATCCTTCAGGGAGAAAAATAGATATTCAGTGAAATAGAGGCCTTTCAAGCATTCTTGATGAAAAGACCAGAGCTGAATAGAAAATTTGACCATCAAATACAAGACTCAAGAGAAGCATGAAAATGTAAACAGGAAAGAGAAATAACAAGGGACTTATTAAAGTTGAACTGTTTTCATTCTTACATGGGAAGATGATATTTGTAGCTCATGAGATCTTTCTCAATATTAGGGTAGTTGTGTGTGTGTATATATATATATATATATATATATATATATATATATATATAGACAGGGCAGATGGTGAGTTGACTATGAAGGGATGATATCTAAAAAATAAAATTAGGGGGTGAGAGAGGATTGTAGTGGGAGGAGAAAGGGAGAGGTAGAATGGAGTAAATTATCTCACATAAAAGAGGCAAGAAAAAGCTTTTACAATGGAAGGGAAGAGGTGAGAGGCAATGAGTGAACCTTACTCTCACCAGATTTGGCTTGAGGAGGGAATAACATACACACTCAATCGGGTATGGAAATCTATCTTACAGGAAAATAGGGAAGAAGGGGATAAACTGGGGGGATGATAGAATGAGGGTAGATTGAGGGTAGGGGTAATCAGAAGCAAACACCTTTGAGGAGGGACAGGGTCAAAGGAGAGAAGAGAATAAAAGGGGACTAGGATAGGATGAAGGGAAATACAGTTAGTCTTTCACAACATGCCTATTATGGAAGTGTTTTGCATGACTACTCATGTATAACCTATATCGAATTGCTTGCCTTCTCAATGAGGATGGGTGGGGAGGGAGGAAGGGAGAGAATTTGGAACTCAAAGTTTTAAAAATGAATGTTAAAAATTGTTTTTACATGCAACTAGGAAATAAAATATACAGGTAAAGGGATATAAAAATCTATCCTGCACTACAGCAAAATAGAAGGGGAAAGGATGAGAGAAGGGGGAGGGGTGAAAAAAGGGAGGGCAGATTGGGAGAAATGGTATTCAGAATGCATACCATCTTGGGGTGGGGGGAGGGGAGAGATGGGGAGAAAATTTGGAACTCAAAATCTTGTGGAAGTGAATGTTGAAAACTAAAAATAAATTAAGAAGGAGAGAGTCTAGGACTAGAGAAGTTCTAGTACTATTGTACTACCCTTTGCGCAGATCACTTTAGAAGGATTATGTTCAGTTCTAGGTGCTGCACATTTTAGGAAGGACATTGAAAAACTGGAGAATGATGAGAGCTGGACAATCAAGATGATGAGGGGTCTCAAGTGCATTACATATGAGAATTACTTGAAGTAACTGGAGATGCTTAATCTGGAGAAGTGGGTGACATGATAGCTGTCTTCAAGTATTTGAAGAATTATCATATGGAAGAAGAACTAGGCTTGTTTTCCTTAGTCTAGAAGGAAGAAAACCAAGCAAAGAATGGAAGCGACAGAGGGGCAGATTTTGTCTCAATGTAAACACAAACAAAACACAAAAATCCTGCCTAAAGTGGAATTGTCTTTGTCAAGAAGTAGTCCATTTATTACCACTAACCCCACCACCACTCTCCCTCTGACATATACACACACATTAGGATATTAAAATAGAGAGTAAACATTTGCTGGAAATTTGTTGAAGAAATTCATGTTCAAGTAAAGATTAGACAAAGAAAAAAGGAAGCAAGGGAGGAAGAAACGAAGGGAAGGAGAGAGGGAGGAAGGAAGGCAGGGAGGGAGAAAGGGAGGGAAGAAAAGCGAGGTGAGACAAATACGAGTTGGGGGAGGAGAGAGAGAGAGAGCCAATTTGCTCTCTACTTATATTTGCTTCCCTTACTTATAGATAAAGCTATATACTCCTGAAGAAGTGTTTCTGAGACTAGGTAAGTATATCTGACTGAGATGAATAAATCAGAATGAAATTAAGCTGTGGGGGAAAAAAGAAATTGGGTTATTTAAGATCTTTATTTGGGTGTCTGATAGTTGGGTATTTTATAGTTTTGAAGGTATTCCTCTTTTTTATGTTATTAGTTTTGTTAGCATACAACTGTATAATATGCTCTGACTATTTCTTCTGATTTTGTTGTGATTTCACCTTGCTCATTTATTTTACTGATTTCGCTTTCTGCTCTCTTCTTTTTAATCAGATTAGTTCTGAGGAGGATGAACTCCTGTGAGCCCTTGGCTGGAGTAGAGACCTCAGGCCCTCTCTCACTCATAGCCACCAGGAAACCAGTATGCATGTGGCCTCCTCAGCAAGCCTCTGTTTGGGATGGAGCAACTTCCCATTTACATTCCTTCCTTTGGTACATTGTTTTGCAATTTTTCGTAAGGTTCATATTATAGTTTGCTGGCAGCCAGGCCAGGTGAGGTACCAACAACTTATGGGATCTAACCTAACAATGAATTGGCCTGAGAGCTGACACTGTACACTTTAAGCAAGGAGTCACTTACCCAATGGCCATGGCACATTCAGAAATGAACTGGGTGGGGAGAAAGCTTTGTCACAATTGCTTTAACTCTTACCAGGAACTGAGATGGAAGAGATGGGGAGTATATCCCTGGAGGGAAGTCTTTTGAATTTCTGTTCTTTACCTAATTCATCATATTAGATATCTTTTTACAAAACCTGTTTGGTCAGGAGGACCTGAGTTCAAATCGGACCTCAGACACTTGACACTTACTAGCTGTGTGACCCTGGGCAAGTCATTTAATCCCAACTGCCTCACCAAAAAAGCAAAACCAAAACAAAACAAAAAAAACTTGATTGGTGTTAATTGGTGATATTGATGGTAGGGGCACTTATCACTGGGTCCATTAATGATCTCAGGGAGGTACTGTTAACTGCCAATGGATATTGGAGAGAACACATCAGAGTGGGGGCTTGAGCTTACAGCTTCAGAGAGAAATCCATGCCTGTCAGAGATACCCCCAGAGCCCTGAGGAGGAGACATCTCTCAGCCCTTCCCTAGGAACCCTCCTTGCTAGTGCATATGTGAGCTGGAGAGTGAAGTCCTGAGAACTGCTATATAGCCAATAGAGAGATGGAGGTAGTCTGCCACCTAGTGGCTAGAAGTGGTTGTGGCTGGAACTTCTCCAGCTCCAGGGCCCTAAGTTTTCAGGGCTTGGGGAAAGAGACTGCAGAGGCAGAATGAATTGGTTCAGGGTAGCTAAGTGGCCCCTGAAACCTGTTTTCTCCTGGCAGAACTAATATATTATACTCTAGTGCCTGTTGGTTTTGTGCTCAGCATTGTACTAGGTAGGGGAAATACAAATTGAGATGCTGGTATCATAAATTTAGAACTGCAAGAACGTCTAGTGTTCTCATTTTTCATATGAAGAAACTGAGAGCCAGAAAAGTGGAGTGACTTGACCAAGATCATATAGCTAGTAGGCAACATAGTTAGTATTCAAACCCAGGCCCTCTCACAGGTTTGTTTCTCTTTCCAGTACAATGCTGAGTTTATATTATAATTGGCAAGACAAAACTAAGATAGATAAAAAAGATAACTGACACTTATAAGGCATTATTGATAAAGATAAGTGTGAAACTAGGAGATAACTCAACCTTCCCTCATTATGGGCTCCCTGAAAGCTATCCCAGTTTCAAGTCATGCTTTGGGCTGGAATCGGCAGTTCACAAGCACCCACCAACGTTCCTTTTACCAGACTAGCCAGAAGTCATATTATTTCAAAGCAAAAGACATTTAATGAAGCAGCAGAGTGAAACAAATGACAAGGAAACTCTACCCATATACACATCGGGATCTCACATCGATCATACATTATGATTATAAAAGGGACACACACAGAAAATACATGTGATGAGCACATGGGAACCCTCATGGGATACAGAGCTAGAGAAACTCGTGCTTTGAGATGTTTCCAGGATGGTGTCTGCCAGAATCTTCTCTGCCTCTGATGTAGCTGCTGGCTCTTTCCCACTGCCGAAGAGCTGCAGACATCATCTGTCTGGTCCAGAGGATGTTAGCAAGCTATGGGTGGATGGGCTTTCCTGCAGGGCTATTCTGTGCACTGTTCAGCCATCTATTTACTGGACCTCTTCATCTGGGCTGCTCTCTCTTTTCTCCTGCCACCTGCTGGTCTCCTAGGGAAATTTTGTTCTCTTTCCATTCCTGTGAAAATTCTTTTTAGCACAAAGTCCCAGGGGCTACCTCAATGCGTGTGTGTGTGTGTGTGTGTGTGTGTGTGTGTGTGTGTGTGTGTGAAACCACAGAGCCACAGTCAGCTGGTCAGTCAACAGAAGGCCAAAGACATAGGATAGATTTGTCTTTTGAGGGCCTTGGATTCTAACTGAGCCGCCACTTTCAGTGAGAAAAACTCCCTTCAACTCCCACCATGCCAGTTGTATTCCATCAAATCCCGATCTCTCCCACTACCATCCCCCTCCAGGTCCAACCTGATGGAAAAAGGTTGGATAATGCTAAACACTTTTCTCCTACTTCCCTGCCAGCTCTCCCTATAAGCAGTGCAATTCTACATACAAAAAAAGTTACAGAAAAGCATCAGAGCAGTAAAGGTTGGGGTAGTCAAGGAAGGTGTTTCATTGACAACTACGGGCTTGAGATAGGTGTTATTTTAAAATAGTATTTTATTTTTTTTCTGACTACATATAAAGACAAATTTTAATATTAATTTTTAAAAGATTTAAAAAATGAAAAAAAATTTTCTCCCTCCCCACTTCATCTCCCTCCTCCCTAAGACTTAAGTAAGCAATTTGATATAGATCATATATGTACAATGACAGAAAACATATTTCCATATTAGTCATCATGTGAAAGAAAGAAAAAGACTAAAAGAAAAAAAACATGAAAAAATACAGTGAAAATAGTATTCTTCGATCTGCATTGACTCCCTTAGTTCTTTCTCTGGATGTAAATAGCATTTTTCATCATGTATCCTTTGGAATTGTCTTGGATCATTGCACTGCTGAGAATTTGAGAAAGATCTTAGTGGGTGACTGGTGTTATGTAGCTTTAATCATAACAGGAAATAATGAGAGTGTGGACCCAGCACACCCCTGCCATTAGAATCAGATTATTAAAAATATGTGCTCTCAATCAATCCGTCATCGAGCTGTGGGCCAGGCACACAGGTGAAGACATTTGGTAAGTGTCTATTTCCCTGTTTTAGGCCTTGGCTGATATTTATGATCAGAAAGTCACTGAACAAGATTATTTATTTCAAAGGCTCTTAAATGATTTTAACCAGCCTCTGCTGGAAACAGAACATACATCCAGTGACTGGGGAATGGCTAAATAATTCGAGGTATCTGGATGTAATGGAATGTTATTGTGCCATAAGAAACGGCAAAATCCAAAGAATACAAAAAAACTTGGAAAGGCTTACATAAAATCATGCAAAGCAAACAGAGTAGAGTCAGAAAATTATACAAACTACATTTATGTTTTTTTTAAAAAGAAAGCAGTTTTTTAAATGAAGAGATAGAAAATACATCAGAAGAATTCAGAAGGAAACAAGTCAATAAAATTCTTTTGTAAAAAAATTTCTTTTACAAATTGTGAATAGTTTGAACATGATGGGTGCTGAATAAATGCTTATTGGCTTTGCTAACAAAATCCCAGATGAATATATCCATCCAATTTTGATTGGCCAATTTTGATTAGTTGAAATGTGTAACTTTGCCAATAAACAATTTTGGTCAACTGTGTGGCAAGAGTGGATTCCTTTCTTGGCTCAGAATCCACACTTTGAGGTGAAAAAAACCAACCCTATTGGACTGGCCCAAGGGACACAATTTGCTTTCTGCTGACAGGCCAGCAGTATGACTTCCAGAAGAATGGAGAAAAAGACATATTTAGAAGAGGAATCAGGCTTGTTTTATTTGTCTCTAGGGGGAAAAAAAAGTAGGAAAGAAGACTTCTCTCAATGTATTTATTTATAAATTCTACTCATTTACCACATATTTGTCATTTACATTTTGTTTGAATGTTTGTGGTTGCTGATGGGTTTTTAGGGTCTGCACATGTGATTTCATGGGTGTGCAGGAGCTCCTGGAGTTTGCAGTTGTGTGCAGTCGATAATCTGTGAGCACTCAGATGCTGGGGCAATGAAAGATTAAGTGATTTGTGAACTATCGGTTGGTATGTATCACAGGAGGCACTTGAACATGAAGTCTTCTTTCCTACTCTCGCCACACAGTTGACCAAAATTGTTTATTGGCAAAGTTACACATTTCAACTAAGCTTTGGGTCCCAGATTTCTGAATATACTGGGGTCCTTGGGAGCACAGCAACTACTTTAGGTAGGTGGCTGGAGTGAAGGGGTCAATACTTTCAATATGGCTAACTGTTTTTAGTCAGTACTGTAGTTTAGTGGCCACTTTGAGGGATTTTCCTCTGCCTTTGATTAATAGCTCAAAAACTCATGTCTGGTGAGCTCTCAGTCTACCAGCTTTTTATAGGTTCTAA
Source organism: Phascolarctos cinereus (assembly GCF_003287225.1). Lineage (NCBI taxonomy): Eukaryota > Metazoa > Chordata > Mammalia > Diprotodontia > Phascolarctidae > Phascolarctos > Phascolarctos cinereus. The sequence continues at coordinate 427,458,657 of NW_027555958.1, read as the reverse complement.
AAATAGGAGATAGGAAAAGTGGTAATTCTGAACTAATCAGCCTTTCCCCATTACAGTCCTAATTCTAGGCAAACATTCTGGAGAGTTTTCATAAAGGGGCAAGCATTTCAGAATTCTCCAATGGGGTCTCTCAGATATGGGCAAGCTCTTCAGTCATATCACTCACAAGCTAATCAGGGCATAAAGTACACTCATGTTAGGCGAGATGTTCTAATCAAGCACCATGTGCCTTGGGGTGGAGGTCTTATCTGGAGCAGATATGAGACAAAGAACAAGAAGGAGCAAGTCCAAGAAATGGTAAGGCAAGGGTAAGGCCCATGAGTTGGGGAATGTGCTGAATCTTAAAACTGGGACATTTTGCTGAAATATGTGACAAAGGACAGCAATGGCCTGTCCCCTGAACTGCTACATTTATAGGGACAGGACTTTTCTCTTTTTCGCTCTGCATCAATTCTGAGTGAGGCCCAACACCCAGTGTAGGCAAGTTCACTGTCATTACGTGAACTCTGTGAGTTGTTTCTCACCAGCTCAGCAATTTGGGGCTGTTGTTCACCCCAGGAGCTCCATGAAATCCAGCCTCACTTCTGCAATTCTGCTACATTCCAAGGTCACACCAGTCTGATCCCCTGCCCTAGTCCTTGGGTTCTTACTGGATGTGGAATGAACAGCCCACCCTATCCTGTACCTGTCTAAGCCTGACTAAATGAATGCTCTTCCTCCTTTCAGAAAGCCTCCTGGCATGCCTAGCTTCCTTTGGGTCCCAAAGAAATTCCTCCCTTCTTTTCCTGATACTGTTTCATCTTAGTATCTTTTCTGACACCATTTAATCCCAGTGTCTTCCCTCTGTTGATTATTTCCAATTAATATTGAATATAGTTTGCACCTACTTGGGGGAATGTTGTCTCCACCATTAGACTGAGTTTCTTGAATGCAGGGCTTGTCTTTTGTCTTTCTCTGCATCCTCAGCACTTAGTACACTTCCTAGCACATAGTAGGCACTTAGTAACCACTTATTGATTTATGGAAAGAAAAAGTATTTATTAAGCAATTACTATATAAGCTGCAGTTCTGCAAAGTCAAAACTTTTTCTCTGGTGTCTTCATCCAGAGGTGTGAAGATGTTGGACCAGGTATTCCTAAATGGCCACTTGTGGAAGCAAGAGATAATTCTTCCAGGCTTCTAGATGGACAAACTGAGGAGCTGAGGTGGACTAGGGACCCTCCTATAAAGCCTGTCAGAGGACAGAGCCTTACCTCAAATGTTTGCCCCTTTCTTCATTGTGGTCATCAGGAAAGCAACCAAACCAAACCAAACATTTTGTGGGGTGTGAGGTTTTCTTTCTTCTCTCTGCTCTAGAGGTAGCCCACTACTACTCCTCTTCCTCCTCCTCTTCCTTCTCTTCCTTCTTCTCCTCTCTCACTCTCTCTCCCTCTCTCACTCTCTCTCTCTCTCACTCTCCTTCTCTCTCTCTCTCTCTCTCTCTCTCTCTGTATCTAGCTCTCCGTCTCTATCTCTCTTTTTAGAAAATTCTCTATGGCTGTTATCTTTTATTCTAGGAATGTCCATGCTTCATGCAATCTCCTTACAACTCCCCCCTTGTGACAATAGAACTGGAAAACTAACCTGAGCAAGAACCTACCCTGACCTCTCCCCGTATAAAGCTCAAGGTGCTGGCCTATTTCATTGTTGACCCAGTAAGGGGGCTTCTCTCCTAATGTGCATACATACATACATACATACATACATACACACATACATATATATATATATATATATATATATATATATATATATATATATATATATATATATATATATATATAATGGCTCCTGTAGTCTTAGAAGTGTTGCCTTTCAATACCAAGAGTTGATTGGAGGGGGGAGGGAAGAGGTAGAAGAGCCTCAGTAGAGAGAAGGCCTCCAGGCAGTTTCCCACAATCATTAGAAGGAACGACCAGAGAGGAGAAGATGGACATGCCAAGACAAAAGGACTAAACTCTTTGGAGGACCATTATGAATCCTTTTCCTTCTCCTGCCATAGCCTGGAGACTGCTCATCCTTCCCCTGTTGTCCCTGCCTTCTCCTCTCTGCTTCCATTCCTGTGTATCCCCTTATGCCTCAAGCTTTCCCTTGTGTAAAGTAAAATGTGCCAAGTAAAGACTTCTTACTTTTAGCATCACTGTTTGGTCTTGGTGTTTTGTGCAAGCCTCCTAAGTCCCCAGAGCAGCTCCAGTGGACTGGGACACTTATCACTCATCTTTTTCCCCTTGGGAAGAGTCACTGCAAGGATTACTCTCTTCCCAGTGAATAATAACAGAGGGTCCTTCCCTGCTCAGGGTCAAGGACGATGCTATGGCCTTAGAGGCCAGATTCAGGGCTAGCCCAAGATAATGGAGAAGTTGTCAGTGTCTTCACTGGCCTCCCTTGCTGTGCCTCCCTACCATCTCTTTGTAGTATTTCATAAGAGTATCTTGAGATTCTCCTGTAATCTCAGCTACCTGGGGTAGCAGGCATCACGTAAGCCTACAATCTCTGGGCAGATGTTTCTAGGCAGAGGGAGCCTCTCTTGTGTCCCTGAAATTTCACCACATAGACAATTAAGCTATACTTCTTTCCTTCTCACCCTGATGTTTCTTCCCTTAAGGGACATTGTAAGGAAGTGGTCTGACTAGGAAACACTCCCTGGTGGGGACTGATGTGGAAATCACAGGGTCTTACTCAGATAGTCAACAGTATGACCAGAGGAACAGAAACTAAACATGCCTCAGGTTGGCACAGTGATTCTCCAAGTATGATCCAGGGACCACGTTAATAAAAAAAAAATTCAATGAAGATAGTATAATTAATGTGAAAAAAAGCCAACAGGAAAGATAGCATTGTGAAGTTGGGATGGAACTGGTCAATATGGTTAAAGTTTGCAAAAAGATCAAGGAAGATGAGACTTGAGATAAGGCTATTGATTGGTTATCAGTGACCTTGGAGCAAGCCATTCCAATAGAGAGGGAAGAGTGAAAAATATCTTACAAGAGAGTGAATGGATGATGAGGAATTAAGTGTAGATAACTCTTTCAAGAAGTCTAGTGGTTAAGGGAGGGAGCAAGATAATTAGGTATCTTGAGGGAGATTGAAAAAATCAAGAGGAGGTTTTTTTAGGGTATAGGAGAGCAAGCAAGTTATAACTAGATGGGAAGGGCAAGATTGATGGTGGAAGAAAGTCAGTGAAGATGATGAAAGATGATGAGAGATGAAAGATGCAAGAGAGAGGATATTAATGGACAAGGACTGAGAGGAGGTAGAAGAGGGTCATATCAACTTGCAATAAAGAGGAGAGGAGAAAGAGTTCTTCCTTAAATATTAGAAGTAAAGCAAGACAGGATGGGTGAAGACAGACATTTTAAGGTGAAGAGAAGGGAAGGTGAGTGACCTGATGGTAAGTGGTCTTAATCTTACCAAAAATGTAAGATCTGTAGCCATCTGCAAAGAGTGAAAGAGGTAAAGGGTGGGATTGGTAATTTGAGGAGAATGGAAAAGATTTGGAATAGCCACTATGGGAATTTGACAAAGAAGTTGCTTATGTGGATTCATATAATGGGCATGTTGATCAGGCTGAAGGAATAAGAATGGTTAGGGAGATAAGGATCATAGAATCATAGAATTTCAGAGCTAAAAGGGAACTGAGAGGGCATCCAGGCCAACCCATATCTGAGCAGGAACCTATTTTATAACATTAAGAAAAGGAATAATCAGGGACAGCTAAGTGGTGCAGTGGACAGAGCTCAGGCCTTGGAGTCAGGAGGACCCGAGCTCAAATAGAGCCTCAGACACTTGACACTTACTAGCTGTGTGACCCTGGGCAAGTCACTTAACCCTGATTGCTTCACCAAAAGGAAAAAGAAAGAAAAGGGGTAACTCAGCCTCTGCTTAAAGATTTCCAGTGATGGAAAAGTCCCTCCCTCCTAAGGCAGCCTGTATTACTTTTGAATGATAGCAATTCCTCTCCCCCCACCCATATAGGTCCTAAATTTGCTGCTTTGCAAAGTCTACATGTTGTTTCAAGTTCTGTCTTATAAGGTAATAAAATAAAATAAAATAAAATCTATTCCCTCCCCACATGGTGACCTTTCAAACACTTTAAGTTAGTTATTAAGTTCCCCCAAACCTTCTCTTTTATAGGCTTAAAGAATCCAGTTCCTTCAACTGATCCTTTTGGGCATAGCTTTTTAGTTTCCTTGCTGTATTGATTGTTCTCCTCTGCACATGTTTCAATTTGTCAATATTCTCCCTAAAATATGGTGCACAGAATCAAACAAAATACTCAAGATGTGATCTGACCTGAGCAGATTTTAGAACTCTTCCCTCATTTTAGACATGATCCCTCAGGTCCAGTCAGCTTTCTCTTCTCCTTCCTCCTATTCTAGGATGCAAATATTTAACAACCAGATCTCTGAAAAAAATTACGCATTTCACACTTTTCACTTTAATCTGCATTATTAACATTTTCTCCATCACTTTCTTAAGTCTAGATTAGAAAATCAAGAAAACAATAAATCAAGCTTTTATTTGTAGCATTTGTCAATGTCTCCGGTGTTGATGCTCACACTGAAAATTTAACAATCAGCTCTCCTGAGACAGTATGAGCTGGCTCCAGCACATCCCTGCCCTGTCACAGAACACTGGGGGCTTCCACAGAAATTGAAATCCACTAAACCCTAGGCCCTTTTCATATGAACTGCAATCTAGACATGTCTTTCCTATCCTGTAGTTGCATCATTGATATGATCAGTTGATGTGATAGTTGTATGGTTGGTATTTCAGACATGATGTATACTTATTTACATTATCTCATTGGAAAGTTAGTCAAACTCCAAGCGAAAAAACAGTATCTGCCACAACTCATCTGAGAAGTAGCCATCCAGTCTTTGCTTGAAGCCCACCAATGAACTCATCCCACTTGAAGGCATCTCACTTTGCTTTCAGACAGTTCTAGTTGTCAGGAAATGTTTCCTGATTTCCAGCTTTAACCTGCCTCCTTTGTAATTTCTACCCATCATCAGTCAGTGAATAAACTTTTAAGTACCTACTATGTGCCATGTGCTGTGCTAAGCCCTTGGAATACAGAAAGAGGCAAAACAGACTCTGCCTTCTAGGATCTTCCAATCTATTGGGGGAATTAGGCAACAAGCAAACAAATGTATACAAACAAGGGATAAACAAGATAAATAGGAAACAATTAAGAGAGGGAAGGGAGTAAAATTAAGAGGTGTTGGGAAAGGCTTCCTCTAGAAGGTGGGCTTTTTGTTGGGACTTAGAGGAATCTAGGGAAACCAGGGGGTAGAGCTGAAGAGGGAGAGCATCTCAGACATATGGGGCAGCCAGGAAAAAATGCCTAGAGCTGAGAGAGAGTGTCTTATCTATAGAACAGCAAGGAGGCCAGTGTCATTGAAAAAAGAAAAAGGAGAACATGTCAGGGAACAAGGTGTGAGATGATGGGAAAAGTAGAAGGGGCTAAGTTATAAAGGGCTTTGAATGCCAAACAGAGGATTTTTGTTGCTGTGCCCAACTCTTTGTGACCCCACTTTGGGATTTTCTTGGCAAAGATACTGGAGTGGTTTGACATTTCCTTCTACAGCTCATTGCTACAGTTAAGGAAACTGAGGCATAAGGGATAAATGAGGGCTAAGTGACTTGCCCAGGGTCACACAGGTAGTCAATGTTTGAGACCAAATTTGAATTCATGAAGATGAGTCTTCCTGACTCCCAGCCCAATGCCCTGCTCATTGCACCAAATGTCTGAGGCCAGATTTGAACTCATGAAAATGAGTCTTCAAGATTCTAAACCCAATGCACTATCCACTGCACCATCTAGCTGCCCCCTTTCATATTTCATCCTGACATCAATAGAGAGCTACTGGAGTATACTGAGTAAGGGGTGACATGGTCAGACATTCACTTTATGAAAATCACTTTGGTGGCAGAATGAAGGATAAGTTGGATTGAGGAGAGACAAAAATGAGGCAAACAGACCTACCAGCAGGATATGGCAAAGGTCCACAAGTGAGGAGATGAGGGCCCACACCAGGTGGCGACAGTATTAGAGGAGAGAAGGAGAAATAGTGGAGAGATGTTACAAAGATGAAGTTGTTCTTGGTTTTCCCCTCCTGGACCAAGCAGACTCCATGGCAGCTTTTCCGGGACTTGAAGAGGATTGTCATGTTCCCTTGAGCCTTTCCTGCCCGAAGATAAACATTCTCACTTCCTTGAAGTGATTCTCACTTGACAGAAACTTGATACCCTTCACACAACCCTTCCAGTTGCCTCCTGTGAACAATCTCTAGATTATCAATATCCTCGCTAAAGAATAATTTTATAATTTTTATTTATAATTAATTTATAATTACAAATTTTACAATTTTATAATTCTCATTTCTTTTCCATTTTTTTCTTCCAGTGCTCTCATTTCTTTTATAAAAAAAGTACAGGTTCCTAGACTGGGTTCCTAGACCCCATTCATCTCTTAATGCAACAAAAAATCACATTATCTTTTTTATGGCATGTTACATTTTTTACTCATTTTACATTTGCACTCCATCAAAACATCCTGGTACTTTTCAGATAAAACACTGCCTGGTAATGCTTCTCTTATTTCTACTTATGAAACTGATTTTTTTTTAACCCAAAGGAAGGATTTTTAGTCCTATTAATTTTCATCAGATTAAACTTGGCTCAGTGCTGTAGTCATCATTGTATAAATTGTCTTCTTGGCTCCATTCACTTCACTCTGCATCATTTTATATAAATGTCCCCAGGTTTCTTTGAAAATGGCACAGTGGATAGAGCACTAGCCCTAGAGTCAGGAGGATTTAAGTTCAAATCGGACCTCAGACACTTGACACACAGTTGTGTAACTCTGGGCAAGTCACTTAACTCCAATTGCCTCATAAAAAAAATAGCCCCTTTATCATTTCTTATACCACAATAGTATTTCATCATACTTATAAACAATAACATATTCAGCCATTCTCCAATCAATGGGTACTTTCTATGATTCCCATTCTTTGTCACCTCAAAAAGAGCTATAAATATTTTTGTATACTCTTAGAGTTTGTTTTGCTTAGGACTAATCCCTCTCTTATTCTATATATTTTTTTCTAATTTCTCTTTCTCCCTTCCCTCCTTGCCCTAATTCCCTGTTGAGTAAAATGCCTTTCTGCACTCAACTGTGGTGCATGTATTCTTCCATTCTTTGACCAGGTAAGATGAGAATGAAGTTTAAGTATCAGCCATTCCCATTACCCCTTCCTTGTAGTTTGTATAGACTTCTACATGCACAATATGATTATGTGAGGTAATTTTCCCTAACCTTCCTCTTCCTTCCCTCCTCTAGTATAGTCCTCTTCCCCTCCCCTATATTCTTCTTTTTAAGATCACCAAGACATAGCAGAATCATTCTCAGCCCTTCTGTTTAGTTGGACTCTTTGACCTTAGTTGGATAGTTTGATGATAGGATTCAGAGGGATCACATGTACTATCTTCCTACAATACAGTGCAAGTCATTTAGCCTTTCAAAAATCCTTTATCCTTGTTTGTTCATATTTACTTTTTTGTGTTTCTCTTAACTCCTGTGTTTGAACTTGAAAGTTTTTCCCATAGCTCAGGTCTTTTCATCAGGAATGCTTGGAAGTCTTCTATTTTATTAAAGGTTTAATTTTTTTCCTCTAGGATTATGCTTAATTTTTCTGAGTAAATTATTCTTGGCCATAGTCCCACATCCTTTGCCTTTTAGAGTATTGCATTCTAAGCTCTCTGATCATTTATGATGATAGCTTCTAAACTGTGTGTGATTATGACTGTGATTCCTTGGCACTTTAATCCTTCCTTTCTGACTGTTTTTATATTTTTTTCTTTGATCTGGACACCGGATTTTGTCTACAATGTTCCTGAGGGTTTTCATTTTGAGATTTCTTTTAGCAGGTAATCAATGGACTCTTTCTATTTCTACCTTACCTTATAGTTCCAAGTCATCTTGGCAGTTTTATTTTTAAAATTTTTAAAATTATGATGACTTGGCTTTTCTTTTGTTTTCTTTTATCTTTTTTTTAGTCATGATGTTCAGTTAGTCAAATGATTCTTAAATTATTTTTCTCCTTGGTCTGTTTTCAAGGTCAGTTTTTTTTCCTATGAAATACTTTATATTTTCTTCTATTTAAAAAAAATCTTTTGACTTTGTTTAGTATTTACTGTTGCTTCATGGAGTCATTGGCTTCCATTTGTTCCATTCCAATTTTCAGGGAATGTATTGCTTTAGCAAGCTTTTGTACCTCTTGTATGAAGCTGTTAATTCCCTTTCCAATGCTTTCTTTTATAATTCTTATTTCTTTTCCATTTTTTCCCTCCAGTGCTCTCATTTCTTTTATAAATATTTTTTTTTGGTAAACTCTTTTAAAAAAGTTTTGCTTCATCACTTCTAGGGATTCTAGTTGAATTCATGTCCAAGCTATTTTTCTTTGAGGATTTGCTTGTAGATGTTTTGGAGTCATTTTCTTCTTCCAAGTTTCTGTCTCCTCTGTTTTTTATGGTGGGATTCTTTTTCTGTTTGCTCATTCTTCCAGCCTAATTTCTGAGTTCAGACAGGCCACACTTTTCACACTTCTGGAAGAAAGATCTAGATTGGTCCTGATGCTGTTTTCTTGGCGTGTTAAGTGTGGTGTTATTCCAGGCTCTCAGGGACAGCTCAGGCTAGGGACCTGCAAGCTTTCCTGTTCCCAAAGAGGTATGATCCAGGGCAAAGGCTGATTTACTGTTCCCTTAGTCTGATCCCTACAAGTCTTTGACCTTGTTTCTTATCTGAGCAACAGTGGACTGCTGCTGTACTCAAACTCTATCAGCCAGCTGAACAGCTCTGCTGATGCAGAGTGACAGAACTGTAGGCTTCCTTTTGGTCTGGTATTTCTGCCTTTGTTCTTCCTCTGCAGGCTTCAGATGGGCATAGAAGCTAGAACTGAGAGTCTGCTTCACTCTTGGGGTCAGAACCGCAAAGTTTGTACTTGCTTCTAAACTTGCTTCTTGCTAGGTACACAGTCCAAAGCTTGCAATTGCATCTCACCCTGGATTGTTACACCAAGGTGCAGGCCCCCTCCTCTCTCTGCCCTGGGTCTGTGACCAACAAAGCTACCAGTTGACACTTGTTCCAGTGTGGTCCTAGGTCCTCATCTTATCTTTGGGCACAGTCCCTGGGCCCTGGAGTACTCAGTTCCTGGCCAGACTCCATTCCCAGTTCAGCAGACACTCTGTTTCCCTATGCCAAATTAGACTGAACAAATGACACAGATTTTTCTTGGATTTCTTGAGCAGGATTTAGTCTGGCAGATTTTCTAGATGTGTTTGGAGGAAGTTGAGTTGGGGGTGGGGAGGGAATGCTCTCTGTACTTCTTGCTACCCCACTACCTTGGCTCCATCCTCGTTCTCCCTTTATTCCATAGGAATAGGTACTAATTTGATGAGTTCACTAAAAAGAGAACTCCAAAATGAAGAAACTCCTTCTACTAATACAGGTTAGCACCTTCTGTGCAATTTATGATCTTAGAAAGTTGTCCAGAACATTGAGAGTTGAAGTAACTCACCCAGAGTCACAACCATTCTTTGTCAGAGAGAGGACTTGAGCCCAGGTCTTCATGGCTCTGAGGATACTTCTCCAGCCTCTACACCAGAGGGGCCAGACACAAGGCCTGTGGGTCACCTGAAATCCATAATACTGCTAAACGTAACCCAAATCAGACTAAAATGTAGTTGGAAAATTTTACAAAAGAAATATAAACACAGTAAACCATAGATAATGTTGCATTTGAAAACTAAGTCATTATATAGCCAGCAGAGATCTCTATATATGGTTTAGTGGCCCCCTGTTTCTATGTGAGTTTAACACCATTATAATACACCACACCACACCACGCCATCTCTCTACGTCCCCTAACATCGCTAAAAAACCCGACAGACCCCAGAATACTCTTTTTGTTGTCCTTAGCTTTCCATGTCAGCCTCAGCTTATTCTGAGTATTGGTAGTCTTCATACCATTTTTATAGGACCATGGCATGTTTTTGTGTGCTCTTTCTCTGTATCCCCATCTCCTAATACAATACCTAGTGTGTCATAGGTACTTATTGACCGATAGATTGATGGACCCTAGGTTAGTAACCCTTGCCTCCAACTTCTCTATCATCTTTTGTTTAGTATTTTATTTTTCCCCAGTTACATGTAAAAACAATTTTTAACATTTGTTCTTAAAATTTTAAATTCATTTTAAAATTTAAAATCTGAAAAACTATTCTCATCTTTTGATCATTTATCAATTGAGGAATAGCTCTTATTTTTATAAATTTGACTCATTTCTTATGTGTTTGGGAAATGAGGCCTTTGTTAGAGCTTGCTTCAAAATTTTTTACACAATTATGTTTGCTAACTGAATTTCCTTCTATCCTATTCCCCCCCACTCCCTGTTTATTTTATTCTCTCTCTCTCCTTTCACCCTGTCCCTCCTCAAAAGTGTTTTGCTTCTGAGTCCCCTCTCCTCCAATCTGCCCTCCCTTCTATCACCCCCCCATTCCCTTCCCCTCTTACTTTCCTATAAGATAAAATAGATTTTTATATCCAATTGAGTGTGTGTGTTATTCTTTCTTTGACCCAATTCTGATGAGAGGAAGGTTCACTCATTTCCCCTTATCTCCTCTCTCTTCTCTTCTACTGTAAAAACTTTTTCATTCCTCTTTTATGTGAGATAATTTACCCCATTCTACCTCTCCTTTTTTCTTTCTCCCAATACATTCCTCTCTCACCCCTTCATTTTATTTTATTTTAATATCATCCCTTCATATTCAACTCATACCTGTACCCTCTATCTATATATACTCCTAACTGCCCTAATAATAAGGAAGTTCTTATGAGTTTTAAGTATCATTTTCCCAGGCAGAAATGTAAACAGCTTAATCTTATTAAGTCACTGATTTCCTTTCCTATTTTCCTTTTTATACTTCTGTTGAGTATTGTATTTGAAAGTCAAATTTTCTATTCAGTTCTGGTCTTTTCATCAAGAATACTTAAAAGTCCTCTATTTCATTGAATATCCATTTTCCTCCCTGAAGGATTATACTTAGTTTTGCTGGGTAGGTGATTCTTGGTTGTAATCCTAGCTTCTTTGCCCTCTGGCAATACCTTATTCCAAGCCCTCTGATTCTTTAAGGTAGAAGCTGTTAAATAGTGTGTTATCCTGACTGTGGCTCCACAATACTTGAATTGTTTCTTTCTGACTGCTTCAATATTTTCTCCTTGACCAGGGAGCTCTGGAGTTTTGCTATAATATTCCTGGGAATTTTCATTTTGGGATCTTTTTCAGGAGGTGATTGGTGGATTCTTTCAATTTCTATTTTATCCTCTGGTTCTAGAATATCAGGGTAGTTTTCTTTAATAATTTCTTGAAAGATTATGTCTAGGCTCTTTTTTTTTAAATTATGGCTTTAAGATAGTCAAATAATCTTTAAGTTATCTCTCCTGGATATATTTTCCAGGTCAGTTGTTTTTCCAATAAGATATTTCACATTGTCTTCTATTTTTAAATTCTTTTTGTTTTGCTTTATTGTTTCTTGATTTCTCATAAAATCATTAGCTTCCATTTGCTCAATTCTACTTTTTAAGGAATTTTCCTCTTCAGTGAAATTGTGTGCCGCTTTTTCCATTTGGCCAATTCTGTTTTTTTTTAAGGCATTCTTCTCATTGACTTTTTATACCTAGTCTTTATACCTATTGGCCTAGTCTATTTTTTAAGGTGTTATTTTCTTCAGTATTTTTTGTGTCTCCCTTGCCAAGCTGTTGACTTGTTTCTCATGATTTTCTTGCATCATTTTTGTTTCTTTTCTCAATTTTTCCTCTATCTCTCTGACTTGATTTTGAAAATCCTTATTGAGCTCTTCCATGGCCTGAGACTAATTCATATTTTTCTTGGAGGCTTTGGATGTAGGAGCTTTGACTTTGTTATCTTCTTCTAAGTGAGTGTTTTGATCTTCCTTGTCCCATAGTAACTTTCTATGGCTAGAATTTCTTTTCTGTTGTTTGCTCATTTCCCTATCCAAATACTTGACTTTTTAACTCTTTTGTTTTAGTAGGGCTCTTATTCCAGGGTGGACGATGCACTGACTCAAGCTTCAGGGGTTTTGTGCAGCTGTCTTCAGAGATTCTTCTAGGGATTTGTAAGTTTTCAGTTCTTCCAAGATGGTATGATCTAAGGAGTGTTTACTACTTTCCTGGTCTATGCTCTAGTCTGTGAGTAACCACAAGCACTCTTTTTTGCCCTGGAACAGTGAGGAGTCCCCACTCCGCTGTGGCCACAAGCTTTGTTGTGCTAGTGCTTCTCCTTACCCTGGGACTGCCACCCAGGACTGTGACCTGGATCCAAGTATGGGCAAAGCAACAGAGTCTGTCCTCAGTGCTAGCAAAGAGACCCCTGCAATCTCCTTCTTGTTCAATGTCCTTACTATCTGAGGGCTGAGAGCTCTGCAAGCAGCTATTGCCACTGATGATTCAGTGGCTCCTGAGGCCTGCTCCTGGTTTGCTGGGACCAGGGCTGTGCTGTTGTATCCTGTGCTGAGCTGTGCTCCACTCTCAATCAGGTGCCACAGACCTTTCCTGCTGACCTTCTAAGTTGGCTTGAGCTGAAAAATTGTTTCACTCCATTTTTTTTGTGGGTTTTGCTGCTCTAGAATTTGTTTAGAGTCATCATTTAAAGGTATTTGGAGGGGCTTGGAGGAGAGCTCAGACGAGTGTCTGCCTTTACTCTGCCATCTGAGATCTGCCTCCTCTATGCATCTTTTAAAAGTCTAACTTGGCTGGCAAGTTGCCTGTACATCTGTGTTTTCCTTCCTTCAGATAATTCACGTTTTCCTCCTCCTTGGAATTACATCTCTTTGTGTATTCACAATTCCATTCCTTTTGTTTGTCTTTCTTTCTTACTTTTTTTTTTGAGACTATGTTTTGAGGTCCTATCTCATCCATGCTGGAAATACAAAGGCCCAATCTCAATAATGAGCAGCCTGGGAGTTTCTACTTTCTCTGTTTTTCTGACCTGTGCTGGTGCATCCCTCTTTAGCTAGCCTGGTGGCCCTCCACTCACAGGGAGACAGTGCAGACACACACTTGACTTTAACCCTACTGGAACTCAGAACTCAAAATGGATCTCCAATCTCAGCCTTCCCAGTATGGAGTATTGAAAGCAAGCACCACCCCACCCATCCATTCTAAAGAGCTTCCCACTTCCTGACTTTCCCTGGAGTATTTTGTCCTATTATTATGGATAACCTATAACTATGGGTAATCTCAGGTCACTATTTCTAGCACCAAGAACTCAGATCCAGTGGCATAATGGACAGAGAGAATGAGGAAACTTGGGTTCTGATACTTCATAGCTCTCTGAACACAGGCAAGTCACTCAGCTTATCTGAGCTCCTGCTTCTTCACCCACCAAATGGAATAATATATGCACCACATGTCACAAGGTGGCTATAAGAAAAGTACCTGTAAATGTGTTATTATTATGGTGCATCACGGTACTCTAGGGAAGAGTACTTTTCATTCTTCTCTATTCTGTCTCTGAATTAGGACTGGAGTCTGGGGTATGCCCTTTGAATAACCAACAGCTGACATTTACATAGAGCTTTGAGATTGACAAATTACTTTAAATATATTATCACATTTCATCCTCACAACAAGCTATTGATAGGAAGAATATTGTGATCCCAAATACATATCTGTATCTATCTATCCATCTATCTATTTATCTATCCATATATGTATATATATACACACACACATATGTACACACACACACACACACACACACACACATATATATATATATATATATTCTCTCTCTTTTGTTTCTCTCTGTTCCTCTCTCCACATATATATGATACATGCACACACACACACACACACACACACACACACACACTTCTACTTCCAGTGCAACTTACAGCTTGGGTTCCACTGAGGCCAGGGTGGGGTAGTTTGCTGGCTATCTAGCAGATTTCTCTGAATTTAGAGTTGTGTAATGAGTTGGTTCCAGCTGTGTGGGTTCAGGGCCAGGAAACCCTGCATTCCACTGGCAAAGAGGGAGGGACCAGAAAGAAGGGAGAGTTCAGTGGGAGGAGAGTCAGGGAAAGGGAGGGAGGGGAGGGGATTCTGAGGGAAGGCCAATGCTCATTTCCTCTTCTAAAAGGAGTGTTTACATGTCCTCTGGAGTGGACTTGCTGGCGGCGGTGGGACGGGTGTGTGCTGCTATTTTCTGAATCTCTGTGCTGCTTGGAGTCCGCTCCTGGCATTCCCTGTCTGCCATGGCGGGGCCATGGGTGCCCCAACCTGTCACCACCACCAGCTCTGTGCTGCTGTGGATAGCACTGTTGTGTCTAGGTGAGTCTGAGATAAATGGAGTAGAAAATGGGGGTACAAAGACAAAGGGCCAACTCTAGCTCAGGCATCATTTGGGGGCCTAACTTGGGAGGAAAGTATGAATGGGGAAAATGGAAAGAAGGGGGAGGGTGGGAGTGTTAAGGGGCTAAACATAACCAATTCCTTAGAGTCAGGACAGAGGGGAGATGTTAGAGTTGCTGGACAATCCCATTCCAATAGTGCAAATTCTTACACCTTGCTCTAGGCAAAGTGAAAGTTGGCTCTTGTTTGACTGTCTTCTCCCGACCAGGGACCCTGATAGCTTTTCTTTCTCTTTGCTACTGTGTGGCCTGTTCTTTGCAAACCTGACCGTCTCTGTGGTATAAATGGCTGATAACAACTCAGTGTTAGACAGACATCTCCAGGATGTTTCTATTTTAGTAACCACACTGGAGTCAAATTGCTTCAGTCAAGAGGTGGTTGAGGGTGTTTCTCCCTCTGCAGCTCAAATCACGAAACATTTGCTGTAGTTTGCTCCCCTCCTGTGTCTAAAGCTGTCTTTCCTTGTTGAGGGAAGGGAAGTGTTTATCCGGGGAACCAGCAAATAGGTAGAACCCCAATTTCAGTAATTCAGGCACAGCAGATTGTGAGGCTTGAATAATTAAAATAATTAAAATAATTTTATTTCCTTCAGGTATATAGACATTATCTGAAATGGAGGGTGGTGGTGAGGTGTATCAAAAAATGTTAATGTAATTTTAAGCTCTAAACTGTGGCCCTACATCAAAGATTTAGAGTTGGAAGAAACATTAGTGGTCACTTGGATGCCTCCTCTTCTTCCCCCAATTTTTAGATGAAAGGAGAGAAAGAGAGAGAGAGAGAGAGAGAGAGAGAGAGAGGAGAGAGAGAGAGAGAGAGAGAGAGAGAGAGAGAGAGAGAGAGAGAAACCCAAGGCCAAAGAAGGTAAATGATTTGCCCAAGGTTGCAAAGGTAGCAGAGCGATAATTTGAACTCAGGTCCTCTAACTCCAAAGCCACATCATGCCCCTGATTTTAGTGCAAATTCCTCTTTTTTTCCCTTTTTTTTTGTGTGTGGGGGTCATCTCCAGATCAAATTTTAAGTTTAGATGAGATATACTAAGTGTAGATTTCCTGCCCCACCAATGCCAAAATGTGATCTAAAGTCTCCAGGCTTGCCCACAATGGGTCATGGCAGACATTCCTCTCTACTTCCCCCAAATGTCATGCAGCTCATACTAGCGTCTGGACAGATCCCTGGACGTTCCATAGCTTTATCAAGTCATAGATCTATCCAGTCACCTTTTGATTCAACTCAGTGACCTGGGGACTCCAGGAGCCCTGGACATTTTCAGTAATTAGAATAGAACTTTAGACCCCAAAGGGACCCAAGATACCATGTAGTCTAGATGTCTTATTTTATAAATGAGACTCAGGCCAAGGGAGGACTCAATGTCTAGCCCAAAGTTGCACAGTTAGTAAATGGCAGAGCCAGTGTTCCACAAATACTTAGTAAATGAAGGGACTTTCTTTCTTGAGATCACACGACCCTGTCTCCTGACTTTCAGAGTAGTTCCTCTGTCTAAGATACTTGGATATCCTCATTTTTTCCCATTTTCAAGCCCTTGCTGGGGAGATGGCTTTCTCTTAGAATCCTGCTCTATCTTTCTGTCTACATGGAAAGAAAGTTCTGATTTTCCTGCGCCTTCCCTCTGCACCATCTCTAAACATCTAAACATCCCTGGCCTCATTCCCCTGTTCAGGTAAGGATCCAATTCTGCCTTTGCACTAATGATAAGAGCTAGCATTTAAATGGCACTTTTAGGTTTGGAAAGGGCTTTACATGTATTACCTCATTTTGAGATATTATCTCATTTCACAACAGTCCTGTGATGTAAGTGCTGTTATTGTCTCCATCTGATAGATGAGGAAACTGAGGCAGACAGTGTTAAGAGACTTGCCCAGGATCACACAGCTAGTAAATGTCTGAGGTCTAGTTCTCAGCTCTGATCTTCGTGCCTAGGCTCTGTGCTCTATCCACTGTACCACCTGGTTAAAATAGTGACTATTCACAAATCCTAAGCCAGACGTGCAGCCCCCATGGCCTTTCACAGTTCTTAAGAAGCATAGCCAGTAATATGGAAATAGGTTTTGCATGATTTCACATGTATAAGTGATACCACATTTCTTGCCTTCTCAATGGGCAGCAGAGAGTGGAAAGGAGGGAGAGAATTTGGAATTCTACCTTTAAAAAAAGAATGTTAAGGATAAATAAATAACAAATTTTAAAAAATTACAAAGAAGAAAAAGCATAGCCAGATATAGCCAGTCCCCCAGAGACTCTCCTTTCTTTATCCTTCTCCCTGTTCATGAGCACTCAGGTTAAACCCTACTCTCAAGAAAGGATTTAATTCAATAAACTCATTCACACTGAGATGGAAAGAAGTTTGCATTTTAAAAGGGAACAAAATATTAAGCCCCAGGAAGGTCTCTAATGGTGGCATTTCCAATGTCACTGAGCAGGCAGTAGATTGTTTTCCTATTTTGTTGAGGGGAGGGGACTTCCAGTGCCCCTGCAATCACTCTGATTCCAGGTAGCTGTGAGAAAGCCTGGGGAAAGACTGCACAACAGGCTTCGCTGGGTCCCTAGCCTGGCTCCTGGGAGTTCCATGCTGTAGCTACCTGGCCCCTGGGTTCCCTGTCCTGGTCTAATCCCTGCTTTCTGGTCTCTTGCAGCTCCAGCCATCAGGAGTAATGGTAAGTTCTGTATTCAGTCCTGGCGTCTTTTTTTATTTTTTAACCCCCACCTTCCTCTCCACCCTTCCTGAACATCCATATCAGTGCAGTATAGGACACATCAGTACATCCAGGACAGCAGCTCCTATCCTGACTGGAGCCTTGAACCCACCTGATTAAGAGGAGAGTGAGACTTTAGGGCCAGTGAGGAAGCAGCTGTCACTGAGATAACTCTCTTGCCCCAGAACCTTCCACCCAAAGCTCTCTGTTCTCCTTTCTATTGCTAGAGACTCGACCCTCTTCCTCAGGAGCCTGTTATTTTCAGGTGGTTCAGTCATGTCTGACTCTACTCTAATGTTCCCATTTTACAGAGAGGGAACAGAGTTAAGGGTTAAATGACTCACTCAGGGTCACACAGCTAGTAAGTGTCTGAGCCTGGGTTTGAACTCAGATGTTACTGATTCCAGGCCCAGTGCTCTATCCAGTGTGCCACCTAGCTACCCAGGAAATTTGGTTTCACTTGAGAAGTCACAGAAAGCATATACCCTCCAAAAAAGCTAGTCTTCACAGGTCTGTCCCCATGTTTCTCTGTGTTTGAGTGAATTATTGTTCAGTCATCTGACTTTTTGTGGCCCCATTTGAGGTTTTCTTGAAAAAGAGACTGGAGTGGTTTGTCATTTCCTTCTCCAGCTTGTTTTACACATGAAGAAGCTGAGGCAAACAGGGTTAAGGAGCTTGCCCAGGGTCAAATAGCTAGTAACTCTTTGAAGCTGGATTTGAACTCAGGTCTTCCTGACTTCATGCTTAGTGCTCTAACCACTGCCCCACCTAGCTGCCCTTCTGGGTTTGAGCAGTTCTTCTGTGTATATCCCATTTTTTTCTGCATCCCTGGGCCCGTGTGTGTGTTTCACTACCTGCTCCATGGAAAGAAAGGCCTGCTATTTGCTACCCATTTGCCCTCATTATTTCACTGCTCCAAGCCTCAGTTTTCTCATCTGTAAAATGACGAAGTTGGACTCACTAGATAATCTCTATGGTCCCTTTCAGCTGTAAATCTTATGATTTAGGATCAAGTGAGATAATATGTGTAAAATACTTAGCACAGCACTTTGCACACAGTAGGCACTCAATAAATGCTTGTTTCCCATCCCCACTCCCCATGGCATGTCTGGGTTCTATGTGTCTGTGGTTGCTCTGAGGTAGTCAACATAATTTATGGTTCATGGATCGAAGAGGAAAGGATCATCTAATCCAACTGCCTCGTTTTGCAGGTGGGGAAACTGAGTCCAAGAAAGGTTAACTGAGTAGCCCAAGGTCACACAACTAGTAAGTGGCTAAACCAGAATTTGAACCCAAGATCCTTGGATCCAAAGGCAGCATTCTTTCTCCTGCCCCAAGTGATCTCTAAATATCTTTGCATATGCTACGTGGGTCAAGTCAAACCAAGTCAGCAAGGATTTATTAGGTGTCTGTGATGTCTCAGGAACCAATGATGGCTGGGGAGACAAAGAAAGGGGCAAACAATCCCTTCTCTCGAGGAGCTCACAGTCTGTGGGTGCTGCTGTCTACACCTTGCTGAGTACATGTATTGTGCATTGTACATGTGTCTGTGTTATCTACTATCCTTTAAATGTTGGGTCTCTGGATGAATGTCAGCTGAGTGGGTTGGAGGAGGAGGTATGGGGGCAGAGATTCAGATCCTTGATGAGGCTAGCAGCTGTAGGGGCTGGGGTGCCTGACCTTGGAATGGAGGCACATGTGACCCCTCTTCATTCAGGAAGAGTATTTCCTCAGTAAATGACTGATCACTCTCCTTACCATAGAGCAATACTTACCCAAGAGATTTTCAGGGTTTCCCCTAAATTTTGGAGATGGAAGTTATAGATCATTTGGTCTTACATTCCCTGACATAGCTTGTCTTTGAGAAGAAGACGATGGTTCTTGGGATTTTGTGGTTGTTGTGTTTGTGTTTTTACTAATCAGATGGGACCTGGGGGATCCTTAGGGAGCTGTCCATCCTTCTGGAAAAGGCCCTGGGGCCTCATGACTCAGTGTGGCATCTATGTGTGAGAAAACTGCCACTAGCAGTTGACCAGCTCTGACATTTTGTCTAGTCCACAGCCCTCTAAGCACGCACTGGGTGGGCTCCATTCTATTCTCTCTGCCTGTCACTGGTTTCCTCCCCTCAGATCTGGGATTTGATGCCTCCTTGGAGACTCCTTTTCTTCATTCCCCTCTCCTGTCTACCCTCATCAGGTCCCCCAAGGGCAGTACTGACCCTGGAACCCCCATGGTTCAATGTGCTCCGAGGGGACAATGTGACTTTGAACTGTGAAGGGTTCCAAACCCCTGGACATGATTCCAGCGAATGGCTCCACAATGGGTCAACTGTCCACATCCACCAGGACTCCTATACCATCCCAGCTGTCAACATCGAGGACAGTGGGGAGTACCAGTGCAGGACAGAACAGACTGCTCTCAGCAACTCTGTAAAACTACAGGTCTCTAGTGGTAAGTGAAAGAGAAGGATTCTGTGGTAAGGTGGAAGGGAGGGGAAGAGTTAAAATCTGCTTACAGTACAGCCTGGAAAGGGACATATCCTGTTTATTGGCAGAGCTAATGTCAAGGGGGATGGGTGGGAGAGTTCCTGAGAAATCAAGCTATTTTAATTCTCCTTTTCAATATTGCCCTTACCGAGGTATGCGTTTAGCTTGTCTTGTTCTAAGTTTCTCTCATTGACTCTATTTTCTCTACTTATTTCTGCCAGGAAGTTTGCACAACTCCCTTCTGAGTGGCCAGGAGACTAGGGACCCACATTTAATCACTCAATAAGTATTTATTAAAGGCCTAGTATGTACTAAGCAGTGTAAATATAAGTATAGAGAATGAAACAATTCCTGGTCACAAAGAGCTTACACTCTAATTGGAGAGATAACAAGTATGTATACATATGTATGTATACATACATACACATATTATTTGTATAATATATGTCTGCAACATACATACAAAATTTACAAGTATAAATATGGACCAAGTATTTTGGAAGGAAGGCTACTAGCAGATAAGAGGACTGGGAATGGCTTTTGCAGAAGATATTGCCTGAGCTACATTTTATAGGAAGAGAGGGTCTTTATGAGGGAGAGGTAAGGAAGGCCTGCATTCCACACATAAGGGGCGGGGGTGGGGCACAGAGATAGACAACAGAAGAGCCTGGAGTTGGGAGCTGAAAGCAGTGTGAGAGGAGCAGAGAGAAGGCCACTTTCGCTGGGTGGGCTGATCCAAGGGAGGGCAGAGTCATGCCCAGTGAGGCTGGCTAGGCTGTAAACGCCTTTCAAAGATAACAAGGGAATTTGCACTTTTTCCTAGAGGCAATGGGGGCCAATGGAGTTGGTTAAGCAGCAGGGTCCCATGGTCAGCTCACCATGTTACACTAGCATGCCCTGCAGTCTGAGGGTTATGACAAATGACCTCACATTCTCTAAAATGTTTTAGGCCCCTGCCTGGTTCTTTAATTCCTCCCAAGTTACCTCCACGTTTGTCTTGTCTGCATGTTCTCCCCATCTCTTGGGTTCTCATCTGTGGTGAATGGGTATTCAAGGAGGACTAGTACCTCTAGTGGGATGGTTTGCTAAGCCTTGGGTTCTCATCTGTGGTGAATGGGTATTCAAGGAGGACTAGTACCTCTAGTGGGATGGTTTGCTAAGCCTGTCTCTGGGTTGTTCATCCACCTCTGGTGTCCACCTGGCACTCAACTCTCTCCTGTGGTTCCAAGAAACTGTAGCTTGTGCAGTGGTCACCCATCTTGGCGGGTAGGCTAAACAAGGTTGAAGGTAATCAACCCGTTGACGAGTTAGTGAGGTATCTACCCCATGCGTGTGAAGATTCCTGCCAGGGGAATAGGCAGATAAGAACATCTTTTCCCAATGGGCACGAAGGTGGCTGAAGCAGGCACTGTGGAATGCTTAGAGATTGGTCAGATACTGAAGATGCCAGGATCATCTGCTTCATCCCGAGCCATCGCCAGTCATCCTGATTTTTGTCTTGCCACTGTACTTTGATGACTCTGGAAGAAAGAAAGAGGCTGATGACTTTGTGTAGCTCTGCCTCACTTAAATCCAATATACCCTTGAGTCAAATGTCAAGGACAAACAACAAAATAACATGTGGGCAGATTCTAGCAAGTGGCATTCTGCGTGTCCTCATGCCAGGTTCAGTTACTGGCATCACTGTTCAGAGTCAGGATCTATTTTTCTTTGTCTCTGGAGACAGCAGGAAGTCTTAGATGGCCCAAGGCTCTAGGAGAAGCTGAAATGTCCTGTGCCAATGGCCTTTGTGTTTGCGTTTCAGATTGGCTGCTGCTCCAAGTAGAGAGATTAGAGTTCATGGAAGGTGACTCTATGATCCTGAGATGCCACAGCTGGAGGAGCAAACCACTGCACAAAGTCACATACTACCACAATGACCAAGCCTTAAAGTATGAATATAAGAATTTCGACTATATTGTCCCTCAAGTGAACTATACTCACAGTGGATCCTACTACTGTACAGGGTTCATGGGGCATATTTCCCATCTATCTGCAACTGTGGTTATCACAGTCCAAGGTAAGGAGACTTGGCCAAGGCGTTTGAGGGGAAAAGACAGACATCTAGGCCCAAGATTATGTAGTTCTTATGGAGTGTACATGAAACGCTAGAAAGAAATAGTAGGAATAATTGACATTTTGATAGCATTTTTAGGTTTATGAAACATTTTTCATACATGTTTCATTTGATCTCCACAAAAAATAAAACCAACCCAGAAGCATTATTATTACTATTACTATTATTTTAGAGGTATCAAATTGAGGCTCAGAGAGATGTGACATCTGTATGATAACACAGCAGCAGAACCTGAAGGCAGGTCTTCCTCATTCCAAACCCAGCACTCTATACACTATTCCATACCACCCCTCACAGTACTTCCAGTTGAGGCAAAGAGCCATGGAGAGTCATGGCAGTTGCTAATTGCCACCATGTGGTGATCAAATCAGATGAGCTGGGGTTCTAGCATTCCTAGCTAGAGGTCCAGCTTCTCTATGCTCACCTCTTTTGGAGACCACAGCTCCCAAGTGATAAGCTTTAAGAAGATAAATTTTCAATGACTCTTGAGCTGAACCGAGAATATCAATGTGAACCCCTCTAAGGGGAGAAGATGATCCAGATACATAGCTTATAAAGTACTCCTAGAATCCCACAACCTATCCTTTATCATCTCCTAGGTCATCTCCATAGTTCTGTGTCCAGGTAGAGACTGTGTAAGCCTGTGCAAATGGCCTCTCCTTTTAAGAGAGGCCTGAGGAGTGTTTTCTTCTTGGGGCTCCTCTACCAGGTTATGAGTGAAGACCTCTGTCAGTATAGAGAAGGAGTACGGATCAAGTCAATATAAAATATACAAGCATTTGTTAAGTATCAGGTCCCATATTATGTTAAGCTTTCATATAAAGAAAGAAAAAATAGTTTGTAACTTTAAGGAGCTTACAGTCTAATGGGTGAGGTAACATCCAAGCAACTCTGTATAATCCAGATTTATACAGGATTAATTGGAGTTTATCTTGAAGGGAAGGTAATAGAATTAAGGGGGACTGGGAAAGGCTTTTTGCAGGAGGTGGGATTGGAACTGAGACTTAAAAGAAGCCAGAAAGCCAGGAGGCTGAGACTAGGAGGCTACTGAAGATGAGAGGAGAAAAGGGGAAGTTGGGGCATGGCTGATTTAGTAATAGTGGAGAGGAAGGAAAGGGTAGAGGTAGGGAAGGAGAAGTACTGTGTATCTTGAGATCTCTCTCTTCCAAGATCAGGAGGAAAGCTGAGCTCTGTGAATGTAGTTATAATAACATTGGTCCTGGCGGTTGTGATTGCTACAATTGCTGCTGCTGCCCTGTATTACTACAAGCGACACAAAAAACCAGGTATGTGGTTCCCCTTGGTTTCTTATGTAATGGGCTCTCTTCTTGGCCAAGATCCCAGCCCTGTCTGTTCCCAGACCCTGGTTCAATACCAATTTTTTCCTGGTTTAAGGAATCCTCAGCCTACGCATACCTATAACTGTGAGATTCTTTAATACAACACTGGAGTTCTTTTACTCCACAGATGCTGAAGTCAGGAGCTTGGGGACAGTACTTTGCAAATCTAATAAATAAAAGATATCACAGTTTATCACATGAAAAATCTAACTTGACGGAGAAACACATATATGATAAGAGAAATAGCAAGAAACAGAAAGGGATAAAGATAGTCACTAAGAGACACTAAAATCTAGACCCAATGACCTCTGAGACACACCTCCTAGCTATTCTACTTAGCTATCTGCATTCTTGCCTCTTTGGACAATCATCTTCATTTACTAATGACCACTTCCTTTTCCTTAGGCTGGAATTATCCCAACTGGATTCTTCAATGGTGCCCTAGTTAGGGACAGGCTATGTGTGGGGTGGTGGAAATGGGAAAGCAATGCTTGAAATTTTATAAGATCACAGATTTAGAGCAGGAAGGGATCTTCTAGGTCATCTAACAAAGTCTCTTGACTTTACAGATGAGGGAATGGGGGCCTAGAAGGTTAAGCAGCTTGTCTCGGGTCACACAAATAGAAAGGAGCAGAGTCAGAACTACAATAGTCCTCCTGTTGAGGTTCAGGGGCTTAGGGGTGCTGGGACCCCAAAATCACAACACGTGGATCCTGTCTGAAAGAATTTGACCCAAGCCTTCTTTCAGCCAAAGACAAGGTTTATTAGAACATCTGCCATACTGAGCAGACTCTTGAGGAGTCTGAACATTAGTGAGTATTGGCTAGATTATAAGAATCTGAGCACCTTAATGGAGACAAGATGGATCTTATACACGGAAAGACTATGGGAGGGATCTAGAAGTGGCCAAGTAGTCTGCAGGGACTGTGAGGTAATAGAATTCCAGGGACCTGGACCACATGGCCAACGGAGAATGCAGCCCAGCTAGGATTAAGGGTGGGAAGTGGCTGGGGGCCATAGGGAGGTAAGACAATGGAGGGCTAGGCTAGGTTAAGGGTAACAGAGAGTTGGGAAATTGGGGGTAGCTACAATGAAAGGCCAGTTGATGGGATTATAGCCTCAGGCAAACTCCAGAGATTTGGCCATGTGGGAATGTCCAGGGTTTTTTCTTTTTGGGGTCTAGATCCCATCCTTCCCTCTCCAATTTCTAATCTGTCCTCTTCACCACACTTGGCTGCCTTTCTCCTTCTCCCCATGCTTCCAACCAGATTCCTCAGAATAATCCAAGTGCTAGATGGAGGGGCTTCAGTGATTTGGAGCCAAACTCTCAGGGAAGGTGGGAGTCTTAGTGTTTCCTGGCAGTGGGATGGGAGAGGGGTGGGAGGTGGTAGTGGCTCAGCCACTGCTGGTTCTTGGACACAATAATCTCTTCACATGAGATGAGCATTGGTGCCCCACCCACCCACCCGATCCACCACCTCTACTGGCTTAAGATCTGGAGTACAGAAATTCCAAGGTCTTTGTATTTGTTTACTTCCCACTGTCTCAGAAAATATCTCGAGTGGTATGTGGCAGCTTTAAGGGAGTGTCTGTTTCTCCTTTAATCAAACCCTTTCCCCTCTTCTTGGTCCTAAAGTTCATGACTGTCCCATTGTCCCACCTTCTATATGACCTGCCTTAGCTCTCCCAGATAGCCCTAAATACAGGGAAGAAGAGAATCTCATAGAGGAACCAAATGAGTACAGTTGGCTCTCTCACTAGTTTGTCCCAGTGTATGGTGGGACACAGATACACCTTCCCCAAGTTGGAACTGCAAGGTGGACTGGAGGCTGAAGAAAAGAATGCTTGTGGGAGCTCAGTCGAGCTGCAAGGAGGGCAGAAGCTCAGCTCTCTTGGTCAGTTCTGTAGCATAGCCAGGACAACACTGGAGATGGGCAAAAGTGGAGACGTTACATGGCAAAGCCTATACCATTAGGAGTTCAGGAGAGTGCTTCTCAGATAGGGGGAGTAAGGGGTATCTAGGGCTAATATGGGACTCTCAGGAACACTGCGAGGTCAGTAGTGATGGGAAGGGAGATACTAATATAATTTAATCCTCATAGTAACCCTGTGAGTTAAGTAGTATAAACATTATTATCCCCATTTTACAGATAAAGTAACTGAAATTCAAAAGGATCCTATGATGTACCCAAGATCATAAAATCATAGGATCATAGATTTAGAGATGGAAATGACCTCAGAGATCATTTAATTCAACAACCTCATTTTACAGATGAGGAAACTGAGGCCCATAGAACTTAAGTGACTTGCTCAAAGGCACACAGATGGTAGAGCTCTGCTTTGACTCCAAATTAAGCCTTCATTCCACTGCACTATATGCAGATTCTAAGTGGTGGAAGCAGCATTCAAATCCAGATCTTCTGGGTTCAAATCCAGTTTCTTTAGAAGATGAAGATGTTCAGCTAAGAAGGGTGAGGAGTCAGGGCTCTGGAGTGGAGGTGTGCTGCAGACTCAGCAACAGCTGTGGGGCTAGGAGGTGGGGCTGGCTCAGAGAAGGAATCTGGCCACCTTGCTCTTGGCCTACAGTAATGGGCTGAGGATGGGGCAGAGTTGGATTTTTTTTTTTAATTGTAAAAGATTGGGTTGTACTCTTTAGCTTCTGCCTTATCTATACAAATAACAGCAGCAACAACAGTATCTTTAGCACTTTACAATCCTTTAATGTAGCAATGTCTGGGCCTGACAACTCTTCTTTTCATTCACAGCCCACACTCCTGATGAGATTGGAAGGATTGAGGTAAGTGAGGTGCCCTAGCTTCCTCCCCATACACTCCACCATCCTATTCTCACCTTTCTTTAGTGGACTCTGCTAAGTTTCTTTCCTGTTCCATCTCCTCTGCTTTACATATCCCACCTCCCCAATTCTTCCTCATCTCTCTGTTTTCTCTAGGTGGAGAATTCGATGTCTTATTCACTTCTAAAGCACACAGATAGTCCTGAGGAAGAAGCATCCGGACACTCAGTTTATCAGAATCGCTAATAGTCATGATCACCTCTATCCCTCCCACAGTGGTCCTAACCTGCTTGTTCCCACAAGCACCAGGTGAAGGCACCTGGTGGACCTAAGCCTGGAGACCAGCTGCTTTCTGAGCCAATTTTGCCATTCCAGGAAAATGGATTTGAACATCTCTTTTGCAGTTGTCTGCATGAATCCTAAACTGCTTTTAAAGACTTGAGGCAATTGACTGTCAGTGTTTACACTGCCTGTCTGTGCTGCCAATATCTACCCAAATCAAATGACTTCATATCTTGAATCACTCTTGCACAGTACTTTGGACAATCCAAAATGTCTGAGTCCCTTTAAAGGAATCGCTCTGCTCCCTCCTGAAATTTCTCCCTCCCTAGGGCGGGCTTTAATTGTAGAGGCAGTTTTCTCTTTCCACAGGTGTTGGGGTGGGGTCAGGAGGTGGCTGAGTATGGCTCACTTTAGAGAAGGATTATCTACAAGTGATGAAACAGGATGTCTCTGTACCCTGAATCTCCTTGTCCCACCCCTAAATAGTCCTCACTATTTTGTGTTGAAATCCTGGAAGGGCCCGGGGCAGAAGACAGTGGGCCTCAGGCACCTGTTTTATCACAGCCTACTTTTGAAAAGTCTGGTGCTCTATGAAAACCTCTCTGGTTTTTACATTAGTTCTCTCTAGCTGTGCTCTCCCTTGAAGCCCTAGATAGACAATAATTTAGGAATCCTGAAGAGGAAGAAATGCCCCTGAAATACCAAGTCAGATTCAACAATGCCATAAGAACCCCATTGCCACTGTAGAGTCCTTGGTGCTAAAGGTTTTGGGGCTCAATGTGAATGGCCTGTAGTGAGAAGGAGGCAGGTGAGGCATGAAAGGGATTAGGAAAGAGGGATCTGGGAAAGGTATCAGGGAATGTCACTTGTAATGACTCCTTTCTAGGCAGGCATTGTTTCCCTGAGAGGTGGGCATCTCAGTGTTGCCGTTCTGGTTGGGGCCTAATCTGTTGGCCCAGGGTAGGTGGAGCGGGTTGAGGGAGGGGCATCAAAGCCATCTTGGGATGAGAGGTGGCATGGTGCTGTACAAGGAATACTGGAGCTGAAGGCAGAGAGCCTGAGTTTGAACTGCGCCTCTTCTACTTACTAGTGATATGATATTGGTTAAGTCAGCTCAGCTTGCTGGACCTCAGGTTTCCCATCTGCCAAAAGAGAGGCTTTTACTAGATGATCTCAATTCAATTCAATAATGCTCATTAAGCATTTGCTGTGTATCTCTGGCACTTAATGTCTATCAGGATCCTATTATCTCTGGCTTCCTAATACACTGACAGCCCTTCTCTCCCTTTTCCACTCATTTCCCCCATCTCTCCATAGGGTAAGGTTAAGGATATACATTCGCTATCTTCAGAATGCATGTTTAATTAATAAAAGAGATTTTTATTAAGACTTCTTGAGCTCATATTCTTAATTTTTTTTTTTAGTGTCTTTTCAGTCAAGGTAGGAAATCATACTGTGATACCTTAGGCAAGTCACTTAGCTGACATTTATAAAGTGTCTTAAGTTTTGCAAAATGTTTTGCATATGTGGTCTCACTTGATCATAAAAATAATTCTTTTTATTCCCGTTTTACAGATAGTTTTACAGAAAACTAAGGTAGAGATTGCTGACATTATTTGCCCCTGCTCATGATAAGCTAATAAGTGTCAGAGGCAAGATTCTTACCTAAGCCTCTCCTGACACCAAATCCACTTCTTTTTCCATCAATTTCCAGTGCTGCCACTCAGGACTTTGGTTTACTGTTCTGTAAAATGAGGTGTGTTGGACTATACAATCACTAACATTTCTTCCAGCTCTAGCATTCTGTGATCCTACATATAATAAAGCATTGTTATCATCTCACAATCCAGTCCAAGGCTCTTCTCTATTAGGTCGTTCGATCACAGAGAGTACTGAGGGTCTCCTGGTGGGCAAGGGACTTCTGTCTTCAGGAACAGAAAGGAGGTAGGCCTCATGATACAATGGGATATAGAGCAAGGCTTCTTAATTTGGGGGTCTGTCATCTTGGATAGGGAAAAAAAATACATCTTATTTTCACTAACCTCCAACTGAAATGTAGCCAATCCTTTAGGGTCCACTGTCTTCACCAGACTGCTGAAGGGGTCCATCGCATGCCAAGGGGTAAAGAACTCCTTAGAACAGAGAAGGGGTAGAGGGAAAACAACTGACTTTCTGCACTGACCTGCTTTTCATTTTCCTATTCAATGGAGAGTATCCTGAAGGATAAGACTTGGAGTTGGCTCAAGCTGTGCCTTGATTTTTGGGTAAAATGAGATGAGAAAAGAAAAGGAGCACATGTAGGACCGAATCCTTGGGTTTCTGTTTCTCACATGCTCAACCCTTCAGGATTGCCTGGGACAGAGGGGTAGAGGGGTTGTTTCTTCTGTCCTCTTCCTCACCTTTCACACTGTCATCATCCCTACCACACCTCTGTGTAGAGAGTAACATTTGAGATGAGGTTTAAGTGACTGTAGTCTGTGCTGCTGCCTAGAGGGAGCAGGGGACAATGCTGCTGGGGAGCTATCTAGCTGAATCAAATTTAAGGAAAGTGGAAAGGTGCATAGCACTGACTTCTCTACGTAGGACATGAAAATATATACCTGACCACAAGACTGATCTGAGTGGTCTTGGGTACTATATGAAAATAATCTAGTTTTGCTCAGTATCTGGGGCTTCCTTATCCAACCCTACATCATATCTCTGTCCCTCATACCCTGCGATCTGCCAAATTTGGGATCATGAAATGTCTAAGTGTACTTAAAGTAAGATTACGAATTCCAAGGTGCAGTAAAAGGAAGGGTAGAGCACCATCACAAGACAGAGCTAGCATAAGGGCAGAGTCAGCAGTGAGGAAGTAAAGCAAGTCAGCTTTATTGAGGGGAAATACTTATTCATAATTAGAGGGTCAGTCAGGAAGGATAGAAATAGGTCAGATTTCATTGGTACTCCAGATGGAAGAGAGAGGGAAGGGTGCAAGGAAGGGAAAGTCTGGTGAGTTTTTACAGGGTTCTTATCTGGGTAACATAGGACGAAGAATTGGGTAAAAAGAAGGGGAGCCTGGACTTGGAGACTGGTGAAGGTTCAAGCTCTAGGGGAGTGACTCTTAGGAACTGGCTTCTGGTTGACATTCAAATTCCCCTGGGAAAAGGAAGTTTTAGCCATTATTGCAAGTTTTATTTAGGTTGTGGTTTAGTGAGGGGCACAGAGGCTATTGGGGTCCTTATATCAGGCTTGGGTTTGAATCTCCACTTTGCTACTTACTAACCTGTATTAACCTTGGGTCAATCATTGAACTTCTTTAGACCTCAATTCCATGGAGTAGGGTTGGACTCAATGTTCTCTAAGGTTCTGTCTAGTTCTATGAAGCACATTTCTGATCTAGACATTGTCTCCTGTTGCCAGGCTCCAGCTTCCCTGCTTAGTAACCCTGATCTCTGATAACTGATCTCTACCTCTATATAACCAGCTCAGTGCTTCTGGCTCCTCCCCTAGTGGGGACCTTTCATCTCTGACTTTTCCAAGTTCCCCAGTTTGAGAAGTCCTAACAGACACTATGAAGGACCCATTAGTTCTGGTTAATGTCAGGCATGATAGGAGCAGAGCCTATTTTATGTAAACTGGACCAGTGTCCCTTTAAGACGTGGAGATTTTTATTGGTCTAGCCTCCTTGTTTCCTGAGATATAAAAGTTTCAGCCTTTGGGGAGTTGGTGCTGGAGGTTTTAGGGGAATTCTCACTGCCCTGTAGGAGCACATTTCTGATATAGGTGACTGTTTCAGAGGCAAAGAGCAGTGCTTTATCCAAATCGTAGCCTTTTTGATATTCTCCTAAGTAAAGCTGTTTCTTATTGCATTTTACAGTTCACAAGTGTCTTATTGAATTATAATCCTAAACCAGCATCACTAGACTGGCCTGAGCCAACCCTGGCTCAGGATGGCAGTTCCCATCTCTGTTCTTCACCAGAGCAAGGCCAAACAGAGCATCACCAGTAGAAATTCACAAGGCAAGGGTAATAAAGGGCATTCGAAGTCTAAGGAGTAGCATGAATCCACTTTGATAAATGAGTCATATTCCCCCTACTAATTCTATTCAATAAATATTTAGTAAGCATCTACTATGTGCCAGGCTAACTGGGAATACCCATATGAAATAGGAAACAAAACCTACCCCAAAGGAGCTTACAACTTAACAGTGGCAGATATGTACTCAAATACAAATACCTTCAGGGAAGGGAGGGAACAGCATTTATGTAGCACCTACTATGTGCAAGGCACTATGCTAAGCCAAGACAATTCTTTACAAATGTTATCTCATTTGATCCTCACAACTCTGCGAGGTAGATTCTGTTATTATTCCCATCTTATAATTGAAGAAACTGAAGTGGTTATGTGACTTGCTCAAAGTCACACAGCTAGTAAGTGTCTAAGGCCACATTTGAAGTCAGGGCTTTATGATTTCAGGTTCAGTGTTCTATCCATTATACCACTTAGTTGCCTCTATGATACAGAAGCACAAATATTCAGCAGTGTTCTATAAGAGTTCGAAGAAGGAAGAAGTTCCTTCTAGCTGTAGTAGAGGGTAAGGAATCTTGGAAATCATCATGGAGGAGGTGTCGCCTAAGTTGGGCCTTGAAGGAAGATAAATTTCAATAGGTGGAGATAGTGGGAGGAGCAGGGGATAATTCCATTTTATCCATGCAGAATAATGAGAGAAAAGTTGTGAAGGTAGGATGTGGCAAGATGGGAATGCAGGCCACTGAGGAGTCCAATTTGACTTGAAAATTTAGTATGTTAAGGGAAGCAGAATGAAATAAGCCTATAAAGTAGGGTTGGAAGGAGATTGTGGAGGGTGTTGAATGCAAGACAAAGATTTTACACTTTCTTCAGTAGACAAGAGAAGGCAACAGAGACAAAAGAGAAAAATGTTTTTTGAGCAGAGGCAGGAGATTGAATGGTGCATTGTGTTAGCTATGTGAGGGATAGTTTGGACTTATGGGAGATGGAAGAGAGACCAGAGAAAGGAAGAACAGTTAGGAGTGATGAGGGCCTGAACTAGATGGGATTGAAGTAGGTATAGAAAAGAGATGGCAGATTGGGTTTGCAGTTCTACTCCTTAGTGGATGGCATGAAGCCATTGGCTGCTTAAGAGAAGGGGGCTATATAAGATGCAAAAAGGGTCTTAAAAGAGGAGATTTTGTTGGAGAGGAGTAGGTCTCCAAAAACAAACTTCGAAGGAGAAGAATAGTCATCTGCTTCATACACAGAGAAAACATTGTATAGTGGAAATCCCGCTGGGCTTGCTTGAGGTCAAAACACCAGGATTTGAGTTCCAGCTCTGCCATTTTGTGGGTATATAAAGATGGCCAAGTCATTTATCTTCCATGACCCTCCACTTACTTATCTATAAAATGGATGTGTCTATTCTACCTACCTCACTCTGTTGTTATGAAGGTAAAATAATGACAATTTACATTACCTGGTGTTTTGCGGTTTATAAGTCATGAAATAAGGGCTGACATTTATAAATAGCTTTATGGTTTATAAAGTCCTTTGTATGCCTAATTTCATTTGATCTTCTATAATGCTGTGAGGTAGATTATTTGCTACTTTGATGGATTTGTGATTTCAGTACTGAAAATTAGCAACCACTGCAGGACCTAAGGGGCTAGGGCACTAGGTGCTCTCCCTCTCCCCCTTTCCCCCTCCCCCTCCCTCTCCCCACTAAGGTATCCATCTGCTCATCCAAGCAGCACAGACCAATTTCAGTTGTAGTGAGGAGTCTGGCTTCTAACAAGACAAGTTAGACTCCTTTTCTCACACCCTTCAACTCATTACACCCTTCCCCCTCCCCATGCCTTAGGGAAAATTGTTTAAACTTGGGTTTTGGTTCATATCTAGAGTCTGTCTCAAGTGGCAAGCAGAAAGGTACTGCATATAGAAAGGTGTATAATGTAAATCAAGCATGGGACAGGTATCTATTTCCCCCACACAAAGTTAACATAAAAGGTATCTCTCAAGTGTGCATTAAAAACAAAACAACCCCCCAAAACCCCCTTAAAACAGGATACAGTGACTAAAATGTCTGAACATGAAGCAATTTTCAGGACTTCTGGATAGGCATTTTTACATTTTACCTCACTTTACTCTGTTCCCTTCAAGGTAGAAATCTTCTGGCAAGTCACGCCAGGGATTGGGTCAACCCAGCACTTGGCCATTGTCTCCAAAAGTATAAACCCACCTTGAAACTAGCCAACTCTACTGATGGGTCTAGTATTTCCATACTTTCAAAATCATGAGGTTGTCTCTGAGAATGGACACATCCATCTCAGGATCAATGTTTGCTCACCTGTGATCAGATAGAGAAACATAGAGCAGAAAATGCCACTAGAGGCCCAGTCTCAGACTCATCTAGCTGAGTCCTTCATATACTTTGCTGGTATTAAGAGAAGTCACAACTAAGGATAAGTTACTCCCTTTTAAAAGTTCACTGAGTCATCAGTGGGTAATGAGGGGACTGCGGCTTTGTTACCCACAGTATTCAACCAAGTGCTAAGCTAACATATATGGTTGACTGGACTCAAGAAGGGCAGCTTTGCCCATGCCCTATTTTGAACACATGATAAAGGTCCTCCCACCCACACCCTCTGTGCCTCTTGTACGTGTCCTCCCAACAAGTCCTGCTCAGGAGGTCTGCTCAAGAGCCTTCCTCTAGATGGCTTGGCACTGCCCGGATACCAACGGAGCCCAGGCTGTCCATTGGTTGTTCCTTCCTCTTGACATGTAATCAATGAGGTAGGTACATGGTGCAAGTATTTTCTCAATCTTATAGCTGAGGAAATTCAAGCCTGAGGTCATGCAACTATTAACTGTCAGGACTCAAACTCTGTCTTGGGTTCTCTTTCTACTACACAATGCTTGTGCCCCCTCTACTATATGCTGAAGTATTTTGTGCATTGAAATGTGTCATGCAAGTATAAGGTTTTCTTATTATCTACTTAACAATTTTGTCTGGGGCAGGCCTGGATTGTTCTTCCTCTTCTGGGCCCATGGAGTCACTTGGGTCCCACCTGCTACAAGGTTCATTGCCCCAAAGTCTCCTTTTGCTACACTCTCCTCACCGTAACCAAATTCAGCTCCTCCCAGACTAGATGGGACCAATCTCATGAGTACGTGTGTCACTTAACTTAAACAATGGAAATTTTCTCTTTTTTTTTTAACATTTATTTTTAGATTTACAAATGTTCAAGCTTCAAAGAAGGTGATATAGCTGAAGCTTATGATGGGTCCAATTTGAACAGAGCAGAGTAATTACATAGTGTGGTCACATACCAACTCCAGATAAGTGGGAGAGTGTCCAGAGTAAAGCAACTAGAATGGTGGAAGGCCTTGAGTCCACGCTACATGAGAATTAGGTGAAGGAACTGGAGACATTTAGCTTCAAGAGAAGCCTTGGAGGAGAAGGTGTCTTGAAGTCTATTTTCAAGAATCTGAAGAGCTTTAAACTAAATATGTACTATTTAGCCCCAGAGCATAGACAGAGCAAGGAGCAATTTAGGCATGATGTCAGGAAAAAAACCCCAAAAGCGTTCCAACAATTAAAGCTATACAAAAGTAGAATGGGTTGCTTTGAGAGGTGGTGAGTTCCCCTTTGTTGGGGGCTTCAAGCAAAGGCCCGAGGACCAATTATCAGGTAAGTTATAGTGAGAATCCCTTTGGAGTGCAGACTGGACAAGTTGGCTACTGAGGCCTTTGCCAGTTCTCAAGGGCTGTGATTCTGTGACTCTAACTAACTCCTATGCATACAGTACTCACCTCAGAATTTCAAACTTCTCTAGGCATCAGGTGCCCTGTGCTTCAGGGCAAAATAGACCTTTCCCTGTCCCCACCAGAGAGCATCTCTATCATTCTTCATCAGCCCCCAATGCTAAGTGGAGACTTCCAGGGAGCACTGACCAGAGTATAAGGAAAGAAAAATAGGCCACAGAGAGACCTCTAATGGAAAGAATAATGGAGATAGGGAGGCAGCTCAGAGGTGAAAAGAGATGCTATCATTGTCCTATCTCCCTTGTCCTGGATCCTCCTTCTTGGGTTTCTCAAGCCATCTGATTCCTCCTATCTCCAGTTTCTTCAGGATCAGTGGATGTTTCTGGCAGGAGCTTGGGTCCTGTGTCCTCTGGATGCAAACTCTTTCAGCACTTCTGTCAGGGAAGAGGACTTTGTATACCATGAACGTGGGTTTTTTTCATACACAGCAAAGTTTATGGTACAAATACAGCTGATACATTTTGTCAGCAAACTCTTTCAGATCAGTGGGGCTGATCAGGATGGACTTGGAATTAGTTTCTCCATTGCTCCATTCTGTTGGGAATTTTGTCACTGGTGGGTAACAAATGGGGCTGGGACTAAAAGACCTAGGGCTTTGGTCTGGCTCTGCAAGCGGTATCCTGTGTATACCCTTGTACAAATCACTTCCCTTCTCTTGACCTCAATTTCTTCATCTGTAAAACGGAGCAACTCTTGTACTACTCCTCTTTCTCCCAGGGCTGAGGTTAGCAGTTGGATGATCACAGCTACAAATGGGCTTTTAACAAAAGGGGTAGGGGAGGGAAATGCTCCAGAGATCATGAATTGCCTTTAAAAATCAAAAGTCTGGAGATGATCTAGGGGATAAAGCCTGAACACAAACATGCAAACAAGTTGGAAATAACCCTGAGGTAAAGTAAAGAGGCAGTTATGCTGAGTTCCTCTTTTCTAATTTAAGAGGTTTCACGTTGAACTCTATCAGCAAGTTGGAGGTAGCAAGAGATCCAAAGACACCCATTGGGATGTTACTGTGGGACTCTGCTTCCTGGGCTCCTGTCCTTTCTCCTGTGAGACTGTGGGCAGCTCTGCTGCTCCTGGGTGAGGAGTGTGTTTCAGCATTTATCTGTGTGTATGTGTTGGTGCCTGGGTGTGGGTATGCTTTTGAATTTCTCAATGCACGTCTGTCTGTAGGTGAAGAAAGGGGCTGGGCATGGCAATGCTCCCCTGGAATCTCTGCTACTGCGGGGGAGGGGAGGCTGAAGCCTGGTGGATCTCTTGAGTTTGGAAGCTCTCAGTTGCACTAGGGATAAAGCCAACTGGATTTCTGTGCTAAGTCTGGCATTAATATGGTAAACTTGGTGGAGGGAGAGGAGAGAGTAACCAGGCTGTCTAAGGAGGGTCCAAGTGGCCCAGATCAGAAGTGAAGTTGGTTAAATCTTCTTCACTGATCAGCATTGGGATCAAGCCCATGAGGGTTCATTTCACTTCCAGCCTGGGTGAGATAGGAAGAGAGAGAGAGAGAGACAGAGAGAGAGAGACAGAGAGACAGAGAGAGAGACAGAGAGAGAGAGAGAGAGACAGAGAGAGACAGAGAGAGAGAGGAGAGAGAGAGAGACAGAGAGACAGAGACAGAGAGAGAGAGACAGAGAGAGAGACAGACAGAGAGAGACAGAGAAAGAAAGAAAGAAAGAAAGAAAGAAAGAAAGAAAGAAAGAAAGAAAGAAAGAAAGAAAGAGGAAGAAAGGAAAGGAGAGAGGGAAAGGGGATGGATTAAAAGGGGGTTTATATCGACCTCACCACTTTAATATTGTTACCTATTGATGGTCAGAATTGATTTTTGGAATGTAAGTATTCAAGATCCATTTGAATGGGGGTTGTCAGGAAGTTTAATGGACAAGATGTGGGAAGCTATGGGGTACGGGGTATGGGGTACGAGGGTATGTAAAGGTGGATGTAAAGAACCTAATAAGTTGAAATGATAGATGTTGCTGAGGAAAGCCATCAGGTTAAGGTCCTTAAAGGGGAAGATTAGTCCTTGGTTGTATAGAGAGCAAAAGAAGGCAGAGAAGAGATCTGATTAGAGACTCAAGCAACCAATCAATTAACAAGCATTTATTAAGCACCTACTGTGGGCCAGGCATAATGCTGGATGACGGACATAAAAATACAACAGTGAAATATTCCCTATCTTCAAGAAACTTATATTAAATTGAGGGAGACAACTATATCAAAGTAAGCATGCACTGAATATAATAAAAATAGGTTCGCAGCAATTTGATTAAGAGGGGCACTAGGAACTGAGAGGATGAAGAAATGAACCAAGGTGGTACTTCAAGGTAGAGCTTGAGCTGAGGAAACAGGGGATAATAATAAGAGAGGAGCAAGTACATTCCAGGCATGGAGGACAGATAGGGCAAAGGCACAGAGGTAGGATAAGCAGTGCCATGTATGAGAAACAATGAGGACAATTTGGCTGGACTGGAGCATGTGTGAAGAGATATAATGACAGGAAAGATAGGTTGAGACCAAGTTGTTGAGAGATTTAAACGACAAACTGACGTTTCTATATTTGATCTTAGAAGTATTAGGGAAGTCGCCAGACCAGAGACAGGTATTTAATTGTAGGATTTGGGATAGGTGGAAATTGAGCTGGAGAAGATGGGACCAAAGTGTGGGCTTGTGAATGGGTCATGTGAGGGGTGGGGGACAAGGGGAAGACAGCATTGGCCATAGGAGGAAGGGGGAAGAGAGAGAGAGAGGGAGGGAAAGGGAGAGAGAGAAAGAGAGGGAGGGAAAGGGAGAGGGAGAGAGATAGTTCATGAAATAAGAAGCAGAGTAAGCATAGGACAGTGGTCCTGGATTTTGAGACAAAGTGAAAGGTGGCTTTTACAGTAACTAGTAAGGATGGGTGGCAGGGGAAATAGGCTGAAGACAAAGGCTGTCACTGCCTTAGAAATTCTGATAGCAGGGGTCACCTAGGAAGAGATGCCTGACAGATACTGGACTGGAGAGAAGACAATGGGAGGTGGAGGACAGAGTCAAGTAGTGGTAGCCTTCTGTGAGGAAAGGTATTCAAGGCTGTTGGGGGAGATAAAATCTTCTTGGGAAAGCACAGAGAGGAGGAGAAAATTACCAACAGAGTACAGGAAACTTCATCCTGTTCCTGAACTTGTCCCTCACCGGATCAGAATCCCAGAGTTTAATTTAATCTAACCTTAATTCCCTTTGGTGTAGTGGAGAAGGTTGGGTTTGGAGTCAGAGGACCTGGGTTAGAATCTTGGCTCTGCCACTTATAGCTTTGGGACATTAAGAATGTCACAGCTTCTCTGGGCCTCAGTTTTCTCATTCATACATGAGGGAGTTGGGTTAGATGACTTCTAAGACCCAGCTCTAAGTCTGATCCATCCAGTTCCTTCCCACCACTTCAGAGCCTAATCACCAATCTCTGTTCTCTTACAGGTACAGCTGGTGGTCGAGCAGGTGAGTTTACCATTCCCCTCTATACCCCTCATCCTTCCCCACCCCACAGAATCTTAGAGAAGCAGGGTCAGTAACTCAAATGAATGAAGAAATTATTGAAGGAAAGGCTGGGGCTCTCCCAAATTTTCCCTGGAACTGGCCATTTCCTGAGGGAGGGGTGGGGATACAGATGAAGGTAGGAAGGGATACATCCCCCTCAGAGACTCTTTCTACTGATCCAAAGTCCAAGATGCCCTCTCAGGCCACCTTGTGTCTCAGTGTTCCAGAGACAACCAATGACCCTGCAGTATGAGGGGGCATCACCTCCTGGGAGTGTCAACAATCATGACAAGGAGGACTTCAGGACATCAAGCTTCAGCTCTCATGTCAGCCAGACCTCTGGGACAGAATCAGAGGGATACTCTTATGACACCTCCAAGGGCTATACTTTCAGCAACCCCTTACACTTGATTATATCATATGGTAAGTGAGGGTCCCTGATCCAGTTTAGAGTTCCACCTCTCTACCTGTCCCCATGCTTATGGTCCTTCCTAGCTTCAGTCAAAGCCCCAGCCCAACCCCAGCCCAAACCTCAGACCTCATCTCCCATCCCAAACTTGTTCCAAGCTCAACCCTGGGACCCACTAGCCCAGTTTTTCCTCTCCTGCCTTTCCCATGGCCCACATCAAAGATCGCCAGGTTAGCCATCCCTCTACCCCTTAGAGCTCTAGAATCTCCTGTCCTGGCAAGGTTTTACCCAACACTAACCTAAGGCCTGGCTCTGAAAACGTTTTATCGTGGAAAGGGGGAAAATTGATTACTAAAGTAAGAAGTCAGACATCTCCTGCCTGTGGAGACTGGGCCCTGGCAGCCAGGTGGTGCTGAGGAAATGGTCATGGAGAAGGGTTGGTGGAGGAGTGAGTTGAATTCAAAATTGGGGAAAGAGGTGGTATGTGAGTGGAAATTTTGGGACCAGGGTTGCCAGTCACCCTTCTGGATGCCAGTGACTGCATGGGAGGGCTCTCTGTACTGCTCATTCTCTTTAGTTCCGTTACTTCCATTGCCACAGCCCATTTAGACTAATGTCCTCAGGAAACCATCCCTAGCAATACAATAGGCCTCTCCATCTCCCCCTTCTCCAACTTCATCTGTAGCTCAGGAGGCATCTAGTGCTGCAAGTGGTTACCCCATCCCCCACCTACCTAGGGGCTTGAGCTGCCAAGAATCTTAGACAGAAAGTTAGGGGAACCAGGGCTGGGAAGATGTGGGAGGATGGGGAAAGAAAGGAAGGTTATAATCCTGAAGGAATGAAGTGACTCCCCCTATCTTGGACCACAGATTGGCTGATACTACAGGTCCCAGCTCAGCCTGTGTTCGAGGGTGACTCTCTGATCCTTCCCTGCCTGGCATGGGGGGATTGGCCTCTGTCCCAGGTCACCTTCTACCGAGATGGCTCAGCCTTGGGCCCACCTGGGCCTGACTCAGTATTCTCTATCGGCATGGTTCATGCAGTGGACAGTGGGCACTATCACTGCAGTGGCATCTTCAAGAGGCCTGGCCCTGGAGCCAAGAAGGCAGCTTCTGTGTTCCTTCAAGTACAAGGTGTGAGCTAAAGTGGGGTTCAGGGGAGGTGCTGGTACCATGAATAAGAGCCTTTGTTAGGGGCCAGTGGTCTAGGCTGGAGCTGGCTGGGGGATGGAGGGGTGAATGGAGGTTACTTCAGGGTCCAAGGGTGAGCCACCAGGGTAAAGTAAGGTCAAAGGAACTCTAGCAACTGAGACTTGCTGTCCCAGGGCTGGAGGTGGGAAGGCCATTTAAATAAGAATTTACATTTGTAGAGCACTTTGAGATTAACCAAGGGCTTTCATGCACATTTTTATTGAATTGTCTTCCAAATATATCTATCCCCACTTAAACATGTGAGTTTTGCATCATCACCCACCCACTCTCTTCCAAATCATGGGGAGTGTTGGCAGGGACTGTGGCCAGGCTCAGGAGAGGCTGGCCTCTTAAGCAATCAATTTTTAAAAGAGATTTGCTGAGCAAGCATGAAACAATGGCTTCTTCTCTCACTCTGACCCTTCAGATTTATTTACTCTCATTATCCTAGTACTTTCCATAGTTTGACAGAATTCAACTCAATTCACTCAAAAAACCCCAACAATTATTAAAAGTGCCTACTATGCTCCAAGAAGCAAGTAGTAGTGGCTAGATAGCTGCTCTCAGACCCAGGAAGCTCTGGGTTCAAGTCTGGCCTCAGATATATACTGGCTGTAAGATAGGTCATTTGAACTTTCAATGCTGTAGGCCTGTCCTGTCAAACTAATGCATATGGATCCCTGCCAGTCACATATTGACTTAGAAAGCTCCAGATGAATGTTACCTATATTGTATTGTATTTTCATTTATTTTGTTAAAAATTTCTCAATTACATTTTAATCTGGTTAGGGTCCATTCCTGAGTCTGACACCTCTGCTCTAGGAAATTCTCTTAGGACACATTTCAGAGAAGGTGCCCACTTGTACTGGTAAAGAGAGTTTTCTCAGCCCATATCAACGAAGTCACAAACTGAGTCCCTATCAGGCATTGTGCTAGGATTACAAAGACAAAACAGAAACCATCTCTGTCCTTAAGGAATTTACACCTACTGGGGAAATATAACACAGATACAAGTAAGCAAATACAAAGTATATTTAAAGGAATTTCAAGCAGGAGAGAGAGTGGTAATATTTTGTGGAGCTGTCCAATCAATAGTATACTAGTAAATGTTTAAAAACCAGTTCTCGGGGGGGGGGAAGTATACATGACACATTTTTAAGTTTAATTTGCATTATTAATTTTTTCTCTATCACTTTCTTAGGTTTAAATAATCAACAAAACAATAAACTAAGCTCTGATTTGTAGGTCTGCTAATTTCTGAGGTGTAAATGTTCATATTGAAAATTTAACAGTTGGCTCTTATAAGCCCCATCCAGCTGGCTCTAGCACACTCCCATTAAATCCAACTAGAGATAGATAGATAGATAGATAGATAGATAGATAGATAGATAGACAAACAGACAGACTAGATAGAGAGATACATGTATATAGATATATGTATCTATATCTACATATCCATATCTATCTATCTAGTTGGATATCTATCATCTTTCTATCTATCTATCTGTCATCTACCTCTGAAGAACATATTGGGACAGCTAGGTACAGTGGATAGAGCACCAGCCCTAGAGTCAGGAGGAACTGAGTTCAAATCCAGTCTCAGACACATAACACTCATTAGCTGTGTGACTATGGGCAAGTCACTTAACTCCAATTGCCTAACCAAAAAAAAAAATACCAAACCAAACCAAACCAAACCAAACCAAAACAAAACAAAAAAGAACTGTATCTACTTGAAGACATGAGCCTTAGCCCTCAGGGAGACTACAATCTAAAAAGGATAGTGGTCCTAACAAGTAACTCAAAGCTGAAGAGAGGTATCTTGGCCTTTTGGGGAGA
This sequence comes from Phascolarctos cinereus, assembly GCF_003287225.1. Classification (NCBI taxonomy): domain Eukaryota; kingdom Metazoa; phylum Chordata; class Mammalia; order Diprotodontia; family Phascolarctidae; genus Phascolarctos; species Phascolarctos cinereus. The sequence goes on along the minus strand of NW_027555958.1, from coordinate 427,417,637 downwards.
GGGAAAGGAGAAGAAAGGGCAAGGAATGGGAAGAAATCTCAGAGTTGGGGAGGGGAGTGTGATGGAATTCTGCTTGCCCTTCATATATCAGGGTATAGGCTGCCACCCCCATCCTCATAGCTCTCCTTTCTCACTTCCTCCTATACCACCTGCCTTCTCCTCAGAGCTGTTTCTACCTCCAACAATGACAGCAACCCCCTCCACAAAGCCTCCAGAGGGGAGCCAGATGACCCTGAGCTGTGAGACAAAGCTGAGCCCCCAGAGATCAGCCTCTCTGCTTCACTTCTCCTTCTACAAAGATGGCAGGATGGTTCGGGCCAAAGACAGGTGCCCAAAATATAGCCTCCCAGAAGTGCAGCTTGGAGATTCTGGGTCTTATTGGTGTGAGACAGCCACGGCAGATGGCCAGATCCGGAAACAGAGCCTCAAGCTTGAGATTCAGGTGCAGAGTGAGTGTGTGGGGGACATGGAGTGGGTGGGCAAGGAATGGGACTGCTGGGCTGGGTGTGACACTCTCCCAGAGAATTGGCTATACAGAAGTAAAAGGGGTTGGTAGAAAGCTCTGGATAACTTCATTTATCCAGATTCAGAGTCCTGTGAAGGGGAGAAAGTAAACAAACAACCAAACAAAACACTCTTAGGTCTCTTCCTTAGTCTCCCCTTCTCTCTAATGCACTAATCACAGTTATTAGTAAAGTTGTTGTCTTTCTGCTCCATAAATAAATTGTACCGACTTGCTGCCAGTTTGCAACACTGTGACCCTGACTTCTACTTTGTGTCTTCTAATAGATTCTTCCTCAAGAAGCCCTCCCAGAGCAACAGCTCCATCTACTTCAGATCCAGCTCCTGAAAAGCCAGCAGTTCCAAAACCAGATCCTCCTGATCCCCGGAGACCACCTCAGTCAAGTCCCCATTCTTCAGAGAGCCACTCTGATGATGGTCCATGCTCCAATCCTCCCCTAACAATGCAAGATCCCCACCTGAACTACCAGATGCAAATCCTACTCCATCACATGCAAAATGTAAGAACCCTGTTGGGCCATGTGGTTCTAGAACTCAGGGATCTCTCTGGCCACCTTCAGTCTAAAGTTTCAGGAGCAGCTGAAGGGCCAGCCTCCAAGGCCCATGGGGCTCCAGGAACTTCCAGGGGTCCACAGAGGGAATAAGACTGAGACCAGACTCTCATCTTGATAATAGAATCTGGTTCTTGAGTTTTGTTCCTATGGCTTTTGTGCCCTGATTGATTCATGCTTTTCCACAATTCTAGGTGGGGCACATCTGGTCAATTTTTTGTTGTTGTTCTTGGGGGTCATGAAATGCATTCTTCTAATTCTTGGGACCATATGGCAAGACAGTCCTCGGGATGACTTATTGAGTACCTCCCCCTACTCCACACAAGACACAGGGGCCACCAGATGGCTATGAAGACAAGCAGGCTTCCCTGGACACATAGGCTCTAGTGTCAGTGGTTGGAGTTTGAATGGAAGGGTTTTAGATAATGCTGTCAGATCTCTCACCGCTAAGTTGCTATAACTCCTGATACAGGCATACCCAGAGACAGAATGGCTCAGAAAGTATTGTCAAGTACTCAGTTGACCCTGACTATGATGTGACACAGTCATCACCAGCAAACTGTCAGTGTTCTTCAGATTCAGGTAGCTCACAGCACAGCCCATTCATCCCTTAAGACTTCCCTAAGGCCCCATACTCAAGGAACACAGCTGACTCCCAGAGAAAGTCATCCAGAAATATTAGACTCTTCCAGAGCTACCTGATTCTATCACAAAATAGTCTTGCTTGACTCATTAATAATCCCTCCCTCCAAGTTAGCTTTGTAACAGTAGTGGAATGGGTCAGTCTTAGAAACATTAACCCAGAAGTTTCTTTCAGCTTTTATCTGTTCCTCACAGGCAGTCCAGCAGAGGATTAGAGGTTTCAGGATAAAAGGGGCCTTAGAAGTCATTGTGTCCTACTTCCTCAAGAAAATGTGAGGCCTTAGAGAGGCTAAATAACTTTCTCAGAGTTGCACAGCTATTAAGTGGAAGAGGCAGGATTCAGTTTCACATCCTCAGATTTCAAGACCAGTGTTCTTTTCCACATGCTACAGAGGTTGATGAAGTTCTCAGAACCAATGCCTAAAGCAACTTCTTTAGTGTAGTTGTACAGTAATTCTCACATGTTTCCATATACAGCCACTTTCCCCTCTTCCTAAGCATTAGTTATCTCACTGGGTTCAAGTAGTCAGTCATAGCACCACTAACCAAGACCTATTGTGTTCAGAGCCCTATCCTGAGCACTGGGGAGATGCCCAGTCTCTGCCTTCAGGGAGCATCTCACAGATGGGCAACACACACACACACACACACACACACACACACACACACACACACACACACAAAAAATAACACCTTCAAAAGTACGATTTAAAACAAGACAAACTAAATACATAAGGGCTTGAGGGTGCATATGGGGTGATTAGTTTAGTCAACGAAATCCTCCTGGAGAAGGTGAGATTTGAGTTAAATTTCTGGGCAGCATTTAGCTTTGTAGTTCTGGGATCCCTAGAAATATCATCATCACTGGTCTTAAAGGTCAGAAGAAAGATATGTAGAGGAGGGAAGATGTGTGGACACAGACACCTAAGGTGAGATAAATCCCTACCACCTTAGAAGGTGCTGGTAACAAACATGTATTTGCTTTAATGTTCATGTTGTTTCTGAACCTTTACTATCAGCTCATGAGACCTCAACCTTCTTCCTGTTCCAATAGAGATTTGAAACCCAACAGGGAGATTATTTTCCTCTGCTAAGGTGAAGAGTTCTCTTGGTCCAAAATCATTGCCTGCACTCAAATTAGTTTGTTTATCTACATGGTCCTTCGGAAATCCTCATTCTCCTGGGGTTTTGGCTCCTAGAACTATTCTTTCAGGGACAGGCATTATGAGCTAAATCAATCAAGGAACTTGAAGAAATATTTGGAAATCTTCAGTCAAAGCAATGACCTCACCACTGCCATCTGGACACCAGTTCGTCTGTGAAACGAGCTAGCCATGATGGCGGTGGCCTCGCTCCTCTCTCCTTTTCCCAGAAGAATGAGCCTCCAGGAATCTAGGAGTTGGAGTCCTTGTCAGGTTTGGCAACCAGCCCAGAACCAATGCCCTGAGGAGCAAATACTGACCTTCAGGATTACACCCTGAGGTGAGGACTCATCAATGAGAACTTGGTGTAACTGTAGAAACTATTCTAAGTCTGAGTCTACTCTCCCTTAAGGCATAGGAGGGAATGTGTCACTGAAGGGTTGGGGGGAAATGTTTGTACTTTTGCTCTTGCTGTTTCTTAAAAGTAAATATCCTTTTGTAAAAACTAATTTTTTTTAAAGCCACGTTGTCAAATGATTTTTGACAGGGACTCATTAGTCACATTTGCCAGTTCTTTCAGTACCTGATGATGTAGCTCATCTGGGTCAGGTGATTTAAATTTATCCTTCATTCTTTTTTGTTTGTTTGTTTGTTCAGTTTTGTTTTTGGTGAGGGCAATTGGGTGAAGTGACTTGCCCACATTCACACACAGTGAATGTCATGTGTCTGAGGCTGCATTTGAACTCAGATCCCTCTGACTCCAAGGCAGGGGCTCTCTCCGCTGTGCTGCCTCCCTGCCCCCAATGATTTAAGTTTATCAAAGGCTCTCTTACTCTTTTCTCACACATGTTGCTATCAACAGTCTGTCAGCCATTTTTGTTCTGTCATTTCCAGTACAAAAGTCATCCTCATTGGTGGAGAATAAGGAAGTAAAATTAAAATTGAACAGCTCTATCTTCTTTCTGTTGTCGATTATCACTATCCCAACCCATCCCAAAATGTCTTCTCTTTTCTTTGATCATTTTTTCTCCCAATATACCTAAAAAGAGTACCCAGTATTTTTATTTTATTTCATTTCCATTCTCAACCTCAGTTCATTCGCAGCTTAGTATTTCCAACATTATTTTTACAGGACTATGCTATTCTCTTATAGTCACCCTCTAAGTTAAAAAAAAACATTAATTTTACTATTGCTCAAAATGTGAGATTTTTGTCCCAAACCTATGTGCTCCCAGAAGAACTGAACTTCATCTATACTGACATTCTTGAAAAAAATGAAATCAGAAGACATAAAATAACTATAGCTAAATGGAAGAATGGCTCCCAAGTTCTTTTCAAAGAGTCAAATAAAAGAGTTGGTAGGATTGCTCTTCTTATTTACCCCAAAGTAATAAGAAACAATGATCATGATGAGCATATATAAAAAAGACCACCCTGATGATAACTACAACTTATGTGTCAATATCTGATAAAGAAAAGAAATTCCATGAAGAACTTGGCAACATAAATCTTGATGCTTAGTGCCTTGTGTGGGAAATTAGGGAAACAGGTTGAAAAACATAGTTAAAGATTAAGAAAGAGGGCAAAGACTTGTAGAGTGCTTAGAAACTTCACATCTGGAAATCAGCGGTACTTCAAGAAAAGAGTTGGAAGGAGCTGGACACAGTGAGCATGAACAATCTCATTAAAAAATAAAATTGAGTATATCTTAACAGACAAGTAACAACTGATTATAAATATAGAAGTCATATGAGAATCAGCTGTCTGTAGGTAGCCAAATCATCAGTGGGTCAAAAGTCAAGATTAACACAAAATTAGAAGGAAAAATAAATATGAGAAGAAACTACAGGCAACTATAGCAGCTCCAACTCTATCTATTTAAACAAGCTATTTACTCCCCAAATTGGAAATGGAAAAAACTTGAGACATTGATTTTGATTACTCTAATTTCTCAGAAAAGTTTAACCAATGCAAAACAGTCACCACAGTGAAGAGTCTAAAAGGACAAAGAAACCATTTGAATAAGCCAACACTTGATCTCTTTGCCAAGTAGAAAGACACAGAAGTCAAGCACAACACTGGAGTCCCGGGTAATTTGCAAAAAATTACAGGGGAGAATGATGAAAGATTATGAACAGTATCACCTCACAAAATAATAAAAACACTAGATGGGGAAAATAGTCTTTAGAAAGCTTGACTAACTAATCTCAATCATCCCCCCCCCAAAAAAAAAAAAGCATTTATGTGTAGCAGCTCTGGGGCTGTTCCTCCAGCTCACTTTCAAGTTGAAAGTTTGGGGCCCCCAGATCAGAGCTGACTACTGCTGTTCTCAGGGCTCTCAGAGTCACACTGAGGGACTGGGTTTCTAGTACAATTGCTTATGAGCCCCACTGAAGTGCTCCCAATGAACAATTACCCAGCAAGCCCTAATTAGCCTTTTTAGACAAGGTATTTACTGACAAGGGATAGCTGATTAGTTGGTGCAAAACAGTCACCAGAAAGCTTGGGGGCACAACACACACACACACACACACACACACACACACACACACACACACACACACACACACACACCACACACACAGTCATGAGCAGAGCGGGCCTAAATGAAAAATGCAGTGGTAGTGAGGCATATGTATGGCAAAAGGATAACTCATGATTCCTAGACTAAATAAGAAAGTGGAAATTGTTAGTTCTAACTGACCCCTACTCTTATAGCCTCCCAGGGACATAAAGGGATTTGGGCATTTCACAATTCATCATTTTAACACAGCTTCATTCTCTACTTGGTGTCCTTGCCAGAAGGGAGTAAGTCAGTGCAAACCTAATTCAGTTTTATTCCTCCTTGCTCATATGCCATTTAATACCACCCCCAATGATACTCAGATGTTCTCTCATGGTTTCCCCTGCCAACCCCCCCCCAACTAAGCCCCCACCTTTTTTTGTCTCAGCCCATGTTATATCCAATCTCCTCATAAGGTCAAATCCTTTACAAAAAAAAAAACAGTTTCCAGCTAATCTGTGAACACTATTTATCTACCTATATGACTCTTAAGATTAAGCTTTCCCATAAACAGGCATAGGAAGAGAAACAATACCTACTGCTTGCTTATCTCTCTGTTCTACCTGCTTCACGTGGAGGACTTTTCCCCACCCTGCCTTTCAATTGATCAGAGCTCATGGCTGTTCAATTTCAGTACTAAAACCCACTCTTTGCCTAAGAAGTCCTTTTTGTGAGGGAGGTGGAGGAAGCCAGGAAAACTGGAAGTGTTTAGGCATTCAACTTCATTAGTTCAGAGAATCCTCAGTTTGAAAATGCCTTCAACACATCTAGATAAGCAAATCATTTCTATATTCTTAGAAAAGAAGTTAAATGACTTCCCCAGGGTTAACAATTAGTATGTATTAAGATGCAAGGCTTAGACCCAGGCTTCCTTGAGTACAAGGCCACCCCTCTATCCACTTGGCCGTGTGGCTTCCCCAAAGGTCATTGTCCAGTCTTCCCTTTGATGGTGAAGAAATGGAGGCTTGTTAGTACAGCTAATGGTACACATCAGAGCTGTTAAACACTGGACCAACCACACTACTGAGCACAACCTGAACCAGATTGAAATCCAATTGGGAAAAACTTAAAATAAGTTACAATACAATAGGGTAGATGGTGTTAGTATGTGGTTTATCATGTCAACATGAGGTTGCAGGGATCCTTATGTATAGTTCACTGGCCTGTTTCTCTTTGAGTTTGATACCACTGGTATATGTTGTCAGATGAGGTTTTTATGCTTTGTCATTTTTGTTTAACTGATTTTCTTTGTTACAAAGGAGGGCAAAATCTGAAGGGCAGGGGAAATAACTAAATATAAAGACAGAAGACATGAATAAAATGTATGATAGTTCTAATTTTAAAACTTCATCATTTAAAAAAATTAGTTTAGTCAAAATACACCATCTTTTCCTGAATCTATTGTCATCTCTAACTTCTTTCTTTTGTCCTCCCTTTGCTGTTAAGTCTCAGTCGCAGGGGATCTCTAGAATGTTACCATATCTCCAACCAAACAAGGGCTGGGGAGGGAATTAGAGGAAAGTCCTCATAGCTTTTCTAAAAGTTTATTAAGCTAAAAAAAATGCACTACTGAGAGCATTATCACCCCTTATGATATTATAGTTGATCTAGTTCTTATCTGAACCTACCCTAACTCTCCCTCCAGCCAATGTTTTTTTAAAAACCAGTTTCTATTACATTCCATATAACAAATGAAAACATAGGAAGTCAATATTTACCTTGCTATTCTTCTTTTCACATACATTTTATAGGCAATTTACAGACAGTCCCAAATACTCTGGGACTATATTTTACTGTTCTTTAGTCACTTAAAAAAATTCTGATATTACAAACTACATACTCCTTTTAAAAAATAAAATTTTATTGATGTCTTCTGTTTCTTTCATCATAGTTATCCCAGACTTCCCCTCCCCCTCCCAGAGAACCATCCCATATAATAAATAGTATATTTAGAGAGAAAAAAATAGTCAGCACAACTGATTGATACATTGAAAAAGTTTGAAAACATGTCTAATACCTATGTACCTATCACCTCCACGAAGGGACAGGTGAGGGGGAGTGTCTTCTTATATCCCTTTTTATGAATACTGCTTGATCTTTATAATTTTACTCCATTTACTTTTGATTTTTTTGGTGTGTCCTTTCCATTTACATTGGTGTAGTCATTGTGTATATTGTTTTCTTGGTTCTGCTTACTTCACTCTATTATTAGTTCATTTACATTTTTCCCATGCTCCTCCTTATTCATCACATACATCATTACTTACAAGACAGTAATATTCCATACTTTCATGTAGTACAATTTGTTCAGCCATTCCCCAATTGGTGGACATCTACTTTTGTTTCCAATTCTTCGCTATCATAAAAAGTGCTGCTATAAATATTTTGGTGTATATGGTGACTTTCTTCTTATCAATGGCTTCTTTGGGGTGAAAGCACTGTAATGTATTCTCCAGGTCAAAGGGTATGGATATTTTAGTTACTTTATTTGCTTTATTCCAAATTGTTTTCCAAAACAGCATGCCATTTCATACTTCTATCAACAAAATATTCATGTGCCTATTATTCCACAACCCCTTCAACATTGACTATTGCCATTTTTTGTCATTTTTGCCAATTTGTGGGGCACGAGGGGAAATCTCAAATTTGTTCTGGTTTGCATTTCTCCTCTTACCCTTCAACCAATTTAAATACTTGGTCACCATAATACTTCTACACCCATGCTTATTTGGATGGGTCCATTTGTCTGTTAATCTATTATGGCTGACAGTTGGATGGTAGAGGTGGTGACTGGTGGTTGTTATCCTTCATTCTCAAAGAAGACCAAAATGATATCACTACGTTGGAGCCCAAGGTACAGTGTGTCCAACCATGGCTGATCAGACCAGTACAAGCTCAGAATGTTCTACCACAAGTTGGGCACAAATAATCCATGTAAACATTTGGGGTGGATTCTCTAAATTTGCACAGCTCACATTTCTTTTGAGCTACTGCAATTCAGCTTTGCTTATAGAATACAGTGTCTTCTTTGATGCAGGGCACTCCAGGCTGATTGGTCCTGTTCCAGTGTCTCCCATGTCTCACAATTGATTCCATAGTTCTTCAGAGAGACCTTGAGAGTGTCCTTGTAATGCTTCTTCTGACCTCCTTGTGAGCTCTTGCCTTGTGAGAGTTCTCCACAAAAGTCTGTTAGGCACACGTACATTTGGCATGCTAACAATGTGGCCAGTCCATCAAGACTGTTCTCTGCAGTAGAGTGTGAATGCTTGGCAGGTCAGCTAGAGAAAGGACCTCAATGTCTAGCACCTTATCTTGGCAGGTGATTTTCAGAATCTCCTAAGACAATTCAAATGGAAGCTATTCAGTTTCCTGGTATGGTGCTGGTATACTGTCCAATTTTCACAGGCATACAACAATGAGGTCAGCACAGCTGTAGCCCTCTAGTTTGGTAGGTGGTCTAACACCTCTTCTCTCCCACACTTTCCTTTGGAGATTCCCAAACATTGAGCTAGCTCTGGTCAACCTCATCATCTATGTGTACATACCTGGAAAGTATATTGGCAAGTGAAAGTATCCACATTATTCAGAATTTCTCCATTTGGTTTAACAAATGGTTGCACATATGGATGGTGCGGAGCTGGCTGGTAGAGAACTTCTGTTTTCTTGGTGTTAATTGTTAGGCCAAAATTACTATAATCAGCAGAGAATTGGTCCATACTTTGTTGCATCTCAGCCTCAGAGGCTACGTTGAGTGCACAATCATATGCCAACAAAAAATCATGCACCAACACTCCCTCCACTTTAGTCTTGGCTTATAGCCTTTTCAAGTTAAATAATTTACAGTACAGTAGTTGACCTTGATATCATTTTTGTCCTCACTGAAGACATCTGACAACACTGCTGGAAACATCATTCTAAAAAGCACAGGGACAAGCACACAGCCTTGCTTCACTCTATTGGTAACTGAGAAAGCATAAAAGTACTGACCATCATCCAGAACTCATGCAAGTATGCCATCATGAAACTGACATACAATACTGATGAACTTCTCTGGGCAACCAAATTTTGACATAATTTTCTACAAGGCCTCATGACTGATAGTATCAAAGGCCTTGGTAAAATAGACAAATATTGTTTGCAGACCTATGTTCAGCCCCTGGCATTTCTCCTGAAGCTGTTGAGCAGCAAACGTCATATTGACTGTTCCTCTGCCCTTTCTGAAGCCACACTGGCTTTCAGGTAGATGACCATCTTCCAGGTGAAGGATCAGCCTATTAAGGAGGACTCTGGCAAGAATCTTGCTGGCAAAGACTAACAGAGAGCCTCCCCCAACCCTTTCCACCCCCATCCTGTGCTTGTCACAGGACAACCTATTTTCCTTTCCCTATTAGAGATAGACAATGGAGGTATCCTCAAACTCCTGGGGATAACCTCATCTTGCCATATAATCCAGAAAACTTCCATCAGCTTTTGTATGAGCAGTGGACACCCTGCTTTGTAAAGCTCAGCTGGAAGAGAATCAGCACCAGGTGCTTTGCCACATGAGAGGAGCTTAATGTCATTCAAAACTTCTTCAGTTGGAAATTTGGGTAGAGAGGTATTGGCTTCAACCTTAGCTATATAGGTCAATGGCTTCAGCATTGACAGATCAAGGTCTATTGAGAATACTATGAAAGTGCTAAGTCTATCTCTTCAGGATCATGTCTTTGTCACTAATCAATGTGGCTCCATCAGCACTGAGTAGCTGAGATACACCATATATCTTTGGCTCATAAATAGCCTTCAGGGCATTGCAGAAGTACTTTGGATTGCTAGGAGCAAATCTCACTCAGCCATGCCCTTCAAAGATTGACTGACTTTTTCAGCTGTTGAGTTTTAACAGAAATGAAAGAGTGGATCACAAATTAATAATTAGTTATTAATATAATAATATTAATTTCACCATCATTTTTGTCAAACCAATCTTGGTGTTTATGAGTGTTCTGGTCCAGATGAGTAAATGTGATGCTGTATACTAAATCTCTGAAAGCTGTCCATTTCTTTTCTGCTCCACTGTGGCCAACTGTGTGTTGGCTCAGCTTTCCCTCCAAGTTAGCAATGAACTGTTTACTTTCAGAGAAGGGATCTAATCTGTTGTCATTAAGTTTTCTGGTAATCATCTTGCCTTGGAGCTGCTACCTTTGTTGAATGTAAATGTTTAGCTTGGAAAGGAAAAGTTTATGATGGTCCAGTACTCCGTGCCACATATCACTTTCATCACTCTCACATGCTGTTTGTCTCTTCTCCTTACAATGACATAATCTTTAAATGCCAATGTTTGCTGGAGGGTGCGTCCATGAAGTTTTATTGTATTTGGGTAAATGGAAGACAGTGTTGGTGATGAGAAAGTCAAGAGATGCACAAGTTTTCAATAGTAAGTGACTACTGGTTTTGCTGTTTCTGATTCCATTCCTCCCAAGGACTCCCTGCCACGTCTGATATCTTGTGCCTACTAGTTGAGTAGCCTGTATATGTTTCACCAACCCCATTCTGCTCCCAGCAATATACCAAGGCTGTCTCTATGATGCAGTGATCTAATCATCCTCCCTTCCATTTATGCAAAACCCCCAGGATTACAATTGCTCTGAACACCATGTAAACAAAGCCCAAAGTGAAGCAGTGATGCCAGCCTTCAGTCAAGCAATGCTCATCTCAATCGTCCATAGTCTAAACACTAAAATTTCAAAAGTGCTATAAATATTTTCATACATCTTGGTGCTTTTCTTTGATCCTTAATTTCTTAGGGTAGAGGTCTAATAATGGTATTTCTGCATCAAAAAGTATATGCATAATATAGTAACTTTGAAGCCATAGCTACAAGTTGCTTTTCAGAATGGCTGGAACAATTTATAGCTCCACCAGCAGTGCATTAATGTGCCTGTCTACCTACAGCCCCTCAGACATTTATCGTCTTTTTTCTTTTAACCAAACTTTGGCACTCTGATACACATGAAGTGGTCTCTCCGAGTTATTTTAATTTGCATTTTTGTTATTATTAGTTATTTTGATCATTTTGCACATGACTTTGATAGCTTGGATTCTTTCCTTTGAAACTCTATCTGCCTATCTATATGATAGATTTGAATTGATTCTTTGTGTATTTTAAAATTGAGATCTTTATCAGAGAAACTTGCTGCAAAGATTGCCCTCTCTCAGTTAATTCTTTTTCTTCTCATTTTGGCTGCATTGCTTTTGTCTGGGTAAAATCTCTTACATTTTATGTAACCAAAACCATCCATTTTATCTTCTGTTATACTTTCTGTCCCTTATTTGGTCATGAACTCTTGCCCTTTCCATAAATCTGAAAGGTAACTTCTTCCTAGTATCTTAAATTTGTTCATGATGAGAACTTTTATATCTAAGTCGTGTATCCATTTGGAGATTATCTTGCTATATAGTGTAAGGTGTTGATATAAACCTAATTTCTGCCAGACTGCTTTCTAGTTTTGCTGGGTATTTTCATATTACGTATAATACCGGCTCTTAAATTGATATCATATTAAGGAAAGATCCATTTATTCCTCAGTTTCTTAGTGTTTTTAACATAGGTGGGTGTTGTATTTCATGGAAAGCTTTTTTTTCTGCATCTCTTGATATAATCATATGATTTAGTCATTATTGTTAAGTTATGTTATGTTAATAGCATTCCTAAAATTGATCATCCTTGCACTCCTGGTATAAGTCCAACCTAATCAGAATGTATAATCTTTGTGATAAATTGCTAGTAGTTTAATTAAAATATTTACATAATTATTCATTAGAAATATTAATTTATATTTTCCCCCTCCACTTTGGCTTTTCCTAGTTTATGTAATAAGACCATATTTTTATCACAGACTTAGGGAAGGATTAGACTTTGTCCATTTTGACCCAGAAGATCAAACTAGAAGTGATGGTTGGGAGCTGCAGAGACAAATTTTGACTCCATGTCATTAAAAACTTTCTAACAATTAGTGATGACTAGAAGTAGAGTGGGTTGCCTCAAGAAGTCATAGATTCCCCCTCCATGAAAGCCTTCAAGCAGAGACTGGGTGACTATTTGTTGTTAATGTTATTATAGAAGGAATTCACTTGGTTTATGGGTTAAACTCAATGGTCTAAAGGAGCAGTCTGCATCACCAGTTGCTGGATAGGGCTACTGCTCCACTGGACGTTCCACTTGAACAGCTCTTTGACTTGGATCTAAGGTAGTATTTGCTCTTTTGGCCAAAAAAAAATGTTCCCTAAGTCTGAGACCTGCAGCTATTCAGTTTAGCTCATTTGGTTCACTTCTCATTATTAATCCATAGGTAGCAGTAAAGGACATGCTACACAAGTATCTGCTGGGTTTCCCCTCTCTTAAGCCAAAGGTGAGGGCAGTTAGGTGGCATAGTGGATAGAACACTGGGCTTAGAATCAGGAAATCTCATCTTTGTGAGTTCAGATCCAGACTCAGACACTTATTAGCTATATGTCCCTGGAAAAGTCATTTAACCATGTTTGCCTCAGTTCCTCATCTGTAAAATGAGCTAGAGAAGAAAATCACAAGCCACTCTTGTATCTTTGCCAAGAAAACCCCAAATGGGATCATGAAGAATTGGACACAATTTTAGAATGACTCAACAAAAGCCACAGGTGGCAGTAAAGTTCAAAGCAAATTAGCCTGTCCTTTTCCCCAGCCAGCTCTGTTCAGCAACAGAGGTGTCTTCTTCCTTCAATCAGCTCCCACAGCAACATGTTCTAAAATCAGCTCCCTACAACAATTTTCCTCCAATTAGTTCCAAGCAACATAGTTTTTTCACCAATTATCTTGGTAGGGGGTTGGGGTGGATATAGAATTCAAGCTCTAAGCTCTTTTAACAGCTCTCTTCCAATCAGCTTATCTTTTCTATGAACCATTTGCTTAGTTGGACTCTGTTTAGCTAGATTCCTTTCAAATAGCATGGGCAAAATTCAGTTCCTACTTACTCTCTTTCTTTCTTCCTTCCTTCCTTCCTTCCTTCCTTCCTTCCTTCCTTCCTTCCTTCCTTCCTTCCTTCCTTCCTTCCTTCCTTCCTTCCTTCCTCTTCTTTCTTCTTTCTTCCTTCCTTCCTTCCTTCCTTCCTTCCTTCCTTCCTTCCTTCCTTCCTTCCTTCCTTCCTTCCTTCCTTCCTTCCTTCCTTCCTTCCTTCCTTCCTTCCTTCCTTCTCTGCTTTTGGTTTCTTCTGTCTCTGGTTTCTGTCTACCCTATTTTTCAGTCTTTCCTGACTCAAGGCAGTGTCTCCTTGTGTGAAATAACTCACTTCTATCTTAGTTTGAACAATCAGAAATTTTCAGAACCACCACAAACAGGCAACATACAATTATACAATAGTCACCAAAAAGGTCTAGATTTCAAGTATCCACAGCTATCAGCCTGTCCTTGTAGTTGTCATGTGGAAACTATCTGTTTAGAAACAAGATACTTTGGCCATCTTTGCCTTCAATATATACTTATCTCTGAGAACTCTGAAGTTCTCTCAGAATTGTCTGTTTTTCCCCACTTTCTACAAACAAGATTGTCCAAATCTGAAACAGATAACATTTTACACATGTAATATGGAAAGAATAAAAAAAATTTTAAAAAAAGGAAGAAAGAAAGAATCAATGTTGATTGAGGTCCTTATACTCCAGGGTGCTGTAGGAGACCATCATCTGTTCAAGGATAGTGGCAATCTTTGGTGCACTTCCGGAAGGAATGCTGGGACCATTGTTTGACCCTGGCTTGGATTCTTTGGGGTCTTGAAAAATATATTTAATACAAAAACTTGCGTCACATTCTTCCATCAATGTACACAGTGTCCATGAGGGAGAGTGGCTATGTCTATTCTGTCTCAAAACATAGGGATCTGAGGGTGAAGGCAGCAAGGTGATTGGTTCAAGCATCTGAATCAGTAAATACCTGTGATCAGCTCCCCAAGATTCTGTCAGAATTTCTGCTCAATACCACTTCCTCTTTCTAATTCAAGAACAGTGGGGGATGGCATATACCCAGAAAATACCTCACTCATAGAATGTGCACTTGGCTTCCCATCAGACCTAGTATCCAAAGCCCTGGTCCTAAATGGAAGTTAGAGCTCTGATGTCCTGGCACTCAATAGTTAAGGGTAGCAGAGATAATTGCTTTTATCAGATTGTTTTATTGACACAGATCAAAATTGATAGTGCTTTCAACAATAGCAACAATGAGTCAAGAAGACTCTAAGACCACTTTTAGGGAGAGACTTAGATGTCCATTCCCATGTCCAGTAATGGTTAGGGGCATGCCTCAGTAATTGAGGGCTGAGAAATTGCTGTTTTCTTATACGGTTCAGTGACACAAAGCAGAACAGGGCCTACCTCAACACATGGCAGCATGTTTGCAGCTGGAAGGTTCAAGGAGAAGAGGCCTCCAAATCCAACCTTTATGTGGAGTCTGGGCTGGGGTACTCCCCATCACAAGTCAAATGATGGTGTCTCTTCCACTGATCAGGTTAGCAACCATATTCAACTGCTACTGTACTTGTTCATGAAGGACATGGATAACCAATAAAAAGAGGCTGACCAGTTTCCTAGAAAGAATAGGAGATAACTGATGAACAGTTCTAGGGTTGTATTGGTATCCATGAAATATTAAAACACTAGAGGAAAGTGTCTAGTATGCTGAAGGGATCAACTGTGGAGGAGGTTTCAGAGCATAGGAATCATGCAGGGTCAGAACGTATAAGCAGAAGAGAGTAAAGAGAATATTCTAGATCAGAATTATGATGTGGTCATGAAGACAAGAATCATGACCTGTTCAAAGACAGTGAGTAGAATTATTTTGCTGTATTGGAGGATTCATGTAGGGAAACTATGGGAGAAAAGTGTGAGGAGGTAGACTAAGGCAAGACTGAGAGGCCGTTAAATGTCAGGATGAAGAGTTATACTTTGTATTATAGACAAAGGATACTTCTGAGTGTTGCTGAGCACAGGGTAACATATACAAATCAATGTTTTACAAAAATTAATTTGTCAGTGGTGAAGATGAATTGAGACCACTGTAATGGTTCAATGCTTAGACAAAACTTAGGTAGAAAGGGAAGCCCCACCTAAGGTTTTCTTCACTTCCAATAATTTTCTGATCCTTTATTGGCCAGTATCCCCAAACTGTTGGAGTGTTGGTTCCTTCTGTATATTTTTGCTGTGCCCACCAGCCCATGCCAATCTTAGCATAGATGCTTCCTCTGTTCCCCTGTCCACCTGAGACACCTTGTTTTGTTTTGTTTTGCTTTTTGTCTGGTTCTCCCTATCTCTCATCCAGAGAAGTACAGTGGCCCCTCATGGGCTTGATCTCAATATAGATCTACTCAGAAGCTTTAACCTGATCTGTTTCCTACCCAGGCCATCTGTACCCGGGGGCTCACAATGATAGGGACAAATGTAGGGTATTCATCCAACAGGCTTTAGCTCTATTATAGCCCAGAGCTATGTACCCCAGAAATCTATCAGCCTCAGCTTCCCTAGCAGCAGCAGCTACAGATATGGGTAGTGCCTGGACCTTTTTTTTTAACTTGGGTTTTTCAAACTGTTTCACCAGTGACCAAAGTAAAATAAAACCAACTGACAGAACACAGAATTGTCCATTTATGTTGCATGGGAAACTTAGCCTAAGAGATCTCTAATCTGCTGTAGGTGGTTGGGATAGTTTCTGAGACTAACCTAACAGGCAAGGATAATTTTACATAGCAACAAATAAGAATTTTAGTGGGTGAAAACATTAATTATAAATCCTTAGAAAGCATTTTTATGCCAGATTAAGGATAATTTTCTCAGGAAGTTCTATCCTGTCAAAAAGTTGTGACAAGAAGTTTAAAAAACACAGAGATTACATCTGCCAGTCATTTTTGGAAGAACATAGGATCAAAGACTGAGAGGAAAGGACTTTAGAAAGTATTGAGGCCAACCTCAAATTCCCTAATATCATCCTCTGTTCTTTCCTCCTTTGCTTGAGTATGGGAGGAAAATGTGGCATTCTCCTCACCAAGGCCAACTCCTCTCCATCCCTTCTGGAAGCTTCCCCCTTCAGTCATTCCCTCTCCCTCCCTAAGTTTTGATCTCATCTTACAAGACCACTAGGCTCTTCCTTGCTATCTGCAAACATGCCCGAATCTCTCCCACAGCTGCCAAGTTGATATTCCTGAAGTAGTCCACATTAGCAAGATTCCACCCACATCCCCCTACTAGGGAAGTGTTCACCTCAAGCTTCATCCACATTCACAATAACCTAAATGCAGTACGGTCATTTCGTAACATCTAGGCATGCAGTTAAACAGGCTTCAACAAGGATGGTAGCAATAGAATGCAAACGAGGAAATGCTTTCCAGAAACTGTGTTTACAGGGAAGATTAAACAAAACTTGATGGCTGGCATGTGAAATAATATTGTTCCTTCTCAGCAGACACAGCACAAACCAGCTTCACTGATGCAAATGCTTCCTGCATTACCACTCTCTCTTCTCACTAAAACCTGGACTCAGAAAGAATCTGAACCACATTCACTCTAAAGTACTAATTACTGATATTGCTTAAAGTGTTACCTTTCTATGAGAATATGCATTTATAGCATAGATTGGCCTTAAATAAAGGAAAGAACTTCCTAGTGACACTGGCCACCTGGGGGTCCTTCAAACAAGATTCTCCATCTCTCGACTTGCAAGCATTTTCCCTGGCCGTCTCCCATGCCCGGAAGCTCAACTCTGTTTCCTGATTTCTTTGGCTTTTTTCAAGTCTCAGCTAAAATCCAAACTCTTACAAGAAGGTTTTCCCAATGCACTATTTTTATTGTTTTGGCAAAGTGTAAACAAAGATTACCCAGCTCATTGTGGAAGGTAAGGAGGGAGGGTACAAAGCTTGTGTGTTTACCATGAACCTTTTTCAGATGTGTGTTTTTGTTTTGGCAGGCAGATGTCTTTAAACAAAGCTAATATGCTACATAGGCACAGTTTTGTTTATATTGTATATTTACAGGCAGTGCTAACAACCTATATAAATTTATATAAAATTAAGTGACTCAAAGCCTTTAATACTGCTACGTTACAAATTCATACCATTCAAAGGAAAGTTTTTAATGGAATAGCAACCATGTCTTCATTTCGAAACCTAATGACCTACTCCCTGAATCTCACTGCATTTATTGTAATTTTTAAGAATTTTTTTTGAAAATTGGTAGTATTTGTCACCTTTATTAAATTTTTTACAGAAAAAAAGCTTTTCCCAATCCATCTTAATTCTAGTACCTTCCCTCTGTAAATTATTTCCTAAATATCCTATTTATGGCTTGTTTGTATTTATTCTTTATTGTCTTTCCCCATTAGATTTTGGATCCTTGAGAGTAGGGACTGTCTTTTGCCTCTTTTTGTGTCCTCAGTACTTTAGCACAGTGCCAGGCACCTTTTGTTCTTTAGTCATGTCTGACTTTCCATGTCCCTATTTGAGGTTTTCTTAGCAAAGATACTGGAGTGGTTTGTCATTTCATTTACCAACTCATTTTATAGATGAGGAAACTGAGACGAACAGGGTTAAGTGACTTGCCCAGGGTCACACAGCCTGTAATTGCCTGAGGCCAGATTTGAGCTCAGGAAAGTGAGTCTTCCTGACTCTAGGCCAGATACTCTATCTACTGTGCCACCTATCTGCCCCCACCTGGCATATAGTAGGGACTTAAAAAAATGTCTGATTAACTGACTGGTTGGAATTGCAGGCATAAGTCAGTTGGTAGGGGCTATGTTATTTTGCTTCCAGTGAACTATGAATACGGAGGCAAGCACCTCTCTACTTCTTGACAGGGCTCCAAGGGAAAACAATGCCATGTTTCCCTATGTCCACAAAAGAAGGGTGGAATGATGTCCAAGGAAATACATCACTAGAGTGGAAAATCCATTAAATATTTATGGCAGAATTCAATGTTCTCCACTGTCCCAAAAACACCAGTGACAGAACTGTGAGTTGAATCCTGGGAAGCTCTTAGAATTCTCTCTAGTGACATCTTGTCCAGACCAGGTAGGAGACCCCTTAATGAAGGGTTGGACTAGGGGGATGGTAAGGTGGAGGAAAAAACCTATAGGTGGGACTAGAAGGGCTGGTTACTGGTATTGTAGAAAGGTGGCTGGACGTGGTGCCAATAGAGATTGGAGTTTGAATCCCATCTCTGGCACTTAGCTTGTGTGAGCTTGGGCAAGTCATTCAGCCTCACTTTCTTCATTGGTAAAGCATTGCTAATTATATCTGTAGTTCCAATCTTACCTAGAGTTGTGTCCTTTGTTGTGAAGATCAAATGAAATAATATGTGTAAAATATTTTACAAATCTCAGAGAGCTATCCAAATGTTCTCTACAATTATTAAAAAGAAAGATGAAAGGCAATAGAGGTCCTATTGCTGGTCAGAGGAGCAGAGGACACCCTGGATAAGAGAGAGATGGAACAGAATTGGCTTTGCCTGGGGGTAGTATAGAGCACCATATCCATCATGCTGCTCTATGTTGAAATATTTTTTCAAGATGTGAGCAAAGGAAAGGCACTGGGGGATCCTGAAGCCCAGAGAGCTATTCTGCTCCAGCTGTAGCTTAAAGGAACAAGGGGAACCAATTAATTAAGCTGACCAATAGAGCTCAAGGTACAATTAAATTTAGCATCTATTAAGATATTTAAAAAAGAAGATATTCATAAAACATTATGCTAGGTGTTGGGAATATATGGTGCCTGCTTGTTAAGAGTTTATATAGTCAAGGAGTGGGGTATGAAATGTGTATACAAATAACTATAATAAAAATTAGAATATAGTTAGTACACAGAAAAGATGGAAACACCAGCGTAAGAAATTTGAGGAGGGAGAGATAATTTCTAGTTGAGACAATCACCAGAAAGCTTCATGAAGGAGCCCTGAAGGAAGAGTAGAATATCAATAGGCAGAGATGTGGGAGTGGGAATCTGTATTAATAAAGAAGGAGTATGTATGCATATGCATGGAGGAGGAGGATGGGAGAGAGAGAAAGAAAGAGAGGACAGAGAGAGGGAGAGAGAGAGGAAGAGAGAAAGAGAGAAAGAGAGAGTGGGGAATGGTTCAGCTGGACTGGAGCATAAAATGTGTGAAAAGAAATTGTGTGAAAAGACTGAAAGAGGCCAAGGAGGGGGTGGGGGGCCAGCACTTTATACAGTAGACAGGTGTGAACCACAGAAGATTCTGAGCAGGGTGATGACCACTGAAATGCAAACTCTTTGAGAACAGGGACTATTTTGACCTGTTCTTTGTGTCTCCACCGTCCAGAGAAGTGCTGGGCACATCATAAATGCTAAATAATTGCTTGTTGATTAATCGTTGACTAATTGACCTAACCAAAATTATGTGTTAAGAAAAATCACTTGAGTTGTGATAAGAAGTTCCACTGGAGGTGAGATGACCAATTAAGAAGATATTAAAATAATCTTCTTATTGTTCAGTCAGGTCTGACTCTTTATGACCCTCTTTGGTTTTTTGGGGTTTTTTTTGGCAGAAATACTGGAGTGGTTTGCTGTTTCTTTCTCCAGATCATTTTAAAGATGAGAAAACTGAGGCAAACTGGGTTAAGTGACCTGCCCAGGGTCACACAGCTATGAAGTGTCTGAGAGCAGATTTGAACTCAGGTCCTCCTGACTCCAGGCCTGGCATTCTATCTACTGGGCCACCTAACTGTCCCATTAAAATAATCTAAGGGAGAAATAGTAAAGGTCTGAAATAGATTGGTGGCAGGGTAAAAGAGGGGGCTAGAGCTTTTGCAGGGGTATTTGTGCTGCAGGAAGGTGAGAACAGTGTAGAAATACCCCTGGTGCCTTATTGAGGTCCCTAACGTAGGCTTTAGGAATTAAAAGTGGACAGGAAAGGCAGTACCTCCTAATACTCCCTGATCATAGACAAAATGTTTGAAGAATATTTGAACTGGAAGAACTCTGCTATTTCCAATTCAAAGTCCTTCACAACCTGACTTCAACTTACCTTTCCTGCCTAATCTCATACAACTCCCCACACTTCTCTTCCCTCCTTCAAAATATTTTGTAGAAAGGTGGCTGGTCCAGATAAAGTGGCCTACTCAATCAATGTTGACCACATGCAACATTCCAGCTCCTGCCTCCATGCCTTTGCTAGAGCAGGGGTGGGGAACCTGCAGCCTTAAGGCCACATGTGGCTAGAGTACAGCCTGTATACAGGCTTTGCATCGCCAGGACTAGAAAGGGGTGTCCTGATTTCTAATTAGATGTTTTTCTCACAACACAACCTTGGTTCCACTTCTGTTCCAGTGGTCTAACCCTCTTTGAATGCTGGGACACATCTGGCCAGAGCCACCATGTGGGTGCTGATAGCCTTGCTGCTGCTGGGTGAGTCTTTCCCTGTCTATCATTATGTTATTGGGTGTTATGTTATAAGGGAGGAGGGATTCTAGGGCAAACCCTCTTGAACCCTGAGTGTTTAGTCTTGGTACTCCACTATATGGACAGACCATAGCTTAGTCTTCAGGCTACTCATGCCAGACACCCTTTATAGCTCAGTGTCAAGAATGTCTGCCATTATTATTTTGATGTTTAACACTGTCAGACACCCAACAGCCATCAAAACCCAAGCCTCTTTAGAGGGCAAAGCTTTAAACATGAGCAGAAAGCTTGGGGAGCTTAAGCCCATTTTCTTCTCCCATTTCCCATGAAGCTGCCTTGTCTTACCCTGTCTTTCACTGATTGCCGACTTCTGATCTTTTACAGATCCAAGGACTGGAAGAGCTGGTGAGTCCTCTGCATACTTTCCTCCCAGTCCATTTTCCTCTTCCTGCCCACCCCATCCTATGCATATATCAGTTCCTCACAGACCCTAGACTATATGCTCTGAGCATTGGAAGACTGCAGGACTAAGTGGACAGGATCCTTGGGTAGAGGCTATTCTGGAATGTTGCTCATCTTTACTACTCCCTAGCCTATTTGGTCCAGTTTGCCAAAGATTCTGCATCCAAGTAAGCATTCAGGACAGCATGCTTTACAAACTGATTAATTGACCTACTGACTAAACTCCTTCTAATTAAATGATTATGGTCAACTCTATTCCCAGAGGTGGTTTAGGGTTTCTCCAACTTGGGATTAAGTTCTTTGGGCATCTTGACTTCAGCTCTCTCTTTACAACACCCTCTACAGCCACCATGGATAAACCCATTCTGTCCTTGCACCCACCCTGGACTACAATCTTTAAGGGGGAGCGGGTAACCCTGAGGTGTGATGGGTACCACCCTTTGCTCCTCGAGCTCCGGCCAATCAGCACATTGTGGTACTTGGGGCAC
This sequence comes from Phascolarctos cinereus, assembly GCF_003287225.1. Lineage (NCBI taxonomy): Eukaryota > Metazoa > Chordata > Mammalia > Diprotodontia > Phascolarctidae > Phascolarctos > Phascolarctos cinereus. The sequence continues at coordinate 427,395,869 of NW_027555958.1, read as the reverse complement.
CTGCTACTTCCCTCACATAAGAAGAGCATCGAGGTGCAGACACCAGGGGTGTATCGATGTCAGACCCGAGGGGCACCTGTCAGTGATCCAATCCACCTCTCTGTGTCCAATGGTAAGTGGGTTGAGTATAATGGGAGGGCACACAATGGGAACACATACCAGGGAGACACGTATTCTGGGAATTGGTGCCAGCTGTCCTACAGGAGAAGATATATTCCTCGTGCTATTCTGCTTTAGATAAGAAAGCCGATCATCCTGGCAACATGCAAATAAATAGAAGTGGTTCAATAGTTGGTGGAGTTCATGGCCCATACTACACATAGGCTAAGTAGGTAGCCACCTACATGATATGACGTGAAAGGCACAATTGCCCCCAAAGTATCTCCCCAAACCCTAAAAATGGTTTCTAAAAATCCTACCATTAGAGCTGTGTTTTATAGGCATTAATTACTAAAGGTCACTGTTAAAAATTTAAGTATGTTCCCCAGGGGAGATAGCACTTAAATATAGCATCCAACCAGAACATTAGTACAGATTTATTTATAAGGTTAATTTATAGACAGCTAGATCTTGAGAGAATCCCACATTTTCATATGATGAAGAAAAAAACCTAATGGGAATATATGGGTTTCTGGGCAGCTAGGAGTAGCATGAGGATATGGGGCTCCCTTGGAGAAGGAAGACAGAAGTGAGGCCTACAAAACTGGCTCCCTATTTCATAGGATCATAAATTTAAAGAAGGTAAGGAACCTTAGAGATCATCTTACAGAGACACAGAGAAGTGAAGTGAATTGCCCAAGGCTCCACAGGCAATAAATAGCAAAACTGGAATTCAAACTCAAATACTCTGATGCCAAATTAGCCCTCTTAGCATCATGCCACTCTGCCCTTTATTTTCTTCCAAGTTCCCCTTCCCTAGGGCTAGTCTTCTTGGGGCTTACTGTAGAGTGGGATAGATTCCATTGGAACTTGATTAATTGTGCTCCAATCTTAGGTCTCACCTGTCCCCTACCCTGCCTTCCCTATTCCCCTAAAGTTGTCATCCAGTCCCAGGGATGCACCAAATCACAAGATCCTAGAGTTTGAAGGGATCTCAGAGGCCATTTAGCCCAATTCATACAAGAATAAGAACTCCTTAGGGCAGGTAGGTGGTGCAGTCAATAGAGTGCCAGCCCTGAAGTCAAGAGGACCTGAGTTCAAATCTAGTCTCAGACACTTACTAGTTGTATGGCCTGGGCAAGTCACTAAACCTCAATTACTTCCAAAAACAACAAAAAACAAAAAAAAAACCCAAACAAAAAGAATTCTATCTACATTAAGTGGTCTTTGAAAACCACTTTTAGAAAGATCTAATTGTTAGAAATTATTTCCTTACATCAAGCTCAAATCTATCTTTCTGAAACTCCATCCATTGCTTCTATTTCTTCCTTTTAGGACCAAACAGAACAAGTTTTTAACCCCCCTCTTCCACAGGACAGCCCTTTAAATTCTTGAAGATATCTATCATGTCTCCTCTAAGTTTTCTCTTCTCTAACCTCAACATACCCACTCCCTACAACCTTGAAGCCATTCATCACCCTACTCATCCTCTGAACATTCTTTAGCTGACCAATGTCCTTCCTAAAACGTGGTACCAAGAACTGAACTCCAGGTTCAATTTGTCTACAGCAAAATGCAGCTGGATTATCACCTCCCTATACTGTGTCTATGTAGTCTATGGTAAAAATATTTTTTTCGTGCCATATCACACTACTGACTTCATATTGAGGCCCCCTTCAAAACTGATATGGAATCATTAATTATTGCTTCATCCATTCCATTAGTTCCAAATCCACCTAACTACTACCATCTGAGACAAAAAAGTTCCATCTTGTCCACAAGAATGTATGAAAAACTGTCAAATGTTTTGCTACAATTTAGGTAGATCATCTCTGGTACTTCCCTGATCTACCAGTTTACTAACCTGTCAAAAAAAAAAAGGATATAAAGTTGTACTGATATTTCTTGTCCTGTGTAAAGCCATGCTAGTTTTTTGTCATTACCACTTCCTTTTCTTTAATAGTACATTCTAGTATTTCTCCAGGAATTGAAGTGAAGCTCACTGGCCTATAATTTCTATTTCCTTCTGTTTTTTATTTTTGGAAATTGAAGGCACCAGTCTTGGTGTACCTCTCCTATTCATCAATATCTTTCAAAGATCACTGACAGTGTTTCATCAATAACATTTGCCAGTTCTCTCAGTACCTTAGGATATGGTTTTTCTAGGTCTGGTGACTTGAATTAATCAAAGGCAACTATTGTCCTTTGTTTTTATTTTCTGTACATTTTTTTTTAAAGATTTTAAATGGGCTGATGAGTTCTCCCCATATCCAACAACTCAACAAGCATGTATTGATCACCTACCAGGGGCTAGAAATAGAAACTGGAACTATGATTTCATTGATAAAAATGATCTTTCAGATGAGGAAATTCCCTCTACCAATGCAGACCGGTGTTTTGTCAGCAACAGATAATACATAATAATACATGTTAAGTAAACTAGCTTTATATGAAGTTTGAGGGATGAAGTCATTATTGATAATACCACAGGATACCTCTACTGTGAGTCTTCCAGAGATGATGGACAGTTTGGAACTTGGTCCTTATCCTCATTAACATCTGGAGAAAGACTAGCCTCAAAATTAAAGGATCAGGAGAACTAAGAAATAACAAATGGGGGGCAGTTAGGTGGCACAGTAGATAGAGCACTGGCCCTGGAGTCAGGAGGACCTGAGTTCAAATCCGGCCACAGATACTTCACACTTACTAGCTGTGTGACCCTGGGCAAGTCATTTAACCCCATTGCCTAGCCCCCCCCCCAATAACAAATGGGAGAAATAAGAGATGGGCAAGAAGTGAAGAAGGGCTATGGGTGATCATGAGCTTTACTGAGATTATGGACCCTATCTGTTTTGTAGATTGGCTGATCCTACAGGTTCCCTATGCCATGGTGTTTGAGGGTGAACAACTAGTGATACGCTGCCGGGGCTGGTATGACAAAGTTGTTTACAAGCTCCACTACTACAAGGATGGGCACGTCATGCGCTACTTCCAGTCTAGTGCCAATTACACGATACCCCAGGCACAGGCCAGTGATAGTGGACATTACCAGTGCTCAGGAACCTTGCGTATCCCAGTGGAGAGTACCCCTATGTTCTCTGCCAAGGTGGTGGTTACCATCCAAGGTATGGAAACAAGACACAGGTCTCTTTGCTTGGGGGAGAAGAGTGCAGGGTAGGGGCTGGGAAAATACATACAGGGGTGGATAGAAGAGTAAACAATTTTTGTCTCAAAGGAGAGAAGGCTGATGCCAATTCTAATCTGCCAAATTTCTCTTCTACATGAGGAACAGAATGACCCCACTAGCTCTTCCCTTCTCCTTTGACCTTCTCCATTCACATCCCATTCCTCCATTAATGAAACTAGGAGCTGTCAGCAACCTGTATGGTATGCATTGCACCCAAGAACTACCCAATTCAATGAATTCCTTATTGAGACATTGAAAGGGGATAACCCCACATAGGGAACAAATCATCTCCTGTGATGGGCAGCAACTGCTACACCCCTGTCCAATCTCCCACCTAAAGCTGGAACAATGACCAGGAGTGTGGGGAACCATGCCGAGACTTCATGATCTTTAATAATACTTTCTAGCTTTCCTATAGCAGTATCATTTATGCCTATGTGTATTACCAGAATGCCACAGTCAACCTGCCTAATCCTTGGTCCCTTCATTCCTTTCTGTACCCAGACTGTGTGTGACTGGTCACCACTATGGGATGGCGAAGCTGGAGCTGTGGCCCTCAGACCACCCTACCCCAGCTCTCATCACCTCCACTACAGCCACTATCCATCCCCAAGAGCAAGTCTCCATCTACCCCAGCCTCCCCCTTCTTAGCCTGACTTGCTCAGTGTCCGGATTTTCTGTCCTCCTCCCCTAGAGCTGTTTGCATCTCCAGTGCTGAAAGTGGTGCACAAGCCTGAGTCCCGCAGCGGGGGTGGGGTGACCCTTCGCTGTGAAACAAGTCTGCACCCCCAGAAGCAGGACACGCCGCTGCAGTTTTCCTTCTACAAGTACAGCCGTCCTGTGCGCCGCTTTGACTGGGGAGCTGAGTATACCGTCCCGGAAACTGAGACCGAGGACCTGGAATCGTACTGGTGTGAAGCTGCCACTGTGCCCCGCAGCGTGCGCAAACGCAGCCCTTGGTTGCAACTCTCAGGGAGGGGTGAGTGACTCCTCGTTAGCACCCCACTACACTCCATTACCTCAACTCGCACCCATACTCTCACATCCTCTGTCCCCCACTCAACTCCCAAACACCCCAAGAGCCTAATCGTGGTCCCACTTCTTTTCTCCTCTCCAACCCCTGTAGGGCAACTTTATACTAATAAACAAGGGTCCCTACACTGTGAACAGTGGAAGGGCCCAAGTGATGGGACCCAGTGGGTTTATGTGGTTCATTCCCTATCATTTGACAGGTTCCTTCTCCAGCACATCGACCATCACAACCCGAGCTCCTGTGCCAGCAGCCATGTCCAAGAACCCCATTTCAAAGCCCCTCTCCTTCAGAAAGCCTCCTGATCCCAGATCTGTGTCCTTCATCACCTCTGCCCCAAACTCCACCTTGACCAGGACCCTTGCCTCTGTGCCAAGCATTCCCACTCCTGGGCCCACTGCTTGTACTTCTCTAGCATCCTTGGGCCAATCTACCTACTCTTTGAAGTCCAACATGGACTTATTGCTTCAGGAAATGCAGCTGCTTAAAGGCCTTCTGAGACAAGTGGTACTAGAGCTGAAGGAGCCACACACAGTTTTGGGGCTCAGAGGGACACCAGAGATACCTATCTTAGATTTGGGGGTGAACCCAGCCATTCCAGAGACCACAGGAAGGGGTTAAGGCAAGGACCAACCTAGTGGGATGCTTCTTGCCCCTATCCAGGCTGGCTAGCTTTTGGTGGGAGTCTGGGGTTGAAGTGTGACAATTATTAGGAGAACAGAACTTGAATCTTTCCAGTGAATTGGGGGGACTGGCCAATTAAATTCCAGTTCTCTTCCATTATACCTACTTTCCTTCAGTCATCCAAAAAGCACATTTTCCTTAAAGAAGCTATCTTTCTTACCATTTGGCCCCTGTGGTTTTAAACAATCACCAAGTGTCACCTATCCTATATGTCACTATTTAGTTACACAAGTACAAAGAGCTTTGCTACCACAAGTTTTCTGCTCCTATTCCTCCTTCTTTCCATCATCCTCCTTTCTCTATCACCCTCCCTCCACCCTCTACCCTTCACCCCCAAAATATAACTATACATAAATTATTTCATCTAAGTTTGTGGTTTGGTGTGAAATTCCAGCTTGTTTAAATTCTTAACTTTTCACCATGTTCCAGCCATTGTACATCAAATGGAGGCAAGTTTTAGCACTAGTAACTACTGAGGCACTTTAGAACCTTCTGTTGTTAGCAACAAGTTGCAATTACATAGTGAATTCACCCACTGCTGTCATTAAAAAAGATTTTCAGTTCTGCTGTTAGCAAGTATTGAAATCCCTGGGAAGAATTTGTTCTGTTCAGTTTTGCATAGAGTCTGGGAGAACAGAGAGAGTTTTGTGGCATCATCATCCCTCTGCTGCAGGAAAAAAGGATTCAGACTTCTCTTACACTTAGCCAGAAGTAGCAGACCCTGAAGTTAGGCATACCATATGGCCAAATGACTTTCTCCAGCAGCAGGAGGGCAATGTTTTGCTTGAGCCCCAGGAATGGTCACCAGAGAACACTCTGAATCAGAGAAAACACCTGCTTCTACAAACTGCTAAGACGGCTAGTTTAAAATCAGAAGATGAGTCAGGTAAATCTTTCTTTGATCTAAGTGAACACTTTTCTAATGTCTTTCCAGGACTTTTTCCCCCTCTAGTTCTTGGTTCAGGAAAGGTCTTTTCAGTTCTGGCTTCCAACTCTGCGGTGGAGCTTCTCTCATCAGCTCAGGTCTCATCTCTCCCAAGAAGCTTTCTCTGCTTAACTAGTCATTCTGTGCTGGGCAGTCTGTTTCTTTTGCCTCAGCATTTTTAATCTGTGGTTTTTCACAGCTACTTTCATTTGCCTCATTTCTATCTACATTCTTTATACCTCCTCTTTTTGTCCTGGTTTCTATCCCTTTCTTCCCTTTGCTGTTTCTAAGACAGGGTGCTAAGGAAACTCTGGAAGAGGAGTGACCACCTCTGTGTGAGGTGGGCGTGTTCTTCACTGATTTCCCACCCCAAAACTCCTACAGATTTAGAGGGGAAAACATAAGTTTAAACTTTTGGGATAGGAAGCAGGGGAAAACTAATTTCTACTACTTGTTAACAAGCCCCTATTTCCCACCCTCACACATCTCCCAAAGGGTATAATTTTCCCCAAAGATTCTGGACATCCAGAATTCACAAAGTCTGAAGTCTTCACACTCATCTGGCTGATGCTCTGGGTACTAAATTTGGGAAAATAGACTGAAACGACTTAACAACAACAAAAAGGAGTGAACTAGGTAGTTCAAAGTATAGCATCCTCCTATGGGCTACTCCAACAATTCACAATTACATTCTCTGAGTTTTAGGGCTATATTTCCAACATTGTTACTCCTGAGCCCTCACCAGTGTGCTTCCCACTAGCAATCAGCCAGACTTTTTTTTTTTTAAGCAACGTTATTTATTAAAGTGGTATTATAAGAATGGTTTGTATAAAACATTTCACCAAAAAGCCTAGAGCAAACTCTTTCACAATACACATTAAGTCTATTCTAAGAGTGGGCTCAAACTTAAGAGTATAATGGTAGTCAGGCATGATTGTAAAAGACACATGTGATAATGGAGTTCTTTCCAACTCCTGGCTCTGGAAGTCTTTTTTCCTTTGCCTTTGTAGAGTCCTCCAAAGTTCCCTTAAGATGGAGCTTGCTAAGTGGACCACTCAGCTGGGCTCTCAGCATCAGCACCTTTCTAGCGTCCATAGCCAGAATTCTTCTCTCGTACAAGGAATTATACTCTTTGAAGCTACTGTTGTCCTTGATTGACCATCTTTATGCATTTTTCTACAAACATTTCCACTGCAATTGGCTACTACTACTGTGGTGGCTGCTGCTGCTGCTACTGCCACCATGGGACCTCTGATGGGACCTCTATATTCCACAAAGTCACAGAGTTGCCTAGACATTTCTATTTCATAATACACATTCACCTAAAATCAAGATATCACTGCCCCTCTCCCACCCAGTTCTTGGGACCAGCACAAAGTAGTGCTGCATCCCTCACAGCTGCAAAGGAAAGAAAATAATATATTGATAGACTGGTCTTCTATATACCCACTCAGTTACAGTTCAGCTACCCCAGAGGCATGAGTTCTTCTGGTTCCACAATTAGAAGACTTTTCATGATTACACAGTTCTGTGTAGTTGCCTGGACTGAAATCAGGAAGAGAAGAGTTGGTACAAATTATTCCCCTCAAAAGTCTGTGACAAACTCTCCCATCAGTGAGTCTAAAATCCAGGGAAAGTGGGATCACATATAAAGGGCATATGTAGCAAGAAAAGAAAAACTCTCTTACTAGCTCAATGACCCTAGGCAAGTCACTTAACCCTGATTGCCTCACCAAAATGCAAAAAAAAAAAAAGAATGACTCATAGCTAAGAAGTCCTTTTCTCTCTCCTTCACGGGGTATATGAGAAGATTCCCATAGGCACATAGTAGCTTTTTGCTAGCCTTTTTGTGGAGTATTGAAGCTATCTTACCTTCTCATCTATTGTCTAGTTGGTCCCAAACTGATGCAGTCAGGTTGACAGCTACTGCTCTTCTGGGGACGTTGATAGGATGCTGATGGAAGGTCCAAAATTCTCTGGACCTTTTTGAAGCTCACAGGTCCTCTCAGGTCAAAGGTGGGAGAGGGAGACTGAGACGGAGACCTAGGCCAAAGCTCTTTTCCCCATATCCTAAGCAATTAATTTATTATCAGGGGTTTAGCTGGAAGCTACTATCTGTCTGTTGTTATATACTCAAATCCCTGGGTTCCAAACTGGTCCGCTATTTTATACAAAACCCACAGAGTGTGTCTGGGTGTCCCCAGATGGTACTAATACACTTACAATGTATCATATTTTACTTCGTCCAATAACCTCCTTCCAAATTCATTGAAAACTACACACACACACACACACACACACACAAATGTCTTAAATTAATTGATACAATAGAGACACTTATAACTTGTTCACATCTTGTTCACACCTCTGAGTAACTCATTATTCTAATGGATAAAGGCATTGGGTATTATGTCATTTATTTTAAATGCGGTGGGATAATTGGTAGATCACCTCACTTGACCCCAACATTACAAATTCATTCATTCATTTACCACATGTTTACTGAGCACCTATAATTTATAATATTTTATTTTCCCCCAATTACATGTTAAAGTAATTTTTTTTTAACATTTTAAAAAATGTTTTGAGTTCCAAATTCTATCCTTCCCATCCTCCTCCACTCCTCCCTCCCTGAAATGGTAAGCAATCTGATATAGTTTATACATATAAGCACCTGTAACTTAGCAGACACTGTGCCAGGTGATAGGAATAGAGGATAAAAACCCCAAACCCTTGATTTTGTCATTGCACCCCTAGCACAATGCCCAGTTACCCTAGTACACAGTAAGTGTTCAATAAATTGTTATCGAATTGAATTCTTCTTGTGAGGAAACAAGTACATAGATCAGTAAATACAAAATACATACGACATAATATGAGAAGCTCCTAACAACAAGATGCCATCAGGAAAGGCATCACGTAGGAAATGCCTCTTGATTTGAGCTTTTCAGCAAGCTAGGATCCTGAGAGGCAGAGGTGAGGAGGGAGCACATTTAAGATGACAGAAAATGAAACTATTCAAATCCTGTTTTCCTTCCATCTTCACCATTAAGAACTATATTCACAGAAACTGGAAGAAACAAACTGGGCTAAGAAGGAATCCTCATCTCTAAAATGAGGAGGTTGGACAAAATAGAATTAAATGGCTTTTTCAGCTCTAAGACAAATTAGAAGTGAAAAGTATGGTGTGCACAGAATCAGTAGAGACCAGGGTTTGAATGCCGCTTCAGGCATTTCTAATTGTATGACCACCAGACAAGTTGCTTAACATTTCAGAGCCTCAATTTCCTCATCTGTTAATTGGAGATAGTAACACTTAAAATATTTACCCCAAAGGTTGTTTGGGGAATCAAATGAGATAATGTATGTAAAGTACTTTTCAAATCTTAAAGTACTATATAAATTTCTGCTATTAATATTATTGTTAATTCCAAGACAGGTAAAGAGTTAGCAAAAAGTAACTAGCTAGCTTAAGTAAATTCAAGTCTCTAGGCCAAGATGAATTATATCCCAGGATCTTAAAATAATTTATACACAATATTAAAGAACCATTTGAGAGATCATGGAGAATGAGAGAAGTGCCAGAAAACTGGATCAAGATGGGTTATATGTATCAGTTTTCAAAAAGAGGTGAATTCCAAGAAGAAAAAAAAAAGAAAGAAAGAAAGAAAAAAAGGGGAAGCTAGGTGGCGCAGTGGATAGAGCACCAGCCCTGAAGTCAGGAGGACCTGAGTTCAAATGTGACCTCAGACCAAACACTTGACACTTACTACCTGTGTAACCCTGGGCAAGTCACTTAACCCCAATTGCCCAAAAAAAAAAAAAGAGAGAGAGAGAGAAAGAGGTGAATTCCTAAAATTATTAATAGATTTGACACAGGATCCAAATTCTTAAAATGTAATACTTCAAAGCATGTATGATCTCATTTGTGTATTTCATTCTTTAGTGCAGCTCCTAACTCATCCATACCTTCTTATATTCTTCAACTTTGTCTATGTTCTGCCTCTTTTTAAAAAAAAATGCATTTTCCTATTTTGCCCAGGCTGGAAGTACAGGGATTATTCATGGGCTCAATCCTACTACTGACTGGCATGGAAACTTTGATCTGCTCCATTTCTCAAGTGGGTTGGCTCACCTTTTCTAGGCAACTTGGTAGCCCCTGACTCCTGGGGACTTACCATTGTGATGCTGAACTTAGTATGATCGCCATAGTCCATTGTAGCTAAGAACTACCAAGTTCAAAAGTTCCATCAGCTCCAACCTACCAGCAGCTGAGATTAATGGCATGTACCATTACAACTAACTCATGTTCTTCCTCTACATGAGATACAGTCAATGTATTAAGAGTTTCTTCTAATTCTTTTTACATTTTCTGAATACAAGGTGAACAGACTGATCATCTGTTGGCCCTTATTCTATTCACATGACTTACTTCATTTTCTGATACTGATATATTTCCTTGATGATATCCCTTACTTCACTTCTTGCACATAGGTCATCAATAGAAATAAGCTGTAGCCTACCTGTGACCACCACATATCTCTATTGTCCTTTGGGTTACCTGCAATTGAATCCTTAGAGGTTCCCACCTGAGCAGAACTTCATGAGGACTCCATAAAGCAATAAAGGGACTTCCAGGGTCAGGAGTCAGGAAGTACATCTTTTCCACACATGTTTTCTTATGCATATGCTTCACTATCATTTTATGTTAAGTTTGATCACATTCTTCCCTGAGATCTTACATGTTTGAGAAGAGAATGTGCCCCCTGGTTGGGGTGGGGTGGGTGTGTGTATAGAGAATATTTTATGTAACTACTGTTCTTGCTATACCTTTTCAATAAATCCCTTTTAAAAAAAGCTAATTAAGGCTATTTGTTGATAATCAATGGGGAATATACCAGAGGGGGCTTGTGAATGCCAGTGTTAAAAGGCACATCCATCAAGATTATTCCCAGTTATGGAGGGGAGAAGTAAGAAATGGGAAAGTAGTCACAGAGGGGTTGCTACATAAAATTCACAACTATACAACATCATTAGGAAACTATTTGTATTAAAAGGATGGATCTTTGTCACCTTATCAAAAGTTGATCAGATGATTCAGAATCTAGTTGAGTGAGGAGTTAACTAGACTTTTATGCATTGCCCAGAGAGCCAACCTGAGCATCTCAGCAGTTTTCTGGCTTGTCACTATATTAGGGTAACGTAATTCTTTTAAGACTGATTGTGAGTTAAAAGATCTTGCCACTACTTCATTAGTTAGAAAAACAAAGAGTAGATTTACTCAGCAGGAGAATGTTGAGTGTTAGAAGGTAACTGGCTAATGAAAGAGTAATTTTTTTAGTATATAGTGTTCATGAAGGGATCGTCATAAAGCCCCGCAATCTATAGTTGTGAGTGTCTCTTAGTACATGAGTCATCTTCACTCAGGTGTTTCCCTAATTTCTGTAAGTATGTGCCCAACTCTCCTCCATGGATATTCTGTACATGGTTGGGACAAAGTGACTCAGATTTAAATGTGGACCGTGATGTATTATTTCTGCATTTGCTTTATTTTTTCCATTATTTAATATTTTTTCTCAATTACATGTAAAAACAATTTTAGCATTCGTTTTTTTTTTTCAAATTCTGAGTTCCAAACTCTCTTCCTCCCTCCTCTGCTCTACCCCATTGAGAAGGCAAGCAATTTGACATAGTGTATATGTAGTCATCTGCATTTGCTTTAAATTGAGTAACTGTAATGTTATGATTACTTTGGGTTTTTGCCTCATTATTATGTAAATGTTTTATGTTTAACGAATCAAGATGCATTTATTTAGTGCTTACTATGTGACAGGCACATATTTAGTGTTTATTATGTGCAAGAGTTAATGGTGTCATTATTGTGAATGAGATTTTTTTTGTGTAGATAGGAATCATATCATTGGGTCTCAAGAGCTATACAGTAGCAAATAAGTAAGTATCCTTCTCCACAACATGGTAATTCCTAGGACCCTGACAGATTTTCAGTAGTAGCCATGAGGCAATAGTCCCTCTCTGGCAATCCAATTTAATTGTGATGGCATTGAATAAATCGATTAAATTAGGTAGAAGTATCATTTTTATTATATTGGCTCTGCCCACCCATGAACAATGAATATTTCTCCAATTATTTAAAGCTGACTTTATTTGTATAAAAAGTGTTATGTAGGTTTGTTTTATATCCTGCTACTTTGCTAAAATTATTGATTGTTTCAACTAACTTTTTAGTTGAATCTCTAGGATTTTCCAATTATGTCATCATATCATCCGCAAAAAGAGACAATTTCATTACCTCATTGCCCATACTGATTCCTTCAATTTCTCCTTCTTCTCTTACTACTATTACTATTGAACAATACTGGTGATAATGGGCATCCTTGTTTCACTCCTGATCTCATCCTCATTACAAATAATGCTTGCTGATGGTTTTAGGTAGATGCTTCTTATCATTTTAAGGAAAAATCCTTTTTTAGCTATGCTTTCAAGTGTTTTTTAATAGGAATGAATGTTGTATTTTGTCAAAATATTTTTCTGCCATCCATTGACATAATCCTATGATTTTTGTTACTTTTGTTATTGCTATAATCAATTATATTAATAGTTTTCCTTATGTTAAAGCATTGCTGCATTCCTGGTATAAAGCCCACTTGTCACAATATACAATCTTGGTGACATATTGTTGTATTCTCCTAGTTAGCATTTCATTTAGGATTTTTGCATCTATATTGTTAAAATTGGCCTATACTTTTCTATATCTGTTTTTGCTCTTCCTGGTTTAGGTATCAGCACCATATTTGTTTCATAAAAGGAATTTGGTAGGACTCCTTCTTTGCCTATTATTCTAAATAACTTTTTTAAACAATAGAATTAGTTGATCTTTCAATGTCTGATAGAATTCACTTGTAAATCCATCTGGTCTTGCTGCTTTTTTGTTAGGAAGCTCATTAATGGCCTGTTTAATTGCTTTTTCTAAAATAGGTTTATTTACAAATTCTATTTCTTCTGCTAATCTAGGCAGTTTATATTTTTATAAGTGTTCTTCCATTTCACTTAGATTGTTAAATTTATTGGCACATAATTGGGCAAAATAACTCCAAATAATTGCTTTGATTTTATCTTCATTAGTGGTACATTTACACCCTTCATTTTTTATGCTAGAGATTTGGTTTTCTTCTCTCTTTTATTAAATCATTAACCAATGGCTTATCTATTTTATTGTTTTCCCGCCCACAAAGCCAACTCCTAGTTTTATTAATTCAATGGTTTTCTTACATTCAATTTTATTAAACTCATCTTTAATTTTCAGGGTTTCCAATTTGGTGTTAAATTGGGGATTTTTCATTTGTTCTTTTTCTAGTTTTAAAAAATTACATACCCAATTCATTCATCTGTTCTTTCTCTATTTTATTGCTATAAGCATTTAGAAACATAAAATTTCCCCTAACTAGTCCTTTTGCTACAATCCCATAGGTTTTGGTGTGTTGTCTCATTACCGTCATTCTCTTTATCAAAATTATTTATTATTTCTATGACTTATTGTTTAATCCACTCATTCTTTAAGATTATGTTGTTTAGTCTCTAGTTAATTTTTAATCTGTTTCCATGGCCCTTTATTAAACATGTTTTGTTTTGTTTTACATTATGATCTGAAAATGACACATTTAGTATTTCTGCTTTTCTGCATTTAACTATAAAGTTTTTAATGCCCTAATATGTGGTCAATTTTTATAAAGGTAAAATATACTGTGGAGAAAAAGGTATAAGCCTTTCTATTCCCATTTAATTGTCTCCAGATATCTATCATATCTAGCTTATTTAAGATACTATTCATTGCTTTGACTTTTTTCTTCTTTATTTTTTGTTTAGATTTATCTAATTCTTAAAGTGGAAGGCTGAAGTTCCCCTCTACTATAGTTTTGCTGTCTAGTTTCACCTGTAATTCACTTAGCTTTTCTTTTAAAAATTTGGAGGCTATAGCATTTGGTGCATATAAGGTTTGGTATTGATATTATTTCATTATCTATGGTACCTTTTATCATAATGCATTTTCCTTGTTTTTCTCTTTTAATTAAATCTATTTTAGCCTTAACTTTATCTGAAATCATGATTGGTACCCACACTTTTTTTGCATCAGCTGAAGCACAATAAATTCTACTCCAGCCCTTAATTTTTATTCTATATGTATCTCTCATTTTAAAATGTGTTCCTTGTAAATAACATATTGTGAGATTCTGGTTTTTATTCCATTTTGCTATCCATTTCCATCTTACGGGTGAGTTCATCCCATTCACATTCAAAGTTATAATTACTAATTGTGCATTTTCCTCCACCTTTTTTTTCCCATTTATCTTTCTCTCCCTCCCTTCTCACTCCATCCCTCCTCAAACACCTAATTTACTTCTAACTACTCTCCCTCTAGTCTGCACCTCTTCTAAGAATCCTTCTCTTATCCTCTTCCCCTTATCCTCCTATTCCTTAATCTATCCATCCAAGAGTCTCTCTCTTATTCTTTCCCCTTACTCTTATGAGAAATGATTATTAATAACCAATATCTTAGGGAGATTCAGAAGCTCTTCTCTTTTTCTAAATTCCTCATTTTAAAAAGTTCAGTTCTTCTTCAGAAGAACATTACTGATTGACTCTCCTGATCTTGCTCAGACCTTGCCAGGAATTTAATCTAGGGTGAGGAAGCCCATGTATTCTGCTCAGGCTTGGGTGGGGTATACATTCTTTGAATTGATAGCCTAAAGCTATCTGGTCTGGTATAGAGATATGCAGCTCTTCATTTCAATATAGGTCACCTCCAATCATGTTAACCAATTAGATTTGATAGCTGTTTGATCAAAACACCAGTTTTGAAGGGTATATAAACTGTGAGTCTGCTGCCATGATTGTCTTTGGTCTAAGAGAGATGCCAAATGACCATCCTTTTATTAATAACAAACTGGCCTTATTTAAAAAAATAATTAAATTATCCAGAAACCTGTTCAATTGTCACATCCTCCTATTTCTTGATCTATACACCCTTTTATACCCCTCTAGATATATATGTTATTTCCTTTTTAATCCAGTTATGATGAGAATAAGGTTCTAGCACTACCAGGCATCCACCCTCTTCTGCCTCCAGTGTAACAGTTTTTCCAGTCACACCTTGTTCGTATAAGATAATTGGTCCATTTTATCTCTCTCTACCCATTTTATTTTTTATGATCATCCCATCATACTCAACTCAACCCCAAGCCTTCTATCTATGTACGTTTTATACTACCCAAGTAATGATAACATTCTTAAGAGTTACAGATACAGGGGGCATCCCTAGGTGGTACAGCGGATAGAGCACTGGCCCTAGAGTCAGGAGGACCTAAGCTCAAATCTGGCTTCAGACACATAACAGTCACTAGCTGTGTGATTCTAGGCAAGTCACTTAACCCCAAATGCCTCACCAAAAAAAAAAAAAAGTTACAGATACAAATGTATAATCTATATCAGATTGCTTGCTGTCTTGGGAAGGGGGATGGAAAGGAGGGAGAAAACTTGCGAACTCAAAATTTTATAAAAAATGAATGTTGAAAACTATTTTTACATGCAATTGGAAAAAAATTAAATACTATTTATAAAAAAAGAGAAAAGAAGTTAAAACAATAGTTAGATAACATTTTAGTAAAACAGTTTGATCTTATTAAATCCCCTATAATTGCTTTTTAATGTTTACCTTCTTATGTTTCTCCTGATTCTTGTAGGTCAAATTTTCCATTTAGTTCTGGTCTTTTCCTCACAAATGCCTGAAAGTCCTTTGATTCATTAAATATCCATTTTTTTCCATGCAAAATTACACTTAGCTCTGCTGGGTAAGTTATTCTTGGTTGCAAACCCAGTTCATTTGCTCTTCAGAATATAATTTTCCATGCCCTTCAGTCTGTTAATATAGAAACTGTTAAATCTTCTGTTATCCTGACTGTAACTCCACATATTTAAATTGTTTTTTTCCCCTAATTTTGTGTAGTATTTTCTCCTTGATTTGGAAGCTTTGAAATTTAACTATAATGTTCCTGTGAGTTTTCATTTTGGGATCTCTTTCAGGTGGTGATTGATGGATTTTTTCAATTTCTATTTTTAAAACTTCAGGGCAATTTTCCTTAATAATTTCTTGAAGTATAATAGTTTAGACTTTTTTTTTTAAATTATAACTTTTACGTAGTCAAACAATTCTTATAACGTCTCTCCTCCATCTGTTCTCCAGGTCGAAGGTATATTTCAAAAAGGTTTTGAAAGTAAATGGAAGAAACTATTATGGAGAGCAATTTGGAACTATGTCCAAAGGCCTTGCGTGCCCTTTGATCCAGCAATACTGCTACTAGGTCTGTATGCCAAAGAGATTAAAAAAAGAAAAGAAAAAGGGAAAAGAACCTAGTTGTACAAAAATATCCATAGCCTCTCTTTTTGTGCTGGCTAAGAATTGAAAAATGAGGAGATGCCCATCAATTGGGGAATAGATAAACAAGTTGTGGTATGTGACTGTAATGGAATATTACTGTGCTATAAGAAATGATTAGCACGATGATTTCAGAAAAACTGGACTTACATGAACTGACACAGAGTTAAGTGAGCAGAATCAGAACATTACACGCTGTAATAGTGATACTGTGTATGATAAGCAACTGTGAATGACTTAGCCATTCTTGGCAATACAATGATCCAAGACAATCCCAAAGGACATGAAAAATGGTATCCAATTATAGAGAAAAAACTGATGGTGTCTGAATACAGACTGAAGCATACTACTTTTTTTTTTCTTTCTTTCCTTCTTCCTTTTGAGTTTTCTTCCACAAAATTACTAATATGGAAATGTTTTACATGAGTGCACATGTACAACCTATATCAGACTGCTTACTGTCTCAGGGAGAGGTAGGAAAGGGAGGGATAGAATTTGGAATTCAAAACATAAAAAAAGAATGCTAAAAATTGTATTTACATGTAACTGGGGGAAAAATAAAATATTATTTTAAAAAAGAATGTGGAATGAAATAAAGGTAGCAAGGAAGGGGAAGGATCAATTGTGGAAGATGAGGTAGGAATTGAATTTTAAGAGATGCTGGTAGTGAACTGACCTTTTTTCTCTTCCAGTCACTGAAAAGCAGATTACAGGATGAATTTATGTCAGAAAAGGGTTGAAGTCTGATGTTAAAAAAAAATTATGGAGCTTTTGAGACTTTGGAAAAAGTTAGTCCCTGACAAATTTCCCTGTCTGGTGTGTGAGGTGCTCATGCATGGTGCAAAAATGCAAATCAGCAAACCATAGGGGCAGAACTGGGAACATCTGTTGTCTTCCTTTCTCTACATCTCAGGGCTAATTCTTTGCTAACCACTTTCTTTCTGAGCCAAAAGGGGAACTGAGAGCAAAATTCAGATCTCTTCTAACTAATCCAAGATCTAAATTCAGCTCCAGGGTTTCCTGGAAAGGAGGAATGATTCTGCAAACACTACAGAGAATCAGAGAGGGATGGGAGTGTCAGTGCTATTAGTGACAGAATCCACCGAGAAGTTCATTGTTTTCCCCTACCCCTATTTTAGCTTAAGAACAGTGAAAAAATTAAGTTATTCTCAAGATATCTTGGAAATGATACACTCCTTAAACCCCATAAATTGGCAAAAATTATAAGGAATGGGAAAAGTGAATGTTGGAGAGATTATGGAAATAAAAGTGTACTAATAAATAGTTGGTGAAATTGTGAATTAGTCCAACTATTCTGAAAGGAAGTTTGTAAGTATGCTCAGTGATTAAAATTTCTATACCTTTTAAACCAGAGATCTCACTGCTGGGCATATATTCCAAGGAGGTAAAAACAGAAAGATCAAAATGTTTACAACAGCACTTTTTGTGATGGCAAAGGAATGGAAGCAAAACATATACCTGCCAAACAGGGGATGACTAAATGATTTGTGGTACACAAGTGTAATGGAATATTATTGTGCCACATGGAACAAAAATACAAAAAAATCAGAGAAGCATGGGAAGATTGTAATGCAAAGCTAAGAAAGCAGAGCCAGAAAACAATATAACTACAACAACATAAAAGGAATAAAAACAAAAAATAAAACTGAATGCTGTGAAATTATAATGATCAAGCTTGATCCCAAAGAAGAGAAGGGAAAACGTATTTCCCACATTCTTCTTAGTAGAGGTGGGACACTATGGATATAGAACATTGCATATACTGTCAGATGCTCATTAATTTTGTTGATCTGCCTCCCCATCCCCTTCCCCCTGCTATTTTTTTATTCTTTGTTATAAGAGTTGGCTCTCTGGTAAGAGGAAGGAATATATATGGGAAAAAAAGATGATATAAAAACAAGAAACATCAATAAAATTTTTTCAAAGGAAAAAAAAGTGCTCAGTTGGGTTAGAAGGACAATTAGGAACGTGCAGCATTTATGGACAAATTCCATTCCTGATCTCTCATTATTTATCAGTATGGCAATGAACTAAGTCTGGAATTGAAGAAGAGGAAAAGAGTGGGTTGAGAGAGTTGCTTTTGGGAAGTTGCAAAGTTCTTTTACTAATCGGAAGTCTCCTATGAAAGCAACAGCCCAACGACAAAGTCTATTTTACTGGTGTTGCTATATGGCAACAAGACCTGGAGCACTACTGCTTCTAAAACAACGAAGATGCACATGACATAGGAAGGCACATGGTGAGCAGGCTGCAACACACAACCTATGAGGAATTACAGAAGGTTAGAAGTGAAGGAGAGAAGATGGGCTGGTCATGTGGCAGGAGTGAGGGATGAGAGAATACTCAACTGGCACACTCAAAATATCAGGAAATAGTAAAGATAGAGCCCAGCATGCCGGTGAGGTCCCATGGGAAATTTTGCGGAGAACATGGATGAGACTCCAAAAGTATAGTAGGCATGAATGGGTTATAATTTGCATCACTGAAGAAAACTCCTGAATTGATGAGATCACAGATCCATTTGAGAATGGTGACATCCCAACCAAATCAAGCACCACAAAAAAAGCACTTACTGAATGATCAATTGCAGTTGGTGCCATAATAAAGTAGAATTGGATTAACAAATCTCTCCTGTGAGTTTGGTTAAGGTGAACTGTTAGTCTTTGAAAGCTGATATGCCTCATTAGATCTGACTCAGGGGATCCTAGACATATTAAAGTCAGTGACTGAAGCAGGGGTGACTCTCTGAAGCACAGAAATATCTAAAAGTCATCAGCAAGCAAGTATATGTCAAGCACCTATTATGCCTAGGCACAGTGCTAAGCACTCTCAGTATTTAAAGATGACCTCACTTCCCTTATACATTTATTATTCCCTTTTGCTGCTCCCTCACCACAACTCTCCAATTTCTTTCATTTAAGTTCCATTTTATCCCATGAGTCTTCTCTAAGGTACCAATTTATGCCTAAAATATGTTCTCCCACTAGCCTGGAAAAAAGGCTGGTATCAGTTGACCAACTCCTGACATCATACCTCTTCCATGAAATCTGAGATCATCAGGAGGGAGCTGACAGATTCTTCATGGTTGCCTCAATCACTTTTCCTAAAAGATATCTACTTTCCTTTTGCATACAATGCAAACAAGAATCATTTGGCTACCTATATTTTTGCTCTCTTGATTAGGGACTGCCTTCCTAACCATTATTTCTGGAAGGACCCCAGCCATGTTTCACTTCACTCAGAATTTGACTTTCTATATTTATCTTGACTAGCTGCCTTGCCCCCACACAGGTACCCTTTTCCTCACGTCCCCCACCTTCCTGCTCCCCTAGATGAGTTGGCTTTACCTATTAATATGCAAGCTCCTCAATATTAGGAATTGTACTGCTTGCTTCAATATATATCACTAGAGCTTAGCACAGTGCCTGAGATATAGTAAGTACTTAATAAATGCTCTATTTACCTATCTAACCTAATCTAATACATCTCTATCCATCCATCCATCCATCCATCCATCCATCCATCCATCCATCCATCCATCCATCCATCCATCCATCCATCTATGTATCTATGTATCTATCTATCTACCTATCTATCTACTACCTACCTACCTACCTACCTACCTACCTACCTACCTACCTACCTATCTATCTATCTATCTATCTATCTATCTATCTATCTATCTATCTATCTATCTATCTTTCTATCTATCTATCTATCTATCTATCTATCTATCTATCTATCTATCTATCTATCTATCTATCTATCTATCTATCTATCTATCTATCTACATTGTCTCCCCCATCACTTGGGGCAGGAACAGTTACTACTTTTTCTTTATATCCCTAGCACTTAGTCTGATACATATTAAGCTCTTAATAAATGCTTGTTGATTGATTTCAGAACATGTTCTATGTCTGAGTCTCTTTTTGATTGTGGGCCCCAGAAGGGTATTGTCATCAATAAACTTTGACCTAGTACCTCCTGTCTTCAGGAAACAGAACTAAGAACTGGAGCCATAAAGAAGGAACACGTCTGTGTTTACTGACTAACTGGCTTAGTTCCCAGTTTAGATTCAGACTTACAGCAAGTATTTCGGAAGATGATGATGTGTCATACATATATGACCACCCTCCAAAGGCCAAGAACATTTGGGAAGTCAGTACACATGAAACAACAAGTGACAGGAGGTCAAATGGTTTATATTCTCATGTGACTTGGCCCAGGAATTGTATTGTTCTGTGAATAGTTATCTATCCAAAATGAAATTCCAACACAAAACAATATTCTTTTCCTTAAAGGAAAAACATGTACTGATTGTTTTACTAGTGATTATAAGAATATCCCTTTTCTTTTTTTTTCATTTTCTAAACTAAAGCCTTTCTCTAGCGTATCACTGTGGTGTCAAGTCAAAAAGCAATTATTAAGCACCTACTCGTTGCCAGGCACTATACTTAGTGCTGGAGAATACAAAGGAAGGTAAAAGGCAATACCAGTTCTCTCTAATGAGGCAGACCACAAACAAATAAGTATGTACAAACAAGATATATACAGTATAAATTAGAAATAGAGGAAAGGCACTAACACATATTAAGGAAGACTGAGAAAGGCTTCCTGTGGATGGTGAGATTTTTACAGGGATCTGCAGGAAGTCAGAGAAGCCAGGATCAGAGATGAGGAAGTCACGGTGCCTTGGTGATTGTGAGTTCCTGAAAACTATGTTAGGGAACTGAAAGATTTGGCAGGTCCTATTAAGGGTTTCAAGAATAGTCTTAGGAATAGACTGTATGTCTGTTGTTCATGAACTAGCCTAGCTTAGTTCAGAGAAGTTCATTCCCAGGTTGGCCATAGGATAATAAAGTTTTGGCCACAAAGATTATTTACTAAATCACAAAGCAAATGTGATATGCATTGGTAGACGGAAAACTGACACCAAGATTCTTAAAGATCTTTCTTATGCCTGACCATAGATTCTTAAAGAACTGATTTATCATTTAAATAATTTAAATACTATTTACTCTTGAAGAGTGACAAAGGAATTCTGTAGGGTCAGTTGCAATACTGGCAGAGAAAGTGGCCCTCTCCTTAGAGAAAGACCTTGGGTAGTAATCTCCTCTCCTTTCTCAGGTATAGTGACTAGAAGTCTCTGCCCTAGCTCAAGCTCCAATTTCCTAATCCAGCACCTAGCATTTTGCTCCTGTCGATGTAGTTTCCTTATTCCAGGGCCTGTAAGCTTTATATAGGGAAAGAATATTTCCAAGAAAGTAAATGTGGTGCCACCTCATGGCCAGGAACAAAAACGGCACAGGCCAGGAATGCCTCCACCTTATCTACACCCAAGCAACCCCAGCATATAAATCTGAAAGTTTAGGACATCCTGAAAAAACTCCTATGTTTGTTAAATTGTCTTATTGGCTAAATTGTATCTCCCATTGCCTTCCTCCAAATATGTCAGTCCTGCTATCACAACTATCTAGATCAAATGTCACATCCATTTTGGGGATAGAAGCTCAAATGTTCAAGACTGGCACTAATTATTGACCTCCTACTTGGAAAAATGGCCACAAAACCTTGCTTGAGAGGCCATCTTAAATATGGCCGAATGACTATTTCAGAGACAGAAATTTATTTTACAATGTACTGTGGATGTAAATTAATATACACCATTTGATTTACTATTAAATACTTTTATACCTCAATAAATACAAAGCAAGAATGGTGAACAATAGACCAAATTTGACTTGTAGCCTTAAACCTATGGAACAATAAATGACTACAAAGCCAAAAACTTTGTGTGATAATACAGTAGCTCAGTTGTTCTGACAGACATCAAGTGTAAAATTATTGGCTCCGGTAAATCACAATTAATGAAAAAAATCCTCCCAGGGAACTATTTGAAAATGGAAAATTTTCAAATGGGATACATCTCCACCTGTAAGGGCCTTTCCATACCTACCTCATTATCCTCCTTTATCCTAGGAGACTTCTATAGATCTCCTGGCTTGATTTTTCCCATTTAGCTCCTTGGGAAAGAATATGCTTCAAACTTTATAATTATTAGAAGAAGGTCATGATCAAGTTCAGGCACCAATAACATGACTAGGTTGCTATGGTAGCATCACTAGGGAAACTGCCTGTGTACACTGTCAAACTCTCCAGCTAGGTATTCCTCGGAGGTTAATTTTTGAAGCACTCTGAGTTTCTGCCACATAAAATCTCTTGGACTGAAGAGGTAGTGGCTTTCTCCCACATCATACTTCTGGCTTTTGTCTTTCTACAAAAAAAGAGAGAAAATAGGTCTAGCAAAGAGTGGGTAGATTCTATGTTGACACTCCCTCTCTGAGAACAAGGTGGCCAGCTTCATGGATCCAACCTCCTGCCCAGCTCCTCGCAACAATCAAAATCTCCCTTGGAGAAGAATGGGTGGAGGAGACTCTGTTCATGCTTCCTTGTGAACCACATCTAAACAGGTCCATGGGGGCATACATAACCTATGTACGCAACAAATACACATATATATTACTTAAGAAATAAGTTTCCAAATTCATGACCAAACAACAGAGGAGCATTATGAAATGTAAAATGGATAATTTTGATTATATTAAATTAAAAAGATTTTGCACAAAATGCAACCAAGATTAGAAGGAAAGCAGAAGGTTGAGAAACAATTTTTATAGAAAATGACTCTGATAAAGGCCTCATTTCTCAAATACACAGAGAACTGAGTCAAATTTATAAGAATACAAGTCATACCCCAATTGATAAATGGTCAAAGAATATGAACAGGCAGTTTTCAACTGAAGAAATCAAGCTATCTATAGTCATATGAAAAAAATCACTACTGATTAGAGAAACAAATTAAAACAACTCTGAGGTACTACCTCACACTGATCATATTGGCTACTCAGATAGAAAAGGAAAAATGTTAGTGGGGATGTAGGAAAACTGGAACAGCAATGCACTGTTGATGGAGTTGTGAGTCAGTTTAATCATTCTGGACAGCAATTTGATATTTTCCCCAAAACTTTTTTGAAAATTTATTTATTTACTTTTTGCTTTCAACATTCATTTTATAAGATTTTGGGTTCTAAAATTTTCCCACTCTCTCCTCTCCTTCCTCCCCAAGATAGCATGCAATCTGATATTGACTATACATATACAATTATATT
This sequence comes from Phascolarctos cinereus, assembly GCF_003287225.1. NCBI lineage: Eukaryota > Metazoa > Chordata > Mammalia > Diprotodontia > Phascolarctidae > Phascolarctos > Phascolarctos cinereus. Next base: position 427,372,304 of record NW_027555958.1, on the reverse strand, counting down.
AAACATATTTCCACATTAGTCATATTATGAAAGAAGAATCAGAAAGAGAGAAAAAAAGAGAAAATAGTATGCTTCAATCTGCATTCAGATTCCAGTTCTTTCTCTGGATGTGGATAACATTTCCATCATAAGTTTTTTGGATTATCTTAGATCGCTGCATTGCTTAGAAGAGCTAAGTCTATCAAAGTCGGTCATTGCACAATGTTGCTGTTACTTTGTACTGCTCTCCTGGTTCTGCTCAATTCACTCAGCATCAGTTCATGTAAGTCTTTCCAGGTTTTTTTGAAATCTGCCTGCTCATCATTTCTTATGGAACAATAGTGTTCCATTACATTCATATACCACAACTTGTTCAGCCATTCCCCAACTGATGAGCATCCCCTCAATTTCCAATTCTTTGCCACCACAAAAAGAGTTGCTATTAATATTTTTGTACATGTGGGTCCTTTCTCCTTTTTTATGATCTCTTTTGAATACAGAGCTAGAAGTGATATTACTGGATCAAAGGGTATACATAGTTTTATAGCCCTTTGGGCATAGTTCTGGAGAGCAATTTGAAACTATGCCCAAACGGCAATTAAACCGAACATACCCTTTGATCTAACAATACTATTAACTAGGTCTGTATCCCAAAGAGATTTTAAAAAAAGGCAAAAGGAACTACAATGTTTTTTAAACGTTAAAATTTGTCTTTACATGTAATTAGAAAAAATGGAACATAATTTTTAAAATAATTAACATTAAAAAAAAAAAGAAAGAAGCTTCCAAACCCCAGCTGGGTTTCAAACAGTCTAGAAAGGACAATGGTAGCAGGTAATGAAAAAAGAATGACTAGCAAACAGAAAGTTCAGGCTTTGCCCTGGAGAGAAAAAGGAGAGGAGAGAGACATTTTCTTCTTCTCCTTGATGAGGCTCCATCAGCAATCTGAGTTTTAGTTCCATTGATGGTGCACTTGGGAACATCTTCATTAATGGCTGCCCAAGGCCCATTGTTCTGCCCTTGCTAGCATGACCTAGGAAGCTCTGATGGCTCCTTTATAACAGCTCCTTCTTCCAACATGCCTGTACTAGTTCAAGGTCAAAGGTAGACCCCATAAACTCAGGGAAGGCTGGGTAAACCCTCCCAGGGTACTTAGGTTCCAGTTTTCTGAGGAGCTACCTTGAGATAATAAAGCACTGGTTGGATCACAGTTTGCTAATAGAAAAAAAATCTGCACACTTCAACCCCAAGGTATGTAGTGGTTAAAATTTTTAAAGATATATATCTAGATAAAAATCAATAGATACATAGACAGATTCAGTATTTATATTGCCTTATTTCTTACTATATCCTTCCCTGAGTCTTTACCTGATTCTAATTTCTATAGTTTGCCCAAGTAGAAACGACCAGACCTTGGGAAGAAGATTCCAAGGTACCTTAGAGTTCATGATATCAGTCAGCCAAGCAACATCTAATATACATCCTACATTTTGAGAGAATGTATTTTTCAAAGAACTAGAAAAAAGATAGGCAGTCACATGTTAACAAACATTTATTATACTTATTATATAACAGATACTGTGCTAAATAATGAGGCTACAAAGATGAGAAAAAACATTACTTCTGGTCTCAAAGGGTTCACATTCTAATGGGGTGTACAACATGTAAACACACACACACAAGACTTGTACAGGATAGAAGGTAATCTAAGAGTTAAGGTATTGAATTGGAGGATAGGAGGGAAGGAGATCAGGAAAGTCTTCCTGCTGACTGTAGAATCTGAACTGAGTCTTGAAGGAAGTCAGGGAAGCTAGGAGTCAGAAATAACGAAGGATAGCATTCCAAGCATGAAGGACAACCAGTGCAAGTGGAGAGTTAGGAGATGGAACATCAGGTAAAGAACAGCAAGTAGGACAGCACTGCTGTACCATAGCAGGGCGTAAAGAATAAGACTGGAAAGAAAGGGAAGGTCCACTGTATCAAGTGCTTTAGATATCAGATTTTATATTTGATTTTGCATATAATAATCTACTGAAGTATATTCAGTAGGGAGAAGACAGTTAAATCTGACCTTTAGGGAACTCACTTTGAGCAGAGAATGCATTACAGTGTGTAGAATTAAGGGAAGACGGACAGTCAGAAGGCTACTATATATAACAGTCTAGTCTAGAATCGAAGAGGGCCCTGTACAAAAGTGCCAGGATGCATGAGAAATCATCATCCCTTGATTGTATTTGTGTACATACACATATTTGTGTGTGTATGTAACATGTACATATATATATGTATCTATATATATATATATATATATATACACACACACTACACACATGCTTTTTTTTTAATTGTAAAGGCATTTATGTTGTGAAGGGGAAAAAAAGGCCTGACAACGGATGGATGTGTGGGGTAAATGTAAGAAAGGAGTCAAGGATGACGCTTAAGTTGCAAATTTGGGTGATAAGAAGGATGATGGCACCCTGGACTGCAATAGGAAAGCAGGGAAGTAAGGTAGAGGATGGCAAAGTGTGGAAAAAAATACAATGAATTCTGTTTTGGCCACACTAGTTTTGAGATGCCTAGGGACATGCACTTCACAATGTCCAAAAGGCAGTTAGTGTGACAGGACTGGAGTTCAGGAGAGAGACAAAGAATGGATATAAATATGGGAATCATCCGTATAATCACTTTTGAACTCATGGAAATGGATGAGATCACCGTGGGAGATGGTATGAAGAAAATTGGACTCAGAACAGAGCCTTCAGTAAACACGTGGTTAAAGTGATACGGATGAAGATGCAGCGAGAGACTGAGGAGCAGACATATAGGAGAACTAGAAAGTAGCAATGTCATGAAAACCTAGTTAGCAATTAAAGGTTTCATTGATGACTTTGTAGTTTCAATTAAATGATGTCAGAAACCAAATTGCAGAGGGTTTAGAAAAAAGTGAAAGCCGAAGCATCCAGTGTATAGGTCTTTCTCAAGGAATATATTCATGGAGAGTAAAGATGGAGCACATGTTTACTGGGGATGGGTGGAGAGTGAAGGCTGCCATGACCTTAAATTCTAAATAGGAAGAATTCACCACATAAGGAATCACATTGCCAAGACTGAAATTATGAAGTTACCAAAAAAGTGGCAGTGAGGAATAAATCGGGAAGGTGGTTAAAGAGACAGATGTGGATACACAGGGTACTCATTGATCAAATCCAGAATAATTGAGAAAAAAAATTTTTTTTTTGCATTTTGCAGGAAAAACCTTAGGTTGGTTAGGATAGGGTGGATGGGTATGGGCAAGTTGAGGAGGGCCTGGTGACGAATTCAGGGGCCTTGACTTAGCATTCCCAGGGTTTTGAATGCATTTTAATACATTCCATAAATGTTTGTTGAACACAATGGAAATGAATCGGCAAGAATCGGCCGGCAAAGTGAGAGATCTGATGAATCCTCCCAACCTACAGCGCCCCGCCTCCTTCCAGCCGGAAGCGCCACTCTAGCCAAACTTCCCGCGGCGCGCCTCGATGGTAAGGCGGTCCTCCGGTTAGACCACTGGGCGCCGCCATGTTGGAAACCCCGAGCGACGGCGGCGTCCCGAGCCATGGCGGCGCCCGAGCTGCTGGAGGTGCGGCCGGGACTCTATCTGGGCGGGGCCGCTGCCACGGAGCGAAGCCGGCTGAGGGAGGCCGGCGTCACGGCCGTACTCACGGTGGACACCGAGGAGCCGAGAGGCGACGACGAGGGCCTGCAGACCCTCTTTATCTCTGCGCGGGACGAGCCCGAGACGGACCTGCTCAGTCAGTTGGACCGCTGCATCGCCTTCATCGGCCGGGCGCGCGCCGACGGCGTCGCCGTGCTCGTGCACTGGTGAGTGTGTGGGGGCGGCGGTGGGGGCGTGGGCTTGCCTCGCCCCCCGGAGCGAGGCCTCTTGGGAAAAGAGGCCGCTGTACGGGTGCGAGCAGGGCTCGGAAAGAGCCGGGGAAACGCCGGGTGCCTTCGCTGTTCCCCGAGGGTGGCTGAAATGTTTTAAATAGAAGTGAGCACGTGGGGAGCTGTTACACCCCGCGCCCCTCCCCGCTTTGAGCTTGCGACGTAAGCCCCGCATGCAGGCTAGGAGGGCCGCTAGGTGGTGCAGTGGGCAGAGTGCCGGACCTGGAGTTAGGAAGACCCTGGGCAAGTCACTTCACCCTGTTTGCCCCAATTTCCTCGTGTGTCAAGTGAGCTGGAGAAGAAAATGGCAAATCGCTCCAGTATCTCTGCCAAGAAAACTGCAAATGGGGTCATGAAGAGTCAAACACGATTGAAAAACAACAACATCCAATCCAAGGATGCTAAATGGTCTCACACACACACACACACACACACACACACACACACACTCACTCACTTACTTTAATACTGTACCGGTCTCACACACACTAAATTACAGTATTACTGTAATTTAGCTACATTGTGGGCAGAACAGACTTTGTAGACCAACCTGGAAACATAACCACCTTTTACAGCACATTTTTGCAACAAAGTATCATGGCTGGGGGCTTAACCCCCACCCCACAACCCACCCCCTCACTCCCCGAAGATCGTCGAAGAATACTGGAACTCAGGAAAATGCCAAGCCTTTTCTTGCTCTTAACATCAGGTATAGGTATTGTATAGGTGTTGTCATTTGGAAGTTCCTCAGATTGGGGCATCCTATAATAAGTAACAACTGGAACTTAATAATATGTGTAGGAGGGCATTTGATTTTAGGTAAGCAGAGGCACATCAGCAGTGTTTGTGCTTTCTAGCTGCCTTCTTAGCAAAGCTAAATACAATAGTCCTTCTTGGTCATAACTGTGAGCCACTGGCAATGGGTTATTAAGGGAGTATATGAGAACTCAGTAGAAGGCTTTAAACACCTCGAGCCTCAGATTCCTCATTTGTAAAACAAGGGTTTAGGGTCTCTTTCCACTCTCATTTCTTTATTCCTATAATTCTGTGATTTAGCAGAGTGAAGAATAGATTTTGGAAGTTAAAGTAAACGTTTAAAAGTATAAGAAATGGTAACATTCATTGTGGTAGAGTAGAAGGAACTGGGTTTGAATCTCCATCTCATATTCATCAATCAGAAGGCATTTAGTAAGTGCTTTTATATGCTACTCACTGTGCTAAGCTCTACAGATACAAAAAAAGAGAAAAATACAGTCCTTGATTGCAAAGATCTTACAGTCTGTTGGAGGAGACAACATGCAAACATCACACATAGGTGGAAGGTAATCTCAGAGAGAAGGCACCAGCAGCTGGGAGGAACAGGAAAGGTGTGTTGCAGAAGGTAGAAATTGAATTGAGGCTTGAAGGAATCCAGGAAATGGAGGTGAGGGGGGAAACATTCCAGGCATGGTGGACAGCCAGTGAAAATGCTGTGACATGGCTTGCCCTATATGAGGAACAGCAGAAAGGCAGTGTTGTTAGATTGTAGAGTATGTGTAAGGAAATAAAGTGTCAAAAGATTGGAAACGTAGGAAGGGGACCAAATTATGAAGGGCTTATCCCAGAGGTACTTAGGAGCCACTGGAGTTTATTGAGTAAGGGTCAAGACTGTGCTTTAAGAATATCACTTTCACAGCTAATTGGAGACCTTTCCCACTAGTCTATTGTAGTTGCTGCCTATCTGACCTGGGTTAAGTCTCTTAACTTTTTTGAGCATCACTTTCTGCATTTGTAAAACGAGGGGGTTGAACTGCATGTTATCTGAGGTACTTTCCAACTTTAGGAGAAATCTTTAGATCAGTGTATCACTTGATACTCTCCAGGTTTTCTCCACACTGCTCCCCATTGGTTCTCCTCCTGTCGCTTTGACTGCTCCATCTCAGTTTCCTTTGCAGGATTGTCATCTGTGTCCTGCCCCATAACTACAAGTATCCTGAAGTCTCTTTTCTGGGCTCTCTCTCTTCTTCCTCCACACTCTATCTCGGCTATGTCCCTAGCTCCTCTGGGCTCAATTATCATCTCTACGCAGGTAACTCCCAGGAGCTTGAAGTCCCATGTCATCAACAGCTTATTCCTCACCATGTATCCAGCACTCACTTCAATCTTAATATGACCAGAATAGAACTTGGTATCTTTCTCCTAAATAGGCCCCTCTTCCTAATTTCTTATTTCTCTGAAGAGCAGTGCCATCCTGCCAGTCACAGGCTTTGAATCCTGTGCTACCCTCAGCTCCTCCCTTCCCTCCACCTCGGCACAACCTGTCACTGAGTCCTGGATGCTGTGCCTCCACACCATTTCCCCTTCTGTCACCTCCTCTTCCTTCTCAAGCTGCCACCTGACCCCAGTCATCTTCTACTTGGTCTTCTGCAGTTGCTTCTAAATTGGCTGACCAGCCTCACTTCTCATCCCATTTCAGTTCAGGTGATTTTCCTGGCGCTCGCCTCTGACCATGTTGTTCCCCTAATCTGTAAACTTCAGTGGCTTCCTGTTGCCTCTAGTATAAAACACAAACTCTTCTTCCATTTGGCATTTAAAGTCTTTCACAGCCTGGGACTGACCTGCTTTCCTGGCCTTATTGTATGTTATTCCCTTTCCTGCATTATACAGTGCAACCAAACTGCCCCTCGTTCCTGTTCCTCCCTCATGACATCCCCATGTCCCTTGGCCTGGCCTTTGGCCTGCCTCTCTCTCGTGCATGGAATGCACTCCCTCCTTGCCCTGCCTGCTAGAATTTCTAGTCTCCTTCCAAGCCCAGCTCAAGCACCATCTTCTAAAAAGGACTTCCCTTGTTTGTGCTTTCCTCCCCCAGTTATCTCAAATTTATTTTGTAGAGTATGTGGAAGGTGAGAGTAAGGGGGGTTAGAATTTGGGGATATATACTTGCATGTGTACCTGTTATCTTCGGTGAATATAATATGCAGTTGGAGGGCAGGGACTGTTTCATCTTTGCTTTTGTCAGTCAATAGTCAAGGGCCAGCTGTGTGCCAGGACCTGTGCTATGTCCCTAGCATTACACCCACAACATTCTGGGTGCAGTGAGGTGTCACAGTGAGTAAGGTCCTGAATTGGAGTCAAGAAGACCAGAGTTCAAATCCTGAAAGTTTGTGGCCCTGGGTAAGCCACTTACCCTTTCTCAGCCTCTGTTTCCTTATCTATAAAATGAGGATAATAACAATGCCTACGTCACAAGGCTGTTGTGAAAATCAAATGAGATAACATGTAAAGTGCTTTGTAAATCTTTCAATACTATATAAATGCTAGCTATTATTAGCTATTACGATTGAGTGTTGCTTTAAGTTTAAACTTTAAAGTGACTTCTTTGCATAGATTTTAATAATCACCTACATGGCTGTGATATTTCCAACATGATATCGTTTCTCAGCACTGTCCTTGGCACATGGTAAGTCCATAATAAATGCCTTCTCATTCATTCATGTTATTTTTATATAAACAATGAATGAATAATAAGCACTTGAATTTATATAGTATTTTACACTTTAGAAAGCACTTTCCTCACAGTTACCCTTTGAAGTAACTTGTGCATATCGTGTAATCTAATCTCCCTCCTCCCCAGTTTTATAGGTGATTAAGCCAAGGCAAAGGGAGAGAAGGACTTGAAAGTCTATTCAGTTTTCCATTTTGCCCCATTGTCTGCCACAGGAAGGCATAGACCTTGGGCTGTATTCCAAATTAGTGCTGCCCCATAGAATTAGAGATCTAGAGCTGCAAGGTACCTTTGGGGGCCATCTCTAACTCTCTCCTTTTACAGGTGAGAAAACTGAGGCCCAGAGAGGTTCAATAAATTGCCCAAGATAATCAGTGTTCCCACCAATTGCCAAGGTAATATTTGAACTCAGACCCTCTGACACCAGAGCCAGTGATCTTTCTACTGCAACACATTGCCTGAAAGAATTGGATTTGGTTTCACTAAAAATTGGACCTGCACATTTGGCATCATAATGACCCATATTTGCAAAATGCTTTATGTACATTATCTCATTCAGTTCACACAAAAGCCCTGTGGAGTACATAGAATTTACACATTCCAGCATCTTAGATTATTGAGAGGATAGGATGGAAATTTGTACCTCACAATGAGACTGACTTATGCAAGGCTGGTGTCAACAGGCAATCACAATGTCATGAGACTTAGGTGAAAACCAGGTTTATTGCAAGGGAAATGAATGTGCATGTAGAATCCAAAGAGTTCCCAAAATTTGCATGTTTATGACAGCACAACAAAAAAGCAGGAGAAAAACATGTATTTCTACCTAAAGGGGCATGGCATGGGAGGGGAAAGGTGCAGTAAGAGTGGGAAAAGGACAGAACCGCTCCTGAAGGGGAGGAGCAAGGCAATGGCAAAAGCCACCTTCTTTTCCCTTGGGAACTGCTGGACTATGAAGATAGGAGGGTCTGCTTATTTGCAAAGGACCCCAGCTGCACAAGCATTTTCCCAGTCTTGCCTCCCAAGGACAGGCAGGGAATCCATCTTGGGGTACAACAACAAATTTTGTCGGCTCAGAGAGAGCTTCGTCCTTGACACATTCAGGGCCTCCTGCATGCTCTGGGTCCAGTGTTTCTGGAAAATATGGGAACTCAAAAAGACAAGTTTAGTTCACAGCCCTTAACACTGGTAATTTTCTTTTGTTGTTGCGTGGAGTTGGAGTTACTTTGGTAGTGCTGAGCTGTTCTAACTGTCGTGTTGGGAAATACAGAGGCATGGGCTTTTAAACTCTGCATTTTTGTGTGTGTTTATTAGTTGGATATTAAAGGCAAAACGCTTGCTTGAATAGCAGAGCCAGATAAAAATGAAACAGAATTTTACTAATAATTGACAAAAGAAATGTTACTTGCCTTTGTCATTGACAGTTTAATTGTAAAAGACTCTCTTCAGCCATGCAGGCATAAGTCGAAGTGTTGCTGTCATGACTGCTTACCTAATGAAGACTGAGCAGCTCCCCTTTGAAGATGCCTATGGCAACCTCCAGACCGTCAAGCCAGAGGCTAAGTGTGTTCATTGTTTTTGGCTTTTTTCTGTTCCTATGAGAAAGGATGTGTTTCCTCCTTGAATGAAAAGTTGAACTCTGTTTTTTGTTATTACAGAATGAATGAGGGCTTTGAGTGGCAACTGAAACTTTACCAGGCAATGGGTTGTGAAGTGGACACCTCTAGTGCAATTTATAAGCAGTTTCGTTTACAAAAAGTTACTGAGAAATATCCTGGTGAGTCTGGATTCTCAGCCTGAGAGGAATATTCTTAATTTCTAAGGTTGTCATTTCTTCTTCTCACATTAACAAAGTATTATTGGAATATGTAAAGAGTTTGTATATTCAGAATTGGGTGTGTTGTAATTGTTCCTTTACAGAATTGCAGAATTTGCCACGGGAAGTCTTTGCTGTTGATCCAACTCTGATTTCCCAAGAATTGAAAAATGAGATCCTCTACAAATGTAGGAAGTGCAGGTAAAGTATTTTGCAAGATATAGAGGTTTTAAATTGGTTAGATAAAGAAACGTGTTTGAAGTTCAGATCTCTTCATGTTAGTTTATTGAATCTGGAAAAATGTCAGTGCCACTGAATAAAAGATAATTTGTAATTCAGATCTCATATTTAAATTAGGCTTAAAGAGGAATGTGAATCGTAGAGACAAAAGTAATTTCAGATTATAGAAGTTGCCCTGTCTCAAAGTGGAGTGGAGTGATGTAGACCTCCACAAGAGCACATGCTCCTTTGCCTGGTATTCAAGGTCCTGCCTCACTGTAATTCTCTCTTACCGCATTATTCATCACTTTACCTGAGGATCCACTCAAACTGGACCACTGTCCAGAGATGCCCTGTGCTTTCCCTCCTCCATGTCTTTGCTCACATTTTTCTCTACATGACCTAGAATGCCCTTCTTACCTCAGCAGCCAAGTACAGTGGATAGAATGCTACATTTGGAGTTGGGCAGCCTGAATTCAAACCCAGCCTCAGGCACTTCCTAGCTGTGTAACCAAGGACAAGTCACTTAACCACTGTCTGTTTCTGTTCTGTCTTTAAAATCAGAATAATATCAGCACCTACCTAAAAGGGTTATTGTGAGAATCAAATGAGATAACATGTGGAAAGGACTTTGCAAACCTTCAGTCACTGTATTATCATCATCATTAACATTAACAATAATGTTGATAATTATTAATATATGACTAAAATTATGTAGGATTTAATAGGATAAAAGTATAATAAGAAAGGTTCTGACAAAATGACATGGAAATTCAGAGGAGGAAAAGATTTCTTCAGGTTGATAAGATCAGGAAAGGCAGTAGATCATGGAAGAGGCAGCATTTGAGCTGGGCCTTGATGGTTAGAATTGGGAAGAAGATAAGATTGTGATTTGTTATTATAATGCATTACTAATTATTATTTATAATTGTTATAATACATATTAATGACGATTTCTAGAATCATCATCAAGGCCCAATGCAAATGCTGCCTCTTCTCTAATCTACTAACTTTCCTGATCTTATCAACTTGAAGAAATCTTCCTCCTCTCAATTTTGTTGTCATTTTGTTGATACCTTTCTCACTACACTTGCCTATTCTACCTGTTTTTACTGTTGTATCTTCTTTCCTTTCTTAATTATTAGCTCCTTAAGAACAGGTATTCTTATTCTTCTTTGTGTTGCCTACAGTAGCAAGTACAGTGCCTATACTTAGGTTCTCAAGAAATATTTGTTGAATAAACAAAAAGGTATTCTACAATTACATAGTTCATGTATTTTTGGAAATCTTTTTTATGGTTGCTAATGTTCTCTGTGGTTTGGAAATTGTAGGCGTTCTTTATTTCGAAGTTCCAGTATTTTGGATCACAATGAAGGAAGTGGACCAGCAGCCTTTGCTCATAAGAAAATGACACCTTTAATAATTAACACAGGGAATGAGGCTAAATGTACTTCTTATTTCATTGAACCTGTTCAGTGGATGGAATCTGCATTGTTGGGTGTGATGGATGGACAGGTGAGTAGAACATTCAGCTTTATTAATGCAGTTTCATTACACCAACTATAATTTGTTTTTCTTTCTTGCATTTTTGTTTTTCACAATATTCTCATGACGTATCTATTTCTTTAATGCATGCCCTGTCCTGTTTGCCAACGATACATCCTATTGCATCCCTCCTGCATATATTGGCACATAAAAATCTATTAATAATTTATCAACAAACTGTTGTGCAGCTATTGCAGAATAATGAAATCCGACCTCTTTATTTTGTGCAGAACAAAGATTTTGATATGATTCATGGGATAGTTAAGGATAATTGAATATTAAATCTGGGCTTGTTTGTCTTTTTCTGGTGAAGGACATTAGATGGGCATAACTAAATTAGTAAAACTCATTTTCCCTCCTTTTGGCATTTGATAATTGTGGTAAAGTCATTCTCTATCTTCACAAATTTATGAAACAAAATTGCTATTTCTCTTTTTGTCTATATTTTTCCTCTTTATTGACCAGAAACATGTTTCCTTTAAATAATTAAACTTTTGTTATAGTATTTCCAAGGCCTAGCTTTTCAAGATGTAATTTACATGGAATAGTTTTCCTCCAGAATTTTCAGCCATACCAATAATTTTATATTGACAGCTTCATTTTATATTGTAATTTTATTCTGTGACGATTAAGAAGGTTTGAGAGACGTAGCTTCTGAATAATTTAATCACTTTATTATTTATTATTAATAAGGCCAGCAGATTATTAATAGAAGGATGGTTTTTTGGTTCTCTCTCTTACATCAAAGGGCTTATAATTTATATTCATAATAGATGGGGCAGGCTCATAATTTATATTCCCTTCGAAGAAGAGAGATGTGAATCTCTAAGATATTGGTTGCTAATAATCATTTCTTTCAATCCATTTAGTCGACAAGCATGTATTAAGTGCTTAGTATGTGTTAGGGACTTTATTAAACTCTGAGAATACAAATACAATTTAGAAAGACAATCCCTACTCTCAAGGACTTTACTTTCTAATGGGAGAAGATAACATATTAAAGGAAGTTGAAAGAGGGACTGCCCAGATAAGGGGAATATCGTAGAGAAAGTCTGGAGTGAACCCTAGACAGGAATAAACTGGAATGAAGCCTGGACAGGAATGAACTGTAGCTCACCTGGATGCCCTCCTTAAATGGAAGTTCTGGCAGAAACCATGAAATCAGAGGGGGAAGTTGCAGGAGTATTGATCACCTTTTTGTGCTTAGCTCTGTATTAAGCCTTTGTGAGGAAATAGATGATAAAATCTTCAAACCCTGAAAGAATTCAGTTTAGTAGGAGATAGAAATTACAACATAGTCTACTACTAGAGAACAATGACAAACCCAATACCCATGAATACCTCTGTGGAACTCTTCCTTAACTACTTCAATCTCTAGTAATCTCTTGTCCCTTCAAAATCTGATGGTACTTACTGTCTGGCATATGTGTGTGTGTATACATAAATGCATACCTACTTATGTAGGTATATACACATCTTATCTCAGTCAATTTTATATTTAATTGTTGATGTCTTGACTCTCCAGTTAGAATAAAAACTCTTTGAGAATATAGGGAATTTTTTTTTCTGGCTCTTCCACAGTGCTATGGACACTCAGATATTTGTTGAAGTAGTGATTAATATATTTGTAAGTGTTCAGTAGATATCAGAGTAGGGTAGTGTGACTTCTTTACCCTTACTTACCACTTTTTTTTTTGAAGGTTGAAAATTTTGAAGTAGATCTTTTAAATCCTTAAGACCTTTCTTTTGTATCAAGGTCTTAGTGCCAGATATTTGGGCAGTGCAGTGGATAGAGTGCTGAGCCTAGAGTCAAGAAGATTCCCCTTCTGGAGTTCAAATCTGGCCTCAGTCACTTACTAGCTGTGTGACCCTGGGCAAGTCACTTAACCCTGTTTGCCTCAGTTTCCACATCTTCTAAAATTGACAAGGTACAAGGTCACCAAAATGTTGGGGTTCAAAGAGTATGGATATGTGTCTCATGATGCCATCTCAAAAGAATTCGCTCAGGCTGTCTCCAAATCAAATAAAGGCATTTATTCAGATAACACACCAAGCAGGTTCCTCCTTAAGGGATGTCACAGCCCCCTAAAGGAAGTGGCTGCTTCTGGGAGATGCTTCTTAAGGGAGACACCCATTAAGGAAGATGCCCCTAGCCAGGAGGAGAAGCTAGGGATTCTTATAGAGGAAATGTGTCCTGTGGGCAGGGAGATAAGGTAACCAGGAATATGTGGGAAAGAGGCAGTAGTTTAGAGTTTTGATTTCATTGTCCTGCCTATTAGCCCATGATGGAGGGGCCCCAGTTAGTTTGATATTTAAATCTAATCTCATTGACCAGTCTCTTTGAATCTCTTCATCTCCAGAAAGTCTTCAGCTAATCTCATTATCTCCCCCTTCTAGAAGTAGGTACCCAAATTCATTTGGCTAGAAGGGCAAGGGTCATGCATTTCTTATCAAAATGAACTAGCAAACCACTCCAGTATTTTTGCCAAGAAAACTCCAAAAAGGGTCATGAAGAATTGGACATGACTGACAAATGACTAAACTACAAAAACAAATTTTATATCAATGATTGAACGGTCTGGTAACCTTGGGAAAGTATTGCTTTGATTCAGAAGGATTCTGAATCATTATAGTTTATAAAATAAAGATTATAACTCACATTTTGGTAACACTTTAAGATTTGCAAAGATAAACTATTTCTGAGCAAATAAAAATTTAATGTCAAATGAATGACATACATATTAAAATAGACTTACAAAATTAATGAAAATCTACTGTTAGTTTACTTGAAGTGTCATCTCCTAGAAACTAATGAATCCTTACCTGATTCTAGCCATTAATTGGTTGTGATGAATGAAAAGTTTGAGAGACATAATTTCTGGGTAATTAATCACTTTATTAATTATGACTAGTGAATAATTAATAAAAGGATGGTCATTTGGCTTTTTCTTGTAAACCAAAGACAAATCTTGGGGGCCTCTGAATGCTTAAAAAGCCTTTGGAAAAAGGCATGTCCTTGAGGATGAGAATCAGTTTTGATTGGTTAACAGTTAATGAGAGGGTGGACTAGTTAATGAGGAGGTGGGCAAAAAGTCTTCAACTCTTCCTGCAGATAGCATGACCTAATCATGAGACTCAGCTACCTCCAGTAATCTGGGCAAAAGAATCCATCTCTACCCTGACCTCTGTGGTTGTTTTTCCCCGTCATAAGTTAGGTCACCCTAAACTTTAAAGGAGGGTTCTAAGACAGTGGCTTATTTCCTAAGGGCAAGATCTCACTTAAGACTGGATTCTGTTTGTTAGGTCTCCTAGTTGGGTAGGATCCTACCCAAGATTGAAAAGCAAGTAACTTGAGGATTTGTCATCAATGTCCTTCAGATGCTAGCTGAATAACCTACAAGGGGCTGATTTCTAAATGAGGAAATAGAAAAGAGAAAATCTCAACCTTGTAGTAATTGGTTTTTAATATAAGAGAGAAATGATCCTTTCTGTCATGGTCCTATTTTAATTGAATATCATAGTTTCTGAATGTTAGCTGTTTTTAGTAATAAAAATGGTCATCTTTTTAGTTAATACTCCACAATGAAATTAATTTGGAGGTATAGTCTCTCTGAATTTAATTTGGTTTATTCCTCAAAGAGATTTCCTTTACATAAATTATATAATTTTTCTTCTGTAATAATTTTTAAAGTGTCATTCTTCTCCAGTGCCTCAAATTACCATCTGCCTTTCCTTCTTTCACCCCAGTCCCAAATGCTCAGTTCCCACCAGGCACTGAACACCCCTCTTGGCTTGATGCTGACTCCTTCACAACCAGCCTGGCCTGGGGTAACCCAGAGCCATTGGTTGGGGATTTTCCAAGGCACCCTGAGTACTACCTGACCTTTCTATCTTCTCTAAAACTGAACCCTATTCTATATGTTATGTCCCCTAATTAGAATGGGGGCTCCTTGAGAACAGAGAGTTTCACATTTCTGTTTGTATGCCTAGCACTTAGCCAGGAGCTTGACATAGTACTAAATACTTTTCCATTCATTCCATTTCATTCCATTGACAGGTCACAAAGTAGAAAAGCAGTTTAAACAAACATGCCCTATTGTCTTTTACACACACACACACACACACACACACACACACACACACACACACACACACTCACGCTTCAGTCCTCCAGTAAACCTCTGATCTCATTTATTTTGGTACACTCTTCCAAGAAGGCAATTTGAAACCCATCCATGCCTTTTTACTTTGTAAAGCTCTTGTCCATATCCTTCTACAAATCCTGCATGGGGATCCGCCCAGCATACTAGGAGCCTTCTTGATGTCTTAACATGATGAGGGAAGCAGCATAGGGGCAGGATGCCTTTTTTCCTTTACTCTTGAGACGTGACTGATCCATCTCTTCTAGTCACATACATATCCTTTGATGATATCTTTTACCCCCACTTCTTGTGCACAATTGTTGATTGATAATCCACAGTGTTTATACCCTTCATCATGGCTTGCAACTGACCCTGGGTTTTTGAAGGGTGTGCTGGTGACATACAAGCTCTGGCAGGTCCTGCCACCGTGTAGAGGGGCTTTGTGGCTTCCCTCCAAGGGCCAGCCTAGCTAAGTACGGAGAAGATAATTCCCAACAGCCTGTCCCTCAGGGACTGAAAGGCTAGGGCACTGGACTAGTCCTGGGATTTCACTGATATAGGAAACTCGGAGGGGAGTTCTATCAATGCAGATTGCCACCTTCTCTGCTTAAAGTCTTAGCTTCCTAGAACTGTGAGAAGTAAGGTGACTTGCCCAGGTTCACATAGCCAGTAGTGTCAGAGGCAGTACTTGAATCCAGGTCTTCTGGTTTCAAGGTTGGCTTTCTATGTGTCATGAAATGCTGGTCTCTGAAACAAAGGAAAGTTTAGACATTTATAGCATAAACTGTTATAATTAATATTTACTATTGCTTATAAATTCCATCATATTCAGCAAAATTTGAGTTCCTTAAACTGGTACCATTAATGAGGGACAGCTTCTTAGAGGAAATGAGTTTTAAATACTTGGGAGATCTTTTACTTGGATTTTAAAAGTCAAAGTTTTCTTTAATTCTTTGGCACTTGACACTCACCTTTTTTTGGCTGCTGATGTGGCCATATTGTGTTTGCTGTGAAATCTTTTTTTAGTTCTTTAGTTCTTTTTCTGAATGTTTTCTTTAGCAACTAGATTTCTTTAACTAAATTTACTCTTACTCTGAAGTCATGATATTATTTAAATTTGTTTTTTAAAAAAGAATGATTTGTTTTTAGATTCTAGGTTAAAAGAAAAGTTAGAACAAATTTGCAGAATAGTAGGAATCACACATGTGTTCTATCAGAGAGAAGCCTATAGGTAAGAATTTAAAAAATGCTTACAACAAGTATTTATGTACTTTATATAGTGCTTTTCTAAAAGTGTTACATCCCTGCCAAATATTATTACTTTCTTTGGTCATTTCTTTGATCTCAAAGTGCTTCACAAATATCTCACAGAGTTAGATTGATTTGTAGTTGGAGTAACTGAGACAAAGATAGGTGCTTTTCACAATGTCATTAGCAGTCTACCTGAATTCTGGCTTACTTTCTATGTTTGTTTCCCTGTGTTTGCTTTCACTGTGACTTTTGTTTCTGGGGCTAGGTTATTGCCTGTAGTTTTAAAAGAAAATTCATCTTTTTCAGTGGGTTTGGTCTATAAAGGTAATCCTTCTGTGTTTTATTTTTAGCTCCTTTGCCCAAAGTGCAGTGCTAAGTTGGGTTCTTTCAATTGGTGCGGCGAGCGGTGTTCCTGTGGCCGGTGGATGACGCCTGCTTTTCAAATACATAAGAACAGAGTAGATGAAATGAAAATATTGCCCCTTCTTGGGTCACAAGCAAGAAAAACATAAACTTTTTAAAAAAAAATTGATTTTGATAACTGACTTAAAAACCAAACTTTATTATATCTGATGCCTTTGTTCATTACTATTCATCATAAACATTTTAATTTATAGGCAACCACAATTTTTGATTATATTTGCATTGGAATTGGCATAAGGAAATACATCCCTTCATGTGGTCTGCCTCATTATATTGTCTTTCTTGGTCATGGATATAGAATGTGCCAAATGCATCTAAGTGGAATAAATTAAATGGGAACTAAGGTATTTTTTAGCCACTTAAACCGTGTGTGTGTGTGTGTGTGTGTGTATATGAACATATATGTATGTGTATATATACATATGCAGTTTGGTATTAAAACTCCTATATTGTCCAGATACTTCAGTGTTTGTGTATGATTTTTAAAACTAGTCTTCATTTGTGAAATGTTAGTGTTGCATCTTCACTTAACTTATGGTCTGATGACTGAATTGACAAAATCCACCTACTAAATATGAAAACTGCTATGTGTTTATAAGTACTTATTGATTTACTAAGGCTTAACAAAATTACTTTTTTTCATGTTAAAATTTAAGTTTTACTTTTGTTCTTATTACATTTTCCAAATGTACCTTGAAAACAACTCAGCAAAATAACCCAGTACAAAAGGCATCAACATTTTAATATTTCTCTTTAAAAACCCCAGCCAGATATTAAGAAATGGAGATTTGAGGGAAGATAAGTGATCCCCTACCAGAAAAGATGTTGATTCATATAAGGTTTCACAAGAATTTAATACAGATAGCTCTTCCTTTCTTATTCAGTGTCCTTTGTCCTCAAGTGATCCTTCTTTACCTGTTAATTTCTAAAATAGCATATAAATAAAAACTGATTTATTCCTTAATCTCTGTTACTTTTACCAATTCAAGTTAAGTGTTTTGCTCATTTCAGGATTTCTTTTTAGGAATTCTTCAAATGCCTCTTTGTTATGGAAGATAAAATTTTCTTCATTGATGATTAGGCTCAACTTTGAAGAATATAGCATTCTGGGTTTTAACTAAAGTTTCTTAGCTTTTTAGAATATGTGATTCCATTCTCTTCTCTGATTTCTTGTTTCTGTAGAGTAATCCTCTATTATAAGAATTGGTATTCCTCAATATTTAAACGTCTTTCTCTTGGATGCTTTCAGAGTTTGTTGTTTATTACTGAAATTGTGAAATGTAACAATCACATGCCTTGGAGTATTGATCATCAAAATTACTCTTGGGAAAAGCAAAGTTTTAAATTTAGTTCCTTCTTAAAATTTTAAAAGATCCCTAAACAAGTATAGCTAGCTATCTTTTCTTGGACATAGGGAATAACTTCCTTTATGCTCATATTCTTTCAGCATTTATCTCTTGGGGAATGGCTCTTAATTTTATAAATTTAAATCAGTACCTTGTAAAGGGGCAGATTGGTAGTGTAGCGGATAGAGCTCTGGCCTTGAAGTCAGGAAGATCTGAGTTCAAATGTGGCCTCAGACACTTAACAGTCTCAGATATGCAGATGACTTCACTCTGATGGCAGAAAGTGAAGAAAAATTAAGAAGCCTCTTGATGAGGGTAAAAGAAGAGAGTGTAAAAGTTGGCTTGAAGCTTAACATCAAAAAAACTAAGATCTGGGCAGCTGGTCCCATCACTTTCTGGCAAAGGAAGGAGGAGAAGAGGAAGAAAAAGGGAGAAGAAATGGAGGCAGTGTCAGATTTTATGTTTTTGGGTTCAAAGGTCACTGCAAGACAGTAACTGAAATCATGAAATTAAAAGATGTTTCCTCTTTGGAAAGAAAGCTATGGCAAATCTAGATGGCATACTAAAAAGCAGAGACATCACCTTGATGATAAGGGTCTGTATAGTGATAACTATGCTTTCTCCATTAGCAATGTATAGCTGTGAGAGTTGGACTATAAGGAAACCTGAGTGCTGCAGAATCAATGTATTTGAATTGTGGTGCTGGAGAAGACTTTTGAGAGTCCCTTGGACAGCAAGGAGATCAAATATGTCAGTACTTAAAGAAATTAAACCAGACTATTCAACAGAAAGCCAAATACTGAAGCTGAGGCTTAAGTACTTTGATCACATGCTGAGTA
The DNA here is from genome assembly GCF_003287225.1 of Phascolarctos cinereus. NCBI lineage: Eukaryota > Metazoa > Chordata > Mammalia > Diprotodontia > Phascolarctidae > Phascolarctos > Phascolarctos cinereus. Next base: position 427,353,336 of record NW_027555958.1, on the reverse strand, counting down.
GGTAGAAAAAAGACCCTGATGTAGGTAAAGATTGAAGGCAAAAAGAAAAGGGAATGGCAGAGGATGAGATGGATAAATAATGTCATGGAAGCAATTAACTTGAGCTTGGACAGATTTTGGGAGATAGTTTAAAGCAGAGCAGCTAGGTGGCGAAGTGGATAGAATGCCAGGCCTGGAGTTAGACTCATCTTCCCGAGTTCAAATCTGGCCTCAGACACTTACTAGTTGTGTAACCCTGGGCAAGTCAGTTTGCCTCAGTTTCCTCACCTGTAAAATGAGTTAGAGAAGGAAATGGCCAACCACTCCAGTATCTTTGCCAAGAAACCCCAAAGAGGTCACAAAGAATTCAACAAAGACTGAACAACAACAAAGTGTGAAGCATTGTGCTAATCTGTGGGAATACAAATGGAAAAGCGAGATAGTCCCTGATCTCAAGAAGCTCACATTCTAATCGCAGAAGACAACACATATGAGAGGTTTCATCTGCAAATCAGATGGAAAGGAAATGCCTCCTGATCCTTAATGTCAAAAGGCAAAGCAGGTAGTAAAAGACTGTACAGATTTAAATAATTGGAGAAATATGCTTTGTTCACAAGTAGTTAAAGCCAATATAATTGACAATTTTGCCTAAGTGATTTATTTATTCAGTGCTATCCCCATTAAGTTACTACAAATTATTTTACTGAGTTAGAAAAAAATAACCATTTGGAAGAACAAAGGTCGAGAATTTCAAAGAAACTAAGGGGGAGAAATGTAAAGGAGATTCTGCAGTACCAGACCTTAAACTATATCATAAGGTTAAGAGCATTGTTGAAGTGTAAAATGGATGGTTTAGATTGTTTTAAATTAAAATTTTCTTTTACAACTAAAACCAATGTAGCCAAGATTAGAAGGAAAGCAGAAAACTGGGGGGAAAATTTTCATGGACCATCTCTCAGATAGGATATGATTATGATGGAATACTAGTGTGATATAAAAAATGATGAGCTAGTTGATTTAGAAAAATATGGAAAGACTTGGACCTGTGAAAGAAGATGCTATCCATCTTCAGAGAAAGAACTGACATGTGTTTACTTTAAATGTGTATGTTTATAGATATGTATGCATATATATATATTCATATTTAGTTGTAGGAGGGAGGAAATAAAAAATATACACAGCAGAGAACAAAAAAGCTAGAAAGAAGCACAGAAAAGCTGAGTAGCTTTGAAAACTGTAGAATTCATTACATAGGTGTTTGTGAAATGGAAATTTATTGTTTTATATTGAATCCTCATATTCTGCTGTATATGTGAAATTTTTTTTCCTTTTTTCATTTTGTATTTAAGTTTAAAATGAATAAAAAATTTAAAAAAAACAATAAAATTTATTACCAGAAAAAATATTTACATTTGTTGTTACATTACTACATACAAAGCCCAGTACTTCGCTCTTGGGGTGTTCAGATGTATTTCACCACCTTTTTGTATGTATAACTGGGAGGGCAAGAACTTAAAATATTTTAAAAATTCCATATCAAACTGTTATCAGGCTCTGGAAAGATGATGACAGAGGGAGAAATATTTAAAAATAGATGATTTCCAGAATTCAGTACAGGCTCTGATCACGAAAGTTGCTTTCATAGGTTGTATTATGTAATTTGCTGTAATTACCCAGCCGCGTGGAGCTTCGGGGAATTCTGAGACTACTTCTACCTCCCCCCTCCACCTTCCCAGATTTCTACTTGGTCCTAGAGAGCTCCTATTCTTAACTTCCATTTATCGTGCGGGAAAGATGGCAGTATCCAGTAAGGTGACGGTGACAATACTTGATACTTTCTTTATATATTTTTATGTGTGCGTGGGTAGATCAGTCTTTCATATGGTAGACAAGCATCTTCTTCTGAAATCAAATCTGTTCCTTAATCTGGGACCTCCAATAGAACAAGCCCAACTGTTTTTGATAGGGGTTTGATTCACACAACGGATGCCCCCTGCTCTGAGCGCCTTCTGTGTGCCAGGTCCTGGAGAGACCCGGAAAGGCAAAGGCCAGCCGTGGGCTCCGGAGCTCGAAGTCGGATGGGGCAGGTGTCATGCAAACCAAGCCGGGAAATGACGCGTACCCGGCGTGGCTGGGCTGGGATCGCCCGAGCTCGCACACCACCAGTGAGAAGTGCGCCGCGCAGCCTTCTGCCTCGAGGGGGCGCTGCCGGAGGAGGAATCCGCTGGGGCTCTGCGCTTGGGCCTCGCCCCTCTGGCTCGAACCTTTGGCCTCCAGCCTACGTTGCATTGCGTTGCGTAGCGTTCGCGGTCGGGCGAAGAGGTAGTTTGTCCTCTTGCGGCCCCCGTCTCGGGCAGTGTGTTCGGTGTTTTGTCGGTACCTCGCTGCGTCCCGGACATTAGTCACGGAGTTTCTGGGGAAGAAGACGTGTAGCTAAGGAGGCGTGTGTGGGACACCGCCGCCACCGCGGGGGCCATGGAGCCGCCGTTCAGCCCGAGGCGGCCCGTCTCTCAAAGCCTGGATGTGAACTGGGGTGAGTGGGGCTGGACGCGGCTGGGGTTCGGGGGTCGGACGCTGCGCCCACGCGCGGTGACAGGTGTCAGAGGAGGCCCGGCCTGGAGCCAGGCCTCCCCTCTCACCCGGGGGAGCTCTGGTCTGCCCGGCCCCCTCCTGGGGGGACTCCACGCGCGGCCCCCCTTCACTGGGAGAAAAGCTCGAGAGCGAAGGTCCGGGTGGGGGGCAGCCCCGAACCCCAAGAGGCTCCTGCCTGCGGGGGTGGGGAGGTGTGGGACGCGGGGGGCCCCTGCCAGTGTGTGCGGGTGTGGGTGTGTGGAAGTGTTGATGTGTACGTCTGAGTGTGAGTAGATATGTGTGTATGAGAGCGTGTGTGTGTATATGTGTGTGTCTGAGTGTATCTATATTGGACTGTATGGCTGTCAGTATATATGTGTGTGTATATAAGTGTATGTATGTGTATGTCTGAGTGTATGTATGTGTGTATATAACTGTATGTATATGTGACCCTGTATATGAGTATGAGCATGTGTGAGTTTATGTGGGTGTATATGTGTGTATGAGTGTAAATATACATGTGTGAGTATGTATGCTAATGAGTCGTATGTGTGACCCAGTGTGTGTAGGAGTGTGTATGTGTATGTCTGAGTGTGAGTGTATATGTGTGTATGAGAGCGTAAGTGTGTGTGGGTTTTTGAGAGTATGTGTATATGTGTGTATCCGAGTGTATGTGTATATGTGTGTATCTGTGTGTATGTGTGTATGAGAGCGTAAGTGTGTGTGGGTATTTGAGAGTGTGTGTATGTGTATGAGTAAGTATGTGACTGTATGTATGACTATGAGTATACTGGATATGAGTATGAGTATGTGTGAGTTTATGTGGGTGTATAAGTGTGTATGTCAGTGACTATGTTCGAGTATATATGTGTATGAGAATGTATGTATGTGTGACTATGAGTATGTATGTGTATGTCTGTGTAAGTATATAGGACTGTATGTGTATATGACTGTGTGTGTATATGTGACTGTACTAGTATGAGTTAATGATCTTGTGTGAGTTTGTGGGTGTAGGATTATATGTCAATAACTATGTGTGTGTGACTGAGTGTGGGTATATGTTTATGAGAGTGTGAGTATATGTATTGTGACTGTGGGAGTATATATGCATGAGTGTGTGTATGTGTGACTGAATGTGAGTATGTATGAGTGTATGTATGTGTATATGTGTGTATATATATGTGTGTGAGTGTATGTGGGTGTATGCATGACTGTGTGTATGACAATGTATGTATATATGAGCATGTATATGTGAGTGTATATACAAGTGTGACTATATGTGTATGTATAAGTGTGTATGTGTGTCTGAGTATATATGTGTGACTGAGTATGAGTATATGTGTGACTGAGTATGAGTATATGTGTGACTTTGCGTGTGTGACCATGTGTGAGAGTGTGTGTATGCATGAGTGTAAGTGTGTGATGTGTGCCTGTATAAGTATATTTGAGTATGTGTACATGTGAGTTTTTTAGTGTGAGTATGAGCATGTATATGTGAAACTGTGTGTATGCATGAATATGATGACCTTGAGTATATATGTGTGTATAGGTGACTGTGTGAGTGTGCCTGTATGTACGTGTGTATTTGTGATTATACATGTGAGAATTGGTGTGTGTGCACATGCTCATCATACTCATTTCATGATGCCCATTTTGTCTGAGAAGCCCGGCACTGGCACCAGAAGAGCATGAGCAGGGGGGACCACAGACACCTGCTTGCTTGAGCCTTCCTTCCAAATCTTGTCACACTTGAAACCCAGCAGCAGCAGCTCTCTGGAAAGGCTTTAAGTGGTTATTTCCCCTTTTTCTTTCCATATTATTGCATGAGCAGGGTAGGGATTGGTGGTGGTGGTTAAGTCAAGAAAATTCTTTTAAAGCACTACTGCCAGTTAATGATTGATTGATGGGAAAAAAGTTATCTGTTCTCTCTATGTGTTGCCTGCCTAGGTTTAGGTAATCAACCTTAAGACTGTATTTGGGGTGTGTTGTGTCTGACCCACTGCCACTGTGCAAACTTTCACCACTCTGTTGCAGATTTGTGTAAATACTCTGTAGTTACTGGAGAATCCCCTAATTTCTCTTTATTTTCCTGATCTAAAGTATTATCTAACAGTTTTTCCTGGAGTTTATTTCAGTATTTCTAGTATTTAGGATTCTTTCTTATCTCTTAATAGGATGTATATTTCTTAAGCCTTCTTTTGGTTCCTCACACACAGCATTTCATGTATCTATGTCCTACTGTAAGCTACCCTGCCATGTCTATGAAGCACTCCTTCCTCACCTCTGCCTGTTACAAAGTCTGCTTCCAGGCTTCCGAGTAGGACTTCCTGAAACAGGACTTTTTCCAATCCTTCCAGATTCTTGTGCCTCCCCCCATCCCCATTGCCTTGTATTTGTTTTTTATTTACATATCTTGTACATGTTGTCTTTTCGTAGGGAATGTAAGCTGCTTACTTAAATTTTTGTGTTTGTGTCCCTAGCAGCTGGCACAGTGCCTAGATTGATAGTGAGTTTTTGAGTTCACTAAAATCCTTAGAATTTTTTCAAACTGTTACCTAACCACATCTCTGAAATCTTTTACTTGTGAGGTTAATTTTTTGAACCTAAGTCTAAGACTTTACATTTTTTTATCTTAATAGATTAAAAAAAAACCCTTTATCTTATTCACTTTAGCCTTTCACGCTCTTTTAAAATGTGAGCTGTGTCAGTTCATTGTGTTAACTTTTCACTCCAAGTTCTGTTGTCATCTGTGGATTTGCTAAGCATACATTTTTACCTTCATTTAAGTCACTGTCAAGTGTTAAACAGAATAGGACCACGTATTTCCACCTTTTCAAGAAGAATTGAAGTACTTTGCTAAAATCTAAATGAGTTGTATCTGTAGAATTCCCATGATCTACTAATTTAGAAACTTAGTCAAAATAGAAAATAAAATTAGTTTGATATTTCCTGTTCTTGATAAAATCATGCTGGTTCTTTGTGATTTCTTTTTTTTCCCCCTGGATTTTTAGCAGTCATCCTTTTACTAGTACGTTTGAGAATTTTTCTAGGAATCAAAGTAAAAAAAATACTAATTTAGTTTGTAAACTCCTTTCTCCTCTCTTTTTTGGAAATTGGGATATTAACTGTTTAAACAGTAATTTTTTATTGCTATTTTTGTTTTTGCTTTATCGACATTCCCTCCCATCTTCTGTTGTCCCCTCCCAGACCCCCCCTCCTTCATACGTAATAATGAAGAATTTTTTTTAAAAAAGAAAAAGAGGAACAAGAGAAAAAAAAAGCCTTCAAACCCAATCAACATGTTTAAAAACATTGCATGCATTCTTCTCCAATCCTGTGGAATCTCATCTGTTTTCTGTGATCTGATCTGTCAGAGATCATTGGCAGTGGCTTCACAGTCACATGTCCTAGTTCTTTCAGTACCCAAGAATGTAATAGTTCAGGTGACTTGAATTCAATAATGAAAAACAGTGCTCTCATGATATTCTCACTTTACTTATTTTCAGTATTAGTTCCTGGTTATTTGCTGTTCCTTCCAGTGCAAACTTCATTCTTAGAGGGGAGAATAGAAGTGTAGAAAAAATTAAGTAGCATTGGCTTTTCTCTGTCCTCATTTGTTCTTATCTTAACCACCCTGGGCTGTGATCTTCTTTCTTCCTTGATCCTCCCTTTTTCCTTAATGTAGTTAACACTTCTCTTTGTTCTTAGATTTTCTCTCTAGCCTTCATCATTATGAGCTTCTGAAACTATTTTTGTACCTTGTTTTTAGATTCACTTTCTTTAATTTTTCCTTTCTTCCAATTTTTGTAGATGTCTTTAAAAAAAAATCTGAGTTGCTTGCTGAATTCGTTGTGAATCCATACTGGTTCCTTAAGTAATTCTCTCTTTTCTTCCTCATCAGGTTGGTTTCTTTTTGTGTCTTTAGAAGTGTGTTTGGAGTTCTGTACCTTCCTTCTAGGTCTGACTTCCCCTATGGAATTGATGCCACTTAACTTTCCTTTTAATTCTTTGAAATGTGCTCTTCTAAAATTTAAAATATGTCAGATTATAGCCAACTTTTCTCTCCCTTGTCTATCACAAACTCCAAGGAGTTTCCCTTCTGGAGTCATCATCATCATTGCTTCACTCTGCATCACTTTCCTTTTTGCTAGCACTGACAATACTTGTCACTTTAACCTCTACCACACCCCTCTTAGCATCCCCTTGTCTCCACTTAAGTGTTTACCATTCTAATTCAGACCCTTCTCATCTCTTGCTTGGATTATTGTAATAGCCTCTCTATTGCATTCTCTGCCTCTAGTCTCTTTCCTTTTTTTTTTTAAACTTTTTGGTGAGGGATCATGGTTAAGTGACTTGCCCAGGGTCACACAGCTAGTAAGCGTTAAGTGTCTGAGGCCAGATTTGAACTCAAGTCCTCCTGACTTCAAGGCCAGAGCCCTATCCACTGTGCCACCTAGCTGCCCTCTCTTTCCTTTTCTGTCCTCCCCTCCCTTAGCTGAGCTATCAGGATTGCTCTGATCATGTCACCCTCTGCCTCAGAAAGGTCCCGTGGGTCCCTGTTGACCTAGGATCAAATATAGTCTCTTCTGTTTGCTATTTAAAGCCCTTTACAGTCTGGCTAAAGCAGAGGTTCTTAACCTGAAATCTTTGAACTTGTTTTAAGAAAACAATTTCTTAACGTATTTTAATATAGTTGGTTTTTTTTTATAATCTTGTGTATTTTATTGTATGCATTTAAAAATATCTTTCTGAGAAAGGGTCCACAGGCTTCACCAGATTGCCAGAGGAGTCCAAGGGGTCCTTGGCACAGAAAAGGTCAAGAACCCCTGGGCTGCAGCCAGTCTTTCCAGGGTTTTTGCACATTACTCCTCTTGGCGCCCTCTAGGGTTCAGCCAGATTGGTGTACTTGCTGTTCCTTACGCCTACCGTTCCGTCTCTCCTTTCCCTGCTTTTACACCGAGTACCCTTGCCCTGGTGCCTGGAATTCACTGCCTCACCACCTCTTTTATCCAGCTGCCTTCAAATCTCAGCTCACATCACCACTTACATGAAGCTTTTCCTGATCCCCCTATCTGCTTGTGCCCCCAAATTACTTTGTATTTATAGTGTAGCAACAACAGCAGCAACAATGTGTTTTGTATTTACTTTCTCATACACAAATTGTTCCTCACTTCAAATAATATCCTTGAGGGCAGATGCCGGTACCTAGTGCCTGGCACAATGCCTAGTAGATACTTAAACACATAGTAGGTGCTTAATAAATGATTTGGGGGGGGGCTAGGCAGTGGGGTTAAGTGACTTGCCCAGGGTCACACAGCTAGTAAGTGTTATGTGTCTGAGGTGGGATTTGAACTCAGGTCCTCCCGAATCCAGGGCCGGTGCTCCATCCACTGCGCCACCTAGCTGCCCCTTAATAAATGATTCTTGACTGATTCTCCACAAGGTTCCTATCATTTTCATCCTGGCAACTTCCTCCCTGATGGTGACTATCAGATCCAGAAGACAATTTCCTTTTGCTGGTTCTTTCACATTCTGAAGATCTTCATCCAGGCCATACCACCTAACTGTGGGTGACATTCCCTCCCACCCTGCTCAGGCTTTGTCCTGGGTACTCTTCTCTTCTCCCTCTATTCTGTTTCCCAGGGAGTAAATTGTCATCTCTATACTGATGATTCTCAGATCTGCTTACCCAGCTCTAACTTCTCTCTTCTGTACCTGTTATGTGTCAGACTGCTGCTGAACATCTCACATTCATTGGCTCGTAGACATTTTAAACTCAACATGTCCAAAACTGAGCTCACTGTTTTTTCCTCCAAGCCCCTCCCTCTTCCTTACTTTCCTATTACCATTGAGGGTACCACCATCTTCTTAGTCTCCCAGGCTCCCAACCTAGGTGTCATTCTTGACTCCTTACCCTCTCTTACCCTTAATATCCTATCTCTTGCCAAGTCCTATTGATTCATCTCTCATATATGACCTTTTCTCTCTTTTGAAGCTGCTACCATTTTGGTTCATGCTTTTATCACTTCGTGCCTGGACTGTTGCAGTAGCCGCCTGGTTGTCTCCCTGCCTCGTCATTCTGTACTGTAGTCCATCCTCCACTCAGCTTTCAGATTAACCGTCCTAAATCTGAGATCTGATCATGCTTCACTCTTCTCCCACTGTCCGGATTAGATCACCTGCAGTGGCTCTCTATCACCTCCAGTTCAAATATAAAATCCTCTGTTTGCTTTAGAAGCTCTTTGTAGCCTGTTCCTGTCCTGCCTTTCCATTCTTCCTGCACCTTATTTCCTTCCTCTTATTCTATAAGCCACTGACACTGGACTCCTTGTTATTCTTTCACAAGACCCTCCATGTCTTGACTCTGGGCATTATCATCAGCTGTCCCTCGTGCCTGGAATTCTGTCTCTCATCATCTTTGCCTCCTGGCTTCCTGCAAGTCCCAGCTAAAATTCCACCTTTCCCGCCCTCTCTTAACGCTAGGGCTTTCTTTTTGTCATGTCAGTTTTATCCTGTGCTTATCTTGTTTGTGCAAGGTTGTTTTACCTTGTCTCTCCTATTAGGCTTTGAACTCCTGGAGAGCAGGGGCTGGGCTGTCTTCGCCTTTTTTTTTTAAATCTCTGTGTTTAGCCCAGTGCCTGGTATATAGTAGCTGCTTAATACATGCTTGCTCGCTAATTGAGCAAATTATTATTGTCAGGTCAAGAGATTATTAGCTGCCCAGCTATTTATTAGTAGAAAGAGGTTCCAAGTATGTGCCCAGGGAATTGAAGTCCTCCCTCACTGCTGTATCATGGATTTTTGTGCTGTGCTTGGGACCTATTTCCTAGATTCTTTTTGTGTTGCTGCTCAGAGTGTGCTCCTATGACAGCCTTGTTTTTCTGGCTTCCTTCATGATCCACTATGGTTTACTTCACCGGCTACTGGATTTTCTCACATAAGAATCAGGACAGGGATAGGTGCTGGACCTGTGAGCTGGACTTAAAGCCAGGAAGATATGTGTTCTGACACATAGAATAATAATAATGATAGCTAGCATTTATATAGCACTTTAAGCTTTGAAAAGTGCTTTGCAAATATTACGTCATTTGGTCATCACAACAACCCTGGGAGGTAGGTGTTATTATCACCCTCGTTTTAGAGATGAGGAAACTGAGGCTGACAGAGGTTCATTGACTGGCCCAGGGCTGCACAGTGAGTGTCTGAGGCTACATTTGAACTCAGATCTTTGTGACTTTATGTTTTATCAACTGTGCCTTGAGCAGTCTCAATCTATATACATATAATCAATGTAATAGAATATCAGACATGTCTGGGCTGTGTGATACTGAACTGTGTGATCCTGGACCAGTCACTTTAGCCTTTCAGTGCTTGAGATCAAAGGTGTCAGATTCCTCATCCAGGGATTAGGGAATGTTCAACAAAATCAATAAAAATACAATCCAACCTACATAATACTAATTTGTGATTCTCTAAGTCAGTATGTAGCCCACAGAGATCGGTTTCTGTTTGAGTTTGGCCCCCTGTTTTAGGCAGCTCTTCAAGGCTTCCAAGGTGCAGAGAAAGCTCCCCTGCAGTGATAGAGATAATCTCTCAACCAGGAGTTCCCACTGGGGGATATAATGTTAATATACATGCTAGCACCACTTTCTCTCAGCCACAAATACACGCAGGCTTTACCTATCCTCTTCCTTTTATATAAGTTTTACTTTTCTAGTCAATTTCCGGTTCTGGGTTTTATCCCATCAAATCTTAGTGATAGCTGTAATTTATGTGATCACATTTCCATCCTTCCATTAGAAAGTCCATTTCCTTTTGCTTTTTTTTTTTAACCTGTAATTTGTTAATTTGCACATACAGCTAGGTCCTGATTAGTGTGAATAATGAATCCAGTGAAGTTGTTGCATTATTTGAACTCACATACTTTCATTGGTTTAGAACCAGTGGCCATGTTTTATATAATTACAGCTTCAAGTAGTGTGGATTTGATTACATGTGACCATTGAAACCTACCTGTAGATGTTTGAAGCAATGGGGTCTCTATGTCCTTCTGGATGTTTCTTCTATAGGGATTCTTGATCTTTTTAGTCTCATGTAGCCCTTTGACATAGGATTACAAAGTAAACCAATTATATTGAAATACAATTATCAGAATAAAAAAAAAGTTAACATGACTCCAGATGAAGAACTCCTGCCTACTGCTATTCTCTTCTGTACATTATTGTTCTGTGTGGTGTCATTCTTAGTTCATGTGCATAAGTAGTCTTCCTTCCTCCCCATTTTTTTTCAGGGAAAGGAGAGCACTTATCAGCTGTGTATCTTTGGGCAAATACTTCACTTACCCTTTGTAAGCCTCGTGTGTAAATGAAGATAATTGTAGTACCTATTGCCCCTTGTTATTTTGAACACCAAATGAAATGTGTTGAAAATGTTTTGCAAACCTGAAAAGCTCATAGAAATGGCAGATATTGAATTAACTGATACCATGGCCTAATGATAATAATTAAAGTACTTTATTAAAGCATAGAATTCTTTGTAGCTCTTCTCTGTCTCCCCTCTGGCAATGTACCCAAATTTAATGTACCCATTTTAAGTCGTTTTACAGATTTCCTTTTCCAGACTGCTAGCCACCTTATTTTCTTCTATGAGCTTAATGTTAATTTTTCTTTTTTAAATGTTTAATTCAGTAGGATAAATTTTGCTAACACTAAGTGAAGTAGAATAATTACCTGCCATTACAACTCCCTGTGGTATAATTTGTTTTAGTGATACTCCCTTAGAGTGCCCCAACAATATCTGGCACATAGAGGTGATCAATAAATATACTTAAATGAATCTCAGTGATTTGGAAGTTCTGTTTAATGATGCAGGCAGGTTACCTCTGCCTGTCCTATTTGACTTTTGTTCATTTTCTCCCGTAAGTTTGTCATAGAGGGTCCACCCAACGTGCTTGCTTTCTCCTGATACTAAAGGTTTGGAGCACTTTGACTGTCCACCTCGTGTGACCAGCCCATCTGCTGTTCCTATCATACCTTTCTTTGACAGCATTTTTATAAATATTATTCTTTAAAGTTCCTTATTGGTTATATGTTGCATCTTGTGCACACCCACTTTGTTCCTTTCTATTACCCTCTGAGTCATTTTTAATTCTTTGGAGACTTTTGTAATCCATGTTTTGTAGCCATATAGCAATACCAATAGAATATTGGTACTAAAAAGATGAACCTTTGTTTCCATGGTAATCTTGGGACATTTAAAGGAACTTTGCAGTTTACCAAAGGTAATCTGCCCTGCGTTCCTTCTCCAAGTCAATCCTGAACCAAACTTATTTGTCTATATTGTCTGTTTCCTTCCCATATTCTGCTCCCACACTCCACTCCCAAGCCCTCTCCCCCTGCCCCCCAAAATGGACAAGCTTTATGTCATGATGTGGGTAATAGTCATTCTTTAACTACTTGGTCTTTTCTGTGTAGAAATCAATCAATAAACATTTATTAAGTGCCTACTGTGTTCTAGGCACCATGTTAAGAGGAGGATCTGGAGTGCCGTATCATCCACAGAAAATCCCTTTTTAACTTGGACTCTGCATTAGATTTCCTTCGTAGTAGTACTGAATTCCTTTGGAGAGCATGTATCTCCCTATTTTATGTCTTCTCTGATGTTTATAATTAGAGGGTTGTTGAACAGGCTTATTATATCTTTAAAAAGATCTAGAATGATTTTGATTTATGGATAGGAGAAACCTTGCTGGAAAAGAGCCTTCAAGGTGGTATTTTGCCCTGCTGAAATCAAATGCTTTTTCACAACCAGAAAATGAGATCTTAGATTCTCTACTTTTTCCTGTCACATGCAAAATGGCGTTGTTGAATATTATTTGTAGAAGTATGTTTGTTCCTTACCAATATCCTCTGAGGAGGCCCTTGATTTGTGTATAGATTTTCTATAAATGGGAGAGTAGGCATATGAGTTAATAGTTGTTGATATTTTCTCAATCACTACTCCCCCCTTTGCCTTTTTTCTTTTTTGATTTTGACAAGGTCCAAGATTTTTTTCCTGCTTTTGGTGTATTACGTTCCTTCAGATACCTTGAATATCAGTCCCCCAGTGGTTTCACAGTTGCATCTCCTCAGGTACATCTCTCTCTCTGTATACTTGGCACAGTCTTTTCCCATCGTTCTCATTAGTGCCATTTCAACCTTCCTATAAGCACATCTAGGGCTGTGATGTTTGGGTCCTAATGTGAGAATTCCATTGTTCTTGATTGTGAAAACATTTAGTTATAATAATCTTTACAGTTGTTTTTTGTTTTTATTGTTATCCTCTGATTTTTATCCTTAATCTCTTTGAGATAACTTTGCTTAGCTGAATGTCTTGCCAAGCTTTTCTGGAAACTTGTTTTGCCTCCTCCCTCCCCCACCTCATTTCTCTGCTTTATGAGACAGTACTGCCTGTCATAATTGACATAATTGCCTATCATCCTTTGTTATTGCCAGTCTTTTAAAAATTTTTTTCAGACAGTTGCATATTCTAAACCAGTTTTTGCCCTTGGATGTCCATCATCTCCTTTTGCTTGGCAAGACAAAAGTGTTTTCTTCTGGGCTCTTTTGGCCTTTTTGTTATGGCAGTAGATTTCATTGGTTAACCTTATGTATAAAATTATTATAAATGTCAGTGCCATTTTGGGGTTTATTTCTTGTTTTCATTACTAAGTGCTCATTAAATAGTTTAGGATTGAGTTATTTTAGTTGTATTTTCTCATTGTTCTTCTTGCTTTTTATTAATTTTGATCATTGCCTTGACAAATCAGTGGTATGATTATATACAAACAATTGATTCAGGGATAATTACTATATTAGTAACAAGTCGTTTCCTCTTTATTTGTTCTTTTTGTAAGTTTTTTGGGTGTACCCCTTATCTAATTAGCCTGCCAATTATTTTCTTGAAGACTTATGATATAAGGGTGTATAATCCACAATTTGATGGCCTTTAATGAATTAAAAAGTGCAAAAAGGTAAGAATGGCAAGAAGGCATGGTTCAGGAAAAAGAAATGAGTGAAGACAAATATTTGTAGATCAAAAGTCTAATTGATTAAATTATTTGTGAGTCATTGAAGTTATGGGGTGTTAAGTAGGAATGCTCATTCATTTGGCATTCAGTAAGCTATTTTGAAATCTGTAATACAAATGACAGGGAGAGAAATACAGTTAAATAAGATACAGTCCCTCTTTTCAAGGAGTTTATTGTCTAATAGGGTACCCATAGGACATTAGGCTTTTTAAAAATGTAGATGATATCTTTTGTTTTATATCACCTACATTTCCTATTCTTTCTCTCCATCCTCACCTCTAGCCTCGTCCTTTCAGAAAACCATCTTTTATAAAAAAAAGAATTTTTGTTTTTATAAAGAAGAGAAAAAACTCAGGAAAATCAACTGTCATATTGAAAGAAATCTGATGTTATACAGTGTTCCATGCTATTGGCCACTTTCCCCATCTCCTCTTTGCAAAGGAGTGTGAGGAGATGCCTGTTCATGTTTCTTCTTAGGGGCCAAGTTTGGTCTTTATAATTTCATAATATTCCATTTTCATAGACTCATGCTGATTGTTCTTTCTGCTTATGTTGTTGAAGTTATTGAGTATATTGTTTTTGTGGCTCTGCTCACTTCACTTTGCCTGATGGTGAAGGTTAGGTAGATGAAGTACTGGGACCTGACTGATTGGTTACAGAGGGTGAGGCCTATGTGAGTTACTTACCCTCTACACCTTAGCTACACCAGCTCAGTATTTTATACAAATTAAAAAATGCACATATATGTGTGTATTTAAGTGTGTATATACACACATACACATCTCTGTCTCTTTCTCCACATATATATATATATATATATATATATATATATATATATATACACACACACACATATATATATATATACACACACATATATATATATACACACACACATATATATATATACATATATATCTATCTCTATATAGATATATATCTCTGAGTGATACAAAGCTCTAAAATATAACTTATGTGCTCTTGGATGAACTAAAAAAAAAACTTCTGGCCCTCAGTTTCCTTATCTGTAAATAAGATGAGAGAGTTGAGCTGGTACTCTTGGAGCCATATACCTATGAGGCAATGTGATGTAGTATAAGGAACATTGATACCTGACCTGAGTTAAAATCCTGCCTTGTTAACCCTTACCTGTTGTGTGGTTATGGACAAGTCCTCCAACTGAACTTCAGTTTTCTCATATGCAAAATGGGAATATCAACCCCACAGTGTTATAGTGTTTCATTCAGTTAATCAACAAGCCCTCATTAAGTAGTTGCTGTGTGCTAGGCACTGAATTGAATATTGAAGATACAAAAATGAAACAGCCCCTGCCCACAAGAAGCTTACATTTTAATAGGGGAGATAACATGTGCAAAGAGGTATACGGAAGATCCTTGCAGAGGAGTTAAACTGTAAGGCCTCCTGCATAAGGTGGTGCTTCAGCCGAATCTTGCCTGAAGAAGTGAAGCTCCAACCAGACAATGTAAAAAAGTGCTTTGTAGCCCTTTAAAGTGACATGTACACGTTAGTTGTTAACAATGATTATAGGTGCTTTTAGAAGCACTCTCAGTAATAGGGCAATCAGCATCCCATGGACCAGGTCACTATCTTAACCTTTCCTCACCTCAGATTTTGACCTCAGTCCATTGGGGAATTATTTCACCTTTTTATAATTAAAAGCACTGAGAAAGTGGGATTCACTTTGTATCCATAATCATGGGAATATATTTGTTTTATATCAGAGAGACTTTACTTTTCTAAACAACAGCTTGTCCACATAGCCTAATGCTGAGGAAGAACTATTTGGAAACTACATGCATTAAAATACAATTTATTTTAATAATGAGCTCTACATTAAGCTATAACTTAACCAATTAATGTGATTAAATTAGAAAATTGTGAATTCTAAGTTAAAGGCGATATAGTGTGATAATAACTGATATTTGGAGTACCATAGTTGGCATAGTGATGTGATGTTCTTTTTTTTTCAAGATCACTGGATCAAATAATCTTTTTCTCTCTTTTTTTCCTCCATAGATTCAACCCTTTTTGCTGAACTTGGTGATTTAATGGACACAGATGAGTTGCAGCTAGATGTAGAGAATGAAACTTATGTAAGTGTTTAGTAGAGGAGAAATACTGTTTTCTTCAAAATGGCATTGAATCCTTACCCTAATTACTCAGAGATTTCAGGATAGCAGATTTAGATTTTTAGACTCTTTCATTTTCAGCTTTCAATTCATGGGTATCGTGGGAGCAGCACTGGATTTCAAGTTAGAGGAACAAGTTCAAATCCCTGTTCTCCTACTTATCTATGTGACCTTGGGTTAGTCACCTAATGTCTCTTGGCATTAACTTCCTCACCTATAAAATAAAAGAGATGTGGATTTCACTTCTAGCTCTAAAACCTGTTAACTTAGGTGCGTAAAATACTGTATAAATCAGTTTACCAATTAAAAATAAAAAAATAGGATCAACCATGCACACAGTAAATATGGTGTGATACAGAGGTATCAAGCATTGGACTGGGCCAGATGAAAATGTAATTGGGAAACATAAAATACCATTACATTTTGAAAGTCAATATGAGGCCCCTAGAGATCCATATGTGTGGTTAGTGACTTCAGATTCTATTGGCATTTGACAGGATTGGGGAGTAGAAAGAATGAGTGCTGGAATCAGAAGACCTAGATTCTTCTGATCATGTCATTAAATTGCTTTTCAGTTGCATCCTTCTGAAAATAAGTTTACTTTCACATATTATATTTAACAGTTTTCACTAATAATTACGTGTGTAAGGAAAGATTTTTCTCCTCTCACTATGAAAATACTTTGTATCATAATAGCAGTGTTTCTTCCCTCTTTTATTGTTGTTGTTTGTTCTTTGTTTTCAAAGAGCACCAGTGACATCCCGAGGGTAATGTCTTCACTTTCGTGTGAATTGATTTTAAGTGAAGCAGAGTTTCACAAAGTTGTCAGCCTCATTCTTTCTTCCTGAGTCATCAAATTCCAGTGGCAGGACAAAAGTCAAGATGATTGACGATGGCCCGAGGTGACCTTGGCACGTTTGATATCTCACCAAGCTCCAAGTACTCCACAGAACCTGCTCCAGCCTCCTTCCTAGCCATTGGAACAAATTGTCCTTATCTGTCCATTCCACTGAGGGAAGTCTTCACATTCTTGGGGTAGACATCCCCCTAACTCACTGACAGGTTTGAGGCCTGGCCTGTCAGTTGTCTTCAGCCTGGTTTAGATGCTTTGCCTCGGTCTGGCTGCTGTGCATGCTACAGCTTCTTGGAGCCACAGATGATAGTTGGGTGAATCAGGTGGACACCAAAGGTGGATGAGCCCCCCTGAAAAGGGCTCATCCACCCCTCATACCACAGGTGCTATTCTTCCTGAACACCTCATATATCCCTTCTTTTAAGAGCAGTTTTGAAGACCTAAGTACCATGCCAAAGACATGTTGGCTAATATTTAAATATCCTTTTAATGAATAATTTTTTATCTCTAAATATAGGTTATTCTCTTTGCTGTGAAAGTTCTTAAGCTGAAAAGGTAAAGGTGGGCAGCTGTGTTATAGGAGGTGGACACATTTAATTCAAGAGAACTTTATTTAGAGCTTATAATGTGCAAGGCATTGTCCTGGGCCCTGAGGGGGAATACAAGCTAAACAAAAATGTTTTCTGCCCTCTAGGAGTGCCCCTTAGAGCCTGAGAGAGAGATGAAACAGACCAAAGGGTTTTACCGAGTATAGTGCTGTATGGGGAAGTGCTATAAGAGTGCAGAAGAGGAAGGAAGTAACATTTAGGCCATGTCTATGTAGGATTTAAACATGAGATCATGAAGAGGAGAGGAAATAGCATTCCCTGTGTTGAAAAGACAACAGAGGTAGGAACTTGTGGGAACTGATTCTTTGCTTGGAGAACAATAAGTAGACCCTGGAAAAGGTAGATATGAGGATTATTTTTTTTTTAGTAATGGTGATGAAATTGTCCTGATCCATTCATATTCTTATTCCTTTGTAAGCAAGGAATGCATTTTAAGATTCGCATTATGCTGTCATGGATTTTTATCTGTGTGTTCATAGGTTTAATAACATTAAAAAGTGCCAGTAACTTAAATTCTCATGAAATCCAAGCTCAAAAATAATAGAAAGGAGTTCAGTTTTACTAAATTTTATTTTAGGTCTGCTCTTTAATTTGTCTTGATTCATTCATTCATTGATTCCACATTAATTATTTCTTGTTACTTGGTCTCTTTTCTTCTTGTTTCTTTCCTCCTGGAGAGCTTTCTTCAAGTCATTCATTCCCAAGTCTTTCCCCATCCTTAGTTTTTGCCTTGGCCTAGTCATCTTCTCAGGCTGTCATCCTTTGTTTCTCTTTCCTTTCACTGCCAGACTCCTAGAATAAGAAATGAGCTCTACTTTCTTACTACCTATTCATTTTTAACCCTTTAAAATTAAGTTTCTGACCCTGTCATTCTACTCAATCCTCTCCAAGATTGCAAAAGATCTTTCAGATGGGCTTTTCTAAGTTTTCATGCTCCTTGACTTTTCTGCAGCTTTTGACATTCTAGCTTACTTACTCTTTCTGACTACTCTCCCTTCCTTTTGCTTTTACAACACTGTTTTCCTACCTATCGAATCACTCCATTTTAGTTTTCTGACTACTTCTCATTCCCCCTACGTTAGCGTGGATGTCTTCCATGGCTCTGCCTGAGTCTTCTTCTCACCTTACACTCTCCGTCTTGGTAAAAGCTCATTAATTCCTACGGCTGTGATGATCATCTCTGTGCATATGACTCCTGAATTTATGGATCCACTCTAATCTCTCTCTAGAGCTCCATGCTATATGTCTCTACCTGGATATTCCATCAGAATCTCAAATTGAACATGCCCCAAATGGAAATCATTATCTTTCCCCCCAAATCCACCTTTTTCCTCACTAAAATTCCCTAGTCCTATTGAGCATACTACCATTTTCTCAGTTATCCAGGTTTGTAACCTCAGTTTAGTTGTTTTCGGTCGTGTTTGACTTTTTGTGACCCCTCTTGGGGTTTTCTTGGCAAAGATACTGAAGTGGTTTGCCATTTCCTTCTATAGCTCATTTTACAGATGAGGAAACTGAGGCATACAGGGTGAAGTGACTTGCTCAACACAGCTGTTGTCTCAGGCTATATTTGAACTCAGGTTTTTGACCGTAGGCCTGGTGCTCTGTCCACTGAGCCACCTAGCTGCCTGCTGTAACCTCAGAGTTATTCTTTACTCTTTCTTCTCTCTAACACCCCACATTCAGTTTGCTCATGTTGGCTTTTAAAGCATATTTTTTTAAAAAATTATGAACTTAGCCTCAACAAATATGAGCATTTCAGTAATTCCGAGAACAAAAAAGAAGAGCATATATGAAACTGTGAATTTATGATATATACAGGTTTTTATCATAGTAGTCACAAAATTGCCATTTGTGTTCCCTTCTGATTTGTCTTCTTTGAACCAAGTGTTTTTTTATTCTTTTTCTATTGTCTCTTGCCTCTGTCCCCTCACTCCTACTCTTAGAGTCAATGCTCTAGTTTAGGCATGCTTCACCTCTTGTCTGAACTGTCAACTAATTAGTCTTCCTGTTTCCAGCTCCTCTCCTCTTTAAATGGCTGCCAAAATGATCTTCCTAGGGCCTAGATCTGACCATGTGACTGCCTAGATGACCTCTAAAACTCCCATTCAACTTTCCGTCTATGATCTTCTTACCCCTGTTCAGACACTTTCAAGGGCTCCATTTTACCTCTAGGGCAGCAGTTCTTACCCTGAGGTCCAGGAATTTGCTTTTACAAGTATTTTGATAACTTCATTTCAGTGTAATTGGCTTGCTTTGTCATCCTGTGTATTTTATTTTATGAATTTAAGAACATTATTCTAAGAAGGGGAGTGTAGACCTTACCACATTGCCAAAGGATCCAGGATACAAAAAAGCTCAAGAACCACTGCTCTGGTTCAAATAAAAACGTCTTAGATTGTACCTTAAGGCCCTACTGGTTAGCTTCAACCTACTTTTCCAGCCTTATTTCACATTACTTCCTTTAATACACTCAACTATTCTAGTCAAACTAGACAAGTTAAATTTCCCTCGTTTTGTGTTCTAGCTTTTGCTTCCATTAATTTACAAAAGACATCATCACCCTGGAATGCACTGCTTCCTTACCTCTACCTGTTATAATCCTTATCTTCCTTCAAAATCAGCATAGGTATCATGTACCTCTGTTCTCTAAACCAGCTTGACAGACGGGCTGAACCAGTTTGAGGGTACTGACAGGCCTCAAACTCTTCAGTGAGTTAGGGGGATGTTTACCCCAAGCACATGAAGACTTCCCCTGGCAGAATGGGCAGATGAGAACAGTTTATTCCAGTGGTTCTGAAGGCAACTGAAGCAGGCTCTGTGGAATGCTTAGAACTTGCTTAGGTGTTAAAGGTGCCAAGATCATCCACTACATCCCAGGCCATCACTAGTCTTCTCAACTTTTGTCCTGCCACTGGACTTTGATGACTCAGGAAGAGAGAGTGAGGCTGATGACTTTATGAAACTCTGCTTCACTTAAAACCAATTCACGAGCAAGTCAAGGCTCCCCATAATGTCACTGATCTTCTTTGAAAACAAAGGAAGAACAGTAAGATGCCACATTCTCTCTTAAACTTTCTGGGTTGTTAATCCTCTCTTCCTTCAAAAGTCAACTTGTATTTACTTACTGGTGTATCTAGATAAGTAGGAATTGGGAAAGAAGAAGGTTACAAGAGCAGTTTGTGGCCATAGAACAAAGTGAGGTTGTATGACCTATGTTCACTCAACAAAATTTGTCAGCTTTGTGTAATTCACTATGTTAGATGTTGATTAAATGCATGGCCTTGATCCCATCACTGTCATGCTCTCCACAACTGAACTTAAACGACATCACACATTAGGTAGGTCCTTTAAGTTCTGTTACAAGATGTGATTGGATCATTTGGGAAACCCGTTCCTCTACATTTGGGTGATATAAATTATATGTAATTTTTGGGATATTATTTGTGATACTTTGTTGCATGTGATTTGTCTTTTACTCTTCTCATTTTCTTATTCTGATTTGTAACCCACAGGAAAACAATTTCTATAACCTTGGCTTTGATTTGGATTTGATGCCATGGGACTCAGACCCTTGGGGGATTTCAAACCAATCTTGTACAGGTAACAATTTGCCACTTTTAATTTGTAATGAGCTATATAGACAGGATTGGCTTTTGGGTTATTTCACAGTACAGCCATTCAATTTTTCTGCTTGTGAGTCTTGGTGGTGGGTTAAAAGACATAGTGGACTCTCTGTTCTACCTATTCTAGCTTGTCACTCCAAAAAAAAAAAAAGAAAGGAAAGGAAAGAAAAACACTTTTGCAGGATCAATAGAAAGAATTGCCTAAATCTTAAATATCCTAAGTGAATTTAAAATTCATGCCAGGAACAAAAGTATACTGTCAGTGAGAGAAATAGATGCCTGGGGCTGACCTAGGCTACATTTGAAGGACAGTTGTCATAAAGAAAGAGATTTTTAAGAAAAATCTGATTAACTATGGGCTTAAAATTATTTATCTGAATATTTTACAGGATTAGAAAGTATATACAGATTTTTTTTACTCCAAACTTTCAGGTTATCAAATTTATAGGTTCTGTGTCCCAGAAATATTTTTGCCTCTCCTTTTCATTGTAGTACTGGCTTCAAATTAAGAATTTTGAAGTCTTTGGTTATGATTTTTTTTTTACTTCCCTTTTTTCCTCTTCTATCCATCCTTGATCATATTGGTAACAGATACTCAGAATTAAAGCGGTTATTTATTCTCCTGTTTTACAAAACCAGTATTGTTCTCTCTTTTTTTTTTTTTTACCTTTGCTAAAGGAAAATTTTACATTGGTGCTAAAGTTAACTGAGCTAAAAAAGTACATTATGAGTACTAGGTGAAATTTACTGGTTTAGATTAGCCTCTACTTAATTCAGCAAACATTTACAAAATGCCTGTATACAAGGTATTACAGTGATAACTACATATGTCCTAATTATGCATTTACCCAAAAGAGAAAAAAAGATTAAAATTTGGCATTAAACACATATTTATATCTTGGAATTGAGCTTCCCCAAGGCAGCATTTATATTTAAGTATTTAATGCTCCTTTTTAAATGTGGAATTTATTTTTACTCTTGTTCATTTTCTTCCATGAGTTATGATGTCCAGGTGGAAAAATCTCTTGTCCCATGTTTTACAGATAACTATATCAAGGCAGAGCCTCAGCCACTTTCTCCTGATTCCTCAAGCTGTTCAGTCTCTTCCCCTCAATCAGTGGATTCTTATTCTTCAACCCAGCATGTTCCTGTAAGTAACTGGGCCTTTACGTTGACTTGGTCGTAAAAAACATGTGGAAAAGTTACCCTTTAAAACCTTACTAATTCACAATACGTGGATGAAGCCTGTCTGACTTAAATTAACAAGTATTTATTAAACACCTTCTATGTTCCAGGAACTGTGGTAAGTATACAGAGTCAAAAATGAAACAGTCTGTGACCTAAAGGAACTTACATTTTATAGGGAAAGACAACATGTACAGCTATACATAATAGTATTAATAATAAATACCAGGTAATATTTTTGGAGAAACTAGTGGCTGGGGACAGAGGAACTCATCAGGTATCAGGAAATACCTCATGTAGGAGGTGGCTCTTAAGCTGAGCCTTGAAGGACAGCCTCTGCAAATGCCTAGATATGGAATGCTCTTTGAGAAGGACAGTGGTAGGTTTAGCTGGACCATAGCGTGTGTCGAGGGAAGTAATATATACCAAGGCTGGAAAGGTAGGTTAGAGCCAGGTTGTGAAGGTTTGTGTTCATCTTTCCTTCTTGAAGAAGACCAGTGACATCCTGAGGGTGATGTCTTGACTTGCATCTTAATTGAATTTGAGTGAGACAGAGCTGTGCAAAGTCATCAGCCTTACTCTCTACCCGAGTCATTGCTCTTTCCTTCAGAGGCATCGGAGTCGAGTGGCAAAGACAAAGGTCGGGATGACTGGCAGTAGCCCAGGTAATAGGAGCCACTGAAGTCTGTTAAATGAGGCAATGAAGTGGGAGGCAAGGTAGGTAGACATGATCAAACCTGTGCTTTAGGAAAATCATTGGCTGTTATGTGGAAGATGGATTGGAGAAAGAAGACACTTAAGGCAGGGAGCCCAATTAAGGACTGTAGCCATAGTCTAGGAGAAAGGTTTTAAGAACCTGAACGAGGTTGGTGGCCATATGAGGGGAGAGAAGGGAATGGATTTGAGAGATGTCATAGAGGCAGAATCAGCAAGAATTGGTGACAATATTTTTGAGGTAGGAAGCATACTTTTAATTAATTGCAATATACCTTATGAATTCAGATAACAATGGTAATAAAATGAGATCAATTAGTGAAAAGATTATATCTTGTAATGGGCTTGCATTGCACATTGTATCTTGTAAATGTTCAGATTTTTTAATATGTGGTAATTCATTTTGGGTGCCCAAAAGCTTAAAAGAATTAACTTATTGGTTTGTGAAAATATTGATTTTTATTCTGTTTTCCCTTTACTTATAAGACTGACAGTTCACAGAGGAAGATGCTTTAAACTTTTTTCTGAATAAGAATCATCAGTTGTAGTTTGATTTCTAGTTGTGTAGTTTGAGTTATGCTTATTTCTGCGTATGTTTTATATAATGTGACCAAATGCTTCACTTATGCAGTATCTTGCTTCACATTTATATGCTATGCCAGGCTTTAGCAACTTAATGATATTGTGCCAGAAAGATGATTTTCATTGGCACACTGTCTACTCTAGTATCCTAGATAGAACTGCAGTATAGAATAAACTTTGGTTTTCGTGCTCTCCTACCTACCTATTTATGCCTCTTTTTGAACCCATTGTCACCCCTTCTTCTATGTCTTTTACTTTGTTCCTTAATTTCATAAAATCACAGGGATTTAGTTTTAAAAAGCATTTGGTCTAACCTCTAATTTGGTCTGATCATTGATGCAGTGATATCTACCAATTAATTAACAATCATTTATTAAGTACCTACTCTGTGTCAGGCACTGCTAGATGCCAGGGTACAAAAATAAAGAATGAAAATAAACTTTATGGTGAGGTTACATTCTGCTGGAAAATTATCACTTAAGGAAAATTACTTTGGTGCCAAAGCAGAGGATGTATTGGAGTGGTGAGAGGCTTGAGACAGGGAATCTAGCTAGAAGGCTGTCACAATAATATGGGCCGTGGGTAATGGAGCCTGAACTAAAGTGGTAGCTGGGGGAGTGGAGGGAAGAGGTCCACTCAAAGAGGTATTGTGAAGGTAGAAATAGCAAGATTTGGCAGCTGTTTGGGTTTGTAGGGGGGAGGAAATATGAGGAGGTAAGGATAATAATGAGATTATGAACCTGGGAAATTAGAAGGACAATGACAGAAATAAGAAAGTTGGAAGAGGAAGAGTTTAGGGGAAAAGATAATGAGTTCTGTTTTTGACATGTCATATTTAAGAGGTGTCCAGCACATCCAATTTGAAACGCCCAGTCGGGAATTAATGACCTGGGGCTGAAGCTCAGGGAGAGAGTGGGGCTGTCTGTCTGTATCTCTCTATCTTTCTGTCTCCATCTCCATCCCTTTCTTGGCACTCTGCACTGCCATGATCATTCATCCCATGGCAGCTGAAGAGTTTACTAAGAGAGAACATTAAGGGATGCCCTCTGCAGCATCTGGGACAAGTGTCTCCATCAGCCTTTGCTTGATTATCTTCATTAAGAGGAAACTTGCTTCCTCAGAGGGAGTCTGTTCTGTTTTTAGGAAGTTCTTCTTTATATTGAGCCAAAGGCTGACTCCCTATAACTTGTGCTTTTTGGTTCTCCTTCCCTCTAGAGATGCATAGAGTAAGTCTAATCTCATCTCCCTTCCACATGACAGACCTTCAGCTATTTGAAGAAAGCTGTTAAGTAATTTTTCTCCAGGCTAAACATCTCCAGTTCCTTAAACCTAAACTGGTTCCTTAAACTAGAGGCAAGGTTTGCACTCACAGTCTAATGGGGGAGACAATATGCAAACAACTATGTACAAATAAGTTATATACTAGATAAATTGGAGATAATCAACAGATGGAAGGCAGTAGGGTTACGAGAGATAGAGAGAGGCTTCCTGTAGAATGCAGGATTTTAGCTGGGGCTTGAAGGAAGCCAGGATGGAGATGAAGACAGAGAGCATTCCAGGATGGGAGACAGCCAGAAAAAATGCATGGAGCTGAGAGATGGAGTCATAAAGGTTATGGAAGGTAAAATAGGGAGGGAAGGAGCCTTTGGGTGAGTCAGATCTATGGATGGTGATATACTGAACTTGGTTCAGGATGATGTCGTTTTTTTTTTAGCTAGTCAATGGAATTAAGTGACTTGCCCAGGGTCACACAGCTACTAAGTGTTATGTGTCTGAGGCTGGATTTGAACTCAGGTCCTCTGAATCCAGGGCCAATGCTCTATCCACTGCACCATCTAGCTGCCCTAGGATGATGTTTTATAGTTGCCATATTTCAAATTTTTTTCCCTGTGAAGTGCATTTTTTTCCCTTCTTTTGGTGAGGCAGTCAGGGTTAAGTGACTTATGAAGTGCATTTTAAAAAAAAATTTATCCACCATATAGATTCACCACTTAGTAGGTGCTTAGTATGTGCTGTCACACACTACACATAGATTGTGTAATTCAATATCCAGTATAATATTAGGGACACAAATACTTAGGAAGTACTTTTTGGAATGAATTATAAGGGAAAATTACAACTGTTTGCATTTGTTTTTTCATTTTATTTTGCTACAGGAAGAGTTGGATTTATCATCCGGTTCCCAGATGTCTCCCCTCTCTTTATACAGTGAAACCTCTAACAGCCCCTCCTCATCAGAGTTACTAAAGGAAGACAAGCCTGTCATTGGTGCTACAAACAGGACTGGTATTACTTATCTTTTGATTAATTTTTCTAACGTGGACATAGGTTTATTTTCACTTTCTCCAGGGGAGTCTTAGAGTTAGAATTTCTCTGATTAAGCTTTCTTGCTTTTATGAAATTCATGGAGATGTATTTGTCCATGATGATTCGCTGATTAGAGACAGAGGAGGAAGTAATCTTTTTTATTTCTTTGTTTTCCTTTGTGATATCTCAGTGTTTCTAGTTAGTAGCTTCCTCAGACAGATGTAAAGGACCTTAAAAATAATTGTTGTTATCTTAAGTAGTGAGATCTAATTCGCAATTAAATGTGCCTATTTCATGGCCAGCATTTAACCAAGATAGCTTATAGAAGAAAAGGTGTAAAGGACGCCATCAAGGAATTGTGTAACAGGAAGAAACAATGGGCTGGTCACATGGTGAGAATGAGTAACGTCCAGTAGACAGTACAGATGCTCCACTGATACCTTCAGGACCTCAGAAGAAAGGAAGGAAGGCCTCTAGCCCATTGGGTGGATCTCCTGTGGAGAACTCTTGGGAGAGAAAGGATGAGATTCAAATAGTATGGACAGGCATGGATGAGTTACGATCTGCATCATTGGAGAGAATTCCTGACTCAGATCATACATCCATTTAAGTATTTGAGAATGATAAGTAGAAAGTAAGTGTATTAATTTTTATTCTTCATACTTTAATTGATCCAGTCAGATTCATTTGTGGTTTGATGTGTTTTTTTTTCCTATAGTAAATGGACTGACTCCAAAAAAACAAAGTCACGTCATTTCAAAGCCTTCGATTCAGCCCAAGCCTTTACTTCTGCCAGCAATACCCAAGAGTCAAGCCAACTCTAGCATTCCAACCAAAGCAATCATCATTCAGACACTCCCAACGCTTCTACCCTTGACAAAGCAGCAACCTGTTATTCACATTCAACCTGCCCCTGCTAAAGGTACAATATTGAAGTATTTGTGACTGTGTCTATCAGAGGTTCCAAACTTATTTGGCCTAATGCCCCCTTAAAAAAAAAGATTACTCTGTGACCCCCTGGAAAGCTTTCTTTAACTTTAACGGGTAACCCTTTCTTTAACTCTTTAATGGTCTTTTTGAAATTTGTGTCATTCCAAAAAATATATAAAATATATTTTTAAAAAATGATGCATCTTTAATTTAATAATTTATTGTAAATTTGTGGGGGTTTGCTAGTGTTGAAATTTTGATAATGCAACATTGCGTCATGTAACCATATAGTATTGTATTGTAAACAAATCATTATATGCACATATTCCTCCTGATGCAAGATGAACTTCCCAACAATGCATGACATACTTGCCTGCCAACACTTGCTTGTTAAGAACTGTCAGCGGACTTGACCACTGATGGGTTATAACTTGCATTTTGTGTGTTTTATTATCTTCTCTTCTTTCCTCATGCTCCCACTGCTCCTTTATTTTTATTCAGTGCCCCCCAATTGCACCCGAGGCTATTACCACCACCGCATTCGTTCCAGAGTCCCCCCAGAGGGTGGCATTGCCCACTGTGAGCACCTATGGATATGGTTAGAAGACAATAAGATTTGTCTGAACAAGCAGGCCTTTGAAGCCATTTTAAAGGACAAGGCTTTGTGAGATATATGAGGAGACTTTTGCAACTAAGCACAAAAACAAAATTGTCCTTATTTTTAGCATTCTGTAGTTTACACATGGCTATTTAGGGATAGAGTAAAGTAATCATGATGTTTTATGATTTTTAGTGGTACCCGAGGTGGCTAACAGATAATAATGTTTGTTTCCTGTAAATCTTTATAAGATATCAAATTCTGAGGAAAGAGGTAAATTGGGAATATGTGCTTTGATGACTTGTTTTCAGTGTCAGACAGAAATCCAAATTTCCTCTTTCTTTATCTGGTTGTTTTATTTTCAAGTTATAACTGTGGAGAAACATGACTCTGGGACTTTTGAATATTTACTTCAAAGACCTCTATTTTCTTAGTGTGAGTAACCTCTGTGACTTGTAAATCTTAACTCCGAAACACTTCAGTAGATTTTTTCATGATTTTATTTGTCTGAAAAAAAAGTGTCTTACCTAGTGGTTAGCCTTTTGGCAGTGAGCTTCTCTGAACTCTTGTAGTCTGCTCAGCTTTCCAGCTTGGTAGAATCTACCGGATCTACTGACTTGAGGACACAGCCTTCAGGAATCCAGTGTTATCTGACCTCCATTGCCAAGGTCGGTCATGAGAGGAGGCCTTAAATGGAGTTCTAGCTGACATTTGATAAATCCCATTAGAAATGAAAATGAAACCCAGGAAACTTTCTTGACCAAAACAAGAACTACAACAACAATAACAAATACAATTTATATGACACTAAAAAGGTCCAGAAGCACTTTTAATCTCTTTTAATCCTCTCAGCATCTCTGATAGAAGCATTACAGATATTTATCTCCCTAACAGATTATAAGCTACTTGAGGGCAGAGACTGTCTTATTTTGGTGTTTGTAACCTCAGTGCCTAGCTTAGTGCTTGGCAGAGTTGGTACTTTAATAATTGCTTGCTGAAGGAGTAATGAATCAGCACTGTACAGATGATGAAGAAAGTGAGCCTTAGAGAGATAAAATGATTTGCTTGTGGTCATAGGTATTAAGTGTCACAGGTGAAATTCAAACAGAGCTTGCCCCACCCCAAGTCCAGTTCTTTTGAGTGGATTGAGCATGGGGTGTGGTTTCCAGGAGACTTGAGTTTAACTTCTGCCTTGGGCATTTATTAGCTTGGGTGACTCTAGGAAAGTACCATCACCTTTCTTAACCTCAGCTTCCTCATTTGTAAAATGAGGGAAGTTGGAATCAGTGATTTCTAAGGTCCCTTGCAGCTTGAAAGGTGTGATCCTAGGAACTCTCCTTACACCTCACTGCTTAGTTTTCTTTTGAGGCTTCAGCCCCTTGAATTTGTAATCTTTCAGGTGAATCTTTAAAGTATGTGTATATACCTACACAGTGTCTGTGTGCTTTTGTGTGTCCATATCTGTGCAGTGCTTGTGTGTATGCAGTTATGTACATATGCATGTGCTTGGGTATACGTGCATGTGTGTGCATATATGTTGCATGCACATATGTGCATATATAATGTGTTGTGCATATTGTGTGTATGTGTGTTTGTGTATACACTGCGTACGTGTGTGCTTACACATATTTGTATGTATACGTTGTGTGCATATGTGTTGTGCACAATATATGTGTGTGTTTGTACATTGCCTGCATGTGTGCGCTTGTGCATATGTGTATGTGTATGTTGTGTGCATGTTGTGTGTATGTATGTAGCAAATTGATTTTTCATAGTCTGAGGAGGCAGTATGGTTCAGTGGAAAGAGCAGAGGCATTGGAGTTGTAGGGCCCAGCAATGCCCACCACAAGCTGTATCCTTTGACGGTTGTCTGAGCCTTGCACTGCATGGGTTGGATTAGATGCCCTGAGGTACCTTCTGGGTTTAGATCCAAGTTCTTCTGAGTCTATGAATGAGCACAGATATTGCCGTTTTGGACCCTTCTGTGCCAACACCTGATGAAGACTTCTTTTGAACTTTTTGGACCTTAGTTTCTTCAATTATAAAATTAAGATTTCGGGCCCCTTGCTACTAGGTGGAAGTGTGCTCGAATCTCAGTGAAATGTATGTGTATTGCCTGTGTTGTCCAGCAGATGGCCTGAGATACTCAAGAGTAGCTATATGAACAGATGAATTAGTTTTTAGAGAAAAACAAAAAACTTTTTGGTTACCATCCAGCTGGAGAAAGCATTACCATAGAGAGCCCATTGAAGCCCATTACTCAGCATTGTGCTTTCATCAGTGTCAGATAGCTATGTAATGTTGACGTTGTGATTGCAGGGAAAGTGCTGTGGGTTTGGGAGTCTATGGACCAGTTCTCCTTCCCTTTGTCACTCGCTCTTGGTGGGACCCTGGGCAATTTTGCTTCCTTTCTTTGCTCTTCAGTTTCCTCATCTGCAAAATAAAGAGCTTGGATGTGATCTCTGTAGTCTTTAAATCAGAGATTGTTGTATGATCCTAAGTCCCCTGACATCTCTGAGTGTCAGATTCCTCATCTGTAAAATATAAACAATAGCACTCATGTTGCCATCCTTCCAGGATTATTGTGAGGAATTCATTTTGTAACTGTTAAGGTGCTATGTGAGAGTGAGTTGTTAAATATTTAAGCAAGTTTTGGCAAACCCTGTTATCACTCCTTTTTTGGATTTAGCTTTGTTGGATTTATTTAAGGTATAGTAGGACAAGGTCATAACATGGCTTATGCAGTAAATTAATACTTTTACTTTCATCCCTGTGTTGATGGCCCTGCTTTTAGTACAGAAGAAAACTCTTCCATACCTTAGTGCCACAGTTTTTAACCTGGGGTCCATGGACACCTAGGAGTCTGTGGATCTGTTTCAAGGGACCTGTGAATTTGGATGGGGAAAAATTATATCTTCATTTTCACTAATGTTTAATTGAAATTTAGCATTTCCTTCAATTATCAATTTTATTTTTTTGATAATTTATTTTAGTTTTTGACATTCACTTCCATAAGATTTTGAGTTTTAAATTTTTTTCCCTTCCCACTTCTTCCTTTCCCCTACAACCAAGACAGCATGCAATCTGATACAGGATCTACATATGCATTCATGTTAAGCATTTTCCCACTAGTCATGAAGTAAAGAACAATTAGAACTAATGAGAGGAACCACGAGAATGAAGCAATAAAACAAAACAGCAAAGGAAAAGGAGAGCAAATAGTGTGCTTCGATTTCATTCAAACTCTATATTTCTTTCTCTGTGTGTGAATAGAAATTTCCATTGTGAGTCTTTCGGAGTTGTCTTAGATTCTTGCATTGCTGTGAAGAGCCAAGTCTATCAAAGTCAGTCATCCTATAAAATGGCTGTTACTGTGTACAATGTTCTCTTGGTTCTGCTCGTTTCACTCTTCAGTTCATGTAAGTCTTTCCAAGTTTTTTTTTTTAAATTGTGCCTGCTCATCATTTCTTATAGCGCAATAGTATTCTGTTACATTCATAGTCTACAACTTGTTCAGGCATTCCCCAATTGATGGGTATCCCCTCAATTTCCAATTCTTGGCCACCATAAAAAGAACTACCTATAAATATTTTTGTACATGTGGATCCTTTTCCATTTTTATGATCCCTTGAGGATACAGACCTAGAAGTGATATTGCTGGGTCAAAGGATATCCATAATTTTATAGCCCTTTGGGCATAGTTCCAAATTTCTCTCCAAAATGGTTGGATCAGTTCACAACTCCACCAACAATGTATTAGTTTTCCAGTTTTCCCATATTTTCTCCAGAATTTATCATTTTCCTGTTTTGTCATGTTAGCCAATTTCATAGGTATGATGTGGTACCTCATAGTTGTTTTGATTTGCATTTCTCCAATCAATAGTAATTTAGAACATTTTTTCATATGACTATAGATAGCTTTAGTTTCTTCCTCTGAAAACTGCCTGTTCATATCCTTTGGCCATTTATCAGTTGGGAAATGACTTGTATTCTTATAAATTTGACTCAGTTCTCTATATGTTTTAGAAATGAGGCCTTTATCAGAGACATTGGGTGTCAAAATTCTTTCCCAGTTTTCTGCTTCCCTCCTAATCTTGGATGCATTGCCTGTATTTGTGCAAAAACTTTTCAATTTAATGTAACCAAAATTATCCATTTTGCATTTCATAATGTTCTCTGTGTCTTCTTTGGTTATAAATTCTTCTCTTCTCCATAGATCTGAAAGGTAAACTATTCCTTGCTCTTTTAGTTTGCTTGTAGTATCAATATTTATATCTAAATCATGTACCCATTTTGACTTTATTTTGGTATAGAATGTAAGATGTTGGTCTGTGCCCAGTTTCTGCCATATATTTTTCCAATTTTCCCAGTAGTTTTTGCTAAGTAGTGATTTCTCATCCCAGAAGCTGGAGTCTTTGGGTTTATCAAATAGTAGATTAGTATAGTCATTGACTATTGTGTCTTACATACCTAACCTATTCCACTCTGTGTCTTAGCCAGTACCAAGTAGTTGTGATGATTGCTGCTTTATAATACAATTTAAGATTTGGTACAGGTAGGCCACCTTCCCTTGCATTTCTTTTCATTAGTTCCCTTGATATTCTGGACTTTTTGTTTTTCCAGATTAATTTTGTTATTTTTTTTCTTATCAGTTATGAATTTTAAAAAGTTATTCTGAGAAAGTTTCAGTAGGCTTTACCAAAATGCTAACGGGGTCCATGATGCAAAAAAGGTTAAGAACTTCTGCCTAGTGGATGATTTCATGAATTACTCTTAGCTAGACTGGTCTTCAGACAACAGACAGACACATCCTGTGTAACTGGGTCTGTACTCAAAACCTTTTTAGTTTGATATAGGACCTGTTAGAGACTACTCAACTGGCATAACTTTTGAGAACATATGGTGACTACCATGCTATGAGGAGGCACTGGACAAGTACTCTGGTAGAGCTATAAATAAACACTGTCATTTAATTTGCATTTAATGTCCTTCTAGCACTAAAGGAGGGTGTAATCACACTGATAAAAGGAAGCTTTTCCAAACCATTGATTTACTATACAAGCCATGTTATGACAAAGTCTTGATGTATCTCAAATAAATCCTAGGAAGCTAAATCTGAGAAAGCAAGTGCTCACTGAAAAGAATGATTATTAATAATTGCTTAGTCTTAAACAGATTACCAAACCAAAAATTGTTAGGCCTTAAACCATATACCATGAGTAACAGGGGTGCAAGGTGAGAGAGTATGTTTTTAATGCCTTCTTTCCCAGTGTAGAGTTAATTAAATGCATCATTTTTTTTTATTTAAATGACTTCATTACCATAGGGCTTTGCTATTACATGATTTTTACACTTAGGCCAAATCATGGCCTCCAACACAACTCTATGATATGTCTGCTGTGGCCTGCATAGTCTGTAAAAGCTATTATTTTCATATTCCAGTGGCAGTGTTATTAAGTGATTGATTGCTTGGCATTTGCTATTAAACATTTATTAAACTCCTGCTATGTGCCAGGTACTGTGCTAAGCACTAGGGATAGAAAAAGAGGCAAAAGACACTCCCTGCCCTCAAGGAGATTACAGTTTAATGGGGGAGACAACATTCAAACATATATATGTAAAGCAAGCTAGATACACAGAATAAAAAGGACATAATTAACAGAGGGAAGGCACTAGAATTAAGAGGGATTGGGGAAGGCTTCCAGTGTAAGATGAGATTTTGGTTGGGACATGAAGGAAGTCCAGGAGGTCAGTAGTTGGAGTGTAGGAGCAAAAAGCATTCCAGATATGGCGGCTAGCTAGAGAAGTTTTCTGTCTGAGAGATGGAGTGTCTTGTTTGTGGAACAGCCAGGAGGTTAGTTTCCCTAGATAGAAGAGTATATGTTGGATAGTAAAGTATAAAGTCAGATGAAGATAGATTAGGAAGGGCTTTGAATGCCAAACAGAGCATCTTGTATTTGATCCTGGAGGTAATAGGGAGCCACTGGACTTTATTGAGGGGGGTGCAGTGTAACATAGTTGAACCTGTGCTTTTGGAAATCGCTTTGGTGACAAGGGAGGATGGATTGGAGTGAGAAGAGACTTTGGAGGCAGGGAGGGCCGCTAGCCGGCTATTGCAGTAATGCAGATGTGAGGTCATGAGGGTCTGCATTAGAATGGTTGACAGTGTCTCCAGAGGAGAACAGGCGGCGTATTCAAGAGATGCTGCAAAAGTGAAATTGACAAGCCTTGGCAGCTGGTAAGAGATAGTGAGGAATTCAGGATGACTCCCAGGTTGTAAGTCTAGGGGATTAAGAGGAGGGAGGATTCTATAGTATTAGGATGATCTATAGAAATGGAGACGGTGATGGGGGCAATTTAAGAAGAAAGATGATGAGTTTTGTTTTGGATATATTGAGTTTAAGATGTCTGGTGGGCATGATTCAGGATGTCTGAAAGACAGTTGGAAATGTGAGCTTGGAGGCCAGCATAGAATTGGGGCAGGATAGGTAGACTGGAGAATCATTAGTATAATGGTGGCAATTAAATCCACTGTAGCGGATAAGATCACCAAGAAAAGTAGTAAAGAGGCAGAAGAGAAGGCCCATGACAAAACACTGAGTGACACAGTTTGAGGATGTGACCTGGAGGAGGATCCAGCAAAGGAAACAGAGAAGAAATAGATAGGTAGGAGGAGAACCACAAAAGAATGGTATTCTGAAAACTTAGAAGACAGTATGAAAAAGGACAAACTGATCAACAGTGTCAAAGGCTCCAGAAGGGTCAAGGTGGATGAGGGTAGAGAAAAAGGCCATTGGATTTGGCAACTAAGAAATCATTAGAGGGGCAGCTAGGTGGCTCAGTGGACGGAGCACTGGCCCTGGAGTCAGGAGGACCTGAGTTCAAATCTGGCCTCAGGCACTTGACACTAGCTGAGTGACCCTGGGCAAGTCACTTGAGTCCAATTGCCTCACCACTGTCCCCCCCCCAAAAAAAAAGATCATTAGTAACTTACTTTGGAGAGAGCTGTTTCAAGTGGAATGATAAGGTCAGAAACTGGATTGTAAGGGGTTAAGAAGAATGAGAGGAGAAAAAGTAGAGGCACTACTATGGACAGCCATTTCAAGGAATGTTGCTACAAAGGGCCAAAGAGATATAGTATAACCTTTTGGCATATTTGGAGCCTCAAAAAACTGAGGAATGTATTTATCGGTCTCTTTTTTCCTATAACTACTCAGTATAAAATAGGACGTAGTAAGTGGCAGAGTCAGTATTTGAAACTTACGATTTTCTTGAATTTCCACTGTACATATTATACTGTTTCCTCTGCATCACATTGTTCTCTAATTATTAGATCATTCTCTTGAAAAATCATTAATTTAATTGAAGAGACCCTGTAATATTTTTTTTGTTTTTTAGGCAGTTGGGGTTAAGTGTCTTGCCCAGGGTCACACAGCTAGTTAGTATCAAGTGTTTGGTCTGAGGTCAGATTTGAACTCAGGTCCTCTTGATTTCAGGGCTGGTGCTCTATTCACTGTGCCACCTAGCTGCCCCAACCCTGTAATATTCTTGGTGTAGTCAGCTCGGTATCATCTTTAAATGGGAGCAGCTGGAAGATCTCACTATATTTAGGCAATCTTTGCAGGAGTGAACTTTGCTTTCATTGGCTGTGTGCCTCTGCTTATGCCATTCCCTATTCCTGGAGTGCTCTCTCCCCCATCACTGCCTCTTGAAATCCTACCTAGTCTTTATGACTCATTCTCTTTCCCTAAAATACCATCTTTATCCAAATCTTACACATATGCAAAGGTTAGTCCTAGACCCATATCCTTCAAAAAGCTTTTTCCTGACCTTCCCAGTTCAAGTTTTCCCTTCCTCTGAACTTTTTGCTGGACTGGCCTTTCTGGTTCAACTCATTTGAATTTTTTCATTTATTGATTTGTTAATTATCTGCTCATGTGTATATGTGTTTTCATATTCTGATAGATTTTTAGCTCCTTAGGGGCTGTATCTTATATATCCTTTTATACTCCTTTGTGCCTAACATAGTGCTTAGAACATCTTTATGTGCTTGGTGAATATTAGTTAATTAATTTTTGGTTTGAACAAAATTTAAAAGATGAAACTTACAGACCATCAAAACCTTGATCACAGGCTTTAGATCTGGAAGTTACCTTTGAGATAAATTACCTAGTCTAGCTCTCTCATCTTATAGAGGAGGAATGAGAGCTCCTACGAGGTTGTGACTTTTCCATCATCATGCAGATGTTACTGGCTTGGTAGCCAAAATTATGATGTATCAGGGGATTCAGCGGTAGTCTTTCAAGAGGGCAGTTGGCTGGGAGACTAGTTAGGATATTTTGATACAGATATGGAAATTAAAGAGACTCTTATTTACCATTTTTACCTGGTGGCTCTGAAGATTCTTCATTATGAATAGCATCAGTCAAATAGCCAGTTTTATCTGATGCCTACAAGATCATGTGATTTGCAAATTTGTGGTCCCAGGTATCTTGGCAAGTCACTTAAATATCCCATTATGTTTTACTGTTATGAGGTGCAGAAATTGGAATAGGCAGCATTTTTTAAAAGTTTGATTCTTTAGTATTTTTAAAATTAAATTTTATTTTTCCAGTTAACAAAAACTTATTTTCTACTCCTCTTTCCTACTCCCTTCCCATTGAAAAAGAAAAACAAACCATTATGGCAGATAGGCATAACAAATTCAAGCAAAACAAATCATCTCATTATTTACATCTAAAAACATGTCTTCTACTGTACACTGAGACCATCACTTCTCTATCAGGAGTTGGGTAGCATGATTAATTACTTCTTTTCTGGAATTGTGGTTGGTCATTGTATTGGTTAGAGTTCTTAAGTCTTTCAGAGTTGTTTTTGTTTAAGATATTGTTGCAATTGTATAAATTGTTAACCTGTATTCACTTCACTCTGCATCAGTTCATACAAGTCTTCCCAGCTTTCTCTGAAACCATCCTCTTCATTTATTTCTTACAGCGCAGATGAAATCTCATTACATTCATATACCATAATTTTTTTAGCCATTCCCCAAATTGATGGGTACCCCTTTTATTCTCAGCTTTTTTTCCATCATGAAAAAAAATTGCCATAAATATCTTTGTAAATTGGACCATTTTCTTCTTTCTTTGATCTCTTTGGAGTATTGCTTATAACTGGTATTGCTAGATCAAAGGGTATACACAGTTTAGTGACTTATGGGGTATAGTTTGATAATGCTTTCTATAATAGTTGGATCAATTCACGACTTCTTCTGTAGTGCATTAATATGCATGTCTTTCCTCAGCCCCTCCTACATTTGTCATTTTCCATTTTTGCACATTTTGCCAGTCTGATGGATATGAAGTAAACTCTCAGAATTGTTTTAATTTAACTGCTCTATTAGTGATTTAGAGTATTTTTTTGTACTGCTATTGATGGCTTTGATTTCTTCCTTTGAAAACAGAATAGGCAACATTTAGCCCATTTTCTTTTGGATGCGAAGAGATGCCTGGAGCATACATGCTGAAAGTTCCCAGCTTCAAATTGCCAGTTCATTGGGATATAGCTGAACACTGTTGCATGAAGAGACTTTGTATAAATGAAAGATGAAGGAGGCAGCAGTTTGCATCATATAACATTGAGTTACATTTGGCTCCCAGGATATGCCTTAACATTCCCCTATGTTTTATCAGCATAGCAGTGGATATAAATAGCACTGATGTGAATTTGTTGTCATGATGACTCTTGAGATCTATTCCAAAGCCATTTGCTTCTTAGTTTCACATACTACTTCATTTATGTGGTACTGCTGAAACAGAAACCAGTAATGCTCTCCTTACTTTGAATTTTTTTTCTATTCTATTCCTCTTTTGGCATATCAAATATTCTTTTTTTCCCCTTTTTTGTATATCAAATATTCTTTTGGAATACTATCAAATGCCTATTGAATGCTATTGAATCTCTAAAATCCTTTTAACTATAGCTTAACCTCAGATTCTGAGGAATACTGCTACTTATGATACTCTTCTCAGATTTTTGGCTTGGTTATTTTTTTTCTACTTAATAGCATTGTATTAATAGTATTTTATTTTTTCCAATTACATGTAAAGATAGTTTTAAACATTCACTTTTATAAGATTTTGAGTTTCAAATTTTTTTTATCCCTCCTTCCCTTCCCTCCGCCATCCTCAAGATAGCAAGCAATCTGATATAGGTTATATATGTACAATCATATTAAACATATTTCCACATTAGTCATATGAAAGAAGAATCAGAACAAAAAAGCCAAGAGAAAGAAAAACGAAAAAAGTGAAAATAGCATGTTTTGATCTGCATTCAGACTCCATAGTTCTTTCTTTGGATATGGATAGCATTTTCTATCATCAGTCTTTTGGAATTGTCTGAGATCATTGTATTACTGAGAAGAGCTAAGACTATCAGAGTTGATCAACACACAGTGTTGATGTTGCTGATAATGTTCTCTTGGTTCTGCTCACTTCATTCAGCATCAGTTCATGTAAGTTCAGGCTTTTCTGACATCTGCCTGCCCATCATCTACTACAGCACAATTGTATTCCATTACATTCATATACCACAACTTGTTCAGCCATTCCACAATTGATGGGCATCCCTTCAATTTCTAATTCTTTGCCACCACAAAAAGAGCTACTATAAATATTTTTGTACATGTGGGTCCTTTTCCCTTTTTTATGACCTTTTAGGATACAGACCTACTATTGGTATTGCTGGATCAAAAGGTATACACAGTTTTATAGGCCTTTGGGCATAATTCCAAATTGCTTTCCAAAATGGTTGATCAGTTGACAACTCCAACAATAGTGCATTAGTCTTCCAAGTTTCCCACATCTTCTCCAAAATTTATCATTTTTCTTTTCTGTCATATTAACCAATCTTATAGGTGTGAGGTGGTATTCAGCTTGGTTTTTAATATTATGACCTATTATGTCTTCACATGGTACCCAGCCACAGTAATTTGTTAAAGTTAGTGAAAACCTAGCACTTGGTCATGTGTTATTTATTTTGCCTGTTGTTTTATGTCTTAATTATTTTTTATTTGTATCTTTAGTCCACTAAATATTCTTTCTGCATTTGTTTATGAGTCATTTTTCCATTTTGAAGATTTTTGATTTGTTAAAGTAATGTAGTCATGAGAGGAAAAATAACAAGATAAATATGTTTATAGATCGTTTACCCTTTTAAATTGTAGGAATTACAAATGTCATGAGGGAGTTTTTAGATATTCCTTCTTCCTAATTATCTTGGGTAGTTCTAAGGAAAAAAGGCAAAAATTGTATCCAGGTCATTAGTCTGCCTTTATAAGCCATTTGAAACCTTCTTGAGATTTTGCTACATTACCTACCTTGGGATCATGTCCTTTTCAGTTTCTGGATGGAACCTCTTTCAGGTTTTGTGAGAATGATTTTTTTTTTAGAGATGGCAGGTGTTCTGGAGAATTGTTTTAATCTTTAATATTCTTCAGTTCTTATGAAATACTAAGCTGAACTTTATGTGGGCCTTGTCAAATATCCTCGACTGGTAGTTTAAAGAAAAAAGAATTAGAAATAATTTTTTAAGTTAGCTATTACTGTAACAGCCTTATTTCACCAGATGGATTTTAAATCAGCTGTGGAAATTAGCCCTGGAATCCAATTTCCTATAAAGTGGACCAAATCTAAAAGAAATTACCCAGCAGGCAAGTAAAATTTTTAATACAATTTGGTAATTCCACTGCTGTGTTTTATATTAATCTTCTTTAGACTTATGGTACACACTGCCTTCAGATGTAGTATCATTTTATAGTGTTAATAAATATGAAGACTAGGGAATGGTTGGGTGGACCCATCAACTTTTATTACTATTGGGTCCTATTTGCACACGTGGTTTTTTGTTTGTTTGTTTGTTTGTTTGTTTCTTCTGCCTCACCTGAGAATCCATTTCATGGAGTTTTTATTATTTGAAATTTCCCTGCTTTTTAATAGTTACGGTAGTTCCCTGGTCAGGTAACCTCTATATATGCAGGTGTCATTGATTTAAAATTATTGGTTCTCTGCATTCAGCAGAAGAAATTGGATATTTATGATAACAATATATCCAGGGCACTTTTGAATATGTAACAAGTTTAAAGGAGCAATTGCAGTCTTTTAGAGAAATTGTACTAGGTTTAAATGAACAAATTTGATCTCTTTGTGTAGGTGAAAGACATTCAAATTAATTGAGCAACCATTTATAAAAGATTTAGAATTTGTAGAACTTGGTACAAAGCTCTTGAGAAGATACAAAGGTGGATAAGCCATGGCCCCTGCCTTCATGGAGCTAATCTAGGATGCATAGATAAATACTTGTAGTTCAAAGATAAAAACCTGTAGTTTTTGTCATGTACCTAAAAGAAATACAAAAATAACATTTGTGGTCTGAGGAGGAACAGAAATTTAGAAGCATTGTATTGCTATAGTCACTTTTTTAATGATAACTAAGTTTAAAAGGGAAAATTGGAGCCGATTTTATTCAGACTTCCAGCCTGTCAAACAAACACCAGTAATCTGTTGTTGTTCTTGTAAATTAGTATACGTGGACCAAATGAAATACTACTTCTTCCATGATGGATATATAACCTCTGATTTTTTTTTTCCCAATGTAGGTCAGCCTGTTGTGCTCTCTCAGCCGACCGTGGTCCAACTACAGGCACCTGGAATTCTGCCTTCTGCTCAGCCAGTTATTGCTGTCACTAGGGGAACCACTCAGCTACCTAATCAAGTGGTGAATGTGTTACCAACCCCTGTAGGGAACAATCCAGTGACGGGCAAACTGTCCGTGGCTAAACCTATCCTGCAGACTACCACGAGAGGCGTGGGCTCAGATGTGAGTTTCAGCCATTAAGTGCTTTGCTCTCAGATATTTTTTACTTTATTTTTTGGTGTGTTCTAAAAAAAACTTATCATAGTTTGTCTTCACTGTTAATCTGCACTAGCTAAAATCATTATCTCTTCTAAAGGTAAGTGAGTTTTGGGGACCTAATCCAATGAAAGGTTGTACTGAAATTATATAATCCAATCCTTAGTGGAAAGAAAACTGGATAAAGGCTGAAAACAAAACTGTTATATTAGAATCCAAGCAAAAAGATTATAAAAAGTCTAGAATAATTTGATCCAAAGTGAATGTGTAAACTTTGTGCATGTCTCCCCCTTACCAGAACAATCTTTTTTTCCCAAAAAAAGTCTTTTTAAAAAATTTATTTATTTTTAGTTTTCAACATTCACTTCCATAAGATCTTGAGTTTTAAATTTTCTCTCCTTACTCCTGCCCCAAGACAGCATGAATTTGATGTAGGCTTTCATATTATTCATTCATATTAAACATATTTTACATATACATTCATAATAAACATTTTCACATTAGTCATGTTGTCAAGAAGAATTAGAACCAATGGGAAGAATCACAAGAAAGAAGAAACAAAACAAAATAACATAAGAAAGAGAGCAAATAGCATGCTTCCATCTGCATTCAGACTCCAGAGTTATTTCTCTGGATGTGGATAGCATTTTCCATCATGAGTCTTTTGGAGTTGTCTTAGATCCTTGCATTGCTGAGAAAAGCTGAGTGTATTAAAGTTAGTCATTACACAGTAATGCAGAACAGTCTCTTTTAAAAACTTTCAGATTTCACTAATTGAAATTGTTTGGCAGTTCCTCATATAAGATCTGTAGTTTTGTATTTTTTTTTAAAGCAGCATTTATATGTAGCATCCTTTTTGGTCATCTGGAGTCTTCTTATTCTTGCATTAATGATAGCTTACCCCTTACATCGATTAGATAATCCGATATGATTATTTGGTATTGTGTGATATTTCCTGTAGTGCATCC
The DNA here is from genome assembly GCF_003287225.1 of Phascolarctos cinereus. Classification (NCBI taxonomy): domain Eukaryota; kingdom Metazoa; phylum Chordata; class Mammalia; order Diprotodontia; family Phascolarctidae; genus Phascolarctos; species Phascolarctos cinereus. Next base: position 427,312,288 of record NW_027555958.1, on the reverse strand, counting down.
TATTTCTTAGTTGTTTTGGGGGGTGAGGTGGAGAGAGAACTGCTTAACAATGTCTAAATCTCAGAAGTGTGTTGAGTATTACCTCTTTCCAGCCAGTTAGCGCACATGGTCAGTTATCTTATACTTTTTGTGCATTGAAGAATGCACAAAAGAAGTGGAAACACCCCCACCATATTAACTAGTAATTAACTTTCATTGGCTAATAAGTTTGATGGAAGCACGAGAAGGAATATGCCAGTCTGGATTTTCTAAAATTTGTTTTACCAAAGCAAATTCAGTGTGTTCCTTTAAAAGAAAACTGGATATAAAAAATTTCTTAATATGTTATGCTGTCCTCGATCTAAATATTACAAAGCACATTTTAATGCCCACAAGGTAGTTGTACTAATATAGCTGATTGTTATTTTATTTTCTTCTGACTAGCACACTGTTAAGCAGAACCTTATTCAATCCGTGTGTATCTAGTTGTAAAAGTACGACAAACGGTTTGTGGCAGTAGAGGGGAGAGAACGTACTGCCATTGGATTTGAAGATTTGGATTGGAATCTTGGCTCTGCTGATTAGTATATGTGTGACTTTTGGCAAATTGCTCATCTCTCCAAGCTTCAGTTTTCTTATCTATAAAACGAATTGATTAGAGGTACTGTGAGGTTCCTTCCAACCCTAAGTGCTAAGTTATTATCTCATGATGATGTCCTAACAGCCCAAAGACAGACATAACTTTTCTATAAAAAGAAATCATCCAAATTTTATAATGAAACTTGTGTGATCCACCCCTGTATCCTTTCCAGACTAGAAAGATAGCTTTTACTTCAGTGAAAATGAGGAAAATCAGTTAGCAAGTATCTATTGATTGCCTACTATGTGTTCATTAATTGGCTAGCTACTGAAAAGATGGATAATAAGAATTACAGCTAGCATTTACATAGTGCTTTAAGGTTTGCAAATCACTTTACAAATATCTCATTTGATTCTCACAACAACTCTGAGAGCTAAGTATTATTCCCATTTCACAGATGGGGAAAGCAAGGCAAACAAATTACTTTCCCAGGGTCCCACAGCTATTAAATGACTGAGGCTGGATTTAAACTTGGGTCATCTTGACTCCAAGTTCTGTGAGTTGTGCCCCCAGCTGCTTTGTATATAGAATTTCTGTTCTGACAAGTCCAAGGGTTATATAAATTTAGCCATTTATATAACAGATTATGACACTGTCCATTTATATTTTCTAGGCTTTTATGACCATGCATTCCAGTACTGATAGATGTTATTTTCAAATGGGAAATGTTTATGGTAGATTTTTATCAAAGAAAGATTAAATTATGTTCAATGCATTTTTAATGTCAAGTATATTTTATTGTACTTTAATTCTGTGACAGTTGTAAATAACCAGAATTCTTCAGTCATGTCAAATAATAAAGAATTTACCATATATATGACTTACAGAGGAGCTATTTGAAATAGTTTCTCTTCATCATTCATTTTCTCTAGGAAACTTTATTATTAAGTATATGTGGCAATAACCCCCTTTATAATTTAACGGAGAGATAATTGGTGATGAATGTGTATTTGGTTAAATGGGGCCACCAGGTGGCACAGTAGATACAGTGCCAGTCCTGGAGACAGGAAGACTCATTATCTTCAGTTCAAATCTGGCCTCAGACACTTACTAGCTGTGTGACCCTGGGCAAGTCACTTAACCGTATTTGCCTCAGTTTCCCCCTCTATCAAAGGAGATGGAGAGTAAATGGAAAACCACTCTAGTGTCTTTGCCAAGAAAACCCCAGATGTGGTCATGAGGAGTCAGACACGACTGAAAGTGACTGAACAACAGTGCCTTGGTTATATCCCCACGTGTTGCTTGATTGCCATTGTTCTTTAGTTGTTTTATTTGTATTTATTCTCTGTCCTTCGTTAGGATTAGGTTTCTTGAGGAACCAAAGCTGTCACTTGTTAAAATAAATCTGTTAAATATAAACTGAATTCTGAATATACTAAGTGTGGCAAACTCTGCCAAACAATTAGTAGAGAGCAGTGTGCTGCACCCATGGGTCTTCCATGAGTAATGTAAGCTACATGTGTCAGACTTACTTGTGCTAAACTGGTTATTTGCTCTAAATGATTAAGCCAGATCTCTTTAGAAGCATCTGCATAAATATTCAAATTCTGTGACACAGGAGAGGAATTAGTAATTCATTTAAATGTATTTTAGGCAAGTGTTAGATGCAAGGGCCTCTATTCAAATCCTATCCCAGCGTCCTATTTTATTGTGTAAGTTCAGGCCTTGCCATGGTTTCTCAACTTAGTAAAGCCTAGTAGTGAGGGACTGGGTTTGTCATCTGAAGAGCAGCTTAAGTTTAGAGAACTTCATTGCTAGAAGATTGGTTACCAACTGATAATTTTTTTTTTGGCCATAGACACAAAGAATAAATAAATGAATGGAAAAAACAGTAACTAAATTTACATATTAAGTGCCTGATGCTATACTAAGTGCTTGGGATACAGATATAAAAGTAAACATACTTCTTCCCCAGAGAGTTTATTTTCTAATAGGAGACAACACTTATGGGGGTACAGTGGTGATGGAAGGATGTGTTAGTTTGGAAAGTTAAAAGAATGGCAAATAGAGACATAGCAAAATATATTGACATACACAAGGATCAGTGCCAGTTGATTCTGTTATTGTTCCAGAACTGGAAAAGGGGGTAGTGGTGGTAGAAAATTGATGGGAATATGAGAAAGGCACGCATGAGGTGACCTGATGGCTAGTGAGGGGATGACCAGTGTGTGAAGTGAAATGTGGCTGAAGCTGGGCCTAGATGTAGTGGGGATTGAAGCAACTACCAATCAGGATATTGGGCCCTAGAGTGAGAATTCTGCAAATGAAGGGATGAAATCCTCTGGGGCTTGATTTCTAGTCTGGGTAACATATGGTCTGATGAGGAGATGGCACTGGAGACCATTTACTAAGATTAAGAAAGGTTGTGGTCTGTATTGGTCAAGTGATTCCTAACACATATTTTTGAAATATTGAAATTAATAATAATACAATAGCTACCCTTTATATAGTACATAGAACTCTACAGAGTAAGTATGTACAGTGCCCTGTTCTATTTCTTAGTAGCAATAATTAGTTGGCAGCAATAACTAGTGGGCACACAAGGCCAATTCAAGCCAGAGGAAGCTTCTCTTTCAAGGAAAGCCAATAAAATTCAGCCAGGAGAATTTAACGTGGAATAAATGGGCAGGTGAGAAGCTGAGCACATAATAGGCACTTAATAAATACTTGTTGATTGATTAAAATTATGAGAGGAAAGCTTATAATCTAGTGAGGAAGACCAGACTGACATGAATTCAATTCAGCAAGTATTTATTAAACACCTATGTGTTCTAGGCTCTGGGGCTATAAAGAAAAAAAAAAGTCTACTCTTCAGCTTACATTCTGTTGGGGACAATACAATATGTAAATACATAAATAAGTAGCCTATGGAAAGTATAGCATGTTATCATATATTTGTTTTTACTGGTACAAGAAACAAGTGTCATGGAATTTTAGAAGAGGGAGAAGTAATCTATGACTAGTAGTTGGATAAGATTTTATGGAGGAAGTGAGAATCGAGTTCTTTAAGCAGAGACTGGATGACCAGAAACCTTGAGGGAAATCTGGTATTTGGAATGATTAGAGATGAAGGGTGTCTGAAGTCCACGCAGGCAAAACATAAGAGCAAAGGCATGAATGAGTACGTGAATAAGTGTGTGAAACAATTGTTAAACAGTTAGTATGTGCATGGCACTGTGGACACAAATATAAAAAAATAAGGTAGTCACTGCTCACAATGAGCTTAAATTTCTTTTTAAAAAATCCATTTTATTTTATTTCATTTATTTCAGATCTGAATTGTCTCCCTTCCGACTTCCCCTCCCCTATTGAGAAAGCAAAAAAACCCCCGAAAAACAAAAACCTGTTACAGGCATGGGTAATCAAGCAAAACAAATTCCCATGTTGGCCATTAAAAAAAAAATGTATGCCTTAATTTGCATTCCCAGTCCATTACCTCTTTATCTTGAGGAAGATAGCATGTTTCATTATGAGTCCTCTGGGATTGTGGTTGGCCATTGTGTTAATTAGAGTTCCTAAGTCTTTCATAGGTGTTTGTCTTTATAATATTGCTATTTGTAAACTCTTCTCCTGGTTCTGATCACTTCACCTTGCATCAGTTCATGCAAGTCTTCCCAGGTTGCTCTGAAACTGTCTCCTTCACAGTTTTTCACAGCACAGTATGTTTCATTATCTTCATCAGTCATAATTTGATCAGCCATTCCCCAAATTATGGGTACCCCTTTAGTTTCCAATTCTTTGCCACCCCAAAAAGAGCTGTTATAATTATTTTTGCACATATGGATCTTTTTCATCTTTCCTTGATCTCTTTGGGGTGTGGACCTAGTAGTGGTGTTGCTGGGCCAAAGGGTATATACACTTTAATAGCTTTTTGAATATAATTCCAAATTGCTTTCCAAAGTGATTGGACCAGCTTACAATTCTACCAACAGTATTAATGTGCCTGTTTTCCCATAGCCCTTCCAATCTTTTTTATTTTCTTTTTTTGTCTACTTTGCCAATCTGACAGGTATGAGGTAGTACTTTATAATTGTTTTTATTTGCATTTTTCCAATTAGTAATTTAGAGCATTTTTTCATATTGCTATTGATAGCTTGGATTTTTTCCTCTGAAAACTTTCTCTTCATTTCCTTTGACTATTTGTTATTTGGGGAATAGTCCTTATCCTTATAAATTGGAATTAGTTCCTTTTTTTTCTTAGAAATGAGTCCTTTATCATAGAAATATGCTTCAAAGATTTCACCCCCAGTTTCCTGCTTCTCTTCTAATTTAACTCTACTAGTTTTGTTTGTGCAAAAACATTTTGATTTTATGTAATCAAAATTATTCATTTTGCTTCCTGTGAATGACCTTAAGTTCTAATAGAGGAAGACAGCACATTTTGGTGAATGGTAGTCGGGGAGGGTTATGTTGGTCAAGGAAGTCACAGGAGTGATGATTGGAGTCATAGTACAATTGAATGAGATATTCTTTCCAGGAATGAGTAGTATTAATTTGATTACTGGCCCCAGAGCTACAGATGGAGAGTGGAGGTGGTGAAGAAGCATAATGTGAGGATACCTAGGGAGTTGCATAATGGGTCTGGGCCATGGCTCTCTGTGGTGAGTGCTAATCAATCAGTCAGAAGCCCAGTGACCCAGGTGGGATCTGAATAGAATGCTTTGTAGGGAATAGTATGGAGTCAAGTATGATTGTATTGTATTGGGAATTAGTTGCATGTAAGCACAATGCTTATCTCTAGCAGAGTGTTGACAGAAAACACTTGTTAATTGTTGGTAGAAAGCTGAGTTATTACCTGGAAAGATTAACATTCAAGAAAGAGAATTTTAAGCTTCCTTAGAAATGCAATTTCAGTGTATGTTGAATAAAGTTGTTTTTCTTTTATAGAGCTTTCTAAAGGAATAATAACTAGTGATTTCAGTCTTCATATGTATTTAGGAAATCTATTTTGAAAAAAAATTGAGTCAATAGTATAGTTAAATGGATCTGTGACTAGCTGTTGAGTGTATTCTCTCTGCTAGTGTAGATTTCAGTTCATCTCTGACTTTTTATCTGCTATAATTCTTGTTTGTGTCTTTTCATAAATTCTTCAAAATGAATCTACCCCCATATGCTAGATTCCTTCTCTAGATCTTTTCATAGTTTGTAGATTCTTAAGTTAACCATCTCATCTCTTTCTTTTACAACATGGTTGGCCCACCTTTGTTTCAGTTCAAATATGTCCTTAATGATACTCATTGCATCACTTTTTGTGTGCAGGTCATAGTTTGGTAATGCGGTCTGTTTCTGCTTCTTTCTAAATTTCTTTTTGGGCCATCTGTTATATGTCTTCTGAAAGTGTGAATATGATCTTAGGTTCTATTAACAGAATTTTTGTGACTTTAGTGTCAATCCTTTAGGTATTGAAGAAATAGAATTAACTTGAACAGGATAAAGGCAAAAATGTCCTATTTTGACTTATGTTTAAACTCTTTTCCTTTTTATTTTTGAATATTGTTGCTGTTACTATTATTGGAGGTTTTTGTGCATATAAGCTAATCTGTATATTCTGATTATTACTTAAGTCATCCTGTATGTCATTGTTGCCTTTCTATGACTCTTCAAAATTGAGACTCAGCAGTATTATTCAAGAAATATTCAAGTATTATTTAATATAAAGTTTCTAAAGATTAATAGAGTATTTTCCTGAAGTGACATACATATGCTTAGTTCTTTTTAGACCACATTCCATAAGCGTGGTGAATCTTTTTAGTCAGTATTAAGGATAAATTTTCTTTTTTTTTTAAAATAATTTATTTATTTTTAGTTTTCAACATTCACTTCCACAAGATTTTGAATTTTAAATTTTCTCCCCCTCTGTCTCTTCCCGTCTCCCCAAGATAGTGTGTAATCTGATATAGGCTCTACTTATACATTCATATTAAGCATATTTTCACATTAGTCATGATGTATAGAAGAATTAGAACTAATAGGAGGGACCACAAGAAAGAAATAAAACAGCAAAATAAAAGGAGAGCAAATAGTATGCTTCCATCTGCATTCAGACTCCATGTGGGTAGTATTTTCCATCATGAGTCTTTTGGAGTTGTCTCAGAGAGGATGAGTTTTCTAATAGAGTTTCAGCATTCTCTCAAGTGATGGAGCAGTGCTCTGATTTATCAGCCAGATAAACTCTAGTTACTCTTCTGTAATACAGAGGCAAGCAATTTGCAGAAGACTCAGAAAGATAGCTTTTGTTTGGCCTTGCAGTCCAAAGAATCTGCAGCTTCCGTTGATTCCAGCAGGAGGCATATATGCTTTTGGTAGCAGAAAGTCCTAGAAATGGCCAAGGGATCCATTCCATATTAAAAATGTTTATGTAAAAAAAAAATAAATAAAGGAACTATGTATATTTTTTTCCTTAGTTGATTGTGAAGTGCTTTTAAATCAAAAGCTTGGGGGGAAATTTGGAACTTGTCAAAAAAGCCCATTGGTCTTTTATGACTAGAATGTTGACATAGTTTCTTTCTTATACCCTCATCTGGTTATTTTCACTCTCTAGAGCCCAGCTACTGCCATGAACAAAGTTCTTGGCATCTCATGTCCTGAAACAGCATTAAATGCCATAGTTTCTATTATGAAACAATTTCCCTGGTTTAAATTATATTCCCATTCTTGTTGCCCGTTGCTGGTAAAACCATTCTTCTTGAGCCCTAACTTTTTTGGAAATTTCACCTAATATTTTAAAAGGAACACAGTTTGTTATTGGCTCTGTTCCTGATGGAAAAAGCAAACACTAGCTCTCCACTTGGTATGGAAATTTTCCTTAGGAGTTTCTTTGTAACTGGCAGTCCTAGAACTACAAAGGACACTTCATTGGAAAGCATGCCTATCTCTGTAATCTCTGTTAGGTCATTGAATTTTCCCAGATATATCAGTTCCATTAATTAAAAACAGATAATCAGTGTTTAAATTTGTTATACATTCATTGCTATTTCCAGTCACCATGATTGTCAACATCAAGATTTATGAGCATTCACAGGGTGGATGATATTATACCAAGTTTATGTACTAGGTTGTATTACTTGGGTTAACTATTTTTCTTTGAAGAGCTTTGAGTCCTGTGGTGAGTTGAGATAAGATAAAAATCATATGTAAATAAATGAATTGTAAACTATGTGTTTATGGAGTACATAGAAGTTATAAATCACAGGAGAACCTGAACAAGAACACAGGTTAAGATGGGAACTGGAATAGTGAGCTAGTAGAGCTGAATATGCTTGAATGGAGTCAATAAAGTCTGAGGTGAATTTTAAAAGACTTTAAGACAGAGGGGTAGTATTGGGCAGCAAGAGTCCGGCCCAAACCAGGCTAAAATGTAGTTGGGAAATGTTTAACAAAATATATAATAATAAAATACAACAGATAATTTTAATTTGTGGTTTTCTAAGTCAGTACGCAGCCCTTAGGGATCAATTTCTATTTGAATGTAACACCACTGCTTTAAGAGACAGAAAAAAGGAAGACACGGGCTATTCTAGTTTGGCAGGATCTTCTTCGGTAAAGGAAGCAGGAGAAGTTCAATTCATGTTAACAAACATTTATTTGTGTGCCAGGTGCTCAGGATGCAACAACAAAAATGAAAAAAAGTCCCTGAGATCTCACTTGAGTGAGAGATAAGAAGTTGTCTTGCCACTCTCGCCTAATATTTTACTAAGTCTTCAAGGTAGGAAGTGGAATTGGCAGTGAAGAGGCCTGGATTCTAATAATAATGATTCTAATTGCTTAAAGCACTGTTTCTCCATCTGTAGAATGATGAATCTTAGTGAGATCATATGTGTGTAAGCACTTAAAGTTCTTTGGAGGAGAAACAGAATAAGTCCAAATTATGCTTATTACTTCCTGTAGTTTGTCTGTAATGTTATTGGCACCATGGGCCTTAAAAACTAAGCCTATGATTTTAGTGTTTGTCACACATTTAAAAGTGAGTGAGTCTTTGGGCCTTTAAAGGAAACCAAATACATTTTGTTTCTGATTGCTCTTAATAACAGCCAATTCAGAATAGGTTCTAACTTAGACCTTATATAATATTGTTTATAAAAAGTAGAAAACAACAAAAAGAACTTAGAGTATTCTGGTTTTGAAAAACAAAGAATGGAAGTGTAGACATCTTTTGCTAACAGTTTACCTTCACCACACAGTCCTTTGAAATGTCAAACTCTAAGCCGAATTGTCTTTGTGCAGCCTGTCTAACAATATGAGGATAAATAATGAAAAGACATTTTAGCACTGTATACTTTAATAATGAAAATACAAACTCACCTGCATGACTATCTTTATAGGCCTTTGGTTTAGCTCTGATGTTTCTTTAGGATACATGTTGGAATAATCCATCAGAACATATTTGACAAGAATGGTTTGGGGAGAACCTGACATGGGATCCAGAGTTCATGAGTTACATGCTAATCATATTCTGGCCTTCCTGCAAAAAACCTTTAGAAAGCAAAAAAAAAATATGAAAATATTTGTATTTCTTCTTTTACATTGTGTGTTTGACTTCACAAAATTTATCTTTTTCTATAATTTTGAATTTTTTGTTATTCTGAACTTGACAAATACCAATAAACATTTTCATATACAAAGAAGATAAAAAGAGTTTTTTATATACAACTGAATCTCTATTACATACAGATTTATATATATTTTTTAAAAAGTATGTAATAAAGTCATTGTATTAGTTTCAAAGCTGACCTTCTTGTCTGTGTCTCCCCCAAACTTCTTTCTGTTCTTTTCTGTACGTATCTTTAAAATGCTTTCATGATATTTATTATTTTGGGGGGACATTCCTATTACTAGCCCTGTATCTTCCAGAATTCCTTGGCTCTCCTCTCCCCCCTCCCCTTCACTGGTAACAAAAGAAGCATGATTTAACAAAACAAAGCCACAAATTGACCTTGACCAAAAGTGTATGTTTCATTCTTTTCTCCAGTCCATCACTTGTCAGGAGGTAGGTAGTCTGTTTCATTATCAGTCCTTCATAGCCTTGGTTGGTAATTTCATTGATAAGAGTTCTTAAGTCTCTCAAAATTGCTTGCCTTTGCCATGTTATAAGAAGGGAGTAAAGGAAGCAGCAAATAATAAGCAAGCTGGACTAAGTGCTTTTCAAATATTAACTCATTTGATCCTCAAAAAAAAAAACTCTGGGAAAGTAGGTATTATTATTATTATTCCCAATTTACAGTTGAAGAAGCTGAGGCAGACAGACTGCCCAGTGTCACATAGTTAGTAAATGTCTGAGTCCAGATTTGAAATCAGATCTTCCTGAATCCAGGCTTAATGCTCTGTCCACCGTACCACTTAGCTGCCTCGTGGTCATTGCATAAATTATTTTCCTAGTTCTGCTCATTTTACTGTTAGTTCATATAAGCCTTCTCAAGTTTCCTTGGATCCATCCCTTTTGTTATTTCTTATGGTACTGTCCTATTCCATTACATTCATATGTCATGTTGTTAAACCATTCCCCAATTAATGGGGTACATCTTTCCTTTCCAATTTTGTTTTGTTTTGTTTTTTGGCTTTAAAGTGTTGTTATAAATATTTTTGCACTTGTGATTCCTTTTCCTCTTTGATCTCTTTAGAGTTTTTCCCTGGTAGTGGTATTGCTGGGCTAAAGGATATGCATAGTTTAATGAATTTTTGTTTATAGTTCCAAATTGCTTTTCAGAATGGCTGGACCAATTCACAACTCCACCAACAGTACATTAGTATGCCTATGCTCCCACATCCTTTCTAAGAATTGTCATTTTTCTTTTCTTTTTGGATCATCTTTGCCAATCTCATGGGTATGAGGTAGACCTTTAAGAGTTGTTTTAATTTGCAATTTTCTTATTATTAGTGATTTGGATCATTTTTTCCTATGTGGTTGTTGATAACTGGTTTCCTTTTCTGGAAACTGCCTGTTCATATACTTGGATCATTTATTTATTGGGGAATGGTTCTTTTTCTTACATATTTGATTTAATTTCCTGAATATCTTGATTATCTGACCCTTGTCAGATTTGTGCAAAGTTTTTTTTCTTAGTTAACTTTTCCTTCTAATTTTAACTGCATTGATCTTGTTTGTGCAAAAGTGTTCAAATTTTATGTAAACAAAATTTTTTGTTTTATCTCCTATTATTTTCTCTATCCCTTGGTTGGTCATGAAGTCTTTCTCTTTCTGTAGTTGGAAAAGGTGCCTCTTTCATGCTTCTCTGATTTATGATGAGATCTTTAATACTAGGTCTTATAGCCATTTGGAGATTATTGGGGGTATATGATATTAGATGTTGGTCTGACCTAACTCCTGCCATACTGCTTTCCAGTTTTCTCAGCAGTTTTTGTTAAATAATGAAAAAATTCCAGTAGTTTGTTTCTTTGAGTTTATCAAACTCTATTTGCTTTTTGATCTAGATGGTTCCACTGATTGGCTTTTCTATTTATTAACCAGAGCCAAATAATTTTGATGATTACTTCTGTGTAGCATAGTTTTCTATCTAGACTGGCTTGGTGCCCCTCCCCTCATTATTTCTCTTGAGATTCTTGACCTTTTGTTCCACCAGATGAATTTTTCTGGCTCAGTAAAGTAACTGTTTGGTAATTTAATTGGTGTGGCCCTGAGTAAGTAAATTAATTTGAGTAGTTCTGTCATTATACTGGTATGGCCCAACCATGAGCAATTTATCTCTTTAATTTTTTACGTCTTGTTTCTTTAAAGAGCATTTTATACTTCTATTCATGTTGATAACTGGGCTTTCTGAAGTTATTTCGAATGGAATTTCTCTTTCTTCCTTATGGGTTTTGTTAGTAATCTGTAGAAAGGCTAATGATTCGTGTGTGTGTGTGTTTATATTCTGCCACTTTCCTGGCAGGTTTTTGACTTGTTTACCTGCATTTCTTTTGGCCTTGGTGGAGGAGGCCCATAGGGTTCTCTTTTTCTCTTTCTGCTATCCTGGAATAGATGAAGGTGCATATTATACTATTTCTTTGTATTTCTTGATCAGTTTTTTTTCTGGTGCTATTTTTAGATCTTTGCAGGAATACATGTGGAAGGGAGAGCTAGACTCTTTTGTGACCTTTTGCAATGCTGTCTTCATTAGAACTTTAAATATTTATCTTGAATGGACATTCTGGTGTTTCATTTTCCTTCACTGAAGTATTTGCTTAGAAAAGGGCAGTGAGCAGAGTTCTTGTTTTATAGATTTCAAAGCATTCAAAGTTTAGAGATCTTCTAGTCTACCTTCCTCATTTTATACATGCAGTTACTAAAGTCCAGAGATTAATGGACTTACCTAGTCATTGGTCATAATAGCTGGGACTTGAATCCAGGTTCCCTGATGAATTTGGTTTTCCATGTGGCCTTGGGGTTGGCACTTATGTTTTACTCTTAATTGTATTTTTAATTCAGAAAAGTGGTATACACTCATGTTATCTGGTGTAGAAGAAATAAATCTTCCCAAGTTCTATTCTTAGGTTCTGTAAAGACATTGAAAGAATACTACTGCTGTGTCTGAGAGGCTTGGGGGAATAGTTTTAGCATTGTAAACTTGTTCTTCCTGACACCAGGGAAATACCCTAGACCTTGAGATACAAATGCTGGGTGGAAGGAAACAAGCCCATATCTAAGTCTTTCACTCTGTGAAGGCCGCACTCACTGTGAGTGTACAATCCGTCAACTTGGAGAGCTAGAGAGAATGCAAGCATATGGTAAACAGCAGAGGGAAAGTAACCAAAGGATAATTTAAACATGTTTTCACATTAGTTAGCTAGAAGCTTTAAAAACCATTGGCACCTAATTTTGGCCACCTTTCTTAACATTCTATAGGCTGTTATTACGGAACAAAACTATGATTTCATGCTGGTGACACTTGTATTTATGAAGTAGGGAATTTACTTCTCTTAGATAATTTGGATTCCTTCTATTCACTGGCCTATTGGTATGAATTTGTGGATATCTCTCTGGGTCAGCTTATTGTTTTTGGCCTAATGGAAAAGTGTCCTTTTTTGTGTTTCTGAGAGAGTAGGGACTGGGACACAAAGTAAGAGATACTTTCCTCAGGCCAATTTTGAATGAGCTTTTTCAGAGGAAACTCGCTTGAGCTGATTAGACTACTAGGATGAGAATTTCCAAAGAAAACTGATTACTTAGTCTTTTTTGAGGGTGTCAGTCTCAGGCTCCCTCTATCTCTGTTCTTGAGAATGAAACCCACAGAAAAAGATCATATCCTCTAAGGTAGTTTGTGAGTATGAGGTATGATAAAAATAGGAACTAGATCTGTGATTTCATGGCCACAAGGAATTCCAGAATCTCCCTTTACCAATGGCACTCTCTTGCTGTAGTTTATCGTCTTAGAGAGTTAAGTGAGTCATGGAGGGGTAAAATGATTTGCCAGGGTTATAGGGAGTCATCGTGTGTCAGAGGCTGTCTGTTGTAGCAGTAGAGACATCAAATTTTTCCACATTTTTTAAAAACTTCAAATGATGGGGTTCTAGTAATAGCTGTGGATCTTTGTTGGTAGAGGAAATAGAACATGTTAGAAGGAAGTATTCAGGGTTCTTGAGTTGAAAAGCTCATATTTAAATCATATGTTGAAGGATAACCCTATGAGATCATTCTGTCATCCTCAGGGAAGACACCTAACCATCGAAGACACAGTTGAACCCATTTCATTATAATCTCTTCACGATTATTTATTTAACAATGTTGCTGTTAGAAATTTTTGCATTGTACCTGAGGACTCCCTCATGCTTCATATATAAATAGCTTCCTTCCAGCATCAAAGACTTGGAGCTAGATGGCACCTGAGAGGAATGCCCCTCTCATTTTACTGATAAAGAGACTGAGGCCCAAAGAGGTTAAGTGACTTGCTGGAGGTCACAGTGGATTGTAAAGGTGGAGCTAGGACTGAAATCCAGCCTCCTGTTCTTCCCCACATCGGATGCCTTTCTACTCTACCATACTGTTGTTGCTCTTAGCTCATATAACCCATAAGTGTTCAACATTCATTGTGTGAATGACATTGATATGTTTAAAACTGATAATAAACCATTTCTTTACCTTTTCTTTTTAGAAGTTTCTGCATAGGTATGTTTTTTAACCTCTTAATTGTCTTTTCTGACCCTTGTTTAAATTCTTCACATCCTTGTTTAACTAGTTAGGACAACTTTGTGTGTCCTGCTTGCTCTCTGGTTTTAAGTTGCTTCTATACTTTTGTGTGTGTGTGTGTGATGAAAAAAGTTGATGACAGTAATGTTAGTGGAAGAAGTTATATCCTGTGCATCCATTTAGGGAACTTGGTTTTAATTCTGGACCGTGGCTCCTGCTGGCAATTGAGTCTTTAGGGTGAGTGCTTGATATGTTTCTGTAGTCATTAAACACTACCTTACTCTTATACAAAGGACAGCTTCAGCCTGCAGCCTAGTTTGTGTTAATATGCATACCACTATAGCAGTAACCACAGTGGGAATGCACTTGGTTTCTAACATACAGACAGCAATAAAGGTGAATGTGGGCATCTTGGTGGTAAATGTTTGAACTTTTTGGATGGTAATTTGGGATGGTTGGAATTGATGTTTTCTGTTGTTGGATGGAACAAGCGACAGATTAAAGGGAAATTCATCAGCCTAGGGAACATTTATTAAGTTTAATATGTGCAAGGCACCATTAATCAAGTTAATTTCATACTGGCTTTTTTCACTTCTCCCCTGGCTGATAGAGGTTCAGCATTTTCTGTTCCTGAGCTAGAAGGACTGTGACCCCCTTTTACTTGCTGGGGTAGGTATTTCTGGCTGACTTGTGGCTCTTCTAAACAGTTAAAAGAGGAAGGGGGTAGAAAGAAAGATTATAGGTGAAGGCAGTGAAGGACGTCTTTAACCTTCTTACCCAGTGGAAATTTTGACCACCACTATATTAGAAAATCCTATTTAATTAAAAGATGAGTAATTTTGCTCCCTGTGAGATTTTTTATGTTATGTGCAATTTATTTTTAATATACGATAATACTGGAAATCATAGGTCTGGATGAAAAAAGGTGATGGGTAAAATTTTAAAAAATAATTTGTGTCTCTTCAGGGACAGCCCATTACAAAATTAATTATGCTCAGTCCATTGATATGGAATCTCAGAGAGCAAGACATTTCATCAGGAATAAATATAGGTTATAACATAATACTGTGGTTGTCATTTGGGAGCTACTTTCTGAGCTTATGACCTCCTTGCAGTGTAGGAAGACTCAGCACTAGAGCAGCAATGAACTCTGTTGTAATCAGCATCTTTATTGGAGCAATTTGTGTTCACTTTATGATTCTAAAATATTCTGAACACAAAAATTAATATTTAGAAAGTTAGTCATGTGTATCAAAGGATATAAATGGGAAGCATCAAGCAAAATGCAAGGTTTCTGGATAGACATTAAAGAGACAGGCCAGGGGGCAGCTAGGTGGTGCAGTGGATAGAACACCGGCCCTGAAGTCAGGAGGACCTGGGTTCAAATCCGGCCTCAGACCAAACACTTGACACTTACTAGCTGTGTGACCCTGGGCAAGTCACTTAACACCAATTGCCTTAAAAAAAAAAAGAGACAAGCCAGAGACTGCAGTAAGAGGGTTATTGGTCCTGGCTCTGCTCCCTGTAGGCTGTGACATTGGACAAGTCATTCAGTCTCTCTATTCACAAGTTTCCTTGTGTATAAAATGAGTTTATGTGACCTCCAAAGTCTCTTCAAATTCTAAACCTGGAGTCCTTTCATTTCCTTCTACCATCTTTTCTTTTGTTCCTCTGGAGAAACAGAAATTGATAAGCTTTCAAGAAACATTTCAGATACTACTTCCTATGAGAACCCTTTTCTTATCCCCCAGTCATCTGTCCTTACACAAATCATATGGTACTTGCTTTCATGCATAAATGTGATATTCTCTAAGTAGGACAAAAGTTCCTTGTGAGCAAGGACTGGTTTTTGAGTTATATCCTCTATGTCTAGCACAGTGCCATGCACAGAGGAGATGCTTCATAAATACTTGCTGAATTGAGTAGCGCAAAAGAGCCCTATGAAGCAGATAATACAAAAAATGGTCCCAGCTTTACAGATGAGGAAACTGAGCCCTGTAGAGATTAGGTGACTTGTCTATGGTTGCACAACTACTGTAAGAAAACCAACTCTTCAAACTCACAAAATCACTTGTTTTCTACTACAAGGTGCAGTTTCTTATAAAATATGTTCCCAGCTCACAAAGTACGGTGGCCTAAGGAGCAGGCAAGACCTCTCTAAAGAACCTAACTGGTTGTATAAATTTGCTTTATTGTCTTCCTTGTAACTCCCCTAGTATTTTAATAAGATACTTTCCACAAAGGAGACACAAATTCACACATTCTTTTGATGATATTTAATTCGAGGAAGGATGAAATGGTAACAATTAGGGAGACTAGGAAGGGCATGCCATGGGAAAGCCAGGGATTTTATAAGGTGAAGGTTAGAAGGGAGTCCATTTTAGTCATGAAGAACAGTCTGTTTAAAGGCACAGAAGCTGTCTCTTTTACCCATATCATCAGTTTATCTTACTTGTGGCTCACGTGATTTTCAAAATCCTGTATTATAATTCTGTAGGGTCACAAATTCTTTTAATTGAAGCAAGACAATACCTACTCTGTAGTAAAAACAGCATCATTCTTTTGTCTGGGACCACTGGATACTTAGGAACTGACTGAAAGAGGAAGGCAGAGGCTTGTAAGAGAGAAGGACAAGAAGACATAGGAAGGGGGTGGATGAAGGGAGATAAGAAGAGAACAAAGAAAGCGGGGCAAAATTGGAACAAAAAAAGGAAATACTTAGACAGTAGACATCCAAGATTGTAAACAGCTGTTTGATGATGTATATAGCCATGCACATCTTCAACTTAGTGAGAACCTTGCCTACCATTTCTTCTTACTTAGTGAGTTATACATCAGAACGGAAGACATACTCTTTCAAAGCAGTAAGGAAATCAAGTAGAGTAAGGGAAAGCTGTTTTTGCTTTGCCAAGTGTATGATAGTTCAGACTACTAATACTAAGGCTTTTTTGGTTAATTCTTGATTTGTGGAAAACTGCATTATAAATAAACTTAGAAGGAGGGAAATTAAATTTTGATTGCCAAGAATGAAATTGAAAAAAAGGGACAGCAGAAATCTAAATTTTTCCAATGCAATTTAAGCCTAATTATGAAACTCAAAATTATAACATTTGTTTAACAAGGCATAGCAAAGCCTTAAAAATATACAATAATAAATATTTATTATTCCACATGATTTTTTTTAGGACTGTAAGGTTCAGTCTCATCCTTCTGTTGCTGTTGGCCAGTAATGATAGGAACCTTTTTCAAGAGTGGATTATGTTAATGTTTATTGTAGTTTATATGTGGTATATTTTAAGCAACTTAGTCAACAAGAATCTATTGAATAGATAAAATATTATAGGGCCATCTGCCTTCTGTGATTTAGAAATAGTTTCAAATAGAATTGAAAGTTCTTTGCTGAGGTCTAATCCAAACATTCACAGCCAAACAAGCTAGAGGGACTATTGATCTTTCTAATGATCAACTCCATCATCTGAAAAGATTTAGGGATAAAAGAGTCAGGACACAGAGGAATGTAAGGCATACAGATAAACATCCTAATGTTACCAAGATTTGACGTGACTTAAGTACCAATTTATAACATTGGTATGAACTTTTAATAGTCATATTTTACCCTATCTTTAATACATATTCATGTGTGCCTTTGAAATACCAGTCCTAGCAGTTATTGGGGTTATTGGTCTATTCTTCTGTTTTGACCTATTAGTATTTACCCACCCACAAAGATTTTTAATTAAAAAAAGAAATGAGAATATGGCTGGGATATTGATTGTTAAATTAATCCAACTTTTAAAAAGGAATAAACCATGAAAGTTCTTTTACATAAGCCTCTCATATGGTCAAATAAATGTGCAGATGGTTGTTTAATAATGAAATGCCACCTTTTACAAGGCTAGTTTTAAACAGAGAATACTTTGCAGCTGTGTGTGGTTTTTTAAGGGTTATACCATGTGGTGAGGTAAGTGGTTAGAGATGAGATGATTAGAAATTATAATTGACTCAGACTACCCAGATGTACTAGCACTCTACGATACATATAATGCTGTCTCTTGGTTTTATGTAGAGACTATTTACCATGTCAAGGAAAGATCCATTTATTGCTGTGCTTTTTGGTGGGTTTTTTCTTTTACATTGATGGCTACTTTAGTTTTTCAAAAACCTGTTCTGTAACTATTTATATAATCGTGTGTTTCATTTTTAATGTGATCTGTAGTTTATAGTATTCCTAATATTTAAGCAATCCTTTATTCTTAGTATAAATCCAACCTGACCACAGTGTATATATAATCTTTTAAATATGATACTGTAGCCTCTTTGCTAATATTGTATTTAATATTTATATATGATATTCAGTAGGGCGATTGGTCTGTGGTTTATCTGTCTCTTCATCATAAAATGAAAATTAATGAGCGAAAAGGGTCTTTTTGTATTATAGGACTTGTTTCATAATCACATAATAACACTTAAACAAATTTGAAAATAAAGTTAAATGAAAAACAACTAACAAGCTTTGACTTCAGATAACTTCAATACATGAGGAGTCCATAATTTTGTCAGTGTGGGTATTGTCACATAACTTAGTAGATGGTCTTTGAGAATTGCTGTAGTCTAGAAATTAATCATTGTGCAGTGAATCTGGTAACAAGTCTCTGTGAATGTAAGTAGCTTGGTCTTTGGAGAAATATGTTTAGTCATTGGACCTTTACTCAGATCACCTCAACATTTTTTTTTTAATTTGGTTAGGCAGTGGGGTTAAGTGACTTGCCCAGGTCACACAGCTAGTAAGTGTTATGTGTCTGAGGCTGGATTTGAACTCAGGTCCTCTTGAATCCAGGGCCAGTGCTCTATCCACTGTAGATCACCTCAACATTTTATAAAGGACCCTAACTTACACCAAGATTAAAATGAACCTTTGAACAAGTTGATAATACAAGTAATTTTTGATGGGATTAGCAGCAAGTAAAAGCACCAGTAAACAGTGAATAACTTTCCAGGGTCATGAAGGATGAATAAACGAGATAGGTTTCAAATTTAATTAACTCTCTTTCTCCCTTTCCTTAGGTGACTGTCCTCCGGAGACAGCAGCGCATGATCAAAAATCGAGAGTCAGCCTGTCAGTCTCGCAAGAGGAAGAAAGAATATATGCTAGGCTTGGAGGCAAGGTTAAAAGCAGCCCTTTCAGAAAATGAGAGACTTCAAAAAGAGAATGGGTCCCTGAAGCGGCAGCTGGATGAAGTAGTGTCAGAGGTAGGTGTTCCTCAGTTCTGCAGATGTTTACCAACTACCTCCAATGTGCAGATCCTCTCTCATGCTTATATTTTACTTAAGCGTTAGGGTAAGGAGCTCTGAAATGCCATTACTAGGTATAAAACTGTTAAAGAACTTAACTTCATAGTCAAATTATAATGGATAAAGTAGTATTGGGGAAATAGGTTCTGAGTGCCTTTTCCACAGTCAGGATAAAGCATTGGAAAGAGACCACTTTTTTTTTTGTCAGCCAAAGACAGGGTTTATTAGAACATCTGCCATATTGGGCAGACTCTTAAGAAGTCTGAATATTAATGAGCTATTGGCTAGTTTATAAGAATCTGAGCACCTTAATGGAGACAAGATGGACCTTATATACGGAAAGACTATGGGAGGGATTTAGGAGTGGCCAAGTAGTCTATGAGGTAATAGAACTCCAGGGACTTGGCCAAGGGAGAATGGAGCCTGGATAAGATTAAGGGTGGGAAGTGGCCTGGGGCCATTGGGAGGTAGGACAGTGGAGGGGTAGGCTAGGTTAAGGGTAACAGAATTGGGAGATTGAGTGTAGCCACAATGAAAGGCCAGTTGATGGGATTATGGGGGGGGGGATTTGGCCCTGTGGGAAAGTCCAGGGGTTTTTCCTTTTTGGGGTCTAGATCTCATCCTCATCATTCCCCCATCAAACAAATGGGACCCAAATTCTTTTGGGGTCAGGGGCAAAGTTCTCGGCTTCTGAAACTACTTCCTGCTGTCAAGGGGCATAGAGCTGTCCCTGCCTCAAAGGGGTCCCAAAGAGGATGTTGACTGGAACTGAGCACAGTATGCATCCAGGGAATGATGAGGGGACATTGGCTGGTACCCGCTGCTTACTATCAATTGTAGGTGAATGGCCCATAGTTTGGAAGACACAAATCTAACAGAAAAGACTGCAGGGCCCAGATATGACAAGATAAAACATCCTTAGCTCTATTTGGATTCAGATAATTCAGTTTTCCAACTATGCAGTATCAAATCCACCTCATAGCCAGACTCAGGAATAGCCAGGTGGGTAACATTCCTTTTCAAAGGAACATAATGGGGAAACTGAGCCAGGAGGATCGCATCTTAGACTGAGGCTAAAATTGTCCTCTTAGCTTTTCCCAATGCTGACTTCCCCCCCAGTATCACATTCTCTAAGTAGCTTGTGGCATTTCTCTCAGATGGTGGATTATTGATTATCGATGTATTATTATGATCCATCAGACAACTCAAAATAAAATCCTGTGAGCTTTTACCTCACACAGCAAGTTTCACTAATCACAGCTTAGGAAAAACTTCTCCAGGATTTACATCTCAAACTTAAATTTGTCCTGGTGTAAAAAGCCAATCATTAGAGATTGCTATACACTTGAAAATTCTCAGCAAGCCGTAACCCAAATAAATTTTTTGGCTAGTTTACACATTAAAACAATAACCAACAATAGCCAGATTATTTTAGTGGTAACCAAATTATGAAAAGTTGCTTCACATAACTGATACAAAAAGTTCACCAATTTGAAACTTGAAACAAATCCATTACCAATCAGGTGACTTCAGTTTTGTTAAATGCATTTCCAAATTACCCAGAGAATCAGTATCTCATCATTAACAGTTAAAACTACACTTTAAAAAGCGCATGCTTACCCAAGTACAGAGGTCAGCTTCTTTACCTAGAGCAGGATGTGCTGAACCTGGGTGATGCTTCCAGGCAAAGGTTGCCCTAGGGCTCAAGGCCATTGCCAGTGGACCCATGCTGTAGCTGCTGCCCCTCCCCCTCCTCCTTCCTTTCCCAGGTTGGGGAGGGCAAAATCAAAGGTGAAGGGTAGAGGGTGAACCTCTCTTCTCCTATGAGAGGGGTTAACAGATACCTTCTTGACTGAAGGGAAGGGAGTGACCAGGGTTGTAAGGAGGTGTTTCAAAACTCCTTAATGATGAATCACGAAACCTCCAGAATCTGCCAAGATATTTTTAGCTGTTCTAACTTTTCCCTGTTACCTCCATGAAGGAGGATTCAGGATGTAGAGGGAAGGGACTAAGGAAGCCTCAGGGAACCAAAAAGCAACTACAGTTTTTCCTAATTCCCTCGCACAGAGAGAATTGACAGAATTGCATATATGCTTCCAGATAAGGTGCCAGTCCTTGTCCTCTATCCTGTGGAAGGTATACCCAGGTCCATGGCTTTGAACAGACCCAGTGGACCAAGAGCCTGAGAGCATCAGGCCGACTTTGAGACAGCCTCGTAACTCTGTGCCTGAAAAGCACCTCCAAGCCTTGGCGCTTGGAGAGTGATCCCAGTTGCAGAGCAAGAAAGGAGCAGGGGGAGGAGGCTTACATACCTTCCAGTCTTGGCTGGAGAGGAACTTGGAGTTAGGCAGTTTCCCTGTATGTGCCACCAAAATGTTGAGGTCTAGGGGTTTAGGGGTGCTGGGATCCCAAAATCACAACATGAAGATTCTGCCCCAAAGAATTCGGCCCAAGCCTTCTTTTAGCCAAAGAGAAGGTTTATTAGAACATCCATCATATTGGTGAGCTATTGGCTAGATTGTAAGAATCTGAGCCAAGAAACCACTTTCAGATTCATATTTACAACACATCTCACCACTCACTCATTGTCTTCCTTTTTGTTTTGATGAGGACAATCATTTTGAGGCTTTTAGGTGACTGAGATATTCAAGTCATATCTCCTCTCTTTGTTCCCAGGGAATTGGGGTTCTGTTAGTAAACGCTGGCTAGAGACAACCAGATAGTGTCTACATAGAGTTTCTTTCACTGTTTTTCTTAATAGCACTCTGTATTCCTGAGCACTTGGGAAAACTTCTTGGAATTTTTGTGAAGGGTGGAGGATAAGGGGAAACATCAAAAACATCTCAAAATTCCTTGATGATAAGTAGGGGGAAAAAATAGTGCAACCTACTTACTTTGGAAAAGGGGCATTTATTTCAGAGTGACTCATGCTGTTCTGTTTACCTGCTTCTCTGCTGATTGTCTGCCACGTAGCAGTAATTTAAGGATTATATTCTGTAGAAAGGGACTTTTGCCTCACCTTTTGATTAATTTTTTAAAAGTAAATTTTCATTTACATGGTCTAATAAAAGAGATAACTTCTTATATGGCTAATTTTTATCCAATTCTGACTGTCCACTTTTATGATTATATAGAACTTTTGTTTTTCCTCCTTCCTGTTACATGGATTTTATTCATTCTATAGCTTATCAACAGACATGCAAGGAAGAGGAAATGAAATTGAAATTTGCTAATTTTGACCTGAGCAACTTGAGTCCATATTTAACTTAGCAACTTTGGGTGATCCCTCAATTAGGTGATTGAAAGTAATGACTAAAATGATATGTTTAGATTATCTGTATTTTGACTGTCCATTGCTGTCATTGTCTTTCGTTCCCAGAGGGAATCAAAAATTTGATCAGGTCTCACTGTTATTTAAAACAGTTTTGCAGATAGCCACTCATCCTCTTGATGAGAGGAAATACATTTTTGTGCTTGAATACTAATGTTTTCTTCCTGTGTCCCTTGTAGTGAGCTAGTAAAATGGTTATTGTATGCTGATAAGTTCTTGATGTCTTTATGTACAACTGATGCAGGGTTGATTGTGTGTAATGTGAACCTTCTCTGTAGAATCAGAAGCTCAAAGTTCCCAGTCCAAAACGGAGAGCTGTGTGTGTGATGGTGGTACTGACATTCATAATGCTGAACTATGGCCCCATAAGGTAAACATTTAAATATTTGACTTGATTATTAAAAATATGCACTGAAAAAAATTTATAATTGTCATTTTTTAAGATAATGTTTATTGGTCTATAATGGTATGTCCGAGAACTGTTGGTTAGCTTTTCCCCATTCAAATTAGATGAAGTTTAAAAAAAGAAAAAAAATTATGGCTAAAAGAAGTCCTTCATTTTTTTCTGACCATATTAAAAAAAAAAGAATTCACTTAATGTGGGAGTCCTTGAGTTGCCAGTGTGACTACTTTCTGTTCACATTATCTAATGGGTGGGGAACCTGTGACCTTGAGGCCGGATGTGGCCTTCTTGTCCTTGGTGCAGCCTTTTGACTGAGTCTCAGTTTTACCAAACAAATCCTTTTGTTATGGGGATTTGTTCTGTGAAGTTTGGATTCAGTAAAAGGACTGCATTTGAGTACTTAGAGGGCTGCAGGTTTCAGTAGAGGGTTTCAGCATCACTGATTTTGAGTCAGCTGAATGGGAGCAGACATAGGTTGGATTTGGGTTGGAGAAACGTCAAGGGATTGTGTTCTAGATAAGTATTTACAGATTATTAATGAATTATATTTACTTGAGTTTATATTTGTAGAGGTAATCTAGTCTCATCTACAACTCATAGAGGATTCCCTTCTAAAGAATCCCATTCACTTTTACTTCCATACCTCCAGGGAATGGGAACTCACTACTTCCTGAGTCAGCCTTATTTCTACTTCTGGACAGCTCTGTGTGTTAGGTAGTTCTTCCTTGTATTGATCTTAAAACTGTTCCTTTGTAACTTTTGCCTACTTGATCTAATGGTGGCATAATACATTACAGAATTTTATAATGGGAAGGAACCTTGGTAGCCATTTGGTTTAAGCCATACTAAAAAAGAAATTCCCATTACAGCATCTTTAATAACAAGTGGTTCCCTAGCCTTTGCTTAAGTACCTCCAATGAGAGAAAACCTACTAATTCTTGTGGCAATCCATTCTACTTGAGCAACTCTGATTGTTAGAAAGGTTTTCTTTATACCAAATCTAAACTTGCCCCTAGCAGCTAGGTGGTGCAGTGAATAAAGTGCCAGGCCTAGAGTCAGGAAGACCTGAATTAAAATCTGGCCTTAGACACTTACTAGCTGTGTGACCCTGGGCAAGTCACTTAACTTTCCTCAGTTTTCTCATCTGTCAAATGAGGTGGAGAAGGAAGTGGCAAACTACTTCAGTGTCTTTGCCAAGAAAATCCCAAATGGATTCATTAAGAGTTGGATATGACTGAACAACAACTTTTACTCATTGATACTATTTCTACTTTTGAAGTCAAACGGATCAAATCTAACCCTTCTTCCATGTGACAGCCTTTCACATACTTGAAAACAACTCTTATATCTTGCCCCCAAGCCTTCATTCCCCAGGGATAAATGTCTCCAGCTTTTTGTTTTGTTTTGTTTGTTTTCTTTCATCTCCAGTTTTTTTCAGCTGATCCTAATATGTCTCTTCCTAAAGGCTGTACTCCTCTGGGTGCTTTCTAGTTTAACCATGTCCTTCCTAAACTTTCGTATCCAGAACTGAAAACAGTATCCACCTGTGGTCTGACTAGGACAGATTATAAAGAATGATCACCTTGTCTTCTGTAGCCTATGCCTCTCTTATTGCAACCCAATACTTCATTAGCTTTGTTGGCTGTTACATCACACTGCTGAGTCATTGAACTTGCAGTCCACTAAAACGCTCAGATTTTTTTCAAACCAAATGCTATCTAACTATTCCTCTTTCTCTACCACCCCTTTTCCCATCTTGTACTTCTAAAACTGATTTTTTGAACCCAAAAGAAAGACTTCCAATTTATCACTACTAATTTAATCTTACTAGATTTGGCTCAATTTTCTAGCTTGTTAAGATCTTTTTGGATCTTTGCTCTCATTCCCTGTATTAGCTAGCTCTCCCAGCTTTGTGTCATGTATGCATTTGATAAGCATCCCATCTGTGCCAAGTCATTGATTTTTTAAAAAGTGTTAGTTTTTAAATTTGTAGAAATTTATTTTCTTTGCCTCTTACTCCTCCCCCATCCATGAAGAAAAAAAAAATTCCTCATAACAAGTATGTATACTCAAGCAAAATAAATTCCTTCATTGGCTGTGTTTGAAAAATATATGTCTCATTCTGCACCCCAAATCCTTCACCTCTTTGTCAGGAGGTAGATAGATAGCATGTATCATCATCAGTCTTTTGGAATCATGGATTGATCATATTTCCTACATCTTTTAAAGTTGTTTGTCTTTACATTTTTGTTTTTATTCTATAAATTGTTCTTCTGGATCTACTTATTTAATTCTTTATCAATTTATAAAAGTTTTCAAAATTGTTTTTATAATATTGATTATATGTATAAATTGTTCTGGTTCTGTGTGCTTCATTCAGCATCAGTTCACACAAGTCTTTCCATGTCTCTGAAATCATCTATTTCACACAAATAGAGAGATCTAAAAAACTGGGAGAAGTATTCATTGCTCATGGGTATGCTGAGCCAATATAATAAAAATGATAATTCTGTCTAAGTTAATTTACTTATTCAGTGCCATGCCAAAGTACCAAAAATCATTTTATAGAGCTAGAAGAAAATCATAACAAAATTCTTCTGGAAGAACAAAAGGTCAAGAATATCAAGAAAATCAGTGGGGAAAAAAAATGCAAAGGAAGGTAGCCTAGCAATACCAGATTCCAAATTATATTATAAAGCAGTAATTATGAAAGCAATCTGGTACTGACTTAACTAAGAAATAGACACAGCAGCAAATGACCATAGTAATCTAGTATTTGATAAGTATAGACAGATCTGTCCCTTGCTGTGAACCTGTTAGGTCCCACTTAGATGTTGCTGATGGTGCTGTTAACAGGTCTTTTGGGAGACCTTGGGTGCTTTGCTTCCCAGCTACTTCTGTGGCACTTTTTCCTGCTGTTGCTTGGACCTGTGCTAACTTGGTGTTAGTTTGCCTGGAAGCTGCACTACCTGAGCCTACACTGAGATTCTTGGGTACTGATTTCTGATAGCTGGCCCTTCACTCTATTTTAGGCAGATTCAAAGCTGCCTGGGCAAAGAACTTAGAGGGTACACCACACTGAGCTGTAGGGAGCTGATCAGACCCATTCTTCTTCTCTTCCTTATTTGGGGCTGCTCAAATGCTGAGCTGCCAGTTTTGGGTTTTTTTGGATGTGCTGCTTGGGTGTTCATCAGGCCCTGTCTCTTGCTGTACTTCAGGACTTTGGCTTCTCTTTGTCTATGCATATCTATGCTTCTTCAGGATCCTGGCATTCTTTTTGTGCAGCCCTAAGCTGGATCTACATGGGGAGCATGTAGTTGTTTCTCTTGGGTTGTCTTTATTGTTGTTTCTTTTTGGTTCATTTTTAGAGCTTTTCTGGGATGATTCTAGGGCATCTGGACTCCTCTAGGTTCTAAAATGTTGCCATCTTTCCACAAACTCCAAGAGGGTTTTATTTTGAGTTTTAAAAAAGTTTTTACCAGACTGTTGCCACTGTTTTTTCTTTCCTGCCTGGCCCAATGGCCTGTGCTGATTTATATGGCTATTGCAGAAGACTTCCTTTTTAGATATTACTTAATTGTTGTTGAATGGTGAGATTAAGCAGCTAGTCAACAATAGTGTCTCATATTTGTTTTGTAATATTACATTTTAAAAAGTGCTTTTATCAGCACCACTCTGTGAGATAGGCAGCACAATTGTTATTGTCCATGTTTTATCACTCAGACTCAGTGACTTTACTCATAGTCTCACACCTAGTAAATTTCAGTGTTAGGCCACAAATTCAAATGTTTTGACTCAATATCTTTCAATATCTTTCTCAGTATCTTTCCATTATACCAGATGACCAGATAGTCTGAGAGTATGCCAAATAGTCATTATAATAAAAGAAGGAAAATTTTGAAATAAAAAGTTCATTGTACTGTTTACCTGTCAGATTTTCTTCTTGTCTCTGGCCTTTTTGTAGTGAATATTTGAAAGTCTTCTATTTCATTAAATGACCATTTTTCCCACTTGTAGGATTATATTCAGTTTTGTTGGGTATGTTACTCTTGCCTGTAATACTAGATTCTTTTCCTTCTGGGATGCCATATTCCAAGTCCTCTGTTCCTTTATAGTGGTAGCAGCTAAATCTTGTGTGATCTTAACTGTGGCTCTTCAGTGCTTGGATTCTTTCTTTCTGGCTGCTTACAGTGTTTTCTGTTTGGCCTGGGAGTTCTGAATCTTGGTTATAATAATCCTGGGAGTTTTTATTTTGGGATTTTTTTTTCCAGATATGACAGGTCATTTCTTTCAATTTCTGTTTTTTCTTCTGGTTCTAAGATATTTGGGCAGTCTTTTATAATTTTTTGAAATATTATATCTAAGATTTTTTTTGTTCATGCCTTTCAGGTAGTCTAGTGATTCTTAAATTATATCTCATTGATCTTTTTTCCAGGTCAGTTGTTTTTCCTATGAGATATTTCACATTTTCTTCTATTTTTCCAGTCTTTTAACTTTATTATTTATTGATGTTTCATGGAGTCATTAGCTTTCATTTGGCCACTTCTTATTTTCAAGGAGTTATTTTCTTCAGTAAGGCTTTATACCTCTTTTGCCAAGCTTTTGATTTTCTTTTTATAACTTTCTTGCATAGCTCTCAGTTTTTTAAAAATTATTTTTTCCCTCTACTGTTCTTATTTAGTTTTTAAAGATTTTTTTTTGCTCTCCTAGGAATTCTTGTTAGCTTTATGTGCAGTCTGTATTTTTCTTTGAGGTTTTGCTTATAGATTTTCTGGTTTTATTTTTTGAGCTTCCTTGTCACCAAGTAGCTTTTTGTGATTGGGTTCTTTTTTTGTTTGCTCCTTCTTCCAGCTTCTTTGCTCACTTCTAGGGGGCATGTCTGACCTGAGCTTCTGTCCTTTTATGTCTTTCTGTTGCTTTCACAGCTCAGACTGGGGGCCTGCAAGTTTGCAAGTCCCCAGAGTGATGTGATCTGATTGAATCTTTTGGCGTGTGGTTGAGTTTTAGTAAACTGCTGTGGAATTCAGTCACTGTTAGCCCAGTGAGAGGTACTACAGGTTCAGAAAGACTGAACGGCTAGCTCCTCTTCGTTCTTGCTCTCCTTTGCTCTGGTTAATCCAGCTTATGTACTGAACTAAAGATAAGAACTGAGTTGCTGTTCTTCTGGGATAAGAACCGTATAACAAAGTTTCTGGAACTTGTTCTGTGCTCAGTATTCAGCTAGGACCTCTCTCAGTCACAGCCATTTCTGTCTGCCATGGATCTGTGACCTGGAACTGGCTATTGCATGATAGAGCTGCCAGATAACACTCGTTCCTACATCCGTTTCTGGTTCAGGGATTTCCTGAGATCTCTTTTTGGCCCCATGCTTTCTGCTCTGGTACAGTATCTCAGCCCCCTTCCCATGGCACTAGAATATTTCTCATCCCTTCTGCTACTGCCACTCTTGGACAGCTCCTACCCCATCATTCTGTTGGCCTCTTTGTCTTCCTAAGCTGTCCTGAGCTGGAAAAATGACTCTGTGACTTTTTTTTTTGGCTTTCCCAATCGGAATTTCATCTGACTTTTTTTCTAGATTGTTGTAGGTTAGGTATATCGGGTGAGTTAGACAAAAATGTGTCTTCTTACTCTGCCTTCTTGGCTCTGTCTCAATGTGGTATTTATAAAATACTTTGTCTAGAAATGACATAGTTTAATCTCTTTTAAAATTAATTTTGAAAATGTTTACTTTTGTTGATTGAAGAAATATTTACATGGTGCTTCTGCTTATATAATCCACTTTTTAATTATCTATGAGAGATGGTGATGAATGATTTCTGGGCTCTTAAGTGCTTTTCCTGCATTTAATTGCTAAGTTTGTTATTTCATCATCACCATCATTATATATTTTTTGCATTTCCCTGCATGATTAGCATTGCTGTAGGCACTCTGGGACTTTCCATAAATATAGAATAGACACAATATCATCTCTGGAGGATGTTATAGTTTATTTCTTTAAACCAACCTGTGTTTATATTGGAACAACAGTAACATTTGATGAAATTAGTTGCTCTTATTAAAAGTAACTGCAAATTCTACAGTATAGATGCAGGAAACCATTTCTATTCTCCTTATGAAGTCAGGAGGGCCATTAGACTATGTTTGTACTTTCTTTCAAAAGTTAACATAATTTCTAAATCAGTTTTCTTCTAATTTGGTTTCCATTATCATTTTTTTTTTGGTACCAAATTCTTTAAACTCTGTCCTCTTGGTTTGCTCCAACAGACCAGTTAATTAATATATGTGTTTAGCAGTTAGTTAAAGCATCTACTAGTTAGTTTAGCATTACAGATGTCTAAATATGCAAAACTTTTTATGAGGCCAAAAACTTTTCTCCATTCTGTCTTACACTTACATTTGATAGCAGATAGCAATAGTTATATGAAACTGCAGAGTTTTTATACTCTTTTATTTTTGGATTTTAGACTTTTATCTTTTAAAAGTATGCATCATATGCTTGCTATGGCTACAACATTAATCATGCCACCATGCTAAAATGGAAGAAGATGGTTTTTGCTTTTGGGAAGCTTATAGACTGTTAGAAGCGATAAAACAAATACCCATGAAATAATTTGTGATCAGTATAAGACAGTACATAAATTCTAAGTGGCATGGTACAGAATGTAAAGTGGTGTAACTCAGAGAATATAGACAAATAAGGATAGGTGTAGTCAAAGGAAGGTTCATGGAGGAAATGAGTTAAATAGACCTTAAAGTATTTGGATTAATGGCAAGGGAAGACAAGGGCATTCTAGGCTAGATGAGTAAAATAAATGAAGATAGAGTATGGTATGTTTTACTTAACAGAATACTAAGATTTAGAGATGGAAATGATTATTTCAAATTGCATATATTTTAGCATCTCAATGGCTTTTCATATCCTAGGACTTTGGGCTGGTGCTAATTGGCATGACTGATAAAGTTTCTCATTTCATCTAGTCTTATATTTCCCGAAGCATTTAATATTGTTAGTTTAAACCTTCCTTGTTTTATTCCTCAGTATTTTTTGTTTTGTGAGAAATATAGTTTCTTCTCATCACATTTCACATAATGAACCTTTTAATCATTGACATTGAACAATCAACTAATTATAAATGGTTCTTATTTTCATATTTTAAGGGGAATGAGGAAAGGCATTTTCTTTGGATTATACGCTCTTGAGAATTTTTGCCTTCTGGATGAGGGTTGCCATTCGTTGTGCTTCTGAATGTGGTGTAGTACCTAACTTTTGGTTTTTTATTTTCTTTCTTTCTTTCTTTCTTTCTTTATTTTTGTTTGTTTGTTTTTTAGGCAATTGGGGTTAAGTGACTTGCCCAGGGTCACACAGCTAGTAAGTGTCTAGTGTCTGTTGCCAGATCTGAACTCAGGTCCCCCTGAATCCAGGGCTGGTGCTCTGTCTACTGCGCCACCTAGATGCCCCTAGTACCTAACTTTTGAAATTGACTTTACCAGCTGCATGGGGGCTGATATGCTTTTTAAAAAGGTTTGTGTACTTTGGGGCCATTTTGGCATCATGTATGCTTAAACTCCACCACATGATAAATACTACAAGCTCATCTCAAACTTGTGTATATATCTCTGATGGTGCTAACCCTCGGGTCTCGATGTTTGAAGGTCTAATAGAAATAGTGGTTAGGTTTAGGGAAGTGGAATTTTTTATTTTTGTAAATAGAATGAATAGGGTAAGACAGGTCTGCACAACCTGTGACTGCCAAAGGATTTCCTTTTCATACAAAGGATGTTTTCCTGTACATTTTTTGTGGGCTGCCCAAAGTCCTTTGGCAAAGTGGTCCTAGGGCCTTAAGTGGCCCAGGCCTGGGATAAGATACTAATTTTTTATCAAAGAAAGCTCTATCATGCTTGGATTATTCAGGAAATTTCTTTTCTCTTAAATAAAGCCTGAGCAGCAAGAAACTATTCTGAAAACACCTGTCTGGTTAGGAGATGGAGGCTAATGAGCTGATTGGAAGAATATTAGTCTTATGAAGAAAAGTGACAAGCTATCATTACCAGAGGGTTATATCCTATGATTTTGCCATTTGTTAAGTATTGATATATGAAAGGATTATTTTCCTTGTCAAACAGGTTTTGGAAGTTCTGTTTCCTATTTTACCTTTTAGTGGATTCTTTTAATTCTTTAATTCTTTTAATTTTTCCCTGCTAAATGCCATAGTATCATTTGTTTTTCATTTGTTGGAACTAGCTTGGTAATTACCAAGGGCAGACAGTTATTTCTTATCACAGAGATATTGGAGGAAAAGAAGTATATACAGTAAATTCTTTTACATCTCTTGAGTAGAATTATTGGCAGCTCTTTGTTTATTGGTTTGTCTGCCTTTGAGAAAACTTGTTTGTCTGCTGCTGTTTTGCATGTATTAAGAGCCATAGCCAAACTCTGATAAAGGAATTGTCTCTGTCAGTAAGTTTATAAACATATTATTAAGCACTTGCTATGTGCCAGGCACTGTGCTAAGTGTTGGGGATACTAAGAAAGGCAAAAGACAGTCCATGCCATCGAGGATCTAACAGTTTAAAGAGGGAGACATCATGCAAACGACTATGTACAAACAAACTCTATACAGGATAAATTGGAGATGGTTAGCAGAGGGAAAATACTAGAATTAAGGGAGATGAGGATAGGCTTCGTAAAGAAGATTGGATTTTAGTTAGGATTTGAAGAAAACAGGTGAAGCCAGGAGGCAGAGATGAGGAGATGGAGCATTCCATGCATGGGGGCAGGCAGAGAAAGTGCCTAGAAGTGGGAGATGGAGTGTCTTGTTTAAGGAACAGCCAGGAAGCCAGCGTGTCTGGATCACAGACTGTGTGGTGGGGTGTAAGGTGTAAGAAGACTGGAAAGGTGTGGGGAAGAAGGTTATGAAAGGCTTTAAACATCAAAGGATATTTAATATTTAGCCCTGGAGGAGATAAGGAGCATTTGGAGTTTATTAAGTTGGAGGGAGGGGACTGAGTTTTAGTTAGGTCATTCTGACAGCTGAGTGGAGAATGCACTGGAGTAAGGAGACACTAGTGGCCAGGAGCCCAGCCAGCAGCTGTTGCAGTAGTGTGTGCGGTAGGTGATAAGTGCTTTGCTAGGGAGGCGGCAACAGCGTTAGGGAGAGATGGAGGTGTAGTGGAGAGAGATTATGAAGGTAAAATCAACAGGCCTTGGCACGGGTTGGATGTGGGAGAGGAGAGAGAGCGAGGAGTTACAGAAGTCAAGGATGACATCTAGCCTGGGTGACAGGGAGGGTGGTATCATGTGGATTTTCTTTCTTGCTGTGTTTTTCCTTTGTTTTTTCTCTTTTATTTCAAAGGTTAACAAAATAACTTTTCCCTCTACAAATAATAAACCAAAAGGGTTTTAAAAGAAAGTAAAAAGTAAAATAAAATGTACTTTGTGCTCAGATTTGCCATTGTTTCCTTGTTTACATGCTGTGTTTGGACGGTCCTTTCACATTGAGACAAATGAAAACCCTGAGAGATAGAGTTTCTGGGTAATTAATAATTACTTT
Organism: Phascolarctos cinereus; assembly: GCF_003287225.1. NCBI lineage: Eukaryota > Metazoa > Chordata > Mammalia > Diprotodontia > Phascolarctidae > Phascolarctos > Phascolarctos cinereus. Next base: position 427,279,972 of record NW_027555958.1, on the reverse strand, counting down.
ATTAATTAGGCTGACAGTCTATAAATTGATAGTCAGTGTAGACCAGGGAAGACCATGAAATGCCTTAAATCCCTTCTGATAGAGAACTCCCCTGACAAGTGAAATTCAACCCTGATTGGTAGACATTTAATGAGGAGGTGGGCTAAAAGTCTTCAGCTTCTCCTGCTGAGAATATGGCTTGATTTTGAAACTCAGCAGTCTCAAAGCATCTGGGCAAGGGGAAACCATCTTCATCTGTACCTCTTTAGATAGTTTTCTCCTTCATGAGCTGAGTTTCCCTAACCTTAATGAGGGGACCAAGGACCACCGGCTCCCCCTTCAGGCTAAGGCTCTCCCAGACCGGATTCTTTTATAGAAATTAGGTCTTGGGGCTGCTAGGTGGCACAGTGGATAGAGCATTGGCCTTGAAGTCAGGACCACCTGAGTTCAAATCCGGCCTCAGACACTTACTAGCTAGTTGTGTGACTGGGTAAATCATTTAACCCTCTTTGCCTTCGAAATGAAAAAAAAAAAAAGAAAAACAAACACAAAGAAGTTAGGTCTCCCAGTTGGGTGGGGTCCCACACAACTAATGAGTTTAGATGGTTAGGAACAAATCACATCACTCAGCCATGCCCTTCAGAGATTGATTGACCTTTTCAGGAGTTGAGTTTTAACAGAAATGAAGGGGAAAGGGCAGATCACAGATTAATAATTAGTTATTAATATAATAGTATAATATTAACTTCTCTCACCACTGAATCAGAGCACTTTTTCTCTTCAGATGTTAAACTTGGGTGAAGAGAAAGTCATACTGCTGAAGGATCAGTTAGTTAGTTAGCTTCCTTATAAGACCGTTTATAAACAAAAGGAGGTAACAAAGGAACGTATGGCATTGGGTTGGTGTTTTCTGGAACTGGTTAGAAGGAAAAAGTCTTCATTCCAACATTTCCTAACCTTGTTAGCTTCTCATTATTGTGCTTGAAAAACTCCAATTCCTTATTCTAGGATGTGCCTGTCCTCAAAAATTTGGCTGTAATTTTTTTCATTTAATCACCGAACACATTTTGCTGTATGATGTCACTGCTGGCTCTAGCTCACAAGTATAACTTAAATGTCAGAATTCAAACCACCAAACATACTGGGTTTTGTTCAGCTAGATTTACAAATGGAATCCAGTTCAATTCTTGGCTAAAAATGCTTTCCACATTTATCAAGCTGACAAATAAACTGAAGAAATAAAATACAGCTAAATACCAGGTGTTATTGAGTGTTCGGAGACCCAGAGAGATAGCATAGACAAAGCCAGTGCTGTTCCTTTTCCCTCAGTAGTCCAGTTTATTCATGTCTGTGAACAAATGTTTGCACAGTCATTGGTTCTCCCCTCAGCTTCTTTGGATTTCATCCTTGGTTTAAAGAGATGGCGCACATGTGAGCCAGCACCAAGCTGGATTGGGGGATGTGGAAATACTGTTAATGATCTTTTAGCCTTGGCATTTAGATTGGAATTGGGAGGGCTTAACAGGCAGCCTCAGGAATTTTAAACTGTAGCCTTTGGCTGTCCTTTCTCTCAGACTCCAGGTATTCCAATGGAGAGACAGACAATGGGATGTCATAGTTAAAACACCACATTGAGGGTCAAGAAACCTCCTTCTATCAGGTGATCAGACTTTCTGCCTAACCTTGAATATTACTTAGTTTCTCAGTGACTTTTCCTGGAGTTAATATAAGTGACTTCTGTTGCTTTCTATCTTACAGGTATAGGGTAAGAATTATAAAACAGTAGGTCAGATGAGAAAATTATTTCCAGAATACTATGAGATGAAATAATTCCTTCAGGCAGTAATGCTAGTTATATAATACGAAAACAAAATGGGTAACCTTTGTGGAAGAAGTAGATTACTTACTAAAACAATCAGATCTAAAGCTAAAAGAGTATTAGCTGATGGGACCTAATAACCATCATACCAGGAATTTGTGGTGGTTACCTAAGAGACTTTCCCTGGGAAGCCCCAAAGGGTTGTGGTTTCATTTGAGAACAATGACCCTTTTTCTTTTGCCTCTGTGTGTGTGTGTGTGTGTGTGTTGTGTGTACACATATACATACATATTTATATGGTCATAAAGAGTCAGACAGAACTGAAATGACTGAACAACAACAAAAATGGCACATCCAGTTTAAGATGTTCAATAGGCAGTTGGCATCATGGAACTGGAGATTTTGTGTATCTATATATATATATATACATATATATATGCACACATATGTGTGTGTGTGTGTATACACACACATTTTATATATACAAATTGCATATGTATTTCATATATACAATTTTATATATATAAAATTTTGTGTACGTGTGAGTATGTATGCATATATGTATGTATGGAGCCTGGGGCTCAGGGCCTCTGGTATAGAGTCTTCTCTTGAGGGTTTTAAGAAACATTGCAATTTGGGTATGTCTTCACAGGTGGAAGATAACTGAGCACGTGATCTTTCCTTCTTTAAATCTTAGAATGTGGTGAAAGAGGATTGTGAGCATTGTGTTAACTACAATTGAAACGGTCTTCCTCTCCATTGTCTTTTCTGTTTTCCATGGTGGCATCTTGGTTCTTATCTTTTCTTTCTTTCCTTTTAATCACTCCTTTACAATCTACCCTCTAAAATTGAAGTTTGTTTTGCTCGTGATTATTTCTTTCCCAATTCTTCCCTTTCTTTGTTCCTGCCAGTTTTCTTCTTCAGTTTAATAAGTATTTCTATACCAGACTTTATGTGTGTGTGTGCTGAATCCTGTTTTGTCTGGTTCAGATAAAGAGGAGGGTTATGTGATGCCTGGTTCCTCAATTTTTATATATTCTTCTTGTGTGCTCCAGTCATCAGAAATAGTAACTTCCACTCCATTCTTTCCTAATATATTCCTTTTCTTTTTCTTTTTTTTCCTCTCTTAAGACCTTCAAAACAGAACAAACTTCCCTCAGGTCTTCTGTTTCTCTTATTTGATTCCTTCTATGACTTCTGAAGACATTAAGATTCTGAAGGGACATTTACTTGTTTCTGTACTTTTACTTTGTTACTTTCTCTTTAAGATTATATTTCTGTCTTGCAACATAAATAATTCTTGGTTTTAAGCCTTTATCTTCTGTTTTTTGTAATATTAAATTCCAACTTTTTTTTTTCACTTTTGTAATAGTTGCTGCTAAGTATTATGTGGTCCTAACTGGTTCCTTGATATTTTAATTCTTTCTTTTTGGCCTGCTTGCATAATTTTTTCTTTTACCCGGATGCCTTGAATTTTACACATGACATTCCTAGGCCTTCTCATTTGGGGGTTCAGTAGGTGACAAGTGGATTCTTTCTGTTTACTCTTTGCCCTCTGGTTGCAGTAGATCTAGGTAGTTTTCATTTGTGATTCCGTGAAGTGGAATATCTAGGATATTCATCTTCTTTAGGGAGTCTGATGATTCTTAAATTATTTCTTGTTGACTTGTTTTTGATATTAGAAACCTTCAATTTTTAAAAAATCTTTTATTTTTATTCTAATATTTCTGTTTTATAGCATCATTGAGTTACTTTTGCTCTAGTCAAATCTTCACAGAGCCCATAAGTTGGGTAAGGATTTTCATCTTCTGTTCCAAGCTATTTATTCTTTCAGTTCCAGAGCTCTTTTTAACTTAAAATTTCATTTTTTGTGTCTTAATTTCTTTTAAGTATTCTTTTTAGCCAAGCCATTTTCTTCCTCTGAGGCTCTGCATGAAGTTGATTTGGAGTTACTTTCTTCTTCTGATTATACTTCTTGGACATCTCTTGGTCCATAATATTCCTTCATAGTGTTAACCATCTTCTGTTTAGTTATATCTTTAACTTCATTTTTGAACTTGGAATTTTGTACCAGGGCTAGGCTTTACCCCATCCTGTACTCTTAGATCACATGATCAGTCCTTGTTTGGTTCTGACCTCAAATTCCTGGATTCCTGCCGCTGGCTTCCACTTTCCCAGATGTGCCTGCCTTCATACAACTGGCCACTTTCAGTACTCTTCCCTAATCATTTGGGTTCATGAAGTGCTGAAGACTTTCTGCTCTCCTGAGCAGAAATGTGTCTTGGTCATATTGTGCTGTCTCCTGGCTCTGATTCTGAGGTCAGAACATTTCAACTTTTTTTAACCCTCCCTAGAGCTTCTGCTTCTGAACACTTTGGGCTTCCTGTTCCCCAGGAGCAAAGTGCTGCAAGCCTCAGGTGATCCTGCAGCGTTTCTTGTGAGAGCACTGGCAGGCTTCTGACATTTTTACCAACTCGTATGTTAGCTTCTTTGGGGGAAACCCTTTCCCGGTGCTTGCAGGATTCTCAGGGCTGAATGAAGAAGTTTACTGTTGTGTCTCCCTGGATTTCTTGACCACTATTTGACCTGGTGCCATTTTTTTAGGTCTTCGTTGGAATATATGTTAAGAGAGCTGAGTTCCTTTACCAGCTATTACACTCCATCTTAACCAGATGATCATAACATTTCCATTTTAACTGAAAATCCTTTATTCATTTTCACCTAGGATTCCTAGGCAAAGGAAATGTTCTTATATTTTCTTGCAGATTCATAAAATTGTAGCCTGCATCTTATGAATTAATCAATTAGCTCTAAGGCCTCTAGTTTATTGAGTATTTTAATCATCAAATATATTTACTAAATGTTACATAATAAATTAATTAAATATTATTTACTAAATATTAAAGGAATTGAATAAATTTGTTTCCAATCTTTTTATCATATCCTTTAATCTTTTAGGTTTAAATAAGCCTCAGTTTTACTGGCTATACAATTTATTAACAGTATAATAAATAAAACAACCAAATCTCCAGTCTCAGAGTTCCTGCTGATTATTGAACATCTTGAACTGGATGTGTGGTTTTTGTTATTGTCTGGTTGTTTCAGTCATGTCTGACTCTTCATGACCCCATTTGAGTTTTTCTTGGCAAAGGTATTGGAGTGGTTTGTCATTTCCTTCTCCATCTCATTTTACACATGAGGAAACTGAAGCCAACAGTGCTAAGTGACTTGCCCAGGGTCACACAGCTAGTAAGTGTCTAAGGCAAGATTAGAACTCAAGAAGATGAGTCTTCCTGCTTTCAGACCTGACACTCTATCCATTGTGCCACCTAGCTGCCCTATAGATATGCCATAGACATCTTAAACTCAATATACTTAATCCTGAATTCATTGTCTTTCTTCCCTCTTCCTAACTTCCCTGTTACTGTGGAGGGCAGTAATATCTTCCTAGTCACTCAGGTTTGCAGCCTAGGTGTCATACTTGACCCCTCACTCCCAGTCCCCCATTAGTAATCTGTTGCCAAGACCTGTTGATTTTACCTTTGTGATATTTCTCTTACATATTCCCTTCTCTGATACTGCCACCACCCTGGTACAGGCCTTCATGTCCTCACATCTGGACTACTGCAATGCCTGTTGGTTGTTCTCCCTGCAACAAGCCTCTCTCCACTCTAGTCCATTCTCCATTCATCCACCAAAATGATTTTCCTGAAGTATAGATGTGAGCAGGTCACCCTCTTCTTTAATATACTCCAGTGATTCCCGGTATCAAATCTATAAAAGCCTGTGTTTGTCTATAACCTGGCCTCTTCTTCCCATTCAAGTTATCTTGCCCCTTAATCCCCTCTGCATAAACTGAGATCCAGTGACACTGACCTGGCAGTTCCTCACATCTGACTTGGGGGCATTTTCCCATTCCTGGAGTGCTTGTCTTCTAACTTTCATAGCTTCCTTTAAGCACCAGCTAAAATTCTAGCTTCTACAAGAAATCTTTGCCGATTCCTCTTAATGCCAGTGCTTTCTCTCTGTGATTATCTCCTGTGTATGTGCTGTACAGGGTGTCCCAAAAGTCATAGTGCAGATCAAAGCTTAAAACGGCACCGAGACTTTGGAGGCCACTTGTTTGTCTTGCTTGTCTGTAGTTTATTTGCATGTTCTTTCCCACATGAGAGAGCTCAGCACAATGCACCTTGCACAGAGGAGGTGCTGAAGTAAATGCTTAGTGACTTGATATTGTAACCTTGAGAACAAGGGTTGTGTCTTATTTAGCTTTGTGTCAGTCTTTACATTTAAAATTAGTATAATCTAAGTGCTAATTCAATCATAAAAAAGCGGAGTTGGTAGGTAGAAAACAGATTTGGATTCATGCCGTTTTTGTTCAGCAACTTGGTATGAAACCTCAGTATATGAAATCACATTTGAAATTTATTTTTTGTTTTTGTTTTTTTGTTTGTGAGGCAGTCAGAGTTAAGTGACTTGCCCAGGGTCACACAGCTAGTGTCAAGTGTCTGAGGCTGGATTTGAACTCAGGTCCTCCTGACTCCAAGGCCAGAGCGTATTTGAAATTTCAAAGACATACAAATAGTAATCTAAAACAATTGTTGGCCTTTAAAATTTTGTAAGTGAAGAGGAAAAGAAAAGTAGCAACTATTGTGGCACCTTTTCCAAGGAATGTTTTAAAATTGAAGTCACCTGTATCTTATTAGTTAAGTGTTTTGCTGCCTCTTGGCCCAAAGCGTGAGTTAAGGCTTCTGTGTATAATCATTGTACTCGCTATAGAAGAGGATGCAAATTTGTTAACAAAGCTATTATTTGTGATTATGGTGATATAATTACTTTTACAACATGAACTTGCACCTTATAGAATGATTTTAGAAAGAAATACAAGAAGGCTCATGAATAGTGTAGTGGATTTACTCTAGCTTGAAATCAGGAAACGTGGACTGGACTCCTACCCTGCACTCTTCCTGGCTGTCAGATTGTGAACAAATCATTTACTTCCTTAGAGCTTCGGTTTCCTTAGCAGTAAACTACAGATTAAAAATACTCGCGCTTCTTGCCTCACAAGGTGGTCACAAGGAAAATGCTTAGTAGGCCTTAAAATACCATATGTTGATGTGAGTTAATATTCCCAAGGTTCATCACTAGTTGCCTGTCCACTTGGTGACAAATTCTTTAGTTACAGCAACTCATGAAGCAAAGAAATACAAAATGGCCCCTCTACTTTTGTAGTAGGAGAAGAGCAGAAAAGAGTTTGGCATTGCTTAGAACAAGACAGTTTTCAGATCATTTATAAACGTGAATTTAACTATTGGTAGTCTAAATATAATATCGTTGTCTAGTGATCTTAGCAGCTCATAGGTTCTCTTTGTAGAGGCATATAAAGAAGTTGGAGAAGTTGGTTTTATTGTGTATTGAAAGGCAACAAGAAACATCATTTCATGGAACTTATAATCAGCTTGTGTTCAAAAATAAGTTTACAAAAAGTAATTACAAGAAGACCGCCATAAAAATAACTGAAGTTCATGCAGTAGCATCTGTTGGAGAAAATGGAAAGGTGGATAAATTCTATAAAGAATTCATAAGATTGTCAAAATTAAATAGGTGTGCATGGCGTACATGACATGGCATCAACAGTGATCACCATAATTTCATATGGGGGGCAGCTAGGTGGTGCAGTGGATAGAGCACCGGCCCTGGAGTTAAGAGGACCCGAGTTCAAATGCGGCTTCAGATACATAACACTTAACTAGCTGTGTGATCCTAGACAAGTCACTTAACCCTGCTTGCCTCACCAAACCAAACAAAACAACAACAACAAAATTCCATACAGAAGCTTAACTGATGATGCAAATCAGTTATTATAATGAAGAGGTCGGAAAACCATAAAGCCTAATCAGTCAGAAAACATTTGACTTGCCAAGCCTTGAGTAAAGAGGATAGCAAGAGTCAGTGGCCAGTAAAACCAGTTTAAAGAAAACTTGTTGAGAGACTTACCAAAATAGAATCATGCTGTAATCATCTAAGGATGAAATTGGAAGAGAAACAGAAAGAAAATTAAGATGGAAATGATCTATGAAGATTTTTAATAAACTTTTTGGCACAAGGGACAGTGGAGGTACCACATTTGTAGTCCTGTTCTCACAGTGCCGGTTCTTACCAGTGGCACTGAGAATAATGAAGATGGAAAAAACCATTTGGATTGGAACACATGTACTCAGATGAGATCTGAACTTGAGGTGACAAACCTTTGAGAGAATTGAGAAATGGAGTCTCAGAATATCTGAAGGAGAAGAAAATAACAAAAGTGTGAAAAAATCTTGGACTTTATTATTGCCCCTTTCCCCAAAAAGAGATGACCAAGAGAACATCAGTAACTATTGAACCATATTCCTTTTCCTTCCTACGAAAATTATTTTGAGAGGCAGTGTTACATAAAACCATCCTCTAGGACAGAAAGATTTTTCTAGCCCAAATTATGACTCACATGGACTGTGTGATAATGGGTTAGTCACTTAACTTCTCAGTGCCTCAGTGTAAGTTCCAGAGCAGATATTGATCTGCTTTGATAGGAGTTTTCTCATTATGAGTTTCCTATACTATTGAAGTCAAAGATCTAGTTCCAAAGAGAAATTTTTATGAGCATAAGTTATACATAACCTGAGGGCATCTTTAATAAGGATATATAAGAAGAAAATAGGCAAGTTTTCACAAACAGTATTCTGCAGTGGACCACATTTTTATCATATCATTTTCTGAAACATACAGAGAATATAAGATCCCACTGTACTTATTTTTTGTTGGCTATAAAAAAAATTCGACTCAGTCAGAAAAATACCTTAAAGACTTTCTAACAAGGTGAACATATCAAAATAATACAGGCCTCCTTGAAAGATAATGACAACAGTAACCATATTCAAGATCATTAATACCAGGTGAGGCATAAAACAGGGAGACATATATTTGCCAGAGGGGTTTGCCACTCTTATGGAAAAGATCAAGGGCAGAGTACAAGTGGAAGAGGATTCTCTAGCGATGACAGGGTTTTCCGTATGCTCCTTTTTTGTGGATGAAATTGTGCTTACTACATCAAGCCAAACATTGCAGAGCCTCCTGGATGAGAGACATAATCACTCTAAAGAGGTTATCTGTGAAGGGAAAAAAGCAAGTGAATAATGCCAGTTTTTAAAGATATGCAGTTGAGTAATAGGTGACATGTAGAGTTCATTGATGAGTGGATGTATTCATCCTCTGTATGCGAGTATGTGTGTGCCAACACTTGGTTGGCTTTTGAAATTTTATAAGTGGAGAGAAAAAGAAAAGCAACAACTCTTGTGGCACCTTTTTCCAAGGAATTTTTCAAAATTAAAGTCACCTACATTTTGTTAGTGTTTCGTTGCCTCTTGGCCCAAAACATGAATTAAGGCCTCCATCTATAATCATTGTTTTCACTATATGCTTGTGTATGCTTGTGTATGTGTGTGTGTGTGTGTGTGTGTGTGTGTGTGTGTGTGTGTGTATAGCTATATACACATACCGGTAAATATTTATATGTATGTATGCATATGTATATGATATGTACTTCATCCTCTTCTCTCAAGGTTTTGGTTTCTTCTATTAAGTCTATATTTTGTAAGCTTTTCATTTTACTTAGCTTGGAGATTGAGTATTTGGCATGGAAACAGCTATTAAAAATATGCAAAAATGTTTGTTGATCAGTTATATCCAAGGGATTGTGGTCAACAATGTTATCTGTTGTAATAATGCTCAATTTTCAGCACAGTTATTTGTAATTATTATTATTATTATCATTATCCTTTCTACTCTTTTTAATGAAGTTCAGATAGAAACAATGTGACAGGAATTAAAGTATTAGGATATAAGCTCATCCTCTGTGGGCTCACTAAAAGCATCCTTGCTACAATTCCAGCAGCCAAGAGGGACTACAGATATGCACCTCATACTGTTCCCACTGGAGCTAGGTGACACAGTGAATAGAGCACTGAACTGAAGTCAGGAATACTGTGGTTCGAATTCAGCCTTAAACACTTACTAGCTATGTGTGATCTTGGGCAAATTGCTTGACTTCTGTCAGCCTCAGTTTCTTCGACTGTAAAATAAGGATAATAATAATCACTTGCTGTGTTGTTGTGAGGATCAAATGAGATAATATTTATAATGCTTTGTGCAGTTCCCTTTCCCTTCTCCCATGTAATTTTGACCCTCTCTGCTAAATTTCTGTGTTTTGAAAGCCTTCATTCTTTGTAGCTTTGAGACAGCTGTTAAAAATATAAAGTGTAAAAGATTATTTCTTAAAATTTTTTTTCATCAACATTGTGGACAACAGTTGAGACTGGTAATCATCTGATTCTACTAATTTATTGATTGAGTCTTCAGGATATTTTGAGATCTGTAGTCTGTCAGTCCATGATCATTATTGGTACTGCTAGGCCCCTTTCCCTCCCACTTCTTTTCATGAATTCTCTCATCATTTATAACCTTTTATTTTTCCAGATCAATTTTGTTATTTTTTGAGCTATATAAAGTAATTCTTATTAGTTTTATTGTTATGACAGTAGATGAGTAAATTAATTTAGGTATTACTGTCATTTTCACTATATTAGTTTAGCTTATCTATGAGCAATTAATGTTTTTCCATTTATTTAGACCTGTCCTTACTTCAGTAAAGATGCTTTGTAATTGTATTCATATAGTTGCTATGTGGTGTCTTGGTAGGCAGACTCCCAAATATTTTATACCTTCTGTTATTATTTTAAATGGATTTTTTTCCTATCTTTTTGTTGCTTTATTTTGTTGGTAATATACAGAAATGCTAATAATTTGTGTGTCCATTTTATATACTGCAACTTTGGTGAAGTTGTTATTGTTTAAATTAATTTTTTGTGTTCCTGTTATCAACTTTCACTATTGCTTGCTTAAGTAGTATCCACTTGTTCCAAAAGTATTTCTGTCGGTTTTCAATCTTTTCATCATGTCTTCTAAGAAAGTGTATTAGTATTTTCCCACCTTTTTGGTGTGCTAGGGTTTCTCTAATTGCCCTAGGGGGATGAGCTCTGTTATGCTAATATTCCATGAGTGTTAGTGAGGATGTTTTCCAAATCTGTTATCTCTATTATACAACTCCAAGAGTTTATAATGAGAGTAGTATTACACAGATGTTAATTGCTTTAAACAAGTTCTTCCCATTCAGCGTTAGTTTCAGGATGTTAATAAGTCTCCATGTATTATATTTACAAAGTATGTGCTTTCCTAGAGGAGACCAAGGTATTTGTAAGTATTGGCTTCATCCAATGGTTGCTTGTAATCTCTGGATTCAGACTCAAAGCCTTCAGTGTATCTTTCTTGATATACTTTATTCAGGTTCAAATTACATTTTTATATCACTAGAGTAATATTCCATGAAATATGAATTAAGTTATTGAACGTTTTTCACTGGAGCCAGAGAGGTTGATGTTATCTATGTACATTAAACAATAGGGTGTTTTGGTTGGACTCTCTCTTTAAGTTGGAAGTTTTATTTAGGAGAAATTATAATGGATTTAAGGCTAAGCAGGACCATATTGGGCTTTAATATCTCCTTGAAAGATGCCACATTTCATATCAATTATTCTCAACATTATTGTGTTGGTGGTATGCTTTGAATAGGAAAAAAAATGTACATGTTAGCATCAAATACAGTAGCATTCTCACCCTATTTGGATTTTTTTTTTATGTTTGTGATATGTGAACAAGCCATGAATGTGGGACTAAGTCCAAGGCTATGTGGAGAATATGAGTGGAGAATAGAAATAAAGGATTGAAGGAGGAGTGGAAAAGAAGGAAAGAGCAAAGGACTTTAGAGACTCCTGCTCTTTAAAGGACTCCTGTTCTTGACCCTGCCACTGAAGGATAAATCACCACTAAGAGAAGTTTTCATCCTTGCATCAGTCCTCTTCAAACTAAAAGATATCACTCACCCTTTTTCAATCTATTCCTTTATCTTCTTTCTACTCTCCTCAGACTGATAGCTGAAGATTATAAATTCCTCTACCCATTTCCTTTTCCACAAAGGAGAGTAACTTACACCTGTCATTATCCCCTTGCAAGATCACTTCATGAAGGAGGCAAGGAGGAAAACATGATAGAAGAAGTTTATCAACAATGGTGAAGGAACTTCAAGACAGGATAAAAGACAGAGGGGATTGTGAGGAATGGCTCACAGTGAAGTTCTCTCATTAGTATCTCCTTGCTACGCTCTTCCCTCCCTGCTATTCTCCTGTCTCTCTCCTACACTGTACTTGAGTGTGAGAGATGGCTTGCAGTGCAGTTCCCACAGGCCTAAGTTTCATTCCTCCAGAAAGCCTTGAATTAAGTTTCCATTTTCCCTGATAAGTTTCTGTTTCTCCAGTACCACGTCAGCATGGGTGAGGGAGCTCGGTTGCCTGGTCGCTCCTACTTCCTAGTACACATATGCATCTAGTCCAAACATGGGCATGTTTACTTCTATCGGGTATTAGCTGCTGCGTTTAGAATGTACGTCGTGAGTACCCAGTCAAAGGAGAAAGGGGTAAGAGAGAGTGGGAGGGCGCATTGTGTTAGGGGATAAAAAGCCAAAGGTGAGGCTCCCAACTCGTACTCTCCTGGCCGGCAGTGGCGACTAGGGGAGGTACCCTTTCTCGTGAGAAAGTAATAAATTCCTTTCTGCTTTCAAAAAAAAAAATCACTTCAGCCCAGGACCTGATACCTCCTCAATAGCCTCTACCTTTGGGGCCCCTTCTTCCATTCCTCTCATTGGAGAGTGAATAGTGGAGAGCTGCTCCCAGAACCTCATTTTAAGGAGGGCACCCAGGCTGTACATCTCTTCATTTCTCATCCATCATTCCCCATTGTCAAGTACCTGCCCTCCACCTGTTTTTCAGTTTCCATTTCTGTGTTTGTCTTCCTCCATTAGATTGTAAACTCCTTGAGGGCAAGGATTGTCTTTTGCCTTTCTTTGTCCCCCTAGCACTTTAGCACATGTGCATAGCACACAGACTCTTAATAAAGTGCTGACTGTTGTGTTTTGTGTTGATTTAAGATTATAACAAATAGTGTTAATGCAATGGATGTCTTATAAGATAAAGTATACTAAAAGGTTATTGACTCGTTAAAGCCCCACAAGTATTATTAATGAGTTAGAATAAATGCCAAATAACGATAACAGGATTTGTTAAATTTTTTTTTTAATCTCAGAAATCTCTAAGTTCACCTAGAGGCCATGTCTTGGTGAAAGGGATGGCAAGGTGGAAAGGGAGATCTTAAGTGTAAATAAGAATGGCAGCAAAGTTTTATTAAGAAATAATTTGGTATTAGGAGTCTGTCTGTGCACTGGAATTATGAGGGTATATTGTCTCTTGAGAAGATGATTTTTCCCATAAATATTTTATTTCCTGATTGAGAACTGAAGTTTCCAGTAATCCTGAAGGAACTTCTTAACTTGTCACTTGAGTTGATATTTTTTAAAAAAAATAGATATTTGTAGATATATAAAATGTAAATGTGTGTGTGTATACATATGTGTGTGTGTGTACATATATAGATAGATAGATAGATAGATAGATAGATAGATAGATATAGATAGACACAAAATATTCTTGAGCTGTCTCACACTGGTCTTTGTTCTTTAGCCGTTTGTAAAAAGGCTATTTTTTTTACATCTTTTATAAGAATTGTTTTTAATGAGAAACGGATTTGCCCTACAAAGCACTTGACTACATTGTACCAATTTACTTTGATTTTTTTTTTGTAATACAGACTTACAGAGGAATTTTAATTTATTTCTTGGTAGTCTAGAACATGCATATGTAACTTATTTTCATTATACTGATTACTCCATACTTTTGTATTTCAGCATGTTTGAGCGGGATTCCAATATGGTGACGTCTAGTATGAACCCTGCACATCAGAGCAGACGTCTTTTAGGATTCTCAGCTACTGAGGGACAAGATTCAGTTCTGAGAAAAGTTGATGGTGCCATCCAGAAAAACAATTATAGGTGATTCTGCAAGTTCCTGTTACAGTTTCGTTTCATAGCTGACCTAATAAAACTAAAAAGTAGAGTTAATATGATACTAGTTGGTAAATCATAAATGTTGGTTTCTATTCTCAGCTCTACCAGTAAATTTGTGGTGTGATCATAGGCATGTCAATTCTCCTCTCTTCCTGAATTTTCTTATCTGTAAAAATGGGGAGATTAGAACAGATGATCTGTAAATTATCTTTTCTAAATCAGCAAGCATTAATTTAGTGCCTACTGTGTGCCTAGCACAGTGTTAGGCACAAAAATGAAATTATCTCTGCTTTCAAGGAGTTTACATTCTAGCAGTAAAGGGGTGTGTGTATGTGTGTGTGTGTGTGTGTGTGTCTATAAGTACATGCACAAGTTCACGTACAAAATATAAGATAAGTAAAAGGCAGTTTTGGGGGAGGGCTTCTGGGGAGAGGGAATGAGAATCAAGAAATGTCTCAAGCAGAAGGTGGCACCTGAGAGAAACTCTGGATGAAAGGATGGTTTCTAAGAGCAGCCCCAGCTAAGGCACAGAGATAGGATGGAGATGGAATGTCATGTTTGGAGAGCTGTAAGAAAATCCTGTCGGGTTTCACATTTGAGATGCCACCTAAGCTCTTTGAATTTGTTTACTCATCTATGTTCTGTCTTAATAACTACTTCATGGAGTTGTTGTTAAGATGAAATGAAATTAATATTTGTAAGATGATTTGCAATCCTGAAAGCATTCTATAAGTGGCAGGCATTATGATACAATCTTCTAACCTTCCTACCCACATGTAAATGACAGAACTAGAAAAAAGGGCTAGAGGATATTTAGATACAAAACATGCAAGGAAAATACGCCGATGCTTGGGTGACTTTAGTGCTTTGACGGGGCCAGGAATGCATGTGGGACACCAGACAGAACTGGCTTGAGACTTGTTACTGCCCCAGTTCATGCATTCTCCTTGTGTTTGAGTTCTCTTTCTTTGCAGACTGGAATTAGGTAAGATAAATTACTGTTCTTTAATATACTGTGTACAGCATGAATATGTTGAGGTTTTCTATCTTCTTAGGAATAAAATGACAACTATTTTTTAGTGCATGTACTGCAGAATTGCTTTTGAGCATTCCATATTTAACAATAGGCTTTCAAGATTTCCTAATTTCTTTGTAGTTCTTATTAGAACTACAGTCTAACCTACAGGCAAGCCCATATTAGGAATATAACTTCTCTTAGGCAAGATCTAGTAGGAGAAATTAAGAGCTTTATTGATATTGACCATACCATGCTGTATTGGCTGCAGAACAAGTGAAGATTGTTCTGATCTTTTCTTGCCATGACGTATACCAGCCAGGAGAATTATTATCACAGCCGTGGAATTCTCGGCAATATCCCCTTCGCTTCATCCAAATTTATCACCTAATCCAGATCCTAGTGGCTCTTATTTACTGGCCTTCATGTCGGTCAGTTAATCAACATTTATTAAATGTCTGTCTCCTCAATGCCAGGCAGTCTTCTAGGTGCTAGAGATACAAAGAAGAAAAAAGAAAAAGTCCTTTTACTCAAATGGCTTTATGTGCTCTCATAGGACCACACCACATACATATATAAACATAGGGGCAGGGACCGGACTTTTGGTTTTGCTGATATAATGAAGTCTCTAGCGAGCCAATTGCTTCTCCCTATGTGAGTTGGCAACTTCACTGCACCATACAGTTTGAGGCAGTTGTCCAGAGCGCTGGGAGGCTCTGTGACTCGGCTCTATTTACACAGGGAAGTTGTATCAGAGGTGTTCGTGGCTCTGTGGCTGGCTTCCTAACCATTCTGCCATGCTTTCTCTCTTAGAAGTATGTACATAGAAGCTTGGAAAGATGTAATTCCCTTGTGGTAAGAAGTATCATGAAAACCCTGAAGAGGAGAGGGTGATCAGAGGCATTAGATGGCCATACTGACCTTCTTACACCATGCTCCACTGACTGTCTTCATGCCTTTGTGCTAACTGTCCCCATATCTATAATATACTCCCTACCCTCTTCCCCACAGGATCCCCTAGTTTCCATCAAGACTCAATTCAGGTGCCATCTTCTATATTAAGCCTTTCCTGATGCCCTAGCTGTATTTGCCTCCCTCCTGTTCATTATCTAATTATCTTGTGTTTATTTGTGTCTGTTTTGTACATATATACATGACATATGTGTATGTCTCTCCCAGCCATACTGTAAACTCTTTAAGGACAGGAATTGTTTTGCTTTCATTCTTTGCATCCCCAGCAGTAGAAGTAGGTGGAAGCACAGTGGATAAGGCAATAGGTTTGGATCTGAATTCTGATTGATGATCTGAATTCAAATCTAGCCTCAGACTAGCTGTGTGACCCTGGGCAAATAACTTAACAACTTCCTTGTGAGGACGTAGTAGACACCATGTAAATGCTTATTCCCTTCCCTTTTTCCAGCACCTGGCACAGTGCTAGGTACATAGTACCTAGTGCTTAGTAAATACTTACTATTTGAAACAAAGTTAATGTTGGAAAAAATTGATATAATATTTCCTGCAATTAATGTAATCAAACACTTAGCAATCTTCCTGGACTTTTTAATTTTACCAAAAAATTGTTCCAGGTATGGGTTTCATGAGCCTTGATTTCGAAGTTCTACCCTTTTCCATAGGAGATCTGTCGAAGATTAAGTAGTTTTAAAATGTAACTTTTTAGGTTCAGGAGGGGTCTGAGCATTCATAGCTTGTCTGTAAAATTCTGTTGCTGAAGTGTGGAAGTTGGGCTACATTTCAGGTAACACAGAATTTGCTAATTGTACAAGTTTGGTGCTTATTTTTTGTAATATAAAACCAGTAGCAGTTTTTACCTTCTTGTCTTTATTGGATAGTTTCATCAAAAGAGACTGTATATTCTAGAATGCAGTATTCTGAATTTTACTTAGTGAATTGTAGGCTGAATCTTGTTTTGGCTTCAACCAGTACATGAAATTTAAACTATGTTCTTTTCACTGTAGAAGTCATCATGGCTAATATTTTATCTTTGACACCTGATAACTAATAAAAAATAGAAAGGGTTGTAATTTTTGACTACTTACTTATTCATATCATGATATGTGAGAATACATACTCGAACTATTTGACATCTCTAAGAAAGAAATACATCAATATACTAGCCTGGTGTTATTTCTTTTTACTGTGCTCAGTATTAAAGATAAGATACTCCCTGTTGTTTGAAAAACATTTTGAAGGGACCAAATATGGATTAATATTAAGACTGAATTTTGAGTTATTTACCACTTACCCATCAAAGCTGTGTTTCTTCCTAATGAAGTCTTTTTTATATAATGCTCACTTAAAAATAAAAGGTTTGTATGTGAGATCAAAAAGTAAAGAGAGAACCAAGTTATATGTCCATAGTTTCTAGGTTTGTGACTGCATACCTTGACTTGCCATCATATTGTAAATGCATTACCTTTTAAAATCTTGGAAGTATGTGACAGTGTATTCTTGTATACATGCCATCAGAATCTGTATCTAGGGCTTTGTTCCAGAAATTTTCTAACTTCTTAGTGTTGTCTAATGAGGCCTTAATGGATCATTTGTAGAGGGTGTTTTCACTTGATATGAAATGATTCACAGACCTCCTAGACCACAGACCATTTCAGGGTTAGTGTGTATTTAATTATTTCCAGATTGTACATTGGCTTATGGAGCTCACTTTCCCTTCGTCTCCAACTCCACCCAGTCCCTTTCCTAGTATTTCTGCTATCATATTTTTCCTTTCCAAAAGAACATTTTTGGCTGACAGAACAAAGCTCGTTTGCACAGATGTGCGGAAATCATTACTAGAATTTGTCACATGGAAAGAAGGTAGTAAGTCAGAAATATGTTTTCAAAGGGATTTTTGTAGTATTTTGCAAGAACATAGTTTTAAATATCTATTTTATGTATGTGGATATGTGTGTTTTTTAAATAAATAGAAATGTGATGTTGAACGCTTTCATTTTTTCACTGTTCCCAATCAGTTTCTCTGTCTGATGCATTTATAAGAGTCTACTCTTTTTGCCAAGTGCTGGATTGACTTTCTTCTCTAACCATTTTATTTTATGTTGACTTTTTCCTCTCCCTGTCATGTGTGGCATCATCTCTTTCTCACCTGTTGCAATGGGGTAGGATGTGACAGGGGCCAGAGAAATAATTCCTACTCAACATTTTGAGGAAATAAATCTATTCTTGGCTCAGTTTTATAAGTTAACCACATAAATTCACCTTGCTAATTATCTAATAGATCTATGTTAAATATGTACTCATGTACTAAGGTTGCTGCTTTTGAATTTGCCCTATAAAAAGTATGTTATCAAGAAAATAATTCCTTCAAAATGTAAATAACCATTCCTTTGTTGATCAGTTTTTGAAAGCCTGGGTAGTAGTATATCTAGATTTCATAAAATAATAAACATCTATATAACAATTCCAGGCATTGCTAAGGTTGCTTATACGATGTATCAAAATCCTGCTGTGGAGAGGGTGGATGGCAATAAGGTTACCACCAAGCATACTTGAATTCCTACCAGTAAATCTCAAGTAAGCAGGTCAGGCAATTGGAAGTAGGGTATATTTTTTAAAATGGCTACATCTGTTACTTTTAAAAGTGCATATGATGGTTAAGTATTACTCTAGGTATATGTTATGTGTAAAGAGAATTATTTTTTTAAGATTGGTCTTCTAGTCCATCTCTGGTGGTTGTAACAGTAAGATCTGGGACCAAATTGTCATATGCTCTTCATAGAGGCACTATACCTATTTTTTATTAAGTCCTCTATTTTATAGTATGACTATAGACACTATATTCTTTTCTAAAAAATGATGGTGATGATTTCCACAGCTTCTTTATTGTAAGTCTCTAGATTCATAAGGAAATAAGTGATTGTATTTGTATATTTCAGATATGACCATTCTCTCTCTGACGACAAAGCTCTGATGGTGGTAACTGAAGAGCCGCTGTTGTATATTCCTCCACCTCCTTGTCAACCAATAATTAACCGTACAGAGTCTCTCAGGTGAGTGCTGTTTGGTTGATATGAGAATATCTGAAAAGTTGTCTGTAATCAGCAGTTCTCTTTTTCTGGCTTCAGTTTCAAAGAGATGATTAGATCACTGACAAGTGTCTAGACCAGTGTGTCTCAGAACTTTTGCTTGCAGCACCGTATTCTTTTTTTGCCATGAGGGGGTGAAGCACAATGAACTGGCAACCCTGGCAGCACTGTGGGACAGTGAGGAGACCTGTGCCTGTTCTCCTCGTGACAGATGTGAGTTCTGTATGATTTGTGGTGGCACAGGGCCTAGCAACGCTCCTGGCACATAGTCTTTGAAAACCACTGGGCTGGGCAAGAAGAAGTTAGAGTGCTTCTATATTTTTCTTACTGTTAACAACATGTATCTCTTGTTCACTCAGTTTCTTCACTAATTTCTTGGGAGTAGTCATAACTACCCATTTCCTAGGGTTGTAGTTCATTCACTTGAATTCAGTAAGCATTTATTAAGAGCCTTCTGTGTACCAGGTTCTGTGTTAGGTTACTGGCAATGAAAAGATGAAAAAACCAGTCCCTATTATTGAGGACCTTCCATTATGTTGGAGTTGCGTACTTAAGTATGTTATAGTCTTTTGAAATGAAAAAAATGTTGTTTACATGAAACCTCATTTGGAGTTGCCAAATGACACCCAGTGCTGTGCCCAGTGTCAGCCCAGGGATCCCTTGTGATCTCTTTCTGACCAGATCTCCAAATGCCTTATTGTCTCCTCATGGTGAGAGCTTCCAGTGTTGCTCCTGCTGCTGCTGGCTTTGCTGCCTCGAGGACTTACTGCTGGCATTGTCACCCCATGCACTCTTGGCCAGCCCCTACTCCAGCGTCAAAGACCTCTCCTTCCGACCTCCCATGTTATCTCGGCCTGGAAAAATGCCTCACCCTGACCTTTTGTTGGCTGTGCTGCTCTAGAATTTGATTTAATGAGTTATTTCAAAGTTGTTTGGAGGGAAATGTTGGGGATTTTGGCTAGAATTCTTCTTCTGCTATACCATCTTCAAGGCTGATTGTCAAAAGTTTTCACACATCATTTTGTAATTAGGAATCTTGAAGTTTGTTAAGTTCCCTCAAGCCTCTGAGATGCTTGCTTACACAGTTGAAGAGCACAGAAAAACTTTGGAATCATTTTTTATGGAAAAGTTTTTCCTTCCACTATTTATATTTGGCAGGTGTTTAGCTGTGAATATCCTTTCAGTTTTGAACTTGTGATTGAGTAAGCTGCCTTATGAATATGAATGGTATGTTAAAAGCAACATACATTAAATGTCTTTATTCAGAATGTTGAGAGTATTGTGAGACATTCATTTGTAGGTACCATGAAACTTTATTTTTAAGAAGCATATTTAATTGAACATTTTGCTTAATAGATTGAATCATGAACTTCGAGGATGGGTTCATAGACATGAGGTAGAGCAGACCAAGTCAAGAAGAATGTCAAATAGTCATCAACAGAAAACACGTGTGCTACAGGTATGTTTTGATTTTTTTTATGACAAAAAGAAAACAGTTTATCTTAACTTCTTTGCAATCAAAGCACTGCACATATAGTACATATAGTCAGCTTTAGAATTATTTGAGTACTAAAGGAATTGTCCGGGAGTGGAAAGAATACTAGATTGGAAGTGAAAAAACCTTGTCCCCACACTACCAAAAATGTCACAAGCAAGTCATTTAACCTCTTTGAGCAAGTTTCTTCATCTATAAAATGAGGAAGTTGGATTAGATCAGTAATTTTTAACTTGGGGTCAGTGAAATTGTTTTAAAAATGTTTTTCTTGATAACTATTTCAATATAATTGTTTTCTTTTGTGATCCTATACATTTTATCTTATTCATTTAAAAACATTGTTTTGAAAATGGACCATGACACAAAAAAGATTAAGCCCTGGATGGTGTCCTAAGGCCCAGCTGTCATCACATTGTGAGTGTGACCATCCACTCTCTAAATCTTTAGTTCTTTTTCTCTTCCTGATCCCTTTTTTGATCATTTCACTGGTGACAAGTACCTTTTATTGAGGTTTGCCAGTGTTTAAGAATAGACGTGAAATTAAAATTAGGTACTCTAGTTCATTGTGATTACCTCTGGTAATAGATTTAATAACATAATATTATTTAAACAGTTGTCTTAATTGCAGTTTATTGAGTATGTGTGTGGTTTTAACTTATCAGTTATCCCTCTTCTACTTTCCTCTGCTTCCTTCCTTCCCTCCTTCCCTCCCTCCCTCCCTTCTTTCCTTCCTTCCTTCCTTCACTTCCCTTCCCTTCCCTTTTCCTTCCTTCCTTCCTTCCTTCCTTCCTTCCTTCCTTCCTTCCTTCCTTCCTTCCTTCCTTCCTTCCTTCCTTCCTTCCTTCCTTCCTTCCTTCCTTCCTTCCTTCCTTCCTTCCTTCCTTCCTTCCTTCCTTCCTTCCTTCCTTCCTTCCTTCCCACAATAGTCTAGGTAACTTTTTGGTATAGAGGAAAAACATTTAGTAGCATAGTGAATTTGTCTAAAGTCCTGGCATGAGTAAATATATAAGCATTCATTGAGTGCTTATATATTTATTAGGCCAAGTACTGTGTTCAGCACTTGGGATACAAAGGGGAAAAAAGCAAGACAGTCCCTGTTGTCAAGGAGGTCACATTCTTATGAGAGAGATAGTATGTAAAGGGACTTTTAGCTGCAAGTTGGGTGGAAAGGCCCAGTGGTCCTTAAAATGCAGTGACAAAGCAGATGTAATGAATATTCTTTAGTGTCATTTTCACTGATAAAACCTTATCCATTTCTGATATTGAGTTGACAGTTCAACCACAGGGCGTCCAGTAGCTATGGCTACTGAGGAGGCAGTAGTTGCAGTTTCTGCCGAGGAAGATGCCAGCTTTTATTTCTGTGGGGATTGCTTCAGTGGATAGTATGGGGGCTGGGATAGAGAAGCAGGGCTGGTTGGGGAGTAGGTAAAAAGAAAGGGAACTGTTGTTTCTAGGGCTCTTGGACTTAATCTTCTAGTTACTAGCAGTTGATCATTGGTTGGTGGTAGTGGTGGGAATGTCACATTCCTGCTTCATAAGAATTATTCTCTGTGAATATAGCTGTGGAAGTAATGATGGCAGACTCTGGGAGTACTGCTCTTTTTGGGGTGTGTGGGTGAAGGGTCCTGGATTATCTCCACTTGAGCCTGAGAGAAGGTTTGATCCACCTTACATATGCTCAACTGATGGGGATGGCAAACCCTAAGTTGCAGAGGTTGATAGGATTATAGCCCTAAATGATGACTGCAGGAGCCAGACTGGAAGTAGGGTTAGTGGTCTGGGAGTCATTGGCATTTCCAATGGGCTTAATTGCTTGTGGGGTCTCAAAGAGATTTATAGTTTTATGTCAAGCTTCCATCTCTTTATGTGTTACTGAAACATACTGTTGTGGTTATTTGTTCTTCAGTAAAGAAACTAAGGATTGGATTAATGATTCACATTTATCATATAGAGAAGTATAATGTGTACGGATTTAAATTTGCCAAGGTCATAGCCAAATCTTAGTTACACACTGCTCCCGACAAGGTTACATGATAGATTGGTGGTAGGGCAAGGATTATAACTCCAAAACCACTGAACAGTAGTTTTTCTTTTTACAATAGAGTACTACTGGTTGCTTCCTCTAGCATTTCTCATTTCTTTCAACTTTTTTTTCCTTTAGCCTCCTTCAGATTCTGAAGAGACCGAAAAGTCTTATAAGGTATACTATAAAACGTTGATGAATTACTTAACTATGATAGTTTTTTGTTTTAACATTTTACCATTACATACTTTGATTGATTCCTTTCCTTTATAACACTGATTTTGTAATATTTAGCAGAAAAGATAAAGGAAAGGAACGAAAAGGAAACAACTGACATTACTAGAAGACTATTCTTTTTAAATTTTTTTAAATTTTTAAAAATTTTATTAATTTATTTTGATTTATCAACAATCACTTCCATATGCTTTTGAATTGAAAATTTTTCTCCCCCTTCCTCCCCCCACTCTCCCCAAGACAGTGCACAATCTGATATAGGCTTTACATTTGCATTTCTATTAAACATATTTTCACATTAGTGAAGTTGTAAGTAAAAATTAAAACCAATAGGAGGAACCATCAGAACGATGAAACAAAACTCAACAGAAGGTAAAAGTAAGTGATAGCGATTCGACTTCCATAGTTCTTTCTTTGGATGTGAACAGCATTTTCCGTCGTGAGGCCTCTGGAGATGTCTTAGATCCTTGTAATGCTGAGAAGGGTTGAGTTTAACAAAATTAGTCATCGCATAACGTGGCTGTTATTGTGTACAAAGTCCTCTTGGTTCTGCTCACTTCACTCAGCATCAGATCATATTAAGTCTTTCCAGGTTTTTCTGAAGTCATCCTGTTCATCATTTCTTATAGCACAATAGTATTCCATTACATTCGTATACCACAACTTGTTCAGCCATTCCCCAATTCATGAGCATCCTCTCAATTTCCAATTCTTTGCCACCACAAAAAGAGCTGCTATGAATATTTTTGGACATGTGGGTCCTTTTCCCATTTGTTTGATCTCTTTGGGATATAGCCCTAGAAGTACTATTGCTGGATCAAAGGGTATGCACATTTTTGTAGCCCTTTGGGCATAGTTCCAAATTGTTCTCCAAAATGGTTGGATCATTTCACAGCTCCACCAACAATGTATTAGTGTTCCAATTTTCCCACATCTTCTCCAACATTTATCATTTTCCTGTTTTGTCATGTTGGCCAATCTGATAGGTGTGATGTGGTACCTCAGAGCTGTTTTGATTTGCATTTCTCTAATCAATAACGATTTAGAGCATTTTTTCATATGACTATAGATAGCTTTAATTTCTTCATCTGAGAACTGTCTGTTCATATCCTTTGACCATTTATCAATTGGGGAATGGCTTGTGTTCTTATAAATTTGTCTTAATTCTCTATATATTTTAGAAATGAGGCCTTTATCAGAGAGACTGATTTTAAAAATTCTTTCCCAATTTTCTATCTTTCTTCTAATCTTAGTTGTATTGGCTTTGTTTGTGCAAAAATTTTTCAATTTAATGTAATCAAAATTATCCATTTTGCTTTTCATAATGTTCTCTATCTCCTGTTTGGTCATGAATTCTTCTGTTCTCCATAGATCTGATAGGTAAAGTATTCCTTGTTCTCCCAGTTTACTTATGGTATCAGCCTTTATATCTAAGTCATGAACCCATTTTGACTTTATTTTGGTATATGGTGTGAGATCTGGGTCTATGCCTGGTTTCTGCTATACTCTTTTCCAGTTTTCCCAGCAGTTTTTTTCAAAGAGTGGGTTCTTATCCCAGAAACTGGGGTCTAGAAGACTATTCTTGATAATTAAACTCCCCAACTTTAAAAATTAGGCAGCTTGTGACCATTCTTGATTGATGAAGAAGTTGTAGGTCATCCAGATACATTACTTCTTTAACTCTCTTTCCTGCTATTTCTTAGTTTCTTAGCATCTTTTAAAAAGATTTTATTCATTTTGAACTTAAATGCAAAAAGACAAAAAAGGGAACATTTCCATGTACCCACTGCAAGATAAAAAGAGGGTTCAGTATTTTAAAAAAGCCATGAATTTCCATTTCACACTGCTTACTCTTTTTTTTGAAAACTAATAAATACTACATGTCATTTTCACAGTTACCCTACTTTTTCTGTGCCACCTTCTAAATTATCTTTTGTTCTCTGCTGTGCATTTTTTTCTCCCTCCTCTCCCCGCCCTAGAGAAGTCCACTGTTAGACACAAAAATGTATGTATGTGTAAAATCATACTATACACACTTCTGTTTATCAGTTATTTCTCTGGATTTGAATACCATCTTCCTTCATAGGTACTTTGTAGTTCATTTGATATTTATGATACCCAAAATGATTTGGTCATTCAGAGTTATTCTTAGAACAGTATTGCTGTTATTGTGTACAATGTTTTCTTGGTTCTGCTTTTTTCACTCTTCACTTGCATTATTTCATGCAAGTCTTTACATGTTTTTCTAAAATCAACCAGCTCATCATTTCTTATAGGACAGAAGTATTCCATCATAATCACATACCACAGCTTATTTAGCCATTCCACAATTGAGGGGCATCCCCTCAATTTCTAGTTCTTTGCTGCCACAAAGAAAGCTGCTATAAATATTTTAGAACATATGAGGTTTTTTTTTTCCTTTTTCCAAATCACCTTGGAAAACAGACCTAATAGTGGTATTGCTAGGTCAAAAGGTTTACACCATGTTATAACTCTTTGGGAATAATTCCAGATTGCACTCCAAAATGGTTGGATCAGTTCACATTTCCTCCAGCAGTGAATTAGTATCCCAGTTTTTCCATATCTCTTCCAACATTTGTCACTTCTGTCATTTTGGCCAATCTGATAATTGTCAGATGATTTTTCAAAATTGTTTCAATTTGTATTTCTCTAATCAATAGTGATTTGGAGCATTTTTTTCATATAAGTGTATATAGTTTTGATGTTTTCCTTTAAAAAAAGTACTTGTTCACATCCTTTGACCATTAATTAATTGGGGAAATGACTCATATTCTTATAAATTTGACAAAAGTCTTTATATATTTGAAATATGTGACCTCTTTCTGAGAAACTATCTATGAAAATTTTCTCCCAATTTTAAAGTTTTTATGCCCTAATATATGGTCAGTTCCCATTCATTTCTCTCCAGATGTGTATATATATTTTTCAGCTAGATTTATTTAATCTGAGAGAGGAGGATTAAAGGCCCCCACTGTTGTAGTGTTATTCTCTATTTCTACCTGTAATTCATTTAGCTTTTCCTTTAAAAATGTAGATGCTATAGCATTTGCTGCATATAGGTTTAGTGTTGATATTACTTCATTTTCTGTGGTACCTTTTAGCATAGTGTAGTTTCCTTGTTCATCTCTTTTAATTAAATCTGTTTTAGCTTTATTTTGTCTGAAGTTATGATTGCTACTCCTTTTTTTACCTCAGCTAAAGAAAACGTAATAAATTTTGTCTAATCTCTCATTTTTAAATGTGTTTCTTATAAACAACATATTGATGGATTCTAATTTTTAATTGATTCTGCGGTCCTTTTCCATTTTATGAGTGAGTTCATCCCATTCACATTCAAAGTTATACTTAGTAGCTATGTATTTCCCTGTATCCTATTTTTCCTCTTTATTATCCTTCTCACCCTCTTTTTACCCTATCCCTCCTTACATGTCTGATTTGCTTCAAACTACTACCTCCCTAATCTGTACCTCTTCGCAGAATCCCTGCCTTATCCTTTCCCCTTAAGGCACCTATCTCTTAATCCACCCACCCTTATAAGAATCCCTCCCTTATCCTGTCCCCCAACCCTCTTACTCCTTGATCTTCACACCCTTCTAAAAGTCCCTCCCTTTTCCTGTCCCCTCCCCCTCCTATTTCTTTATAAATTTAGAAGATGTTTAAGCCTTCTAGATGTATATGTTATTTCCTCTTTAACCCAGTTCTGATGAGAATAAGGTTCTAGCACGACCACCCCTCCACCTCCCCCTGCTTCCACTGTAACAGTTCTTTCATTTATACCTCATTTGTCTGAGAAAATTGCCCCATTTTTGCCTCTCCCTATCCAGTTTTAATTTTTAGACTCAATCCATCATACCAACTCAATCCCAAGTCTTCTATCTGTATATGCTTTTCAGATTACCCAAGTAATGATAAAATTCTTAAGAGTACAGATAATATTTTCCTGTATGAGAAGTAAACAGTTTGACTTTATTGAGTCCCTTATAATTGGTCTTTAATGTTTACCTTATGTTTCTGATAGATCTTGTATATCAGGTTTTCCACTGAGTTGTAGTCTTTTTCGCACAGATACTGAGTCTTTCAATTCATTAAGTGTCCATTTTGATTTTTTTTTCTTTTCATTTTGGATTATACTTAGCTTTGCTGGGTAAGTTATTCTTCGTTTCAAACCCAGCTCCTTTGCTCTTTGAAATATAATATTCCATGCCCTTCAGTCTTTTAATGTAGAAGCTGTTAGATCTTGTATTATCCTAGATGTAGCTCCACAGTATTTAAATTTTTTTTTCTTGTTAATTATAGTATTTTCTCCTTAACCTTAGAGCTTTAAAACTTGTCTGTGATATTCCTATAAGTTTTCATTTTGGGATCTCTTTCAGTGGTGATCAATGGATTTTTTTTCTATTTATGTTTTGCTGTTTTGTTCCAGAACTTGAAGGCAATTTCCCCTAATTATTTCTTGTAATATCACATCAAGATTTTTTCTTTCTTTTCATATCTTTCAGGTAGTCCAACAGTTCTTATATTGTCTTTCCTCAATCTGTTGTCTGGATCAGTTATTTTTCTAATGAGATATTTCACATTCTCTTCTTATTTTTTTTCATTCTTTTGAAATTTTTAAATTATTTCTTGACTTATAATGTCATTAGCTTCCCTTGCCCAATTCTAGTTTTAAAGAGTTATTTTCTTTCTTACGCTTTTGGATTTTTTTCCTTACTTTCTTTTTTAAAATTTTCTTGATTTTCTTAGATTGCTCTTATTTTTTTCTCTGGTTTTCCTCAACCTTTCTTATTTGATTTTTAAAGTCCTTTTAAAACTCTTTAAGAACTCTTTTGGGGATTGGGACCATTTGACTTTTTTTTTCAAGTAGGAATGGCTTTTTAAATTTTACTCTTTTCTTCTGAGTATGAACCCAGATCTTTTCTATTCCTCTAGTAGCTATCTATGGTTGGGTTCTTTTTCATTTGTTTGCTCATTATTTTTTAAGGGCTTATTATTATAATAGGTTCTGGTTCTGAGGGGTGGGGAGGGGTAATGCCTCAGGCTTTTTCCATGTTGTTGATTTTTTTTTTTTTGGCAGATTTCTAAGCACTGTCTGAGAGCCTGATCTTAGGCATTCCTCTCTGAGGCCTAGCCGGGCTGTCACCGCAAATATTCTTGCTCCCTGTGGTCCTTCCCACAGGGCTGCAAACATCCCTCTGCCCTGGAATGGGAACCAGGGATTCCTGTCTCCTGCAAGTGCCCATAGCCAGCAGAGTCCCCACTTGTCTGCTACCACACTACTGGCTGTGTGCTAGGTCCTTCTCACCTGCAGCTGTGGCCCAGGGACTATGTCTGGTCAGCACAACTGGACCTGTCATCCAGAGCTTCAATCTTCCCTTGCTCAGCTGTCTGACCCCCACATTGTCTGTGAGGGTGAGGGCTTATTTGTGGATTCAGTGGAGTTAGCCTGGAGATGTTTGCACTTCACTCAGGCCAAACCTTTGCTCATGAAGATCAAGTCTTTCTTGTGGTCCTCTCAAGTTGTCTTAGAAAGACGGCTGCTTTACCCCAACTTTTAATTATTTCTGCTACTCTAAGTTCCCTTTGAGGAGATGTTTTGTCTTGTTTGTGGTGGAAATTTGAAGAGCCTGGTATTTTCTGACCTATTCCACCATCTTCCCAGAATCTTCTCCTGACCTCCTTAGCATCTTTTTAAAAAAAAAATTTTTTTAAATAGGCAGAAGAGAAGGGAAGCTAAATCTCAAATCATCCAATTTATTGCTTGAAAAAAGCTTGGGAGATGTTTAAATGGTTAAAATGAGGTTTGAGGTTGTCTGTATTTAAGTTTTCTGTGCAACCTCTTTGCTCAGTGTTGATAACATCACTATTTTAGACTCCTTGTATCTTACCCTGGCTCTCATCTCTCACCTTCTAATGTTTCACACACCCAGGTCCCAGATTAAGCTTTCTAAAACACCACTGTGATTAGGAATCTGTAACTCTTTCTAAAACAAGATCTAATTTTTATTTCCTTGAAGATTTAAGATTATGGGGCAAGTGGGAAGGGGAATATGATAGTATAAAGCACTTGGTTGAGAAAAACGAGTTGTTAGTCATCCATTCCCACTTGAAGTATCATGGGATTGTCAATTTAAATTATGAAGAGACCCTAGATTATTGATTCCAACATTCTCATCTGATATATGAGAAATTGAGGCCCAGAAAGGTTAAATGGCTTGAACACCATGAGAGAAAGGGGAGGATATTAATGCTTCTGCTTCTTTCCAGTGATTGATCAGGCTAGGCTGTAGAGTCAGAGAACCCAGGCTTGTTTTTGTCATTCCTCTGCTCCAAAGCATTCAGTGATTCCCCCTTATCTGTAAGATGGAGTTAGAATTACTTAGTCTGCCAAAACAAGGTCCTTCATAGTCTACCTTTATAGTCTCATTTCCCCGTTGTTTGGGGAAATGATGAACCCTCCTCTCCAATCAAATTAGTTACTCATGTACTCACCTTCTTTCAGCACAAGTCTTATGCTTTTTCTTGCCTCAAAATTTCATATTTTTCCCGTCTGGAATTCTTGCCTCAGCCTCTCTGCATGTGTAATTCCTGTCTGTCCTTCAAGTAAAAATTTAAATTCTCCTTTCTTCATGAAGCCTTTCTAGATCAAATTGTCTTGAAATATTCCCTCCTTCCTGTGAAATCAGAGCACTCACTGTCTATAGCTGTGGTGACCATATCGTCTGGCCTGATTTCAACAAATGAAAGTCATTGTAAAAAGGCCTTGTGGAAGGAATATCTTTTACCAGAACGTATGTTCCCATTTTTGGGTCAGAAAGTATGGCTATTATAATTAAACCACTTATCTTACAATCACGTACTGACTTATGGTATGCTTTTTTGTATTTATTTTTGTTTCATGTGTTTGTTTCTGTAACTGTTATTCCTTGAGAATAAATAAATATAATGCTTTTTTAAAAATATGTACTCAAATTTAACTTTGATCAGTGTAAGTAGGCATCCAAGAAATAGAGCAAAGTAAGTGAATTCAGCTCCTTTCCCCTCCACTCCCTTCACATGATCTTTGTTTTCTTCCACTTGATTCTGTACTCCCTGTCTCACACCAGAGGGCAATAATGAGATGCCTGAGAAGACAAAGACAACTTTGGTGGTGGACAAACCAAAAAAAGAAAAGGTATAATAAGTCAGGTTTGAAAGGAAGCAGGGCTAGGGAAGGAAGCTAGAAAAGCTACAGATTAAGCTCACTATGATAATGTGGTGAGTGGCCTATTGACTCCAAGTATAAACAAAATACGAAGATCCTGGCCATATTATACTTTTCATTTTTTAAAAAATCATCTGAAA
This sequence comes from Phascolarctos cinereus, assembly GCF_003287225.1. Taxonomy (NCBI): domain Eukaryota; kingdom Metazoa; phylum Chordata; class Mammalia; order Diprotodontia; family Phascolarctidae; genus Phascolarctos; species Phascolarctos cinereus. The sequence continues at coordinate 427,249,938 of NW_027555958.1, read as the reverse complement.
AATCCCATTCCAGACTTTCTTAATTGCAGTTGGCTTCTGTTATATGGATAAATAGTTAAGACTCTCAGCCACCTATTTGTAAAGGAATTATAACTACCTCTTCTGATTTGTTGTGCTTTATTAATTAACATTTTAAGAGACATTTAAGATGTTGAGAAGGTACTAATTCAAAAAAAGATTTTTTTTCCATATATTATATAGAAGTCTTGCTGTGATACTATTTGTTGTAAAGCAGAATTCAGTTTTGGACTCCATCCAGTGTTTAAATATTGGAGTATGGAAAGAATTTTTATATAATGTATTCCCATCTACAAGGCTGTGCCATAGTTGGGATCCCAAGATCACTTTTGACAAGGTCCTAATTATTTATTTCATTATGTTTAATTAATTATTTGTTGGAACTGATAATGAATGTTTTAATTTTAAATCAGTAGGTTTTTCATCGTTACAGATTAAGTAAATTCTAAACTGTTGGAAACATAGGATACAATTGAATGCCTCAGATTATAATAGTAAGCATTTTTTAAAAAAAATATACAACACTGTATAGCCAATGCCGATGTTATATAATATTTATGATATTTAAAATGTATAAAGCCAAGGGGCAGTTTTTCCTTGTTAAGTGATGCAGATCTTAGATCCAGCATAGATAAGGGTCATTTGATTTCCTTTTATACCTATTTTTCATTTACTTATTGTCCCTGCAACTTAACTTTTTCTAACCCTTAACCATACTTAAGACTAGAAAAAGGAGGAAAAGAAAGTTTAGTTAGCATTTCTTGGTTCTTTTTTGACAAAATCGCAATAGCCATTTAAAATTAATCAACTAATAAATCTAGTCCATCTGCCTATATTTATCCTAGCTCTACTTTAATTTTTAACGTTATTTTGTTTAATTCATTGGTGTTTTTTTCATGTTTAAAAGGACAACACAGCCTTTTGGTTAGTGCCTAGGGGTACTCAGCTGGATACTGTGTACACCTCAAGCATACATTGTGTCAGTCAGTTCAACCTTTGTGGGTTAGTGGAATTGGAATCAACTGGATTTGGAATAATAGGACCTAAATTCAAGTACTGCCTGACTCTACTGTTTACAGCTGGTAAAACTGGTGACAGTTCATTTAACCCCTTTGGGCCTTTTCAGTTGTTCAGTCATTTTTCAATCATGTCTGACTCTCCTCATTTAGGGTTTTCTGGCAGAGATACTAAAGTGGTTTGCTATTTCCTTTTCCAGATCATTTTACAGATGAGGAAATTGAGGCAAACAAGATGAAGTGACTTGCCCAGGGTCACACAGCTAATAGGTGTCTGGGACCAGACACTTGAACTCACAGAGATGAGTTTTCTGGACTGTAGGCCAGGCACTCTTATGTACTGTGCCACCTAGCTGCCCCCTATGGACCTTAAGTGTCCTCATATATTAATTGAGGTGGTTGGACTACCTAATGTGTCTTCTGGAGCTAAATCTAAGATCTTAAGTCTACATTATAATTTTGTTCCCTCTGGTATGAAATGGGACTGACTGAATCCAGTAAACAACAGCTTGGAACGGTGAAGAAAAAAATATTCTAATAAGTGAAATATTTTTTTATAAGTAGAATTTAATTGTTTAAATAGTGGTTAAAGTAGGGCAATAGAAAGGATGCTTTTTAAACACGAATAATGAGTGATAAACTTTGGGACTCTCAGATCCTCATAGGGCTTGAGGAGATCATCTTTTGCAACTATTATTGACATAAGGTGATGGGCATATGGTGGAAAGTAGACTTTTAAGGCAATTGTGTCTTCAGGATTGGGCTGTATTTTATGATCAGTGACTTAATGTATTGAGTTATGGCTCAGTTCACGTGTGTATTGAGCAGTGTTAAATACATTGAACAATAAGATATATTTTAATAACTTACCTTTTACATTTATAACATTTTGCAAAACAGTTATTTACACGTTATATTTCCAGCATTCATTGCTTATGTATATCTTAGATGTTAAAACTTGTGCAGCCTGTTGGTTAGAGCATAGACTTTTTTATGTGGCATTCCTTTGGTCACTTCCTTTCTCATCATAGCTGATATCCAGGGACGTATAGTTTGATGTTTGGCCTATAGATGCAGGTACACTTATAGGTGTTGGTGTTTTGTTAAGCCTATTTGAAGAGAATTTAGGTCTATTAAACAGATTCACATATAGACTATACGTGAATATTCTTAACCAGAATGTGCCTAAACAGACTGCATGAACCCTGTAATCATCCAGGGCTTAGTCATGGACTGGAGTCCATGGAAAAGACCTTATTTCTATTTTTGTAATAAAAATTATTTTTTGTTCTTTAGAATTCTCTGGAACATGGTTCTAATTCTCAGCTCATGGCTGTGCAGTATACAGAAGCAACCAGCATCAGGTAAGAAAAGGTGAAAGCTCACTAACAAAAAATTAAGCCCTTGGTCAGACTATGCCAGGTTTTCACTTTGTTTGGAAATAAGGCATTATTGAATATTTGCTATTTGTTAAAACAGAAGAATAGTGAAAGCCAGTGTACAAATTCTTATAGATTACTCTTATCTTTTTAGTGCATTACAGGTTTTTTGATTAATTTTTTTGCAATTATCAAACATTTCTTTTTCTCCTTCCTACTGCCCTCCTCCAGAAAAATGAAAACAGAACACTTGCAACAAATAAGCATAGTCAGGCAAAACAAATTTTCATAGTGGCCATGTCTAAAAATGTGTCTCATCCTGCATTATAGTCCATCATTTCTTTATCAGAAAGTGGGTAATATTGTTACTTGTCTTTTGGAATGTCTTTTGGAGTCATCCTTGATCATTGTGTTGATAAGAGTTCTTCAGACTTTCAAAACTGTTTGTTTTTCCAATGTTGATGTTATAGTATGGATTGTTCTCCTGATTCCTTTCATTTCCTTCTGCCTCAATCCATATACATCTTCACAGTTTTCTGTCAAACTTTCTCTTTATTTTTTTAATAGCACAATATTTCATTACATTCATATGCCATAATTTGTTTAGCCATTTCCCAATTGATGAGCACTTTCTTAGTGTCCACAACAAGAGTTGCTGTAAATTTTTTTGTACACATAGGTCCTTTTCCTCTTTCTTTGATCTCCTTGTGGTAAGTCTTACTAATGGGATTGCTGAGTCAAAGATGTCCAGTTTAATAACTTTTGGTTATAGTTCCAAACTGTTTTCCAGAACGATTCTACCAAATGAATGAATGAAGTATGTATTAAGCACTTACTATGTGTTAAGCACTGGGGATAAATTGGAAGTTTAAGACAATCCCAGCTCTCAAGGAGCTCACATTCTCATGGGGAAGATAATACATATGAAAAGTTTCAGCTTAAAGTCAGATTGAAAGGCCGCATGGTCCTTAGGGAACAGTGGTCAAGAAGATAATGCCTCTTCTTTGATAAAATCATAGCATTTTCTGTTGCTGAATCTGCTGTTGTTTTTTCTGTCTTTTGACTTGTTTTAATATGTTATTATCTTCATGGAATCACTGGCTTCTGTTTGGTCTGTTTGAATTTTCAGAGTTTGTTGCTTGGGCATGGTTTTATATCTCTTATGCCAAGTTGCTAATTCTTTTTTCAACCAATTCTTTCTTCCATCATTGTTATTTCTTTTCCTTCTTTTCTTTCAGCATCCTTATTTCATCGATAAATACAATTTTATCTCTCAAAAAAAAAAAGCAAAACAACCTTTTGCTTTGTCTCTTCTGTGAATTCTGTTGCTTCTGTACCCAAGCTGTATTTTTCTTTGAGGCTGAGTTTGTAGGTGTTTTGGAGTAATTCTCTTCTTCTAGGTTTGTGTCTTATGCATTCTTATCATCATAATTGCATTTTAATGGTGGGATTCTTTTTTGTTTGTTTGCTCATTCTTCCAGGCTACTTGCTCATTTCAGATTTTATGTTGAGGTTGGGCTTTGCTGCACTTTTATAGGTTGTATCTGTGTTGGACCTGTTCTTGCTTTCTTGGGGTTTTGAATGTTATGTTATTCCAGGATCTTAGGGACAGTCTAGGGATTCACAAGCTTTCAGTGCCCCCAGTGTGATCTAATCCAGGGAAAAATCTGATTGCTGTTTCCTTGGTCTGAGTTCTAATTTCTGACTTAGGTTTCAGTCTAAGCAACAATAGAATGCTGTTGGGCTCAGTTCTTATCAGCCACCTGGGAGGCTCTGCTGGCTCAGAGTGATGGAATTGCAGGCTCCCCTTTGGTCTGTGATTTCTTCTCTAGTTATTCCTCCTCAGGCTTCAGACTGGGCTAGAAGTTGGGACTGAGAACTTGCTCTACTCTTTGTATCTGGGTCACACCCTTGCTGTTTCTTTCTTACCTTACTCCTCTCCCTTATACCACCTGTGGCCATTCCTTTCCCTAAAACATCTTGCCTAGGCCCAAGTTCCTTCCTCATTCCACTTGAATCTGTGACCCAAAACTGGGTAGTGGGTGACAAACTTCCAGATGCACCTGTTTCTTTGTAATACCCCAGTATGAGTTTGAGACCTCCTTTTACTCTGGTATGTTGCGTCTCCCTAGGTGCTCAAGTACTCCATTAGGCCACTTCTAGTCAGACCCTTTCCTAAGCGTCCCAATATCTCTCTTCTTTTGTCAGTTTGGGCTGGAAAAGTTACTCACTGTGATATTTTCTTGAATTTCCCCCATCAGGAGTTTGTCTGGTGCATTATTTAGATCTGTTTGGAAAAGTATTGGGAGGAGGCAAGCTCACTGTACTCATTCTTCTAGGGATTTTCAAAATTGTCCATTCTGCAAGAAAACCACTGAGGCAGAGCTCTGAGCCAATGACACTTTATCAAAGGGTCCTTGGCCCCCTCTAGTAAAGTATACCACGTATCTTCATCACAATCTGAAATGCCCCCTTCCTCCAGGGCCTCAGTTTTATAGTGCTTGATACCTAGACAATATAGGTGGAACAGATTAGAATAGACTCATATTGGTGGATAGACTTCACCCTTGACCCTCCAGCATGGTCTATGCAAAATATAGAATCCTGTTGGTTGACAAATGGCTAGTGGGCAGACCTCATCAGGCCTATCTTGACCTTTCCAGAGGTCCTACCAAGACAGTGAGCACACCCATAGGTTGGTAGAAAGGCCACAGGCCAGCCACCAGGTTCATTCATTGGCTATGTGCTCATGGTCATCTCCCTATGTTGGGCAGTAAAGAAATGACAAGGGATGGAGAGGCAACAAAAATAGGGGACTTTTCATGTAATTGAGTCATCTCTGCTATATGGGACATGGTCAACATAACGAGGAAAGGCAAGGGTGGAGGTCCTCTAACTAGCTTCCTATGATTAAGCAAGTGAACTTACATTCTGTAGTTCACAGCTTTGAGGCTTACTAACAGAACTTGTACTCACCACCCCTATGGAATCATATCAAACTGATTAATACTGATTGGAATAAAGTAGGGGGTCCAGTAAAATAGCAATCCAGTTAATCATCTATCACACCTGCTAGTCTGCCATGTTGGCTCCACCCTCTTCTCATATTCTCAATTCTTTCTTCTAGCATTTCATTTATAGTATCATGTTTTAACTTAACCCAAAACCTCTTGTATCATTTCATCTAGAAATGTTTAGATATACAGCAAAAGCTGTAACTTTCTTTGAGGCTTTGCTTGGAGGTGTTTTAGAATTATTCTCTTCTGGGTTTGTCTTGGGTATCTCTGTCATCATAATAGGTCTTTATCTTTTTTTAATCTTTGATAGCAGTCTGCTCTAGGCAATCTGTCTGCTGGCCTAGCTGAGAGCTCTGAGGGCTAAGTCAGGGATCCAGATTCTTCTTCCTGTCCTAGAAAGGGGACTGAGTCCCACATCTTCTCTGGATGACCCCATACTTGGGACTCTGAGCACTAAATCTGCATTCCTGTCCCTTCTGGAAGAGACCTGGGCCTGTGCTGAGTCTTTACTCTGCTTGCCTATCTCTAATATCTGGTTGTTGAATTTCTGTTACCATCCCACCACTGTCTTAGTTCCTGCCCTGGTCACTTGCAAATAGATTGAATTTGTACATTTGAGCTGGAGAAATGACCCATTGTAGTTTCTTCTTTGATTTCTCAATCACTTCTTAATCTGGTGTTCTTTGATTGTTGTTGGAGCAATTTGGAAAGGAGCTGGGCTCTTTATTGTGCCATCTTTGCTTAGTCTGTAGATTACACTTCTTCCAGAATTTACCATGTCTTTTATGTATAATAGGAATTAGAGTAGTTGCAATTGATTTTTAATCTCATTTAAGATACTTATATATAACATGTCTACACTGACAGGGCAAAATATGCAATTTGCACTAATAGCTAGAGTAGCTTAGTTATTGCTGTATATATTTTTTTATTAATTATTTTTAGTTTTCCACATTCACTTCCACAAGATTTTGAGTTCCAAATTTTCTCCCTATTTCTCCCCTCCCCCCACTGCAAGATGGCATGCATTCTGCAGACTCCTTCCCCCAATCTGCTCTCCCTTCTATCAAACCACCCCCCCCCTTCTCTTATCCCCTTCCCCTTCTATTTTCTTGTGGGGCAGGATAGATTTCTATATCCCTTTGCCTGTAGATCTTATTTCCCAGTTGCATGTAAAAACAATTTTTAATATTTGTTTTTAAAACTTTGAGTTCCCAATTCTCTCCCTTCTTCCTTCTCTACCCACAGTCATTGAGAGGGCAAGCAATGTAATGTAGGTAATACATGTGTAGTCATGCAAAACACTTCCATAATAGTCATGTTGTGAAAGACTAACTGTATTTCCCTCTATCCTATCCCATTTCCTGTTTATTCTCTTCTCTCCTTTGACCCTGTCCTTCTTCAAAAGTGTTTGCTCCTGATTACTCCCTCCCCCAATCTACCCTCCCTTCTATCATCCCCCCCCCTTATTTCCTTCCCCCCTATTTTCCTGTAGGGTAAGATAGATTTCCATACCTAATTTGAGTATGTGTGTTATTACCTCCTTTAGCCAAATCCGATGAGAATAAGATTCACTCATTCCGTCTCACTTCCCCTCAACTGTAAAAGCTTTTTCTTTCTTCCTACCCCATTCTGCCTCTCCCTTTCTCCTTCTCCCAGGACAGTCCTCTCTTACCCCTTAATTTTACTTTTTAGCTATCATCTCTTCATATTCAGTTCACCTTCTGGAATACCATATTCCAACCTTTTTGGGAAGGGCTTCATGAAAAAACCAGCAGGGAGGCTGATAAAAGAAAAATCAAGAAAATGACATAGTATAGTGAATAATTACTCTACAGTGAAGATAAAATTATTAAATAACCAATGATAAAGGAGAAAGGATTACCACAACTACCTTGATTATTCACTTTTTCCTCCACTTGGATAAATAATTTTTCTGAATGGCTATGGAAGGGGAGGTAAGAAATGGCAAACTTGATTAACTTCACACTTTTTAGCTATCATCCCTTCATATTCAATTCACCTCATATATACATACATACATGTATGTGTGTATATATATGTGTGTGTGTGTGTGTGTGTGTGTGTGTATGTATGTGTGTGTATGTGTTTATGTATGTGTATATATATATATATATATATATATATATATATATATATATATTCCCTCCAACTACCCTAATAATGAGAAAGGTCTCATGAGCTACAAATATCATCTTTCCATGTAAGAATGTAAACAGTTCAACTTTAATAAGTCCCTTATAATTTCTCTTTCCTGTTTACCTTTTCATGCTTCTCTTGAGTCTTGTATTTGAAAGTCAAATTTTCTATTCAGTTCTGGTCTTTCCATCAAGAATGCTTGAAAGTCCTCTATTTCATTGAATGTGTATTTTTTTCCCCTGAAGGTTTATACTCAGTTTTGCTGGGTAGGTGATTCTTGGTTTTAATCCTAGCTCCTTCGACCTCTGGAATATCATATTCCAAGCCTTCTGTTCCGTCAGTGTAGAAGCTGCTAGATCCTTTGTTATCCTGTTTGTGTTTCCACAGTACTTGAATTGTTTCTTCCTGGATGCTTGTAATATTTTCTCCTTGACCTGGGGAACTCTGGAATTTGGCTACAATATTCCTGGGAGTTTTCCTTTGAGGATCTCTTTCAGGAGATGATTGGTGGATTCTTTCCATTTCTATTTTACCCTCTGGTTCTAGAATATCAGGGCAATTTTCCTTGATAATTTCTTGAAAGATGATGTCTAGGCTCTTTTTTTTGATCATGGCTTTTGGATAGTCCAATAATTTTTAAATTATCTCTCCTGGATCTATTTTCCATGTCAGTTGTTTTTCCAATGAGATATTTCATATTGTCTTCTATGTTTTCATTCTTTTGGTTTTGTTTTATAATTTCTCGATTTCTCATAGAGTCATTAGCTTCCATGCTCCATTCTAATTTTTAAGGAATTATTTTCTTCAGTAAGTTTTTGGACTTCCTTTTCCATTTGGCCAATTCTGTTTTTGAAGCATTCTTTTCCTCATTGGCTTTTTGGACCTCTTTTGCCAATTGGGTTAGTCTATTTTTTAAGGTGTTATTTTCTTCAGTATTTTTTTGGGTCTCCTTTAGCAAGCTAAAGACTCATTTTTATGATTTTCTTGCATCACTCTCATTTCTCTTCCCAATTTTTCCTCTGTTTCTCTTACTTGCTTTTTCAAAATCCTTTTTGAGCTTGTCCATGGCCTGAGACCAATTCATATTTTTCTCAGTGGCTTTGGATGTAGGAGCTTTGATTTTGTTGTCTTCTGGTTGTATGTTTTGATCTTCTTTGTCACCAAAGTAAGATTCTATAGTCTGAGGTTTTTTCCCACTGTTTGCTCATGTTCCCAGCTAACTACTTGACTTTTTAACTCTTTCTTAAGGTAGGGCTTTGCTTCCATTGTGGCGAGTGTACTGTCCCAAGCTTCAGGGCTTTTGTACAGCAGTTTTCAGAGATACTTCTGGGGACCTGAATATTTTCAGTTCTTCCAAGGTGGTATAGTAAGAGCGAGGTGTTTACTCCTTTCCTTGCCTGTATTCTGGTCTGTGAATGACCACAAGCACTCTTTTCTGCCTTGGAACTGTGGGGAGGATTCCTCCTCTACTGCCACCACAAGCTCTGCCTCATCAGTGCTCCTCCTTACCCCAGGATCGCCACCTAGGACCATGACCCATATCCAAGCATGGACAAAGAAAGAGAATCCTGCCTCAGTGTCAGCAAAGAAATCCCTGCAGTCCCCCTCTGAGCAGCCACTGGGGGATCCCACATCTGTGGGTTGAGAGCTCTGGAAGCAGCCACTGCCACTGTGGTTGCCACCCCAGAGCTGTGATATGGCCAGGGCTGGTCCATGCTCCACTCTCACCCAGGTTTGACAGACCTTTCTCACCCACTGACCTTCTACGTTGTCTTTGGAGTTTGTGGGTTGAGAAGTCTGGAAACTGCCACAACTGCTCATGATTCGTCGCCTGAGGCCTGCTTCAGATTTCCTGGAGCCCTGTCTTTCCCTTTGTGGCCCCATCTTAACCTGCATGGCCCACACTGAACTGTGCTCTAAGCCCAGCACTACAGACCTTTCCCATCAACCATCCAGGTTGTCTTGGGCTGGAAATTTGTTTCACTCTGTCTTTTTGTGGGTTATGTTGCTCTAGAATTTGCTTAGAATCATTTTATGCAGCTATTTGGAGGGGTTTGGGGGAGAGCTCAAGCAAGTCACTACTTTTACTCTGCCATCTTAGCTCCGCCTCCTGTGTAAATTTTTTTAAAAATTCACCAAATCACACAATTGGTTAGTATGTTTGTGTTTTTCAGTTTTTGAAAAGGATAAAACAATTTAGAAGGGGTATAAATTGTGAGGCTTGCTATTTATAAATGATGGTTGCTCATAAAGCTATTATTTTACAAAGAAAATTGCCACATTTTACTAATAATTGCAGACTTGTATTTTGATTCTATTGCCATAATTTTGGTCTCTTGCCAGTTGAAAAATGGAAATATGAATTGGGATCAAATGAGTTAAAACATTTTCTGGTGTGGGGCCTTGGTTGTCAGATGGTTTCATTTGGTTCAGATATGGATGTATAGATAATGTCTTGGATTAAATTAATATTATTTCTAGAAACTAATTATTTCCTCAAGTATACATTATTGGGAGAAATCCTTTAAATGGAAACATTGATATCCTTAAAATGAAAGTCATTCAGATAAGGCATAAACATGTTCATGTGCAAGCAACACCTTTCTCTTTTTTCCTTGTTTCTATAGAAATTCAGGGAGTGAGCTGCAAGTTTATTATGCCTCACCTAGAAGTTATCAAGACTTCTTTGAAGCTATCCGAAGAAGGGGAGATACCTTTTATGTTGTGTCATTTCGAAGGGTAAGTATGTTCAGTTATTTGTTCATTCAATAAATGCAACACCTTCTTTTTACAAAGTACTATGGCACCATGTGAGATATGAGATAGACTGATGTAGTAGGAGATACAAGATGTTATATAAGTAACTACTTTATAAGCCATTATGTGATAAGCAACAGATTATATGTTAAGAAGTATACTTAAGTTAGTAGAATTATAATTTCACATTTATATTACATAAAGTATACATGTTGCTTTTTCTGTCATTCATTTTTTCACCGTCTTCAGTGTTTATCTTTTCCCTGAGTGTAAGTAAGAGTGGCAAATCTTCTTTTTGCTTTATTTAGCTTTTTTTTTTCTTTCCCTTATGTGACTAATTCTGTATTATAAAATTTCAAGATATTGGCATAGTTAAGGTTGTATGTGTTCCTAAGTTCAAGTTTAAGATGGCTTTTATAAAAGAAACAATTAATAGTCTACTGTGGAACAGTTGGATGCCTGTTCACAAAATCAGTTGTTGCTGGAGGCCATACCATACATATGTAGTTTATTTTATCTTGTAATTATTTTTATGAAGGAATAAAGTATACTTGAGATTAGGAGAAGTAATGAATTAAGGAAAAAATGTAGGTGTCATTAATCTACTATTTTAAAAGTACTTGTCACTTCTAGCAAAATGGTTAAATAAAAGGTCACATCTTTTTAGCTCACCTCAGTTACCTTAGAATATAATGAAAGAAGGGAAGAGAATTTATTAAATATTCACTATGTGTGAGGCAGACAGGAAGATGGTGCAGTGGATAGAGTGTTGGGCCTAAAGTCTGGAAGACTCATCTTCCTGAGTTCATGTCTGGCCTCAGACAGCAAGTCATTTAACTGTGTTCGCCTCTATTTCCTTATCTTTAAAATGAGCTGAAGAAGGAAATGGCAAACTATTCCAGTATCTTTGCCAAGAAAACCCCAAATGAGGTCACAGAGTCAGACATAACTGAAAACAACTGGACATCAACAATAGCAATGTGCTAGGCACTGTAATAAGCATTGGTGATACACATACAAGATATTAGTCAATCCTTGCCCTTCAAAAGCTTAACATTCTGATGAGGAAGACAACAGATACAGAGGATTAGAGGCTAGGGACATGTGGTTTCATCTGGGGAGTCGCAGAGAGGGAGAGTAGAGTCTTAGGGCCATTGATTGATATACCCTTTCCTTTCCAAGAATGGTAGTATTAATTTGATTACTGTTCCCAGAACAAAAGGTAAACTATAGAGATGGGGTATACAATAGGACTGGTTTGGTGGCATGGCAGGAGATGATTAGAGTGCAGCATAGTGGATATTGAAGCCAGCTATCTATAAGGAGCTTTCACCAATCAAGAAGACATGGCTCTAAAGCGAGAGCTGGAGGAATGGGTCAAAGGTAGATAGTGAATAGAAAGAAATGTGACAAATAGACAAAAATAACAAGAGGAAAAACCTTTTTCGGGAAAGGCTTCATGAAAAAACCAGCAGAGAGGCTGATAACAAAAGAAAAATCAAGAAAATGACATAGCATAGTGAATAATTACTCTAGAGTGAAGATAAAATTATTAAATAACCAATGATAAAGGAGAAAGGATTACAGCGACTACCTTAATTATTCACTTTTTCCTCCATCTGGATAAATGATTTTTCTGAATGGCTATGGAAGGGGAGGTAAGAAATGGCAAACTTGATTAACTTGGCAAAAAAAAAGATATTTATATTTTTAAAAAGGGAAAAAATGAAGCAGTGTTTCTAAGCTTAGTTACCTGCTGTTTTTACCTTTCTTAAGGTCTTTTCTAACTTATCCTTTTTTCATTTTTTTTGAAATACATAGATTTTCTCAATTAAATTTTACATTTTTTATCTTTTGTTTTTACATCACCATTTCTTAATATGTTCCTTACCTATATACCAAGCTATTCTTATCAAGAAAAAATAAAAATGAGGAAAAAAGCAGTTAAGAAAAAAATAATCAATTGATCATCTAAGCTTGATAGTATGTGTAGTGTTCTATACCCATAGTCCCCCACCTCTACAACAAAAGAAAGAAATTGTATTTTCTCATCTCTTCTCTGAGGCTAAGCTTGGTTATTATGATTATACAATGTTAGATTGATAGAGTCACTGTGTATATTGTTTTCCTGGTTCTACATACCTCACTCTGCATCAGTGATTTAAAGCTTCCCAAGTACAGATCTTTATACTAATCATTTCTTTTGTCGCACACAATAATATTCCATTACATTAATGTACTGCAGTTCATTTAGCCATTCCCTAATTGACGGACATCCATCTTGCTTCCAGTTCTTTGTTCCTTTAAAAAGTGCTGCTTCTAATATTTTTATATGTACAGGAATATTTTTTGTCTTTTGACTCCCTTGGGTTTTATACTCAGCTAAAGGATCTTGGAGTCAAAAGGTATGTATATTTTAGTTAGATTTTTAGCACAACTCCAAATTCCTTACATCACACAATCTTTGGTCCAGTTGATAACCCCACCAGCAGTGTAGTAGTGTGCCTATTTTTTTGTTTCCTTAACCTCTGTAATATTAACTATTTCCAACTTTTTCCATCTTTGCCAGTTTGCTGGTTGTGAGGTAACACCTCAGAGTTATTTTGTTCACATTTTTCTCATTAGTGACTTGGAGCAGACTTTCAAATGGTTGTTAATAGTTTATAGTTCTTTTAACTATTCACCTTTTTTGCTCACTTATCTATTTGTTTTTAGTCTTTGTATTTGCTATAGCTTCCTTTATGTCTTGGATGTCAGAGCCTTATTAGAAATGTTTGATGCAGAGATTTTTTTCCCCCAATGGATAGCTTCCTTTTTTCTTAGCTCCATTGCTTTTGTTTGCAGAAAACCTTTTTAATTTCTTAACTGAAATTCTGTTTTATCTTTTGGCATCACCTATATCACCTGTTTGATTAAGCACACATTCCTCTCCCCCAAGCTGTAGCTGTGAAAGATACTTATCTCTTCTGATTATTTTATGGTGTGTCATTTTAGTCAGGTCCCCTTAATCAAGTTTTGAAGCATATCCAGAAATGAAGAACACTATTGATCGGGTTGGTATTCACCTGACTCATATGGTAATTATATTAGACTTATGTGATAAATATATTATTATCTAAAGAGCACTGTAGGTTTATATTTGGTCTTTGGCACTTACTAACTATAGAACTTTGAGCAATCAGAACCTCAGTTTTCCTGTCTGTAAAAATGAGGATAATAATATTTGTACTACTTTGAACAGGATTATTGCAGGTAAAGCCCTTTGCAAGCCTATAAGCACCATACAAATGTTTGTTATTACTAATGCTTACTTCTTGCTTTAGTTTTCCCATTCTATGGTCATATGTGACATAATTTGTAAACAAAGAGTAAAATCTCACATTTGTCCCTAGAATCAATCCTTTTTTCTTCCTTATATTCTGTATATATATTTCCGTCCTGGTCATTTTAAGTAGAGTTTTGATTTTTTATTTTTTTTTAATGAGAACCCACACTTCTTGTTTATGTTTACTCTGATTGTAAATTAGGCACTTTATTAAGTTATCCCTTCATAATGCTAAATAATAACCCAGTGGTTTAAAAAGTGTAATTTTGAAACTTAAAATCAGAAAGTAACATTGGCCTTAAGAAAGTCCGTTTTAGTTCACCTTCCTGAAAAAACAAAGAAACAAAAAAACCCTACCTTACTTACATCTAATAAGTTGAGAAAATGTATTTGCTACTTATTGGAAAAGTTGGTCGTTGTTGCCAAATATTCAGTGTTCCAATTAGTAGTGCTATAAAACTTCCCAAAAGGGAAGTAGTGTGTATAAATGCATTTTGCTGTTGTTTTCCTTTTAGGTACTTAGATCTTTGCATAAGACCAGCATATTTTGGAACCTCATGTTAAGTATGAGCTGCTATTGTGTGGTTTTAGAGGATTTAGTCATTTGTTCCTTGGTCTTGTTTGTAATAGATTGTTAGCTGACATAAGAAAAACTGTTTGGACTTTTGAGTACAGACTTCAAAAGTTACTGGTTTTTAGCTTGTGTTTGAACATTGATTTTTTTCAAGGACTCATTTTAACTGAGAATTCTTATGGCACATGGGTGTAGAATGTAAAAAAATAGTATTTTTATTGTCAAAGATTTCAGTTTCTTCAATTTCTAATGATGATGGATAAGCCCAAGCTAAGGCAAATTTCCATATGTTGAAAACAGTCAGCTCTCAACTACTCCAGCTATTAATATTTGATGGCAAGTCACTTCATCAAATGAGAAAATGTACTACATAAAATGTTTTATAAACTTTAAAGGGCCATATAGTTACTATTGCTATTATTATCTTTCATTTCTGTTGCCCTTAATTTTATCCTATATAAAAAGGAGGTAATACTTTCCCTATCTATCACAAAGACTGTTGTGAGTCAAGTAATTTGTAAATACTATTCATACTTAAAGTATTTTATTAATATGAGTTGTCTCTTATATCAGTATGTGAGCTCTTCTTAGGGTAACTCTTACTGGCTTTAGTTATTCTGTACATCCTAACATCTCATTATTTTTGTTTAACTTTCTATTTTAAAATGATGTTGAAATTTTGCTTTTGTAAAGTGAGGTTTTTAATATATATCTTTTCCCATATTCTCTGTTAGACTACAAGCTTTCTCAGGTTAAAGGCCAAATACATTTATTGTGTTGTATTTTCCTTCGGTGTCTATTAATATAATGAGTCTAATAGAATGAGTGTTCTGTGCACAAAGTAGACTCCATAAATTTTCTTTTTCTACATCACCTCCAGCTGTTCATGTCCATTAGGACCTTCCATTTTGTTTCTTTGGATTAGTGTTCAACCACACAAACAACCACAACCATGGTGTTTAAGGAAAAGAAGGGATGGGCCAAATAGGCAGCTAGGGAGCATAGAAGATAGAGCACTTGGGCATAGAGTCAGGAACACCCGAATTTGAATCCTATCTCAGGTACTTACTAGCTGTGTGACTCTGGGCAAGTCAGTTAATCTCTCCCAGCCTCAGTATTCTTGCCTGTAAAATAAAAATAATAATAGCACCTGTCTCTCAGTATTGTAAGAATTAAGTGAGTTAATATACATAAAGTGCTTTGTCAACCTTCAAGTGCAATTTACATCTCAGTTCTTGTTATTAAGTAGGAGTTGGACTAGGTGACTCGAAGTTCCTTTCCAGCTCTAGGATCCCTATAATTCTAAGCACTGTGTAACTTGAAATATAGGGATGGGGGTAAGAGACCAGTGAGCCTATATTCTGGTTAATTAAAGAGAGATTTATATTAACATTAGAGATCATAGATTTTATTTCCAACAAATTATTTTAAATGAAGTAAACCATCTTTTCTTTTTGTATTTATAATTTTCTCTTTAAAGCAGTGATGGAATAAAACTTTTAAGAAAGCTTTTTAATCATAGGGCAATTTTCCCTCTCACAATAAAACTGTGAAGAAGAGTGAAAGGACATGGCATCAAACTCCAATTTTAAATCTCATTATAATACTTGGCAAAACACTGGGAACTCCAACTCTATCACAGTTTCTTTTAAAAATAGATATTTTGTTTTTAATTACCTGGATTTCCCCCTCCCTTCTAGAGAAGTAATTTTTATATCAAAAGAATTTTTTTAAAAGAAGTACAAATAGGTACATCTAGCCATGTGACATCTCCCCCCGTTCAGCCAACTCTGGCGGCTTCCTTTTGCTTCTAGGATTAAGTATAAACTCTGTTTCTCTTTTAAAGCCCTTCATAATCTGACCCCAGCTTGTCTTTTCAGACTCTGTGGACATTAACTGGCCGTATCTCTTTATTCACATGTGACAGTGACACTCCATCTCCCCCTGCTACCTTTTCACTAGCTATTTTGCATGCCTGGAACATACTCACTTCTTACCTTCACCTCATAGAGTTCTTCTTTTCCTTTTCAGTGCGTCTTGGGCACCATCTTTATAAATGCCAGTTGACTGATAGATTGATGACCATCTCTGTATATGGCTAAAGTAAAGTAAAGCTTTATACCATAGAAACTGACATTGATAAACTAGGAAGCCAGGGTATTTGAGGAGACATTAGTTTGTAAATTGAAGTCTCCAAGTATGAGTTTCTTGTGGGGTAGAAAGAAAGATGACTATGAGTCAGGTACTGAACTTAAGAAAGGGAGAATGAACTGGAAGCTAGTAGGTAGGAGCCACCAGGATCTGGACAGGGTGATAAATTTGAATGGAGTAAACTTCAGAGAAGCAGAGGCCATTGAATGAAAATGTTAAATGTGGGGCCTGTAAGTGGCAATTAGGAGCAATAAAAAAGTGTGACATGGTTCTTAAGAAAAATGTCCAGAATGCTAAAGATCAGAATGAATTGAGGCTAATAAGGAAAACTAAGGACAACAAAAAAGCTTTGGGTTTCTTACCTATATTGAGGAAAATCAAAGAAGAAATGGGATAATAATAAGTAATGATGGAGAAAAGACAGAACTACTCAACTTTCATTTTGCTTTGTTTTCTCTTTGAAGGAGAATAATCTTTCTACTGGGCAGGATAGAAGGATAGTGTGAAATCCCTATTGGTTAATAGGGTGTTGAAACTCAAGTAACAAAATTAAAAAAAAAAGATACTCCAGATGAGTTTAAGCCACCTGGCCCACATGAACTATATCCAAGATACAGAAAGAACTGACCTATGTGATTGCTGAGCCATTGTCAGTGATCTTTGAGAGACTGTGGAGAACAGAAGTGGTCCTGGAGAATTGGAGGGTAAAGTCCTAACTTTCAAAAAAGGAAAGAGCTGGACTTGGCCTCCTGGCAAAATTCTAGAACATATTATTAAAGGGATTGACTGCTAAACATCTAGAAAAGAAAACACTGAACCCACAGTCGGCAATTACTTCACTAAGAACAGCTCTTTCCAGAGTAACCTTATTTCCCTTTTATTTTTTTGGACTATGCTGATAGATCAGAGAAACAATATAGATATAGTTTACAGAGATTTTCCTATTTTGTGCTATTCTTATAGACAAGATAAGATATGGAACTAAACATAGTATGCCTTCTGTGATACAGTGAATCCAACACTTTTGGAAGGTAAAGCTAAAGTAGAGCCAACTCACACACCAGTATTTCTATTTTTTTCATATTCTTTACCCTTGACTCTTATGTCAAGTGAATTTTTTCTCCAACTTCTTAAGAGAATGATCCCTTTACAGAACTTCAGTCTCAAATTTTCTTGTCTTTAAATTCAACCAATGAAATGTTATTTTTAAACTTTTGAAAGCATGACATATCTATAAGTCATTATAGCAAAAGAGTAATGGCTTGCATAATACTGCCAAAATCAAGGTGGTTGAAACCAAATAAGACTAGACAGATGGATGACATGTTTGTATATTTTACATCACTGTGACATATAAAGAACAGGACTCGTAGTTGCATGATATTTATCATCTATCATTTTTTTTGGTGTTTCCTGCTATTCATCTGTATTTGAGCTGAGGAGAAAACTACAGGTGAAACCCTAAAATGGGTCTTTAAAAGGGATGTACTTGTAATATTATTTGAAGAGTAGATAAGCATAATACATAATAGAAAAGGATTCATTCTGTAAAATCTTGTTGTTTTATTCATTAACAGATATAAGTGGCTCCTTCCATGTATTCTTGAGCCTTTAAATTTCCATGTGTTCTAAATAAAAGTAGCTCATTTTTAGGATATTACAGCATTTGCTTTATACAATAATGTATAACCTTTTAAACTTTATGATTACATATTGAGGAGAGTGATTTAGGGGTTCAGGTTACATAAAAATAGGTCACATTAGATAGAGATCTTCACTTATGAAGATCTGCCCTCCTCAAATGAACTGTTTTAAATGATATTGATATCTGTGTAGATAGTGTGTCCAAGAGGACATTGGTCAAGGTCAGCTGCTCATTAGAAAGATTAAGGGATGAGACCCTTTGACATTGAAGATGGCTTTTTGAAAAGCGTAAATTCACATTGTCCTATGTACTTGTTGCCCACTGATAACACATTAAGATTAATTGATCGATTCAAAGTCTAGGCCTTTACTTCAGAGAGCTAGACAGATGAGGAGAAGAGAGTGAGATGAAGAGGAGCTGTTTGGACATAGATTTTGGTTTCCAGGGAGAAAAGAAAGCCTGAACAAAATTGGCTCTTCTAGAAACCATGTGTTTCAGGAAACATTCTTTTTGGACCCCAAACAGCATCACAGAACAAAAGTGGCAAAGTCATTTTATTAGTTCCTTGGCAAGCAGCACAACTTGGATCAAGCCTCTTATACTCTAAGGAGGAGTTCCTGGACAGTGCTGAGTTCTTAGAACTAGTAGGTGCTATATAGCAGGGAAGCAGCAATGGACTGAACCAAGAGGTGAAAAAGTTCAATCCTAAGGTGGTGCTATAATAAACCTAAAAGACTATATAGATCCTTAGGGAAAGTGGAGTTTACTGGCACTTTAGCAGCCCACACACATTCCCTTCCAGGAAAGGTAAGGAACAAGTCTCAGCCCTAGGGTACTACTATACATTTGGAGGACTGTACCAGCTGTGGCAGAGGTGGAACATCACAGGAGAGGAAAGAGAGTGGTTGATACAGCTTATGGGACTTGAGTATGAGGCCTTTGTGCATTCTGTTTTGGGGGAATTAAATAAAGCCTGTCCCATATTGAAATATACTGTTAGTCCGAGTGCTTGCATAAGCCAAGAAACTTTTCCATTTTGTTATTGAGACCTAGATGAACCAAATATCAGCGTTTCTAGAGGAAACCATATGGGCATAAGTCAGAAAAAGAGAGTGAGGAGATGAACCCAAACTGTATATAATCTGTTCAAATCTAGAGTTTGGTATCTGAGCAATGGGTTATATCTATATTAGGCCTTCACACATACACTAATAATCTTTTGGAGCAAAAAGAAGCTTTTTTGTCAAAAAATATTAATAACACTGGAAAATGTGAATACTGAAATTGATAAGTTTTTGAAAAATGAAAATAGTTGAAAAGTAGCTCTCAAATTCAATAATATTTGTGTAGGTATGGTTACATATCCCCTTCTTCCTCTTTCCTCCCCCCTTCATTCCCTCATAAGGTTTCATAAATTTGAAAGGAGAAAATTACACAATTCTATCTGCAGAAATATACAAAAAAGTCTTTAGCCTTTTATCGTAAGTCTTTGGAAGAAGCTAGGCAACTTATTGGATAGAGTGCTGGGCTTAGAATAAGAAAGACCAGAGTTCAAATACTGCCTGTGACCCTAGGCAAGTGACTTAAGCTTTCTCAGCTTCAGTTTCCTCATCCATAAAATGAGGGGACTGGGCTTGACGGCCCCCAAGGCTCCTCCCACTTATAAATCTGTGGTCCTGTGATGCTTCATAGTGAGTGTTTTCAGCACTGACTGTAATGCTGTTGTTTTCACAGGATATCTGAAGAGGCCAAAGACTTAGGTACACAACTGAAAAAAAGCAGAGCGTGATATGGTTGGTTGTGGTCTCATCTGTCTCATTGAGCATGCTCAGATTGAACAAACAGTGAACCTGAGGGTTATGTAGAAATCAGCTATTAATACAGGATATCCCAAAGGCTTAGTGCAGTTTTAAGCTTTAGTAACTTAAATGCATAGTTTGAAAAAAAAGAAAGAAACAAATTTAGTGCATTGCTGTGATCATTTCTTACAGAGTTAATCTAAAAGTGAAGCCCTTCAAATTGACAAAATGCTAGTATGTCATCTAGGGAGATATGTTAGCATTCTTTCCCTTTGTGGAATGATATAATTTCTTGTTCTATTTTAAACTAAAGTAAAGCCTTCCCTTTTTAGGCTCACACCTTTTTCATAAAGACATCCTTGTTTTACTTTTATTTTTTAAAAAACTTTATTTAATATTTTATTTTTCCCCAATTACATATACAAACAATTTGTAACATTTGTTTTTAAAATTTTGAGTGCCAAATTCTTTCCCTTCCTCCTCACCTCTCCTTAGTGAGAAGGCAAGCAATTTGATATAGGTTATACATATGTAGTCACGCAAAACTTATTTCCATAGTAGTCATGTTGTAAAAGAAAACATAGACCCTCCCCCCCGCAAAAAAAAAGATAAAGTAAACAAAGTATGGTTCTACTATTTGCTCTCCTTTTCCTGTGTTGTTTTGTTTTATTGCTTCATTCTCGTGGTTTCTCCCATGAGTTCTAATTATTCTTTACATCATGACTAATGGGAAAATATGCTTAATATGAATGTATAAGTAGAGTTTATATCAGATTGTATACTATCTTGAGGGGGAGGCCAGGGAAGGGGAGAAAATTTAAAACTCAAAATCTTATGGAAGTAAATGTTGAAAACTATAAATAAATAAATAGATAAAAAAATTTTTTTTCAAAGTATGCTTCAATCTGTATTCAAATTCCATCAGTCCTTTCTCTGGGGATGGATAGCATTTTTCATCATAAGTCCTTCAGAGTTGTCATGACACCCTTGTTTAAAAAAAAAAAGTTTAAAAAAAATCATCACCTGACCTTGTTTGTCTAGGTTTTTTTTAATTATTTGCCCTTTATATCTATATGTTAATCTTGTTTATATATGTCAAAATCTTATTTTATAGCATTTAGACAGTTTTGGCTTCTTGCTTTCCATCCAGGGCCTGTCCATGATCTCTTGATTTTTCATATACAACATGGAACTAAAAATATAAGTTGCTTAGGATTATAAAGCCTAAATTGCATTGAATTAAGTGATACCAAAAATTGGGGTTTTATTTAAGAACATAAATATTTGAATTCCATTCTGATGAAGTCCTTTTTAGCCTCAGATGTTTTGGACTAGCTTTTTAGTTGTAAAATTTACTTATTTTTTTAATGAATTCAATCAATTTATATTGCATAATATAAAGAAGAAATGGCCATCCTAACTTCTTTGCACATATGGTCACCAATGATTTTTAAGCCATAAATTTTATAATAATTAGTCCCATTGCTGTTAGGAAGGCAAAATGGTTCAGATATTAAGAGTGCTGAATTGGGAAACATGGACCTGAGTTCAGATCCCAACTCTGCCACTACTTTGGACAAATAGCTTAGTTTTTCTGGGTTTTAGTAGCCTCATTAATAGAATGTTTAATTTAGACTGAATAGTCTCTAATGACTGTTCAACTTTAGATCTATGATCCTATCATGGTCAGTTTAAGGAAGATAGGAAGGAAACAAGCATTTATTAAGCACCTGTTGTGTACTAAGTACTGTGCTAAGTGCTTTACAAATATCTTATTTGGTCCACACAATAACCCTAAAGGTAGGTATTAATATTATCCTCATTTTACAATTAAGGAAACTGAGCAAAGAGAGGTTAAATAATTTGCCCAGGATCATACAGCTAGTGTCTGAGGCCAAATTTGAGCTCAGGTCTTCCTGACTCTGGGCCCAGTGCTCTAACCGTTGTGCCGCCACCTCTTTAGGCAGTAAAGAAAAATAAATACCTGTATATTTTAACAAAGAATTCATGCCCTATTCTTGGCCTTCTCTTTAATTTGAGGACATTCTCAAAGAAATTTTCTATTTCAGCCAAATAAAGGGTAATATTTACTTACACTTGTGCTAAACAAACATAGCACTGCTACAACATACTTAATTATGGAAGTAAATGAGAATAAAAATGAGGGCCTACTGGCAGTTTTCTTTTGGGCAAGGAGGGAGGCATCAGGAGATAGTTCCCTCCCAGCCTTGGGTCTATGACCCTACTAGACAGAATGAAGTGCTTCACTAGAGTTTACCCAGCATGTTGATTGAGGCACTAAGACTAGCCCAGGGTGTCTCACCACTAGATCAGGGCACTTTTTTTTTTCTTTTTGCTAGGCAATTGGAGTTAAGTGACTTGCTCAGGGTCACACAGCTAGTACGTATTTTGTGTTGTGTGTCTGAGATTAGATTTGAATTCAGGTCCTCCTGACTTCAAGGCTGGAGCTCTATCCACTGTACCACCTAGCTGCCACTAGATCAGGGCACTTTCCGTTATACCAAGGTACCTTAATTAGCAAATCATTTTTAGAGAGAGAATTTAAAATGAACTTTAAGAAATTCAATATTTCCTGGAGTCCTTTTATGATAGTCATTTCTTGTTTTCTAAGTTTTCTCTTCATTATCTGGTGGCGAAAATTGTTAAACTGAATTAGAAACTTCCAAAGATATTTTTGTAGGCCATACAACAAAATTTGGGTTCAGCTTAGTGAATTTGGCATTTAGAGATGGAAGCATTTTTCTACAGTTCTTCTATTTGGTTAACCACTACTTTACTTGTAGCAATAAAGTATGCATGTCTCATGAAATTTGGCATTCTAGAGGGGTTTTTACTTTGTATCTTTCAAGCCCTGCCCCCTCTTTCCCTACCTCACCCTAAGCCTGGTGATGTAGTCCAAAGAAAGTGCTACTAAGCTAGAGAAATTATGCTTAGGCATTTTCCCACATCTTCTTCAGTTAAACTAATTAAAAAAAACCAATAAACACAAATGCTTATAAAAAGCTATGAATAAATAGCAGTAATAGAAGTCTCCTATATCACCCTTGAGCCTTGTTTATACTTCTCTAGCATCCCAGAGACACTTTTTTTTGGCCTAGTAGCCAATACTCTATAATTCTGTATTTTAAATGGAGGACAATTAGGTAGGTCATGGAGCCTTGTTAAGCCTGTTTGGGAGTACTACTGGGCATTTTGAGACATTTTTTCTTGGTTGCTTACTTCAAGATGACATTATTTTCTTTGAAATTCAGACAGCTGGGCTCCAGACATTTTATTGAAGATTATTTTTTAAGAACTTTGTAGCCAAGTATTAATGTAACTAACTAGTAGAATTCTGGTGTTTCACTAGATAAATGCAAAAGTGAGGAAATGTGTATTGTATAGTTGAAAAGAATAGAAAAGGAGCTCACATTTTGGGTAAATAGGCTCCTAAAGAACATAGTCTAAATAGCATCTCTGAAACTATTTAGCATTATTACTAATCATAATGCCAAAAAGTAAGATGATAAACAGCAAGATTTTGCCTAATACTCTTTGATTTCGTTGCAGTAATAACAGCTGACATGTAGTCATCCAAAAAACTTATATGCTAGGTACATTGTTCTAAGTTGTGGGGATGCCAAAAGTTAAAAAAAATTATGGCCCCTGAGCCAAAGTTCAAATTCCAGTGGGGAAGACTATATGCAAACAAGACATATACAGGTTAAATTGGAGGCACTTAGAAGGAAGGTATTATCAGGAAAGGCTTCTTACATGTGGTGGGATTTTAGCTTAGACTTGAAGGAAGCCAAGGAAACCAGGAGGCAGAAACTAGAAAGGAAAGAATTTTAGGCATGGAGCAAATGGTGAAAAGAAAGAATCCAGAGATAGAATGTGCTTTATGAGAAACATTAAAGCCAGTGTTACCAGATCATAGAATACATGATGGGGAGTCAAGTGTAGGAAAACTGAAAAGGTGGGAAGGGGCCAGATTGTAAAGGGTCTTAGAAGCCAGAGGATTTTATAATTGGTCCTGGAGGTAACAGGGAACCACAGCATTTTATTTCAGAGGAGAGAGATAACATGGTCAGACCTGAATTTTAGGAAGATCACTGTGGCAGCTTAGGGTGACTTGAGCCAAGGGAGACAAATTAGAAGGCAATTGTAATAGTGCCTAGGTGAGGTGATGAGGACCTGTCCCAGAGTGGTGGCAGTGTGAGTGGACAGAAAGATGTATATGAAAGATGTTGAGAAGATAGGCAGGAAGACAACTTGGCAACATATTGAATATATTTGGTGATTGTGAATGAGTTGTCAAGAATATAACAAGGCTGAGAGCTTGGGCGACTTGGGAGAATGGTGGTGTCCTCAGCTATAAAAGGGAGGTTTAGAACAGAGGAGAGTTGAACTCAAAGACGATGAGTTCTGTTGCAGACATGTTGAGTTTGGGCTGTCTATAAGACATTAAAATCAAGATGTCCAATAGGCATTTGGTGAAGTAAGACTGGAGATCAAGAAAGAGGCGAGAGCTGGATAAATAGATCCTGGATTGATCTGCATGAAGATGGTAATTAAATCCTTGGGAGCTGATGAGATGACCAAGATAGTGTGGAGAGAGAAGGAGAGGGCTCAGGTTAGACCCTTGGAGATACCCACAGTTAGTGGGGTGTGTACTGGATGAAGAGCTAACAAAGGAGATGAGAAGGATCAGTCAGACAAGTAGGAGGAGAATGAGGAGAATGCAGTGTCATGAAAACCTAGAGAGAAGAGATCAGCAGGGAGAGAGGGTGGTCAACAGTGCCAAGGCTGTGGAGAAGTTAAGAAGGATAAGGATTCAGAAAAGGCCATTTGACATGGCAATTAAAAGATCATTGGACCAGCTAAGATGGTAGTGTATGAAGTAGTACAGCTCACCACTCCCCTCCAACCAATCCAACAGAGATCTAAGAAGAGTGTCAGATGGAGCAGTGATCAGGAAATAGAAGGAGAAACCACAATGTGTCCTTTTTCCAGTATAAGATCACAAATTTGACCCACAAACAGGTGACCAGGCCAAGGACTGGGGAACAAGAGTAGGTCAGGATTGTGGAGCCAGATGGGGGAGAACAGTGTCATAGCAGTGTCTCTTTAACAACCAAGCTAGTATTATAGACTCAGCACCTCTGACCTTGAAAGGGGAGAGCGGACATCCCCAGAGCAGAAGCTTTGGTGCTAACTCTCTGACGTAGAGAGGAAAATGAAAGCAATGATCTTGCTCTTAGTAGTGAGGAGGAATCTGAGACTCATTATGGAGCCCTTAGAATAGGGGCCACCATCACCATGATTCAGTTTTTGCTTGGAATCATACTCAGCAATGTGGTTGGATTATATCTGGCTCAGAATTGTGAAATTCCCAACTTGGCCATAAAGATTGAAGATATTAAAAAGATGTGGATGCCAAGAAGATACTCCCTCCCCTTTAATGCCAACTTTCAGTAATGTCTTCTGTATATTCTGAGAAGATAACCCTGTCCTATTTGAAACAAAAGCTCCTATTCTCTCCTGTAGCATTGAGTTACTTTGTTCACCCTGAGATACACTGTATCTCAGTGTATAAATACATCTCAGGAAGTATTTTAGCTAAAATACATCCATAATACCAAAACTATCCTTGATTACTTTCCCTGGACTCCTCTGACCCCTGTACCTGCTTAGAAGATTCTGAGACTTGAATCATGGTGCTTGACCAGGAAATGCTAGTTTTGATGCTAGTAGTCTCTCTCCTAAGTTTTTTAATTTGGATTTCTAGGGTCTAGATTCATCACAGGGCCTGTCACAGGAGCAAGGGATCAGAGAGTTAGTGCCCAGAAAAGAACAGGGATAGTCAGGCATTTCTGTGTCTCTGAATCTGTAAAACCTTCCAGTTAGCTGAGCAGTTGGGACCAATAATTGTATGCTGGAGATCTGCCTGGGGTAAGTCTCTAACTGTGTGTGCATCCTAGACCCAAACCATAGTCTGGTGTTTCAAAAGCACAAGACAGTGATGGTCAGATTGCAGAGGACCTGCTAAAAGTTTGCAACTCCCTGGTCTGAGCTACCTCTGTGATCTTTGAAGAACAAAGCATGAATTACCAGAAGGTGGCAAAGAGAGACCATAAAGGGCAGGACCACATATGGAACACATGTATCTTACATAATCTTCAACATTCCTATTAGATGGGTACTATGAGTACTATTATCCCTATTTTAGAAATGAAGCTCAGACAGGTTAAGCCACTCTGGTCACAAAGGTAGTTATGTGTCAGATATAGGATTTGAACCCAAGCATTTTTGGTTCCAAATCTAGCATTCTCTTTAACAGGGCATACTTTTAAGATATATCACATGTCAAAATAAGCTAAGAGACATGAAGAACTTTTTATTTGTTTTAACAGACAGCTCAGCTAATACTAATTTAATATAAATATGTTAGCTTTTGTAAGTAGAAATTTACATTTATGTCATGCTTTAGTAGCTCTTCAGTTGCCATTACACTGCATTAGAAATGAAAATTTTACTAAAAGTGGAAGTAAATGACTTACATCAAAGCTATTTTTAAAATTTTTTAAAAATTTGTACTGATATATTAATTTTTATATCATCTTCATTTCGAATATGTGACTTTCTCCTCTCATACCCAAAGACAGTGCTTTGTAAGAAAAAAGAAAACAGTTCAGCAAAACTAATCAGCACAAGTTGATTCTGACAACATATGTAGTATTTTCACTTACGTTTCCCACCTGTTCAGTAAAGGGGGAATACATGTCCTCATCTTTTATTTGGTGACAAATTTAATCATTATGATTATGTAACATTCAAGTTTTTTTGCATATTGTTTTCCTATTTCTTCTTACTTTACTTTTCAGAAATTCATATATCTTTCCATCAGCTAACCTATTTTTAAAAAGTACGTAAATCAGACACTTGACACCTACTAGCTGTGTGACCCTGAGCAAGTCACCTAACCCCAATTGCCTCACCAAAAAAGCATGAATGAATGAATGAATGAATGAATGAATAGTAAGTAAAAATACTGGCTCTGAACCAGTCATGTTGAATAGTTTGCTGAGCAGTTTTCTCAAAATATGATGTAAAAGGAAATGTCTCCAAAGTAATCTTTACATCTGTGAAGAAGTCTTAGAAAATAGGGACTTTGGTTTTTTGAGCCTGTGTACTAATAAAGAAAACAACATAGTTTATTTTTTGAGAGATGCTTCATAAAATGATGATAGAGAACTCTGTTTAAGTATAGGAAACTCGAGTCTGCAGTGGATTAGTGGAAAATTTACTAGACTTGCAGTCAGGTCACCTAGATTTGAACTCTACTTACTGACTTTGTGACTTTTTGAACTTTTTTCCACATATATAAAATAGAGGTTAAAAGCAACAACAACCTAGGGTTGTTGTAAGGAGAGCACATGGTGTTAAAGGATCCTAGAGATCATGTCCCCGAATTACTAGTAGGTTAACAAGTGGTCTCTTATTTTGGTGACTCTTCCTCTTAGCTGTAGTTTGTGTGTTTGCTTCATCAACTATGGCTTTCATATTTAGATTTTTTTTTTTGTAAAGCATTATAGTATCCAAAGAACATATGCATGGTGTGCTCACTGGACATACTTATAAATAATGAATTAATAAGATAGGTTCTGTGCACATACAGCTTGGATGAGATGGAAGTCACCAACTCTACTCCATCATTTGAGATGGAGGACCATCAAGCCTTATGTAACATCTGTCCTGAGAGCTCTCTAGGTCTAGGTCTCCTACAGACCTCTCCCACTGCTCTCCCACAGTTACCTGACCTACAGAAGCTGCTTAAAAACTGCTGGACTTTGATCTACCTTGCTGCTGAACCCTTACAACTTCTGGGCCTTTCCATCCACCATTCAGTTTAACTTTCTTGATGTGTCCTCACTCCCACTGAGTGTGGTCCCTTAAGAGGGGCTGTCTTACTTCTAGTATTCCCAATCTTATTATATTCCCAGGACCTAGCTCAGTACCAAGGGCACATAATAGATGCTTAATAATTGCTTGTTGTTGGAGTAATTGCTTTGGTTACATGACCAGCACACTTTCTTTTTTCTGTCTTGCATTGTTTCCTGGATAATATCTTTTGTGTGGAGCCATCAAGCATTTTTAAGCACTAAGCATATGGCAGGCACTGTTAAGTTCTGGGGATACGAAGAAAGACCAAAAAAGGCAAAGCCTCGTCCCTGTTCTCGAAGAGCCCAGTCATTTAATGGTAGAGACAAGTAAGCTACTATGTACAAATAAGGTATGGTCCGATTAAGTTGGAGATTTTGCAGCAGGTCATACCTGGTAGTTTAGTACTTGGTCGTCCAAAGTTTTGAGTAAAGGAACTGCATATTTCCAAAGATTGACAGCCATACAGCATCACTGAAAATCCTGGCGCCAAAAAAGGGTTTGGTTTGGGTGTCAGAGAGCAGCTCAGGCTTGTGGAAGGCACAGCCAGGTTTCCCCTGGAGTAAAGTTTAAAAGCATCCCTCAGGTTCAGGTAGAGCATCCCAAAGGGGCTGGCAGGCCCGGGCCAGATTACACACACTACTGCGGACTCTGTAGCTTTCATTTTTCAAAGAAGGAAAGGCGGGCTGGTGCCTCGTGGCCCCGGGCCGGGCCGGCAGCACTTCGAGGAGGTGATGGAAGAGGATCCCCCCGAAGTGGGCCTCGAAGCTCCCCCATGCGTCGTGGACGCTCACAGTGGCAGCAGGGCCTCGTATTCTCCTTAAGCCCGGGAGGCCCCGGGGGGCTTCTCCAGGACGTCCCCACCGCCCTTGGCAACCGGGAGCCCAGGCCTTCCCGGGGTCCCCACCCCCACCCCGGCGGGCACGCGGGCCTGGGACTGCTGCAGCTGGGGGGGCGTCACTTCCGGTGAGCGGGACCCGGGCTGTTGGGAGTTGGTGCGGCGGCAGCCCCCGCGGTCGAGGCAGCAGCGAGGCCGCGCCCGCCCCGACGACGCTCGCCCGGAGGCCCGGCCATGGCCTCGCCGCTGAAGGTGGAGCAGGACGTGCAGGGCAAGGTGGCGTCGTTTCGGGCCCGAATCGCACAGGAGGCCGAGGATCTGGTGTCCACCTTTTTCCCTCAGAAGCTGTCGGAGCTGGACCGCCGCGTCCAGGAGCTCCGCCTGCAGGACCTGTCCCGCATCCGCTCGGTGCTGGCCCCGGAGCCGCCCGCCGCCCAGGACACGCCGGACACCGCGGGCGACGGGCCCAACCGCGAGCCACCGCCCCCTCCGCCCGCCGCCCTGCAGCCGGCGCCTCCCGGTAAGGGCGCCGCGCTGCCCGGGGGCGAGGGGCAGCTGCTGCGCAGCAACCAGCACCTGGTGGAGCTGATCGAGCGCGTCAAGCCCGAGATCGAGCTGCTGAGGGAGAAGTGCAACACGGTGCGCATGTGGGTGCAGCTGCTCATCCCCAAGGTGGAGGACGGCAACAACTTCGGCGTGTCCATCCAGGAGGACACCGTGGACCAGCTGTGGACGGTGGAGAGCACGGCCGCCTCGTACCTGCGCCGCTTCTCCACCTACTACAACACCCGCGCCAAGCTCGTGTCCAAGATCGTCAAGTACCCGCAGGTTGAAGACTACCGGCGCACCGTGGTCGAGGTGGACGAGAACGAGTACCTCAGCGTGCGCCAGATCTTGCTGCATGTGCGGAACCAGTACGCTACCTTGCACGACGTGATCCTCAAGAACATCGAGAAGATCAAGACCCCGCGCAGCGCCAACACCGAGAACCTGTACTGAGGCCGGGCCGCCGGCAGGCGTTAGGGTGCCCTCCCGGGCCTGCGAGTGCCGGGACCCAGGCAGCGGGCACTCGCCCGCCGGCCCTTCTGTTGGTCTCGAGTTCGATGCAGCTCCTCATGAACCCTCTTTCGGTTTTGTGTTGTTCTTGTTTTCCTTTGGGGGGAGATTGGTGGCGGACCATCTCCTGTGAGGGGGTAGGTTGACCAAGGAGAAAGGACTGCCTTTCCAAGGAAAGCAGCTTCATAGGCGACTACTGTGGCATGGGTGATGCTGAACTTTTCCAAAGGTTGTTCATTAAAAACAAAAGTTTAAAAGAGAAGTTAATGAAACTTTTCCCTTGGTTCTGCAATGTGTTACTTTGTTAAGACCTCAGGAATTCTCCCTTTCCACCATCATTTGTTTTTGCAGAGAAAGGAGTGTAAGGGGCTATATGTTGAGATCATTTAGGCCGTAAATTTAGCAGGTTGAAATAAAACTTGGTTTAACATTTTATGTTGGCTTAAGTGTGCTTATCTGATTTTTATTTTCAGATGTATGTTTTTCCCCCTCAGATTGACTCATTCCTTTTGATATTTTCCAACCCAAACACCACTGTGGAAGAAAAAGAAGCATATGCAGAGTAATATAGCTTAAGCATTTCTGTACAAATGCACATGTACGTCTCCTCTGTGTTGATGAGTCTAACTTCCTGGGAATGGCTTTTCTGCCCAGCTCCTGAGTTTCACTCTTTTGCTATATTCACAACATATAGTGAATCTTCTGGTTCTCAGTCTGTTTTATGAGACATTGCCAAATCGTTTTTTTTTCCTTTCTCCACCCGGTTTTCTTCATTCTTCTTCCCAGATGTATTTTTCACTGTAACCTTATTTCTCCTCCCTAGCCAAGGAAAGAGGACAGAATTATCTGCCCATTAACTGCTTTATGAATGGAATTAACTTAATTATTCTTGTTGCTAAGTTTTGTTGTCTGATATTTTAAAAGCTATAGACATAATAATAGTAACTATTTTTTATAGCATTTTTAAGTTGAGGAATCACCCCCTCCCCCCAACCCCCTGTAGCCTTGTGAAACAGGTGTTTGAAATATTATCCTCATTGTGCAGACCTGAAGGCACAAAGTCGAACTGACTGGCTTACTTCATATAACAGCCTCCAAACCAAAGGCCTGAGTTAGGTTTTTTCTAATTCTAATCCCCATTGATCTTTTTGCCATGTTCCTAGACATAAAACTGAACATATAGGGTAAATTATTGAGCACAGTGAATCATCTAGAAACTTAAGAGGAATTATTGAAAATGTGTGATCAGTCCTTTCTCCACGCTTGGCTGCAGTTTTCATCTTCACTTCAACTACATCTGTGCCTTCTCCACTGAACTTCATCTGCACTGACAAAGACTTTTTTCAGGGAAACAGACATCCCTGTTCACATTAAATGAGTGAACAATTAATTCGTTGTTAGAAAATTTTTTGTGACATTTTGCTTATATCTTGCAAATTCTGTTTCTGAGTTTAGACTATAAAGAGGCATTTGTGCTAATTTTGATGTACAGATTTGAAGATGAATGGGTTGTTCCTCCTTTATATTGATTACTTTATATGTGAGAATAAGATGATTTCCATGGAAAATTGATAGCCTTATTTTTTCTCCATTTGGTTTTTGAGCCATAATCCTTTTGAGTGTGTGCTAAGTTCACATGACGTTCTTAAGTGAAATCTGGAATTGAGACTACCATAGCACACTTTGTTATAAAAACTCAAGTATTAAGATATTTATCAAGAAGGTACCTATGTTTGCCAAGGCAATGTCTACAGTAATAAGCAGGAGAAAATATAAATACCAGAAATTAACTTTTTTTTTTGTGAAGGATAAGGGTACATTCCAATAGTCTTTCATCTGAATAATCATTCCACAAAATTTAGAGCTTTGTGGGAGATGAAACTAAGATATATCATCTCAGAAACTAGTGCTTAGGGTGACAGATTTCTCCATTTTTCAAGTTCTCTGTTAGAGTAAGGACAAGATTATCTGAATTTGTTAGAGGTTCCTTACAGCAGATAGGAATTACGTGATAGATTATTTTCTATTCTTTCTCAAGATGCGATCGTAAAATAGCTTACAAAAATCATTAGTCTTCCTTCCCCCCCCACCAAGAAATAAATCTTTTTTGAATAAGTCTTCTTTCCCATTGGAGTTTGTATTCTTCAGTGTATTTTGGTTGCTGTGGGTGAAAATTACCATGAACGTTTATTATACAGACCCACTCTGAACTGCTGTAAAAACATTCTATAAGTTAGAGAAGTTAAAGATTTAAAGCAGAGATGTTTTCTTTCACATATTTTTTTCCTTAGAGAAATATCTATGAGTCTTTGAAGTAAGCTGCTTTTTTGATGGGCTGTTTTTTCGTTTTCTTAGGGTGGTAGCTGTGTTCATTAAAATAGGTGTAACCAGCTTTTCAGAGTGTACCTAGTGTATTCTTGGCATGCTTTCTGTTTTTTCACTTTTTGTCTTATCCCTAAAAGGATTTAAAAAGAAATTATTTACCATGTGTAAAGTTATTAAAATGAATGAATCTTTGCATTCTGTTCTGCATGTATTTTAGAGATAGCTGACTATTTAAAATTGCACCCATTACCTGGGACTAGCCTTTATACTCATATGTCAAAATGGAATTTAATATTTGAAATGTGAAGTATAGTTAGTAGCTCCATTCATCTCTAGAGTAAAGTCTAATTAAAAAGTCCTTTGAAAATTAGGATGCAGGCTAATTGAAACTCATCACTACCCTTCTCTCCTCCCAATCTAAAATCCTGGAAAGTGATATCAGCAGATGAAACAAGTTTACTTTTCTATTGAAATAATAATGAGAAGTCCAAGTCTTTCAGATCTGAACTTTAAAAAGCATTCCACCAAGTGGAAGTTGCCTAATGGAAAGACGCTTAATCTGTTTACATTCCACATTCTCAAGAGATTTTCCTCTTCCTTGTTTTCCTTTTAAGGTGTTATGTCTGATTTAGGATAGTACCAGGCACACTGTTTCAGTCTGTAACATTGACAAAGGCATTTAACTGCACACATTGTGAGATGGGTGTGTGAGCAGTCCCAAAGCTTAACAGTTATCCAGCTATCAGCGACTGCTTTGTGAAGTTTAGAGATTTTATTATGTGTCTAACTGAACCATTATCTTTTGATTATTCCTTGTACTTTTGTGCTGTCAAATTTCATGCTAGAATTGAAGTACTTCAGCTATAACATTCAAGTTGAAGTCCTTTAATTCATAATCTGCAATTTTATTCCTATTTTAACACTACCAAACTATATTAGAACACTTATATAAAGTGTCCTCCTAGCAAAAAAAAAAAAGATAATCTTTTGGTGTTAGTGTATGTGTGTGTTTGAGGGGAGCTAGAGGGCAGGGAATTCTTGTTAATAGGTTGGATAGCTCTTTGTAGGATAAACCTATTTTTGGACTTGCTGTTAGCACATAGTATCTAATATATCATGTATTTATTATTTGTATTAGAAGCCTAGCTGTGGCTTTTATGCTTTTATTTTTATTTTATTTGTAATATTTATTTCTGCTTTATTTTTTATTTTATTGTTTTATTTTATTATGCTTTTATATTTATTTATGCTTTTATTTATTTTATGCTTTTGTTTTTGTAAGTAAAGCTAATTGAGCTTTTTTTTTTTTTAGCAGAAATAGATTTTTGAGAGGGGTAAATTTGTGTCTAAATATTCCTGTGGAAGTTTTAAAATCCAAATATTTGTACTAGTTAGTGGGGAACCACAAATTGAACTTTATCAGAATCACTGAAATTGGCTGATCTACAACAAAAAGAAAGCTAAACTCTGAGTAACTTAAAACAATAACAATGGTCTTGAAAAAAGATATGGAAACATACCTCCTCTTAGCATAGAGGTGGGGGATTATGAGTGAGTAATGTTGCCTGTGTTATTAGACACATGAACACAGTATCTATTGTTTTCACTGTTTTTCTTTGTTACCCAGGGAAGCTTCAATTTTGAGAGGTAGGGGAAATTCATGTCCAAAAATGACTGATATTAAAACAAAAGGGATCCATAAAAACTTATTTTTTTTAGGCAGTTGAGGTTAAGTGACTTGCCCAGGGTCATATAGCTAGTAAGTGTCAGGTGTTAGGTCTGAGGCCGGATTTGAACTCGGGTCCTCCTGACTTCAGGGCCTGTGCTCTATCCACCCCACCACCTAGCTGCCCCAGAGAGATTTTTTTTTTTTTGAGAGAGCCAACAGGACTTGATGAAAAGAACTAGACAAAGAATTAAGAAAACTTGTTCCTTTTCCCAGCATGGCCTTGATTTTGTTTTATGATTATGGGTAAATCATTTAGTCTCATTTTCCCCAGGTTGATGCAGCTGAATGTTGGAGGGAGGGCAAAGCCTAATTGCTGTCCCCTGGTCTGAATTCTGCAAGTTCCTGACCTAGGTTTGGATCTGAATAAGAGTAGACAGCTCCTCACTGCACCCCTATCAGCTATATGGAAAGCTGTGTTAGCTCAGAGTGGTCTAACTATAGCTTCCCCTTAGGTCTGGTCTTGGTGATTCCTGTGCAGGTAGGGCTCGACTTTGGAAGTGAGACCCTGCTGAAGTCTGAGCCGCAGCAGCAGCACAGCAGCCGCTGCTGCTTCTGGCTTCTGAACGTTTTACTTTCACCAGACTACACCTCTCCCTCGGACAGGTCCCCTTCCCACTTTTCCCTGGATTTGTGACCAGGAACTGGCTTAGTGGGCAACAAGGCTGCCG
Source organism: Phascolarctos cinereus (assembly GCF_003287225.1). NCBI lineage: Eukaryota > Metazoa > Chordata > Mammalia > Diprotodontia > Phascolarctidae > Phascolarctos > Phascolarctos cinereus. The sequence goes on along the minus strand of NW_027555958.1, from coordinate 427,215,540 downwards.
ATTGGTACTTGTCCTAGTGACACTGTCCCTGTTTTGGTCTGGGGTTGCCCCGCATGAGTCTGAGACCTCCTCTTGCCCTGGTGTACAACCTCTCCTGTGCTAAAGTGCCTCCTGGCCTAGCCCTGTCTCCAGTGTCAGCAGACCTGTCTGTCTGCTCCTTGGCTAGCTGGCCTGGACGGAGGACTCGCTGTGATTTTTTCTGGATTTCCCCATCTGGTGCATTTTCTAAATCCATTAGGAGTAATCCGTGGAGAGAAGGTTGCCGCATTGCGTCCTAGTACTCTACCATTTGGAGTCTTCCACAGGCTTAGTTTTAATAAGTGCTTCTCTCTAATTGTGCAAATCATTTTACCTCTCCATATTCCCACATGGGGCAGTTAGATAATACTCATCTTTGAGTAATTTTTCTAGGATTAATGAGTTAAATTTGATAGTGAATTGGAAGGCCTAATTTTTTGGAGTAAAAGGTATTTTATATACAGCAAAACTATTGATTTTATTGTCTTTCAGTTACAGTCAGTTCACCAGACATTTGCTAAGCACCTCTTGCTTGCAAAGACTCTGGGGGAAAACCTCTGTTCAACTTTCCTTCCATGCCTTCAGTACAAGCAGAAACTCTGAACCAGAGCAAGCTGACTGTAACTTTTGTCAGTGACCCTCCCAGAAGGGAGGAGGAGGGTCAAAAGCCTACTGAGTATAGATGGGTTTTGTGGCTCTCTTCATAAAGACTTACAAATTATCTTTGCAACATTAAGCTTGGCATTGATTACATGTTAAAATTAATTATTAGTCACAGAATCCCAGATCTGCAGCTGGAAGGAATTTCAGAGGCCATCTGATCCACACCCTTCATTTAACAGTTGAGGGTGAAGTGGCTTCCCCAGCATTTCATAGGTCACAGGCATGGAAAGAAGGATTTGAACCCAGTCCTATGATTCTCTGGAGCCAGTGCTTCTTCTAGAGTATGGCTTTCCCACGATTCCCATTTCTTTACTAAGAAAAGGGCTACTTTCCTTAAAACTCAAAAACTACTACAATATTAATATTGAATGTTGAAACCATAGTTGTACTATGACTAATTCCAGTACCCATTGCTTACTTAATTTATTTGGTCTGCTAAAATGATCATGGGGTTGAAGTCCTTTAGAGGAATAACTTTTGTTCACAGATAATAAGTACTAGATTGATACAAGAAAAGATAGCTTAGAACTATAACGATTTTTAAGTGAATAAGGTTGATTTATGTACTTCTGGGATTTTTACTCTAAATCATGCTGTCTTATATGTTATGTGTAAAAAGAAAGCAGCTTAATATCCACAACAGGAAAGAACAGTGGCTAAATTCACAAATTAGAATTCCATTTACACATTTTTATGAACAATTTATTAATTTTAAGTGAAACTTTATTGTTTGATTACAGTTGTCAGTATATGAAACTATTGAGTAAATATTAGTCCATCTTATAAAGTATGTTAAATTCAAACACACTTCTAGGTCTTGATGGTTACAGTACTGTCAAGTGTGTTAGGTGCTTAATGAGTGTTTGCTGAAGTCAAAGGCTTAAAGCAAAAGCGTTTCACTGAAACATATAGAATTGACAATAGAATTTGAAATAGGAGCCTAATTAATGACCCTGCTAATTCTTGTTCTTGGCTGTAAACATGAGTTGGTGGTGTCTTTAGAGGGATTAAATGCAAAACAAACGCTCTCTAACTGTGGTAAGAAAATTAAGCTTTGGTAAAATAGTTTTGGGAGGGATTATTTAGCTCAGTCAGCAAAAGGTAATAAAATATTTGGATGCCTTTTGACATTTCTGCTGCCATTTATTAAAAAACCAAACTATAAACCCACAAGTGAATGAGTATACAGTGCTATTATAATATTTAATATCAGCACCATATACATGTATGTATAAATATATGAAGTACTTCTCATCTGTTATAACTTCAGAATAGCCCAATTATGTGACAAGTTCCTGGAAGCAGTGAGTCTCTCTAAGTTAATGACCCAGATTCGTAAAACATTTAACATGTGAAACGATTCCAGTTTCTAAAATAACTAGCTTTACTTTGCTAAGAATCACACTGTCAACTTTGTGTTTTTATCAGAATCTTATGCTGATTTATCTTCTTATATTCTTAGGCTTTTTCTGTTCAATGGAACATCAACTTGAGGGAACATTACTTTTGTTTTTTTTTTAAGCCATTGCAGACGATAGAGTATTTGGTCTATTGGTCCATTGTTATTACTTTCTTAATAGTGTTGTTGCATTGCATGCTATAGAGACAACTTCCAAGTGTACTTTTGTTGTTGTTGTTGTTTCAATTAAAATACATTGTAAATCTATTTATTAACTTATGTTTGAGAGCAGACTACTCCTCCACAATCTTAGTGATCTTAATTAGTGTGATTTCTAGCAGCCTGAGTATTGGAGACTCCTTGAGTACATCACTGTGTTGTCTGGTTAGCTGCTCGGCATCATCGGTACCTACCATCAGATAGGTTTTCTGTCATTATGCACAGGTAGTAATTTCTCCTTCCAGTCATTCTATCCTTAATGGCTTTAAAATATCCCTTTAATCTTACCATAGAATGCTTTACTTACACCATAAATTTGACAGTTTTATACTGATAATTTTGGCCCAGTTGATTTAGATAGCTAATACTTAGCAATTTTTGTTCCCAAATGTGAATGCACTGTTAGTTTGTAGGCTTACTATTGTATTATACTCTTCTCAGTATTTGTGTCGTAAAACTACTATGCAGGATGTCCCAAACGTCTGTTAAAGTTATTAAAAACTTAAGACTGCACTAAGACAGCCTGTATAGTGATTTTTGACTTTATCTTGTTTCTATTTTCATTCCTATAAAAACAGTGATTCTTCAGGCTTGTAGCTGTACAAACTGGGTTATTTTTCCTCTTTCATCACGTTAATGGAATACAGTCATTGATTCATTCCAACTTTAAGGTTCTGTGATCTATTCTCTAGCATTGAGAGGCATTCACTTAAATTTTTGTCTCAACCTTAAGTTCTTTTGTAGATTCCACATAGTTAGTGTTTGGTAAATGCTTATTAAATGAATGGTCATAAATCACAGATCATGGGATTTTATGAGGATAACATTCTATACTTACATTGTATGTATACTTAATGAGAACATGAGAAGGGAACAGGTGTGCATTCACAGGTGATTTCCTACAGTAGGCTCCATCAACTAATCATACAGCTAAGAGGTGTAAAGAAAATAGGATCCAGCTATGTTTATTGTTTATTAATATTTTAAAGCATTTGACTAGTTATTATAAACTATAGCTAAAAAGCTTTCCTTAGTAAGAATATATGCCACTTGTACACTAAAAATATATGGGACTCTCTAACAGGTTTGACTGCAGAGAAAATTTATTCAAACTAACATTGAACAAAGTACCAAACAAGGAAGTATAAATAAACATGAGGTCTTTACTCATGAATCTGGCTTATCATACAAACCTAATCTTTCTTCCACATGGCAGCCCTTCAGATTCTTGAAGATGGTTATATAGTGATAATAGCTAACATTTGTATAGTGCTTATTATGTGCCAGGCACTATGATAAGCACATTACAATTATTATCTCATATGATCGTTGCAATAGCCCTTGGCAAGTAGGTGCTATTATTATCTCCATTTTATATATAAAGAAACAGACAAATTTGATCTGAACCACATAGTAAGGGCCTGAGACAAGATTTGGACTTGGGTCTTCTTGACTCCAGTCCAAGTGGTCTTCTCCACTTTGCCCCTCGCTGTCCCATGCAGTTATGTCCCCCAAAGCATCCTCTTCAGGCTAACCATCCCAAGTACCTTTAATCAGTTCTTATATAACTTCATCAAAAATGCTTTATTTAAGCTATAAATTGTACAACTTTATACTCAACTGATCTGGATAACTGACATTCAGCTAAAGAATCCACCTTTGTCTGAACCCACTGTAACTAAGGTCCTCCTAAAATGTGACCATCAGAACTGGATAGGGTACTTCAGATGTAGTCTAGCCAGGAGAGAGTGTGGTAGACTCTAGAATTCTCATAAGCTTATGACTACTTCAGCTTTGGGGCTGGTATATGATAATGTTGATTCATATTGAGCCTGCAGTCTTTAAACTCATGGATTTTTTTTTTCCTTGCTAAATTCCACCCAACTTGTAAAGCTGAATTTTTGGACCTAAGTGTACTATTATCACAGTGCCTAAAATATAATAAACATTTAATAACTGTTTATTGACTTGACTGTTTTACTCTTCTTATATTCAGTCCAAGGTAACCTGTCATCTCAATAGCTTTTTGGATCCCAACTCTTATTCAGTGTATTAGCTGTCCCTCCCAGATTTGTGCAATTGAAGACGTTTGATGAAAATGACATCTCTACCTTTATCTAGTTCTCTACAAAATCTCTGGAGTGCTCTAGTGCTGACCTGCTTTGCAGTTAAAATTGAGTCATTAATAACAACTCGTTGAGACTAGCCATTCAACCAGTTCCAAATTTCCCAAATCTAGATTATATCTCATGATCTTTTCCGCACGTGAAACTTTATTATTAAGTATTTTGATGAAAATTAGGTAAATGGTATCTATAGCATTCCCCTGATTTGCTTAATCTAGTAACTGTCAACAACAGAAATGTGTTTTAAATGTGTCATAACTTATTCTTAAAACCAGTCTGGCTCTCTTATCGCTACTTCCTTTTCTAAATGTATGGGGTGTTGAAGGAGGACTAGCACCTGTTCTGTGAGGGCTTACTGAGCCCTTTTTTTAGGGCTATTTCTCCATCTTTGGTGTTCTACTTGGCACTCAGCTCTCAGCTGTGATTCCAAGAAGCTGTAGCATGCATAGCAGCTACACCCCAGTAAAACTGTCTTGGTAGACAGGTTGAGGGTAACCAACAGGCCTCAAACCTGTCAGTGTTTTAGGGGATATCTACCCCAAGCATGTGAAAACTTCCCTAGGGAAAATGGACAGATGAGGATGATTTGTTCCAACAGCCATGAGGGCAGCTTGAAGCACTTAAAAGAGTTTGGTCAGACAGTGAAGACACCAAAGACATCTACTGCACCCTGGGTCTTCTCCAGTTGTCTTGATTTTTGTCTTGCCACTGGACTTTGATGATCCTGGAAGAGAGAGTGAATCAAATAACTTTGTGCACCTCTGCTTCATTTAAATCCAATTCACGTACAAGTCAAGACATCACCCTGTGAAGTCATTGGTCCTCTTCAAAAACAAAATTCAGTAACAGCAACAATAACTACCCCATTAATGATACATTCTACCATCTTTCCAGGAATCAGCCAGAATCATTGTCCTATAATCTGCCTTCTTCATTCTCTTTCAGTTTTTCAAAATCAGTACATTGGGCTTATTCCAGTCCTATTGGAGTTCTGTTAACCAGAATCTTTTAAATATCACCGACAATGGCTCAGCAATAATATTTTCCAGATGTCACCCCACGTATTGAGTTGCCAATGTTTGCCGTTTCTAGCTCTGTATTATCTTGGGCATCTGACCCTTTCTCTCTACTCATACAGCCACCACTTTAGTTCAAGCTGTCTTCATATTTCACTTGAACTAGAGCAGTAGCTTCCTAATGGGTCTCCCTGCCTCAAGTTTTCCCTCTCCATCCCATCTGCCAAAATGAGTTTCCTTAAGTACAGATTTCATCAGGTCATTTCTCTACTCAAATTCTAGTGGCTCCCTATTGCCTTATAACTTTTGCATTTAAAGCTTTTCATAACTTGACCCCATTCATGTATTTCCAGTGTTCTCTTTTTCCTTTGTATCCTTATGTAGAGACATTACCAGCTCCCATGAGTCCAGTTGTTATCTATATGCGAATGATTCTCAAATCTGTATATCCAGCCTTAGTCTCTCTCTTGAGTTCCTGTCCTGAATCACCTTATTCTTAATCACCTTTCCCTTCTGGTCGTCTCAGAATGAATACCTGCAGGTATCTCAAATTCACCATGTCCCAGACAGAACTTCTCTTTCTATAGTACTTTTCCCACTTTTGAACTTCTCTCTTGCTCTTGAAGGCACTGCTGTCCTCCTGCTACCCATGCCTACAACCTCAATGTCACCCTCTACTTAACGCTTTCACTCCACTTATCCACTTATTGCTGGAACTTGTTGCTTCCTCCTTCACCACAGCTCTCAGCTATGTCCCCTTTTTAGCACTCCCCACTCACACAGTGGCCACCCTGGCATGGGCCATCCTAACCTCTAGCCTTGGTTATTACAATACCGTTATTGACCTCTGCCTCCCATTTACCCCTTCTCTCATCTCCCGCTCACCAGCAAAGTGATTTTCCTGAATCATGTCTATCTCTGTCCCCCCCCCCCTTCAGTGTGCCGCTCCAGAGGCATCCTGTTACTTTGAAGATCAGATTTAAAGCTGATTCCTGCCCTCGAGGTCTTCTTGTGATGTATTCTTTTCCACATACTCTATGATCAAGCTGCATGGGCATCCTAACTTCTTGACAAACCCATGTTCTCCCTCCCATCTTCATACACGTACAGTGGCTGTCCCACCTACCTGGACTCTTCTCTCCTCAGTGCCGCCTCTTAGTCTTCTTGGCTTGCTTCACGATTCAGCTTGAATCTCACCTTCTGCAAGAGGACTTTCCTGCCCTCCCTCAACTGCTAGTGCCTTCCCTTCTCATAATGCTTTCGATCTACTCCGTAATTGTTTTCCCTGGTTCTAATCATTTCACTTTGTATCACTTCTATAAGTCTTCCCATGGTTTTTTTTTTCTGTGTTCATCAAATTGATCCTTTTTATAGCTTAATAATGTAGCACAGCTTGTTTAGCCAGTCAGTAATTGATGAGTATCTGCTTATGCTTTGTTTGCTACTACAAACAACTGCTATAAATGTGTTGGTGTATATAAGGCCTTTTATTTTTGTTTTTGGAGGCAGTGGGGTTAAGTGACTTGCTCAGGGTCATATAGCCAGTAAGTATCTGAGGCTTAATATGAACTCTGGTCTTCCTTTGAACTCATGTCCTCCTGACTTCAGGCCAGTGCTCTATCTAGTGTGCCACCTAGCTTCCCCATGTGATACCTTTTGTAAAGACCTCATCTCTGACATGACGACCTGTGAAAGTGGGCAAGCCATCTAATTTTTTTGGAGCCTGTTTCCTAACCTCTAGAATGGGATAATAATGCTAGCACTGTCTTTCAGAGTTGTTATGAGAAAAGTGCTTTGTAATTTGTAACGTGCTACCTAAATGTGAACTATGATTATTCTCATCATTATCAATTAGTCAGCGTTATGCATTTTTTAAATACATGCCAGGCCCTGTGCTCAGGATGAAAAGGAAGGCAATAACATAAGATTGTGCCTGCCCACAAGGAGCTTATATACTAATGGGGGAGATGAATGTAAATAAATGTGTACATGCGAGATGAGTACGTGTTAGAGGGAAAGGCTTAGGTAGCAAGGGAGCCTCCTATAGAAGGTATGAGAGCAGTCTTGAAGTAAGAGAGAGAGAATTCTAGATTTGTGGACCAGCCAGTGCAAAGATAAATGAAGTATCATGTGTGAAGAACAGCAAGGAGGCCAGTATGGAATATTTTTTATGCTTTTGTGTGCTTAGGATTTCCTGATATCATACAGTCCAATCCAATTCAAAAACACTTATTTTAATGATAATAGGTTGCATTTGTATTATATCTCATTAAAATTTGCAAAGGACTCTAATATGCTATCTCATTTGATTTTCACAACAACCTTATGAGATAGGTGCTGTTATTACCCCATTTTACAGAAGAAGAAACTGAAACTGAGAGAAGTACCTAGGTCACACAGCTAATAAGCATCTGAGGTGGTTTTTTAACTGAAGTCTTCCCAACTCAAAAGCCAGCACTCTGTATACCGACCTCACCACCTATTAAGCATGATGTGAGCGTGCTGAGCTGGGTGCTGGGGATTCAGAGACAAAATGGCCAACAGCCAGAGATTCACAGAGTTGAAAGGGACCTGAGAGACCATCTCTTCTCACCTTAGTGATGAGGAAACTGGCTCCTGTAGGTTGTCACTTGCCCTAGGTCACACAGGTAGCTGTCAGAGTTTGAACCTGGCCCTTCTGCTTCCAGAGCTTTGCTCTTTATCCCTAGTGTCCTATACCTACCTACCCGACAAGGAGCTTACAGTTTAGTAAGGTGATAGCGCATGTAAGACGGCCATGTCCAGTCATCCTGATCTCTATCTTGCCGCTGTACCCAGATGGCTCCAGAGGAGAAAGTGAGGCTGGTGACTGTGTAGCCCTCTTTCCCTTGGAAAGTCATAGCATCACCTCCTGGATGTCATGGTCCTCTGAGAATGAAGGACAAAGAGTAAGAAGCACAAATAAATAAGTAAGTATGTACTCAGTAATTTGAAAGAGGAGAAAGAGCTAACAGCTAAGGGGATCCAGAAAGTTCTGATGGCACTTGAGTTGAGCCTTGAAGGAAGTTAGGGATTCTAAGAGGTAGAGGTGTAAGAGAAGTACATTCCAGGCAGAAGAGACAGAGGCAAGCTTTAGAATGCTCAGTGTGGAGACGAGCAAAGAGGATAGTTCTGCTGGACCCTAAACTTTATGAAGGCAGCAATATGCAAGAAGCCTGGAAAGATAGGCTGGGACTAGATCATAAAGGGTTTTTAATGCCAACTAGAGTGAGATTGCGATCCATTGCGACTTCTCATCCTATTTAATTCTTGTCATTGTCTTCCTAAATATCTGCCATAGAGGCTATTTAGGTAGCAGTGCACTGAAGGCCTGCCTTTGAGACTTTCAATATTTCATCGGTAGCCATGCTATCAATCAAGCAATCAACCTGCATTTGTTAAGCACCTGTTATGTGTTACAAGCTGGGAGTATAAAGATAAAAAGGAAACGGGCCCAGCTTTTAAGGAGCTTGCCTTCTATAGGAAGAGATAGTGTACTTAGATACAGAGAGATGTGTGTGTACATATATATATGGGTGTAAAATAGATACATAATGAATAGAATATCATTTGCCATGGAGGACATTCTTGGCTTAGTGGATCAGGGAAAGACATCATATAGAAGGTGATATTTAATTGAGTTTTGAAGAAAACAAGGGACTCTAAGAGAAAAAGGTGGCAAGGTAATGCATTTCAGATGTAGATGCCAGTGTGAAGTCTGTGAGGAACAGAAAGAAGCCCAGTCTGGCGGAACTTAGGCTGTCCATCTGTTAATCTACATTCTTGCTTCATAACCAGAAAACATTATTTTCTAGCCGTTATGTATCTTAAGTTGTACATTATATGAAGCAATTGATGTATTATCAATCAATTGATCATTAGTCTTTATTACATTAACATGAATTAGTTTTCCAGTTCCCTAGCAAGAACATAGACTAAGTTGTAAGGGGGTGGAAAGAGTCTTTAAAAGTACCACCAAACATGTGATTCTACCTCAAGAAGGACAGGCTGGGAAGGGTAATAGTGTGGGTGATTTGGGCTTCTACAGAACAATACTGAGGGCCTGTGGGGAGGGATAAGGCTACAGAAAAGGACAAGGGACACCAAGGATCAAGAATCCTTACATAACAGTATCTCTGAGGGCCGGCTGCTTTGCATTTCTAGTTTGTTGGTTAGACTCTTTTCAATTAGAAGATAATCTAACCTGTGTTTTTAATTTAGGTTCTCTGTTGAAGGGAGGAATTTTGTTGCTCACTCTCTCCTCCCTCCACCCCAGTAGTTGACAAGGTCACCAGGCAGAGCAGATAACAGAGTTTATGAGGTGTTAATATGTTAGCCAGGTGTCAAACCTTCTCATCCCTTTACAAAATGTTTATATTCTGATGCAATTCGAGGAAGCTTTGGCAGAAAATTGGGCACCCCTTTGAGGGATCTTGAAAGACTGAGTTGCTAGCCCTGTAACCTGTTTAAGCCGGCAGTGACAGTTGCCTTTGAGAGGGGATCCATTGTTGCTCCATCATGGAGCAGAGATGTAGTCTTCTGAAAGACACAGAAAAAGAAAGGCATTCATTTAAGGCTGGAAGCAGTTTTGAGAAGTGGAACCTCTGCCAGCAGAAGAGAGAAGCACATAGACTCAAAAGAGAAAAAGGAAGAGACAGAGAGACACACGCACAGAGAGAGAGAGAGAGAGAGAGAGAGAGAGAGAGAGAGAGAGAGAGAGAGAGAGAGAGAGTGAGAGAGAGTGTGAGTTAGCCCTGGCGATAGGGAGTCAAACTGCAAAGAGGAGGACCTGGGGAGCCAACATGGCAAGATGGGAAGGGAGAGAGAAAAATTTAAAACTCAAAAGCTTATGGAAGTGATTATTGATAAATCAAAATAAATTAATAAAAAAAAATAAAATGCAGTTTTAAAATGTCACCCATCTAGTTAAAGTTGGTTTGATTTTACAATTATGTCATATCAAAGGTAGGGAAGGTTGACAAGTTGCAAAGAAATTCTAGGCCACTGTAGACATATTTTGTCTTCAAGAAGCATCGCTTATTTGATATGCTTGTTTGATTAATTAATACAGAAGGAGAGGATGAAATTAAAGAAATATGCTGTGATTATCCACTTTCCATGTTATCCATTCACTTCAGTTCACTTTGCCTCTACTACCTAGGCCTTTGGATTTTCCTGCAGTTACTTCTCCTTGTCTACATTGTTCAGTTCCTGGGAAGACATGCAAATTTCTCTCAGTTTTTTTCTGATTCTACAAATTACTACCGAAGAAGATACCTGCTAATTTGTTGCCCAGGTCTCTAATGATCTCTAAATTTCTCTTCCCTATATTTTAAGAGTCATAGCCATTTTAAGACCTCTTTTTGCATGTTTGTAATATTTACTGTTGGTACATATATGAGCTTGAGGTTAAGATAGTATATCTTCATGATGCATCTGTGAATTTCATAGCTTGTAACTTATCTAGTGGTTTTTTGGTTTTGGTTTTTGCAAGGCAATTTGGGTTTAAGTGACTTGGCCAGGGTCACAGAGCTAGTGAGTATAATGTATCTGAGGTCACATTTGAACTCAGGTCCTCCTGACTCCAGGGCCGGTGCTCTATCCACTGCACCATCTAGCTGCCCCTTTCTAGTGGTTTTCTAAAATATGTCCATTTCCAAGTTTCAGATCAAAAGAACTTCTCGTGTAAATTAATGAGTGTAATTAACTTATAGTCTTTAAAATTGTAAAATTTAATTTTCAAATTTAAAAGCATTTATTTTCTCTCCTCTCCCATTGGAAAAAAAAATCCTTGTAACAAATATTCATTGTCAAGCAAAGCAAATTTCCATGTTTGTCATGCCTAAAAATGTGTGTTTTATTCTCCATCTTGAGTTTGTAATCTCTCTTTCAGGAGATAGGTAGCATTTTTCATCCAGTTGTTCCTCTGGAATCATGTTTGGTTACTTCACTGCTCAGAATACTTAAAGTTTTTCAAAGTTGTTTATCTTTGCAGTCTTTTTTTAAACTGTGCATTTTGTTATTTCTTATGGTACAGTGATATCCCATTACATTCATATATCATAATTTGTTTAGCTATTTCTCATTAGATGGATACTCAGTTTCTAGTTCTTTGTAACTACAAAAAGAACTATAAATATTTTTGTATGTGAGTTTTAAGGACTATATTTTAAGAACAAGAAAGCTGGTAAGTAATACTAAAAGGGGGAAAGAAAAGCAATAGTACCTTGAAAAAAAGGGGAAGATTTTTCAGCTATAAAGTACACACTTGCTAAGATGCCCCCATCTTTTTCAGGTTACTTTATTTACATTGAAAACTAATCTGAAAGCTCTTTTATCTAACTTCAACTGCCCAGCATTTCGATATGGAGCACAGACCAGCTTGTCTCTTTTCAGTGCTTAGCTATTAATCAGTTACATTATCATCACTTAGACTTGTGTGAATCTCAAATTTAAAGACTAACTGTAGTTTGGAGATAATCCCCTTCACGTAGCTCTGATCGTTTACATAAGGAAAATGTTAAGCAGTAAAACAAAGGCTTGCAATCTTATTGTGATGGCCTGCATTTCCATGGGCATCTGTTTAACATCTGGGTTGTGGTGTTAAGAAGGAGTGATCTTTATCTGGTTAGGGTATTTCCACTGTTGGAGGTCCTTACCTTACTGTTTATAGGGAGATACAGGACACCCAGTTGTGTGCTTGGATGCTTTTCCCCCTGCTTTTACTTAGTGCTTTTTGTTGTCTTAGAGAAAGTTAGGACAAGGCATCCTATTTTTCTGCAGATGGTTATGTGATCTCAAACTCCCACTCATAGTGTCTGAGCCACCCTCAGCCAAAAACTGCAAGCTATAGAAAGAAGAGTACAAAATATGAAATTTCGTCAGGCCCACATTGTTGTGCTTCCCACTTTTTTCAATTCTATAGTACCTAACAGGTGGTATCTGTTTGTTTTTTAATTTGAATAGTATATCAATTTGGACCTCACCTGGTGCGCTGCCAAACCTCTAGACTCTGTTGTTTCCCTTTAAACATTCTTAAGCTATAAGTAAAACTTATATTTACATATGAACTATGAAACTTTCTCATTTTAAAGCTGTGTTTTAGTGTTTATTGTATGTAAGTCATATTACTTGGGGAGAGCTGAAGGTCAGGAACAAACAAGTAAATTTAAAAAGTCCTTGCCTACCAAGAGTTTGCAGTCCAGTTAGAGATAGAAGGTATACACACGAAAATACATTGTCAGCATAGGATGGTTGCCATCAGATGGTGGTCTTTGAGCTGAAGGAATCCAAGGATTCCGGGAGGTGGAAGTAGGAGGATAGAGAGAATTCTTGGCATAGAGAATAGGTAGTAGATGGAATGGAGACAGGAGATTGACATCTTTAAATGCCAAATGAGCGATTTTATATTTAATCCTGGAGGTTTGAGTTTAACGAATAGGATCAGTAATGTTAACCACATTAGAAAATTAGACCTCCACATTAGAAAAATCATTTTGGCAATTGTGTGATGGATGGATTGAATGGGAGAGAGACTTGAGGCAGGGAGACTGATTAGGAGGCTGTTGGAGTTTTCCAGACATTATAAAGGACATTAGAAGGTCCCGAACTAAGATTGTGTGGTTGGAGAGAAATTAACGTATGTGAGAAAAGTTGTGAAGGTAGAAATGACAAGATTTGGCTGTAGGTTGGATATGTGGGGTGAGGGCAAGTGTAGACTTGAGGATGGCACCCAGGTTGCAAACCTGAGTAATTCAAAGTATGGGGGTACACTTGACAGTAATAGGGAAATTTGAAGGAAAGATGGTTTGGGAGGAAAAGGTAAAATCAGTAGGTTTTTGGACATGTTGGGTTTGAGATGCTTACAGGACCTCCAGTTTGGAACAAGTAGGCATTTGGTAATGAGGCAGAGATAGAAGGTCAGTAGAGAGACCAGGACAGGACGTATCAATGTGGGAGTCATCTGTATGGAGATGATAATTGAACCCATGGGAGCTGATAAGGTCACCAAATAAGAGAGTATAGGGAGTAAAATAAGAGGGTCCAGGACAGAGTCTTTAGTGGGCATGCTATGGATGAAAAGTGATCCAGCAAAGGAGACAGAGAAGAAGCAATCATAGAAATAGGTGAAACTAGAAACATTGTAAAAAACCAAACAATCTCAGAAAGGAGAAAGTGTCCCAGAGAAAAGTGATTAACAGTGTCATATTCTACAGAGAGGTCAAGAAGGACTAGGATTGAGTAAAGACCATTAGATTAGACAATTAAGAGATTGTTAGCAGGACTTCATGCCAAAGTGGCCGGCTGAACCAAGCCACCCAGCTCTCACAAATCAATAAAACCTCGAAAGTTTACACCAGATCAAATAATCAGGAAATCCAATGACAAACTGCAGTGAGTATAGTTCTGTACCCCAGAAATGCACAAAGAATCAGGCAATAGGATAGTAGTACCTCAGACAAGGTGAGCTCCAGCATAGCCAGACTGTGGCCTGCCAGGCTGTGTGTCCAGAGGCAGCAAGAGCAGAAGGCTCTTCTGAGAAAAGCCCAGGGCGATCAAATACCCCCAGGTTTGTTAGCGTGACATTTAAAAAGTTCCAGAGGCATAGTTTCTGGGGTAATTTAATCATTTTGTTAATAAGGTTAGCATGTTTATTAATAAAAGGAGGTAAGTGGCACTCTCAAATGCCAAAGACCCCTCACGGTGGTAGGCTCACAGTTTGTATGCCCTTGGAAGAGCAGGTGTTTCTGAGGGTAGCAACCATCTTTGACTGGTTAATAATTAATGAGAGAATGGATATTACAATGAGGGACTGGGCTATGTTCCAATGAGGAGTGTCTTGAGGGCATGTGATTGGATCATCCAAATCTTGGTCAAGGAGCTTGCCAATTTCCATATCATCTGTCTGACAAAAGGAAGAATCCACATTTTCCCAGACCTGTCTGAGTAAACACAATGAGCAGGAATCCACAGTCTTTGCCTAAGATTTCCCTCAGAGGTTGATTTGTGGATGAGGAAGTAGAAAAGGGGAAAATACTTGGTCCTGATTCAATAATTAGTTATTAATATAAGAGAGAAATAATCTTTCCTCTCAATAGAAAGCCCCTGAATGGAGACCTTGGAAACTCAAAGGGAAAAAAAATGGATTTTCCATAGGGATAACAATATCTAGGAGAAATTAAATAGATTTTCAAAATGAAAATAAAAGCTCTTGAGGAAGGAGCTTAATAGCTTAGAAGAAAAAATGGTTACTCTTACCCAAGAAATAGAATGCCTGAAAACTAAAATAGACCAAGCAGAAATAAACAGCTTTGTGAGACAGCGAGAAATATTAGAAGATATGATATAAAAAACAACTGACCTGAAAAACAAGTCAAGGAAACATAATTCAACAGTCATTGAACTCTCTGAAAACCATGGTTTAAAAAGAAAAGAAAGCCTGGCATCTCAAGCCTATTAGAACCAAAGGACAATGTAAAGATGGAACCAAATGTAAAGACCCACCAAATCTCCATTTGAAAGGAACCCAAAAGGAAGAAGCTCGAAATGTCATAGCCAAAACCTAGAACTCACAAATCACAAAAGTACTACAAGTATCTTAAAAGAAGCAGTTCAACTATGGAGGAATTATAGTCAGGAGCCCACAAGACTTAGCAGCTTCTGCCTTAAAGAAGAAGAGATCTTGAAATACAGTTTTCCAAAAGGTAAAAGAGAGAGGTTTACAGCCAAGAATAACTTGACCTGCAAAACTGAGTATAGTCTTACAAAAGAAAATTGACTTTTAATGGAACATAAAACTTTCAGACTTTCCTTTGAAAATAGCAGCACTGAGGAAAATCTTTGAAAACCATAATAAGAGTCAAGGGAAACCCAGAAAGGAAATTTTATTTGAGCAAAAATCAGAAGGAATTGTCTAATGATGTAGTGCTAACATACAATGGGATGAAGAAACAACTGTGCCTTCAGAATCAGAAGATATTGAGAGAGTTCCGGGGTTTAAAAGAGGGAAGAGAAAGAGAGGAAAAAGGAGAAAGAAAGGGGTGTAACTTGCTATTTCTTATCATTGGAGTATGTGAAAAGATTATGCAAACATGGGGGAAAGTTGGGGTGAAGGGGCATCATAGGAACTTTTCATCTGAAATGGTCAAAGATGGGACATTAAATACACAGTTTAACATAGAGTACATCAAACTCAACAAGGAAACAAGTGGGGATAGAAAATAAGTGTTGAAAAGGGAAAAACAGTGGGGATAGAATAGTCAGAAGGAAACAAACTTCCTGATCCTGAAATAAGAATTAAAAAGGGGGAGAAAAGAAAAGAAAGAAACTAGAATCTAGGGGGAGTGCCTGAGATTTCCTTCCAAGGAATGTCTGAATAAATTGTAGTATATGAATATGCCAAATATTATTGTGCCGCAAAAAATGACAATTTCATAGAATACTGTATAGTAGAAATCGACACAGTGTGAAGTAAATAGAACCAGGATAACAGTTTATATAAGAATGATAACAGTATAAAGAAAAGTAACTTTAAAAGACTTCAGAATTCTAATTAATGTAAAGAATGTAATGTAACTGTAATATAATAAATGTAGTGTAATGAAAACCATGTCTCTAGAGGACTTATCATAAAATGTTACCCACACCCTACAGAAGGAGACTTAGATTTTTGGATATGGCGACTGTCTGGATTAATTTTGTTTAACTGTGCTTATTTGCTACAGAGATTTTTTTTTTCTGAATTAATTGAAGGGGGTCAAGTCTGAGAGAGTTAGCAAAAATGATGATCACCTCCTATTAAAAAAAGAGTCATTGAAACATTTTTTAAAATGCACAGATGAGAACAGAGGAAAATTCAAAAGAAAGTATGAAGAGTATAGTTTTGAAAGTAACAAGTAAAATTTATTTTATCCTTTTGTTTTTTTAAAGCAAGGTTTCATATAGAATCCTCTTGTGCACTGCTGTGTAAAAGGATATGTTCATTTTTTGGTGTTTAAGTTCAGAATAAAAAAAAATTAAAAATAAAGTGAAGAGGTTGGAGTCTATGACATTGAAGATCACTTCCAAGTCCAAATCTATTCTCCTAAAAAAGAGAAAGAGGGAGCTCATGGTTAGTTTACCTCCATTGCCTTTTCCCTGATTTAACCATGGGATCATTTTGACCCAGTCCTCCTGACTAGTGGCAAATGTGGGCCTGTTCCAAATTGGTCTAGTCCAGTTGTTCAGGCTTATAATTACAACACAGTGAGACGTTCATGGGCCATAAAATATTTAGCAAAGAGAAATTGACTCAACTATAAAAATGATTGATAGGGATAAAACGTTGATTTAGATGGATGGGCTCTCCTTGATAGCCAAATGTGATTTGGAAGACTGGACTTTTTATACCTAAGGTGGGTAGGAGGCATTCCAACAGTTCCAGTCCTAATCCTCTGGACCAATGAAATCCCAAGAATGGCCTCCTTGCCCCTTTTAAGAGAAACCAGTCACTCCTAGATAATATAGATGCTAGTGCTATCACAAGAAGAAGGATTGGATATAAAGCCTATATCAGATTGTGGGCCGTCTTGGGGAGGATGGGGGGAGGAAGGGGGAGAAAAATTTTCGACTCAAAAGCATATGGAAGTGATTGTTGATAAATCAAAATAAATTAATGAAATTTTGTAAAAAAGGATTGGAATGAGATGTTCCTATTATTTGTTATATTTCATACAAGACTTTCTTTTTTATGCCAAGAAAATTATCTCTTTCCTTATTCAAACTTTGTGCCGGTCTTTTAGCAGGCTGACATCTACAGATAATATGCCATTTTCTTACCTTCCAGTTATCCCAGTTTATTATTATTAACTCCTAGTGTATCACACCCATGAAGTGTTCAACCTTAATTAGAAAATATTAGGAAAATATAATTTAGAAACCAAGTTTTTAAAGTAATCTTTTTTTAAAAAATCTGTTCCTAATATCACCATAGTCTCCCACATATCCTATAGTGAATAGTATTTTTTTAGAGAGGAATAAATATCAGCACAAATGATAGATGCATTAAAAAAGTCCAAAAACACACGCAGTGTGTAACACCTGTGGACCTCCCACCTCCATGGAAGGATAAACTGGAGTGTCTTCTCATATCTTAAATCCCATTTATCTTCATAATTCTGTTACATTTACTTTTGATTTTTTGGTGTGTCATTTATTCTATTTTTATTATTGTAGGTATTTTGTATATTGTTTCCTTGGCTCTGCTTACTTCACCCTGCTTCTGTTCATATAGATCTTCTAATGCTTCTCTGTATTCATATCATACATCATTTCTTACAGCACAGTAATATTCTATTAAATTCATGTATCAAAATTTGTTTAGCCATTCCACAAATGATGAGAATCTACTTTTGTTTCTAATTCTTAGCTATCACAAAATGTGCTGCTGTAAATATTTGGGGACTTTGTTCTTATTGATGTCTTCCTTAGAGTTTAAGCACAGGAATAAAGTCTCTAATTCAAAGGCTATGGATATTTGAGTCACTTTATTTGCAGAATTTCAAATTGCTTCCATAGCTCCACCAATAATGTATTAGTGTGCCTGTCTTTCCACAACTTCTCCAACATTGACTGTTGCCATTTTTTGTTATTTTACCCATTTGTAGGTATGAGGTGAAACCTCAGGGTTGTTTTGATTCGCATTTCTCTTATTATTAGTGATAATGGAACATTTTTTCATGTGTCTGTGCGTAGTTTACAGTTGTTTTGAGAACTGTTCATATCCTTTGACCATTTTTCTGTCTAATTTAGGTTATTAGCCTTAGATATATTTATTAATTATTTATGTAACTTGGATGCCATACCCTTATCAGCAAAACTTGATACAAAGATTTTTTTTTTCCCATTCACTACTTCTCTTCTTACTCTAGGTGCATTAATGCTATCTAGACGGAAGCTTTTCAGTTTCAAGTATTCAAAGTTTTCTGTTTTATCTTTTATAAGTGCTTGTATCTCATTTGGTTGACAATAAATCTCTTAGTCTTACCTTTGAAAGTTCCATGATGTGTTTCTCTTCTAATTTTTTTATAGTATAAACCTAATAATATTAAGGTCACACATTCATTTAGAATGTATTTCAGAGTGTGGTATGAGGTGTTGTTCTAAACTTAATTTCTGCTTGACTACTTTCTTAGCAGTTTTTATCAAATAGGGAGCTTTTCCTTATGTAATTTTACCCCACTCTTTTGCAATGGTGGGAGGTCCATGAATATGGAACATTGCATATATTTTCAGGCTTTTTCAATATGTTGATAGGTTTTGCTGAATATTTTTCTCTTAAAAAAATGTTCTTTGATATAAAGAATGACTGTGGAAAGGGGTGGAGGGAGAAATTTAGATAATGCAAAAAAGTAGATTGTATCAATGAAAATGTATTTGAAAAACCAATTAGAGCTATCCAGATATGAAATGGACTGTTTTAGAGATGGTGAATTTCCCATCAGTGGAAGTCTTCAAGCAAACACTGGATACTCTTTTATCAGAAATGTTATAGAAAGGATTATTCTTCAGTAATGATGGCTAGATGACTTTTAAGGCTCTTTCCAACTTACAGATTCTGTGATCCTAGGGGAAGCCCTCCCCCAAATATTTCAAGCTTAGAGATCAAATTATTGTAGATCAGTTTGCTGAGCTAGAAACTCTCTAAGGGACTAACTAAAGGCCCTTTGTGCAGAGGGCTCTTCGACTGATATGGAGAAATTATTCTATTCTACATAGAGAAGGGGCCACATTATATTTGATAGTCACTCCAAACAGAATTATAGCATACAAAGCTGTGCTCCCAGTGTGGACAAGTTTGTAATTTGGCTGTTTTGCTAATCCAAGATTTTAAATGCCAGGCATTTTACCCACTAATGCCAGGGAATCAAGTTATTCCATCTGGTGATTAAAGTTTAAAGGGCACAGAATTTTTTTTATTACTTTTTTTTTCTGTTTATGGTTTTAGTTGTCAAGAACAGTGTTTCCTAAAGTGTACTCTAGGGACACATTATAGGTTTCGTTAATTTCTGTGGGTGTCCCAAGACTAAAAATGCTTTAGAGCAAAGAAACTATGGTGGAGCAAGGGTAAAAATAAAGAAATAAAGACCCTTGGGAGATGTAGAAGTTTGGGAGATCTTTCAGATTCAGTCAGATACCATTGGAAGAGTGGTGTTGTGCCCACTGTTTCTCAAGCTTGTCAGCTGGAATGATGACTTCTCCATCCCATTCCTTCCTGCTCCACCCTGATCTACATACTAGCTCATACACACAGGGGGATTTCTGTGGTTCTAACCGTGGCATTTAGATATCTCATACTACATTTTTGCTAAACTGTATCACTTGTGTGGATTTGCACCTTCCCTACAGAGTCTTTGCTCAGGACTTCGTCAACTCATGGAGCACCATAATCTTAGGAGATGTGTTAGCCCTTACCCCAATTTTACTTATACAGCACCTCAAGAAGTGTTGTATTACTTCTTCCATACACACATCCAAAAAGTAAAAATGGTTTGCTTTTAAAATCCATATTTAAATTTTCCCTTCTGCTAGTTTCAATTTTTTCTTTTCTAGTGAACTATTTGAGTTTCCTGTGGCCCATGACTTCAGTTGTGTTATGTACTATGCAGCTTAATCCTCAGGAAATCCACTTCCTACCAGTAGTCAGGAGTATAATGAATTCTCTGAAGTAAAACATCTTGTAAACATTATGTGTGACAGACTCTCTCACATGGTTAAACTCGATGCATTTTGTGTTTCATCTTTATCCTTAAGATGTTTCTTGTGATTGCCACATCATTGGCACTCAAAGAAATGGTGATTTATAACAAGTTTCAGGGTTTTAATGATCTTATCTCAAATTCACACATTTCTGGGTCCTTGCATAAATTCTTTTTGCAATCAACAGAGTTCTGAATTTTGATTGCCTAGTGTGTGCAGGTGGGGTAAGTCAAAAAGAAATATCTTTTCAACATAGGGAAGGTCCTGCTAGGTTTATTTTTGTCCACAGTACACTTGATTTGTCTTGATCAAAAGGAAAAAAAATTACTAAAAAAAAGAAAAAATCTTAAGTCAAATATAGATTAGATTCTTTTTTGACACAACTCCGTAAACACGGGTGAGTTTTCGCAGCTTCATTTTCCTTCTGTAGAGAGTAATAATATCTATAGTATCTTATTATAGAGGTATGAGGTTCAAATTTAATTGCATTTGAACACTTTGTAAACATTAAAGTACCATGTAAGTATTAGCTTTTAGGATTTTTCTTTGTATAAAACATACACACACACACACACACACACACACACACACTCATATACACACACACACCCCATTAAAATATGCTGACTTACACAGCAATTTCCCTTGTTAGGTAAATGGGAGAAAGCCTCTGGTTGTTGGATCTAATTTAACGAAAAATTATAGCACTTGATGAGGACCCCAAAGCTTTACACAGACATTGAACTTACGCATAGTGTTTTCCGGCTGTTCTTTTTCTGGTGACCTTGCCAGGACTATCAGGTTTGAGGGGAGTGCCAAAATTGTCATTCTGTCAAAGTGCAAACCTTGGCTCACTGTATGGCCATCTGTTGTGCAGTAATAATTTTGATTTATTCTTCCCTTGGTTGACACATACTAATGGAGCAGATGCAAGCCTGTAAGTTTTCTTTTATTGGTTTATAGTTTTACTACATACATTAATGACACAAATAGTGCATTCATATTAGTATTATATTAACTGTTTCCAAATCAAGGATGAGTAATGCATTTTGCTTATGTTTTTAATATGATGGGAAGCTCTAGACCAGAACATTTTAATAGCTTTTTTTTTAATAGTCACAATTTACTTAATTTTACTGCCTCCACAAACTTTCTTTTTGGGGTATGTCAGATTTTTGTATGATTTCAAGTTTCTAATTGCCATTGCTTCAGTGAATGGACAGAATTGGACTCAATTCAGCAATTTCTGTAACTACTGGAAAATCAGAGAATTTAGTGGTTGCAGATGAATAATTTTTAAAAGTAAGGGAGTTGCCTAAGTATTAATGCTCTAACTCTCCTCCCCCACCAGTTTGAAAAAGGAAATGTCCCTTATTTTAGTCTTTGACCTGAAAGGCAGTGTGAGATGGCATATCATTGAAGAAGAAAAACTTTCTATGACAGAAACCTTAGATTAAAGAAAACTATGACGCAATTAGTCATTTCTTAGAAGAGATTCTAGAGCTATTCTCTGAAACAAGGAGTGATGGTGTTTTCTTAGTGTAATGGAAAGAATGCAGGGTTTAGAGTCAGAGGATCTTGGCTCCATTGCTCCCTGTATGACTGAGCAGATTGCTTCACTTCTCATCTGTAAAATAAAGGGGTTGCACTAAATGGCCTTAAGATCCCTTCTAGATCTAAATCTGTGCTCCTCTGATGTTCGAGCTCCAAGACATGCAGCAAAAAGTCTTTTGCTGTACGATGTGGAGTTGACAGGTCCTTCATTGACTCAGACAAGTCAGTACCTTACTTCAGTTGTCCAGAGCTTTGGTTTGCCACTTCTGTTATGCATATACCAAGTATCATTTTGTATTAAGGTTACTTTTGTGTGTATGTATTATTCTTCCCTACAAGTTTATAAGTTCCATGGGGACAGGAGCTGTGTTTTGTCTAAATTTTGCATCTTCTAGTACAGTGAGCTGCTCAGTAGATGCTTAGTATGAGCTTATTCAAGTTGGGCAGCCTATTGCAGACTCTGTACCCAGGTCACTTAACCTTTTGGAAACTGTGTTTTCTCATCTGTAAAATAAGGGAGTTGAGCTCAGCGACTTCTAAGCTTCCTTTCATTTCTAAATCCTTTGATATCTAGCAAATATATTCAAGAAGTGTGTGTCATGGCTTATCAGAGGAACTGGATTCCAACATTTTTTCAATTTTAAGCTTCTTAGTTTTCCAAATAATCAGATGAATCATGTCAACATTTGACAAGAAACTCAAAACATGTACCTTTTGATATTTAATTACATACTTTAATAATAGTCCTCATTCGAGTAGAAATGTGGTGATATTCACTCTCAAAGGCTTTGTACCAGCTCTGACTGAGGATGTTCAAACTGTCATTCCAGGCCCTCCACAATCTGACCCCCCCCCAAGTCTTTCCAGCTTAATCTCATATTTCATTCCACATGTTCAGTGTTCCAGCCAAAGTAGATTGTCACTTAAAATGTCCTGCAGATACCTTCCCATTTCTATGCCTTTCTTTACTCACGCTGTTTCATATACCTTTTTCTCTTTACCTATTAAGTCGGTAGCTGTCTTTTAAACCAACTCAGATGCCACCTACTCCATAAAGCCTTTTCCTGTTTTGCTCCAGTTGATATTGACCTCAGGCTTCATATAGTACTGTGTTTCTGCATCTTTCTAATGCATTCATTGAAGTTATTTGTGTGTGTGCCATGAAGTTAGGGACATTTCTTTTATGAATTAACAGTGCTTTTCAGAGTAAGCATTTATTAAATGTTATGGAATCAAATGGTATGCTCTGAGGTATGGTCAAGTTCTAGAAAAAAGTAATGAGGGCTCAGTAAAAAATGACATTACTGAGTATGGTGGTATGTGCTTATACTCTGTTTTGCTGGGAAGGCAGATGATTTCTGTGTTTCAGATTTCCAGTGGCCAATAAAAATCTGTGTCCTTACTAAGGTATGGGATCAGTGTAGTGAACCCCTGAAGAAGGGGCCACCAGTTTGTTTAGGGAGAGTCAAACTGACAGTAGCTCAGAGTTCCCATGCTGATCCAGTGGTGAGATCGGGCCTGTGAATAGACCCTGCACTTTCAGCTTGGATGAAATGAGGAGACTCAGTCTTTAGGGAAAAAACTGCTTATCTTTTCATGCTCAAATATTGCACAACCTCTTATCTCAAACTGAGTTTCCAGAGTGAAATATTTTGGTGTTCTCATCTAAATGTTGTAGATAAAGAGTAACTAAGACACTGTTGATTTTAATACTGATCCATTCAATTTAGTCCCTGATGACATCTCAGGGTGTTCAAACATAATCTGAAGATTTTATTTGGTGATTGGTGATGTCTTCTCGAAGCAGGACCGTAAGACTACCCTGTTTAATTCTAATGGGAGACGCTTTTTGGTGCAGTTGTACTTTTTATCTTTAAAAGTTCATTCCTTTATTATGTTTGGGTAATTTTAAATAACATTTAATGATGGACTTTCTGAGAAGGAATGAGTTTTGCTGACATTTTTAATATTGTTTTCTTTTCCTCCCTTGAACTGGAATTCTTTTCCTAGCGCATTAATAACATACTCAAGTAAAAAAGGAAGACAATAGAAAATATAGGAGATTGTGTGATACATGGTAATTAAATGAAATTTGGCTTAGTATTTTAAGAAATATTCTGTGAGCCATATTAGAACCTTTCCAGCACTTTTAGTCTGTATTTTTTTTTAAAAGTCTGTTCCACACCATTTATTTTAAATATGTGCTGTTTTGCATCTTTTGATGCCAGAGAACCTATCTGTCTGGTACTTAGTAAATACTTATTGATTAATTGTTAACCCAAATCTAGCACTGTCCTTACAGAATATGATCCATCTAAAAAGAGTGAGCTCAAGGCATCTGAAGAGACTAAGAACCTCAGAATCCACATACTCCCACTGAACATAAGTCTTGCCCTTTGTAGAAAGTGGATGGAAATGGAAGCAGCTACATTACACTTTAACATACTGAAATTTCTTTTTTTTTCTTTTCCTGAGTACATATCAGTGGATAGGAAACTAAAAAACTAAATGTAGTTTATGTGAGATCAGCACTTTCTGAACCTGTGCCATGTAAGCTCTCCCTCATACAACCTTTCCAGGGTAGCTCCTACTGCCTCAGGTTTCCTGATGTTTCACTAGCCCTGAGGAACTTTTGAAAGGAATGAAAGAATAAGCATTTATTAAATGGTTGTTTTGTGGCAGGCACTGTGCTACGTGCAGGCAAGCAAATAATACAGTTCTTACCCTCAAGGAGTTTATGTTCTAATTGGGGAAGACAGCATGCAAAGAAGCATTGTGAAGGGGAATGGATGGTACTTGTATGGGCACATGGTTTGGAAATGGCCTATGAAGTGAGACAGAAGCCTAAATATAGGATAAGGTGAAAACTCACCCATCAGAGCTCAGGGTCCCAGAGCAGGGTGCAAATTTTATTAATACCATAAATTAAAGTCTTTTCTGGTTGTAACACTTCAATAATTGATACATTTATTTAGGCTGACTACATTAATTATATAGGTATGTTCAAGAAATGATTGTCTTTTCATTTTAAAAAAGTGCTATTTTCTAGCTCTTTTCCTCTCATAACTTCTTTGAAATTTAATGAAGAGAGAAAGATGCAATATTCATAAACCTATGTTTTCAAACTGACCTTTTTACTGGGACCTAGATCTCAGCAGGAATGCAGTATTAAGTCTGACTCTATCCTTAACCCATGACCAATGGTATTTAATTGTGTTTATTTTACCAATGCCCTTAAATGTAAGAAACTAGGGGGAAATCCCGGGATTATATTTGCAATTGTGTTCCCATTCAGTTTTAAGAGTATAAAATTATATTTAAATTATTAGGAGCCACAATCTTGCAACTTAATGTTAAGAACAGAAAGTTGTATTTTTTCTTGTTTGAAACATGGTATCTTACAAAATATCCCAGAAATGTGTGATCTTTACATCTAACAATGTGTTTTTTGCCAAGAACTCCCTTGCCACTACCCTCAGAATCTGATAGAATGACTTCACTGAGTTTTTTTTTCTAATGAAAACACTCCTAAGAAATTTATGAAAATGACAGAGTGATAATTTTGCCTTAAACCACATAAGCTACAAGCAGTAACAGTGCTTCATGTGCCTCAATAGATACAATAGATGAGGGTTACTTATGTTTTTACAATAGGTATACATAGGCAATATGTTTTTTCACATCCTACACTTTAAAAATTTTTTAATTTTTAATTTATGGAATAAAACAAGCATTTCCATAACATAGTGCAATAAAAAGATGGTTGTTCTCTGAAACTGCGCTCCTATGAGTTCTCCATATCTCACATTTGTATCAGTTGTTTCACCTCATACATTCCAAATCTTTCCTTTCTGTGCCCTTCAAATGTAATGGGAGCTCTAGTGCTTAGCACGGTGTCTAGTTTTTAATCAATGCTTTATGACCTTCGTCTTTGTCATCACCATCTCTTAATCTTTCTTGAAGGAATGAGTAATTGAATGAGATACTAGCAAATAGAAATTCAGGCAAACCTGTGAAGTTCTGGTTTGGCTTAATTAAACTGCTTTCACTAAAATGATAATGTGACTATCCTCATTTTCTGCAACTTTGATTTATCCACATCACTAAGGAGAAGTGTAACATAATAGGTAACCCTCCTCTGTTGTATCTATCTTAGAATATGGTCATATACACATATATTCTCAAATATTTTCACACTCAGCTACCCCAGTTTCTGGATGTAAACCCCTTCTGATTTTTAGTTTGGGCATCTCAAAACCTAGTTGGGTGATAGAAAGCAGCAGGCCAAAGTCAACACGGTTTGTATTGAGAGATACGTTATGTTCATATTTTTTTTTCTCTTGATTACATATTTGTCCTAGTTACTCTATTAGTTTGTACGCTTTTTTAAAAATCAGGAGTTGCATCCATTGTTTAATATATAGCCCAAGGATTAGTACATAGCCTCTGTACCCTTTGAGTGTTCAATAATTGATTACTGAATTACAGTTAGAGAGTACAGGCCACTTTTGTTGGCTTCTAGGGTTGTTATGTCATTTTGTTTTAGTTTGGGAAGAGCATATCTATACTTATTTATCACAAACTAGCAATTTTCTGATAACCTGAAACTATTTAAAGAGTTTACAACTTTTAGGGCAAGTTTAAGGGGGAAAATATAATTAAAATCTGAGGATGCCTACATTGTGTTAAATTATAATTACTTCCTATATGAGACTTTTCCTGTTTTCCCTTTTTTGAAATTTATTTGTATTCAATTCAGCATTTATTAAGTACTTTCTGTGTGCCAGGTACTGTGCTAGTGATAGAATGTAAAGACAATATTAAATAGATTCTACTATGAAAGAGGGAAGGTAGTAAGAGGGATGACCCCCACCAAAAGGAATTAAGAAGGGTCATTAAAGCATTTTCAAAAATGCATAAGAGAACCAAGAATATCTTTGATAGTAGCATTGAATTTAATATGTTTTTTTAAAATGTAAGCTCTATGTAACATTTGTATTTTCTGTTCACCTTTTTATATGGAAATGTTCTTTTTTGGTGTTCATTATTATTATTTGGTGTTCAGAATTAAAAAAAAATAAAATTTAGAAGTTTGTTAAAGAATCAAATAGGAAGTTTTTTACATATTAGGAATACTAACTCCTAATTCTAGCTTTAAGCCCTATTATCTATTATAACACATTTCTCTCTGGCATTTTTTAGGATCACCTGCTGTTACCAGCTACCACTCATAACAAGACCACAAGACCAAAGATGTCAATAGTTTTGCCAGCAATAAACATAAATGGTAAGTTGAAACTTAGATTTTTGAACTATATCAGGTTTCTTTTTCAAGCCAAGGCTCCTTAGGGTAATTTTTTTAAACATTCAAGTGGTCATTTATGTAAGTGGGTATATTGTTTTAAAACATTGTTCTCCTGTTCATGTTAGAATAAGATTTTGAAAGTTCCACCACTCAATTGTGATTGTATGTTTTCAGAAGTTTTCAGTTCGGTGTAAGATAAGGAATACTAGTAGTGGCAGCAAAAATTTCCCATTCCTCTGTTTTGTTATCTTAGGTCTTTCTTATACATTAGGAACCACTTCCAAATTATAAGCTGGTTGTTTTCCAAAAGTTTATTTGTGAGATAGTTATTTAGAACATTTTCCCATACTGTAGATATAATATACCTGACTAGAGTATTCATGGTACTGTTGTATTATACATATCATAATTAATACTAGTATTTTAGCCCTTAGTCTTATATCACAGTATTATGAGTTCTTTAGTTAATAATTCAGTGATTCGTGCTATTATACTAATAGTACTTTAGTACTATTTGTCTGTATCATAGTAGTAGTTGTTTTTTTGTTTTGTTTTGTTTTTGCTGGGGTAGTTGGGGTTAGGTGACTTGCCCAGGGTCACACAGCTAGTAAGTATCAAGTGTCTGAGGCCAGATTTGAACTCAAGTCCTCCGCACTCCAAGGCCTAAGCTCTCTCCAATGTGCCACCTAGCTGCTCCTGTATCATAGTTTTAAAAGGCAATTATATCCTGGCTTGTGAACCTTAGCACCTTTTTAACATTTTATGTAAAAATGTTATCTCTGGTGTTAGGTGAAAAGGAAATCCTGTGACACAAGGAACACTTCTACACAATGTAAAATCATTGCTTCATTTAGACATTTTTAAGATGTATTCTTCCATAACGAAGTACCTATAGTGAGTTCCTTACAGCATAGGCTTGTATATTTCATGCCTTAGAATTTAGAAAGTTTTCTCTGTAATCACTTTTTAATAAAAAAAAAATTAAGCAAAAACTTTAAGACTAGTTAAGATTAAGGCTTTCTATCTTACAACTTTTCATGTGGCCACAGTGAAATCTTGTCTCTAAATCCTAGCTTCTATATAAAAACTTATTAAAACTAATTAATTCAGAACTGATAAAGCTTTGGTATGAGATAAAAAAGGATCTATGTATTGGTCATTAAGCATTGTTGTAGATAGATATGCTTGTAGTAACAAGTTATTTCACAATAATTATCACTGGCAGACTTAAATATTAACTGGAGGTCAGGAAATACTCTTAAATAAATATGGTTGCCTATTATTGCAGGCATTTCCAACCACTAGGAGTTTAATTCTGTCTTTGCACTATTGTTGCAAGTTGCATTCTTGTTTGTGGTTTTGTTTTTGTTTTTTTTCTTACAGGTTATTTTATTTGTCCCAATTAGCTAATATACTTTTTAAAGTTAAAAGATGTAAACTACCTTCATTATGTAACTCCTCAATGTCTAACAGAATGCTCAGAACACAGTTAAAGTTGCTATTATCAAACTGTAGTAGAAAAAGACTCTTGTTTTTCAATCCCATTCACTGATGAAAAGTTGTGTGTCACTACTGAGTGTTAAACTGTCAATCTCAGAGTGTAGGCTAGTTCAAATGTCAATATACCTCTAGTTGAACCAGGTATGAAATTATCTAATATCCTTACTAGATCATCTGTATTAATACCTGCAGAGAAAGCAGACAGCTTTTTGTTGTTTAAAAAAAAAGGTTCTTATAAGATCCCAGTCAAATTAAGCCTTGAGTAGAAAATGTTGAACATTCTGTGTTACTGTTTAAGGTTGCTAAAGTGTATGGGCTGTCCTGCACAGTAAATAAGCATCTATTTATCTCTCTTGTGGCTATTTATGCGAGTCAGCTTAGAGAATTGAGAAAAGAAAGATGACATGAAAATTCTCGTAAATGCATTTAGACCTACAAAGGTGTTCAGAAGAACTGAACTGAAGAAAAGGAATCTGTTGGCCGTGGTAGAAAGAATGCTAGGTTTGTAGTCAGCCTGGGTTTTAATCTTGGCTCTGCCACATAGACATTATCTCGTTTGTCCTGTGTGGCCCTTAGTTGTCTCGTGGGATCTGTTTCCTTATGTTTAAAATGAAAGAGTTGAACTACATGAGCTCTAAGGTTTCTCCTACTTCTGAAATCTTATAATTTCTTAATCTTGTTCAGAAATTGTCTTTCTGTGACATTTAAAACCCACCACAATCTGGCCCCAACCTAAGTTATCAGCCTCCTTACATCTTTCACACACTCTTACAGTACAGTCAAACTGGCCTGCTGGCTCTTTCTCACCCACTACACTCCTATGTCCCATCTCTTTTCCCCATGCCTGTGATACACTCCTAGCTTCCTTCAGAGCTCAGCCCAAGCTCTGCTTTTTGCAGACACTCTGAATTTCCCTTCAGTGCCATATTGTCAAAAATTATCTTGTCTTTTCTGTGTGTGTGTGTGTGTGTATACTCACATATGTATATAGATACATATATATGTACACACATACACACATATATACGTGTGTGTGTGTGTGTGTATGTGTGTGTGTGTGTGTGTATAATTTGTATTTCGCTTAATATACAAGAAGTTCCTTGAGGGTGAGAACGACTTCATTTTTGTTTTTGTAAATCTCAGTTCCTAGACTTGGAGACTTTTGTCTGACACATAAGTAGCTGCTTACTAAATGCTTGTTGAAGGTTGAGTTGAATATGAAGGGATGATATCTCAAAAATACAATTAAGTGGTGAGAGAGGATTGTACTGGGAGAAGGAGAAAGGGGAAGGTAGAATGGGGTAAATTATCTCACATAAAAGAGACAAGAAGAAGCTTTTACAGTGCAGGGGAAGAGGGGGGAGGTGAGAGGGAATGAGTGAATCTTACTCTCATTGGATTTGGCTTAAGGAGGGCATAACATATACACTCAATTGTGTATGGAAGTCTGTTTTGCCCTACAGGAAAATAGGGGGGAAGAGGATAAGAGAGGGGAGTGATGATAGAAGGGAGGGCAGATTAGGGGAGGGGTAATCAGAAGCAAACACTTTTGAGGAGGGACAGAATCAAAAGAGAGAACAGAATAAATGGGGCGGGATAGGGTGGAGGGAAATACAGTTAGTCTTTCACAGCATGACTATTATGGAAGTGTTTTGCATGACTACACAAGTATAACGTATATCAAATTGCTTGCCCTCTCAGTGAGGGTGGGTGGGGAGGGAGGAAGGGAGAGAATTTGAAACTCAAAGTTTTAAAAATGAATGTTAAAAATTATTTTTACATGCAACTTGGAAATAAGATATACAGGTGATGGGGTATAGAAATCTATCCTGCCCTACAGAAAAATAGAAGGGGAAGGGGATAAGAGAAGGGGTGGTGGTGATAGAAGGGAGGGCAGATTAGGGGAAGGGGTATTCAGAATGCACGCCATCGTGGGGTGGGGAAAGGAGTGAGATGGGGAGAAAATTTGGAACATAACTTGTGGAAGCGAATGTTGAAAACTAAAACTAAATTAATTAATTTTTTAAAAAAGGCAGCAAAAAAAAATGCTTGTTGATTAATTGATTCCTTTTTTAAGAGCGTTTGTCAGATACCTGATCATATGCTAGCAATGACACAACTGCAAGGATATCAATAGAAGCTTCTCATGTGTGTGTGTGTGTGTGTGTGTGTGTGTGTGTGTGTGTGGAGACCTGCAAGAAATGGAATGTAGCTTACTTTTGGCCAGCTCAGCCTTAGAGTGGTATGCTTTTCTACTGTAGAAATAAGTGTTTATTCTTAAGGCATAATTTGCTGAATTTTGTCCATTTAAGATTTGATACTAGTTTAGGGAAACCCCTGGTTTTACTTCATACATGAGTGATACGACTCTTAATGTTAGGCCCCAATCAATCAGCTATAGCTTAATCTCCATCTTTCTTGGCAGTGAGAACAGTTTTTTGAGTCTATTGTTCCATGGATCAAGAAATGCTGTAGTTGGAAAGTTGTTTTCTTTTTTTCTTTCAAAGTTCTTTATATGTGACATCAAGATGTAAAGCTAAAAAGAGACCTTAAATATCAGTTAGTCCAGGGGTGGAACCTACACAGTTTCCTTGTGTGTGAAATTGTTACATGACTAAATCAGGGATGGGGAACTTCTGGCCTCGGGGCTGTCAAGTGTGGCCCTTGGACTGAATCCAAACCTCACAGAACAAATACCCAAAGGACTGAGAACAGAAGGATTTGTTAAGTTAAAGGGCCGCACTTGAGGGCCTCGAGGCCACAAATTCCCCACCTCTGATTTAGTCATATCACAGTTTTACACACAGGGAAATTGAGACTTTGAACATTTAGGTGACTTGACTAAGGTCATACCTACAGCAGTGCTAGGATTTGAACTCAGGTCCTATGACTTCAGATCCAGTATTCTATACAAAATTTCTGCTCCCAACAGCAGTGATGTCAAAGTCAACTAGAAATGGGGGCCACTAAACTATACATGAGGCAGATAGGTGGCACCATTGTGCATAGAGCTCTTGGCCTGGAGTCAGGAAGACCTGAGTTCAAATCCAGCCTCAGACACTTACTAGTTGTGTGACTCTGGACAAGTTACTTAACCCTATTTACCTTAAGCCACTGAAGAAGGAAGTGACAAACCACTCCAGTATCTTCGTCAAGAAAATCCCATGGAGGGGCAGCTAGGTGGTGCAGTGGATAAAGCACCGGCCCTGGATTCAGGAGGACCTGAGTTCAGATCTGGGTGTGTGACCCTGGGCAAGTCACTTAAAACCCATTGCCTAACCAAAAGAAAAAAGGGGAGAGAAAGAAAATCCCATGGACAGCATTGACATGTTACAGTCCCTGGGATCATAAAGAGTCAGACGTGACTGAACAACTGAGCAACATCAGGCCATCCGTAATGATCCTTGTGGATGCCCGTTGGTGTAGAAAACCATGAAGTCACTTCAAGTTTTGTCATGTTACTTATTTTGTTAAACATTTTCAACTTCTGTGTTAACGTGGTCCGCATTGTTGTGGATTTCATGCAGCCTGTGGCCATGTGTTTCACACACACGCACAGATTACAGATCTGTGTGACTGTCCCACACTGCACCTCCCCACTTCAATCTAACGGTGACCAAACTTACTTAGAATAATTACGTTAACTTTGTTCAGTTTCATCTTCTTTTCTAGTGTAAGTTTTCAAGAAATTTTGAAAATCTTGAAAGTATTTTTGTTTTGTTTTTCCCACTTCAGCAAGCATTTATTAAATCCCTGTGTGCTAGGCCCTATGCTTGTTTACTAGGGCTATACCTAGCCCTAAAAACTAAACATTACTTTCCCTCAAGGACCTTACATTCTTCTTAGGGAATGATTTCTTTAATCACTTCTAGTTCCTAAAATTTTATGATTCTGTTATTGTTTTATTCATGTTTCTAATTACCTTAGCCTGGCATACTTTTTTTTTCATTTTTATGTTTTTTTCCCTTGTGAATAAGCCCTAGAACATCCAGTCATATGGTTTCTAGTTTACATAGAAAATGGGAGCAGCTAGGTGGCAAAATGAATAGAGTCAGGCCTGGAATCAAGAAGACCTGAGTTCAAATACAGCCCCAGCCACTTACTAGCCGTGTGACCCGGGGCAAGTCACTTAACCTCCATTTACTTCAGTTTCCTCATCTATAAAATGATCTGACCACTCCAGTATCTTTGTGAAGAAAACCCCAAATGGGGTCACAAAGATTTGGACATGGCTGACCAATGACAAAAGAAGGAAAGGAGGGAGCAGATGCCAGCATTGCCTAATCACTTGCTAACTGTTCCCTCACCCTACCTACCACCACCACCAACCCCTTGCAGCACCACCAAGGGAAAGACGAGGAAATAAAAACAGGTTCGGCTTCCTGTCACCTCCAGAACCAAACGTGTTTATCCCAGTATGTGAATTGCGTGTGTATCTTGGCGCCTAGCAGTGTGGCTTGTGCCCAGTAGGTGCACAAAGGATAGATATAAATCCATTTTCATATAAGAATTAACAAAGGATAAAAAGAAGGGTTTGGGGAGAGAGATTCTAGTACATTTCTTTGTCCTCTTAAAGGCATCATGTCCACACAGTTTAGGTAGAAATATTTATAGCTCATGCTTCCACAGCACTTTACAGTTTGTACTGCCGTTTCCTCAAAACAGTACTACCAGGTCGGGGTGCTGGGGTTAGTATCACTTCAAGTTCATTATTCTTTCCTTTGTAGATAGACTAGGGAAATTAACTGTGAGGAAATAAAGCATAACCCAGCTCATGAATTCTATTCTAGTAATCCTCCTGTATTTTGGAAAGACAGAAACTTAGAGGTAAGTTGTGTCGCAACATCAGAGAGGCTTTTTAAATGAGCAAAGAAAGGAATTAAGAACATTGACTATAACTTACTTTTTCTAAGACTCTTGAGTCTAAGAACCATGTGAAATTTCACAGTAAGAATGACTGGAGGTAACTAAGATCAGTAGATCCTTGGTTAATCATGTAATTCTATAACAAGGCCACTTCCCCCTTACTCCTCTCCGTTCCCCACCCCACCCCAATCTCTCCTTAGGAACCTCCTGCTTTCTTTGGCTTCAGTGCTGAGTGATTTCCAAATCCATATTATTTAGTCCTGTCTCTCAAGCCAAATGTTTAGTTTGTTCCTACATACCTCTTCATGGATGACTTACAGACGCCACAAATTGTATGTTTTCCAAACCACATGTATTGTCTTTTTTCAGAGCCAGAAGTCCTTCAACTCGACTGTCTTTTTCACTGGCTTCTCCATCACCTGTGCTGAAAGCTGTGGTGTTACCTTTACCTTTTGGCTGTCTCTTTCCTTCATTTTCCCCATCTGGTCAGGTATCAAGTTCTTCAGATGCTGTTTACATACTATCTCTTCTGTTTAGCTTACTACTTTCTATCTACTTCCACCCCAAAGCAGGCCTCCATTACCTCCTAGCTAGTCTATTACTCTTGTCTCCTAACTGACCCCCCCACTTCTCGTTTTGTCCCTTTCCAGACCATCCTTCACATCACTGTCAGAAAAATTCTCTTTACTGATGAAATCATGCCGTTTTTCTGCTCAGAATCCAGCGATACCTTCTTATTGCCTAGGGAATCTAGTACAGATTGCTTAGCCAGACATCAAAGGCCCTGCATAATCTATCACCACCCCGCCTTTTCAACTTTATTTCATATGTTCCCCATCCATATACTCTCTATTTCAATTAAATCAAACTACTTACCATCCTCTATAAATATCCTGTATTTTTTCCTTGCATCTGTGCCTTGGCTTATGCTATTTCTCACAGCTGGAATAATACTCACATTTATAGAACACTTTATGTTTATGGAGTTCTGTCACATAACATCTTCTCTGTTCCTTCCATGTCACACAAATCCCCCCCTACCTAATATCTTCCTGTTGAAATCTTATCCATTTTTCAAACCAGCTCAGATACTAACCTTTTCCATTCATATTTACCTGATCCCTAAAGTCTTAATTTGGACCACACGTGTTAATTTATTTATACTATAAATGTTTGTTCACTGACTGTTAACTAAATCTCTTTATTCTACCTTGGCTTCTGACATGACTTGGATATAAAGAGTGGCATCATTAACAATTCAGAGGAACAAGGAAGAATTACTTATCAGACCTATGGACAGGGGGAATTGTAACCTCTCTTGTATATACTCTTTTCTCTCCTCTAATTTTGTTGCTATCCTGGTACAGACACTCATCAACTCACCACCTAGACCCAAATTGATACAAGGAGTATTGAGCATTGATTCTTACAGGTCTACACTATGGCTGTAAGTGGTGAGAGGGCAATAATGAGGATATGAATGTGAGACCTCGGAATTGGCCGCTTGCATCAGTCTTTATTATACCTCACATTTTTACGTTTGCAATTTAATTGGTCTTTGTTCTGCAAGTGTTTCTGCTTCCCTTCTGCCACTAAAAACAGTTTAGAATAACATGTGTTAGTTAAAGATTTAAGCGTCAAAATAGAAATTCTTTCTTTTTTGCTTTGTGGGCATCTTCCTATAGTGAAAAATAGAAACGAGATAAGTGCCTCAAATAAAAGATAACAAGATTGATTGTGAAGCTTATTGAATCACAATAAACTGCTCATCCATCTTTTTCTGTGAGAAGACTTTTTCTGTATGATTGCCTGCATATTTGTCATGGATAATGAAAGAAATTCCCTTACCATTAAGAAGGAATTTTAAGTTTCCGCTTGTAGTTCCATATATCAACATTTCCTACATTTAAAGGTTTTCTACTTAATGTTGTGATAAAACTGCTCAACTGCTTTCCTTGATTCTTGGTAAGAAGTTTGGCAAAATTCTGAGGCATAGAACGGGATGTGTGTTGGAGGTAGAGGTGGGAGCGTCTTTGATAGCATCCAGGACTGGCTGTAAAAGGTTTAAATTTTTATTGTGGTTGAATTTGATTTTTTCCTTTCTTGATGCTTAATTAACAGTGGATTTGGGTGACCTTTCATTGATTTGAATTTATCCACCCACATAAAGCAAGTATATTTTTAAAACATTCAAAGAATTCTTGAAATTTTCTGACATGTAAAGGATGGTAATGATGGAATGCTGTATTTCATGGTGAGTTAGCTTAGGAATGGTTTGCACATAGTGGGTAAAAAGGGTTAGAACCAGATTGTAGAGACCCTTACATATCAGGCCAGAGAATACTCATTTAGACTCAAATTTTTTTTGGTAAGATGATTATTGTTGAAGAATTCACAGTGCTTTCTTATATATGTTTTCCACATATTATTTAAGTAATAGGTATCATGAAGAAGTATTAGTGGTTTTCCTATCTCTCTGACCACTCTTATGTCCCCTTCACCATTACCTTCTTCCCCCAGCTTCAGATGTGGAAGTTTGCCAGGTTCTGCTGTCTGACTTGATGTCTTCTCTTTCTCCACTGACCTCCTTCAATTAAGCAAATGTGTTAAGTACCCACTATATGCAGAGCACTTAGGTAGGTGCTAGGGCATATACAAAGTTTGGATGAGACATGTCTCAGCCTTTTTGGAATTTATAGCCTAGTAGGGGAATATGGCTCATTTACAAACAATTATGGGATTGGAACATACACAGATAATTATAATATAGTATAATACATGTCAAGTGTATGCAAAGAATACAAACAAGGTACAGGAGGGAAATTCATTCACTCAAGATCAAGGAAGGCTTTAAGCAAGCCAAGTCAGCAAACATTTATCAAATGCTTATTATGTGTCAGGCACTGTGCCAAGCACTGGGGAAACAGATACAGGAAGAAAGAAAGCTCTTGCCCTAGAGTAACTTACATTCTAATGGGAAAAAACAGCACATTTAAAAGGGAGATGAAAAATGGTACTGGGGAAGGTGCCCAAGTGGACCAGAAACAGAACCAGAAGAAGAAATGAAGGATGGCTGGCCTGAGATCTTCCACAAAGCAGAGGCTGTAGGAGAAACTCACCAATGTGAGAAGGAGGCCTTAGGGGCACAGGAACATTCCAGAATGAGAAGGCTACATCTCGATATCCTGCCACTTCCTCAAATGTAACATGTCCCATACCAGACCAATCATCTTCCTGTTCCAAAGTAGCTCATCTTTCTCAGTTTCCAGTTTCTATTAATAGTCTCACCAATTTCCCAGTCACCTAGACTGGATGATTCCTAGTCAGTCACCTTTGACCCTGGCCTACGGTGATTCTTCATCTTTGACTTTATAACACTTGCTGCCTATACCACTCATTTGGCATTTAATGGTATACTGCTCTGGAGCGTCTTCTGTGGTCGTTTTTGTACAATTACTGATCAAACGAAGCTGTGTATGTAAAGTGCTTTGCGATCCGTGATGCGCTTTCTGTATGTTAACTAACAATAATAATTTTTGTCTGCACCTGTGATTTTGTTGGTGTGAACATTCCTAGGGAAGAAACTTCCTCTACTGATTCAGATGAGCAATTGTTTTCAAACCTTATACTCAGAGAGCTCTGTCCAGGTCCCTGAAAGTTTAAGTGACTTGCCCAGCATTGCAGCATTTGTCAGAAGCAAGACTTGAACCCCTCCTGATTCTGAGTCCAGCCCTCAGCCTACTAAATCAATCTGCCACTGTGGTGACTGCTTTTCTTATTATTATTTAACTTTCCATGTATACGTCTTATTTCTACAGCTAGATTATAAACTCCTCAAGGTCAAGGTCAGGGACTGTGAATCATACTGTTTGAGTCCTTTCCTGTGCCCAGAGCACAGTGCTATGCCTACAGTAGATACTCAGTGAATGCTTTCTCTTTGTCATTCCCCTTCAACTTCCTGCCATCATTAAAGTACCTGATTTTTCATTGTTTCTCCTAAGCCTTGATTATTCAGTCCTCTCCAGATTTGACATAGCTCTTCTAGAACCCTTTGTTTCAAATACAGCTTCCTTACTTCCCTGGCTCCCCTTAAAAAAAGAAATCCCACTATCCAGGTTTAATAGTAAAACTTGTCTTATATATGCTCAATAAAGGCTAATGGATACATTTATAGACCTGGCCTAGCTTTTCACATTGGAGAATGGTATGGTTTAGTGTCATAAAGAGAAATAGAGGAAATTTTAAAGACTTTGATTTTGCCTTTTGGTATATAACATAATCCGTTTTTTAATGTGCTTGTCAGTGTTGGTCGCTGAGGATTTTCACGTATCCCAGGAAGTTCATCTTAGATGAATTTGCATTTATTTTCTCTGTGATGTTAAGACCACTTTGCCACTGAGGCCCCCTGGGTTTGTACCTAATTGACCTTTAGTGTCCTGTCAACTTCCAGTGAGATCATTCTAACTCTCTCTACCATGTGTCATGGAGCTGTTTCCAAATCGAAGCTGTTCCAACAGATGTTCAGCATTCAACTACTAAAAACTGGAGATCTGATTCCATTTAAATACATGTTACTGATCCAAGACTTTTTAATTCCCCCAACAACTGAAGTTTCTTTTCCGCATAATAGGCTCCTCAAAATAACATGATGTAGATTTATATTTCTCCTAAAAAAATCAAGGAATCAGTAGATTGTCAGAAAGAGCATCATAGACATGGTGCTTTTTGATTCCATGGGAGGTGGAAGTAGGAAAGGCACTGCTGAATGATAAACCCCGTAGACTCTTCCTGGCTCCCCCTTACTCCATGTTTCCCACCTTCAGACTCCAATTCCACATGTAGTTCTTCTTCCATTGATAATAATGCCTCCATCCTTTTTCACCCAGTTCCTCTCATTTAACTGTCTTTGAAAAAAAGGACCTCAGTTTCTAATTTCTTGTTTATCCCACCTTTTCTATAATATGCTCACAACCCTTCCATTGCTTTTAAAGGCTTTTCCTGCTGATAGTGCAAGGACACATGCAGGGGCTTAGAATAACAAATAAGGAAAGTTGCAGAACTATAAGAACTCTTTACCCCTTATTGAGATAGATAGTTCTGGGCTTTAGGGGAATGCAGTTGGAGCTAATCCTTGATCTATCTTAACTGCACATACTCTCTTATTGACCTCCATTGATTTTTCTCCTTGGACTTAGCCAACAGCAGATTCTCTGAGTTAGAGGAGGGATCAAACAATCAACCTTCTAGCTAAGGTAGATTCAAATGAGCAAGATTTCCACATTCTGACTTCTCTTAGAACTTGCTTTCTAATTTTATATCTGGGTGTGGGATATCACTTTAAAGAGCTACCACATGATTCCTCCCAGTGATTCCTCCAAATAGCATCATGTCCTGCCATCATCTTGCAGCTATCCTGCTTCCCCAAAGCAAATTCACCAGCTAGTTTTCTTAAGGTTGGCTCCCTAAGTTGGGCTTCTCCTGGCTAGCATCTAGACCTTGCTCCCTTCTTGAAGGAGGCCTGTGTGGCAACTCTCCCACATAATTTCTGAAGGCAGATTCTTCTACCTGCTTCAAAGCCTGTATCCCATCCAACCTCTCACCAAATTCCTCTTTCCCATCTTAGAGCCTCTAGCTTTCAGTCCACGTGCAGAGGTGCATGCTATACAGAGCTTAATGAATGGCCATCAAGTTCTGAGTTCCACCTACTTAGCCAAGATATTGTGGTATAGAAGAAAGAGTGTTATAATTGGAGTCAGGCAAACTCAGTTTCAGATCCTAAGCCTGGTACTTTTCTGACCCCTCCGTCTTCTTATCTGTAAAATGGCATAGTTTGGCTAAATGTTTCTTCTAGCTCTGTATCTATTATCCCATGGCTTTTGATGAGCTATACTCATGTGTCCTTTTACTAGGCAAGAGACTTTTCTAAAATCCTTTCCCTGTAATTTAATCATTACAACTTTACTTTAAACATGTATCATCAATAACAATTTCTGTCCATGGAATGGGACAGCTGTTTCTCTGGTAGTTCCCCATATAGGATTTTCAGTACTAATACATAAAAAGCAGAAATTGTCAAGTATATTGTAGATGTGCTTGCTAGCCATGTTTTAGTTCATTGAATGGCCACTAATGTCTCTTTCAACTCTGAGATACTGTAGTTGTAAAATTTAGCATTCTTTCCATCTATTTCCAATAGAATGTAAGTTCCTTGAGGACAGGGACCCATCTCAGTTTTTTTCATTTCTATCCCAGAACCTTAACACAGTGCCCAGCATATGATAGAGGTGCTAAGTAAGTGATTTGTTAATTGATTGATTGATTCTGGATATGGACCACTTTTGTTGGCAGCCATATTCTCATATAATATTTACTATTTTAAAATCAAAATATCAGAAGAGAAATGGGGTAGAAACTATATGCATAAGTATGGCTTATTAATATGCATTATAGTAGCTGTTGGAGAGATGAGGAAGTGGAAATAAGTTAATTCAGCATTTACAAGACCCAGTGAATCTTGTATGTATATTACAGTGTAAAAATGTGAAGTCTTTTTCATTGATAAGCTTTTTCACTATCTATTTCCTTATATTCCTAAATAAATACAGAGCACTGGGAAATTGAGAAATTCAGAGAGGAATAACGAAATATACCACTCAGTCAGTTTTCAGTTGGCTTTTAAACTGATTTTGCTTTCAGTTGTTTCACAAGCACAAGTTAGGAGGAAGAATACAAAAAACCTGAACATAAATGTAAAAAATAGTTGCTACTACATGTGTGTTTTGGCCTGCTGGTAAGTGTTTAATATCTGGCATAATATTTAATATAATGTCCTTCATAAAAACTGGCATCAGAATCAAGTAAAAATGAAGTGTGTTTGTATTTGTAATAAAATAAATGACTTCCACGCTAAACACCCTGAATTTGCTGTGATAACCAAGGCCAGTTGAATGTTGAGGATAATTTTGGCTATATATATCAACTCTGTAGAGAAATAAATGGGGAAAATGCCAGCCCAAGATTTTTTGGCATCTAAAGCAACCCCCCGCCCCCGCAATTAGGTAGATCCAACCCAGCCAAATTCAATTTCAAAGTTTGTTTGTTTGCTCCATGTTATTTGAACACACACAAAAGCCTTTGACTGTTCCTGGTCTTGCTGTCTATGGTTTTGTTTTGTTTTTTTTCCCCTACTCAGAGCCACAGCCACTAAACTATGTCTAACAAATTGACAGCCCAGTTTTACATTCAAAATAAAACAAAACATACAGTTTAGCTGAATAAAAACAAAGTCACTCATTCTTCTCCCTAATTAATTTGCTGTCTATAATTTCAGAGATGGGACCATGTGTTTTCCCAGGAAACCTATGTGTATGCCTGTGCTGAAACTTCTAATAGGTTCCAGTAAAGGGGCCAGGCTTTCCCGTAATAGAGAAGTTGCTCACTCTCCTCTTAACTTCTTATTTCACACAGAATCCCACTAACACATTGATTTCACTCCCTCCTTTTATACAGTGTTTCTACTATTATTCAAAGGAGCCATACTCAGCATGTTAAGCTTTGGGTCATTTGAGATTAGTCAAAGAGGAATATTTGTATAGCTACTGCTATCAGTAGGAACTTGAAGTAACTGATGAAATTAGCTAAACGCAGCACTTGAGTGTCAGGAAAATTTATTTGCCACCAGACTGAATCAGAGCATACCAAAGCTTTGCACAAAGAAGCAATACAATAGATTTGACCTTTCACTTCCAGAGATTTCACTTATTTCATCAGAAACTATCAGTGAAGACTGAGTCATATACTATTAGAGCTGGAAGAAAACTTAGAGCTCCCTGAGACCCACTTTTCAGTGCCCTTCCCATTTCCCCTCACCATTTTCAGGTGAGGAAACTGAGGCTTGTCCATGGAGGTTAAATAAGTGGTCTGTTGTCACATTGAGGGGAAGTGGCAGATCCAGCATTTGAGCCCAGTCCTCCTAATCTAATGTTCTCATTTCTCTTCCGGCTGGATCTGGTTCCTTGCCATTCTCCAGCCCAAAAGAATGGCTGCTGTTCTCTTGCCCTCACTGATAAATTGTTCTGTAATTGCCATGATGCATTCCAAAACCAGCTTGCTTGGGTATGCCGTTGTGCCTTGACTTCCTCTGTTCCCCTACACCAAACAAATGAACATTCATTT
The DNA here is from genome assembly GCF_003287225.1 of Phascolarctos cinereus. Lineage (NCBI taxonomy): Eukaryota > Metazoa > Chordata > Mammalia > Diprotodontia > Phascolarctidae > Phascolarctos > Phascolarctos cinereus. The sequence goes on along the minus strand of NW_027555958.1, from coordinate 427,173,945 downwards.
ATTCCTGAACATAGATTGTTTTTCTGCCTCCTGGTCTTTGTTCCTGCCATTCCTTCAGCCTAGAATTTTCTTCCACTTCAGTCTCTGCTTACCCAACCCAACCTATCCTTCAAGGGCTATGTCATAACCCACTTCTTCCACAGAACCTTCCCTTATCTTCCCAACTGAAAGTGATCTTTCCCTTCATCATAACACTTGGCTCATATCTCTTTTGTGCTTGCTGTGTCTTATGTCGTCATAAAATCATTTGTCATTTTGCATCACGGAAGATAATAAAGTCCATATATAAGTAAGTATGGATTGGGGGAGGCATGGCAGAAAAGACATAAAGACTTTAGTGGACTTTAAGCTCAGCAGAGTCAGCTGCTCATCATGGCGGACAAAAAAAGTTAACACTGCATTAGGCCTCATTAAAGAGGTCATTGGTTCATAGATTTAGAACTAGAAGAGACTTCAGACCCCCTAATTCTGTGGTTGAGGAAACTCGGGCCCTGAGAAGTTAACTCACTTAACCCAGAGTCCCACAGGTAGAAAGTATGTTCAGATTCCAGGCTAATTCATGCCGTACCATACCCAGTACAAGAGAGGCAAATGATAATACTGCTGGGCTGTGCCTTGGTCAGTTCAAATCTGGAGTGCTCTACGGAGACACCACTGAAAACTTTCAGCCCTGAGGAGAAAGAGACAAGGGACTCTGCTTGGTTGGATTAGCCACTGGACAGAATCACGAGCAGTTGGTAGAAGTATAGAAGTAGACTCGTTCTAGTAAAAGGAAAAGCTGCCTAACAACCAGAGGCACAGATCTGGGGGCTACTTTTAGAAGTAATGGATTCACTGGAGGTCTTCAAACCACAGGTTGGTGATTTCATAGGAGTTGGACTTGTTGACCTTATACTTCCCTTACAGTTTTGTGATTCTGTGGTTCTGAGTCCCAAAAATTGTGGTCTCAACTCAAAATACAGGCTCAAGTCTGAATGCATATGAATGATATCTTTACCCTGGAATCAGTTAATTGTAGCATGCTACAGCTATATAATATGCTAGAAACTTAGATTCTTGTCCCAACTCTTCTCTGTGAACTTTAATAAAATTTTGTAATTCTTTTATATCATAACTATCCCCTAATGTGTTTTATAGTTATTTGTATAGATGTATTTTCTATTTTGGGCTGCTAGATGGCACAGTGGTTAGAGTGCCCAGCCTGGAGTCAGGAAGACTCATCTTTGTGAGTTCGAATCTGGCCATTAGACACTTACTAGCTGAGTAACTCTGGGCAAGTCATTTATCCCTTTTTGCTTCAGTTTCCTCATCTGTAAAATGAGCTGAAGAAGGAAATCACCAACCATACCAGTGTCTTTGCCAAGAAAACCCCAAATAGGGTCATGAAGAATCAGACGTGACTGAAACAACTGAACAACAACAGCATTTCACATTTGCATTTGAAATATACATTTACATACATGTATATTAGTACTAAGTTAATAAACTCCCTAGGGGCTAGGATAATGTGTCATTTACTCAGCATCTGGCGTAATGTCTTGCACATAGTAGACATTCAGCCAACATTTATTGCATTGAATTGTAACATTAGATGAGTTCCTGAATTTCTTGGAGCCCCAGTTTCCTCATCTTTAAGGATGAAGAAAGGAATATTAATGCTAGATCAGGAGTCCTTAACCTTTTTTTGTGCATCATGGAACACTTTGCCTGTCTAATTAAGCCTATGAACTCCCAAGAGTAATGCTTTTAAATGCATAAAATAAAATATATATGATTACAAAGGAAAGCAGTTGTAATGAAATACAGTTATCACGATATTTTTTTTAAAGTTCATGGATCCCAGGTTAAGAACCCCTGTAGAAGATGATCTCTTTTATCTCAAAAACCACAGCTCATTGGCAGTTAATATCTCTTGAAAATTAATTGTGTGCCTTAGACAACAAATAAATCATAAGCCTGTTTTCTGATTATAGTAAGTTTCTGTGAATTGGAAGAATTAATTCCTTACCTCCCACTTAAAAAAAAACATAAAACAATTGCACTTTCCCACACAGGATAGCCTGGATAGCCATGTTGTAGCAGAGGAAATACTCAATGCATTTGTCATCATTATTTTTGGCATCTCTCTGCATGAGAGCCCTTTTCAAGTCTGTAGTTTCAGGAATCCATTTCTTACTCATGTGCACAATTGCAAACAAAAGGGCATGTGATTTAACATTTGGAGTTTAGATTGCACTTATGGTAATGAATTGGAACGTATTACATTTCCTTTAAAAAATATTACTCATTCAAGTTTGAAAAACAATTCTCAGTATTAAAAAAAGAAAACCAGAATTTTATATTGAAAATTTAATTCTATGGCATTCAGTCATTTGTTTCTTAATTTGATTCATTAAAGGAAAACAGCATCGAATTCTGCCTTTAAAAGTAAGAGGCTACTTTGTTGAATGGAAGAAATTGGAAGGACATTGAGAAAACAACTAGCCCAGCCTTTTGCCTTTCTACAAGATAGTACAAACTATTCTAGACAGATGAAAATTCATGTTAACATGAAGCCATTCGGTACAAAAATGAGTATGACCAGGTTCCATCTTGGATCCTGTCAGTAGGATTTATTGAAGAAATGGATCTCTTTATAAAAGTCTCACCCATGTTCCTGTGACATGAGCTCTAAAATAGTGTTGCATTAAGATTCCCGTTGGTATTTTTTCTATTTTCAAAGGAAAATTATTTTACAACCTGCCTCTGAATCTTTGCATGAGGCAGTATATGGCTCAGTGAAAAAATTACTGGACCTAGAGTCAGAAAGATCTGAATTCGTGTACACACACACACACACACACACACACACACACACACACCACCCTAATAACTGTAATCCCAGACAAATCACTTCATTGCTGCCTGCCTCAGTTTCCGCATATGTAAAATGGGGGCTAACCACAGAACTTACTTTACAGGATTCTTGTGAAGATCAAATGAGACAATATTTATAAAGTACCTAGCATAGTGCCTGACACATGGTAGGTGCTTAATAAATGCTTATTTTCTTCCATATTCGACTTTGTTATTAATTCACTTAAACATTGTTAAGTATCTTATATGCAATGGACTATATAGGTGCGAAAAATATAAAGAAATAACTAGACACAGCTTGTGTCTGCAGGGAGCTTGCAATCTAATAGGGAATTAAGACATCTATATGTGTGTATGGCAATGGTGTGTGTGTGTGTGTATGTGCGTGCATATATACACATATATATGTATATGTATAGATACACACACACATGAAAATATCAGACAAAATGGTAAGTGCAAAGGGAAGGCTGAATCCAACTTCTCTTAGAAATATGAGAATGGAAAGAATTAGGGAAGGCCTCATAGAGGAATCAACACCTGAGCTAATTATAATAAGAGCTGGACCTGGACAGAAAGGAATAATTTCCATATATAGATGTGTTGGGGGAGTCTTCCAGATGTGGAAGAGACAGAATATTTAAAGAAATGAAGGAAAGAACAAGACAAGATTGGGGAATGCTGAGAAGTGCATAGATAGGAAGATTGGGGAGAGAATGAAAAAAATATAAGAAGGTAAATTGGAACCAAATGGTGAGAGCCATGAGTGTTAATACAACCAAAGTTTGTATTCATTCAGTAGGCAATAGAGAACCAAAAAAGGTTTTGGAGGTGGAAAGTGAGGTGATTAGACTTCAGGAAGATGAGAGATTGGAGACAGGAAGCTCATTGAGGAAGTTCTTAAAATTGTCTGGGCCAAAGGTAATGATGGCCTGAACTGCAGCGGTGGCAGTCACAGTAGTAAAGAGGAAATCTTAGTTAACAGAATTTAGCAATCGATTAGCTGTGGGAGATGATGGAGAAAGAAAAGTCAACGAGGATTCTGAGATTTTGAGGAGGAAAAGGGGATGTGTCATCAACACAAATAGGAAAGGTCAGTTTGTTAGAGAGGTTCCTGCCTCAAGGCTGCCGCTGGCTGCTGTGGGGCCCAACTCCAGCTTCGGAACCTCATTACAGTTTTTTACAGTTACCACTGATCTATTGATTGTCAAATTTAGTGACCTTTTCTCACTTCTCCTCCCTCTTGACCTCTCTGCAGCATTTAACACTATCGTCATCTCCTCCCATATACTCTCTCTTCTCTGAGTTTGTGTGACACAACTTAATTATCCTCCTACCTGTGTGGCCATTTTTTCGCCATCTCCATCCTTGTCACATCTCCTACTTATGGATGTCTTCCAGGACTGTTGCAGTTCCTCTTTCTTTTCTCTGTACTAGCTCATTTGATGATCTTATCTTTCCCATGGGTTCAGTTATCATCTCTGTGGAGTTGATTCTAAGATCTGTACATCTAGACTCTCTTCTGAGCTCCAATCCCACAACTCCAACTGTCTCTTTTGAACTGGATGCTATATAGACATTTCAGACTCAGCATATGCAAAACAAGACATTATCTTTCCCCAGAAATCCCTCCCGTCTTCTGAACTCCCCTGTTACTTTTGAGGGTAGCACCATCCTCTCAGTCACTCAGGTCTGCAGCTTTGATGTCACCCTCTCCTCAGTCTCACCACACACCTCTAATCAGTTGCCAGATTTTGCTGCTTCTACCTTCTCTTGTATTTCCCCTTTTCTTTAGTCAAATAGTCACCATCTAGTTCAGGCCCTTTTCACCTTGATTACTGCATTGCCTTCTAATTGGTCTGCCTGCCTCCAGTCTGTTCTCACTCTAATCCTAAAGCACAGATCAGTCCTGAGCACATAGCATCTCTTCCCCTCTATCCCCGGCATCCTGCATCCCACCATCACTCAGTAAACTCTAGTGACTCTCCATTATTTCCATGACAAAATACGAAGTCTTTTATGAGTCATTTAAGGTTCTTTACAACCTGGGCCCATTCTAATCTTTGCCTCCTTTTATTCACACACACACACACACACACACACACACACACACACACACACACACACACACACACACACATACACACTCACACACACACTCTATCCTGTGATCCAGCCATTCAGCATGTTTGCTTTTCTTCACATATGACACTCCATTTCCCACCTTGCCTTTGCCCAGGCTGTCCTACAGGCCTAGAATGCCCTCCATTTTAGTCTCCCCCTTCTCACTGCTGGCTCCCTTCAAGACTCAGCTCATATGGCACCTTCTGCAGAAAGTTTTCCCCCTAGTCCCTCCATCCCCTTTAGTGTTCCCATCTAAGATGACTTTTCTTCTCATCTGTATGTATCTTGTATGTACCTATTTATTGACGTGTCTCCCCTATTATAATGTGAAATTCTTGAAGGCAGGGACTTTGGAGGGGAAGACTTTAATTATATCTCCAGCACTTAGCACAGTGCCTGGCACATAGGAACCACTTAATAAATGCTTAGTGGTTTATTGATTAATTCATTGGTAGGAATCCCAAAAGATATGGAGCAGACATCTGGGAGCTGCAGCACAGTGAAGCACTTGTATTTAACCTAAACTTCGAATGTTTCTTAAGTTTCATTGCCCTTGGTAGAAAGCAGTGGGTTACCATCCTCTTTGTGGCCCTTTGGGTACTTGCGCTGCAGGTGCCATTTCAGTCCATCCACTAACATTTCTTAAGTGTCTACTCTGTAGCAGGCATTAGGCTGCAAGCACTTCTCCCTTTGATTGGATGGCTTTTTCCAGGATATCCATTTAAGAATGATACCCAGATCAAACTGTAATCAGGCCTTTCTCTACCGTGTCCCCATACTAGATACTTTTGTCTCCTCCTCCCCTTCAGCTTCCATTTATGCTTCTTAAGGGCAGGAATTGTAATTTTTTTTTTCTGTTTGTATTTGTGTTCCCAGAGCTTAGCATAGTGCCTGGCACATAGTAAGTACACTTAATAAATGCTTGTTGACTCAGTACAAGTTCCTGACGTGGGTTTGGGTCTGAGCAGCAGGTCTGTGGGCTTGTCTTCTTTGGAGTTTCAGTAGACTGCTGCTGCTGCTGCTGGACCAACTGTAAGCTTCTCTTTGGTCTGGGATTCCTGCCCAGGAATTACTCTGTAGGCTTCAGACTGGACTAGAAGTTGGAACTGAGACTCCACTTTGCTCCTAGGGCCTAAGCCTCACAAGCTGCAGCTTGCTTCTGAAATTGTCCTTCCCTCAGTACCCTGATGAGTTCTTTTAATGCTGACTCGTTCAGTCTACGCTTTCAATTTAACAAGATTCAACCAAGTTTTTAGGAAAATTAATCTAATTGTGTTATGCAGGATAAATTGGAAACTGGAAACAAGGAAAAGAGATGCCTAACTTCAAGGGTAGAGTGTTGCACATACTGTCATGCCAGACAGTGCTGTATTGGTTATTTTTGCTTAACTGTTTTTCTTTGTTACAAGGAAAGATCTAATGCTGGGGTTGGGGGGAGAGAGACAAGGTATATTCAGAAATAACTGTGATATAAAACAAAGGGCACCAATAAAACTTTAAGTGGCATTAGGGAGACCTGTTAGAATATTTCTTCTAGTAGCCCCACAATGTAATGAGAAGAAGATGAATGTAAAGTACTCTTACGCCAAACAAGAATGTTGTACAGAAGTTAACAGGACCAATTAACTGGTAATAACAATTATAGCAAAATAATTCAATCCCCATTTTTAAAAGTTTGTCCAAAGATCTCCATGTTACTTTAATATCCAATTCTTCCCAAGTAATTTTGGTTAGCCGTATAGCCTCAGAAGTATATTTAACTGAGGCTCTCTACTAGAGACTAATCTGTAAGACTTGACTTTATTTTATACCCAAACTGTAAGTTGATATAAGAAAGTAGAGTCTCCATTGCCACCTTTCCGGTTATCTCAAATCGGGTGGGAGCTAGCCCTTCATCTTAAATGGAAAGCATCTGTAGTCAATCTTCCCAGAACTGAGTAGGGCCAGACTTTTCTGAATCAACAATACAGTTACCTTTAAACCCTTAGTTCCTTTGTAAAACATACATCCCTAGCTTCTTTCTTTTGGTACAGAGCCACTGATCCCTGTGAAGTTCATCTCATATACAGTAGTGGTGTCTAGAATGGTGGACAGACCCCTTGCCTATCTCTGTCAGTGATAGCTGTTTTGATGAGACTGTGATCTGAGCACAAGTTTTTCTACATGTGTATCTTTTCCCCTACCTATCTATACTGAGCTGGTTTTGAGAATCTACAAGAATATATAATTAGAGGTGGGCAAGTATTCCAGTCCCAGCAGTTGATGTGTCTGGTATCAATAAGCTTCTGATTTAGTTAAGCTTCTGAAACTAGAATTGTCTGTGAATGCAGATAAGAAATGTGATGGGAGAAAGCCTACTGGTTTGGGGGCTTTACAAAGCCCAACACCACAGGCTCAGTATGAGTGGTTGCCCTTAAGAATGTATGTAATGTCAGCTTTTCTCCACATGCAAGAGGAGATAAGCACTAGTTCTTCATTTAACCCCAATTTGTACTTGAAGGTTTTGTTCCCTGGTTTGCTCTCTTATTTGATCCAACAGTCATCTGAACTCACTAAAGCAATACTCATAGCCCACCTGATTTAGAAAAATCAAATTATACAATACCTGTTCCTGTTAAAAACACTAGAAAGCATAGGAATAAATGGAGTCTTCCTTAAAATGATAGGTAGTATCTATCTAAAACCATCAGCAAGCATTACATGTAATGGGGATAAGCTAGAAGCATTTCCAGTAAGATCAGGGGTGAAACAAGGATGTCCATTATCACCACTGTTATTCAATATTGTACTAGAAATGTTAGCTTTTGCAATAAGAACAGAAAAATACATTGAAGGAATTAGAATAGGCAAAGAAGAAACAAAGCTATCACTCTTTGCAGATGATATGATGGTATACTTAGAGAATCAAGTAAAAAATTACTTGAAATAATAAACAAATTTAGGGGCAGCTAGGTGGTGCAGTGGATAGAGCGCTGGCCCCAGATTCAGGAGGACCTGAGTTCAAATCCAGCCTCAGACACATAACACTAGCTGTGTGCCCCTGGGCAAGTCACTTAACCCCATTGCCTAGCCCCCAAAAGAAAATTAAATTAAAAAAAAGAAATAAACAAATTTAGCAAAGTTACAGGATATAAAATAAACCCACATAAATCATCAGCATTTCAATATATTACTAACAAAGCCCAACAGCAAGAGACAGAGAAATTCCACTTAAAGTTACAGTAGACATTATAAAAAATTTGGGAGTCTGCCCACCAAAGCAAACTCATTAATGATATGAGCACAACTACAAAACAGTTTTCACACAAATAAAGTCAAATCTAAATAATTGGAAAAATTTCAGTTGCTCATGGGTAGGCCAAGCCAATATAATAAAAATGACAATTCTACCTAAATTAATTTACTTATTCAGTGCCATATCAAACTACCAAAAACTTATTTTATAGAGTTAGAAAAAACAATAACAGAATTCATCTGGAAGAACAAAAGCTCCATAATATCAAGGGAATTAATGAAAAGAAATGCAAAGGAAGGTGGTCTAGCTGTACCAAATCTTAAATTGTATTATAAAGCAGCAATCATCAAAACTACTTGGTGCTGGCTAAGAAACAGAGTGATGGATCAGTGGAAAAGGCTAGGTATGCAAGACACAACAGTCAATAACTATAATAGTCTACTATTTGATAAATCTAAAGACTCCAGCATTTGGGTTGAGAACTCACTATTTAACAAAAGCTGCTGGGAAGACTGGAAAATAGCATGGCAGAAACTAGGCATAGACCAATATCCTACACTCTATACCAAGATAAAATCAAAATGGATACATGATTTAGATATAAAGATGGATACTATAAGCAAACTAGGAGAGCAAGGAATAGTTTCCCTATCAGATCTGTGGAGAGGGGAAGAATTTATGGCCAAACAAGAGATAGAGAACATTATGAAATGCAAAGTGGATGACTTTGATTACATTAAATTGAAAAGCTTTTGCACAGACAGAGCCACTGCAACCAAGATCAGAAGTAGAAAGCTGGGAAACAATTTTTATAACCAGTGTCTCTGATAAAGGCCTCATTTCTAAAAGAAATAGAGAACTGAGTCGAATTTATAAGAATACAAGTCATTCCCCAGTTGATAAATGGTCAAAGGATATGAATAGGCAGTTTTCAGAGGAAGAAATTAGAGATATCTATAGTCATGTAAAAAAATGCTCTAAATCACTATTGATTAGAGAAATGCAAATCAAAACGACTCTGAGGTACCACATCACACCTATCAGATTGGCCAACATGACAGAACAGGAAAATGATAAATGTTGGAGAACATGTTGGAAAATTGGAACACTAATACATTGTTGGTGGAGTTGTGAACTGATCCAATTATTCTGGAGAGCAATTTGGAACTATGCTCAAAGGGTTATAAAACTGTGCATACCCTTTGATCCAGCAATACCACTTCTAGGTCTGTATCCCAAAGAGATCATAAAAATGGGAAAAGGACCCACATGTACCAAAATACTTATAGCAGCTCTTTTGGTGGTGGCCAAGAATTAGAAATTGAGGGGGTGGTAATCAATTGAGGAATGGCTGGACAAGCTGTGGTATATGAATATAATGGAAGACTATTGTGTAAGAAATATTGAGCAGGCAGACTTCAGAAAAACCTGGAAAGACTTATGTGAACTGGTGCTGAGTGAAATGAGCAGAACCAGAACATTGTACAGCAACATTGTGCTATGACTGACTTTGATAGACTTAGCTCTTCTCAGCAATGCAAGAATCTAAGACAATTCCAAAAGACTCACAATGGAAAATGCTGTCCACATCCAGGCAAAGGACCATGGAGTCTGAATGCAGATGGAAGCATACTTTTTGCTCTCCATTTCTTTCGTTGTTTTGTTTTGATTCTTCTTTCTCATGGTTCCTCCCATTGGTTCTAATTCTTCTTTACATCATGATTAATGGGAAATGTGCTTAATATGAATGTATAAGTAGAGCCTATATCAGATTGCATGCAGTCTTGGGGAGAAAATTTAAAACTCAAAATCTTATGGAAGTGAATGTTGAAAACTAAAAATTAATAACCAAATTATTTTTAAAAAAAGAAAAATCAAATTATGCTAAATTGTCAGCATGTGTATTTAATTTCTTTACAGCAGAGTCTTACACAGCAGCCTAGAAAATCTAACCCTCTACCCTAGAGAGGCTAGAAGACCCAGACTTGTGTCCCAATAAATAGTTTTGGCTTCCTTCCTAGAGAATCTTCAGAAAGTTAGAATTTTCAGAGTTCTCCCTTGTTAGGTCTTTTCTTTCCTTATGTTCTGCCTTGGTTTTTCCTCTCCAGTCCTTGCCATGATGCTAACCAGGGTTCCCTCTTAGTTTCATAATATGTACCATGAAGAGGTTGGCCTATATGACCTTTAAGTCCCTTCTAGCTCTATAAGTCTTTGATACTCATACTCAACAAAGTGAAATATAGAAAGTGGGGATATTTTGGGGGAATGTTAAGTGGTCTTTAGACCTGGGCAGAGAACCAAAATGGAGCAGATGCTGACCTGTGATGAATCATTCAGGCTGCTTTTTGAATAGTGTTTTTCTTTGTTTGTTTGTTTGTTTGTTTTGGGGGGGTGAGGCAATTGGTGTTAAGTGACTTGCCCATATGTAAGTGTTGTGTGTCTGAGGCCAGATTGGAACTCGGGTCCTCCTGACTCCAGGGCTGGTGCTCTATCCACTGTGCTACCTAGCTGTTTTTTCAGTGAAGACACCGTAACCCAGGTACACTCAATAAAGGGCACGGGGGGGGGGGGGGTGGAGGGGATTGTCTATCTGCCCACCTAGTCAATTAAAGGGCTTTCATTTTCAGTGTACACATATGTTCCATTCCACCATTTTCCATATCTCATACGAACTCCTTCACTTACATGAAGCAGCCACTTCTATTGTTTCAGTATCCAGCAGCCACCTGACAATCAAGACCACCTTTGGAGTGGCCTGACAAAGAATGGGTGGTCTTCATGACTTATGGTCGCAATCACTTAAAATCCTCGCTACCTTCTTTCCCATTGTTCTTTAGACCCTTATTGATGTAATACACTCCTAACTCAGCAACGACAAATCAGATGAAAAGAGGGAGAGTCTAGTAAAAAGCAGGAAATTGTTTAGTGATAAAACCCAGTCATTTGGGGAGAGCTTAGCTGTTGAAAGGACTGCTGGAACTGAGTGCTGATCCCGAGAATCTTAATTTGGGTTGCCTTTTTCTTCGACATTCCTTTAGCTCCTGGGCATTTCTTAGTAGTAGGGGAGCTGCTCCTGTTGTGTGTACCATATTCTTTCCTGTATGAGTTTTTAGGAAGATTTGTGACAGATGCTGTCTGCTCTGAGTCCCTATAACTTTTTATGGGTTCAATTGTAGTTTTTATTTTTCTGTGGTAATTACAGTTTGGATGTTGATGAATTTCACTGTTCTGATTTTTTTTTGCCTTACTCTCAAATTCCGTGATTTATATTTTTCTTACCTTTATTTTACAAATGCATTTGGAAAGACTAAGTATGTTTCCACGGTACAAGTGAGTTCTAAGTACAGTGTGTTCAGACAGTAAAATCCAACTACTCCAGAGAATGCTGGGCTCATGGCTTGTAGGACAGCTTATATTTTCTCAGGGGACAGGTAAAGAGCCAGCCAGTTGTCATATTTCATCTCTGCTTCACCCAATAATTTGCCATAATGGGAATTTGCTGAAACTTGTGGGCAAAGGTAGGCTAACTCCACAGAGGAATCTAATATGTGAGGCTGTAAATTGTAATGGAGATCAGATGAGGACACATTTCAGACACATGCTGTGAAGCATTCAATTAAGTGCCTTTATCACTAGATTACTGAATGCTTCGGGACTGAACTGATAATATTTATTAACTCTATTTTTCCTTCTAGTAAATGGATTTATACAGTCAGATGTGGATTCTTTTATTCTTCTTTTCCTTCCATCTCTCTGCTCCCTTCTCCCTCTGTATTTTTACCATCCTCTTTCCATTCATTCTTTTTAGCACTTATCATTACATCCTCTTACATTTCTATTCCCTTTCTGTTCTTTTTTGAAAAACATAACTAGCATAAACTGGATGATAGATAGCTGCATTACTTTGACATATTCATTGTATTCTTTTGAATACATTTTATTTCCTTTTGCCACCCAACCTATGAGTTCTCCATAGAGAACTGTCCAAATAAGTTATTCACCTTACACTAGTGATACTCTAACCAGGTATCTATCCATCTTTCACACTTTTGTGGGCTCTTCAAGGCATCAGTATCTGTTTTAGAATATGTTATTATCTGAGACTGTACATCAGTCATCTTCCTCTTTTATCCAAATAATGTCTGCACATATGGCTCAGAGTTACATCACTGCAAAGACCCCTATCTTCCTTCCCTTTCTTCACTCTTTCTCATGTATTTCAGGAGGAATATATAGCCACACACTTCCTGGCCAAACTAGTGTGCATTCTTGCCTCACGTGGCCTTCTACTATAGCAGAACTGTTCTTCTAAAGCAGAGATTCAGGTTCAGTTTTGTAATTTCATTTTTTAAAAATGTAACATTATTTTATTTCCAGTTCCAAATTCTCCCCCCCCTTACCTATTGAGAAAGCAAGAAAAAAATCTATTACAAATCAGGTCCAGTTTTATTCATTTATTATATTCCTTTGTGCACTGTAGCTTATATATTATGCATTTTAAAATATGCATGGGGAATGATATTTTAAAAATTATAAAAATTCACATCTGCTTAGGAAGTTAGAGGACATGTTCCCATTTTTTGACTAAAAATCACAGACCTTTTCTCTATAAGTGATTCAGAGTCCAACAAAGGAAGATTCTGTGGTATCAACTTATGAATTCAATTAGGAATCCAAATATAAAAGTTGTCCCCCTGACAAGCAAGTGGTTTTTCTTGAATTGTGAAGGTCTGGCTTTCGTTCATTAATAGGGAATAAGTTTTGATCACCCTCTTTTACTATTTCTGAATATTTGGAGTTAACGTTTTGCATTACTGTAAGATATGGCAAGTGGGAAAAAACAGGCTACCTGAATTGCATTAATTGCATCTGTTAACACTGTAGAAAAATAGCTACCTAATTTAGAACATGATGTGTGAACAGTTAAGATTCCTCACTGACTTTTTCTCTTCCTACTGAACTTTAGTAACTTGTATTATGCCAGCAGAGATTTTGGTGAATCTACAGGGAAAGATGGAAGTCCCATATAGGTTTGCGGAAAAAGTAGGCTGAGGTCTCAGCTTCAAAAATGAGAACAGAACATTCATCTACTGACTTTAGATGCACAAGGCTTAGAGGAAAAGTTAGTTTAATCTTTGACCCAGCAATAGCACTTCTAGGGCTGTATCCCAAAGAGATCATAAAAATGGGAAAAGGACCCACATTCACCAAAATATTTATAGCAGCTCTTTTTGTGGTGGCAAAGAATTGGAAATTGAGAGGATGCCCATAGATTGGGGAATGGTTGAACAAGTTGCAGTATGTGAATGTAATGGAATACTATTGTGTATAAGAAATGATGAGCAGGAAGACTTCAGAAAAACCTGGAAAGATTTATACAAACTGATGCTGAGTGAAATGAGCAGAACCAGGAGAACATTGTGCAGCAACATTGTGCAATGACTAACGTTGATAGACTTCGACCTTCTCAGCAATGCAAGGGTCTGAGACATCTCCAAAAGATTCATGATGGAAAATGCTATCCACATCCAGAGAAAGAACTATGGAATTTGAATGCAGATCGAAGCATACCATTTGCTATTTTTTTCCTTCTGTTTTGTTTGTTTCCTCTTTCTGGTGGTTCCTCCTGTTGGTTCTAATTGTTCCTTACAACATGAGTAATGTGAAAATATGTTTAGTAGGAATGTATATTTATAGCCTATATCAGATTGTGTGCCATTTTGGGGAAGGGGGAGAAAAATTTAAAACCCAAAAGGTTATTATGGAAGTGATTGTTGATAAATCAAAATAAATTAATAAAAAGAAAGAAAGAAAAGTTAGTTTAAAAGAGTTGAGTTAGACTGAAAAAAGGTTTTACTACCATGACGTTTGAGTTTCCAAAAGGATCAATTAGCGAATCAATCAACAAGCATTTATCAAATGCCTGCTTTGTTCCGGGTGCTATGCTAGTTCTGAGGAGTTTAATTGAAACTAACTTTTTAGTTTACTTCTGTTTTCTCTGCTAAGAAGTTTGACCTTTGCACTGGAAATGAGAATTAAAATGGTTACAAAACTTTGATCCCCAAGATAAATAAGGAGAACACCTCCTTACCGTTGTTGGGTTCGAGTCACTTGGCCCAGATGGACTACATTCTTAGGTGCTAGAAGAACTGCCTTATGCTCTGGCCATCCTCCTCAGCCCCACCCCATGGGAACTCTGGGTCCCCGGGCTCAGATAGCAGAGCCTTTGCCTTATCTTACCCAGACCCAGGCCATTCATTTCCCAGCTGTTGCCATCCAGTGTGCACACTTTACCTTCTCCACTTTCTAGCTTCTTTATGTATTGTCTTCCTCCATTACATTATGGCTTCCTTGTGTACAGGAACTGTTGAGTTTGCTTGTAGTTGCACATAGTAAATGCTTAATAAATGCTTATTTATTCATACATATGATTACTCCACCACTGTATCCTGACAACGTAGAAAGAGTGTGGAAAATATGAGAGATACCCCAGCGCTGGAGAAGGGTAAATGTGCTGGTTTTCAAAAAAGGGAAGAGATAGTATACAAATTACTTGCCATTGAGTTTGATTTCAATTCTTGGAAAAATTCTGGGTCATTAAAGTGATGGTGAGTAAACATCTGACAAAGGAAGCAGTAATTACAAGCAACCACCTTCACCTCAAGGACTGCTCATGCCAGACTAACATTTCCCTTTTTTAAACAGGATTATTAAAATAAAATCAGAAGAAGCCTTAGATATAGTTTCCCCCAATTTTAGCATAGCATTTGATAAAATATTTCATAAAATTCTTTGAGAAGTGTGGACTGGATAATAATACAATTAGATGGCTTTAGAACTTAAAATTTTAAAATAAAATGAGAGTAATTAGTGGTTTAATATCATCTTGGAATTGTTTCTGTCTTAACTCTATGCTATTTTACCAATGACATATATAGACATACATGGCATACTCACCAAATGTGTAGATAACACAAAGCTGGGAATGATAGTGAACACTGGTTGTCAGGGTCCAAGAAGATCTTGACAAGCTGGAGTATCTGTCTGCTGATCTAAAAAGATGAAATGCAGTAGGGATACATGGAATGTCTTAAACTAAAGTTCAAAAAAATTAACTTCACAGGTACTGAGTTGGGGAGGAATGGCTAGATAGACGTTTGGGGGTGGGCTGTTTATTTTTGTTTGTTTCATTTTTTAAAAAATCTAGGGGTTTTAGTGGACTGCATGCTCAGTGTGAGTCCGCAGTGTGTTTTACATAGCAGCCAAAAAGAATAATATCTTGAATTGTGTTAATAGAGGAATAGCTCACAGGAATAAGGAGGTAAGGTGATGGTTCCACTGTACTCTGCCACGATCACACAACGTATGAAATCATTGTGTTCTTTATGGACGTCACACTTTAAGAAACACATCGATAAGGAAAGCACCCAAAGAAACCCAACCACTATGACTAAATGGCTTGAGTCTGTATCGTGTGAGTATCAGTTGAAGGAACTGAGTATATTTAGCCTAGGAAAGAAAAGAAGTAGGGAACACATGCTGGATGTCTTCAAGTATTTTAAAGGCTGCTAAGGGAGAGAGGAGACAAATTCAATTTGTTCTTTTTTCTCTGAAAGGGCAAATCCAGTAACAGTAGGTGGAAGAAATAAATTTAGGCTTGATATCAGGAAAGGCTTCCTAATAATTAGAGCCATCCAAAAATAAAATGAGCTGCTTCAGAAAGTGGTAAGATCCGTCATCATTTGGAGGTTTTCTAGCAGACTGAATGGCCACTTGGATCCATTATAGGAGGGGTGACTTTGGAGGATCATTTGGACTAGATGGCTGGTATGGTCCCATCTAACTCTAAAAATTTGTGATTCTTTATTTTACTATATGCCTGATAGAGGCCTTGGATTGTTTTCGGCCTCCTTCTGTGCTTGGACATCTTGGATGAAATTTATCTAGAAAAAACAAGCAGACCAAATAATTAATAAGCCTTTATTAAATACCTACTAGTGCCAGGTACTGAGCTAAGTGCTGGCGATGCAAAAAGAGATGAAAGGTAGTCTCTGCCCTTGAGGAGCCTACAATCTAATGGGGGAGACAATGTGTAAATAAATATATACAAACAAGCTATTTACAAGATAAATAGTAAATAATTAACTGAGGGTAGTCACTATTTGGTAAAGGCTTCCCATAGAATGGGATTTTAGTTGGAACTTAAATGGAGTTTATAGGTGGAGATAAGGAAGGAAGGTATTTCCATGGAAGACAACTGAAGAAAGTGCCCAGAGCTGAGAGACAGTGTATTGTTTGTGGAACATCCAGGAGGCCAGTGTCACTGGATTGAAGAGTATGTATCAGAGAGTAAGGTGTAAGAAGACTAGAAGGGGAAGGGGGGTAGTTATCAAAGTCTCTGAAAGCCAAGCAAAGGATTTTTTATTTGATCCTGGAGGTGATAGGGAGCCACTGTAATTTATGGTGGCAATCAGAGGGAATGTTAGGGAGGAGGATGTGAAATGGGGGAAAGGGTGCAAATCATGAATTGATAAGGCCATATTTTAACATGTTTTTGACGTATGTTGAAGATTTTTGTGCCAAGCATTTTAAGTCTTAACTGGTAGAAACAGTACCAACCTGATAGGGCTTAATATATGTTTTTTTAATGTCAAATGTGATAAAATTCAAGGCAAACTTGAAATCCTTTACACTGTTTTTCCTATGTGAACAATCTTTAGTTGAACATAATATCAGATCCAAGAGTAGTGTTTATCCCCTGGTTAAAATGTTGCATCATCAGGGTCTCTTGTGCTGCCCACTCAATCTTGGGAGTTGGTTTCAGATAAAAGAGCTTACATTTAGCAGGTTCACAAGTATGTTAAGATTACATAATGCCTATTAACCTTTAAATGTAAGCAGTGATTGTAGTTTATAGCTGCTTTGGGTTTGTTATGTCCAATTTTAGAGTGTGTTGTAGCTTTTTGTACCTAGGTAATAGTTTGACTAGTGCTTACAGATGAACTCATAGTATGAAAGTCACAAGGCACCAGTGAACTGTGGAACAAGCTGGATTGCATTGTGTTATGAAAAGATTTTGGGGGAAAAAAAGATGCCCATCAATTTGGGAAATGGCTGAACAAGTTATGATATGTGATTGTGATGAAATACTACTGTACTATAAGAAATGATGAGCTCAGTGATCCTAGAAAAACATGGAAAGACTTGCATGATGTAATGAAGAGCGAAATAACCAGAACCAAGAGGACATTGTATACAGTAACAGCAAAATTGTTTTAAGAATGACTGAGCAAATAAGTCATTCTGAGTATTATAAATACCCAAATTAACTACAAAGGACATAAGAAGAAAGATGCTATCTGCGTCCAGATAAAGAACTGGTAAATAGAAGTATGTATAGAATAATTTTACAGATATATACCTGTTTGTGTCTAATGGTAGACATTGGTGGCAGGGTGGAGAAAAAGGAGAAAAAAAAGAAATTTTATATAAATTTATTATATATGTAAATGGAATAGCAAGTCATACATAATAGATTTTCAGTTTCACATGCAATCTTTTTTTTTTATTATTATTATACTATGCTATGGAAATTCTTGTTGTATCCCATATCTAACCCATAAGCCTTACCCAGGCTCCATCATCTGGTCTTTTCCAACAAAAAGATTTACTCAGTTATTTGCCACACACTTTATCAGCTAATGCAGTGAATTCAGTCATTCTACCTAGGAAGGATCACAGAGTTCTAATTTTTATTGGAAAAAAAAAAAGAACATGTGAAGGAACTGGTGAGAAGTACTCACTTTTAAACAATTGATTCTGGGAGGTTTTTGTGGTGATAGAAGGCACATTAACAGCAGAACACATTTCCCCAACAGTAGGTGATTTTCTGAGGCCATGAAGAAGGCTTATATACTTGCCATGTTTTCCTCTTTGGAATTGTATTATCTTTGTGATAATGATCTATTGCTACTCCTTTTTATGACTACATATTAATCAGCCTTTCTACAGTGGCAAAAGCCATGGAACTCAGGAAGCTCTGGAAAATGTCGTTAAGAATAAACAAGTTTTTCATTGTTTCCAATGTAGCAGCTTCCTCTAGAATATTTCACATCTTCTGTAATGTAAGTCTTGGTCACACTTGGCTGACAGTAGAAATATGTGGTCATCAAAACTCATCAGTGGCTTTATGAACTCATTCTTTAACCCTTTTACACTACCACAGGAATCATTTAACCTTCATTTAAAGGGTAAAGATAAGCCATAGAGAGCACATTTGACCCATGTAGTTCATCAGTAGAAGAATAAGGAATAAAACCCAGAAGACTAATGCCTACCTCTGCTGAATGAACTAGACCAGATTATAGGTCTATAACTAGTAGGGATGTCAGATATAATTTTGCTTACCCCTCTCCTTTTGCAGATGATGAAACTGAGGCCTGGGAACAATGCCTCCTTTTAACTTTTGATAGATTGAAAGGTTTATGGGAGAATTCCTCTTAATGACGTGTCTATACATTTGGAAATTGAGCCTATCCCTTGTAGAGATTAGTTTTTCAGATGAAGAAATAAATAATATAAGGAATTAGGGTTCAGTTTAACTAGCCATGTGACCTTAGATAAGTCACTCATGATCTTATAGATTCCTTCCAACTTTGTGAATGAATAAGACATGTGGAGCAATGTCTGATTTGTTTTGTCTTTGTACAGTATAACATGCCATTTTTTCTATAAGAAAGCTGTACGCAGGCATTTGCCCATCTGTCTCTGATTCAGGTTGAACCCACAAGCAGATGTGGCTAGCTGAGGCAAACTTTAAGTATCTAGACACTGTCTTTTTATTGTTGAATCAGTAGCCTTCCTTTTCATCTTCCTGTCTGCTTTGGAATGGGGAGGCCATAAAAGACCCCTGTTCTTTGCCCTAGCCTTCTGTCTTGTAGCCACAGGACAGCCAAACCAAAAGACAGGAAAAGAGAGTTAAAGCACCTGGCTCTGAATCAGTTGGTAAAATGGAGAAGCAGGGAGGAAGTAAGCAGCAGTGCTAAAGTAAGACACAACACTGAAAGGAAGGAAATGCTCACCCATTATCAGATGCAAACAGGCAGCAGTAGCCCCCCAGGATTTTTTGGCACACTGTTTAGGGCAGCTTACCTGTATGTAGCAGTCTGGAATTATGTAGAGTGGGTGATAGGGAATGTTTTACATTGTCTATTTTGGAGTGTCTTGCTTTCTTGGTCATAGTCTTAAGCATGAGGGTACTTAGACCTTGAAGGAAACATTACACGTATTATTATTGTTGTTATTATTATGTTGTGTCACTCATTTATTCAATGAGCATTTTTAAGTGCCCATTATATGTATCGTCATGCTAGAAGCTTGGGTCCAGATATATGAAGCTGAGATAACAAAGGGTCCCTACCATCATGGAACTTCCCATCAGAGAGGAGAATAAGGCACAAGAACAGATAACTATGATATACACTATTTCATCATAGATTCATTAGAAACAATGTCAGTCAAAAGGAAGTTTCTCCCAGTCTTCCACCCAAGTTGGTTTTTGCAAAATCCAACAAGACTTCAGAAGCTACAGGCACACATTATCTTTAATGAAGGTTATAAACATTTATTTAATTGAACATGACTGAATGCATAAAAGAACTTGCATGGTAACGTCTGCCTGATCCATAGGACCAGAGTTTCCTTGGAAACTCTGGGAAAAGCGTCTGCTTTTGCTGTATCACCGAAACCTCATAGTGATTGCATCATTCAAGAGCGTGAGAAATTCTTTGGAATTAAAAAAAAATGACATACTAGATGGTTCATCTATCATAGCTACAACCCAGAATCTGTGGGAATTTGGTTTCCAAGTCGTTCTCAGCATATGTGTTAAATTCCTCAAGATGACCAGGAGCAAGTTTGGACTCTTAACGACATGTATGTTCACAGCCAGTTGGAGCATTGGGATGTGATATCTGCCCATCTCTGCCCATTGTTCATCTGTCATTTGAACTTTTCTGTGTGACAGATCTCAGCCTTTGTCTTTTTAAGATTCTATGCTTGAGAAATGTGTATTTGTGTGTTTTCTTTGAAGATATTATTAATCCAAATCCTACCTTTCAATCCAGCTGCAACTGCCCTATTTCAGACTCTTCTCCCCTCTGTCCTGTACCATTAGGATAGCTGGGCTTTCCTGTGTCCAGCTTTTCCCATTCCTATCCTACACACTGATTCCAAAATAATCTTTCTAAAGCCCAGCTCTAAGTATGTCACTTCCCATGCCAAGAAAACCTTTTAATGTTTTCTTATTACCTTTTGAATAAGGTTGAAACTCCTCGACCTTGGTTTACCTTTTCATCTATATATTCTACCACTCCTTCATATTAACCCTACATTTAATTCAATTTGAGTTATTATCCAATCCCCGAGCAAGTCCTGTACTTAACTGATGTTATATCTTCACATTATTCCTTCTACCCCAAAATCTCCCTTCCCCAGGTCTCCATTCTTGACTATCACATTCAGTTCAGTTCAGTTAAAGCATTTATTAAGTACCTGCTGTGTGCTGGTCATTCCTCTACGGGGGATACAGAGACACAAATGATAAGAACCCAGTCCTCCAGGAGCTACGATTTCTGTTGTAACAGAAATACTACCTGTTCTCCAAAGTCTGGGTCAGAAGTGTCCCTTTCACAAAGCTCTCCTGGATTGCCCCTGTCCGGAAATAGTCTCTCCTTCCTCTGTATTTCTGTAGTCCCTTGTGCCTTTCTCAAGACATCTTTTGTTTTGTCCACCCATCACCCCAGTTAGATTGTAGGAATAATCTAATTGTGCTTGGCAAAGGGCATGTTCACACTCATTTGGGATCCTTTATAGCTTCTAGCCCAGTCTTGCATCTAATTAGGTGATCAGTAAGTGTTTATTTAATTGAATGAATAAAGTTGCACCTTCAAGTGTGTACTATTCCTCATCCCATCGTGAGACCTTAACAACAAATCGAATGTGAATTAAAGACTGACTAGCATATTTACGGGACAAGTTCACTATTTCCTTTTTTAACACAGTCAGGTTCTTCAGTAGTTTTCCTGTAGAACTAGAGCATCAATCCAGATTTGGAAATTATGGACTACTTGTCTTAATGGGCCAGTTGTCTTATTCCATTGTATTCATGAAATGTTTGTCTCCTTGGCTGACGCTGACCTGTTCTTATGATCAGTTTATTAAACTATGAAACTATAAAGTACCTTTTACATAGACTAGGTTTTTAAAACTATTTTAATTAAATATTAAATCTACTAACTTCTGACTGAAATATTTTTATAGTTTTTACATACATTATAATAAATCTTTCTAAATTGGAAAAAAAAGGATCTGCTTATCAATCACTGATTCCTTTATAATTGTAATAGCCAGCATCTGACTGAAAGATTAGGACGGAGAACAGATGAACCACATAGCCTGTTAAAAAATAAAAGTTACTTTTTATGACACAGAATAATTGCATAGCCTTAACATAAGTGGTTAGCATCAATTTGATTCCCTTGGAATTTAAAATCACATCAAATTCTTGGGTTAAGAGTAACTCATCGCTTTCCCTGGCTTTGTAGGCTTCTTTGTTCATGCATAGCACTTCTCTGCATGGAAAATTCTCAAGATGTACACAGTAGTTTAGTCATTGACCACAAGCCTTCTCCATCTCCTAGTGCCTGTATGTAAATTCACTAAGCCAAAATATTTCCATACTTGTCAGTTCCTCCTCCTGTGTACTCAAGTATGAGTCCCTGCCTCAAAACCCCAGTCGTACTTTCTTATCCGAACAACCAGGGCAAGTAAGTATCCAGTTCCTCATTAGGTGTCCTCTCTAGTTTGGTTACAAATAGCATACTTTCTTGGGCATCTTTTCTAATATTTTTCCTCTTTCTGAATGTTTTTATCAGGATAAGTTAATCTCTGTGAATTGACTCAGACAGCATTGATGGATGTTGTTGTCAAATAAGAATCACTTATTTCAGTTCTGGAATTATTTTTCAGATAGTCTACTTCTAAATACAATTTTAGAAATATATTCACCGTAATATGGTTACAGTATGGTGCTTCATACATACATATAAGGTCAAACTGAATTGAAATGGAATGCCTTGTGCAAAAGATATACTTAATGATTTTCATTTTTTTAAACGAATAAAGTTCTGTATGACCAACACCTTATTAAATTGCAGTTAAGAAGGAGGCGAGTTAGCCATCTCGGATTCTTCAAACATAGATGGCCTTTTACTTCCAGAGGCTTGTTAATGTAGTTTGACTGCATGCAGAGCTGCGTGTTGCAAAGCTTAAAGGGAGCAATAAAACTATTTATAAATCCAGACACCTTCACAGGAGGCCCGTTTCCTTGGTTTCACTTATGTAATCCTGCAAAACTATCAGCTGTAGGTAACGGAGGGAAGTAAACACAAGGAACTACTCAGTATCTCCGCTTTTCTGGACGTCAGGTGGTTGAAAAGCGGCCAAGTCTGATGCAGACTGAGAAGTGCTGACGTTTCAGTGGAGAAAATGAGGCTCGGAATAGCACTGTCTCAAGGAGATGGGCCTTCTGGAACATTTAGTCACTTGTGAGTTGTGCTCCCAGCCTTTTGGTCTCTCTCTTCCCTGCCCCCAGCTACTGACAGCTTCACTGGTGTGGACGATAACATCAGACGCGAAGACTGTCCGAGCAGCTTCTGCGTCAGGGCTGGCTGGGGGACCTCACAGTAACAACAGCATCAGTAATTGACTGTTAGGTTTGACAAGAAGGGCCCATACTGTGATAGTGCTTTATTTACACAATTTGCCCCATTAATAGAATTTGTCATATTCTTTCTGAGCTTTTACCCTAAGGTGGGTATGATATCCTGTCATTTGTCTTCTTTTTTTTTCCCCTTGTCATCTATTTTCTAATCAATTATATAATTATCTGAGCAACTTCTTCATCACATCCTTCTTTCTGCTACCATAGTTGCCGGGAGAGAAAGATTGGAAAGTCTGGGTAGTTGAAATAGATGCTCTAGATGGTACCTAGTGTGTGAACAGTACTGAATCTATTTAGCTACCTTTTATATTTTCTTTCTTTCTTGTCTTTCAAGGGCCTAGCCAGTCAAAGCCTTCTGTTACTGAACTTTTCTGCTACCTGAAATGTTGATAATCAGTAGCTACTTTTAAGTTCAAGTTTCTTACACAGAGAAAGCAATTTTTTTATAGTATTAGTAACATTATTGAATGTATTACAAGCAGGACAGTTGAGCTGTGGAAGCAAGAAGCCAGCAGCTGCTGCCAGGATTCCTAATGAGGTCACCAGCCCCTTCTCTCACTTTGAGGCTGCCAGTAAGCAGCAGCACATGAAAGCAGGGAGTGCGGGCCCTGTTCTTTGGGATGCTCTTCTCAAATTGAGCTTCATGTTGTGATGCAGAGCAGTTGGATCACATGATCCCTAAGGACCCTTCCAGCCCTACATTCTGTTAAGCCTTGGTCTTCTTGTATGTGCAGTAGCATGGGATAGAGTGCTGCTCTGGAATCAAGAGGACCCGGGTTTGAATCCTGCCTGCCAACATGCACTAGATGGGACCATTGGCAAGTCACTTAATATCTCTGATCCTCAGTTTCTCTTCCTGTCAAATGAAAGTGGTCATAATTGAATACCTACTTCAGAGGGTTCTAAGATTCAAACAAGATAATGAATGTAACCTACTTTCACCATGGCACAGAAGTGCAGTTGTAGAGAGTCAGGTTGTGTGCTGTGGCTTTCCCCACATTGAGGATATCTCTGAGGAAATTCTTATACATTAGATTTTGCTGCACGTTGCTTGGGCTCAAGACAAAGGATACAGCAAAAGCAGGTGCTTTAATGACACTGTCACAAGGTCAGTGACAGCTGCATTCTTGAAAATACTTTTGACCCCTTCCTTATTTACTTAGGCTTGACTGTCTGAACCCAAAGTAGAAGGCACTTGACAAGTAAGCCTCCTGTTATAGGGACTGATTATCAGGTGTGACAATAATAAATGGTACTGTCGATGCAATCATTCTCCAAAGGAGGTTTGAGAGTTATGTTTCAATAAGGCAGTATGCTTGCTGGCCCCAAACTATTTTAGTTCTATTTTACATTTTAACTCCAAGGATATTTCACAGGATTACTGAGAGTATGAAAATAGGTCACTGCCCCCAAATGAGAGGTTGTTAAATATATCTGTAAGCACACGTTGGCCAGTCTCCTGACGCTTCAGACCTGAAAGGCCATCTTCTATAGTATGGATCACATAAAAAGTAGCCAGGATATGTCTATCCCAGGCTTTCTTTGTATTTCTCTCTATCAGTAAGAATCAAATTCATGAATACAGTATTTTTCTCTATCTTGACCATAAGGATAAAATGAAACATGTGTCAAACCTTACTGAAATCTATATAGCATTCCTTGATTACCGATCTGGTAACCCTGTGAGAAATTAAATGATTTAAGTTTGTTGCAATTTGTTCTTAGTAAACTCATGGTGACTCATAATCTTACCATATCACTTTATAAATGTGCATAATCTATTAATATAATAAATAGTTTAGGATTTGAAAGGCATATCTGACATTTTCCCCTTTAAAAAACAGTTGCCCATCTTCAGTCTTCTGACATGTTTCAGAACTTTATAATAAGATATGTGTGGGCAGAATAGCCATGAACAATGTAGCTTTATTTCTGTGTTGGATGGGATTTGCTGGTGGTGGAAGGTGGGAGTAAGAAAACATTCTGTAGATTTATTTATTCAACAACTGCTTATTTATTAATCACTTACCATATTCAAAATACCAATCTAGGTTCTGAGGGAGATACAGGTATGATCAAAACATGGTCCCTGCCTTCACTGAGCTTGATCTCAAACACTGAGCTATCTGCTGGGGTTTTTTTGGAGAGGGGGGCAGGGCGTGCTATTGGGAGAGTATTTGAACTCAACACTACTAAATTAATAGAGTATTACTGAATCTGTTTTGATGGTGTCAGATGAGTTTTAAGTAATAGGAGAGCCTTCCTGAATATTGCGCCTGGACAGGTTTTATCACTATTGAATGTCAGATTCCTGATAGCTTTGGACACACCTTCAATACTTAGTTGCTATCACTGAGTGTTATTGTTAAAAAAACAGCACGTAGTGGGTGAAAACCTTAAAGCACAACATACAATTTAGTCATGATATTTATTATTATTACAGTTCAAAGAAAGCAAAGGAAGAAAGAAAAATGGAAATCAAAAGAGCCAAACGCAACTTGTTTGTGACAGAAACTGGCCTTCACTCTTTGTTATGGATTACTTTGTATCTCCAGTCAGTCTCCATGCCTTTGCATGGTCTCTCATGCCTGGAATGCATTCTCTCTTCACCTCTGTCTCATAGAATCCCTCACTTCCTGCAAGGTACATCTTAAGCACCACCTTCTACACCAAAGCTGAATGGATCCTCATCCCCTTCCTCCCATTACTGATGCCCACCTTTCCCAATTACCTTTCATTTAACTACTTCGTACCATGTTCTGTGTGTATACATACGTGTATGTGTTGTCTCCTCTGATAAAACATATGCTCCTTGAGAGTAGCAATTTTCACTTTTTAATAAGATCCTTTCAGCACCCAGCACATACTAGACACTTAAAAGCTTAATGCTTGTTCATTGATTAATGGTGCAAGCTGTTGGCCTTGTCTTGGTCAATGGCTTCATGTTAAAAGTGCCAGCGGTGTCATATTCAACAGTGTCACCAAGGTTCACTTACCATGATTAATTTAACTGAAACTTATTCTTTTTATGTGTTCCTCTTACATCACACGTCAAAATCTAATTGGTTTGTTTTCATGATATTAATTGAAGTGATCAACCGTATAATAATCAAATATAAGGTGGTATTTTAAAAAACAACTCAATGTGAAGAAAATGAATAACATGCCTTCTGGTCCCCTTCTGTTTGTTGCTCTTTCAGGAGTTTATTAAGACAAAGTATTTCTCTGCCCTTCTACACAGTTATGACCTCAGTTAATAAACATTTTAAAAGCATAGGCAGAAATCCTGAGGAGGAATAGCCAAGTCCCAGAGAGAACTGGAGTTTTCTAAACACCAGAAGTCCTAAAATAGTTACAGAGTTGTCCAGTTAAACTGAAATAGACTTATTTCAGCCTTCTAAAGCCTATACTTCAACTACCAAGTCTGTCATATTAGTCAGTGAAAAAAGCTCTTTTCAAGAGAGGCAGGGTGGCACAATGGAAAGAACCTTGGACTAAGGACCAAAAACTCCAGGTTCAAATCCCAGCTCTGTTAATTACTACCTTGTATTCTAGGACAAGTCATTTCCCCTTCCTGAGCCTCAGTTTCCTAATTTGTGAAATTAATGGACTGTACTAAATGATATCTGAGGTTCCTTCCAGCTCTAAATCAGTGTAAAATTTGTTGGTCTCGTTTTTGTGAGGCGATCTTCATAGGGCTACTATATGGACCTGATCCTCAATTTTTATTTACATTCTTCATTTCCTTTACAAATGTGTGGCCATTCTGCCTCCTTACCTTCATGGTAAGCTCATAACTCCCTGTAAATCCAGCTATAGGGTTTCCCCCCATTTCCCTCATTCAGTATATAGGTTGAATATCTGGCTGACTTTCAGGACATCTTAGGTGGTCTCAATCTCCTATCCTATAATCCTTTTCACTTGATCTACAGTATAGTCACAAGTGATGAGGACACATGATACTAGCAGGGTTTAGAAGGGTTTTGACCCAGGGTACTCTCCTTGGAGGAGGGGCAAATATCCTACGAGAGAGGGCATCCATGGTGACCACCAGTCTTGAAGTTGACCTCACACTCCTCTGGACTAACCCATCATGTACCTGCTGCACCCAGCCCAAATGCCCCCCACTATTGCCAGGTCCTGGTCACTACTGTGTCCCTCTTGCAGAACAGCCTTTCCCATCTCCCAAAGGTTCATATCCCTGATGCCTGTTCTCTTGTTCTGAGATGTTTTGTCTCCCCAGTGATTATCCAGTGTCATACAGAAAGACCTGCCCATCACCCAACTTCATATGCACAAAGCAAAGACTCTTATACTGATTGTAGGGTACATGTCTCAGAAATCCTGAACTGGTGATCTGGGTGAAATTTAGGCTATCACATTAATTTCCATGTGGAGTGCTCATGAAATCTTGTGTGTGTGTGTGTGTGTATTTTTCATTTTAAACACACTTTTTGTAAGATGTTCACACTCAGTTGTTTGCATTAAAGATTTTGGTTTGCCTGTTAGTCATCTCCCAAATGGATTATCCCAACAGTCTCTTGGCAGGCTTTATGCCTCTATTGTGTGTTTCAGGCTGTTCTGAATCCCACAGTGCTTAGGGTTTTTTCCACCTCTAGTGGTCAAACACTTTCCCTGGCTTTCCCTTTCCCTGTGAGAATTAAAAGTCAAACTTTATTGCTGATATTTGAAGTCTGATATTTCGTGTTTTTCTCCTTATTTATTTGCTTGGTTTAATGTCGATTTACACACTCATATTTTATACTTTTCTGACTCATTTGACCTGTTCTTCATCACATTCTGTTTAGTTTAGAGGGCTTGGAAGAACTTGTCAACAACCCAGCACTAGGCTGTCACTATTTATACCAAATGAACACTGCCCAAATATGAAAACCTTTCTAATTTCCAGTAAGGAAACTTGACTTTCACCATGCATTATGTCTCATAATCATCTCACCAAATACTATTATTGACATTATTATTCAACATTTAGATATGCAAAATGGTTTACTGTCTTTCTCAAATCACATCTCATAACTCTATAGTCTGATGCTTATTTTGCTGCCTATCATCAGAAAATATTTCCGTTCTAATGATATTCTCATTCTTGCTTAGCCACAACAAACTAAATATTATAAGGAACAGGACTAGCCCCAAGAAAAATTGGAAAATATTTCCCAAAAGGTTCTTTCCTCCTCTTTAGTATGCCCTTCCCCCCTCCAATTATCCAGTGCCCTCAAGCTTTCTCCTTCTTTCTCTCTTTCTCTGGCTCCCACCCTGCAATAACCTAGCCAGAGTGATGTAAGGAAAGCCTTCTATAAACCGTGAAAGTGCTATATAGAAACGTGAGTTAGTGTTGGTTTCTTCATTAACCCAGAGGTATCAATAACCGATAACCCCTGGACGTGTCACTAACCCCTCACTCTGCTGCTCCCAGTGAGATCTGATTTTGACAGTTATCAGAGCCTTAAATTAAAGGGATGAAACTCCAGGAGTGAGATTTCAGGAGTCTGCCAGCCAGTAGAAGACTGTTAGGAAGGGACCTTCCTGGTGCCCCTGAAAACATGTTGCAGGCACCACAGGGGTGGGGAACCTGCGGCCTCAAGGCCCCATGTGGCCCTCTAATTCCTCAAGTGGGGCCTTTGACTGAGTGCCCCGAATGAAAAGATTTGTTCTGTAAAACTTGGACCAGTCAAAAGGCCACACCCAAGGCCATAGAAGGCCACGTGTGACCTCAAAGCCACAGGTTCCCCACCCCTGCATCAATCACACCATGAAGTTCAGCCCTGGAGCCCAGGCTTTGCAGTCCTCGGTTAGCTGCTCAGTGATTCTTGTTCCTGAGAACTAATCCAGTGGGCCTTCGCATTTAACAAATGGACATTTTTCCCTTCACCTCTCCTGTCACCTCTACCACAAAACCCCAGTTTGAGGTACCAAGCCTCCTGAATCTTCCTGATTCCCATGCATATTTGCATCGCAGGATTTAGAAATCTGTCAGGTTACTAATTCCCTTTCCCATCTTTTCTTCTGCTACTGTTAAGTAGATTCCTAGTTCTAACTTCCCTTCTTATTCATGCCACCACATAGTTCAGACCACAGTGGTACATTTCTGGTGACTGGAAGTGCATATAAAATATTTCCAATTGGGTGGTATTTATTTTCTAAATCAGCGGTCAGCAGACTACAGCTAATGGGTCAAATGTGGCCTGTTCCCTTTTTTTGTATGGCCCATGAGCTAAGGATGGTTTTTACATTTTTAAATGTTTGAAAAAAATTCAAAAGAAGAATATTATTTTGTGACATGTGAAAATTATAATTTCAGCATCCATAAACAAAGTTTTATTGGAACACAGCCATACTCATTCATTTACACATTGTCTCTAGCCGCTTTTATGCTCCAGCGGTAAACTTGAGAAGTTATGACAGACCGTATGTGGTACTGTCATCGATTTGCACTAGGGTACACCCGTAGGGATGCAGTTATAACTTGACAGCATCTTCAGTGCCACGCACATTGCCATGCCATGACATTTTTTTATTACCGGTACATACCCATCATGTCAAAACAAGAAAAGAAGAGAAAAATAGACTTTGAATATCATACTTCTAAGGCACAGTGCGATGTGGATTTTGTTATTGAAAAGTACCTTTTTTGTTACACAGTGTCCTAAAAACATACAATACATGGCGACATTACTACGCCGTCTTCATCATAATATTCCCAACTCACAGGAAAGCAATGGGCAGAAAAATTAAAAAATTTAAAACGGACTGTCTCATCACAGCAGAATTTCTTGAGGAAAAACAAAAAATGAAAATGAGGCTGCAACCACAGTAAACTCCCTAGTGGCTTGTTTGTTAGCCAGACAGGGAAAGCCAATTCACCAGTTCACCAATGGTGAATTAATTAGATCATGTTTGATTGCAGCAGCCTAAGAAATTTGTCCAGAGAAAATAAACTTATTTAAGACTATTGGCTTTTCAGCTCAATTAAAATGACATACTAATGGATTGATATCAGTGTTTGGCAGTACATGTCTGGGTGAAAAGGCATTTTCAGAGATGAAATGTAAAATTTCATTCCAGATGAGCATAAACTCAACCACTTTTGATAAGGAACACTAACTTTGATCTCCAGTTAAGCAAAATGTTATCTCTACCCCCCAAAAAAAAATTCTATTCTTTTCATTAGTAAACCTGCATTACCAAAAAAAGTACTTATTATATTTTTAATTTCATTAAATTTTGTCTTCTCATTATATAAATACTTACATAATATCTCCAACTTTGCCTTCGTCCACAAAGCCCAGAATATTTGCTATCTGACCCGTTACAGAAGATGTTTACTGGTGCTGTTCTAAACAACTGTCTAGCCACAATCTCAGCCTGGAGTATCTGTTTCTTCACTCCCCTCTCCTCTTCCCCAGCTGGCCCCCCTTTCAGCTGCCTGGGTTCTCTGGATGGAGCTCGTTGGCTCACTTCATTCTAAAATGCCATGTTCACACTCAGCTAATCAGAGAAGCTCCGGTTTTGTTGATAGACATTTGATGCTTCATAGGTGTTACTCCATAATAACCACGCCCAGTAGGGAGCTGGGATGATTATGTATGATAAAAGTTTTATTTAATCATACCAAAAATAGACAACAGCCCTTTATCATCTACCCTGGCTTTTCAAAACAAGTGACCTGCTCTGCAAAGCAGACCTGCCCAGTCCTCGTGGGTGTTCTCCCTCTGTGGTTAAACTAACACAACCTACAGACTTTGTTCTAACATTTCAGTAGTTCGGTTTGGTTTTGTTTGTTTGTTTGTTTGTTTGTCTTGGTGAGGCAGGTGAGGTTGAGTAACTTGCCCAGGGTCACACAGCTAGTGAGTATCATGTATCTGAGACCTGATTTGAACTCAGGTCCTCCTGAATCCAGGGCTGGTGCTCTATCCACTGCGCTACCTAGCTGCCCCTCAGCAATATTGTTTTAAGAGCAATTTGAGTGAATAAGTCATTTTGACTATTATAAATACCCGAATTAACTATAAAGGACATGTGAAGAAAGACACTATCTGTATCCAGAGAAAGAACTGATAAATAGAGGGGTATATAGTTTTACATATATATATATATATATATATATATATATATATATATATATATACACACACACCTATTTGTGTCTAATGGTATCCATCTGTAGGGTGGGGGAAGGAGGGAAGAAAAAAAGGAAATAAAAGAAATTTACATGGTAACATATATTTAAAAGGAATAGCGAGTTGTACATAATAGATTTGCGGTTTCATGTGCAAAAAAATAAAAATAAAGTACCTTAGTTTAAGGCAGTCTCATAGCACTTTCGTTGTCAGTCGTCCTCAAACTTAATTTATAGAGATGTTAAGTAATTTTGTCAGAGTAACATGGATCACAATGACTTTTTAGTCCTCTACCTGGACTCAGATCGGTCATGTTTCCTTTTCAGAAAGGACCCTGAATTCAGCTTGAAGCATCCCACTCCTTTTGGATGTTTTCTAGTTATGGTGTCAATCCCCTTGCCCCAAGGATTTGTTACAGTTGGAAGAAGGAGGCAGGGAAGCCACTTAAAATGCGGACTCTGACTAGCCGGGATCCATCTCTTCTGTAGCTTAAAATCACGTTGATGTTCTCATCACAACGGACTCAGGTTAAAAATCCTGATTTGGAAGATTTACAGCTGGAAGGGACTTTAGAGACTTCTCCAACCCCTCATTTTACGGAAGAGGAAATCAAGGCCTAATGAGGTGAAGTCACTAAGAGCCCAAGCTCACATAGGTAGAAAGTATAAAACCCAGGTCCCTTGACTACAAAGCTAATGCCTCACACTTGGCCTCCAGTCTTCCCTCGGTGCTGTGGTCCCTCATCTTCACATCCTGGCTGTGTGGTTGCTTATTGATATTAGGATGAGGCAGGGGAGGTGGGGGGCAGTTATCACCAAGCTTTAGCCATTCTGGGCACATTTAATTCAATGACTTCTGCAGGTGGCTTTGCTATATGAGAAGACCTCATCTTATCTTAAACTGTCATCTGGATTCAGAGTTAATCCAGGAAAGCAGTAAAAATTAGTAGTATGTATTACATGTCTCTGATCCATGTGTTTTTCATTAACTGCCATTCTGTGCTTTGGGACACACCAAAAAGAAGGAAACCAACAACAGAAACTCATTTCAGTAGTGCTTAGGGGGTGGGTGAGGGGAAGGAACCCCAGTTCCAAAATAAAATGATTGACAAAGTCCCTTGAAATCTGAGCTCAGTCACATGCTTCCCCCAGAATGACAGCATATTAGCAAGTTGCCTTTGTTTCTTCCATCTCCTTGCCTTTGAAAAAGAAAGCACCTGTTCCAAATAAATCAGCTAATTAGAGGAAGACAAATTGAATTCTTTAAAAATAAAGAAAATCAGCTGATAGATATTATAGATGTCTAAGAATTAGGAAATCTGGTTAGTTTTATATTTCTGTTACTCAGATGAGGAGTAATTTAGTGGTGGTCTTAAGTACATGTAGGGTTAACTGAGCTATAGTAGTATCCAGCTGTTCTCCATTTCCATTAACAGTGAAACAGAAGGAAATTAACAACAACAACAAAAAAAAAGATTAAAGGTAACAACGCTTGTTAGCATTAGGATAGGTCACCAGTTTAAAGTGGTAGAAATGTATCTTCCAAAGGTCTTTAGCAATAAAATCAGTCATGGCCCAGAATGCTCTAGGGGTGGAGTACTGGATTAAATGATTTCTCTCAAGTCTTGAACAAGCCTTATGACTCTATGATCCTGTGCTGTTTAACCTACCTAGGTAACTTCAGCTCTGTGTTTACGTTTCTCCAAGTGTAATGGGGGTAGTAAGACCTGAATGATTGGTAAGATGTTAAGCCTTCTCTGAAGGGGCAGTTTGCTGATAATGAAAGATCTGGAGACCTGGGTCCCCATGCCAAGGCAGACACTAGCTGAGTATTCACGGGTCAGTCACTTCACTTGTCTAATCCTTAGCTTCCTCATCCATAAAATAAAGGTCATGATGTTTGTACTTCCTAATTCACAGTGTTGTGAAAGAATCAGTTTGTGAAGCCTAAAGTGCCACAGAGAAGTGAGCTGTTCTTCTGTCTTCTAAGTAGCAAGAGGCTGAACAGCACAGTGTTGGAGACTGGAACCAGTGACGGTGTGGTTGGCAGCAGTTCTGCAGCTGCAGAGGTTAGGAAGGAAGCCCCACAGCCATGGGGCAAGGTAGACGTGCCTTTACTTTCTACTCGAAGCTACTGTACCTGCCCATAAGCCCAGATAGAGAAAGGGAGACGGGAACAAGCATCTGTTAAGCACCTTTCACACGCTTTGCACTCTGCTAAGCATTTTACCAATGTCTCACTTGAGGTAAGGTGCTATTATTATCCCCATTTTACAGTTGAAGAAATGAGGTTGACAGAAGCTAAATGACTTGCCAAATAGAGGGAAGAACATCAGAAGACAAAGTACTTGCCTTGGCTGTTCCTCTGCACAGCAGGACGTTGAAGGGAAGGACCAGAATGTAATCTCTGTATAATACTTTAAACTCTTAATGAAAAGATGCCATGTATTTTATAATTCTCTCCAAATGGATCTGTGATCTTATCATTCCGAATGTTTTCTCTAGTGATGGAGATCATCCCATCAGTGCTTGCCCCTATACAAAAGTCTCTTGACCATGACCTCTCATAAGTTTCTCATGGGGGGGCTTCCTTACTTTCTTCTGACATTACAAGAATACATGGAACACTTGGACTGTCCACCTTTTGTCCTGCAGAATCACCATGCGACCACTCCATCTTTTTCACTTATAAATTGCCATACTATCACTAAATAAATCCTTTGGGTTGACCAGTTCTCAGTTCAGTAGGTTGCATTGAGAGAGCTAAGGGTCAAAAACTGAATTTATGTTACAGTCCTCCTCTAGCTTTGTAAATCTATACTGGTTACACATGATCTTGATAAAGAGTAGTACTCTGTGTCTATTAGCAACTGCTGTTCTTGTTTCTACCATCAAAAATGCTGACTTAAAAGCAGAAGAGGGAATCTGAGATGCCATGTTAATAACCAACATTCCTGTAGGTTCATACATCTTGTAGATTTGATATTATTTTACCATTTGTAAAGTGATTATTTATAATTCAAATGAGCATTAGGCCCAAGTGACGTATGGACTGAAAAGCTGGCTACCTAGAACCAACAAACAGAGCCAGGTTGGGGGTAATTAGGTTTATCCCAGCAGAGCCTCAGAGTTTGTTATTGGAGAGGTGGGAAGGGTGTAATTTTTTAAATTATATCTTATCTTTTTCAGTTAGAAAAAATCTGCCTTCTCACCCTCCCACCCCCAAAACCTGATTCTCTCCTGAGAACTAAAGATTCGTTGTCTCACTCTGCACTCTGAATCCTTTATTTCTCTAAAGGGTTATGGATGGCATGTTTCATTGTTGGTCCTCTGGAATCATGTCTGGTCATTACATTGATGAGTTCTTGATTCTTTCAGAGCTGTTTTCCTTTACTATATTTCTGTCACTTTAGATTTATTCTCCTGGTTCTGTTCACTTCACTCTGTATCAGTTCTTACAAGACTTCCCGAGTTTCTCCGAAACCATCCCCTTCATCATTTCTCACAGCACAAGTGATCCATCACATTTACGTGCTATAACTTGTTCATCCATTCCCCAATTTATAAGCACCCCTTCTGATTCCAATTCTTTGCCACCTCAAATTGCTATAAATATTTTTGTACATCCTTAGAGTTTGTTTTGCTTAACACTAATCCTTTTCACTTACTCTGTCCTTCCCCTTTTCCTCTTTCCTACCAATTTCTCTATTTGAATGAAATGTATTTCTGAATCCAACTCTGTATATGTATTTTTCCTTCCTTTAACCGGTTCAGATGAGAATGAGGTTAAAGGGTCAGCTGCTCTCCCCATGCCCTCCTCGTTTATATAAATGTCTTCCTATGCAACCTAATTATGTGCCATAATTTTCTCTAGTCTCCATTTCCCTTCCACCCTTCCCCAGTGTATTCCTCTTCCCATTTCTTTCCATTTTTCTCTTAAGATCATCAAGACAAACAGAACTACTCCTTGGTGTTGTCCAATTTAACTCCCACTGTGAATCCCAGTGGTGATAGAACTCAAAGAGGACACGTCTCCCTATATTTGAATGTGATAAATTGATCCCACTTCGTCCATATGATTATTCATATATACCTTTTTGTGTTTCATTTAACTTCAGTGTTTGAACTTAGCAGTTTCTCCACAGCTAGTCCTCCATTTAATTCAAGGTCTGTTTTTTCCATTGTGAGACTGTGTTCAGTTTTGCCTGGGAAATTATTCTTTACTAAAAGCTCATATTCTTTGCCTTCTAGAATATCATATTCTAAGTTCTCTACTCCTTTATAGTGGTCGCAGCTAAATTGTGTGTGATCCTCCTTACAAGAATTCATCATTTCTGGCTGCTTGCAGCATTTTTTTCTTTGACCTGGAAGCTCTGGATTTTGGCTATGATGTTGCTGGGAGTTTTCATTTTGTTTATTTGTTTGTTTTTCCAGGAAATGACTTGTGGATTCTTTCTGTTTTCACTTTACCTTTTGGTTCTAAGATCTGGGCAGTTTTCTTTTAAGAACACTTGAAATGTGTTGTCTGGGCTGGGCTTTTTGGTCACGGTTTTCAGATCTGTTTTCTGAGTCACTTATTTTTGCTATAAGTTATCTTATGTTCCATTTTTTTAATGTCTTTTGACTTTGTTTTAATATTTCTTGTCTCATGGAGTCACTGACTTCTATTTGGCCCATTCTAATTTTCAGGGAGTTTGTTGCTTGGACAAAGTTTTGTACCTCTTGTTCCAATCAGTCCCTTTCCAGTTCCTCCTTCCATAGCTCTCATTTCTTTTCTAATTTTTTTCTCAAGTGTTCTCATTTAATTTATAAAATCATTTTTAGCTTTGAAATTCTTACTCCATTTCTTCCAGGAATTCTAGTTGAGTTTTCACCCAAGCTGTATTTTAGTCTGAGGCATTGCTTGTAGGTGTTTTGAATCACTTTTTTCTGCTTTTGTATCTCAAGCATTCCTGCCACCATTATACGTCATTATGGTGGGGTTCTTTTTTGTTTACCCATCCTTCCAGCCTGTTTCCTGACTTTGGACTTGGCTCTGCCACACTTCTGAAAGAAAGGTCTGGGATGGTCCTGTTGCTGCTTTTTTTTGGGTGGTATTGAGTGTTGTTTTATTCCAGAATCTCAGGGACAGTCTGGAGATGTGCAGGTTTTCCATGCTGCCAGAGTGGTCTGATCCGGGGCAAAGTCTGATTGCTGTCCCTCCGTTCAGAGCACTGCAAGTTCCTGACCTCAGTTTTTGGTTAAAGCAGCAGGAGAATCCTGCTGGACTCAGTTCCTGTCAGCCAGCTGGGAAGTTTTACTGGCTCATAACTGCAGACTTCTCTTTGGTCTGGGAGTCCTACCCTGGAAGGCTGCAGGCTAGACTAGATATTGGAACTGAGATCCTGCTCAGCTCCTATGATCTGACCCACATCTCTGCTGCTTGCTTCTGAACTTCCTCATTTCTCACACACCCCCAGTACACCTCTGGCCCAGATTCCCTTTCAGGCTACCCTGGATCTGTGACCTAGAATTGGGTAGTAGGTGACAAAGTTAGCAGTTTGCATCTGTCCCTGTCAGGGTACCAGTGCAGGTCTGGTGGTGCCCAGTATGTATGTATCTGAGAAGTCCTCTTGCCCTGGTGCACAGCCTTTCCCTGCGTAGGAGTGCTTTATCGTGCTCCTGGCTCAACTCCATCCCTAGTGTCCACAGACCTCCCTGTCTGTCTCCCTAGGCCTAACTGGGCTAGACAAAGGACTCCCTATGACTTTTGCAGGATTTCCCCATCAGAATTCAGTCTAGTGCATTTTCTAGGTCTGGTTGAAAGAGTTTTGTGGACAGGAGCTTGACTACATGGCTGCTCTGCCATCTTGGCTCCCAAATATATATATATTTTTAAGATCAGGAAAGAAAAGGGAATTTCCTACTATTCCCTACATGATAGAACTTTCCACCTGGATATCTTAAGTTTTGGAAATAATCTTTTGTTTTCATCTTAAAATCCTGTAACACCTTTCCCCCTCCCCACCTTGATGCCAGATGTGAAAATGAACTCAGAACCTTTGAAGCTGGAATTAAGAATTCTAGATTAGAACATTGTTCATTCAAGAAGGGAAGCTATAGCTCCAGGAAGGAGACTAAATTGTCTGGCAGATGCCTTGAAGCTGTCATTGCTCCTTTAGTTATTGCCATATCTTTATTATTCATAATTGGAAGTGTTCTGATGAAAGGAGAAATTTTACTAATGAATAAGAAGCCATGAGATCACAACAAAGGGCTCTTTTTCTCACTCACATGTTATACTGATCTTCCAGACAGTTGTTACTTCTGTTGCTTTTGAGTTTTTTCTGAGGTAGACGCTTTCCATTTCCACACTTCCTTCAAGATCCCCCTTTCTCCTTATTGTTCTAATTGTGTATCTTGCCATTACATACCAAATGAAGTCCAAGTATTCAAGGACCTCCAAATCCCAGTTCCAGCCTGATTTTCCCATATTTCTCTTCATAAACTCTTGTATTTCAGCAAACAATGACAGAAACCATCTCTGTGTGTGTGTGTGTGTGTGTGTGTGTGTGTGTGTGTGTGTGTGTGTGTGTACAGAGGGGCAAAGCAAATGGGTTTGAAGAGGAAAGATTGTTACTGACCTGGGAGAACAGGGAAGGCTTCGTGGAGAAGAGAGCATATGAGTTGGGCTTTATAAGGTAGACAGAAGTTAGACAAGTGAAGAAGGGGAAGGGGCGTTATACTAGGCAACTGTTAGTGTGGTGGACATTATACTAAGAAGCTATGAGCAAGGTACAGAGTGCAGGCTGTGCTCAGAGGACAGAAAGTACTTTAGTTGTGCTTGAGCATAGAGTGCATGTAAAGGAATAATAGAACAGAAGTCTGGAAAGGTCCAGGATGAGCCTAGCTGATGGAAGGCTTTGAACTTCAGAAGGAGGATGTTAACTTTTATTTAGTAAGAAGTAGGGAGTCACTGGATACTTGAGATAATTATAAATAATTAATATAAATAAAATAAAATTAATATAAATCATTATTTTATTAAATTAGTAACAGTAATTTTTATTAAATAATAATAATATGGTGTTATGATAAAATATAATGTGTAAAAATTAATATGAATATATAGAAATTAATATGAAAATAAATAATTATATGGATAACTCAGATATCCGTAAATCTTTTAAGATTTACAAAGCATTGTCGCAAAAACACTGTGAGATAGGCAGTACAGATAGTATTACCCCCTCTATGATGATGAGGAGATGAAGATTCACAGAACATCAGTGATTTGCTGATAGAGCCAGAGCTGGGAATCAAGCCAGAACCCTCTGGTTCAATCAGACCGTGGCTCAATAAATGTGAGCACCTGGTCTGTGCCAGGCACTGCGCTAAGCCCTGGGGAAACAAAGAAAGGCATAAGACAGTCTCTGCCCTCCAGGAGCTCACCATCTAAAGGAAGAAGACATTGCATAAAAAGAAGCTGAAAGGAAGGGAAGGTTACTCAGCCCAGGGGGCCAGAAGAGGTGTGCATTTCATGAATGTTTTCATCCTGCAGATGAAATTCAGGAGGTCAGCTGGGTGGGAAATGATGAGATGAATTCCCAAGTGACCTCCTGAAATGGTAGAGGATTAGGGAGGAGCCCTGCAGTGTCCAGCCACCCTTTACAGTCAGAGGAAGAATTGGGCCCCAGGGACAGAGGGTGCTGAGGAAGTATGAGTTTCATGGTTCATTTCATCTTGCAGAAAGACAAGTATGTGCAGAGCATGAAATCCAGAAGGTCAAGTAGGTGGGAAATGGTCATCCCAAGAGCAGTATTTTTTCTTCGATACCATTCTGTGTCCCATTTACAATAATGTCTGGGAGCAGAAACAGCGTGTATTAAATTTGGCTGTGGCACTGTCCCTTAACTGTGCCAATGAAGCACTTGGAGAAATTGAAATTGTGGAGTGGTTATGAGTTGCAGCTGTGGTGGTGTGTTAATGATAAGGTTAAATGTCAATAGCTGGTGAAATTCCTCCATACCCATGAGGATATGTTTCATAAGTTTTTCCCTTTTCAGTTCATTTACATCCTTGGTGCTGTAAACTCATCACAAAATTAAGAGTTCCAATAACTATCTTCTTCATTCTTTCTTCCCTGCAGAGAATGTAATCAATGGGCAAGATTATGAAGTGATGATGCAGATCGACTGTGAAGTGATGGACACCAGAATCCTCCACATCAAGAGTTCTGCTGTTCCTCCCTACCTCAGAGATCATCAGAGGAATCAGACTAGCTACTTTGGCTCTCCACCAGCCACCCCGGAGGCAAGAGCCCACGTTGTCAGTGCAATCACTGAGTCCTTGCAGTAGGCCGCTGCTGTGCCTGCTGCCACAGACTTTCACACCTGAGTCTAGAACTCAGCCAGACCAGACAAGTGCATTGTGGACAGGCAGTTTAGTATTGCCCAGTGATGTAATTCAGTGTCTGCAGCAAAGGAGGAACATTTTTGTTTTCCAGCAGTCTTACTATCACACAGGTGGTGCTAGGGTTTTTTCTCAAGTGGACACAACCTCGATCCTTGGGTCCTCCAGTGTTCCCCTTCTGAGATCTTCTGTACTTTCTGGATTGGTCTTGCCATTCAGTCCTTATCTTGTGTTTCACATCAGCTTCCTTTCCCATCCCTCCCTGAGGCATTGCCCAGTGTTGCTACACGTGATGTAGCAAAGTGATTTTTATTTCAGGTGAAAACAAAGCTTGGAGGCCAGAGTGTCCAGGCAGATCTAATTTTTTAATTTGTTTTTATGAAACTTGGGGCTGGTATTTATCCAAATGGCAGGTTTCAAAACCCAACAGCTGAAAGTACTCAGCTACTACTAAATTGTATTAAAAACACTCAGAACGACCTTGCTTAAGGTTAGGTGGAAGAGCCCTCACTTGGTGACATTTAACCTTGATCGAATTTGTTGTTCACATCCACCTCTTAATAAGTCTGATGCTACGCTTAAAAGCTGCCTAATGCTGCATCGGTGATGTGGTGGGAAACAGAAAACATGCTGATTTGAGAGAATGAAATTTCTGTTGTCTCACTAATAATTAGAAAATGAGAGAACTACAGGAAAGTTTAATGTGAAGAATGGAGGAAGAAATAGCTAAAGTAATAAAAGTTGTTAAAGCTGTGAAAATATTTTGGGGCACTCTTTGAAATAAAAACTTAGCTTTCATATAACTTCATTAAATTAATTCACAGGGAGTGTTTGCATGTGCTCTGGTCTTCTCTTCAATGATATCTTATACAGATCCTCAACGCCTGCAGAAAAATACCTCATTGTATTTTTTGGGAAAGATTGGGGTGGGGGGAAGAGGGGTGTTCTTTCTGAGTGTTGCACTGATAGCAGATTCAAGTGATAAGTATCAGTGTGGCTCATAACTAGGCAAGCCAGAAGCTGTTTCTTCTGAAAACTAATAAATCGTTTGCTCACTTCAGGAAAAGCAGAGGTACTTGCTAGGGAAGTCTGTTTCACAAATGTAGCAACAGTTTCCATATTCATCATGGAGGAGACCATGACAGAGTTGGATTTTTTTACTTCCCTAAAAATGACTACTGATTTCACTTGCATTCCACTTGAACTGTGTTCCAGTAAATTTTGAAGGTGAAAAGGAACATTGTGCACATTGTGCCTCCCAGACCATGTAGATTTGTTTTTCTTTGACATATAGTTCTGATTCCAATTACTTAAAACAGTTATCTTCCTCTAGCTTTTCTTATGGCATTTTCTAGACCCTTCATTAACCTCAACATGGATTAAACATTTGCTGGCTCGCAGATTCAGTTTTTCTTTGTTATTTTATCCCATTCCTCTTATGCCATCCCAATACATTCTTCTTCCTCCTCGAAAGGAAAGGAAAAACAGAAATTCCATCAGCCCTTAATGCTTATTTTTCTATTTGTGGTGTTATCTTTATATTTGTGAAATTGGGTTGAACTCAAGATTTTGAAGTCTTGCTAATATTTCTAGCCCTCTGCAAAGCAAGGCCTCTCTCTAAGCAAATGCCATTCCCCTGAAGTTAGATGATCACTATGGGAAATCAGCCTAACTTCCCTGGAAAAGAAATACATGTACCAAGAAGGAATTTTGAGACTTTAAGCATTGGTTAACCTTTTTATTCTTTATATTCCTAACCACTTTAAATCAGGACAACCCAGTTTCTTACTGAATACTCTTTCAATCTCTGCATATTTGTCAGGCCGGTAAATATGGAAAAGCCCT
This sequence comes from Phascolarctos cinereus, assembly GCF_003287225.1. Lineage (NCBI taxonomy): Eukaryota > Metazoa > Chordata > Mammalia > Diprotodontia > Phascolarctidae > Phascolarctos > Phascolarctos cinereus. The sequence goes on along the minus strand of NW_027555958.1, from coordinate 427,132,572 downwards.
GTGTGTTCCTTGTTGAATACTGTGTACTTTGATGATGGGAGAAAGCATATGCTATATAAGCCTGAAATCTTACACTGATCACCTCAAGAACATTCTTATTCTGGCACATCTTCTTTATGTCTCTGTGTGTGAGCTCTCTAATTCAGATTGCCTCTAGTTTTGATAACTATGAGGAGGTGGATTAGAAATTTCCATGCTGTAATTCTCTGAAGGATTTGAAGTTAGATGACTCTGTCATTAGTTTTTGTAATAAAACACTTTGTGCTCTGCGCAGTCCAGACAGGACCTATCAAAATCTTCCATCTCTTTTCACTGATCTCTAATTCTGGCAAGAAACCATTCACTGAATGGACTGAATGGGCTTCTTTTTTTCTGGCCCAAAGCTGTGATTCCATCTCTGTGTGACTTATCTAGTTTTTCTTGGGGTCACTGTCCCAATTCATCAGATGATTTCCCCAGCTCATGACCTGAGCCCTAGCCTAGGTGGTTCATACCCAGAGGTCAGCCACAACTTTGTGACAATAAGGTGATGGACGTGTAGAGGCTGTAAACAGGTAGCTCTGAATACCTGTGCTGTGCGAATTACTGACAATGGTAGGAAGCACAGTCCAATCTCACAGTCTCTCTGTCCATTTGCCTTATTGCCATCAGCTCTTCATGACCTGAACCCCTCCAGATGAGCTCCTGAGTCATAGCATGACTGCCAAAAATGTATACCCCCAAAACTTTTTTTGGAGGAATTTGAAAGACCACCTTCAGATTACCCCCAGATCTCTTCACCTCTTTCTTAAACTACTTAAGTCTGTTGTATGATAGTGGTTTCCCTTTGGATATTTGTGTGTCCTTATGAGACAAGATGACTGGCACTCATTTCTGTTCAGGAAATGAAAAATAACTATGTGAGTGAATGAAACCAGACCCCAGCATCACCATCTGAGCAGTGTGGCAGGAGTGTGTGCAATGTTACCTTTTTTTTTCAAGTTCTTTTAGTGAGTTTTCTAAGGCCTGCTTAAGAGATGCTTAAGAGACCCCTGTAAGACATAACTTGCGCACGTTGTGTGACCTTGCTATATGCCTTTTAGCCAAGAGCACTCTGCTGGCTGGCAATGGAAGCAGACAATGGAAACTTTGAAGTGAAGGATTTCTCTGCACAGTTTAGACTGAATAAAAGTAAAACAGATGTTCCATCACACTGACAACTGAATCAGGTGATGAAGGGACTTTGAGCAGTTTCTCCCATGACTGGGTTAATGCATTCTGCATCAGGCCTGGAAATGGGCTGGGCTGTGTTTAAAAGTGCATACGTGTCCAACCTGAGGTAGCACCTTAGTTTCAAATAGCTCCTTTCCAAAACTAGCAGTTTGAGAAAGGGCCAGTCCTTTCTCAGCAAACAGATTATTTGTTCAAGTGTTTGCATTCTGAAAGGTTGGAGCTGGGGGGGGGGGGGAGTTGTGTTGAGAGTGGCTCTTCAATTGCAATGAAAAACTCTGTAGGGATTCCAGAGCTCCAAGAACATCTTCTGCTGTCTTTTGGTGATTACTAACCAGCTCCACGTTCCACTGGCCTACTTCATTTTTCACTTTAGTAAAAAAATACAAAAGGTGTTTGAAATCAAATGCAGCAATATTATGAGTCATCCTTCAGTGTTCAGAACAAAAATTACTTGGAAACAGACAAAGAACTTTGGATCCAGGCTGATTTTCAATGTATTTTATTAGAGACACACTGTCATTAAAAAATGATATTTGTTTGACTCCTCCTCCCCTGTACATGTATACCTATAGACAAAAGGTGGGGAATTTGATGTTTTAAACTCCTTTCCTATGGTACTTAAGCTCATTAAAACTAGATTTGTGTCAAGGTCTTCCCTTACATGCCGTTTTCTGATTCCTGTCATTGCACTAAATTGAAATAATGAAATTTGACAAGCGTCTGCCATGGTAACCAGGCCTGTACTCCATGTTTGACCTTCCCAGCACTGCATGGAAAGGTTTTCAACATATTCCTGATAGATCTATACCAAGAGATCTCTTTCTTCATAACTGACTTTGGAAGTATCCAATTTTCTGTTATTGGAGATGGAGTAAAGGAAGCAGTATACAGATGGAATACCCTTTTCTCCTGTGTGATATCATGAAATCTCTCCACCCATGAGCACCTTATTCTGCATTTAGAAGGGCCTGACACAGGCTTCCTTCAACAGAATAAGATGTTAGCTGTATTCATAGGAGTTAAACTTGTTATTAAACTATTTCAGTAAAATACTCATTCTTTCTGACCCATTGCTGTCATAATGCAACAACATTCATTTCTGTGTTGCGCCCCCCCACCCCCGTTTTGTTCCTTTGCAGTAGATAGCCTGTAGTCTGTTTACCTAAAGTAGACTAACATTTGGCAACAGCAAGGATCAGGATTGTCATTTGCCTCAGCCTGTAATTGTTTTGTTTAAAAAAAATCGGGGCAAAGAAAAGCATTTGCTGTTATGGGGGCCAAGTATAGCTTTTGCTTAAAAAGCATGAAAGAGTGATTAGAGATGGAGACATTGGAGAGAGACTGGAGTTCCAACTTTTAATTGCCAATGAGGGGGAAAAAAATCGCAGGGTTTAGGTTTTGTGTTTTAGTTTAGTTTTGTTTTAAACACAGCTCCAAGGAAATAAGGGATGATGCTGTCATATCCTAAGAGAAGTATGCATTGCAAATTAGGAAGATTTGGGGTGACTAGATTTTATATGGCTCTGTCTGCTATCTTGTCACCGAGCAAAAACAGTCCCATCCATTTTTGAAGAGAATAACAAAAATATCTCATGGCAATTCATCATTATATGTAATGTATATGCTGCGTTTGAGATCTGTCAAAGTAGCAAATGTTTGCTCATCAACTAATGGTTTGTTTATTCGCATTCATACCTCAAAAGAGGTTTGTGTGTATTTTTTAAGAAAAGTAGGTTTAAGATCATAAGAATAAACGTGACCTAATTTATCACTTTTGGCATCAGTTAAACAAAACAGTTGACTAAAAATAGAAGTGTCAGCACAGAGATAACTCGCTAATTTATTGGTTTTGGTCAAATATTCAGGTGATCATCTCCAGTTGATTATATTTTTTCAGAATTTGCTCCCCTTCTAGGAACTGAGCTTGATTTTTAAAAGGTGTTTGAGTCAGTTTCCTGATGAGAAACAAGCCTGTTCTTATTTTCTAAATATTCACTAATGTTACCTGTGGTGAATTTATGAATTTGTGATTTCCCCTTAGTGTTTGTGCAGAATGAAACCAAGCAATGGATTCCCCCACAGTTGGAAACTACCATGCAATCTTGAATATAGGAATGCTGGTTTCTCATTCTCACCACACTGGTAGCTCCAGTTGGCCTACGTCCCCTGTTTCATCTGACAGTTGAGGAGATGAACCACCTCTTCCTGGGAGATAGACCTGAGGGTTTGTAAGAGATGTTGTCTCACCAGGATCATATCTTTAGGGTCATACCCATACTTGCTGAATTAAGCATTGGCATTAAACATAAGGCCAGGGGGAAAGGGAAGATACCATTTCTCCTTTGATATTTATGTGGGATCACAGTTCACAAAGGAAAAAATGACAGAAGATATGTATTTAATGCTTTCCAACAAGTCTTTATAATGCTATACCTGTTCTTTGAAATAAAGAATTTTTAACTTTCATGCTTTGTTTTTATCTTTATGTAGAAATAAGTAGAGGGTCCAAAATAAAGAAATACTCAGTATTAAATGGCTGGAGATGAAAAAAGAAATGTGAGATGGTTTTGTGGCCTGTTGCTATTTGGATAAAATTATTTTTTTTTCCTGGTTAAGTAAAATTTTCCATTATGAGGCCTAGTTAAGTTGAAAAGCTATTTTATCAAAGATGGAAACTTATATAAAGAACAAGGGACAAAGGTTGCCTGTGGAACTAAGGCCAGGACTAGGGAGGGGGGTCTGCGGCCTGGTTGGGAATGACTGCACCTCTGGGAGTGGCCAGTGTGTTGGCCAAAATGGTGGCCTGGGACAGTGGGCTAGGGCACAGCTTAGGACCTCAAGCCACCCTCAGACTTCTGAATCCTAGCAGCAAGTATGTGAAGCTGAAAAGTGTGGAGTGTATTACAGACCCGTACTAAGCAGGACACCGTGATCAAAGCTTTGTTCAACGACCACGTAGAGGTGCTCACAGACTCAACCCTTTACTACTATCACACATTATCCATTATCATTATTAGGAATTATTAGCTCCTAAGGGCAAAGAAATCTTACTTCACCTTCATCACCCTGCAAGCACCTTTCCTGTAATAAGCACCTAATTGATGTTTATTGAATTAAATTAATGGCATAAGTTTGATGGTAGCAAAGGGTTGGTTAGGAAAAAAAACAAAACCATTTGAATAACGTTACTTTCACTGATCCTCATAGCCCATTTTCCCTTAGAATAGGGTGAGAATTCTGGTCACTGGAAGAAGCTAGGCCACGCAGGGACAAAGAAGTTCTCAGTAGTGTGTAAGGTTGGCAAGGTCATGCTAACAGCCAAGGCATGTCATTGTCATCTCTGTAGAACATGTCTACACAATTTGTTGTTGGCCCCAAGGCACAGAATGATGCATTCCATCCCAGGAGCTCTGGTTTTATTTCATTACTGTGATTCCTAGCTCTGTGAGGAAGTCACATGTGGCAGAACCATGTGTTGCCTACTCCAAGTCTTGAAACCTCAAAAAGACAATGCAGCAGAAACAGCACCTCCCATGCCTGCTGCAGGATTATTACTATCTAGCCAGGCTGTTCCCAGCAATTCCCTAGCACTGTCTCTATGACCCAAGGGCAATTTGGAATGTCTTCATAGTCATCTTCATTTAGGCCACATGGACAGAGAGAGGCTAAAACCTTTAGTCTCTTTAAAAAAAAAAAAAAGCTGTACTGGCAGATGTGATTATTGAGCCATCCTCAGTGATATTTATAAGATCATGGAAGATGGGAAAGGTGCCATAGGAACGGCAAGAGAACAGTCTACAAACTGCAGGCCAGTGAACTTGATTTCAATTGGGGGGGGAGGGCAATTGAAGTCTTGATTGGTGAAAGGGAAGTGATGATTACAAAGAGCCAGGCTGTTCTTCAAGACCAAGTGATGCTTTTACTAACCTTGTTTCCTCTTTTGACAAGACTTTTTTTTTTGTCTCAACTAGTTGATGAGGAGAATGCTGCAGATAGAGTATAACTAGATTTTAGAAAAGCTTTTGATAAAATATCTCCTATAATTGTGGAGAAGATGTTGTTCGTCCTTCATTCTTGAGGAGGACCATTGACATTAGAAGGATGATGTCTTGACTTGTGGGTGAATTGAATTGAAGTGAGAGCTGTGCAAGGTCATCACTTTACTCCTCCACAGTAATCAGAATCCAGTAGCAAGACATAAGTCAAGATGCCTGGCAATGGCCCCTGTGGAGAAGAAGATAGATATGGATTAGATGATAAAATCAGGTAAATTTAGTTCAAATTCAGGTTGAATGACTGGACTCAAAGAGTAGTTCAATGTCCACATAGCAAGTCTCTAAAAGAGTACACAGTGATCTGTGCTGTTTAACATTTTTGTTAATAACTTGGACAAAGACATAGATGGTATGCTCATCAAATTTGTAGATGGTAAAAAAAAAACTGGGAGAGATAGTGAACATACTGAATGACAGAGTTAGCATCTGAAAGGAATTTGGCAGGCTACAGCAGGGGTGAGCAATCTTAAGTCTAGGGGACCTGCCCTCAAGTAAGATTATTTTTTCTTTAATGTTTTAGAATAAAGTTTTATCATACTTACAAATGCAAAAGCCATTCTTAATTCACTGAAGTTATCCCTGGGCTGTAGTTTGCCTACCCCTAGGTTAGAACACTAAGCTGAAAATTCAATAGGGATAAATGTGGTCTTACATTTGGGAGAAAAAAGTCAACTTCACAAGTACAACATGGGAGATGTATGGATAGGCAGCCATTGGTCTGAAAAAGATCTGGGTGTTTTAGTGGGCTACAAGTTCAATATGTCAGCACTGTGATGTGGCAGACAAAAAAGGCTAATGCAATCTTTGGCTACACTGAGAGTGTCATAGCTTCCAGGAAGCTTCCACAAAGATGATAGTCCCACCTACTTGGCCTTTGCCAGACCTCGTCTGGAGCGTCTTGTTCGATTCTGGGCACAATGGTTTAAAAAAGCAAGAGACAAGCTGAAGAGTCTCCAGAGGAGGGCAACAAGGATGTTGATAGGTCTTGAATCCATGACATACGAAGATCATTAGAAAGAACTGGGCAGTTCTTCCAAAGTGCTATGATCAAGGGCAAGGTGTGTACTCCTTTCCTGTCCTGTGCTCCGCTCTATGAGTGACCACAAGAACTCTTACCTGCCTCAGAACTGTGAGGAGGATTTCCTGTCCACAGCCACTACAAGCTCCACCAAGCCAGCACTTCTCCTTGCCCCAGGACCACCACCCAGAACTGTGACCGAGATCTAAGCACAGGCAAAGCAAGAGAATCCTGCACCAGCAGAGAGATCCCTGCAATCCGCCTCTGATCACCCACTCAATTCCCCCTCAGTCTGTGTGCCAGAAGCTCAGGAGGCAGCCGCCGCCCCAGGGGCCGAGCTCAGGCAGTGGGGCTGGAACCCCACGCTTCTTTCTCACTGCAGAAACAGACTTTTCCCACTGACCTTCTAAGTTGTCTTTGGCGTTCATGGGTTGAGAAGTCTGGAAACCACCACAGCTGCCTGCGATTCAGTCCTCTGAGGCCTGCTCCAGGGTGGCTGCGGCCTGCACACCCATGCCGAATTGCGCTCTTCTACCAGCCTGGTGTGATATACCTTTCTGATCAACCATCCAGGTTGTCTTGGGCTGGAAATTTGTTTCACTTTGTCTTGTTGTGGGTTCTGCTGCTTTGGAGTTTGTTTAGAGCCATTTTTTATAGGTATTTGGAGGGATTTGGGGAAGAGCTCAAGCAAGTCATGGCTTTGACTCTGTCATCTTGGCTCCTCCCCCCTCAGGTCCCTAGAAGTATCTCTGAAAACAGCTGCACAAAACCCCTGAAGCTTGGGACAGTACATTCTCCACACTGTAAACAGACCCCTACCTTAACAAAGAATTTATAACTCAAGTAATTGGCCAGGATCATGAGCAAGCAGCACAAAAAGAGTCAGACTATATTATCTTACTTTGGTGGCAAAGAAGATCAAAACATACAACCAGAAGACAATGAAGCCAAAGCTCCTATATCCAAAGACTCCAAGAAAAATATGAATTGGTCCCAGGCCATGGAAGAGCTCAAAAAGGATTTTGAGAAGCAAGTAAGAGAAGTAGAGGAAAAACTGAGAGTGATGCTAAAGGAGACCCAAAAAAAAATACTGAAGAAAATAACACCTTAAAAAATAGGCTAACCCAAATGGCAAAAGAGGTCCAAAAAGCCAATGAGGAGAAGAATGCCCTAAAAAGAAAAATTGGCCAAATGGAAAAGGAAGTCCAAAAGCTTACTGAAGAAAATACTTCCTTAAAAATTAGAATGGAGCAATGGAAGCTAGCAACTATATGAGAAATCAAAGCCCTGTAAAACTAATCCAAAAGAATGAAAAAAATAGAAGAGAATGTGAAATATCTCATTGGAAAAACAACTGACCAGGAAAATAGATCCAGGAGAGAGAACTTAAATATTATTGGACTATCTGAAAGCCATGATCCAAAAAAGAGCCTAGACATCATCTTTCAAGAAGTTATCAAGGAAAATTGCCCTGATATTTTAGAACCAGAGGACAAAATAGAAATTAAAAGAATCCACCAATCACCTCCTGAAAGAGATCCCAAAAGGAAAACTCCTAGAAATATTGTAGCCAAATTCCAGAATTCCCAGGTCAAGGAGAAAATATTGCAGGCAGCCCGAAAGAAACAATTCAAGTATTGTGAAAACACAATCAGGATAACACAAGATTTAGCAGCTTCTACATAAAGGGACTGGAGGGTATGGAGTATGATATTCCTGAGGGCAAAGGAGATAGGATTACAGCCAAGAATCACCTACCCAGCAAAACTGAGTGCAATCCTTTAGGGTAAAAAATGGTCATTCAATGAAATTTGACTTTCAAATATAAGACTCAAGTGAAACATGGAAGAGGTAAACAGGAAAGAAAAATCATAAGAGACTTATTAAGGTTGAACTGTTTATATTCCTGTATGGAAAGATGATATTTGTAATTTATGAGTCCTTTGTCAGTATTAGCATAGTGGGAGGGAAAAAATTATATGTATGGATAGATAGATAGATAGATAGATAGATAGATAGATAGATAGATAGATAGATAGATAGATAGACAGACAGACAGACAGACAGACAGGCAGGCAGACAGGCAGATGGCACAGGGTGAGTTGAAGATGAAGGGGTGATATCTAGAAAATAAAATTAAGGGGTGAGAGAGGATTATACTGGGAGAAGGAGAAAGGGAGAAGTAGAATGGGGTAAATTATCTCAGATGAAACAGACAAGAAAAGGCTTTTACAGTGGAGGGGAAATGGGGGAAGGTGAGAGAGAATGAGTGAATCTTATTCTCATAGTATTTGGCTTAAGGAGGGAATAACATACACAATGGGGTATGGAAATCTATCTTACCCTACAGGAAAATAAGGGGGCAAGGGGACAAGAGAGCAAGGGGTTGATAGAAGGGAGGGCAGATTGGGGGAGGGGATAATCAGAAGCAAACACTTCTGAAGAGGGACAGGGTCAAAAGAGAGAATGGAATAAATGGGGGGTAAGATAGGATGAAGGGAAATATACTTAGTTTTTCACAGCATGATTACTATGGAAGTGTTTTACATGACTACACATCTATAACCTGTATTGAGGTGCTTGCCTTTTCAATGAGGGTGGATGCAGAGGGAGGGAGGGAGAAAATTTGTAACCCAGAGTTTTAAAAACACATGTTAAAAAATAAAAAATAAAAATAATTTAAAAAAAAAGAACCAGGCAAGATAAAAGACTAAAGGCATCTGTAAGTATTCCAAGCACTGCCATCTGGAAAAGGGAATTAGACTTTTCTGTTTATCCCCAAAGGGCAGAACTAAGGGTGATGGATGGAAGTTGTAGAAAGGTCAATTTAGACCTACCATCAGGAAAAAACAAAACAAAACAAAACAAAATAACTTGCCAGCAATCGAAGGTGTCCAGAAGTAGAATGGACTGACTCGAGGTGGTTGAGCGTCTCCCTCAAAGGTCTTCATGGGTCTACTCCTCAGGGATGTTATAGCAGGCATTCCTTTGGGTGTATGGGTTGGACCAAAAAGCAGCTAAGATCCCTTCCAAATCTCTAATTCTGTGTTTCCATGAATCTCAGGGTGGGAAGGAGGCTCAGGGGCCATCCAGCCCAACCTAAACTTGAACAAGATCTACCTGGCAAGTGGAAATCCAGCCTTTGCTTGAAGACATCCAACAAGGAGGAACCTACTGCCTCTAGAGGTAGCCCATTCCACCTTGGGATGGCTCAGATTGTCAGAGAATCTTCCTGAATAAAAAGTAATCCCTCTATTTTCAAGGAGTTTACATTTCCACTGGAGGGAAAGAAGGAATATAATATGCACAATTAAATAAATACAAAATATATACAAAGTCACAAGAAGTAATTTCAAGAGGAACAAAACAGTAAAAACTGGGAGGATTAGCAAAGTCCTCATCTAGGAGGTGATTCCTGAGCTGTGCTTTTGAAGGTAGCTAAGGATTCTATGAGGCAGAAAGGAGGAAGCAATGCATCCTAGGCAATGGGGCAGTGAGGTGGTGCAGCTGATAAAGTGCTGGGCCTGGAGTTGGGAAGACACATCTTCCCGAGTTCAAATCCAGCCTCAGACTCTTACTAGCTGTGTGACCCTGGGCAAGTCACTTAACCTAGTTTCCTCATTTGTAAAATGAGCTGGAGGAGGAAATGGCAAGCCGCTCCAGTGTCTCTGCCAAGAAGACCCCATTGAGGTCATGAAGAGTCATACACAATAGAACAACAACAAAAATAAGGGATATTATGCAGTAGAGGTGAGGAGGGAATGCATTTCAGGCATAGGGGAACATCTATGCAAAGATACAGGGGCAGGAGATGGAAAATTCCCACGAGGGAAACATGTAGGCGCATGTTCATGTTCAAGCAGACTAGCTTGACCGGAATGGCAAGTGGAAAAAAAGGGGAGTAATATGAAATAATGCTGGAAAGATAGATGGGAGTCAGATTGTGGAAGCCACTCAACTTGGGTTATCTTCTGTTAAGCGCTTACTATGGGCAGTGCCCTATCAGAAAAGACATTATCACTTTCTTCATGGAGCTCATAGTGTAGTTGGGGTAATGTGGAACATATAGATAACTATTATGTAAAATTGCAATGTGCTAAGTGAAGTTCAAGAGGGAAGAAGTCATTGCCTACTTGAGAGGGATGCAAAGTCAAGGAAGGCTTGAAGATTAGAAGAGGTCGTCTGGAGCACAGGCCATTAGCAAGGCTCCAAAGTCAATGATGGAGGGAGACAGGGATTCTTAGAAGCAGGAGAATGGAATCCAGGAGCTTCAGAGTCTAAGAGGCATTATGTGTCAGCCCTGGATCTATAAACATTTGAAGTCTGGCATCCTAGGGAACTGCAGTCGGGAGGTTATCTGTAGACACTATAGAAAAAGAAAGCTTTTCAGCAGTGGCAGGAGTTAGCTATACCCAGCAGGCAACTCCCTGGCTCAGAATCCATTTTCCTCTTTTCCTGCCAGAGGCATAACTTGGGTGGGGTGACTGGGGCTTTGCCACAGGGAACAGAATTGAGAATGGATCAAGAGCATTTACATTCCTTCAGTACAGAAACAACAGAAATTAATACCTAAGTAGCAAGAAAAAATAGTTAAAATAGGAAGCTAATGTTGTTGTTCAGTCGTTTCCAACTCTTCATGGCCCCATCTGGAGTTTTCTTGGCAGAATTACTGGAGTGGTTTGCCATTTCCTTCTCCAGCTCATTTTACAGATAGGAACTGAGGCAAACAGGGTTAAATGACTTGCCCAGGATTATACCACTACTAAGTGTCCGAGGCTGGATTTAAACTCAGGAAGATGAGTCTTCCTGACTTGATGCCCAGCGCTCTATCCCCCTCGTCATCTTGAGGGTGTCTCATGCCACTTGTCCAGGTGTGATTGGTGTCGCCCCAGGTGCCCAAAATGCTAGTTATATATTTCTCCACAGTAGCAGATGCTTCACAATAGTATCTGAAATCAAATTAGTACAGAATGATAGCCCTACGCAGGGCACCCAAAAGAACCTATGTCTTTTGTGACCACAGCATTTGCTAATTTGCCTCCTTCACAGCCCTGACGAGCCTGTCCCAATCTCTGGCTCAGTGGGGGTTGTCTATAGCATTTATCTTCCTTCATGACAGAAGGAAGGAGCCCTTGTGGGACTAGAATCAAATTCAGTGTCTGGCATCGGTGGAACAACCTGACCCCGGAAGTTCAGAGTTGAGGAGGGGACACAGGGGCAAGCGAAAAATGCATTTGTAAAATTAGTCCAGCTTGGTGGCTGAAATAACGGCTGGGATAGAAAGTAGCAGGGGGATGGGAGCAAAGAAAAATGTTAGAGACACTCACAGCGATGAGGTCAGACATTCCTTTGAGATGTTAGAACTGGGGAAGTGTATGAAAATAGTCAGGGAGATGGAACTTTCCATGCAAGGGCACATTCCTGGAAAGGAAGAGAGAGAAAGAAAGACAAGGAGATGGGCCTGGTGTGCAGAAGAAGAAAGAAAAAGAATCCAAGTCTCTGGCTGCCGGACTCAGCAGAAGGTAAGAGAAAAAATCGGTATATTCGAAAAGACAGAAGATGTTCCTGCCAACCAATAAATAACTATTTATTGAGCACTTATTACGTGCCAGGCATTGTGTTAAGTGCTGGAGATACAAAAAAAGGCAAAGGACAGTCTCTGCCCTCAAGGAATTTACAGTCTAATGAGGGAGATGACATGTAAGCAAATATATACAAAGCAAGCTACGTATAGGATAAATAGGAAATAAGTAAAAGAGGGGAAACACTGGAATTAAAAAGAAGTTATGGAAGACTTCCTGTAGAAGGTGGGATTTTAGTTGGGACTTAAAGGAAACCAGAGGGCAGAGGAGGGACAACATTCCAGGCACAGAGGACAGTCAGAGAAAATGTCCAGAGTTGACAGATAGACTGTCTTGTTTGCGAAACAGCTAGGGGCCAGCAGGCCAGTGTCACTGGATTGAAGAGTAAGTATTGGAGAGTAAATTGTAAGAAGATTGGGAAGGTAGAAGGAGACTAGCTTATAAAGGGCTTTAAATGCCAAACAGAACATTTTATATTTGATCCTGGAGGGACAGGGAGCCATTGGAATTTATTGAGTTGGGGGAGGGCTAGAGTGGGGGTGATATGTTCAGATTTGCACTTTAGGGAATTTAGTGGCTGACTGGTGGACTGATTAGAGCACAGAGAGGTGACCCAGGCAGACTGACTAGCTGGTTATTGCAATAATTCAGGCTGAGGTGATGAGTGCCTGCACTTGGTGGCAACGTCAGAGGAGAGAAGGGAGCATATTCAAGAGATGGTACAAAGGTAAAACTGATGGGCTTAGGTATAACTTAGGGATTTGGATTTCACACACAGCAGTTCCATCACTGTAATCTATTGAAAGGCAGCCCTTGACACAAACCTTTGTATTTAAAAGGATTGTTGTGAGGATCAAATAAGCCAGTATTTATAAAAAGTAGTTAGCAAGTTACCATGTACATAGTAGAAACTACATAAATGCCTATTTCCTTATGCCCAGGGTTCTCCCAAAGTGTGTATAACAAGAGTTTTCTAGAAAAGATACTCGATATACAACATCAGCCATAAATATCACCCATAGTTTGTTGTTGTTGAATCATTTCAGTCATGTCTGACTCTTCATGACCCCCATTTGGGGTTTTCTTGGCAAAGATATTGGAGTGGTTTGCCATTTTCTTTTCCAGCTCATGAGTCACACAACTAGTTAGTGTCTGAGGCCGGATTTGAACTTGGAGTTGAGTCTTCCTGACTCCAGGCCTGGCACTCTATCCACTGTGCCACTTAGCTGCCCATCAGCCATAGTACAATGGTTTATTTCTTCCATCACAGAAAATGCTTAAAACATAAATGACTCAAAAGCACACACAAACATATACAAAAAACAAACAAACAAACCATGAAACAACTCATCCCACCCATTATGTTCTCCCAGAATGACCGAAATAACTGTAACTGCTCAATAGAGCAAATTTACCTTGGGTCTTCACTGACCGGGCAGCTCCCACCTTCCAGATCTGCAAGCCAGCATGATTCTGTTGGTTTGATTTCTTCAAGAAGGTGCAGATGCCCAAATCTTGGACTCAAAACTCAGCTACCCATGAGGCAGGTGATGGAAACATCCGTTTCTCAGGATCAGTGGTATCTGACATAAGCTCAGAGAAGAAAACAGAAAGCAGTAGACAGCAACCAGAGACTCAGGCTCTCTTGGGATGCTGGGTTAGGAGCAGGAGAAAGGAATCCCCTCTAGATCCCTCTTCTTCTTCACTCTCTTGCTACAAGTCAAAGACAGAGAAGTTAAGAGATGCTTCCCAAAAGAGGCTGAGCTTTTCTTTTAAGAGTCAGTGGATCTTCCTGGCTCAGTCACCATCACCTTGAACACAATCACCAGAAAGGAGAAGGCAAAGCAGTGTCTTTCAGTAAGGGTACAGGGCACATGTCCCATGGAAAGGTGTCAGGGCACACGTGTAACTCCATGTCTATGTCCCAGTGCAGCAAACAGGAGATTCTCTTGATTATACCCTTCATAGCATGTGGATACAAACTCTTTCTCAGCTGATTAACTACCATGTGACCTTGAGCAGATTTCCCTTCATTTGCCTGGGCCTTAAATTCCTCACCTCTAAAGTAGAAGAGTTGGACTTGATGGTTTCTAGTTTCTCCAACTCTAAATCTGTGGTTCTATGCCTCTTAGACCCATGAGCCTATAGTCCAGCACAGTTATATTTGGTCCAGGCTGACTGTTACTGCCTCTGGCCTCTGCAGGTATACTCTTTCCTAGGTTCCTCTCCCACTCCACCCCCCCCCAACTGCAGTATTAGTCAAGAAGGATGCTGCCACTGGTCTAGGCTGCCTGTTAGCATCTCCCATGTCCTGACCCTCAGTGCTATTCCTGGGCTTATAGGTGGCTCAGGGATGATACTGTTGTCTGACTCTAAAGGTTCTCTTTAATAACTAGCATTTTTGTAGGCAATTGGGGTTAAGTGACTTGCCCATGGTCACACAGCTAGTAAGTGTCAAGTGTTCGGTCTGAGGCCAGATTTGAACTCAGGTCCTTCTGACTCCAGGGCCGGTGCTCTATCCACTGCACCACCTAGATGCCCTGTAGCTAGCATTTTTATAAAATTTACAAAGTATATTGCAAATATCCCATTTGATTCTCACAACTACCCTGGAAGATAGGTGCTATTATCATTATTGTTATCATCCCCATTTACAGACAAGGAAACTGATGCTTAGAGAGATCAAGTGACCTATCTGGATTCATGCAGCTAGTAAATGTCTGAGGTAGGATTCAAACTCAGTTCTTCCTGACTCCAAAGTCCCAAACTCTATCCACTGTGCCACTTAGCTGCCTCTATATCCTCTGTTTTTCCACAACTTGATTATAAAGCAAGAAAAAAGGCTGTTTCTAGGCTCATCTTTTTTTTTTCATCTGAACAGAGATCTCTCTGAATCTAGGATAGATTGACACTCTAGCAATACTCCATTTCTCTATCATATGAGTCACCATCTTCTAAGATTATTATCTAGTTTACTCAGCTGACTAGAGAACAATTTTCCTCCTTCGCATTAAGGAGTCCATCTAATTCCCCAATAGGCAATAAGCGATTGTGATACATTATCTTTGCAAGACCACTCTCCAGGAGAAGTTGCTCCATCTTTCTACTGCCTAATATGAAGTGGCTTTCCATCCACCAGTCTACTCTCTTGTATATTCCTGGCACTCTGAGAGTTCTTAACAGAGCTCTGTCACTTGACTGAAGATCCTGGCATCAGCAGGGAGAATGGTCACATATAGAGTGTGCAAGTAGAGAGGCAGACCTGTAGGGAACGTGAGGAGAAGGTAACTCATGTCTTCAAAGCTGCAGTTCTACAGAGTCACCTATGTTTTGGTGCTCTGCACACTGGTTGTAGTCTCAAGGCCCTCTAATAAATAATGATATCAGCTGCTCTGCTCCGTCCTATAGTCTTCACCAATTTCTAACTTAACTCATCTTCTGGGCTAGCAAACTGTTAATGTTTTTTTTAAAGAAAGCAGAAACCTTTATCTGGCTTTACAATACAAACAGAACCCTGTAAAGGAACCATATGGATCACCTCTTCTTTCTCAAAGGAGCAGAATACATTAGGAAATCTTCTACCTCCAGAAGATGCACTACCGGAATTTTTGAGCTCAATAACTCTGGAATTTAGAGTTACCCACACGATAATTCTCATAGTTGGTTCTGTCCTAGAAATCTCCTTTGTATGGTAAAAGGCTAGATCATGTCTAGGGCATTCAAATTTCCCGCCTTCTCTACACAAAAGGATATAATGGCCTGTAATTCTCCTCTTAGACTGCAAATAAATATCTCCTATGTTGATGTGCTTCTGCCACAAGTCACTTCTACTGCTTGAGGTGGGGGTGGGGTGAAGTGAAGAACTGCCCCCCTCCCCCAGTTATGCTGTTGAAGAGGTATGTAAGGGAAAAGGCAAAGGCAGAGGTGTGCTAGTAAATGTTTAACAAACCAGCTCTTCCCTCCAAAAGAAAAAAAATGTGCTTAAGACACACCTTTAAATCTAATCTATGTTAGTTACATTTTCTCCATCTCTTTCTTAAAGCTAGATAATCAGCAAAACAATAAATGAAGACAGATGCCCTGTAATCTCACCAAGCTGAAGGAAGAACTTCAATTTGATCAGCAATTAACAATGACCCACTATTGTATTGTGATTAATATTAGATCATATATTATCAAGTTGTCTTCAGAAAATCCCCACTGTAATCAAGGACTGCCTTCATTCACCGCTTTTCCATATGCTGGATGTAAGATACTTTATAACATTAAAGCTACATAAATGTCAATTATTATTATTGTTGTCATAACAGTAGTCAATTATAAAAATAATAATGAAAGAGGGTCATTACAGTATTTTTTTTTAGTGCTTAGATCACAGAAAGAAAGCCAGAAAGAGTCACAGACAAGCAGGATGGCTTCAAAAGTTACTTGTTTATTTCTGATTAAGTTCTCATTTCTCAAATATATAGAGAACTGAATCAAATTTACAAGAATACAAGTCATTCCCCAACTGATAAATGGTCAAAGGACATGAACAGGCAGTTTTCAAATGAAGAAATCAAAACTATCTATAGTCATATGAAAAAATGTTCTATATCACTATTATTAGAGAAATACAAATTAAAACAGCCCTGAGGTATCACCTCACATGTATCAAATTGGCTGGTGGAAAAGAAAAATGATCAATGTTGTAGAGGATGCAGGAAAATTGGGACATTAATGCATTGTTGGTAGAGTTGTGAACTGATCCAACCATTCTGGAGAACAATTTGGAACTGTCCCCAAAGAGCAATCAAACTGTGAATACTCTTTGATTCAGCAATAGCATTACTAGGTCTGTATCCCAAAGAGATCATAAAAAAGGGAAAATAACTTACCTGTACAAAAATATTTGTAGCAACTCTTTCTGGTGGCAAAGAATTGGAAATTGAAGGGATGCCCATCAATTGGGGAATGGTTGAACAAGTTGTGGTATATGAATGCACTGGAATACTACTGTGCCATAAGAAAAACCTAGCAAGGCTTACATGAACCAGTGCAAAATGAGGTGAGCAAAACCAAGAAAACATTGTACGTGGTAACAGCAACATTGTGCAATGATCAGCTATGATTGACTTAGCTCTTCTCAGCAATACAATGATCTAAAACAATTCCAAAAGACTCATGATGGAAAATGCTATCCATATCCAGAGAAAGAACCATTAGAACCATCAGTTTCATTTAGACTTCATCAGATTCCATCAGAGTCTGAATACAGATCCAAGTATATTATTTTCACTTTATTTTTTTATGTTTTTTTTTACAAACTGTTTCTTCTTTCATAATATAACTAATATGGAAATGGGTTTTACATGATTGCACATATGTAATCTATATCAAATTACTTACTATCTGTCTTACTGAAGGGGGAAGATAAGGGAGGGAGGGAGATAATTTGGAATTCAAAATTTTTTAAAAACTGAATGTTAAAAATTGTCTTTCCGTGTAATTGGATAAAATAAAACACTATTAAAATATATAAATTGAAAGAAAAAAGAAAGTTACTTCTTGAATTTATGATATTTTTAAAAACAAAAAGCAAGCTGTGAATAATAGAGATCCAGTTTCATGTACAATTCTCTTTTCCTCTTCTCTTCTGTACGTGGAAATTCTTGTTTTAGAGTTTGTTAAGGTCAGAATTTTCTGAACAAACAAACAAATAAATCAAAGGAAGAACACCATGACATGATAACAAGAGAATACCAGGGGTGATTTGAAAGACAACAGTTCCATTTGAGAGTCCCAAATCAAAGCAGTTTGAACCATTTAGTGGAACACTCTATTTTTTATATGAGCATTTGATTGGGTCCTCATGATAAGCTGCAAGGCAAGTACTCTGATGGATGACCACATTTTGCACAGGAAAGAAGCTGAGGCTTATCATGAGGATCCATAGGTTTAGGGGGAGAAGGGACTTGACCGTCTTCATGCTATACTATCTGCATTCCAATCTGCACCCCTCTCAGTAAATGAAGGTCCTAGGCTCTGAACTTTGCCTAGCCTCTGATTGGTAAATACTCTCCCCACCACTCCCCAGGCATCTGTGTGCCATGATGCCAAAGGCACCTCCTTTGGAGCTGTTCCATTCTAGCTTTGAGAACAGTACTCAGGTCAGCATGACCATACCTGGGAAGGACAAGTCAATCAATTTCCCCATGACTCTGTTCACCATTCCTTCTGAGGTTCCTGTCCAGAGTACTTCTGCCCTGGCTACCACTCCCCTGGCTGTGTTGTCTTCCCCTAAAGGCAGGGACTGTTTTGCTTGCCTGTCTTTGTAGCCCCAATACTTGGCACAGTGCCTGGCACATAGTAAGCACTTAATAAATGCTTTTTTATTCATCTAAGGGTTTTCTAGTTCAGAGGGTAGCCCACAGCCTGCAGCCTATAACATTTCCAAGTGAGGCCAGCAGAATTTTAAAACATGATTGAGAAATATTTAACAAAATACATAAAAATACAATGAAACGTAAATGTTAAGAAAGATAATGAGTTCCATTTTTGACATGTTGGCTTTAAGAAACTTACAAGACATCCGGTTTGAAATGTGCAACAGGCAGCTGGAGATGAGAGACTGGAGATCAGGAGAGAGATTTGAGTTGGCTGAGGAGATCATGGGAGCTGAGGAGGCCAATTTTAAAACTAAGTCAATGTGTATGGATTAGTGGCCATTTCTGTTTGAGTTTGACACCACTGATCTAGTCCAACTCACTCATTTTACAGATGTAGCAAAAAAGAATTGGGGGAAGTGCCCAGGCTTGCCCACAATCATACAAACTGTTGAATGGCAGATCTAAGATGAGGTTCCAAGTCTTCTGATGACTTTCCCAGGGCTTTTTGTTGTCCATCACATTGCCTTAGAAAAATAATAAAAAGTGGTTAGCAGAACTGGTCTCTGGGACATTTCCCAATTTAAGCTGCATTGTTGCCCAGCAACACATCTCCTAGTGGAAGCTCAGCTGTGGCTTAATCTTTCTCAACATTCCCATTAAATTGTGATAAACCATGGTGATGTGGCAACCTGAGCTGTGAGACATTTCCTCTCCTCAATCTAACTTGTCTCCCTTTCCCTTAATCCACTATGCGCAGTTCTTTCCTTTACCAGATTTTCCCTGCCCCCAGCCCTGTGAAAAATGTAACCCCATTCTGGGGTGAAAAGAGCTAAAGTATATCATTCTGACTTGTTGGGGAGAAGAGGATGCCATCTGGGGACCTGGAACAACCAACATCCTGATCTCTTGCCAGGCAGCTGTGGGCGTAATAGCCTGTTTGGTCATCATACTGTCATCCCACAGGGCCTGCCTTGGTCAGTGTAAAGGTCGCTCTGAAGGCCCTCTGTCCCTGTGGGGCAGAGAGGAAGGAGTGGCCCCTCTTACTAAACAGTAGTGGCTTTTGTGAGACTATGAAACCCAGAGGTTAGGGGAGGTGGAGAGTAGGAGGCTGAAAGGGCTGGAGATGGAGTTTTCGTTGTCTCTAGGGAATGTCTTTCCCCCTCACTAGGACTTTAATACTCACCAAGTTTATGGTGATTAGTTCTTGACGTGCACCATACAATTATCCAGTCAAAGGATGGATCAGGGTATTGGTAACAGAAGAGCTACTGGAGTCTGGGTCAAGATTAGCGGGGCCCTGGGAACTGGAGAAGACTGGGAGGGAAAGACAAAATCCCTACTTTACAGATGTAACTAGGAAGTGATGATATAGATATAGCTGATGTACCTAACACATCAAAAGTCAAGTCAAAAAGCATTTATTTAAACACTGACTATGTGCCAGGCAGGCACTCTGTTAAGCACAGGACATACAAACAAAGGCAAAAATAATCCCTTCCCTCACGCACAATATACACAGGATAACTTGGAGGTAAACTCAGTGCAAAAGCATTAGCATTTATGGGAACCAGGCTTTTTGCAGGAGGTAAGATTTTGGTTGGGACTTGAAGGAAGACAGGGAAGCCATGAAACAAAAATGAAGAAGAAGAGCATTCCAGATATGGGGGACAGCCATTAAGAATGCACAAACTGGGTGGAGCCAAGATGGTGGAGTAAAAGCAGTGACTTGCTTGAGATATCCCCCAAACCCCGCTAAATACTTGTAAAAAATGACTCTAAGCAAAGTCTAGAGCAGCAGAACCCACAAAAAGACAGAATGAAACAAATTTCCAGCCCAAGACAAACAGGATGGTTGATGGGAAAGGTCTGCTTCTCCAGGCTAGGAGAAGAATTCAGTTCAGCATGGGCCACACCAGCAAAGACAGTGCCCCAGAAAACCTGGAGCAGGCTTCAGGGGACTAAATCAGGATACTGAATTAGGCAGTTGTGGGAGTTTCCAGACTTCTCAACCCACAAACACCAAAGACAATTTAAAGGTCAGTAGGAAAGGTCTGTTGGACATGGGTGAGAGACAAGCATGGTCCAGCCCCAGCCCTGGTACAGCCCTGTGGTGGCAGTGACTGATTCCAGAGCTTTTGGCCCACAGATGTTGGTGGGGGGGGGGATCGAGTGGCTGATTAGAGGAGGATTGCAGGGATCTCTTTGCTGGCACTGAGGCAGGACTCTCTTGCTTTGCCCTTGCTTGGATCTGCGTAGCAATCCTGGGGCAAGGAGGAGTGCTGGCATGGTGGAGCTTGTGGTAGCAGTAGAGGAGGAATCTTCTTCACAGTTCCAAGGCAGAAAAGGGAGCTTGTGGTCACTCTTAGATCAGAGCACAGGCAAGGAAAGGAGTAAACGTCTCTCCTTTGATCATACCACCTTGGAGGAACTGAAAATTTACAGATCCCCAGAAATATCTCTGAAAACAGCTGGACAAAACCCCTGACACTTGGGACAGTATACCCACCGCACTGGAAGCAGAGCCCTACCTTAACAAAGAGTTAAAAAGTCAAGTAATTGGCTGGGAACATGAGCAAACAGTGGGAAAAAAACTCAGACCATAAAATCTTACCTTGGTGACAAAGAAGATCAAAACATACAACCAGAAGAAGATAATAAAGTCAAAGATCCTCCATCCAAATCCTCCAAGAAAAATATGAATTGGTCTTAGGCCATGGAAGAGCTCAGAAAAGATTTTGAGAAGCAAGTAAGACAAGTAGAGGAAAAATTGAGAGTAATGCAAGAAAATCATGAAAAACAAGTCAACAGCTTGCTAAGGAGACCCCAAAAATACTGAAGAAAATAATACCTTACAAAATAGACTAACCCAACTGGCAAAAGAGATCCAAAAAGTCAATGAGGAGAAGAATGCCTTAAAAAGCAGAATTGCACAAATGGAAAAGGAGTTCCAAAAGCTTACTGAAGAAAATAATTCCTTAAAAATTAGAATGGAGTACATGGAAGCCAATGACTCGATGAGAAATCAAGAAATTATAAAACAAAACCAAAAGAATGAAAAAATAGAAGACTGTGAAAAATCTCATTGGAAAAACAACTAACCTGGAAAATGGATCCAGGAGAGATAATTCAAAAATTATTGAACTACCTGAAAGCCATGATTGAAAAAAGAGCCTAGATATCATCTTTCAAGACATTATCAAGGGAGGCAGCTAGGTGCCTCAGTGGATAGAGCACTGGCCCTGGAGTCAGGAGGACCTGAGTTCAAATATGGCCTCAGACACACAACAATTACTAGCTGTGTGACCCTGGGCAAGTCACTTAACCCCATTGCCTAATCAAAAAAACAAACAAATAAAAAATTATCAAGGAAGGAAAACTGCCCTGATATTCTACAATCAGAGGATAAAATAGAAATCGAAAGAATCCACCAATTACCTCCTAAAAGAGATCCATCCTTAAAGGAAAACTCTTAGGAATATTATAGCCAAATTCCAGAGTTAACCGGATCAAGGAGAAAATATTGCAAGCAGCCAGAAAGAAACAATTCAAGTATTATGGAAACACAGTCAGAATAACACAAGACTTTGTAGTTTCTACATTAAGGGATTGGAGGGCTTGGAATATGATTCCCCAGAGGTCAAAGGAGCTAGGATTAAAACCAAGAATCACCTACCCAGCAAAACTGAGTATAATCTTTGAGGGAAAAAAATGGATATTCAATGAAATAGAGGACTTTCAAGCATTTTTGATGAAAAGACCAGAGCCGAATAGAAAATTTGACTTTCAAATATGACTCTCAAAAGAAGCATGAAAAGGTAAACAGGAAAGAGAAATCATAAGGGACTTATTAATGTTGAACTGTTTACATTCCTACATGGAAAGATGGCATTTGTAACTCATGAGATCTTTCTCAGTATTAGGGTAGTTGGAGGATATATCTACATATATATATATATATATATATATATATATATATATATATATATATAGACAGTGACACAGTGTGAGTTGAATATGAAGGGATGATATCTAAAAAATAAAGTTAACGGGTGAGAGAGGATTGTATTGGGAGAAGGAGAAAGGGAGAGGGAGAATGGGCTAAATTATCTTACATAAAGGAGGAAAGGAAAAGCTTTTATGGTGGAGATTAAGTGAGAGAGAATGAGTGAATCTTACTCTTATCAAATTTGGTTTAAGGAGAAAATAACATACACATGAAAATCTATTTTACCCTACAGGAAAACAGGGGGTGAGGGGATAAGGGGGGGGGGATGATAGAAGGAAGGGCATATTGGGGGAGGGGGTAATCAGAAGCAAACACTTTTGAGGAGGGACAGGGTCAAAGGAGAGAATAGAATAAACAGGGAGTGGGATAGGATGGAGGGAAATATAGTTAGTCTTTCACACATGACTATTATTAAGGAAGTATTTTGCATGACTACATATGTATAACCTATATCAAATTGCTGGTCCTCTCAATGAGGGTAGGTGGAGAGGGAGGAAGGGAGAGAATTTGGAACTCAAAGTTTAAAAAACAAATGTTAAAAATTGTTATGAAGGGCTTTAAAAGCCAAATAGAAGATTTTAAATTTGATCTTGGAGATAATAGAGAGCCAACGAGGTTTATTGAATAGATGGGATGGCATGATCAGATCTGCACTTTAGGAAGATCGGTTTATAGCTGAGTGGAGGAAGGACTGGAGTGAGGAGAGATTTCAGCAAGGAGGTCAACCAGCAGGTGACTGCAATTATCCAGGTGAGATGATGAGGTCCTGATCAAGGTGGTAGCAGCTTCAGAGGAGAGAAGAGTATATGAGAGAAATATTGTAAAGGTGATAGGGTTAGTCAACAGATTGTTTCTAGGGGTAGGGGGAGGACTGAAAGAGAATGAGGACTCAAGGTGGCACCTACGTTGTACCGGGACCACAATAGTAGGGAAGTTAGGAGGAAGGGAGAATTTTTTGGGGAAAGACAATGAGTTTGGATTTTGACACTCTTAGTTTAAGAAGTCTATGGAACATTCAGTTTGAGATGCCTGATAGGCAGCTGGAAATGAGAGACTGGAAGTCAGGAAAGAGGATAAATAAACTTGAGAATCATCTGCATAGAGAAGATAGTTGAATGCATGGAGGTTGATGAAATCAACAAGTGAAATTGTATAGAGGGAGAAGAAGGCCCAGCACAAAGCTTCGGGGGATACCCCCAGTTTCTCCCAGGCACAACCTAGATGAAGATTCAACAAAGGAGACTGAAAAAGATCAGACAGGTAAGAGCAGAACCAGGAGGGAGGGGTGTCTTGAAAACCTAGAGAGAAGAGAGTGATCAACAACGTCACAGGCTACAGACAGGTCAAGATGATTGAGGATTCAGAAAAAGCCATTAGATTTGCAATTAAGAGATTATCATGTAGGAATTCACCTTAACCTCTGGATAGGGAAGGACAGGTACCCCTCTTCCAAATGGGCCTCTTCCTACCACAGATATTCCCTGATTTTCCTAGTTGTTCGTTTCCCTCTTCCAACCCAATAATTTAGTATTTTTTTTTAACCTATTTACTTTTCTGCAGAACATAAGCTACTTGAGAGTGGGAACTCTTATCTTTGTTTCTCTGACGCCTAGCGTAATGCCTGGCATGGCAGGTACATAATAAATGCTTGTTGGTTGATTGAGTGTGCTTATGTGATTCCCCTCCCCAAAGTAGATTGTAACTTCCTAGAAGACAAGGTCTATTTTGTTTCCATCTTTGTTTTCCTGGTGCTTAGTGCCTGCTACATAGCAGACACTTAATTAGGGCTTATTGACTAGTATTCATTTGCTCTTCTCCTACGTGTTTCCATTTCCACCTAGGATAGAAATTTGTTGTTGTTGAGTCATTTCAATAGTGTCTAACTCTTCATGACTCCGTTTGGGGTTTTCTTGGCAAAGATACGTACTAGATTGGTTAGTGGTTTGCTATTTCCTTCTCCAGCTCATTTTACACATTTGGAAACAGAGGCAAACAGGATTAACTGACTTGCCCTGAGTCACATAGCTGGTAAGTATCTGAAGCTGTATTTGAACTCAGATCTTTCTGACACCAGTCCTGGCAACTCTATCCACTGCACCACCAGCAGTATGACTTTGTTTTTTTTTTCAGGATGCAATGTCGAATTTAATAGGTTCCACCAACTAACATAATATACCCCAAGCCTGAAAATTCCTTAAATTTAAGACTTTTAGTTCTTGTTTTTTAAATTTTATTACTTTATTTTGATTTATCAACAATCACTTCCATATGCTTTTGAGTTTAAAAATTTTGTCCCCCTTCCTCTCCACCCTCCTCCCCAACACGGTGCACACTCTCATATAGGCTATACATTTACATTCTTATTAAACATATTTTCACATTAGTGAAGTTGTAAGTAAAAATTAAAACCAATAGGAGGAACCATTAGAACTCAACAGAAGAGAAAAAAAATGATAGCAATTCAACTTCCATAATTCTTTCTTTGGATGTGGACAGCATTTTCCACCACAAGGCCTCTGGGGATGTCTTAGATCCTCGTATTACTGAGAAGGGTTCGGTTTATCAATATTAGTCATTGCACAATGTGGCTGTTATTGTATACAAAGTCCTCTTGGTTCTGCTCACTTCACTCAGCATCAGACCATTCAAGTCTTTCCAGGTTTTTTGAAGTCAGCCTGTTCATCATTTCTTATAGCACAATAATATTCCATTACATTCATATACCACAACTTGCTCAGCCATTCCCCAATTGATAGGTGTCCTCTCCATTTCCAATTCTTTGCCACCACAAAAAGAGCTGCTATGAATATTTTTGGACATGTGGGTCCTTTTCCCATTTGTATGATCTCTTTGGGATATAGCCCTAGAAGTGCTATTGCTGGATCAAAGGGTATGCACATCTTTATAGCCCTTTGGGCATAGTTCCAAATTGTTCTCCAAAATGGTTGGATCATTTCACAACTCCACCAACAATGCATTAGTGTACCAATTTTCCCACATCTTCTCCAACGTTTATCATTTTCCTGTTTTGTCATGTTGGCCAATCTGATAGGTACGATGTGGTACCTCAGAGTTGTTTTGATTTGCATTTCTCTAATCAATAACGATTTAGAGCATTTTTTCATATGACTATAGATGGCTTTAATTTCTTCATCTGAGAACTGTCTGTTCATATCCTTTGACCATTTATCAATTGGAGGATGGCTTGTAGTCTTATAAATTTGTCTTAATTCTCTATATATTTTAGAAATGAGGCCCTTATCAGAGAGACTGGTTGTAAAAATTCTTTCTACCTTCCTTCTCATCTTAGTTGCATTGGCTTTGTTTGTGCAAAAACTTTTCAATTTAATGTAATCAGAATTATCTATTTTGCTTTTCATAATGTTCTCTATCTCCTGTTTGGTCATGAATTCTTCTGTTCTCCATAGATCTGATAGGTAAACTATTCCTTGTTCTCTCAGTTTGCCTAAAGTGTCAGCCTTTATATCTAAATCATGAACCCATTTTGACTTTATTTTGGTATATGGTGTGAGATTTGGGTCTATGCCTAGTTTCTGCCATACTCTTTTCCAGTTTTCCCAGCAGTTTTTTTCAAAGAGTGGGTTCTTGTCCCAGAAGCTGGGGTCTTTGGGTTTATCAAATAATAGTTACTATACTCATTCACTATTGTGTCTTGCATATTTAACCTATTCCACTGATCTACCATTCTATTTCTTAGCCAGTACCAAGAAGTTTTGATGATTGCTGCTTTATAACACAATTTAAGATCTGGAATTGCTAGGCTACCTTCTCCTGCATTTCTTTCTCTGTTTTGACTCTTCCTGGTTTGGGTATCACCACCATATTTGTATCATAAAAAGAATTTGGTAAGACTCCTTCTTCACCTATTTTTCCAAATAGTCTATATAGTATTGGAATTAATTGTTCTTTAAATGTTTGATAGAATTCGCATGTAAATCCATCTGGCCCTGGAGATTTTTTCCTAGGGAGTTCATCAATGGCTTGTTCAATTTCTTTTTCTGAGATGGGGTTATTTAAGTATTTTACTTCCTCTTCTGTTAATCTGGGCAATTTATATTTTTGTAAATATGTATCCATTTCACTAAGATTGTCAAATTTGTTGGCATATAGTTGGGCAAAATAATTCCTAATTATTGTTTTAATTTCCTCTTCCTTGGTGGTAGCTTCACCCTTTTCATTCTTGATACTAGTAATTTGGTTTTCTTCTTTCTTTTTTTAATTAAATTAACCAAAGGTTTATCTATTTTATTGGTTTTTTCATAAAACCAGCTCTTAGTTTTATTTATTAGTTCAATAGTTTTCTTAATTTCAATTTTATTAATTTTTCCTTTGGTTTTCAATATTTCTAATTTGGTGTTTAGTTGAGGATTTTTAATTTGTTCTTTTTCTAGTTTTTTTTTGTATGCCCAATTCATTAATCTCCTCTTTTTCTATTTTATTTATGTAAGCATTTAGAGATATAAAACTTCCCCTAAGAACTGCTTTTGCTGCATCCCATAAGTTTTGGTATGTTGTCTCATTATTGTCATTCTCTTGAATGAAATTATTGATTGTTTCTATGATTTGTTGTTTGACCCAATCATTTTTTAGGATTAGATTATTTAGTTTCCAATTATTTTTTAGTCTATCTTTCCATGGCCCTTTATTACATATAATTTTTATTGCATCATGATCTGAAAAGGATGCATTTAATATTTCTGCCTTTCTGCATTGGATTGTGAGGTTTTTATGCCCTAGTACATGGTCAATTTTTGTGTATGTGCCATGTACTGCAGAAAAAAGTATATTCCTTTCTATCCCCATTCAGTTTTCTCCAGAGGTCTATCATACCTAACTTTTCTAATGTTCTATTCACCTCCTTAACTTCTTTCTTGTTTATTTTGTGGTTAGATTTATCTAGTGCAGAGAGGGGGAGGTTCAGGTCCCCACTAGTATAGTTTTGCTGTCTATTTCTTCCTGTAACTCCCTGAACTTCTCCTCTAAGAATTTGGATGCTATACCATTTGGTGCATATATGTTTAGTAATGATATTACTTCATTGTCTATGGTGCCTTTTAGCAGGATGTAGTTTCCTTCCTTATCTCTTTTGATTAGATCTATTTTTGCTTTTGCTTTGTCTGAGATCAGGATTGCTACCCCTGCTTTTTTTACTTCAGCTGAAGCATAATATATTCTGCTCCAGCCTTTTACCTTTACCCTGTATGTGTCACTCTTTTTCAAATGTGTTTCCTGTAAACAACATATTGTAGGATTATGGTTTTTAATCCATTCTGCTCCATTTCTGTTTTATGGGAGAGTTCATCCCATTCACATTCACAGTTATGATTACTATCTGTGTCTTTTTCTCCATCCTTTCCCCCCTATTTATGCTTTTCTTTCTCCTTTTTCCTTTCCCCCCTTCACTAGTGTTTTGCTTTTGACCACCGCCTCCTTCAGTCCCTCCTTTTTTATTATCCTTTCCCTTTTCTTCCCCTTTACCTTACTGCTTCTTCCCTCCCTTCTTTCCCCCTCCCTTTTCTTTCCCCTTTTCCCTCCTACTGCCTATAGGGCAAGTTAGATTTCTATACCTAACTGATTATGTTATGCCCTTCTTGAGCCAAATCTGATGAGAGTAAGGTTCAAACAATGCTCACCCCCTCCTTCTTTCCCTCTGCTGTAATAGGATTTTGTGTCTTTTCCTGTAATGTAATTTACCCTTGTCTGCCTCCTCCTTTCTCAGTACATTTTCTAAGATCAGATTGATCCACTTATTTGGATCCATTTAACCCACTTGATTAGATTTTTTTTTATCATTACATCAAAGTCAACTAATATCCACCCTCTTTATGTATACTCCTTTAACATGGTGTAATAACAATACAGTTCTCAAGGGTTGCAAGTGTCATATTCCCTTGTAGGGGTTTAAACAGCCCCCTTATTAACAACATATTGTATCTTTCTGTCCCATTTACCTTTTTATGTTCTTCTTGAGTCCTGTACTTGAAGATCAAATTTTTTGTTGAGCTCTGGTCTTTTTATCAGGAAAGTTTGGAAGTCTCCTATTTCATTGAATATCCATCTCCTCCCTTGAAAAATGATGCTCATTTTTGCTGGGTAATTGATCCTTGGCTGCATTCCAAGCTCCTTTGCCTTAGGAATATCATGTTCCATGCCCTGCGGTCTTTTAATGTAGAAGCTGCAAGGTCCTGTGTAATCCTGACTGTGGTTCCATGATATTTAAATTGTTTCTTTCTGGCTGCTTGCAGCACCTTCTCTTTCATCTGGTAATTTTGGAATTTTGCTATTATATTCCTTGGCGTTGTCAATTTGGGATCTCTTTCAGGTGGTGAGGTGGATTCTTTCTATGGTTATTTTCCTTCTGGTTCTAGGACTTCAGGGCAGTTTTCCTTTATGATTTCCTGAAAGATACTGTCCAGGCTCTTTTTTTCATCATGATTTTCAGGTAGTCCAATAATTTTTAAATTGTCTCTCCTGAATCATTTTCCAGGTCGGTTGTTTTACTGATGAGGTATTTTATTTTTCATCTATTTTTTCATTTTTTTGTTTCTGTTTGACTGATTCTTGCTCTCTCATAGAGACATTAGTTTCCATTTGTCCAATTCTAGTTTTTAACAGATTGTTTTCTTCTGTTAGTTTTTGTACTTCCTTCTTCAATTGGCCAATTGTGTTTTTTAGGGACTTGTTTTCTTCAGTGTATTTTTTTTCCAATTGGCCAATTGTATTTTTGAAGGACTCTTCTACCTCTCTCATTTGACTATTAAAATCCTTCTTGAGCTCTTCTAAGAAGGCTTTTTGGGCTTCAGACCAGTTCATATTCCCTTTTGTTGTTGCAGATGTGGGTTTGTTGACAATGTTGTCCTCTTCAGAATTTCTGTCTTGATCTTCACTCTTCTCATAATATGAATCTATGGTACGTTTCTTTTTACTCATGGTGTTTCTTTATTCCCTGGCCTTTAAAGAGATTGAGCTCTCCTGCTGGGGAACAGAGGGCACTGACCCAAGCTTCTTGTGTTGGGAGCCTAGGTCTTGGTCACTGGCTTTGTGTGCTGGGGCCTCTTATGTTGGCAATTGGAGGCTGTAGGTTTCTGGCAGCTTACCTGTTGGGCTGGAATCAGCAAGGCTGGAACTTTCAGGCAATTCTAGGTTGCCTGCTTTTCCTTTCCTTTAGCTTTCTTCAGCTCCTTTTAGATGGGTGCTGCAGGGTGTTTATCTGCCTGGGGCCCCTGCAGTGTTGTCTCCTTGTTTCTGCTAATGCACTGGGAGATTCCTTTGAGGTAGAGTGCTGAGGCACCTGGTGGTTTTCTGAGCTGGTTTCCACCGTTCCCACCCTACTGAGGCACTCGGAGATCCAGGTGTTGGTGGTTGCCTGCTGTACTACCTGGGCTTCAGGATCTCTTCCTGGTTAACAATTGGAGGCTGCAGGGCTCCTGACAGTTCACCTGGTGTTGGGCTGGAACAGCAAGGCCAGGGCTTTAGGAAGCCTTTAGGTTGTTTCTTCACTCCTTTCAGATGAATGCCAGGGTACTTATCTGCCTGGGGCCCTTGTAGTTCTGCCTCCCTTATTTTTGCTGAGGCACTGGGAGACCGATTTGCTGGGCTGCTGCTGTGCTGCTCCTCGTCTTTCTTCTAGTTCAGCTGTTCCAGGGTTTTTTTCTGGGGTGATATTTTCTGGGTTTTCAGAGGTTGATAGGTGAGAGTGAGAGCAACTACCTTTTTACTCCACCGTCTTGGCTCCCGGAAGCAGAAGTCACAGTATGACTTTCCTGAACATACTGAGATAAGTACTGAAATGGCATTTCATTTTCATACATAGCAGGTCGTGCCTGACTGAGTGAAGATTTTGAAAGGCAGTTCTGAATCAGAAAGGGATGAGTGGGCTGCATATGGTAAGAAGTAAAGGCCGCTAGAACCACTGGAGAGGAAACACAACTGAGCTGCCAAAAGGAGCAGGTGTAGCCTCTAGATGAGAAATGTGAATTAGTATCTCTACTTGTTCTGAGGCTGCTTGTAGCCAGGAGTTGGTGATCTTGAATTTGAACCTTGAATTGAATTGAACCTTTAGCTCAGTCCTTAAGACACTAAGTGGAAGGGATTCTAGGTCTGGAGGTAGAGGAACTGAGTCCAATTCCCATTTCTGTCACTTATTGTCAGTGTGACCTTGGGCAAATCCCTTAATCTTTCTCTGCTTCCTTTCTTTATGGGTAAACTGAGGGAGTTGAGCTAGGTGACCTCACAGATCTCTTCCAGCTCTAAATCTATGAACTTCTACTCCTCCTCCAAATGTAGAGTCAATGAAAATGAGGGGAACAGGAAAAGGAGTCTGCCAGGGTGTTTGCAGCAAGGATGCAGCTGGGGTGAAGTAGGCGTTTTCCTCTGCACTGTATTCTTCTGGGAATCCCCCTGTCCAAGAAGAGAAACCAGGACAATAGGTCCTTTCTGGGGCACCTTGGTACATCTGCTGCCATACTAATACAAGGAGGCCCTCTGTTTCTGCAGGATGCTAAAGGTGCCAGCCAGCCTGCATAAGACCAAGAGAAAAAGGTGGCCAGTGATGAGCTAAGTGTCTCAGTCTTGGCCTTTGCTGGGTGCCTGGGCTGACATTTCTGAGGCTGTTATCCCTCCCTTAAGACATGTCTTCATCAGAGGTTGGAGAACTGCCAGTGGTCTATATTTGTCCTAAATGCTTTTCGGGTCAGATCCACAGGATCTGGCCCAGTGTGGGTCACATAGTAGTTAATAAACAAATACCTGTTGATGGATTAATTACAGTGAATTCTGAGAGGCTGCCCAAATTTTTAAGTTATATAGTAATTTCCCCTGTCTTCAAATGGTCTTTTGAACCTATGACAATAGACATGTTCCTGAAAATGTGTAAAGCAAATTGTACTTCAAAGGATCATGGGATTTTGAGCTGGCCTAGCCCTTAGAATTGCTAGGGCTTCCACCCACCCCCAATTACCTTGTGTCTATTGTCTATTTTGTGTTTATACAGAGGGAGGGAGGGAGGGAGGGAGAGAGAGAGAGAGAGAGAGAGAGAGAGAGAGAGAGAGAGAAAGAGAGAGACTGGCTAATGAGAGCCCTGTGCTCAGATACATGGAGTGTGCTCTGCTGTCCTCCACATGGATGTTTAGTGGGTCCATTTCTGGGAATGTGTTATACAGGATCCTGCTCTCCACTTTAGAGTATGCACAGGTATTCTATGTTTCCTGTCTGCAGTGAGAAAGGGCTTTCCAATTGGCTGTAGAGTCAGACACTGAATATCTATACAAAGGACTCCTATGGGGGCAACTCAATCTCTTTTTCTTCTCTGGCTATGTTGTAGTAAGAAGTGTGAACTTCTCTGGCAGAGGAACCCTGGACCCTCTCTCCCCCAGAGCCACCATGAAGCAGGTGAATGCATGGCCTGCTAGGCAAGCCTGTGTCTGGGATAAAGCCTTTCTTCTTGTGACATCTCAAAAGGTCCGAAATCCGTATCATAGCCAGCACCTAAGTCAGATGAGGCCCCAGTGCAGACCTGGGAGTGACGTTCTTGATCCAGCCCAGCAGTGGATCAACTCTGAGACACTACATCCTCCTGAAGCAAGGGAGAGACTCATAGAGTGGCTCTGCCATGTCCAGAAGTAAACTTGGTCTAGGCAAATGCTTTTAGCAACTGTTTGGAGCTTGAGTTCACTCCCATTAAGGACTGAGATAGGTGAGGGGAGAGTGTACCCCTGGGGTTGGGAGAGATGAGTTTGTGTGTCTGTTCTTGTTCTATGTTCTCAGTAAATACACCTTTGTAAGAGCTACTTAATGCTAATTGATCAAATTTTATTGGGATGCTAATCACTGGATCAATCAGTGATTTGAGAGAAACTAATTTAATTGACAATTGATATTGGGGAGAATACACTGTAATGGGGACTGATACCAACAGCATTAGAAAGATAACCCTCCCTTCTGAGGAGTACCCCTGCAGTCCATAGGGAGAGATATAACTGGGCATCCCCTGGGAGCTGGACCTGCAGTGCACATGAGGCTTAGAAGAGTAAGTCTGGTGCTGGTTTACATGTCCCTTGAGGTCAAGGGCTATTACACTTTTGCCTTTGCATCCATAACCCCACACAGGGCTTGCCACCAGGAGGTGCTTAATATATGCTGATTGATTGGATGAAATAGTTTCCCATTTTACAGATGAGGCCCAGAGAAGCCAATTTACTTGCCTAACGTTATTCAGGGAATAAGCAGCAGAACTGGGATTTGGGCTCATTTCTAACACCGAACCCTATTTTACTCTTTCTACTACTCCATAAGTAGAGGTCACCATTTAAAAGAATATTGTGCTGAATCATCTCATAAAGTACAATATCCACTTATAAATGTGGCCTAAGTTTAGAATGCCACAGCCACAATAATGTCTTTTCCATTCCCCTCTCCTCTTTTTTTTTCTTTCTATCGAGTATATAACTACAACGTCTTTTCAGCATTTCCCTGTCTTCCTCTTACTTTTCTGGGTCTAGATCTTTCCTTTCTCTTAAATCTGTTAGTTTCCAGTGTCCTTTTCTCCCTTTTTGATGTGATATCTGTGCCTTAGCTGGGAAATGTATTTAGGTTGACTGCTGAGGAATCAACTACACTTCCCACAATGCTGTATTGTGCCCCTCCAGCAGGCCAAACGTAAGAATCAATTTACCTTTTATAAAGCAAAGCAGAGTCTGTGAAAGGGAACATATGTACTTATGGAGAGAAAGTCAGACAAACTGAGTCCAAAGTTTGTTTTATGTAGCCTAGCTTAAGTCAGAAATCATTTGGCATTTCCATATAATCACCCAAGAGTGTGCTTGTAAATGTTTAACAGTCAGCTCTCAGGAAAGAAGATGTAGACAAACAGACTTATGGTTATACTATAACTCTTCTCTAGATTCATAAGTCCTGGCTCTGCCACTTACTCTCTATATGACTCTGGACAAGTCACTTCATCTCTTTAGGTCTGAATTTCTTTGCCTATAAAATAAGGGGGTTAGGCTAGATGATCTCAGAGATGCCATCCAAATCTAATGTGTTTTGGTGCTAGGATTATCTTCCCAGGTATAGGAATCTAGGACTTGTGACCTCAAGAGATAGAACGGCTTGCTTTAGATTGCACAGAAAGCTGAGTGGTCCCAGGGGGAGCAGACCATCCACTTCCTGCCTCTCCCTCTTGCTTGATCACTGCTTATCCTGCCCACGGTCCCTCCGGCTGAACCTCCTCTGCCTCTCCAAATCAGAGCAGAGTCCAAGCTGGGAGGCTCCCAGACAGTCCCATCTGCATGTTGGCACCGCTGCTGCCGTTGGCTAGAATCTGGCTCCCCTGAGCTCAGTAGACTTTCCTTGGGATGCTCTGTCCAGGCCATACTCCAGGAACAGAGAGCTCAGCTGAGGTCACATCGAAAACAGCCCAGGACAATTCTTCTCAGAAGCAGTTTGCTTCATCCCTTTCCATTATTTTTTCTTTAGCCTTTATTCCCTGAAATGGGAGGATGGAAATGGGATCTCTGAGTATAGTAAAGTTATTTTATAAACACAATCTGTTTTAAATAGATTTTGATCTCCACTTGAGTTCCCATTCTTAGCAAAACAACAGCTTTCAGGATGTACTTCAGGCTTTCTCACACACACACACACACACACACATCTTTACATCAGGATATTCATTTATTCTCCACCTTCCTCTTTGTCCTCCTCTTCCTCCTCTTTACTTGGTTCATTCTTCTTTGATCCTATTGGCCTATCAAGCCCTTCTTTCCTACAACTTCTTTACCCTTGCTACAATATGTCACAATATTTCATTCATAGTTCTCCTTTGGCTCAGCTGCCTTTTTTTTCTTCTTTTTTTTTGTGGGGGGGAGGCTGGGCAATGGGGTTAAGTGACTTGCCCAAGGTCACACAGCTAGTAAGTGTTATGTGTCTGAGGTTGGATATGA
This sequence comes from Phascolarctos cinereus, assembly GCF_003287225.1. NCBI lineage: Eukaryota > Metazoa > Chordata > Mammalia > Diprotodontia > Phascolarctidae > Phascolarctos > Phascolarctos cinereus. The sequence continues at coordinate 427,098,368 of NW_027555958.1, read as the reverse complement.
ACTCAGGTCCTCCTGAATCCAGGGCCAGATTCAGGATGCTCCATCCACTGCACCACCTAACTGCCCCACAGCTGCTTTTCTATTTGTAAGTTTATCTTTGGCCACTCTTCAGAGCTTAGGTCTTTCAGCGTCTTAATAGTATCTCCAAGAGATGAGCCTAGAAGAATGCCAATGGTGGTCTTTTAGGGCTGTTGAGAATTGCTTTCTTGTCACCTTCAGGAGGATGTAGTATTTCATCTCATGTCAAGCTTCATTACTTTTTGCAAGGTCTTCTAACGCTGACCTCTTCTGTGGACAGAGTGTTCCATTACTCCAAACACTTTTTGGACAACTATGAGAAACTGACAAGGGAGCTTGGTGCTTCTTGGACTGGATCTGGCAGGTTTTCATGAAGAAAGCAGAAGGCATTTTGCCTGGTTAGTTCGTGGAGGGCTCCTTTATCCATTCCAACTTGTTTCTCTTTACCTTCTGGGGAAGCTATTCATTCTTCAATGTGCCCAGGACTGTACTTCCTCCTTTCCCTAGGACTTCTGAAGCAAATGGTTGGATAGGTCCTTACTGGGGGCACACTTGTATTCCCACAACTGCAGGAGGTGTCATGAACGGTTGGAGGGTACAGAAGGGAAAGGCTTTCTATCACACTCCAGTTTTCATGAGAATTTTTTTAATATACTAGAAGGGAAGAGAAACACTGTCAGAGGGAAGAATGTCTCAGTGAAATATGATTCTGCAACTCAAAGAATAGAATGAATGGGATAACTATTGAGTGTGTTGTCTACACCCAGCAGAAATCCAACAAGGTCATATTTCATGTTAACTTTCTGGCCTGATTAGGGACCACACTTTGCTCATTGTAGACTTCGGGCCAGTAAAATCAACTGGGCGTATCTACTTCAGTGATTTAGGAGACCTGTCAGGTTATTGATGGTCCTTTGATGTCTTTGATCGATCCCTGCTGGGAGGTCATCCCCCTCCCCCCAATTTAAAGCATGGTTAGCATGTTTCCCTGGCAATGTCTAGTTCCTGATATGTCATTTAAACCACCCCAGTTTTCATATCTTCTTCTGTTTTGGGGGTTAAAATAGAGAGATGTTGGGTAGATGATACTAAAATAGGTGGATGTAATTTATCTTTCATTCTTGAAGAGGACCAATAATGTCTTGACTTTTGTCTTGCCACTGGACTGTGAAGAAAAGAGATGGATGTGGACTAGCTGAAGGCCCATATTCAAAGATTAGTCATTAATAGGTTGATATCAGCAAAACTCATCTTCATGAGTTCAAAGCCAACCTCAGACTCTTACTAGACAGGCAAGTCACTTAGTCTTGGTTGCTTCAGTTCCATTATAAAATGGACTGGAGAAGGAAATGGCAAACTACTCCAGTATCTTTGCCAAGAAAACTCCAACTGGGGTCATGAAAAGACAGACACATCTGAAAAATGGACAACAAACAACATCAATTTGGAGAGAAATCTCTAATGGAGCAGCCATTGAGATTTTTTGTAATCAGTTACTTGGACCTTTGTCCACACATAGCATGTTTATCAACTGAATAGACGACACAAAACCAGGGAAGGTAATTGACGTGTTGAATGATGATCAAGATCCAACAGGGTCCTAATTAGGCCTCTTAGGTCTCTTTCAACTCTAAATCTTTGTTCCCATGTTGATTGTATCCAGGCCCACAGCCAAACTGAGCAAGGATAGGCTGTGCCTACCATGACACTGCCATAGAAGAATGCCATCTCATACTGATACTTTTCATGAGATCAATTGTTAGTCACTGATTCCTTGTGCTTTTCCTCACCCTGCTGTCTTTAAACAAATTTCTCATGCTCACTCACTGTCATTTCACTCACTGTCTAGGCTTCTACACTGGTTGCCTTTCATTCTTCTGTAAATTATTCATATTGGTTTCTATGACAATGATATTCCATTCTGTTCATAAACGTCATTAGCCATTCCCTGGTTAATAGGCATTTATTTTATTTCCAAATCTTTGCTATCACAAAAAATTGCTATGAATATTTTGGTGTGTATGGGACCTTTCTTTCTGTCTTTGACTTCCTTGGGGTATATTCCTAGCAGTGGGATGTCTGGGTCAAAGGATATGGATGTTTTAGTTACCTTTTTAATCCTCATTCCAAATATTCATACTTAATTTTAACAAAGGCCCAAATGAGATGAGGAATCATCTCCTTACCTGCTCATCTTCAATCCCAGGTGCTTGACAAAATGTCATGTTTTTCGCAATTCAGTGTATCTCTCCATAAGAAGGGAGTGATACCTTGACAACACTCAGATACCAAGTGAATTGGAAAATATATAGAGAGCACATTAATGGGCAAGTGTTGGGTATATTTTGAGAAGTGTGTTAGCTCACCACTTAATAATTTTAGCTCACACTTACTTAATGCTTTGTGATTATGAGTCACTTTATATCCAGTGTCAATATGATGTTCACAATAGTCCCATGAAATAGTTCATGTTAACATGTCCAATGGTGTTATTATTGTTCAGCTGGGTACAACTCCTCATGACCCCATTTGGGTTTTCTTGGCGGAGATACTGGAGTGGTTTGCTGTTTCTTTCTCCAGCACATTTGATAGATAAGGAACTGAGGCAAACAGGGTTAAGTGACTTGCCCCGGGTCACACAGCCAGTAAGTGTCTAAGGCTGAATTAGAACTCAAGCCTTTCTGACTCCATGACTGGCACTCTATCAGCTGCACCACCTAGCTGCCCCCCCAACAAAAAAAGGCTAAAGGAGATTAATTGATTCCACTAAAGTGTGAAAGTTTGTGGGATCAGAACTCAGGGCTTTTTACTCCACACATGTACATGAAGGTATAGTGAAGTCAGAATGGAGATTGGTTGAAAGAGAATAAATCCTGTTACTAGAGGTCGCTTGTTATCATATAAAATTATAAATTAACAATTGCATTAATATGAAATATATTATAATTCTATTTAATATATTATGTCTAACACATATGCATGAACTATGCCACTTAGAATATTGTTGCACACATGCACATATACATATATGTGCTACATGTAGTATATGTGTGTAGATATGTGTTAAACACATGCATGCCATATACATGTTTAACAGGGATCATTCTGGTTCCCACCGCCTGAAGGCTATGTGTATTTTATTTCACCCCTCTCCCAGGGTTCTTTAGTACCTTAAAGGGGTTTGAGGTATCTCTTAACTCTGCCATTGGCTTAAACCACCACTATTCCCTCCATTTTAGGGCACCCCCAGAAGCCCAGTTTCATTTAACCACTTAAGAGTCACATTAGCTTTTACAAAGGAATATTTACTTCAAAAGTGTAGTAAGATCAAACATATAAATATTTCCACCCCATCCCCCAGTAAGGATAGGGTAGGGTGTGTAGAGTGGGAAGGTGGATGATTCTCCCTCTGGACTACTTCACTCTCTGGGTAGTAGAGGGTGGTTAGGTTCAGAGCTTAACTCATTTCCTATCCAGATAGCAGAGTTCCTCCATGTTCCAAGACTGAAACCCTGCTTGGGTTTGTATCCCAGAGCCCTGTCTTCTCAAGGATGCCCTGCTGGGCTGGCAGCAACATCTCGCCTCGAATCCTGGCTCCAAGGTCACTATGGCATGAGGTCCTAGGTCCAGACCCTACCACCTGCCCCTACGACTGAAAAGGCTGAGCAAAAATAGACTAAACCCCCAAAAGCTGCTTCTTAGGATACCTAGGCCTAAAGGGAGAGGGGAAAGTAGCCGCTTTCCTTTAGTGCATGGTACCCATGCTGTGAGTGAATGAGACCTTATGCAGGTACCTGCATTCCCACGCCTGCAACACTCTCCCTCTTCTTTTCTGCCCTGCTTCTTGAAACCCCCTTCAAAGCTCAACTCAGGTGCCACATCTTGCAGGAGACCCAACGGACACCTCCCCTCAAAAGAGAGAGACAGACTGTCCCAATCTGGTAGCTGAAAAGATGCAGCGGTTCTGGCTATGGCAAATGGAAAGGGGCCATTGTTATACACAAGGAAGGGGAACAGAGAATGTTTTCTCCCAGAAGCAGGTCCTTCTCTACCATCTCCTTCATCAATACCTTCATCTTAAGTGATCTGGCCATGCACCAAAGTCAGCTTATATTCGTATGTATACATATATCAGTGTGTGTATGTGTGTGTGTGTGTGTGTGTGTGTGTGTGTGTATCTGTGGATGGGGACCAGACCTTTGGTTTCATTGATATAGAAAATGCCCTCTACCAAAGCAGACTTGCACCTGCTTTGCAACTTAGTCAATAAGCATTTATTAAGCACCTACTATGTGTCAGGCACCACACTAAGTGCTGAGGATACAAAGAAAAGCAAAAGACAGTCCCTGCTCTCAATAGTGTTAGAGAACTTTAGAGATTTTCCTAGGAGTGCTAAGAGGTTACGTAGTTATTGATATGTGCGTTGGGGTGTGTGTGTGTGTGTGTGTGTGTGTGTGTGTGTGTGTGTGTGTAGTCATGGCATGATAAATAGAGAGCAGATCTGAGTTAGAAAGACCTGGGTTTAAGACCTACCCCTCATACATGATCATGGCAAGTTTAAGCTCCTTGAAGGGAGCTTGTCTTTCTTAGTAAAATGCCACAGTGGTTGGCACATAGTAGGTTCTTAACAAATGCATGTTGACTTGACTTTACCTCTCAGTGACCCCAGAAAACTTCCCAAGACTGCAGAGAAGATGTAGATCTGCATTCATAGAGAAAGTAATTCAGAGGGAGATTAGACCTGGAGCCACAGCAGCAGATGAGAAGGACAGAATCAGTGACAAGAGGGAAAGCCTTCATTCACTCTTATTGTCCCCAGCAGGAAGATCCTGTCCTCCTTTCCCTTTCCCACCTTCCCAGGCTGAACCATGTCATCCTTCTCTCTTAAATGTAATCCATGCTTTAGTGTATAGCCCCTTTTTAAAGCAAGTTTTCTGTAGGTGCATAATGATTGTTTGTAGAAGGTGCCTAATAAAATGTTTGTTGAATGAATGAATGAATGAAGACTCCTGGGGCAGAGGTAGCCAAAGTCCTGAGCTGGTGAGTTAGAGGTATCATTGATTCATCTCGGCTCTGGAAGTAGAACATGAGTCCTGCCAATCCTCCTTATCTTTATTTTGATCTTAAGGTACCACCTCTAGGTAGAACTGGGCAGCCAAGAAAAGGAGGTGGTCCTTAGGAGAAATTTTGGTGGTCTGGAAATTTGAGAAGGATTGAATGGCCCTGATGTATCCACAACTCCTCAACTCAACACTTGTTTTCTTTTTCTCTTTAAAAAAAATTCTAGTAAAAACAACATTTAATTTTTACAAGGTTTAATTTCATTTCCCCTCCAATGCCTCTCACTGCAGCCCAGCTCTGAAAACATTTCTCAATTCTTTTTGAGAAACTCTATCTGTGAAGGTGAAGGAGGTGGTGGGCCAGGAGGGGAGGGTCCGCTGGCCATGGATGCCTGGGTCTCTGCCAAGGTTTCCAAACTCGATAGTCATTAGTGGCCTCAACTCACCTCATTTTATTGATACCAACTCAACCAAGCTGCCACTGAGACAGAATTAATTTTGGGCTCTCTTCATCCTGGCCAGAAAGGAGGACCTGAACTGGCAACCTTCACTCTCATTCTCTAACCATGAGTCACCTGGGCCTCTGTTCCCATCATGCCTCAGAAGTACCTGCAGAAGTACCTAAAGCACTCTCTTGGAGCTCAGGACTGTAATCAATGTAATAACTGTATGAGTTTGGGCAATTCAACCTCTTGGAGCTCTAGTTTGCCCATCTATAAATTGAGAGTATTAATACCTGAACTGTGGTGCAGATCATGGGATTATTGGCCTGAAAGCCTTCCCAAATTCCAACCTGTCTTTCCAGGGCAATTACACACTCCTTCCCCTCATGGACTCTGTGTTTCAACCAAGCTGGCCTGATTCCTGTTCCTTTTCTATGACATTCTATCTCTCATTTCCTCTCTATCTCCTTATGCAGGTGCCCCCATCCCATGTCTGCAATACTGTCCCTCTTCTTTTCTGTCCTCCTTCTTGCAACCCCTAGCTTCCTTCAAAGTTTAACTCAGATGCCACCTCCTATAGGAGAGCCCCAGTGCAGCCCCCCATAAAATAATTGCTTTGTATTCAATTTTTTACTTGTCTGTGTAACTCATTGTAGAACACATATTCCTTGAAGGCTAAATTGTATCCCTATCATGCCGCATAGCATCTGACACATAGTAGTTGCTCAATACATGCTTATTCAATTGGAAATGAGCTGAATGGAACTGAAAAGGTTGTGAGATAGTACAGGAAGAGCTCTTTGTGATTATAAAGTTCCACATATTAACATAGCTTGTTAATATTGCTTTTTGGCCACTCAGGTAAGTCCAAACCAAACAAAAAGCCCCAAGCCAAGGCAAAGTCATGCGGGTATTTATTTCTTGGTCGTATGTACATACAAGAAGCTGATAAGATGGGGCTCTGGCCAGTGAATGTGGAGGAATGAGGGGGATGCTAGCTTGCATTCAGTAGAAAAGTCACTAGGTGAATGTATGTGAGTGTCAGGGAGGACCAGGCAGGGTACAGAGTTTTCAACTGCTTCCTCCACAGTATATGGGGTCTGTCAGGCAGTCCCATAGTAGGCCTCCTGTCATCCTTACTTCTGCCCAATTCTGCCCTCCATCTTCTGTAGCAGGTCACTCTCAACTTTTCTGTTTCGTGTTTTCCCCAAAACTGTTTAAGCAGGAGAATTTTACTATATGAGAAAGGTGGGCTCTAGCATTTCCCTACCATTTAAACATTTCCCTTCACCTTCTTGTTTCAGGGCTAGCAATCTCCTCTGAACACAAAAGGAGGAATACTTGGCTAAGTATGTACCAAAGCAAAGTCTCAGGGAGAAAGAAAACACGTGTGTGTAACACCAAGACAATGCCAAGGGGATTGGCGTGGCATTATAAAAGGAGGGGATGGTACCAAAAAGCTAGAGGTGAGGGCTGTCAGCAGAGCATGGCCCCAACAGAGAAATCTTCAGTGTAAACTCTAGTTATGCTCAAGGCATCCGTGTGAAGGTAATGATTTTATTCAGTAAAGGGAGGTCAAGCAGGACCATAACTATTTCCCTTATTAAGGAGATCCACAATCGTGCAGATATCCACAGCCAGCTACAGCCACACAAGGCAAAAAAAAATATGTATCAAATTTTGGGTTTATTTTTTATTTCTTTTTTATTAAAAAAAGCATTTGTTGCAGGTTGGATTTTTTTAAAAAAACTTTTAAAAACACAATCTTAAGTCTTCATGGTTAAAAAAAAGCATTCTTTATATATTCAGTTTTTTTTTCTCCACTCGAACCTCTCTTCCTCTCCACTTGGCTGATCCAGATGGGTTATATTACCTAATGAAGAAATCTCTGTTTTTACAATCTGGGAAAGAAATGGGAGATGGAGGGGTTAGGGTTGAGGAAGAGTGGTTACTGGTCAAACAGAACTGCACATTTACACTAAAAAAAAAAATAGAAGAGACCAGCTATAGGGATTGATCTACAATCCATGTTAAGAAAAAGACCCAAACTGTCATTTCACCCTTTGTACAAATTTGTACAAATAATAATAATCTTTAAGGCACACATGCACATACAAACACACATGCACACACACAAACACGCACACAAACACACATACACAGACACGCATAGAAAGGTGCTAGTGGCCCCTTTACTGCCCCAGCTTGCATAGGAGGATGTGTCAGTAGGCAAAGATCACATGGTAGGTGACTTGGTGGCCATTGTCCCAGGCATAGAGTAGACGATCTTTGGGGTTGTAGTCTATCTGGGTGGTATAAGAATATTCATTCTCAAAGAGCAATCTCGGTACTATCTGGGTATTGGTGTGGGTGTCAAAGGCATAGGAGATGTTGGCGTTGCGCTGGTTATAGCTGTCCACAGCATAGAGTACACCACAGATAACAAAGCAGTTCCCATAGAAGTTCCGCCGGAGGCCGGTCCTCCAAGTGGTCTCCTTCTGTGTGCTCAGGTCCACAGAGTTGAGCTTGCTAAGGACAATGACCTCCTGGCTGAAGCCCTCATCATCAAGAGCTGGGTAGATGAGCCACAGGCCATTCTCATCCACTGCAAAGTCCACGTCTGAGTGGCCCCTCCATCTCCATGGTGTGGCTTCCTCATAGGCTACATCATGGAGCATTGCCCAGGCGGCCACGTAGCGTTGCTTCAGGTCATACTTGATGATATTACGGGTAAAGGCACGGTTATAGTAAAAGGCCCCATTGTACACAACATGGCCTGTGCCGATCCAGCTGTAGGGGAGCTTGTAGGAGTTGCTCCAACGACCTAGAAGGGAGGGCATGAAGAGGCAGCAATCAAGAAAAACGTGATCGAGCCAATGGGGAGAAAGGACAATCAACTAAGAGAAACAAGTCGCCCTCCTGTGTCTCTGATTGGCTCTTGGGGAGCCAAGTTCAGAACCATGGTAAGAAACATACAACTCTTAGGAATGTAAGACCCAAAGGGCTTGACCAGGCACATCCCAACTTTGTATCTTTGTAACCAACACCTCCTAAGCTCTTCCTTACCCAAAGAGGCACTGATGCCTAAAGTACATCTCTGCTTGCTCCAGTCCTGAAGGGATCCATACCACTCACCCACATAGTCAGGCTAAAGAACTCTCCTGACCTCTCTGTATGTTCTGTTCTCTGATTAATCCATGAACTATAGAGGGCACTGGGCCCTCCATCAGAGGCGGTATCTAGGGCAGCCTAGGGCACATACCTTGTTTAAAGTTATCCAAGTTCCGGAACTCCACCAGAGTATTGCCGTAGTAATAATTAGTAACATAAATTCGCTCATCCTTGGCCAGGGGATCTTTCATCCAGGCTCCTTCATTCCTTCCATAAGTGTTCTGAGTAGTGGGACCTGTGATTGTGGAGAGTGTGTCTTTGCACCTTCCTGTGAAAGATCAAGAAGATTTTCAAACAAATAGTGAATCAATTTCACCTGAGGAAGACTTAGCCCAGAAGCAACAAAGGAAGCTGACCACTGACCACTGGCAAGGCTGCTGTTGAGCAAAGCCCTGAGGCTTTCCCTCATTGGCTGATTAATAAGCATGGCTATGTTGGCTATTGGAGACAGTGCAGGACTGCCTAGAGAACATGGTGGACAGAATGACTTGTGCGCTCCCTCAGGGTATTTGATCTGCTCCTCTCATACAGCTGGGCAGGAACCTTAGACCTCATGTGTGGGGTTGCTGTAGGACATACAGTCCCTGCCCTTTTGGGAACTGAAGTCACAGAATCCCAGAGTTGAAAGGGACTTTTCAATTCAACTTAAATATTGATTAAATGTCTACTGTGTACAGAGCACAGTGCTAGGGCCTGGGGGAGATGTAAGGTTTAGATGAGACACAGCCCCTGTCCTCAGAGAGCTTTCATTCGATCTAATGGGGGCTGAGTCACAAATATGTATGAATACATTGCACATTGTTATGTAAATGAAATACAACAACGCGAAAGAAAATTCTATGTGAGACTTGCTGACATAGGGAACGGAGAAGACTTCATGAAGGAGGCAGCATTTGAGTTGGGCTTTAAAGCACAGGGAGAAATTGAGCAGAGAACACTCTAGTTTTGTCAGAATATGGAATATGTGGAGGAAAGTTATGTGATAAGGTTGAAAAGGTGATGTAAGGGGCCAAGTTTGTGGAAGGCTCTGAATGACAGTTCAAAGGAATTTCAAGTTTTCTCAATAGGAGCTGTATAAGACTTTTATCAGAGGAGAGACATCTGGTCTTGCCCAGTGTCTCCCAAACCAAATTACATTGGTGACTTCAGGTTGATTGTCCCTCCCTAGCCATAGCTCTTCAGCTTAGAAAGGGAAGAGGAAGAGGAGGAGGAAGACAAGGAGAAGGAAGAGGAAAAGGAAAGGGAGGAAGAAGAGGAGAGAGAGAGAGGAGGAAGAGAAAGGAGAGAGGGAGAATGAAGAAGGAAGGAAAGAAAAGGTCAACTTAAGTTTGTGGGTTTAGGAAGTAAGGACCTTTGGTGGTTTTAAAACTTTCAATTTCAATTAATAAGCATTTATTTTCTCTCCCTGCCCTACTGGGAGAAGACAAAGTATAACAAAATGTGCAGTCAACCAAAACACGTTCCCACATTGAACATGGTGCTCACAGCTTTGTGGACTGGTAACAATTTGCAGGGACCAGACAGCTGTTTGCAGAGTGTTGACTGAATCCCACCACTTGACTAATCTTTTTGAGCAGCCTCCATTGAAATGCCCAGCCAACCTTAATGAAGGGACAAGGGAAATAATCATGCCCCAAATCTGTGCTAGTCTGGCCACATGTGCTCACCTCATAGCAGAACCCTGGTCACTGGAATAGGAAGCAACTGTGTTGGGGGGTTGTATGTGATCAAGAGGCACAATATTGACAATTGATTAGAATTAGGGGTAAAGCACTTCACAGACACCAGGTACAGTTTCTCTGTCCCCTGTATAGGGCTCTGGGAGAATGAATGGGACAGTTAACAAGGGCAGTGAAGGCAACAGACAAGACTATATGCCTGGAAGAATTGGAAGCAGAGATAAGCTGAAGGCCTGATGGCGCCCAAGAAGGGTGGGAGCCAAGGTCAGATGCTGGAGTCAGGAAGGGGCTGTCTTGAAGTGGGTCTGGTGGTAGAGCTGGGTGTAGGCATTTGGTGGTCTGAGGATCAACTTGTTGTATGAAGTCAAGCCGTGTGATTGATTTAACAAATGCCACAGCCTGCTCACACAAATGAGCATAACCCTCTTTACTGTGTACTCACTTTTCCGGGCAATGATCCAAACTTTTGGAAAACTCATCTGAGAGTTCCTTTGGAGCCTATAGGGTGGTTCTCCAAAATGCCCATAAGCAAGGCAAAGATTTGTGCTCTGAGGGTGGATTTGATTTTTACAAACAGTTCAAAGCCATTCAGAACCAAATCTAGTGAAATGTCAGTGATTGTATTGGTGAGCCCAGTTCCGGGTCCCCAATGAGGGGCCACAAAATTTGAGGCAGTACCATGGTGCTAGCTTTAGAGCCTGAGAACCCAAGCACCCCTGTCACTTACTAGCAATGTGACCTTGAGCAAACTGTGACACCTCTCTGGACCTCAGTTTCCTCATTTGTAAAATAAAGGGCTTGGATGAGATGACCTGTAGTGTCCCTTCCAGCTCTAAAGCTATGATCCCAGGATGAATAATTTCAGGAGTTCCAAACATGATCTAATAATAATAGTTAGCAAGGTTTACAAAGTGGTTTACAAACATTATCTCACTTGACCCTAACAATAACCCCAAGAGATAGGTACTATTATTATCCCCATTTTATAGTTAGGAAACTGAGGCAGACAAAAGTTATATGACTTACCCATGGTCATGCAGCTAATAAGTGTCTAAGGTAAGATTTGAACTCAGGAAATCCTGATTCCAGGTGTGCCACCTATTGCCTCTAAGTACAAGCTGTTTTGCTGGAATCAATGCCCAAGCTTACAAGGTGGTCTTCCAATGTAGTGAGGTGGATGTAACTGTACCTGAAGTCAGAAAGACTTGAGTTCAAATCCTACCACAGACACTTATTAGCTGTGTGACCCTGTGCAAATCACTTAGCATCTGTCAACTTCAGTTTCCTCTACTGTATAATGGGGATAATAATTGCACCTATCTCGTACTGTTGTTGTGAGCGTCAAATGAGACCAGATTGACAAAGTGTTCAGCATAGAGCCTGGCACAAAAAAATGAATAATAAATTCTTCTTTTCTTCCTTCATTCCAATGCACTAACTTAGAAAGGGCTAATGCTCTTTTGAATAGACCTGTCCTGATAGCTTTGGTTAAGAAAAAAAATAGGCCCAAGACTTAATAGCCACATCTCGTACAGGCCTGTGGCAAAATCTCTTTTTCGTATCTTAGGCATTCTTTCCCAAGAAATAAAACTGGTGGCCCCTGGCCTCCGCTGATGCCCCGGAGATGGCAGGGAAAAGAATGGAATGGATGGGTGTTTGTGACAAAAGTGACCTCCTCGCTTCAGGGCAGCTGTGGCAGAGCCGAGTGATACGTTCCTTCAGGGCACTCTTAGGTCCCCAGTGAGTTACTTTAAATTCCAGGCCAGGAAAGCTGATTGTGCAAAGCTGGCTTTCCCCATCCACCCTGGGGGTGTGGAGCAGCTTGGAGGTTAGCTCTGCTTTCTGCACGGCTCTGGCATCACCAGGCCTGCAGTCCTGTCAGCCTCTTTCCCAAGCCTAGTGCTCACAGAGCCAGGACCAACAGCAGAGGCAGGCCTCTAGGGTTAGGACATACTTACCAGGGATTTGGGAAGCTATAACATTGAAGTTGCGTCAAGACCTTTGGAAAATCCTATATAATAATGTTTCCATCTATTCATTATCTTACATGAGCCTCACAATGACCAAGTGGTTTTTTTTTTATCTCCTCACACTTTACAGATGAAGAAACTGAGGTTAAGTGACTTGCCCAAGGTCATACACTTGGGAAATGTCAGAGGTAGGATTTGAATCAAGTCTTCCTGACTCCAAATCCTGCACTTTATCAGGTCCTGGCTGTTCCCCATGCACAGAATTTCCTCTCTCCTTATCTCTGCCTTCTGGCTGTAGCTTCCTTTAAGTCCCAGCTAAAAGCCTACTTTCTACAACAAGCCTTTCCTGAGCTTGTCTTCCCTCTGTGGATTATCTCCAATTTCCTGCATATATCTTGTTTGTACATTATCCTTTTCATGTTTTTTTCTTTCATTAGACTGTAAGATGCTTGATGGCTTTTGTCTTTTGCCGTTCTTTGTAACCCCAGCACTTAGCACAGTGCCTGGCACACAGTAGGTGCTTAATAAATGCTTGTTGTTGATAGCACACTGTCAAACTTTGCCTTCTGGCTCCCCCCTTTTCCCCCCACCCCCACTCCCACCCTCACCCCTGCCACCACCTCTGTATTTTTTTCCAACCAGACTCAGTAGCTATGTGCAAAGCCCAGCATGTAAACAACTCTGTGGGAGGTTTGTCAGGTCCAAGTTGGACTAAGACAGTTGTGACTCTGCCTTTTAGAAACAAACAGGAACCAGGCAGGGGATTCATACAAAGGCCAACAGCTCATTCTCTTAATAATTGAGCTCATCCATTGTAACAATAAAATTGAATCCCTGGCTAGACTCAGGCTTCAGAGCTTTGATGGAAAATATCTCATTTTCTGGCATTTGGAAGGATCTTTGCTGCCAATCAACAATTAGTTCAAGCTTTGCAATGTTTGCACACCATCCCCACTGCCCTCAAAACTCTGACCCAATCTCTGTGCCAGCGATGCACAGGCCTCTTCATCCATGCCCAGGCAAACGGATATTCATTGCTTTCTCCTCTCCCAGTGTTCATGGTTCAAAAGGAAAGGTGCCCCCACAGTCCCTGGTAAGAAATTAAGGCCCCAGAATGCTTCTAGGAGTTTCTTTATCTATCCCAATCAATCAAGCAAGCATTTATTAATCACCTACTATATGCCAGGCACTATGCCAGGTGTTGAAGATGCAAAGACAAAGGCGGGGAAGTCACTGCACTAGACTGAGACATATCTTTTCGGACTGAGTCAATGTGGGAATTTATTTTGCTTGACTATATATGTTTATAAGAAGGGCTTTGTTCTTCTTGTTTTCTTAATGGGGGCAGAGGGAGGGAGGTAGAAGTGAGAGACAGCAAATTTTCATTTAGTGAAAAAAATTTAGTTAAAAAAATAAAGTTCCTGAACTCACAGAACTTATATTCTCTCAGGAGTAGGATTGGGGGTGGGTAGGGGGAGAAACAATGTATACATAGATAAGTTATGGAATACACACATACAAGGTAATTCAGGGAGAGAGGGCACTTTGGAGTATGGTGGCTCCCTTTAGAAGATGGTGCTTGAGCTGAATCATGAAGTAAACGATGGAGGTGAAGGTGAGAAGGGAATGCGTTCTAAGCTTAGTGCAAGGGTAAAGAGACAGGAGATCTAGTGTTATGTGTAAGGAATCATAAGGTTGCCCATTTGACTGGACCACAGAATGGAGGAGGAGAAGTAAATGTGTAATAAGGCTAGAGGGTTTGGAGCCAGCTTGTGAATGGCTTTAAATGCCAATCAGAGGAGTTGATATTTTATAATCCAGGTAACAGGGAGCCATTGGCATTTACTTATTGGGAGAGTGGCATGGTCAAACCTGTGTTTAAGCAAAATCACTGGCAGCTCTGTGAAGGATGGATGGGAGTGAGGAGAGACCTGAGCAAGGAAGCTCCTGCCCCAGTCCAGGAGATGACGAGATAAACTAGGGTGGTAGCCTGGGTGAGTAGAGAGAAGAGCAGAATAATGGAGATTATGAAGGTAGGAATGACAAGATTTGGCAAGTGATTGGAAAGATGGGATGAGAGAGAATGAGAAGTCATGCCAAAGTTGTAAACCTAGGAAACTGGCAATATGTCAGTGCCTTGGACAGAAATACAAAGTTCAGATAAAGAGTAGGTTTGGGGGAAAGATGATGAGCTCTGTTTTGGACATACTGGAATATCTACAGAACATTCTGTTTGAAGTGCCCAAAAGGCAATTAGTTGATGATGTGGGGCTGGAACTCAGGGGAGAAATGCGACTAGAAAGATCTGAGCATCATCTGCATAGATGAGATAATTCAATTCACAGCAGGAAAGGGTGATCAGGTCACCAACTGGGAAAGTGGGGAGAGAGAAGAGAAGATGACGCAGGACAGAGCCTTGGAGTATACCCACGGTTTAAGGGCATGACACTGACAATAAATTAGCAAAAAAGGACTAAAAAGGAGAGTGGGAGCAAGAGGAGAACCAAGAGAGAGAATAATATCACAAAAATCCAGAAGAGAGGAAAAGAGTATCCAGGCAGTCAATAGTATTAGGGGCTGCAAAGATATCAAGGACTTGAGAAAAGTTCACTAGATTTGGCAACAAGAAACTGGAGGGAGCTCTGAGTTGTGGCTCCCTGGGATGACCTGGGCAGACTTTCCACATCACTGTTCCACATCACTGTCCACTTGCTTAATGAATCCTTCTCCCTGGCAGGGTCCCATGACCTCTGTAAGAAATGTAGTCGAAAGAATTAGGAAAGCCTCAAATGGTATTATCTAGGCCACAGCTGTTGTTGGCCTCGTAACAGTTTTATCACCCAATCCCTTGGGTGTTCTCTGTTCCTAAGACTCTTAAAGGATAGCTTAGCACAGACGTCTTCTCTCTTGAAACACTAGACCCAGGGAAACACACACTGGGGAAGCCACTGAGGGACACCAGACTACCTAGAGCTGTCATGCTTTGCCATCAAGATGTCTCTTTACCCAGTCTTGTTCACCCTTCTGTCACAGCATTTAGTTCTGCCATCACTGGAAATGCGCTAATTTAGAAAAACCTGCCCCAACTGCTGTATTCCCTGCTTTTATCGACTGCCTTTTAGATAACCTCAGAGCAGGAAAGAGGCTAAGGTGCTCAGTGAGGTCTATTGGCAACATTTACTGCTTCCTGGTTCTCATAGCTTCTCTGCTTTGCCTTCCTAATGGCTGTAATACGTTCCATATAAATAACCCAAAAAGTAGAGTGTCCAGATCACAAATGGGAATTGCCTCTTATCACTAACAAGGACCATAAAGCCAATCTTCTTTCTATCTCCTCTCAAGCCCAGAGGTGTCTGCCCTGACACAGCTGGAGAGGAACCCCAAGCCCAGAGCTAGGCAGTGCTGGTTTTCTGAAGCTCCTCTGACCATCAACTGTTGCCATCTCCCAGGTCCTCCTTCAGGTCTCAGTACTTGCCGGTCCCCTTGGTGAACAAGTTTAGTAGATGGCTGGAAGGTCAGTTGTTTTCAAGTTTGAAGCTAGGCTACACTGGAAGCAACATAACACTTTGGAGCCCAGACAGTCCTGCCAGAAAGTGAAAAATGAGGGCCATTCCACTGCTCTCGTCCCTGGCAGCCAACCAATGGCATTTTGGGAAAGCGAAGAGAACATCCTTTCATCTTCAAGGGAACCAAAAAGGAAGAAAATATTTTGGGCCCATGCACAGAAACAAAGGATGACACTTCTTAAAGGTTGTTTCAGAGCAGAATCAAACTAATTTGTACTTCACTGACTCACTGGGCCAAATATTTCAAAGCTCTAGGAAAAGACCATTATCTACTAATAAACCAAAACCACAGAGCCCTTTGAAATGATCTATTCCAATCTTCTCATTTCACAGATAAGAAAGCTGAGGCCCAGAAATTGTTATTTGTCCAGGCTCACACATGTAGGTAATGGCAAAAGCAGGATTAGCATCCAGGTCTTCTGACTCAGAACCCACCATACCAAGCTAGTTTGGTATTTCTTAGGTGAGGGTCATCAGTTTTTTTTTTAACTTATCCATTTATCTTTTTATTTGTTTGTTTCTCTATTAATTTAATTCTTCCATCTCAGCTCAATATTCTAGTTTCTTTCTTTCCTTCTTTCTTTCTTTCTTTTTTTGGAGGCAATCAGGGTTAAGTTATATGCCCAGGGTCATACAGCCAGTAAGTGTCTGAGGGTGGATTTTAACGTGGGTCCTCCTCACTCCAGGACTCTATCCACTGTGCCACCTAGCTCCCTCGATAGTCTAATTTCTAAGGCTGTAGAAACTTAGGTTACAAGATGTCTGAATTTCCAGGAGTTGTCAAAGAGCTGGCTTTGGAGTTTGAAACTGAGCTAGGATAGTAGCTGAGGCTGGAATGTATCCATGGAATTCGGTGTGGGGGTGGGGTGGGGGAGTGGTGTAGAGATTACCGGATATTGAGTTACTTAAGGAAGGTGATAGGGTAAATTCTGGGGCCCCTTCCACTGTTACTGTTTTCTAAGGCATCACAAAGCAAGTAATAGTATCACTTCCCTCCACCAACCGCAGGCTGGGGGACCTGGGCATAGGGGAAGACTCAGATGATTGTCAATCACACAGTCCCTCCAGGGGTAGTCTGCTTTCCAATCTAGTGGGCGAAAGTGGAAAGGTGGAGCCTGTTAAGTTTATACTCTTTAGGGATAAACTCAGTATCTTCACTAAACTCAAATACTAGGGAGGCAGTCTGTTAGCTTAACCCTAAAAGTCCTTCTTCTCCAACCCCTTTCACCCTCACCCCCTGCAAAGTAGCAATTGTAGGTCTAGGAAACTGCAAAGGCATTGACCACGTGGCAGGCAGGGAGATCTGACTGCATTCTGCATTCCCTTCCCAGATCCCATCCAAGTTTGGGGCTGCCAGTAATTGTCAGAGCAAAGCAAGAACTAGGCAATGATTCCCACCCTTTCATAGCTTCTCTGGTCTGTCATTGTTTGTTTGACTAAAGTACTGTCTGGTGCCAATTTATGTTTGCTGCTAAAGTTAGCAAAAAGTGATTTTATTTTGGGAGGTTTGTAATATTGAGGGGGAGGAGGGAATGACTAGATACAGCCTGGAGTGTCACAAAGCGACGATTAAAATCTCTGGGATAAGGTGTCTCCATTTTAAAGCAGACTCATTTAAAAACACATTTTAAATTGTCCTAGAAATGTCAAGGCTCATACTCACTAGTTAACTGCAGCATCACCAGATGTTGGAGCTGGGAACCGTACAGATCATCTCATTTTTATAACTGCCAAGCAAAACAGCACCTCAAGCTCAGCATGTTCAAAACTGAACTCTACCCACCATACCGACTCCTCCTCTGAAACTTGCTTTTCCTTCTCACCTCCCTATTCCAATGAACAGCACCACCATGAGTCATGCCAGCCACCATGCTCACCTCGAACCCAGCTCAGCTCCTGACTCTTTGGATAACTTTTCCACTTTGTCCGCACCGTGGGTACCTTCCGTCTTCCCTTACCCTCTTCACCTTTTCTGGCTCTTCTTTTATGTGTGGTCTTCTCCCATTAGAATATAAGCTTCTTAAGGCAGGACTAGCTTTCTTTTTGCTAGTAATTTAACATAACCTGGTCGACCAGGCTCAAAACGTCAGGGTAATCTCTTCCTTGCTCTATTCCCCTATCCAAACAGCTTTTGAATTCTATCAGTTCTAACTCCCATCTGTTTCTTCTTTTCCATCCTAACTGCTACCATCCCATGACAGGCCCTTATTATCTCTCACCTAAATGATTTCAGTTACTTTCTACCTGGTCTCTTTGCCTCTAATTTCTCCCTGTTTCAATTCATACTTCACACAGCTGCCAAATTAAGCTTCCTAATATCCAGGCAACTACAATCATGTCACTCCTTAGCTTAAAATTTTTCCACGAGTCCCCACTGCCACCTCCATAATCTAGTGTTCAAGACCTTTTACAACATGGTTCCAACTTACCTCTCCAGTATCATCTCCCTTTTCTTTTCTAACGCTCTCCACTTCTCCCAAACTAGTGTACTCACCATTGCTTGAATCTGTCCTGTCTTTTTCTGCTTTTGCTCACGCCATCACCAAATGCTGGGATGCCCTTCCATTCAATCTATCCCATCTTTTTCTGCTTTTGCTCACACCATCACCTAACAGTGGGATACCCCTCACATTCACTTCTGCCCCCTGAATCCCACCATTCATTTAAAGTTCAGCTGAAATGTCACCTCCTCCCTGAAGCTTCCATTGTTTCTGGCAGTGAGAAAGGTGCTTTTCTATTTGGGTTCCCCATAGCACTTTGTACTTCTCTCCTATGTAGTAAGCATAAGTGTCTTTTTTCCCTGTTAATTTCCCCATCTTATCTCCCTGTAAACTTGGGGAAGGCAGGGACTGTGTCTTATTAATCTTTTTGTCTTTTATCGCTTGGCACAGCATCTTGTACATTTTGGCCTGTATCTGTAATATTATTAATGTGGGAAATTCCTGGTGTTGAAACTCCCTCTGTTAATGCAGACTGACAACCCATCTGTAACATGACCTTGGAAAACTGCCTGGGTCATTGAAAGATTAAGTGACTTGCCCATATTCACTTAACACGACCAGTCTATCTCAGAGATTGGACCAGTGCCTATGTCTTCCTAACTCCAAAATCAGCCCCCTACCCGCTATCCCACTTTGCCTTTTATTCTTCATATACCAAGGGCTTAACAAATGTTTTGCTGAATTAAGATGACAAAAAAAAATCCATCAACACCCAACATCAGTATATGGGAAACATCTGTCTGAGATGAGTGTTTATGAATGATTGCTCAAACAGCAACCAAAAAAAAAAACTTTCAAAGTTTCCTACAACAAACCAGACAACCTGGGGTGGGGAGAAATCCCGCAAATTTTATGTTTATTTAGTTAATGTTTTGAGTCCACATCAGCAAAGTCTCATTTATGACATCCTCCAAAGCCAGAATCACACTTCTGGCCCTCTACACCTAAGTAGGAGGTATATAATATTATTGGATGATGGTGCCTGGAAAAAAACTTATCTGTGTATTTAGCAATTTCCAGGAAGTAGCCTGCCTCTGAAGGCAGCAGTTTCAGGTTTTAGCATAGTGAAGATAGAGATTTCAGAACCCTTGGAAGGTTGTACCCCATTAATTGCAGTCAATGTCAGAAAATCTTGTTAATGGTAGCAATATCAAGGTGCTGCATACCTCAGAGAGATAGTGTGGGGACCCTGAATGGAAGCAGGGTATGGCAGCAGCGGAGAAGACCAATACCAATTTAGACATTACCAACAAAAGGGCTCCAGGTTGACCCTGTGATATCATCACTTGGACCCTCGAAGAGGGTTACTACCCAGAAACCTTTTACCCCTTTGCCACCAACATTCTGGATATTTGGGGAAGGGGAAAGTCAACTTTCTAAACATCTGGAGGGATGAGACAGGATGTGACTAGGGTTTGGAAACTACCATTCTCTGACTTTGGTAACCATTTGCTTAAACTCATACCACAATCTGTTTTCTATTATGTTCACCCTTCATTATCTACTAGCAAAACCCTCCTTTTAAGTCCTAGGTTGTCCACATTGCATTACAGGGAGGAAGAGGGTGTTATTCCTTGGTAAGAACAAAGGACGAGGGGCGGAGCCAAGATGGCAGAGTGAAAGCAGTGACTTGCTTAAGCTCTCCCCCAAACCCCTCCAAATACTCATAAAAAATGGCTCTAAAATTCTGAAGCAGCAGAACCCACAAAAAGACAGAGTGAAACAAATTTCCAGCCCAAGACAACCTGGATGATTGATCACAAAGGTGTATCACGCCAGGCTGGGAGCGCAGCGCAGCGTGGGCGCGCAGGCTGCAGCGAACCTGGAGCAGGCCTCAGAGGACTGAATCGCGGGGAGCTGTGGGGGTTTCCAGGCTCCTCAACCCACTAATGCCAAAGACAACTTAGAAGGTCAGTGGGAAAAGTCTGTTTCTGTCGGTGATGAGAAAGGAAGGCGGGGGTCTCAGCTTCATTCCCCAAGAGTGTGGTCCGGAGGGGGGGAGGGGGAGGGCAGCTGCTTCCTGAGCTTCCAGAGCACAGACAGAGGGGGAATCCAGTGGCTGATCAGAGAGGGATTGCAGGGATCTCTTTGCTAGTGTGGAGGCAGGAGTGTCTTGCTTTGCCCATGTTTGGATCTGGGTCACAGTTCTGGGTGGCGGTGCTGGGGTGAGGAGGAACGCTGGCATGGTGGAGCTTGTAGTGGCTGTGGAGATGAACCCCTCCTCACAGTTACAGGACAGAAAGGAATACTTGTGGTCACAGGCCAGGAAAGGAGTAAACACTTCGCCCCTTATCATACCACCTTGCAAGAACTGAAAATTGACAGGTCCCTACAAGTATCTCTGAAAACAGCTGTACAAACCCCTGAAGCTTGGGACAGTACATTCTCCACATTGGAAGCGGACTCTTATCTTAACAAAGAGTTTAAAACTCAAGGAATTGGCCGGGATCATGAGCAAGCAGCACAAAAAGAGTCAGACTATATTATCTTACTTTGGTGACAAAGAAGATCAAAATATAGAACCAGAAGAAGACAACAAAGTCAAAGCTCCAACATCCAAAGCCTCCAAGAAAAATATGAATCAGTCCCAGGCCTTGGAAGAGCTCAAAAGGGATTTTGAGAAACAAGTAAGGGAAGTAGAGGAAAAACTGGGAAGAGAAATGAGAGTGATGCAAGAAAATCATGAAAAACAAGTCAACAGCTTGCTAAAGGAGACCCAAAAAAAATACTGAAGAAGTTAACACCTTAAAAAATAGCCTAGGGGCAGCTATATGGCAAAGTGGATAGAGCACCAACCCTGAAGTCAGGAGGACCTGAGTTCAAATCCAGCCTCAGACCAAACACTTGATGCTGATTAGCTGTGTGACCCTGGGCAAGTCACTTAATCACAATTGCCTAAAAACAAACAGAAAAAAAAAAATAGCCTAACCCAAATGGCAAAAGAGGTCCAAAAAGCCAATGAGGAGAAAAATGCCCTAAAAAGAAAAATTGGCCAAATGGAAAAGGAAGTCCAAAAGCTTACTGAAGAAAATACTTCCTTAAAAATTAGAACAGAGCAATTGGAAGCTAGTGACTTTATGAGAAATCAAGACACTGTAAAACAAATCCAAAAGAATGAAAAATTAGAAAACAATGTGAAATATCTCATTGGAAAAACAACTGACCTGGAAAATAGATCCAGGAGAGAGAATTTAAAAATTATTGGACTATCTGAAAGCCATGATCAAAAAAAGAGTCTAGACATCATCTTTCAAGAAATTATCAAGGAAAACTGCCCTGATATATTAGAACCAGAGGGCAAAATAGAAATTGAAAGAATCCACAGATCTCCTCCTGAAAGAGATCCCCAAAGGAAAACTCCTAGGAATATAATAGCCAAATTCCAGAGTTCCCAGGTCAAGGAGAAAATATTACAAGCTGCCAGAAAGAAACAATTCAAGTACTGTGGAAACACAATCAGGATAACACAAGATTTAGCAGCTTCTACATTAAAGGACTTCAGGGCATGGAATATAATATTCCAGAGGACAAAGGAGATAGGATTACAACCAAGAATCACCTACCCAGCAAAACTGAGTATAATCCTTCAGGGGAAAAAATGGTAATTCAGTGAAACAGAGGACTTTCAAGCATTCCTGATGAAAAGACCAGAGCTGAATAGAAAATTTGACTTTCAAATACAGGACTCGAGTGAAACATGAAGAGGTAAACAGGAAAGAGAAATCATAAGAGACTTATTAAGATTGAACTGTTTACATTCCTGCATGGAAAGATGATATTTATAACTCATGATACCTTTGTCAGTATTAGGGTAGTTGGAGGAAAAAAATTATATGTATGTATATAGATAGATAGATAGATAGATAGATAGATAGATAGATAGATAGATAGATAGATAGATAGATAGAGGGCACAGGGTGAGTTGAAGATTAAGGGGTCATATCTGGAGAATAAAATTAAGGGATGAGGGAGGATTATACTCAGAGAAGAAGAAAGGGAGAGGTAGAATGGGGTAAATTATCTCACAAAGAAAAAACAGAAAAGTCTCTTACAGTGGAGGGGGAGCAGGGGAAGGTGAGAGGGAATGAGTAAATCTTATTCTCATAGGATTTTGCTTAAGGAGGGAATAACATACACATTCAAATGGGTATGGAAGTAGAGAGGAGGGCAGATTGGAAAAGGGTGTAATCAGAAGTAAATACTTCTGAGGAGGAACAGGGTCAAAAGAAAGAATAGAATAAATGGGAGGGCAGAATAGGATTAAGGGAAATAGAGTTAGTTTTTCACAACACGTCTACTATGGAAGTGTTTTGCATAACTGCAGATGTACAACCTATATTGAGTTGCTTGCCTTTTCAATGAGGGTGGGTGGGGAGTGAGGAAGAGAGAAAATTTGAAAACTAAAGTTTTAAAAACAGATGTTTTAAAAAAAAGTTTTCACATGCTATTGGGAAATAAGAAATACAGGAAATGGGGTACAGAAGTCTATCCTGCCTTACAGGAAAATAGAAGGGGAGGGGGATAAGAGAAGGGGGAGAGAAAGAAAAGAGGACAGACTAGTGGAAGGGATATTCAGAATGCATGCCATCTTGGGGTGGAGAGAGGGTGAGACAGGGTGAAAATTTGAAACTCAAAAACTTGTGGAAATGAATGTTGAAAACTACAAATAAATAAATTCATATTAAAATAAAAAAAGAACAGGGGACTAGGTGGAATTCTGGAAGCCTAGTATGGTTGCTGGCATTGCATGTAGTTACCAGCCTCTACATCCAAGAGATTCCTCCAGCTTCTACATACTAAGATTTAAAGAATTTTAATGTAACATTCCCATAGTCAGAATCCTATAAACTTCTGGCATGGCCACACCTGAGAGAACAGGAAAGGGCTTAGATCTTGTCAAGGACACAGTTATCTCTGATCTTGTGACAGAATAATCATGGTCTAACTCTTCGGTGTTCTGTGTGCTCAAAACCTCAGGTAGTGCATAGCCTGGTCCAGAACATGAGACTTCTCTGAGGATACACACATAGAACACAGAGACCCAACGGGAATACTTCAATTACCTGAATTCATACTGTTCTACCATGAAGGAGTTTCTCCTAGCTTTTTTTTCATCTGCAACCACAGTGAGCTAAGCTATAACCCTCCAGGGGTAGGGAACCTCCAACCTTGAGGCCACAGTGGCCTTCTAGGTCCTTGGGGGTGGCCTTTTGACTGAGTCCAAGTTTTACGAACAAATCCTTTTATTAGGGGGATTTGTTCTGTGCAGTTTGGATTTAGTCAAAGGATCACACTTGAGGACCTAGAGGGCCACATGTGGCCTCGAGGCTGCAGGTTCCCCACCCCTGCTAGCCCAAGAATTTTGCTTCTGCCTAAGTTTGTTGTTGTTGTTTGTTTTTGGTTTTGTTTTTTTTTTTGAGACTGAGCATCTCTACGTTACCCACAAAGGAAGTGATCACTTATGGGCCCAATCTCATTATTGATCTGATTAAAGCTTTGACCTGTTCTATTTCTGACCTGAGTCAGAAATTAAATACTTAAACTTAAATACTTTAAAAACTTTAAATGCTTACACTTAAAAACCCAGAAACTTAAATGCTTAAACAGCCTGGTGCACTGCCCCCCACTCCCAGGAGCTCACCATATTGGTGAGGGACTTAGTGCAGACACCCAATGGTCTTAACTTTATTACAACTCACAGCTTCTGATCTCAACACTCCACCAGCCTCAGTTTCCCCAGTACCAGGGATAATAGGCATGTACCACCAAGATGGGCTTTCTGCTTGTTTTTATCTATTCCCTCCAGGAAGCCTCAGAATGCAAAGTCTGGTGAACCTTCAGAACTATTGCCCAAATTGCTTCTTGCTGACTCCAAAGTTCAGCTGCCCTGCCTCTCTTAGTGTGGCAAGGCCCATTTATTTATTGAATAGAAACAATTCAGCCTTCTGGAACAGTGAAAACTAACTCCCACACTTATATAATACATAGAACTTCTGCCCACATCAAGCTTATTAGCCGGCTCAGGAAGAGACAACTCACCAATCACATTCCTAATGTCGTCTTCTTCCTCCGGGCTTAGAGTAGGACTAGAGGGAGTCGTGGCTTTTCCAGCAGAAGCCGTATCTATCCCATGTGAGTCCTCGGTCTGGGCCCTGATGGTGGTGGGAGGAAGTGGGGCAATGTGAGTGCCTGCTGCCATTCCATCTGTGGCTACTGTTGTAAAGGTTGCTGTGCTTGCTGATTCCTGGACGGTGGTTTGTGCCACTGTGGTTGTAGGTTCCTGGGAGGTCAGTGCACCAGTCACCTTATGGGTGTCACCTGGGGATTCTGTACTTGTAGGCGTCAGTGGGAGTGGGTTGCTTGAGGTGGCCAAAGGGGCCCTGGTGACTCCCACTGTAGATTCAGCAGAGGTTGTAGGCGGGAGCAAAGTGGCCACCATTTTGACATGTGCAGCCTGAGGGCTGTAGTCTCTTGTTACAGCAGCACTGTGGGTAGTAGACAGGTGTTCCACTGTGGTCGGCCTACTGGTGGTGCTGGTCAACAGGTCTTCGTGTCTCAAGAGCTGGTCTTCAATGAGCAAGTCCATGGAATTCTCCCCACTGAAAAGTTCATCTTCTGCCAAAGAGACAACACAAGATGCATTTGTAACATGTTGAGTGGATCAGTGTGATTTGGTTGTCATAAGAACAGAAAGTACCCAGGAAACAATATGGAGTCATTTCTCAACATGCGCTATGGCTTGGAGATGGCAGTAATTTGGGGATTTCCACTGAAAGGGAGAAAATGCATAGGAAGAAGGAAATTGTATTTTCTAGAGGTTTCACACTACCCTTTGCTACCATTTCTCTTGCTAACTAACCTCAGTTAATCACAAAAATTAGCAGCTCTGTCTGAATAGGGTGAGACCTAGGATCCCACAGAATCAGGGAGTGCCAGAATGTTAGAGCTGGAAGGGGCCTAAGAGACCATCAACCCTCTCATTTTGCAGAAGAGGTGATGGAAGTTCAGAAAGCTGAAGTGATTTGTTCAAAGTTATACAGCCAATCAGAAAAAGACACCTGAATATTTGCAATTCACAAATGTCAGTAAGTAAGGAACGGACTACAACATTGGCTTCAAGAAAGTCACATTAGTAGAAAAGCTGACGTGGGGTGTGTCTAAGAAGAAATCTGTCTTTCTCTTTATGCCCTCCAAATGAGCTGTTGGCCCTACTCCACCACTTTCTCTCCCATGGAAGACCCTGCTAAGCCCAACTCACGCTGCTCCTCGATGTCATTCTCTTCCTCGAGACCTTGGCCTTATAATAGGTGATGCCCCGTATGACGGTGGGTTTGGAAGCCGGTCGACCCCTCAGATGGATCTGCCTTTGGAGGGGCCTCCGTGGTGCCATGGCCTCTGGAGGAGCCGGGGGCTGAAGCGGAAGGAGATCAATGGCGTTGATTTGTTGGGACACAGTTTCTTCTCGCAGAAAACGCTCTTCATACTGCTGCTTTGAAAGACAGAAGGGCTCACTTAATTCACTTTTTAGAGGAAGCCAAAGCCAATGGGAAGGCTTGCTCAAAAGGGCATCAAGGACAACACTCTCTTCTTAGCTGTAGCAGCCACAGGGGTGAAGTGGGAGGGAAATTTTTCCTCAATTTTTCTCATACATGAGGTTGGTTGTGGGATAAGAATAAGTCAGTCAAGGAGGTTGTAAAATGCAGTGAGGCTCATAGAAAGGAGTGCCAAAACATGGAGCAGAAATAAATGTATGGGCAAATCCCACTGCAGCTAATTCTGAAGGGCTATCTTGTAGTGATGACACTTTGTTTTGTTGGACCAAATATTGCTTGAAGATAGATAGACACATTGTCTATGGTTGGGACATCCTTTTGCTGTACAGAGATAGCACTTACCACAGGGCCTGGCACATAGTAGGCACTTAACAAATGCTTGTTTACTTTCTTCCTTTGTCTCTAAAACCAGCATTTGTGCCATTGTACCCCTGCTATATAAATGTGGACTATTAATGGGATCTTATTGTTATCTGGTCCAATCTACTCATTCATTGATATGAAAAGTGGGTCCCAGAACCGGAAGTAATTTGCTAAAGTTCACATGGTAAGTTAATAGTAGCAACAGGACTAGATTCTATTACGTCTCTTGCCAATGCTCTGTGCTGTCTCCTACATGTATACCATGTAGTTGACACTGTTTCCTGTTTGTTTTTTTTTTACACCACTTACCTATATGAATGGTATCACTGCATATGGCGTCATCTCTGAAAAGGAGACCATGATACCCCTGGAGCTCAGTTGTGTTTGAAACCCAGTGCTTCAAGAACAGGGGGTTGAGCACCCAGGACCAGGCTTTCCTGCACCTCATTCTCACAGAAGGGAAGGATTTTGCATATAAAGAACCATAAAAGCACAACCTTTTATAGTTGGAAAGAAGCTCAGAGTTCATCTAGCCCTACCCACTCCTGAAACATGAATTTCCTCTACCACACACTCCACAAAGGGTCATCTGAACACACTTGAAAATCTCAACTTCCATGAAGCCCACGTGTGCTTGTTTGGGGCCACCACGAATGGACAAGGACAAAGTAGAATGAAGGTTCCTAGGTCCTGCTTTCTGCTTATGGGGACCAGTCAACTCCACCTCCAGCTGCCCAGAATTGTCCCGAGGATGGCAGGTCAGAACAGTAAGGAAGTGGTGGATTCCCAGCCTAGCCTAACCCACAAAGTAATCTCCCACATCTTGCCAAGGGAATAGTGGTCAAATTCCTTTAAAACTTGTAATTCTAGACCCTGGTGATATTCACACAAAGAACAAAGTTGTTTGGGGGGAAAATTCTCATCTCCAGGGACCAGCGCCTCCCCACCACTTGACACTTGCCCTGGAGACAAAAACACATTCTCTAGTGTTGACCTACAAATTTTGGCCTGGAAATACTTTAGGTCCCTTTCCACCCCACAAGCCCATCCTCTTCCCACCATCATGAGAAATTTTGTAAGGATGGCAAAAGACATTCTGGATGTCTCCACTCATACTCCCCTTTGTTCATATGCAAACGCCCTGAGCGGGACCTTAATGCCTCTGTGCCCTGGAAAGTTGAGGGTTCTCCCCTAATTCTGGCTCCAGAGGCTACTTGCCAAAGAGTCTAGATCTGTCAGAACTCTCTCTTTGTGCCTTTGGCAGTTCGCTCCTCCAACGCCTGACACCCCATTAAATGTCTATTCAAAAAAACAAAACAAAACCCAACAACAATAACAACCCCTACAGGCTCATGGACTGCTCAGCCAGGATCCATCCCTACAACCTTGACTGATAAACAGAAGTCCAAAAGAAAGATCTGGTCTTCCTGCCAGGCCTCAGGCCTCCGGCCAGCAATCCCAAGGGCTCTTTCCTTTTCTGTCCAGGAGGAGTCTCTTGGACATGGGACAAGAGGCTTAGCCCACAGTCCCTTGGTTCGAGGATGAGGTGAATGTAATTGCTGGAGACTGGTTTCCTTCCGCATTGCAAAATCAAGTCGTCATGGCTTTGTGGCAACATCCATGAGAGATCTTTAATTCTAGGCTCACAAGAGTGGGTAGGAACTCTGGTCCCTTCCTCATACATGTAGATGGACCAAGACCATGGCTCTCCTTTTGCCAAGGAACATATAATTTCCTTGAATTTGCTGGAGACAGGCTAGGCCCCCACCAAGCCGTGGTTTTTCCTTCATTAATCCCACAGTCTGTTACATGACTTCAATTCCTGGCTCCACTCCTATTCCCCTCCCATCTATTCCATGACCATCCAGGCAAGGAAATTTTCCTAGAGACAAGCCCCCGACAAAGTGGGGCTCACATTCCAAGAAACTCTGCCATTTCATGGCTCTCAAAACCAAGCAAACAAATCCTTATGCCTCCTCTGTCTCCCTCTTCTCTCTCCAAAGAAGCCAAAGAGATGGCTGGGGAGATGACAGGGAAGCCTCCACCCCTGGGCTTTTCTCCCCATTTCTCTCTTCTGTTTCCCCCACCCCCTCCTCTGTCCCTGCTTCTCTGGCTTCATATGGATTGTGCTGACTTCAGCAGTCTGATGAATGGGGGTTTGACAGGAGGAAATTTCACTTTGCTGAGCAAGGAAAAAAAGGGGGGAGTCTTTAAGTTTTGAAGCATCTGATTTGGTTTGCTGTTTGCCCTCAAGAAATCTGATCCAGGTTCCTCAACACACCACAGTATTTGTCATCAAGGCCGAGGAAAAGGTCCCATAAGCTCAGCCCCAGAGAAATGTGGAGACACATTTCACAGGCACAAGGAATAGTCTTTTTTCTCAGGCAGCTGGATGGAGCTAAGGAAACATTCTGACAGTGAAAAACTCTCATCTCTTTTGGCCATAGAGGGAGTGGATGAATCTCCATCTCAGCCTCAAAAGACATGTCCCTTAGTTTCCCCAAGAGTACAGCAGGATTGGACTGGGCAATGTATTGGGGACCATCTCTGCTGAAGGAAGTCTATATTGTATGTCCTTGTTCCTTCTCTCCCTTGTTTCCTCATCCTCCTGGGGCATCATATTCTTAGGGATTAGAAAGCCGTCTGAGTTCATGGTCTTTTGTTCATCTTTCAGTGGCTTCTCTTCCCTCTTGGTAGTCAGACTCCACCCTGGGTCCCCAGGACTTTCCACTGCATTATCCAAATGAGACATGTCTTCCTCAGCAATAGACTATACTCCCAACCTTCCCAGACAGCCTTCTACCTTCATCTTACCTGCTTTCTATCTCATTCCCCAAAGGCTTTTACCAACTAAATGATGAACAAGAATGAAGTGAATGGAGCTGGTCTGATGGACTGATTCAAACTGAAGTGCTAAGTGGGTGCCATTGATTTAAAGTGACTCCAGAGCACACATTTACACTTGACCCAAAACCTTCGATGCCAGGACTTGGAGGAGTGAACTCAGTTCAGCATTTTAGGACTGATGGGGAAATGTTTTTGAATAGTTGGGGTTTTCAGGGTCCTCCAAGCCTGATCACATAGGCAACTGTCTACTGTGTCCAGGCTTAGGATTTGGGGATAAGGATCAAAGGTATCCAGTAGTGTGGGGCCGTACCTCAGGGAGAGCATATGCTGCAGCAGCATCCCTCTGCAAGGCTGCCCGAAGGCCCAGAATGCTTCCTGGGGTACCAGCAGTGCAGTTTTCTTTGTCTCTCTTGTTCATTTCATTCTGAATATCTTCCATGTCCTCTTTGATCTGCTCATTTTCCTTGGTGAGATTTTTAGAAACTTCCTGGGAAAGTGGAAAAGAGAAGGCCCCTTTGAAAGGATCTGATGACAACAGGAAAACAGCTGTGGCTAAGGGGCTGTGAGACCCATAAAATTTTAGAGCTAAAAGGAGACTCCAAGGTCAATCAGTCTAATCCCTTTGCCAAAGCATGTGTCCCACCTATTCTTTGTCTCCTTAACATAGGATGAACTTCCCACAGAAGCCTTGGAAATCAGTCAGTTGCCAAGTATCCAGGTGCCTACTATATTTCTGGTACTGTGCTGGACACTGATGCTAGGTCACAAGGCACAGTTTTCAGGGCAAGCCACGTTAGCTTTAGAATCACTGAGTTGGAAGTAGGGGTGTGCTGGAGCCAGCTCAAACCAGCTCAGGCAGCTGATTGTTAAAATTTCCGTGTGAGCATTCCTACCTCGGAGATCAACAAATGCTACAAATGAGGGCTTGATTCATTGTTTTGGTGATTGTCTAGCCTTCAGAAAGTGATGTGAAAGATGTGAATAATGCAGATTAAACTTAAAAGTGTGTGTTTTGGGGGGTTGTTTTCTAGAGAGCTGATTGTTCCCTGCTTGGAAGGCACCCTCGCTAGTAAGTGACAGGACTAGCACCCTAGTTCTTCGGACTTCTGTCCAGCTGCCGGTCATATTTTTCAGGAATACCTGTGCTTTTATTGACTTTAATGATAGGTCTACATTGCTCACAATCCACTGTAATAATAATAATAAAAAAAGCAACTCACATTTTTAAAAGCTCTTTCAAGGTTTACAAGATCCTTTTATAAGAGTCATGTGAAATAGATAGTCTAAAATATTACTTTTTCAATCTAAAACATGGCAGTCAGGGGGAGAATGATTTCCTTCAAGTCACAAAGCTTGGAAATACCAGAGCTGGTACTCAAACTCAGGTCCTCTGACTCTCAACTATACATCAAGGACTATGTCTCTATGGCACAAAGGCCCCCCATTTTTGTTCCCAGCCTGTCTTACCTAGTCTTGTATTTTTTAACATTATAGAAAAATCGTCCTCATTTGGAACCCACTTATTCGAAATTTGTGTTCATTTGGATCTCTGAAAATTGCCTTACCCCTAAGAAAAAGTGATTTGATAGGTGATATAAAGAAGGTTATCTGAAAGATGTTTCCTCTAACTAAGAGAGCAAATCTTTTCAAGTTCTTGAGAAGCAAGACCAAATACAGTCCTTTGAACAGAGCAGGTATTTGAATGTTTATTGAATTTGAATTTCAATTGTTCAAATTCAATCATTATTGCCTCTCCATAAAGGCAAAAATAATAATAATAATAATAATACCACTATTGCCACCACCACCACCAATAATAATAATATTCTGACACATATTTAGTGTCTTAAAATTTGCAAGGCATTTTATGTGTAATATTTCAGTATAGTGTAAGAGGCAACATGGCCTACTGAAGAAAGAGCTGACCTAGCATCTAGGAAATTCCAACTCTGACATGTACTTGCTGTGTGACTCTAAGCAAATTACTTAAACTCTCTGGCCCCAGGAAATCCTCTCACTTGTCCATCTGCAAAGGAATTTCTTACCTGAGAGTTCTTATATTACTGAGGCCCCGGCAGGCCCAGGCACAAAATCCCAGTACGGTGAACCACTAACAATTTTTGTTGTTGTTCAGTCTTTTCAGTTGTGTCTGACTCTTCGTGACCCCATTTGGGGTTCTCTTGGCAAAGATACTGGAGTGCTTTGCCATTTCCTTCTCTACACTGCTGTCAATGGCAGACCTTAATAGAGCACGCTAGGCCAGCTAACGTGGGTAGCTCAGTGGCGCAGTAGATAAAATGCTGGGCCTGGAGTCAGGAAGACTCATCTTCCAGTTCAAATCTGGCCTCAGATACTGTGTGACCCTTGGGCCAGTCACAACCCTGATTGCTTCAGTCCCCTCATCTGTAAAATGAGCTAGAGGAAGAAATGGTAAACCACTGTAGAATCTTTGCCAAGAAAAACCTAAACGGGGTCCCAAAGAGTCTGACACAACTGACTAACAACAAAAAGGTTTGCAGAGTGCTGTCCACATTTGTTTCTCATGACAGATCTGTGAGTTGGGTGTTATTATTATTATTCCCATTTTACAGATAAGGAAACTAAGGCTTAGACAGGTCAACCAATTTGCTTGCCAAGAGTAGTATAGCTGTATATAACTAAAGATAGATTGGAACCCAGGTTTTCCTAATTTCAAGCTTGGCACTTTATCCACATAATTGCATTAGAAAGTACAACCTATCCCAACTGGAGTGAGTGAGAGTACACTCACAAGCCCACTACATCTAGCTGGCTTTGCCCAAGGACATCAGACCACGTAGCACATCACATGTCTCTGGTCAACTTCTAGCTATCATCCTGTCATCATCACATGTACCTTCCCTCCTCCCTTTCCATCTCTTGCTTAAGTAACTATAATCAGATCAATACTACCATTACTTCTGAAACACACACATTAATGGATTTCCCTTTGGCTCCACTCTCCAAACCTACTGCTCCCTAGATGAAAACATCCCTCCCTTACTATGTCATCTTCCTCGTTAAAATGTAAAGTTCTTGGGTCTTGGCCCCTGGCAAAATGATCAGCAGGACAGTAAGTGCTTAATAAAAATGTTCCTTCATTCCTTTGTTTGTTTGTTCATTCATTTACTCATTTGAATCCCAGACCTGCTACTTACTCCCAGTGTGACTTTGGGCAAGTCACTATACTTGAGATAATAATTAGTAATTGTACAAAATGAGATAATATTTATAAAGTGCTTAGTAAAATGCACATAGTAAGAGCTGAATAAATGCTTCTTCCCTTGTCCCCTTCTTCTTTGGGCCCCAGTTTCTTCATCTGTAACATGAAAGAACTTGGTTAAATGATCTTCAAGGTCCTGTCTCCCAATTATTTCTATGGTCCTAATTCATAAGCTCATTATAAATCTTGTTTATTGCTCGCTGAAATGATTCCTAAAAGACTCCTCTTTTGAAGGTAGATTTGTATAAGCCTCACTCCAGGCATTGTATGTTTTTAGAGCACTAAAACTGTCAACCAGTCGTCATTTCTTGAGCAAGCAACCTACTGTGAGTAAGGACCAATGCTTGATGGTAGGGGGAGACAAAGCATCCTGGAAGACTTTACAGACCGAGTGGGGGAGGGAATGGAAAGATTACCCATGAGGATACCAGGCAGTGTCTGTAGGATAAGTTCCAAATGAGGGGTCCAGGCAGTAGGTATAAGATTCAAGGAGGGAGAGTTCACCTCAGGTTGGGGTGGCCAGGGAAGGTTTCAAAGAGGAGGTGAGACTTGAGCAGTAAAGAATGAGGAGGATTTTGATAGGCTCATTTTAATAAGAGACAGAGTGTGGTAGAAAGAGTCCTAGCCTCAGTTCACTTGACCATTAAATGGGGGTGAGTCTAGATTCGGTCGCCTTTAAGGTCCCTTCCAGCTCTAAATCTAGGGTCCTGTGATCCCTAGGAATCTAGATGAACCTCAATTTCCTCATCTGTGAAATGAAGAGGAGAGTACTGACTTTGCAGGGTTGTGGTGAGGATAAAGTGGGTTAATGAGTGTAAGGCACCTTGTGAACATGTGATCAAGCAGGTAAAAGTGGAATGGCTTGCATGTTTCACAGGTATATTACTCATCTGTTTGAATTAGAAACTTTAGTTTTCTGGGGGACAGCTAGGTGGAACAGTGCCAGGCCTGGAGTCAGGGAGACTCATCTTCCCGAATTCAAATCTGGCCTCAGACACTTCCCAGCTGTGTGACCCTGGGCAAGTCACTTAATCCTGTTCCCCTCAGTTCCTCATCTTTCAGATGAGCTGGAGGAGGAAATGGCAAACCACTCCAGTATTTTTGCCAAGAAAACCCTAAATGGGGTCATGAAGAGTTGGACATGACTGAACAACAATAACAGTGTACCAGGCACTGTGCTGAGCTATGTCCTGCTATAAAACTAAGAATTCCCAAGATATAAAGATTCTGGGACATTAAAAGATTAATACAGACCAGTGACAGACTCATACAGGCTTCTATCCAAAGGCAGTACTCGCCACATATGCTTGGCGTAACTAACCAGATTGCTATAGAGGAGCAATACAGAGGAAAGTATATCAGAGTCAGAAGACCTGGATTGACTAGGTTCAAATTCTGGTTACTAAGTGTGGACCCTGAGTAATTAAATTTCTTAACTTCATTGAGTCTCAGTTTCTGGAAGCCCTGAGTTCAAATTCAGCCTCAGACACTTACTTAGCCGAGTGACCCCGGTCAAATCACTTAATCTGTTTGCCCAAGTTTCCTCAACTATAAAATGGGGATAATAATAGTACCTCCCTCCCAGGACTGTTGTGAGGATCAAATGAAATAATATTTTTGAAGTGTTTAACATGGTATCTGGCATATAGCAGGTGCCTGACAAATTCCTTCCTTCCTTCCTTCTTTTCTTCCTTCCTTCTTTCCTCCTTTCCTTCTTCTGTAAGATGGGGATAAATTCAACTCAACACACATTAATTAAGGACCTACTACATTATCAGGCATGGTGTTGGGCATTAGGGCATACAAAAGACACACAGAAAATAATTCCTTTTCTCATGGAGCTTGTGTTTGATTGGATAATAGTGTTTGCCCATAGGGTAAAGACCAAAGAAAAAAATGTATGCAAAGCACTTTGTGACCATTAAAAAATAACAAGTGTTTGTTGAATTGTATTATGTAAATGTGAGCTTCTACCATTGCTGGAATTCTCTGCATACTGGGGATGTTATCCACTAGGGATTAGAACACTCTGGCCTTTCCATACCATTCCAAGTTGGGGTTAATTGACCAGAGCTTAAATGCTTTGGTGACCTTTGAAACCCATGGGTTTCAGAAGAGGCTTCAGTTACCAAAACATCTTGGAAGTAGTAGCTTGTTCCTATCTGGGCTCATGGAATCCTGGCCATGAACTGCATTCATAATCCAAGGATGCAGAACTAGGAAAAGCCAATTCTGATTCAGCCATTTGGAAACCTGGGACACCACCAATTTTGCTTTTTCAGCTTTCAAACAAAAGTTTCACTGATCATTTCAGGTGCTACCTCCTCCATGAAGCTTTCCCTGACCTTCTCACCTGAAGGAATTTTTTTCCCCCTCCTCAAATTGTCCAACTGCATTTTGTCCAGATATCTCCTTTGTCCTCATCAAATTCTGCCTTGTACTTATCTGGGCACGTGGCCTATTCCCATCCCCACCCCCCTCAGTCCTTAAACTCTTTGAAAGCAAGTTTTGCGTGATTTTTCATCTCTGTATATTCATACAGTGCCTTGCACATAGTATAAACTTAAAAACATTTGTCAAATTGATCCACACTTTGTGACATGTTTTCCCTCGGACTGTAAGAGACTCCTCTGGTAACTCTCCTCATGGGGAGAAAAGCTGAGATAGGGAGAACAACATCATCTTAGAGTTCAGCATCAGTGGGAAAGTTTGTTGAAAACCACACCCAGTTCCCTGACTGTGTCTCATAGTTCTTTTGGGGATTTACATGGCAGCTTTAGATGCAAATGAAATCCAGGTGCGTTTCATTAATTCTTTCCACATCTTTCCACATATTGTGTGGATGGCACCTGGAGTCTAGGAAGAAGTAAGAACTGAGTCAGCCACCATATGAAGGATGCCCAGCACAGCTGGAGGGTAAGGGTAAGGGGGAGGCACAGAGCCCCTCAGAGGCCAGGGATGGGTGTGGATCAAGGGGTTTGTCTAAGGGTCACTGGGGTATCCAAGAAGTAGAGCACTTGCTAAGTGGGGGGAAGTGTCTCTAGAAGACACTATTCCTGGTTTTGCACAACTCATATAAAAAAGCACTATCTTCAAGCATTTGAAGAACTATCAGATAGAAAAGGGTCTAGACACCCCCTTAAAAGGTCTAAGAACCCACAGAGGTTCTTAATGGGGTCCACAGACTCCTAATGGAGGGATGCCTAGATAGATTTCATGGGGTCCATGAACTTGGATGGGAAAAATTATATATTTATTTCAATATCATTGCTTTTTTTCCGGATTGTTATATATTGTTGTTGTTATTCAGTCATCTTAGTCATGTCCAACTCTTCATGACCCTATTTAGAGTTTTCTTGGCAGAGACACTGGAGTAGTTTGCCATTTTTTTCTCCAACTCATTCTACAGATGAGGAAACTGAGGCAAACAGCGTTAAGTGACTTGCCCAGGGTCACGCAGCGTGTAAGTGTCTGAGGCTGGATTTGAACTCAGAAAGATGTCTCCCTGACTCTAGGCCTGATACTCTATGTGTTGTACCATCTAGCTGCCTTAGTGTTATATATTACATTATTCTGATAAGTGGTCTCTTGGGTCACCTGTCATTGCAGGGGTCCTGGACACTGAAAAGGTGAAGACCCCCTGCTCTAGCGATTCTGCTTGATCCAAGAGGGAGAGACAGGGAGTGATGGGTGGAACTTTCAAAGAGGCAATTGTCATCTTGGTGTTAGGAAAAACTTCCAAATAGAGAGCTATACACAAGTGGAATGAGCTACCTGAAGAAGGGAAAGATCTAGATTTGAATCCCACCTCTGACACTGAGTGACCTTGGCCAAGTCACTGACTGATCCTCTCCAAGGCTGTTTACTCCTCTACAAAATGGGGAACAAGGATTCCTGTGATGCCAGCCTCCACAAGGTTGTCGTGAAGCCCAGTTGAGAGCCCAGATTGTGTGCTTGGCAAACATTAAAACCCTCTTTATATACATGCCAGTTGTTACCAGGGTTATTCTGTCCCAGGAGGTCTTCAAGCACTGCCTGGATGACCACTTGTCAGGACCCTGGGGGTGCTTCTTGACAAGGTGCAGGTTAAACTAGATGGGCTCTGAGGTCCCATCTGATGCTGAGACTATGATTCTGTGGGCATGCCTGTACGTTATTTTCTTTTCAAAGCCTTTTCCTATCTATGATGTCATTTAAACCACACAAAAGCCCTTTAGGAGAGGCAGCTGGGACCACTATTATCTCCATTTTGCAAATGGCAAGCCCCAAGCTCTGAGATGTTAATGATAACAATTTACACTGTCAAAATAGAAGCTGTCCCAAAAGTCTTAGTGCAAGGGCAACTGTCTCTAATAGCTTAAAACTTCACTAAGACTCTTGATACACTTTGTGCTTTAAGGTCAGCACCTTCCACACAGAAACTCAGCGGCAATGCAAATAGTGCAGGTGCTGGTATTCCTGTTTTATAGTCATGGAAACTGAGGTTCAGAGGGATGAGCTGTTTAGGTGCATGTAGTTGGAATGGACTTTTTCGTGGTCCCACAGCTAGTGTTTTTGAAAGCCAGGTCTGGGGGAGCTAGGTGATGCAGGTAACCCTGGAGTCAGGAGGACCTGAGTTCAAATCTGGCCTCAGATACTTACTAGCTGTGTGATCCTGGGCAAGTCACTTAACCCTGCAGCCTAATGATTGCATATGTATAAGGTGTATCAAACTGCTTGCCTCCTCAAGCAGGATGGGGAGGGAAAGAAAGAATATGGAACTCAAAATTTTAAAAAACAAATGTTAAGGGGAAGCTAGGTGGTGCAGTAGATAGAGCTCTGGCCTTGGAGTCAGGAGGACCTGAGTTCAAATGTGACCTCACTTGACACTTATTAGTTGTGTCACCTTGGGCAAGTCACTTAAGCCTGATGGCCTCCCCCCCCAAAACAAATTTTAAAAATTGTTTTTACCTGTAATTGAAAAAATAAACATAAAAAATTTTAATTGAAAAATTTTTAAAGAAAAAAAAAACTCAGGCCTAGAACCAGGGGTAAATGTTTAACAACCAGCTGTCTGAGAAAAAAAATGTATGCATGACCCACTTTTAAGTTCACTCTGTATTATTAACATTTTTCCCCAGCATTTTCTTAAGTCTAGACAATTAGTGAAACAATAAAGCAAGCCTTGATTTGTAGCATTTGCCCATTTGCCATGGAAATGCTCACACTGGAAATTTAACAATTGACCTTAACAACCAGTGCTCTTACTGGCTCCAGGATCTCCTTCTCTAAAAACCTGGATCTTTTAACTCTAAAACTGTGCTCTTTCCACTTCACCAGCTGGCCTCTCGAACTATACAGTGAGAGTTGGAATAGACGCCAGACCTCCTGATGCCTCCGATGCCATTCCCTGACCGGGCCAAGTAGATGGCTCAGTGAATAGAGCGCAGGGCCTGGAGTCAGAAAGACCTGAGTTCAAATCTGCCTTCAGACACTTACTAGTTGTGTGACCGTAGGCAAGTTGATTAACCCTGTTTGCCTCAGTTTCCTCATCTGTAAAATGAGTTGGAGAAGGAAATGACAAACCGCTCTAGTATCTTTGCCAAGAAAAGCCCCAATGGGATCATGAAGAGTCAGACATGACTGAATAACAACTCCTAATGCCCCTACCTTGCCACATCCTACATCTATCCAGTGCTTTCTTCACTGTACCATCTGGGAAGGACGGAATGGGTAGCGTGGTAAAAGCAGAACTAAAAAGACTTGTATTCAAGGCCCACCTCTGATGCTTACAAGGTGGGTAACCTCAGGCAAATCCCCCATGGGCCTCAGTCTTCTCATTCGTATAACAGGGGAGTTGGACTTGATGACCTCTGGACTCTCTTCCAGATCTGTTGAGTAACAAGAAGACCCGGCCATTGACAAAGCCCCTCACCTGGCCAGGGATCCCGGAACCTCTCAGTCAACACGTGTGCAGTGATTGACTAGTCTGAGAACACTCACAGGGAGGAAGTAAGAGTGTGGTTGCTAAATATAGGAAGGGGAATTTTCCTGGCATGGGGAGGGAATCTTGGAATTCCGCTGCCAGGAAAAAGGGCACAGATACAGTGGGGAAAGGACAGTATTTACTTAAGGACACATGTCCCCTGCTGGGTTACTGACCACTTAACATGTCCCTAGGGTTCCTGGAAACCCACAGCCCTGCTCAGAGCTGCCCACACAGATGTTACTTTTCTCTAGTCCCATGTACACTCATGGTCTCTATCAGAAAAGTTGTCCACCTATGGTGGTGAAGAGGACTGTGACCCTAGTGCATGTACCTGGAGTCAGGATGACCTGAATTTGAATCCTCACTCTTATGTTTGAATCTCAGTTTTCTTGTCCATAAAGTAGGAATAATGATAGTCACATTCCCTACATCACAGCAAGGACAGCGCTTTGTTAAACCTTGAAGTGTTACATAAACGGAACATAATTAGAACTGGAAGTAGCTACAATGTGACAGGTGGCCTCAGAAAAGGGGAATGTGGGGGTGCCTGGGTCCCTGAACCTTCCCATGCTGTTATTGCTTTACATAATAGTAGGGAGCTAATCTTTATAAAATACCTAATCACTTCACCCAGATCCCCTACCCCTTCGGCTAGGAGTCACTGGGCAGTGCTCACATAGTTCTGGGTGCAGGGCCCTGGGGACTGGTACTGTTTAACCCCTCCAAGAGAATGCCAGTCCTTGGTAAGTGGCCTGAATAAACAACAGGGCTGCCAGCAGCAATCATTTCAATGGCATGAAAGACCAAGGCAGCTGGGTATCCCTCTACTACAGATGCAGCCACGCTCCCTTCTCTGCTAGAGCACCTATGCTATTGTTGTTCAGTTGTTTCACCCATGTCAGACTCTTCGTAACCCCATTGGGGGTTTTCTTGGCAAAGATACTACAGTTGTTTGTCATCCCCTTCTCCAGTTCATTTTACAGATGAAGAAACTGAGACAAACAGGGTTAAGTGACCTACCCAGGGTCATACAGCTAGAAAGCATCTGAGGCTGGATTTGAACTCAGGAAAATGAGTCTTTCTGACTCCAGGCTCAGTGCTCTATCCATCGCGCCACCTAGATGCCCCACACCGACACTGAGCCTTCCCCAAAGCTGCTTTTGTCCTCACCCCAAAGGCCTCCTTAATATGGTGTAGGGAACTCTCCTGCCTGGGGAAATTCTAAATCCTACCCTGGCAGAAGGGTGAACCCTATGAACTCATGTCCCAGGCATTGCCCATCTGTGATTGACATTTACAGCATGTGAAGATTGTCTTATGAACAGCACCAACAACATTTTCTATGGTGAGGAAGGAGAGGGAGCATCTTTGGCAAGGGCTGGTATAGCTACCCACACATTGCCAAGACATTTGGAATGGTGGTAAGAGGCAGAGAGAGGAGAGATGGGCTAGTTATTTTGCAACTTGAAACATCTGGAACAGCTGGCTAGAGAAGTAAACCACGGTTTGAAATAAAGGGATGTGTGTCTGCGAGTGGGGTCAGGGAACGATGTTGATGCATGCTCTTACAGATAACTAGAATTCTAGACTCATCATTAGGAAATGTCAGAGATGGATGGGATCATGAAACACAGGCCATGAATCAGCTGGGCAAGGGTGGGCGCAGGAGGGTGGGCAGGTGAATGTCAGTCAGTATTACCAGATGAGGACATCATGAGAGAGTTAAGACCACAGCACAGAGAAAACATTTTGTGGGAATGTTGTAGAAGAGATTCCTGACTGACGCAGGAGGACTTGAAGGTTTCTTTCCCCAGTGCTGCCCTTCCCCCAATATAGCTCTGAGATTATTTAGGGTAGACAAGGCAGGCAAGCTCCATTGGGGGAAAAAAAAGCAAAGCAACACAGATAATTTGTTAAGTGGGCACAAGTTGTCTGGCTAGAGTACAGGGTTAGAGAGGTTGGAGCTGCCAGTTCATTCTCCATTTGGGGCAGAAAGCTCTGCTCAGAGGAAAAATTCAGTTTTGTGGCCACAGGCTACACCCCTAATGTTGGCCAGCCCACCAGCCAACTGTTCTTGGACACGAAAGGGAAAGAACAAGAAATTCTTCAAGTTGGATGGTGACTTAGAGCTTGCTTCGTCCCAACTCACCCCGCCAACCCCAGCCCCAACTCTCTTTTACGTAAGTTGCAATCTTATGCTTTGCCCATCTCGTCCTTGTGGAGCGCTTGATTTTTGAACGGATCCTCCTCTCCAAAGCATGAATCCCCTCTATAGTTTCCCTAGCAGGGGGTCATAACCCAACACGAGACAAGAGCATTCCATTGTTGGACAGACTCACTTGTTAGAAAACCAAATCTACTTTTCTGCAACTTCCTGCTAAGGTCTAATCACTCTTCCATGGGACTGTTTTTCAAATATATGAAAACAAGGTTTGTATTCTTCCCTTTAAATATCTTTGAGGCAGTTAGATGGAACAGAGAATAGAGCTCTGGACCCGAAGCCAGTAAGATCTCAGTTAAAATCCTGCCATAGACATCTGCTAACAGTATGACCATGGGCAAGTCATTTAACTTCTATTTACCTCAGTTTCCTCATTTGTAAACTGGACATAGTGATAGCACCTACCTCTCAGGGTTGTATAAGTATTCCATGGCATATATAAGGTGCTTTTGCAAACCTTCATGTGCTATAAAAATGCTAGCTATTACTGCTGTTGTTTTTGTTACTCTCCAAGATAAACGCCTCCACTTCCTTTAAGCCAAACGCCTGTGATATATTATAGAGTCCCCTCGCCATCTTGTTTGGGTTCTCCCAGATGGTCCGACACGTTCCAGATGTGGCCTAACACAGAGCACAGCGGATAATGCACTGAGAGTGGATGATGAGAGAACACACACGCACACGCACACACGCACACACACACACACACACACACGCGCAAGGGGAGAAGATCCAAATCAAACATTTCATTGGCAGGAAGTCAGCGGCATCCTCTTCATATATGAAGGATAGCAAATTAAAGTGTTGGGACTCAGGATCAGATCGCAAGGCAGAAAGTAGATGGAGTGCTGAGATCCAACTGTACGCATGGAGCAAGGAGGAAGGAAGCCTGGGCCATGGTGATGGGGGACGCCAGTGCCGAGAAACACTCTGGAGCGCATTCCTTCTTTACCCCCACTTCCTAATCAGCCAAGCAAGGAAGCAAGCATTTACTAAGCGCTTTTTATGTGCCAGGCACCATGCTGGACGCTAGAGATACACAGACGAAAGCAAAACAGCCCTGCCCTCACCGAGCTTATATTCTAATGGAGAAGATGACGAGTACTGTGATAGTATATACAAAACACACACAGAGGAGGTATAAGCTGACCCTGGAAGGGAAAGGATCAAAAGCTGAAGGGACTAGGAAAGGCCTCATGCAGAAGGAAGCACTAGAGATGCTATTTGAGCGAAAACAGCAATTCTGAGAGGTGGAGGTGAGGTTGGAGAACATCGCTGAAATAGGGAGTGGGGGTAGAGGACGGAACTGCAAAGGCACAGAGAAGGGCCACAGGATGTCCTCAGTGAGGAATAGCATTTGTTCTACGTGGCCCCAGAGGGAATGATAAGAAACAACGGGTGGAAATTATAAAGAGGAAAATTTACGCTTGTTATAAGGAAGAACTTTGCGATAATTTGAGTGATGCAAGTTGGGATGGGTTGCACGGGGGAAGAGTGAGTTTTTTCTCCCTAGAAGAAGATCGAAGCAAAGACTTGTCCCAAACATTGTAGTGGTCCTTGTTTAGTGGGGAGTTGGATTGGCTGACCTCTGAGATGTCTGCCAACTCAGCTGTTCTGTGATTCTTTGTCATCTGTGCCCCAAATTGTTTCTCCTTCAGCATGACAGTGGAAAACGTTCGGGTTTAGAGTCAGAGAAGCTGGGCTGGAATCCCAGACCTGCTTTTTAGTAGCTATGTGACCTTAAGCAAATCACTCAACTCTTATGAACCTTTGCTTCTTCACATGGAAAATGAGGGGGTTGGACAAGACACACTCTAAAGGTAATTTGCAGCTTGAAAACTATGACGCCATGATTCCCAGTTGTTCCAACCAATCCTCATATGTCAGAGCTCTCAAGGACCTTCACTTTCCTAGTTGTCCCTCTCTGCATACACTATCCCTTACTGATATCCCTAAAATATGATACCCAGAACTGAGCCCAGTAATCCAGATGTGGTCTGAGCAGGCATAGTACAGTGGGACCAGCAGGTGGTGCAATGGCCTGGAATCAGGAAGACCTCAGTTCATATCAGGCCCAAGACACTCCCTAGCTGAGTGACTCTGGGTAAGACACTAAACCTTCACATGCCTCAGTTTCCTCAATTGTAAAATGGAGATGATGATAGCACCTCCTTTGCAGGGTTGTTGTGAGAGATCAAATGAGATGATTTTTTTTTTTAAAGATGCTTAGCAGAGTGCCTGGCACTAGCGGGTGGCATATAAATGCTTATTCTCTTTCCCCCTCCCCAATGCTGTTGCTCTCAGTAGAGTCCAAGAGCTCTCTAACTTTCTGATTTTTATTGAACTTCTAATCCACTGAAACCCCCACATCTTTTTCACAGGAACTGCTTTCTACCCATGCTTTTTCTATCTTGTTATTGTAAAGTATTTTCTTAACCTAAAGGTAAGACTTTTACATTTATCCCTATTAAATTTGGTCCAATGTTTTAACCTGTAAAAATATTTTTCAGTCCTATCATCCAGTTTGTCATCCATCCCCGCCCCGAAGCTTTGTATCTCATAAGCAAATTTGCTAAGTATGCATTCTGTGCTTTTGTCTAAAACAATGATAATAATGTTAACTCTCCTAGGACTAAAGTCGTAGTCTTAGGGCAATCCATTGGGAATCTCCTTCCAAGCTGACATCAAGCATTAATGACTACTCTTCAGGATCAGCTATGCAACAAATTCCACATCCACATCATTCTACTTTCATCTAGTCCATACCTCTCCACTTTTCCCACAATCATACATGAGATACTTTGTCAAAAGCTTTGTCAAAATCTGGATGAACTATATATATTACCAACACAGCCCAACAGCAAGAGATAGAAAGAGAATTTCCATTTAAACTTACCATAGACATTATAAAGTATTTAGGAGTCTACCTACTGAAACAAACCCAGGAACTCTATGAACACAATTACAAAACACTTTTCACACAAATAAAATCAGATCTAAATAACTGGAAAAACATCAGTTGCTCATGGGTAGGCCAGCTAATATAATAAAAATGACAATCCTGCCTAATCAAACTGCCAAAAAATTATTTTATAGAGTTAGAAAAAATAAGAACAAGATTCATTTGGAAGAACAAAAGGTCCAGATTATCAAAGGAACTAATGAAAAGAAATGCAGGGGAAGGTGGCCTAGCAATTCCAGATCTTAAATTGTATTATAAAGCAGCAATCATCAAAACTGCTTGGTACTGGCTAAGAAATAGAATGGTAGATCAGTGGAATAGGTTAAATATGCAAGCATAGTGGTCAATGACTATAGTAATCTATTATTTGATAAACCCAAAGACCCCAGCTTCTGGGACAAGAACCCACTCTTTG
This sequence comes from Phascolarctos cinereus, assembly GCF_003287225.1. NCBI lineage: Eukaryota > Metazoa > Chordata > Mammalia > Diprotodontia > Phascolarctidae > Phascolarctos > Phascolarctos cinereus. The sequence continues at coordinate 427,054,390 of NW_027555958.1, read as the reverse complement.
AAAAAAACTGCTGGGAAAACTGGAAAAGAGTATGGCAGAAACTAGGCATAGACCCAAATCTCACACTATACCAAAATAAAGTCAAAATGGGTTCAGGACTTAGATATAAAGGCTGATACTAAGTAAATGGGAGAACAAGGAATAGTTTACCTATCAGATCTATGGAGAACAGAAGAATTCATGACCAAACAGGAGATAGAGAACATTACGAAAAGCAAAATGGATAATTCTGATTACATTAAATTGAAAAGTTTTTGCACAAACAAAGCCAATGCAACTAAGAAGAGAAGGAAGGTAGAAAATTGGGAAAGAATTTTTACCACCAGTCTCTCTGATAAGGCCTCATTTCTAAAATATATAGAGAATTAAGACAAATTTATAAGAATACAAGCCATTCCCCAATTGATAAATGGTCAAAGGATATGAACAGACAGTTCTCAGATGAAGAAATTAAAGCCATCTATAGTCATATGAAAAAATGCTCTAAATCGTTATTGATTAGAGAAATGCAAATCAAAACAACTCTGAGGTACCACATCACACCTATCAGATTGGCCAATATGAGAAAGCAGGAAAATGATAAATGTTGGAGAAGATGTGGGAAAATTGGAACTAATGCATTGTTGGTGGAGTTGTGAAATGATCCAACCATTTTGGAGAACAATTTGGAACTATGCCCAAAGGGCTATAAAGATGTGCATACCCTTTGATCCAGCAATAGCACTTCTAGGGCTATATCCCAAAGAGATCATACAAATGGGAAAAGGACCCACATGTCCAAAAATATTCATAGCAGCTCTTTTTGTGGTGGCAAAGAATTGGAAATGGAGAGGACACCTATCAATTGGGGAATGGCTGAGCAAGTTGTGGTATATGAATATAATGGAATACTATTGTGCTATAAGAAATGATGAACAGGCTGACTTCAGAAAAACCTGGAAGGACTTGAATGGTCTGATGCTGAATGAAGTGAGCAGAGCCAAGAGAACTTTGTACACAATAACAGCCACGTTGTGCGATGACTAATATTGATAAACTGAACCCTTCTCAGCATTACAAGGATCTAAGACATCTCCAGAGGCCTCGTGATGGAAAATGCTATCCACATCCAAAGAAAGAACTATGGAAATTGAATCACTATCATTTTTTTTCTCTTCTGTTGAGTTTTGTTTCCTCTTTCTGATGGTTCCTCCTATTGGGTTTAATTATTGTGAAAACATGTTTAATAGGAATGTAAATGTATAGCCTATATGACATTGTGCACCATCTTGGGGAGGGGGGTGGAAAGGAAGGGGAAGAAAAATTTTCAACTCAAAAGCATATGGAAGTGATTGTTGATAAATCAAAATAAATTAATAAAAATTAAAAAATTTTAAAATCTGGATGAACTATCAAGTATTCCTTTGATCTAGTAACCTTGTCAAAAAGAGAATGTTAGTTTGGAATGACCTGTACTTGATGAAGCCAGGTTGGCTTTTTGTGATCACTGCTTCCTTTTCTACATGTTCACTAACCATCCCTCAAGTAATACTCCTGAAATTTTATTGCTAATTACTAGTTTCCAGTTTTCCAACTCCATTCTCTTCCCTTTTTTGAAAATTCAGGACGATATTTATCCTCTAATCCCACAGTTTTCTTCTTCATGAATTTTCAAAGATCACCATCTGCCACTTAGCAATCATACCCACCATTTTTTTCAGTGTTTTGGGATGATGTAATTCATCTGGGCCTGGGGATCTGAACTAATCAAGGGGAGCTAGGTGCTTTCTAGACCACCCCCCCCTTATTTCAGTGTGGGCTTATTGAAAACCACTGCAGCTCGGGTTGCAATAATGCATCTGTCAGATCATCTCATTCCCTTTTAACATTAGCTTTCTAGAAATATGTCCCCAACATAGCCAAAGAACCATTGTGTCTGGGCCCAAGAGGCCTATGCCAGTTGACACCTGCCCTCAGCACCTGGTAGGGGGGCTAAGGAGAAAAAACATTTGGAGACAGCTGGTGCAGCTAGAGAAGGAAACCCACCGAGAGCACTAATTCCTTCAAACAGCTGAGAGTGTAATTCAGAAAACCAAGAAGGGAAAGAATCCTCCAGCCTTGCCCTGGTGCATTCCGTGTGCTAATTGCTAGTGCCTAAGCCTTTTTCCTGTGGCCGGCCCTTTCTGTAATTGGCTTGGATGCCAGTCAGACAAGTATAGGAGAATGAACACTAAGAGGAGTGAAACATCTTTGGTCCTATATACCACTAGGTCACTCTGAGACTCTGTCCAAGTCAGTTTTCCTCTCTCTGCCTTAGTTTCCTTATCTGTAAAATGAAAGTGTTGGACAAGACAATCCCTAAGGTTTCTTACAGCACTCACATTCTGTTAACATCTGAATGACTTCTTTTTCTGGAAAGGCTCTTCTCTCAAGTTTTTGATTGCTTCCTATTTCCAAATGGCTTCGTTACTAACTGCTCTCCCATCCTCCCAACCACTCACAAATATTCTATAATTACATTTTCTTTATGATCTTGTTTCGGTCATCTGCATTCTGATCTACCAGGAAAATTGCATAAATCACCTTTAGATAGTAGTCCCAGGCTAAGGGGAACTTCACAATTGGATGCTGACCTGGAGCATAGGATGGAGTGGAGATGGGGAAAAAGATGAGGCAATGATTGAAGACATGAAGTTGGAGCAGAAATGGGGCAAAGGGTGTAATAGAGATGGTTCATGGGATGGATCAAATGTAGGGCATGGGGCTGGGGTAAATATGGAGGATAAGGTTGGGCAGGGCTGGGGCATGGCGGTAGCAAAGACAGGGCATGGGGTTGGACAGAGATGGGGTTTGGAGTAGAATAGATATGGGTGTTGATTGGAATGGAGATGGAGACAGAAATGAAATGTTGATTGGAAATTATCCAAGAGCAAATATTATTTAACCAGGCTATATCTGCAAGACTCCAGTCTCGCTTTGTTCCATCTTACTGAAGGAGCTAAACACCAAAGATTCCCATTTTGAAGTACTGAGCCAGGCTCCATCCATAGTGGAGACCAGTGCCCAAATCAATATGACAGAAATATGGTGGCTGAGGGCTTACTATTTGCTGCTTCCTGCTCTCACCACTGTGAATACTGCTTCTTTCTCTTTCCCACCGCTGTGTAGAGTGGCAAGGCCAGCAACCATACTGGGTCCCATTGATTTAAGAATCATTCATCCAGGGGGCAGCTAGGTGCGCGGTGGATAGAGCATCGGCCCTGAAGTCAGGTGGCCCTCAGTTCAAATCCGACCTCAGACCAAACACTTGACACTTACTAGCTGTGTGACCCTGGGCAAGTCACTTAACCCCAATTGCTTAAAAAAACCCTGACAACAACAACAACCCACCAAACAAAACAAGAATCATTTGTCCAAGGGAAAGGCCTGGGGAGGCGGTGAAGGGACCTGTTGTCTCAGGCCTCCTCACCTCTGCCTCTGAGATGCTTTCAAAGCTCAGCTCAAATTTAGTCCTACCTAAAGCCTTACCTGATCCTCCCCAACTACTAGTGCCTCAGTCTCCACAATTCCATAGTAATTCATTTGTATGTATTTACTTTCATTTGTACGTATTGTTTCCCTCTAACAAAAGCAAGCACGCCTGGCAGACAGTAGGCACTCAATGAATGCTTGTCAGTTGGGGGATTGGCGAATGTTTGGAAACCATATATGTCCATCCAACCCCATACCTAAATTCTGGCTGCTCTGAGCTAGTCTTAAGACTAGCAGAGTGAGTAATATCCATTCTTTCAAATCCTCCCTACCCCCCACCTCCCAACCAAGGATAAACAAAGACTTGATATTGGCTGGGACTTAGTGTGAGCCGAGCCACCATTTACCCACACAGGATGTTTCCAGGGCCACCGCTGGCCTTTCCCCCACTATCCTGTGGCACCTAAAATTCTTCCAGCAGGGGACAAAGCCATTTGTTCTACTCTTTGTGATTAAGTTCAAAATAGAAATCTCAGAGAGAGGCAACATATTGACTTTAAATTTTCCAGGGCCCAGTTGTGACTAGATGATATCTAAGATACCTTTCAACACTGAAATCCTATGCCCCTATGACCAGTATTCATACTATAGCGTAAATGACTGATGGATGATTCTTTCCTGAGATCAGGTTTTTGTGGGGGAACAGACAGAGTAGAGAGGGTTCTCTAGAAGGGGTCAAGAGTACAAGAAAAGAGAGGCTGAGTACCCTGAAAACAAACGTTCCAACTTTACAGTTTTGTCCAGGGCCAGCACTGCACAGATGAAAGATATGTTTCTCCATTTGTTACTGAAAAAAAAAGACACATCCCTCAGGGCCAGAAAAGCAGCTTTGATCTGCTTTCCAGACCAAAGCCAGACAGGCCAAGCAAAGCCTTGAGGAGGGAGCCTCTGGCTTCCCATATGTCTACACAGGCTGTAGCCAGGACTGAGTTTGCTAAATCCTTCCCAGCTTTAACTCTGAATCCCAGGCAGTATTAACATGAGGAAGGAATGGAGAGGACACACACAAGCGTACACTGTGGTTATGGACAGGTCATGAAGTCAGAGAATGTCAGAACCATAGATATTATCTAATTCTCCACCGTAGAGGTGTCAAACTAAGTAACCCAACAGGATGAAAATGTAATTAGGAAATTTAAAAATATACAATACATACTAGATAATGTTAATTTGTGGTTTTGTAAGTCAATATATAGTCTGGGGATCCATTTCTATTTGAGTTTGACACCACGGCTTTATTTTATCATTTTATAGTTGAGGAAAGGAGGCCTAGGACAGGGAAGTACCCTAGCCAAGGTCATACAGACAGTGGGAGGACTAGAGTAGAACTCAGATCTCCTGGGTCCCAGGCCTTTGCATCATACCTTGCCTGTCCATTCCAGAAGCTTTGTAGACACTACTTTGATGGGTTAGCATTACATATAAAAACATTCAGTTACACATACATATACATATAGCATGTATATAATACATACACATATGCACATACACACACACACCTATATTTAAATATAAATTATATGCTAACTGGGTGTGGACTATTTCCACTTCTCATAAGGATCTGACTTCTCAAATTACAGTGTTCATGAGAGCGGCTTCCCACAACGTTAGAGTGGGAAGCAATCTTGGAGGCCATCCATCTCATCCAGGCCACTCATTTTACAAATAACCAAACTGAGGCCCAGAGAGAAGTGATTTGGCTAAGGATGCATAATGAGTGATGAAGCCAGATTTAGAATCTGGGTGTCCTCTTCTTCCTCCAGAGTCTTTTTCAATATGGATCTTACAAGCTATAACACGCACCTCTTGTGTTTAGAGTGATGGAGTAGGAAGGAAGAATTCTTGTAAAATAGTCTCTAATTTATTTTCACTCAAGTATTAGCATCTATACTGTAGGTGTGTAATAGCTAATAAGCATTTATTAAATGCCCATGGTGTGTCAGGCACTGTGCTAAGCACTGCGGATACAAAGAAAGGCAAAAGACAGTTCCTGACCTTGAGGAATTCACAGTCTAATAGAAGAGACAGCATGCAAACTGCCATGTACATACAAGCTATGTACCGAACTAACCAGCGGTTAGCAGTTCTGTTGCATCAGACTTAGCTTTCCACTTTGGGTAGCATTCAAAGGACAAAGGAGATTCCTTGACGTCTTGGGTCTTTGTTGTTGTTCAGTCATTTCAGTTGTCTTTGACTCTCATGACCCCATTTGGGGTTTTCTCGGCAAAGATTCTGGAGTAGTTTGCTATTTCCTTCTCAGCTCATTTTACAGATGAAGAACTGAGGTAAAAAGGGTTCAATGACTTGGCCAGGGTCACACAGCTAGTAAGTGTCGGAAGCTGGATTTGAACTCAGGTCTTCCTGATTTCAGGCCCAGCACTCTATTGACTGTGCCACCAAAATGCCCTGCCATCTTGGGTCTTAGAGATTTTATTTTATAGTGGGAGCTATTGAGATAAATAGGTACACATTCTACCTCCCCTAGAGTAGCCAATAATAACCAACATTTGCACACAGCTTCAAGGTTTGTGAAATGCTTTACAAATATTATCCTAATTGACCCTCATCATAGCCTGGAAGGCAGGTTCTTTTATAATCTCCATTTTATAGATGAGAAAACTGAGGCAGAAAAAAGTTAAGTGACTTGCCCAGGGTCACACAGCTAGTAAGCAGGGTTTCAACTCAGATTCTAGGGCCAAGGCTTCCTCCATCAGCTGCCTCTACAGTGAGCTAACCTTTTATCAGCCAAAGAAGAGATCTGAGCAATTAGAGAAATTAGTAAGCTATTAGAGAAATTAATAAGCTATAAGCTCATCGAGGACAGAGACGCCTAGCACAGTGCCTGGAGTCTAGTAGGTACTTCATAGATGCTCTTTGAATTGGATGACACATTCTCTCTACAGGAATCAGCACCAATTCAGGAGTGGCCTGACTGTATTGGGAGGTAGATGGCATTTTCCTCCAACCCCTCCATCCTCTCTTCTCTGACCCTCTTTTCCCTCTCTCCAAAGGAGCAGCTCCTCAGCCAAGATGCCTGGTGCCTTAGCGCTCCCCCCTCCCTTCCCTCTTCTCACAGCAAAACCTGGGCTCTGGAAAAGATTAACTGAATACTCGGTTACTGATGAGAGCTCAAATCTTTATCTCACTTGCGTTTTAACAGGAGTTGAGGCCCAATGAGCAAAAACTGGGGGTGAAGCGTTACTTATCAGCCATGGGAAGCCTTCTCAACTTCCCTGAAATCACCAAATGCAGGCATTTAGCCACTCTGTGTATCCCTAAGGACAGCCCTGATCATACTGTGGAAAGACTCTAGTTTGAAAAACTGGATTTAAATCCACCTTAACATTTATTGTCTGTGTGACTTTGAGCAAATCACCTAACCTCCTTGGGCCTCAGTTTCCTCATCTGTAAAATGAAGAGACTGCACTAGATAGGCTCCAGGGTCCCTTCTACCTTGATCTCTATGAAACTATGAAAAGTCCCTTCCCACTCTAAATCTATCATCCTAGGTCCTATAACATTAGATAATAACCTTCCCTCCTTTCCTCATTCCCCATCCTTCCTTTCCTCCCTTTCTTTCCTTCCTTCCCTTTCCTTTCTTCCTCCCTTCCCTCCTTCCTTCCTTTCTCTCCTCTCCTTCTTCCCTCTCTCCCTCCTTCCTGCCTTTTTTCCTTCCTTCCCTTCTTCCTATCTTCCTCCATTCCCTTCTTCTCACCCTCCTTCCTTCCCTTTCTCTCTCATCTCTTTCTCCTTTTTCTCTATCTTTCCTTCTTTCTTTCCTTCCTTTCTTCTACCCTCCCATTCTTCCTTCTTTCCTTCCTACTTCTCTCCTTTCTCCCTCTCTTTCCCTCCTACCCTTCTCTGCTCCTTCCTCCCTCCCCTTTTCCCCCTTCCTTCTTTTTTACATCCTTCGTTCCCCTTCTTCCCTCCCTTCTACCTCACTTTTTGCCTTTATTTTTCCCTAAACATTTATCAAACACTCACTGTACCAAGCCATTATGCTCCATAAGAGACAGAAAGTTTGATAAGCCACATTCCTTGTCATCATGGCCATGGAGCTTGGTCCAATAGAGAGATGGCACAAACCGATCATTTTGCTACACAATAATACACAATAAGTACATTAAGAGGTGAGCACTAAGATATGAAGTGGAAGATCATTAGTGACAGGATGATGGGAGGAAGTATCATTTGAGTTGGGGCCATGAGAAGTGTGGCCACTTCAGTATATGATGAGAGAAAGAGATGGGCCCTTCTGGGCACGGAGAAGGGATGTGTGGAAAGGTGTGGGAGAAGCTGAGTACAATTCTCCTTTCATCTAGTTTTCAAATATCTTCCTATACACCCCATAACACACATATAAATTGCACTGCACATATTACCTAGTGGAAACTTGGTTTTGGCCAAGTACTCATTCAAGCCAATCCCCATGGAACTTACCACGGGAGAAAGGAACATAAAAAAACAAGCCCTCCAGGTATATCCAAGAGCAGCATGTTACTTCAATTCCCTTCAAGCTGTTCTGGAGGAGTGATGTTTTTCCCATTTCTGTAAAACTCTGCCTTTTCAATTAGCAGCGGTTCCATATGGACATCAGCCAAACCCAGTAAGGAGACATTCGGCTGGCTCTCGGCTTCAAGGTAGCTCTCTCTGTGGGGATTAAACTCCCAGGCCTCTCCACTGGCCTTCATTGTGCTACTGCAACCTCCAAATACAAAGAGTAGAACAGGGAGCAGAACAAGAATTTGACTTAAGATCAGAAGACCTGGGTTCAAATCCTGCCCTGTCCCTTACTGGTTGGGTAACTTTGGACAAATCACCTAAGTTCTGCGGTTTCCCTCATCTGAAGAATGGGGGCCTACTTCACAGGGTTGTTGTGAAAAGCAAATGACATTATGTATGTGAAAGTATTGGGTAGGAGCGAGACAAGTATCTTTCCCATTTATCAAATTTTTCCTGCCGTGAGAATGTCATGGGGATAGGTCTACACCTCTCCTTCTACTCTCTCTCTCCTGGTCCCCATGGTGGCCAAGAGCACAGATTGGTAGAATGATCAGCCAATATTAGGAGCACAATTTCTAGCTTTGCAACACAGCTAAGCTCATTATTATCTTGGGATTTAGAGGTAGAAGGCACCTCAGGGATGATCTAACCCCACTCCCTCATTGTACAGATGAGGAAACTGAAGCTCAGAGAGGGAGAAATGACTTGTCCACAGTCATACAACCAGGAAGTAGAAGAGCTGGCATTCAAACCTATACCCTGGGATTCTGAATCACATGCTCTTATGCCATGAGCTACCTCTAACTGACCTTCTAGTTACCACTTATTCAGAGACTGAACTCGTGACCTTAAAACCATACTCAAACTAGCAGGGGAGGTGGGTCTTGTGCTAAGTGGAAAAAAAGGAAAGTGGTCTGTTTGGATCATGCCAAAAGCCAGACAGACAATGAATAAGCAGGGGCTTTGTCCTCCTGCCCATACAGTAATATAATGGAACTTAAAGAGGAACTAGGAGTTTGGGTGGCTCAGGGGAATGGCCAAGGGGAGCTGGGCCACTGGTTTGAATCCAGTCCCAGATGGTAGAGTGTCAAAAAACTCTTGCTATCTGAAAATTCATTCAGTAGTTGGCCGGACTCTGTCTCTTTGCCGGTAGATTGGTGTGTCCACTCCCTCCCCCAAACAAATTCCATCATCCCTATTGGCAACAGCATCAGAGGGAAGGACAAGAAGTTCAGGGAACAATCTGGTATTCTCTGATGACCCCTCTAGAGTATGGGATAGATGGGTAAGGAAAGGAAATGGGGAGGCAGAATTCTGTTGCTGATGCAATTCCTATTCAGTAGGATTCTAAGCCTATCCATCAGTCTTAGGCCACTTGAATTTGAAAAAAGACCCCTAACACAAACAGTAGGATTCAGAAAACATTGATTTTGTAATGAATGAATTAAGTGCAAGGGTGAGTTGGTAAAGGAACCGGTGAGATTGGGCTAGAAATGTTTCTTAGTCAAGGGATGTGCTATAAATCCTTTTTTACCTAGAATGTTTCACCATCATCTTCAAGTGCTGATTTCCACAGCCAAAGAATCTGAGGCAAAGGTCATCAAGACCTTTTCTCTTCTAATCTCCCTCCCCTTCCAGTATGATGAAGACTTCAGTAAGTTTTAATTGGCAGTTAAAAAGAACTAGAGAGATTTATAGAAAGATGTGGACAAGGATCCCAGAGCATGGAGAAACTCACCGAAATAGGTGCATTAATAAGTATTTACCTAACTGAGTGTAATTCCTTTCTATCAGATGGTTTGTTTTTTTACTTTTCCAGTAATTCTGAAAAATACCTGGGCCGTTCTTAACAGTGTTTCAGATAAGGAAAATGATAGTCAGAGGTAAGGTCATTTTCTCAAGATCGCACAGCTCACTAATGGTGGAAGAAAGCATCCAAGCTTCCCTTCCATCCAGGCTAGAGCTCTTTCCATGAGATCTCACTGATGAATGCTAGCCAGTATTAGATACAATGCTATTGTATGTGACCTGGGGATCACAAATCCAAAGTGGGAAGGGAACCAGAAATCTTGGAGTTCAACCTCCTCATTTTAGAGATTCAGTTCACAGTGTAGAGAATGGAGACATAGAAAGGCTGTCACTTTGATTCCCTGCTCCTCAGTTTGGTTATCTGTAAAATGGGAATAGTAACATTTACTTTCCCTCACTAAAAAGTTGGCATGGCAAAAATCTATTTGTAAACCTTAAAGTGACAAAGTGAACTATTATTATTACCTATCCATGCTTCCCTCTTTCCTGCATGTTCATCAAAATTATTCAAATGTTCTAGCTATCCTTATACAATAAAATGATGCTCCTGGCCTACCATCAGAGGAAGCCAGGTGGCACAGTGGACAGAGCACTGGGTCTAGAGTCAGGAAAAACTGAGTTCAAATCTTCTTCAAACTGTATGACCCTGGGCAAATCATTTTAACCTTTGTCTGCCTCGGCTTTTTCAACTATAAAATGGAGGTCATAATATAACCTACCTCCCACAGTTGTTGTAAGGATCAAATGAGATAATATTTGTAAAGGGCTTAACCCAGTGCCTGGCACATGCTAGGTGCTTAATCAATTCTTGTTGCTTTCCTTCTATCTGATACGGTCTGGGTGATTTTTTGGTTTATTTGTTTGTTTTCAGTAGTAAAGGCAGCTTAATGTAATAGAAAATACACACGCACGCACACACACACACACACGCACAATTTAGTATCAAGAAACCTTGGTGCAGTGAATACAGCACTGGCCCTGAATTCATGAGGACCTGAGCTCAAATCCAGCCTTAGACACTTCCAGCTGTACGACCTTGGGCAAGTCACTGAACCCCAATTGGCTCTCCTCTCCCCAAAAAAAGAAATCAAAGTATTCAGAATCCACCTCTGCAATTTAATAGCTGTGTTATTGTAGTGCACACTCTGTGCCTCAATTTCTTCATCTGTGAAATGGGGATAAGAATAGCCGTCCTATCTCCCTTCACAGGGGCATTTTGATGAAAGCCCAATAAATCATGTAAATTATTACTCTGAATAATTTTTCATGGAGGAAAACTGTCGCATAGCAAATAGAGAGACGGTCTTCAACCAGACGAGCTGGGTTCAAGTTGCACCAGGGTGACTCTGGACAAGTCACTTACCATTTCAGAGCCCTAGGCAACTCTTTTAGTCGAAGACAAAGGGCTGTCTTCACTGATCAAGGGAGGACTTCAGAAGGGGTTCCCTAAACTGATAAAATCATAGCTCTGTTTAAGAAAAAATTCTTCACATACTGCCCCACATCTTCTGCTGTTACTAATAGTATGCACGTGAGAGTTAGTCTGCTAAGATATGAGGTGTGACATTGTTTCTCTCCCAAAATTAAAGGGAAGGGCAAATTATAGCCAGGCTCCAGTCACCATCAGCATCGGATGAAGTCTGAATCACCACTGGGGTTGGCTGAGTACAGGACAAGAAAGCCAGAATCCCCCTTACCTCCTCCAGTTTCTCCACTCGTCCTACCAACTTTGTGGTGACTGAATGAAGCTTTAAAAGATCCAGGCCATAGAAAGCTCCTTCCAGCATGTCTATGATGGTGGAGAGCTGTGGAACAAATTGAAAATGAGTTAGATGCTGTACACAGTAACAGCAACATTGTGTGATGATCAACTATGAGTGACTTAGCTCTTCTTAGCAACACTATGATCTAAGACTATGACAAAGGACTCATGATGGAAAATGCTATCCAGAGAAAGAACTGATAAGAGTCTGATTGCAGATTGAAGCATACTATTTTCACTTTATTTTTTTCACATTTTCATTCCTTTTGTTTCTTCTTTCATAACATGACTAATATGGAAATTTTTATAATAAGCATTTATTTATTTTGGCTAGGCAATGGGGTTAAGTGACTTGCCCAGGGTCATACAGCTAGTAAGTATTAAGTGTCTGAGGCCAGATTTGAACTCAGGTCCTCCTGACCTCAGGGTTGGTGCTCTATCCACTGCAGAAAATGTTTTACATGATTGCACATATATAACTTATATCAAATTGCTTACCATCTTAGGGAAGGGGAAGGGAGAAAATCTGGAACTCATAATTTCATAAAAAATGAATGTTAAAAATTGTCTTTGCACCTAACTGGAAAAATAAAATACTATAAAATTACTATAAAATAAGATACTATTTAAAAGAAAAAAAAAAGAAGATGAGTTAGAATAGATGCAGCACAGAGAATGAGCTTCTTTCTGTTTACAACAACACTTTGGAGGCCAAGTGTGCAGTTCTCTGAGTGAGATGTTCCCAGCACTTTTGAGAAGAGCAAAACATCCAGGCCCTAAGCACACTCAGTCTCCATGAAGTCAAGGAAATAAGCCAGAACAACATTGTTGTGTTAAGCACATTAGATCAACATGAAAAAAGATCAACTTTTATGATTCTCAAATGATACAAGGCTAGAAATGTGGGAAGTTCCATGATGTCAGCATGTCTAATCTTACTGTATCCCCCACTGTGCCTCATACATAAAAGCTTTCAATAAATATTTGTGGTATAATGGGAAAAGTGTTCCATTTGGACATGAGGAATCTGTATTCTAATCCTGTCTCTGCTATTTCCTAGCTGTGTGAGTGACTTTGAGCAAGTCACTTAACGTTGGGGTTTCAGTCTCCCCATTTGTAAAATGAGGGGGTTGGACAAAAATAGATGGTCTCTAAGTTCCCTTGGAACTCTATGATCTTTTTTTATTGAAGGAATGAATGGAGTTTTCAAGATGGCGAAATGTCCCCTGTGATATTTAATGCACACTTAAAAGCTTCAAGGGAGATGCTTCTGAAGCAGTCGGCTTCATTTTCTCCTGAAGGTTCAAGAAGGGATGAATCATAGATCTGTCAATCAGTCAGAAACATTTGTTAAGCACATACTACATGCCAGGCACTGTGCTAAGCACTAGGGATATGAAAAGAGGCAAAAGACAGCCCCTGCCTTCAAGGAGCTCACACCTAACAGGGGAAATTACAAGTAAACCAGTATAAACCAGCTGGACACAGGATAAATAGGCAGTAATTTACAGAAGGAAGGCACTAGAATTAAGAACAATCAGGAAAGGCTTCTTGTAGCATATAGAATTGGGTTAGGAATTAAAGGAAGCTAAGGAGGTCAGTAGTCAGAGAGGAGAAAGGAAAGCATTGCAGGCATGGGGGATAGTTAGAGAAAATGCCCAGAGTTGAGACATGGAGTGTCTTGTTCATGGAACAGCCAGGAGGCCAATGTCACTGGATAAAAGATTATGTCATAGAGAATAAGGCATAAGAAGACTGGAGAGGTGAGGAGGGATGGTAAGTTAAGAAGGGCTTTGAAAGTCAAGCAGAATATTTTGTATTTGATTCTGGAAGTGATAAGGAGCCAGTGAGATTCACCGAGTAGGGGGGTGATATGATCAGACCTGCACTTCACAAAAATCACTTTGATGGCTAAAAAGAGAATTGATTGGAGAGGGGAGAAACTTGAGACAGGCAGACTCCACTTCTAGCTTCTCTAATAGTCTCCTTTCTATCTAGGTTCAGATCTGGTCGAAGGGGAGGCTTCTGAGTCCCTTGCTAAAGATGGGACATCCACAATGTGGGCTTCTGAAGAATAAGATAACATATATTATGCCAGTCTTAATGTGTTTGAAGAGATATCCTATCAAAGAAGACTTAGATTTCTTTTGCTTAGCCCAGAGGGTAGAACAAAGATCCATAAATGAGAGTTATAGGGAGACAGAATTCAGTTTGCATAAGGAAAAACTTCCTAACAATTAGAACTGTCCAAGAAGAGAACAAGCTGCCTCAGGGGGAAAGAGGATAGTGAATTTCCCATAATTGGAAGTCTTTAAGTTTAGCCAGGATGAGTATTTATTGGGACTGTTGTAAATGGCAGGGTGGGACTAGATAACCTTGGGGTTCTTTCCAAGTATAAATCTATAGAAATAAAATCCAAATGACTGCTAAATTGTACCCCATGGAAGAACCATGCTGGGGGTAGTGTGATAAGCACAGAATTTAAGGAAACTTTCTTCTCCTTACTTGCTCCCAGTTCTGTTCCAGTCCACGTGGCTGAGCATCTTAGGGACACGTGGACTGCCATGTGGAAGGGGAAACTCTCTCCCTTCCCATTGGGATGCCTCTAGTCAAAATGATAGCTTGCTTCCTCTAATCAATAGGAATTATGTCTAAAGACCAATGAGAAAAGCTAGCCAGTGCCTCTGATGCTTCCTACCTATATGACCTTGTCACTTCACCCTTCTATGACTCATTTTCCTTATCAGGAAAAATAATGGGGTGAACTCAGTGGCCTCTGAGGCCTCTCCCAGATTTTTACTTGTGACTCTAAGAGATAGTTTTGCCATTTTCAGAGAGAGCAGATCCATTGGCAGCATGTGGATGCCTTATCACAGGAAAAAAAAAATGAGTCCCCAGATTTCAGCTTTCTGAGCTTCAGTTTTTGGCCTTTGGATGAGTATCAGAAGACCTGGATGAGCTCTGAATCTAGCTCTATTTGTATCTGGGTCCATGATCTCATAGATATGCCTTAGAATGACTTTGGACTTCAGTTTCCTCATGTTTAAAATAAAGATTTTGGCCTAGATGAGCTTCAGGGTCCCTTCTAGTTCTAATGTTATATAACTATTCTTGGGTTTTTTTTTTTTTGGAAAAACATCATTGTATAAATAGGCACAGTGTTGTCTGAGCACCATACTGGCTGGGCGAGGGCTAGAAACATCATGACCCTGGGATTTACTTAAAATCTTTAATAATAATGGCATAGTCCTAACACCATTATCCAGAAGTACACCCTGAGTGTAAGGGTTAACTTAGGCTCACCTACATTCTTAAAACAGGCAGACATCAAAAAGAAATTAAATTTTAAATCCTAGGCCAAATGTGGGAGTTGTCCCAAGTACAAGATAATACTCAAGAGTTTTCCAGCCACATTAGGTATCATCCCAGGATAAGAGCCAGACCAACAGATCAGGAATGAGTCAGTGGGCCTTTCATCCTTGGAGCAGACAGCCATTGTGCTAATGACAGATAAACTGTGTTGCTTCTTCAACTTACTATCTCTCCTGCTCACAAAGACCAGCTCATCCGGGGCTCTGTTCCTATTTCTGCAGATTTTTCTCTCAGGTCAAAATCTCAGAGATCTTTTTGGTAGTAGGATCTGGCAGCCAGTCACAAACCAAATCTCTGCGGTCCTCATCCTGATGGGCAGTCACAGATCCCTTCCTTTCTAACTCAAGAAGGGTTGTATCATCAATCATCAAATCATTCTTGAACACTAGTGAAGGAGGAAAATGGTATCACTACCTTCCGAGTAACAACTGACCAAATTCTCTTCATTTCACAAAAGGCCAAGACATGATTACTGAACCCATTTTAGAAAAGGAGACTGAAAATCTAGCTGGACTAAAATGAGTTGTCCAAAGCATTAGAAGGAGAAGACTGTCAAGGGAGGGATTAAGTGCTAAGTGCTTAACCCACTAAACTAGGCATTTGTCCCTTACAGAGAGTTTTTCTCAAACCAGTTATACTTGATTATGGTTTCACAAGTATAAGGTACAAGAGGAAGTGGAAAGAATATTGGCTTTTGAGGCAGAGATCCTGGGCTTCAATAGTGCCTCTGATGCTTCCTACCTGTGGGACCTTAATCTCCCTAGGCTTTAGTTTTTTCAGCTGCAAAATGAGAAGGTTGGATTAGATGGCCCTCTAGGGCTAAACCAAGGTTCAGATCCTGGTTTTATGTTTATTTATTATGATGATTAATTTTAATGACTATTATATTACACATAATAAATTGTGTTATGATGTATTGTGGTTATTAATCAATAATAAAATTGATACTGGTTTTAATTTATGCTTATTAATATTATTATTACTTTGATTTATTATGATTCTGAGCAAGCCACTTTCCCTGTCTGGGTTTCAGGTTCCTCATCAGTAAAGTTAAGGAGCTGGACTAAATGATTTCTTAGTTTTTGGGGGGTTTTTTTGAGCTCCAAAATCCTATAATCTCCATTGAAGTCCTGTCATACGTCATTTGTGGGGTAGAGGTAACTCTAGGTTTTTGAAGGGTATTGAGTGCCCATAGAGTGTAGGCTCTGAAAGGTCCTGCCCAGCTAGAAAGGCTGCTGCTGCTGCTGCTGCTGCTGCTGCTGCTGCTGCTGATGATGATGATGATGATAACATAATAATAATTTATGTAATGCATAAAGGTTTTCAAAGTGCTTTAGAAACACTTATTCCTCACAACAGCTATGTTTATTCAGCATACACATGAGGAACCAAAAAGGACCAGAAAGATTTAAATTATTTGCCCACAGTTACATAGCTAGTTAACTCAGTCTAACACTCTATCT
This sequence comes from Phascolarctos cinereus, assembly GCF_003287225.1. NCBI lineage: Eukaryota > Metazoa > Chordata > Mammalia > Diprotodontia > Phascolarctidae > Phascolarctos > Phascolarctos cinereus. Next base: position 427,037,971 of record NW_027555958.1, on the reverse strand, counting down.
GATATTTATAGGTCTGGCAAGTAAGCAAGTAATGGACTATGATTCAGCTATTTGAGAACCAGCTTTCTAAGTCTGAAGAGATGTCATCAGATGATTGATTGGCCTCTGGGACCTGGGCACTGAATTTTTTTGGCCGTAGCAACTCATGCAGGCTGTCCATTAAGGATGGAAAAGTGGTGATCTGCCTCTGTGCAGGGGAATAATACCCTTGGTCATGAAATCATGGCCCTTTGGAAATATTCAAGTATAAAATGGGCAGCCTGGCAGAATGGATAGAGCCAGGGAGATATAGGCTCAGGCATACTGCCTGTGGGACCTGGCTGAGTCACTTAGCCTCAATGGACCAGACAACCTTCTAAGTTCCTAACAGCTACTATTAGTAGAGCGAGTTTCCTTATTTGGGGTTTTGTACACAATGAAATCAAAGCTCTTTCTCACCACTCCACTCCTGACCCCTAATGGTGCCAACAACAATGAAATTGGACTTGCCTCTCTCCCTACCCACCCATCCTACCCAGAACATTATTTCCAGATAATTCTAATCTTGCCCAATTCATTTTCAGAAATTCATTGTAGCTTCTAATTGGCTGTCATGGCTTAAATTTGGACTATATAGACTTCTCTCCCCCCTCCCCACCCCCGGCCCCAGCATAGCCCTGATCAGCCTTAGAGAACCAGGCTAAGTAAAAAGTTCCATTCTGGGACAGAAAGAAAGGCTCAAATCTCCACACCGTGGTGCAGTGGAAAGAAAGCTGAATTTGGAATCGGAGGATTTGGATTTGGATACTAGCTATGTGAAAGTTATCTCTTTTCTGGGCCTCAGTTTTCTTATCTGTACAAAAAGGGGGGTGGGACTAGGTGCCCTTTAAGAGTCTTCTGGGTTCTGAATTGATGGATACCATACCTTGAAATCATGGGCATCGGCCTCACGTAGCTGTTTCAGCCTGAAGTCTCCCTCACAGGGGTTGAGGGCTGACGGTGGTGCCACACAGGCACACTTGCAAGCTGGCCCGGAGGTAATTGTTTCCACCGTGTAAAAATCTTCAGGTCGTGAAGTTCCTTCATTGATTCTTCGGCAGGCATCTCTGCCCAGAGGTCTCACCACACACTTACACTGACAATCTGAGCCTTCTGTGACAGCTTTCACCTTATCATAGTCGCCTAGTAACTAGAGGGGGAGAGAGAAAAAGAGGGAGAGAAGTAGGGGGGAGAGAGAGAGAGAGACAGAGAGAGAGAGAAATTTAACGAGTGTCAGTGAACTCCTAAAGACTTTGCACATCCCTGTTAGCTAGCCAGAGACCTCAGACATCTCTGAACCTTGAAGTAAATAGCTCACAGTGACACAAAGCGCTGACTCTGACATTTCTTTGAAGCCTCTCAGATTTCTATTCTTGCAGGTTTTTTTGGAAAGTTTATTTCTCCTGGGCTCTCTGCCTTTCATCATTTAAAAAAAAATGAATCATTGAAACCTACTACTAGCCTTTGCCTTCAGCTAAAGATAAGAGTTAGGTAAAAGTGGGGGGGGGGAGAAAAGCTGACAATCACATGGCTTGCGCTCTCTGTCTCTGTCTCTGTCTCTGTTTCTCTGTGTGTGTGTCTCTCTGTCTCTGTCTCTGTATCTCTCTCTCTCTCTCTCTCTCTCCTGGTTAAGGGTTGATTTTTCTCCCAGGCAGCACACGAATGCATAATCCAGGCTACGAAAATACACTGCTGAGTCTCACTACTCCTACAATGCTAAACATTTCCTTTTGAGAGCTTCTCTCTTGTCATCTCCTAAGGAAGGAAAACATTTGCTAGCCTGTTTTCAATATTCTTGTCCCCAGGCAATTGCTAAGGTAACTGACTTTTCTCGGGCTCCTCTCACATAGGCTCTGACTTGGTCTAAGCATCTTCCCTTTTTCAAAGTCTTCTTCACATCCAGAAGTCAATGTCCCTTTCCAGGCATGGAAAATATTTTCATTTTAACTAACTATTCCATCGATCACCTGCTACCCTAGCAGGCATTCTGCTAGGTCAAGTGGAAACGTTACTGGAGGGAAACTGTCTGAATAGAACAAGGCTTGTAATGTTTTCCTTAAAAAGATTAGGTTTCTTCTAATGATAATATTTGGTTTAGGGATGTTGTCAAATACAGAATGGATCAGTGGAAAAGGGAGTTGTAGTTCAAGATGACTTAAGCTGCTTGTCTTTGTGGGCTGACATTAAATTGTAGCTTTCCCTGAAATCTTGCCTGGAATCTGACAGACTTCTGCTTTAAGACTCTGAGTGGATTCCTTCCATTGGGGGAGTTTGGATTTTGGAAACGTTGCAGGGGACAGTACTCAAAATCTCAGATGGACCATCTCAGACTCTTGGAAGGATTCAGGGAGATGAGGTGTGTGGAGGAGTACATGTAATACATGAATGATAACACTAATAGCTGACCCCATGTCTCGCGCTTTAAGATTCACTTACATTATCTCAAGTAAGGATGGGAAAGCCAATCAATTTCAAACTGGAATTAAGAGCTTTCTTTGCAAGGAGAAATAATTTTGTGCTCTAGGGCCCCAGCATTGTCAGTGTCACGGGGTAGGGGGTCCATGTCTGCACTCACCCTCTCTTGAAAGAGAACACCTCCCACACATCATCATGAATATTTGGCTGAGCATGAAAGGCTCAGGGAGGATTAGTCCTTGGAGGGCTGTCACTACTTGTCCATCTGTCACTTATTCCCCTATTTCCTGGCTGTCATACATTTTAAACAGATCAGGGTGGTCTGTGGATGGACTGTGTATCCACCTGTTTTTCAGTCTCACAGAGTCCATCTTGTCCATCACACCATCAGTTTCTTGATCACTCTGCATTCATCTTTTTAGCACCCACATAGTTTCCTCTCTTCCCTCTGCTCGTCTCTCACACCATGCTGTTGGCTGCCTCTGGGAGTCGGGTGACCCGTGTCTTTCCCAGCTCACCCACCTGTGTCTCCTGCCCAACTCTGACTAAATCTCGATCACCAAAGGCAAGAGAGGACTGGACTTTGCTAATAGTTTTAACCGCAGACATTTCTTTGCCTTGATTTCAGGATGCTGTGTGACTTCCCTCCTCCTCTCTACTCTTCCTTTAACAAACTTGAAGGAGCTTTCTGAGTTGGGGATACAGGACAAGCCATGTCCCCAACCATCTATTATGAAAGCTACCGTCACTTTATTCTTTAAGGAAACGAGAAGAATTTCCTTACGAACCCCATGCTATGCCCTCACTCCCTATCCACCCCCAAGAGAATCTCTAATGTCCTTTCTCCACCCTGGACGAGCAGAGGTGGGTAGCTCACCTGAGATAAAATGTTCTCCTGATTGTCAGCTTCGTTTTGCAGGGTATCTTCCTCTGTGGGTGCCTCGGTCTGCAGATCTGGGGGCTCGCTGGACCCTGTGGGGGGAGGGCTGGACGCCTGGCCCCAAGTCACAGCCAGTATAACCCAACAGACCAGGATCAGTTGCTTAGCCATGAGGGATGGGGCGGGAAGAGGGGGAGCAGCGCACCTGAGGGACCTGGCCGAGGGGGGGGGAGGAAAGGGGAGGGAGAAAGGTAAGAAAGAGTTAAGGAGAGAGTCAGTATGTTGGCAGGAGGCGGGGAATAGCGGCTCCAAGCGCCTTCTCGGGTTAGGTGCGGTTCGGGGAAGCAGGAAGGTGAGCCCTAGAACCCTTCTGCATCTCCTGCCTTCCAAGGGCAGTCCACAATCGCAGCAGCAGCCGCAGCAGCCGCAGCAGCAGCAGTACGGAGTGGAGAAGCGCTCGGGATCAGTGGAAGGCGCAGGGGCCCGCCTGGGGTAGGGATCAGGTGGAAGCTGTGCCCCCTGGCTGAGGAGGGGAAATGTGGGAGGCGCAGGTAGGGCGCGGATCCCCAAGTGCCACCCAGGAGGTAAGCAGCTCAGGCTGCTGGGCTGGGGGGCGGGGACGGGGCAGCGGCAGCGACCGAGGCAGCGCGGGCTTCTGAAGCCGGCTAAACTCGGGCTGTCGCGGAGGTGGAGGGCTACGAGAGGGAGGGAGGGAAGGGGGCAGGGAGAAGGGGGGAGAGGCTGGGCTGAGAGGGAGGGGCGGAGTCTCTATTGTGCTTCTGCCTGGAGGATGCGGCCAGTTAGAGAGGGCTGGGGGAAGGGTAGAGAACGGGCAAGGCCATCTGGGCAGGAGAGCCACCACACCCTCGCGCGGTCGTGTGTGTGTGTGTGTGTGTGTGTGTGTGTGTGTGTGTGTGTGTGTGTGTCCATCCGAGTGTCTGGGGTTCTTTTTCATTGTACTAGTCTATTCCCCCCACACCCACTCCCTTTTAGATTCCTGCTGGTGAAGTTGGGAAGAGTCTCGGGGCTGGAGCGCACCGGCGAGATTCCCCAGGAGGCACTCTGTGCCTGTAGGGTACTGGGAGGTCCGGGTCTTCATCCCCTACTAAACTGGAGAGTTTCCTAGTTCCCCAGGGCCTAGAACCAAATTGAGCCTTTAGCTGCGGGGTCCGTGCCTTCATCCCCTATTGTCCCGGAGAGTTCCCTGGTTCCTCGGGCCCGAGAACCAAACAGAGCCTTTAGTATTTTCTCGATGTTTTAGCTTTGGAGAAAAATTTTCCTTTCTTTTGCCCAGCTCTGGTCCTCGTGACCTTACCCTTGGGAGATGCGTCTGGCTGGGTTTGAATTTAGCCGGTTTGATATGCTGTAACTCCAACTCCTCCTCCTCCTCCTCCTCCTCCTTCTCCTTAAAAATTATCTCCACCCTGAGGGTGAGTATTGTACTTGCTTCTGAGATTTTCAATGGAAAAAAAAAAGATCGTATATACATATACATATACATATATGTGGATAGAACACTAGGCTTGGAGTCAGGAAGACCTGAGTTCAAATATGAATTCTATAAATTCAAATATGAAACTGTGTGACCCCCTGGGCAAATCACTTAATCTCTGTTTACCTCAGTTCCCTTGTTATAAAACAGAAACAATAATAGCATCTACCTCCCATGGTTATTATGAGGATCAAAACGTATAATAATTGTAAAACACTTAGCACAGTGCCTGACACATTGTACTATATAAATGTTAATTGTTATTGTTATTATATGTGTATATGAAGGCTTTTCTGATCTGCAAATGCTAGTGTCCTACTTCCTAAACTACTTTGTATTTATGCCATTCATATTTTTTTATGTACTTATCTCCATCGATGGAAAGTAAATTCCTTGTGAATAGGGCTTGTTTCATTGTTTTTTATTTGTACTCCCAGGGCCTAGTACAGTGCCTTGAAGTAATAGGAATTTAATAAATACTTGTTAATTAATATGTGTGTAAACATATGTTGTATCTCTCTCCATATATACCTGCATTTATATGTTATGTGTGTATGCATGTATGTATGTGTATGTATGTGTGTATATGTATATATATGTATGTGTGTATGTGTGTATATGTATATATATATATATATATGCACACACACATATATAATACATTCTGAAGCTGTTATTTCAATCCTGTAGGGAACTCCAGATGTGGAAAATTTGGCCACTGGTGTTCTGCAACTCACTTATTGCTGGGGACCATAGCACACCAGTACTATCCATGGAGTTTTCTTGGCAAAGACACTAGTGGTTTTCCATTTCCTTCTCCAGCTCATTTCACAGGTGAGGAAACTGAGGCAAACAAGGTTAAATGACTTGCCCAGGGTCACACAGCTAGTAAGTGTCTGAGCGCAGATTTGAACTCAGGTCCTCCTGACTCCAGGCCCAGGCTCTATCCACTTCTTCTAGCTATCTCCAACTCCTTTATAGCCTTTCATTTTAGAGAACTGCCTGAGGGCACTCTCAGTTATTTGCCATGTTATATGCTATTGTTCAGTTGTGTCCCACTCTCCCATGATCCCATTTTAAAGTTTTTTTGGCAGAGATACTGGAGTGGTTTGCCTTTTCTTTCTGTAGCCCATTTTGGAGGAAACTGTCCAGAGTCACACAGCTAGTAAGTGTCTAAGACCAGATTTGAATACATGAAGACGAGTCTTCCTGATTTCAAGCCCAGCGCTCTATCCACTTCACCACCTAACTGCCCTTCATCCTTTAACTACTGTGATTGGCAAGTCTTGAAAAAAGCCTTCGTGAGTCCAAGGCCCATTGAATGCCTCTTATACTTGGATTACACACACACACACACACACACACACACACACACAGAGTGACTTTGAGGTCTTTTCCAACTCTGATATTCTCTGCCACTATAGTTGAATAAAACTGTATGTGTGTGTGTTTTCAAACAGAGAAGCTACTGGCTAAAAACCAAATGGATTAATGTAGATTATTAGGGATAATTGTTACTGAGGGACCTTCTGCAAGTCTCTTGACCTGAGTTTCACTCTTTGAACCTCAGTTTCATGTTTAGCAAGATGAGGGCATTGAACTATAATAATCTCTGAGGTTCCCTCTATGAAAGATTGAGTTGAGCAGTGAAAACAGCATTGAACTTGGAATCAGAAACCTGGTTTAGTGTCCTTTAGAAAATTATGTAAGATTGTTGTTAATTGTGTAAGACTGGGCTAATGATTTCACCTCCTCTATCAGAGCAGGGTCATGTTTTGTTTTATTTTGGGTTTGGTTTGGTTTTGTTTTGTTTCCAGTGCTTATCGAAGCTCCTGGCACATAGTAGGTGCTAATAAATGCTTGTTGACTGCCTGAGTCACTGGGTCACTTTCTTCATCTGTAAAAGGGTGGGGTTGGACTAGATGGTTCCTTCCAAGTCTGTGATTCTACTAGCAAGTTCATAATGTAGGCCAAAAAAGGATGTGGATCTATTCTGAAGAATTAAGTAAAGCCTTAGGTTGTGTGTGTGTGTGTGTGTGTGGCTCGAGCTCGAGCAAGCACATTCTAGGTATGGGGGACAAGCAATGAAAAAGGACACAGAAGCCTGCAGTCAGAATCATAAGATTACAGAATTTCAGAGTTAGAAAGAACCTCAATGGCCATCCATTTTGTAAGGAACAGCAAGAAAGCCAGGTTGGACAGATCATAGAATCTAGGGAAGTGAGTAGTGTATGACAAGGTTAGAAAGAGGCTGGGGCCAGATTGTAAAGTCTCTAAAGGTAATATTTTAAACTAATTATTCTTGCTAATGCAGAGAAGGAATAGATTAATGTTCTTTATGTATCTAAAGTCATTTTGTTAGCATATATATGTACATGTATATTGCAGAATAGAGGATTGCAAGTATTTTAAGTCATACACTCACCCTGAGTCTCAGTTTCAGGATTGAAAGTCTGATGATCTGGGTTCAAATCCCACACCTTCCACTTACAAGGTAACACATCGGGGACAGTGATTTCTAAGGTCCTTTCCAGATTACAGCAATGAAAATTACACGTAAGTCCCATCAATCACAAAGGAAGGGTCATTTCTTTCTATGATGTTAGGACTAGTAGTAATGGATGAAAAAGGAGAAGTGTCTTCTTGGGTGATATTCCATTAGGGAGTGAAGAAAACTTTTAGGAGAGTAGGGGCTCACTGTGAACCCTGAGTCTCTTTCTGCTTGGGGATTTCTTTATAGACCCCATGAAAGAAGCATCATTTACTTTTCTATTCACTTTTGAAGCTTCTGGCTTTCTTGGATATCTCTTTAATTTCCCTCTGTTGAAAATCAAGACTTGTGTGTGCAGAGGGGTTGGTGAATGAGGAGGAGCTGGTTAAAAAGAAGAGTGGGAAATGACCTGCCACTATGAAGTGTAATTTAGAAAAAGCACCTGCCTACCACGAACAGGATCAAACAGCAGCAGAAAAATTCCCCAGAGCAACATGATTCTGCCATCCCCTTTCCCACAGACCTGCCTGGAGGTGGACCCAGGCCAGGGAATTGCCATAAAGAATAGGCAAGGGATTACTGAAAGCACAGCCCAAAATGCTGTCTTATTTGCCCAGCTCATATGGCTTTGCTGATTCTGTTACTTCTCCCTTCTCCTTTGTTCTTGTAAACAGTCTTCTTTCTTTTCACCATGCCCCTTCAAGGGGTGTGAAGTCCCAGGAGGAAGACTGGACTTCAGAAAATCCTTTTTCATTTGAAGGATTTTTTAAAACATGAATTTAAGAGGCTTCCCCTCACTAATATTTCAGGTTAGCTATTTTTTTAAGTGCTTCACTTCTCTAAATATTCCAAATATTGTAATTTTATGAGCAAACCAAGCCCAGTCATGCGTTTTTATGCTCCCTAAGCTAACAAAATGACTTTAGATGTGTAAAGAACACCAGTCCATCCCTTCTCCAAGTAGCACATTTACTTCCACTTTTCCCCAAAGATTCCATCACACTCCCCGCCCCCCCAGCCCTGAGTCAGGAGGACCTAAGTTCAAATTCAGCCTCAGACACTTGACACTTACTAGCTGTGAGAGTCTTGGCAAGTCACTTAACCCCGATTGCCTCACCAAAAAAAAAAAAGGAAGAAAGAGAGAACCTCAATGGCTGTCCATTTTGTAAGGAACAACGACAAAGCCGCGTTGGATAGACCATAGAATCTAGGGAAGTGAGTAATGTGTGATAAGGTTGGAAAGAGGTTGGGATCAGGTTGTAAACTCTGAAAGCTAATATTTTAATTAATTATTCTTGCTAATGGTGTGTTAAACATTTGTTTCTACATTGCTGAAGAATTACAAGTATTGTTACTGCTCTCTAAAATTGGGTCCCTAATTGCAGTTTGGGGATGGGCAGCTAGGTGGTGCAGTGGAGAGAGTACAGGGCCTGGAGTCAGGAAGACCTGAGTTCAAATCCAGCCTCTCACATTTACTAGCTGTGTGACCCTGGGTAAGTCACTTAGCCCTATTTGCCTCTGTTTCCTCATCTGTAAAATAAGCTGAAGAAGGAAATGGCAAATCACTCCAGTATCGTTTCCAAGAAAATCGCAAATGAGTTCACAAAGAGTCAGACACAACAGAACAAGTTACAGTTTTGCCTGTACCTCCAATGGATTCTCAAAATTTCCAGGAATTATTCATCTCTACTCCACCCAGATTGATTCAAGTTTGCTTTATTTCCTTGCTTTTTTTTGGGGGGGGTTCTTTTTATGTGACCTCAATTCTATTCCTTAGGACAGAGGGGAGAAAGCATTCTTTTCTTTTTGTCTCTGTTGTTAATATTACATTTTACTCTTCTGGGATCCTCTGAGTATCGATAACAAGCAAAGTCTCAAATAGGGAAGCATATGCCTGCCAAAAGTGTCCATGCATCAGTGTCATGGAGGATCACTGCAGATAAGGAGGCTGTCCAGATTCTTCTTTTTGCAAATGATATTGTGTAACTACATGAAGTCTTGGTAAAAGATAGTGCTTCCTTCAATGAATTCAAAAGAGATTGGCCAACTGGTCCGAAAGATGAAAACAGTCAAAGGGGAAAAAAAACATAGATTAATACTTTAAATTATATTAATGTATTTTTTGGGAAAAAAGGAAATAAATTATACCTCCATATTGGTCTATTGCAGTAATATAACATTACAATTTCTGGTTTTTGAACCTTCCCTTCTGCAAATGTGTCAAAACTAATCTTGATATGTCTTGTTCAATAGACAATATGGTAAGATTTCTCAATCAATCATCATTTAGTCAATAGATTATTAATTTTAGTTTTGAAAATTTTCTTTTACATGAAGCAACAGTTATATAATTAGTTAGAAAAAGTCATACGGGGCAGCGAGGTGGCGCAATGGATAGAGCACCAGCCCTGGACACATAACATTTAGTAGCTGTGTGACCCTGGGCAAGTCACTTAACCCCATTGCTTAGCCACCCCCCCCAAAATAAATAAATAAATAAGTGAGCAAATAAATAAATGAATGGATGAATGAATAAATAAATAAATAAATAAAAATAGAAAAAGTCATACATACAAATATAAGTTTAGAAGAGATCCATAAAAATCCCATTTCACCAATGAACTTTAATAAAACTGAAATGTCTGCAAAAAGCACATTCTTTACTTTTAAAGCAGTGAACAAATTTAAAAGAATAAATTTAAACTTTAAAGACAATATTAAAATTCAGTAAACTATTCCATATGTAAATTAAAATTTACGTTTACCAAACAAAAATATTACACCTCAAAGTTCACATTCTCTTTTTCATTGTTTTAGATTTCAAACAAATACGACTCCAAGTAATCACATCGAATGATGGTCACTTCAGAACGGAAATAACCCAAGTTTTGTTTCTTCATTTTTACAATTGCTCTGCTATCATTGCTCATTTTGAATCCACTGTTTAAATGCAGAATATGTAGTACTACAGGAGTTTGAGACCCAAATTGTGCCCAAAGCAAGATCGAACAGTTCTGTTCCAAACTTACTCTCCAAAAAAAAAAACCCAAAAAGAGAAAACAAACAAGATGAACTGATTAGCTAAATGTGCACGTGGTCCTCATGTATCAATGTGACTATATCTCAGAGTTGTCCATATTAACTTCCATGTATGTTATGATGTTTATTATTTTAAAGTTTTCTACAGACATGGTGTAGCACTCCACCCTTCTTGCTGCTGCTAGAGGAGCTGCCCCACCAGTTCAGCTCTTGCTGCACCAAAGTTCATGTGATCTTACTATGCACCTTGGGAGAGTGTTTAAAACTGCATATTATTCTACCAGGAAAATGCTTCTTTGTAATCAGCAAAAATAAATACAGTGGAATTTCCTATCTCTACAGCTTTTGGTCAATTGTGTGGCTGTAAAGATGTGGCCTGCTGGAGAAAATCATTTTGTGAAAGCCTGCTAAGAAGCAAAACCCTTCCTGTATTTTCATCAAGGACGCCCTCAATGTATGTGCAGATCCAGTCCAATAAACAGTGATTATTGTTATTGTGGATAGAGTGCTAGGCCTGGAGTCAGGAAGACTCCTCTTCCTGAGTTCAAATCTGCCTGAAGACATTTACTAGCTGTGTGACCCTTGCCCAGGGTCAAGTCACTTAACCCTGTTTGCCTCAGTTTCCTCATCTTTAAAATGAGTTGGAAAAGTAAATGGCAAACCACTCCAGTATCTCTGCCAAGACAACCTAGAAAGGGCCGTGAAGAGTCAGTATGACTAAACAATAACAAATTGCTATTATTATCATTAATATCTAGTGTTTATATGGCCTTTTACATATATTATTTCATTTGATTCTCACAACACCCCTGTGAGACAGGTGCACTTATTATCTTCTCTATACAGATGAAGATAAATTGAGACCAAGAGAAATTGACTTATTAGATTCCCATTGGGGATAAATGTCTGAGGGAGGACTTGAATACTGGTCTCTCTGCTTCCAAGTCAACATTCTGTCTACTGCATGACCTAGATGCCTCAGGGATCAAGACCTTCCTACAGGCTGGGCGTTGGGAATATACACATGATGAAAAATAATTCCTACCCTCAAAAAGTTTATATTTTGGGGGCAGCTAGGTGGTGCAGTAGATTGAGTTCTGGCCTTGAAGTCAAGAGAACCTGGGTTCAAATCTGGCTTCAGATACTTGAAACTTACTAGCTGTGTGACCCTGGGCAAGTCACTTAACCCCAATTGCTTCACCAAAAAAAAATAAAGTTTATGTTTTTATATTTTTAATTTCGTATTTATATTTTTATGAAGTTTTATAGACTTGAGAAGTAGGCATAGTAGGTTTACTAGGTATGGACTCTTAATTAGGTGATTAATAAATGTTTAATTAGATTGAACTGGAAGTCATAAGACTTGGGTCCTATACCTGCCTCTCACACTAACCCTAAGTGACTTTTCACAAGTCATTTCCCATCTCCGGGACTCTGTTTCCTGAACTATAAAAAGGAAGGGACTGGATTGTATGGTCTCTAAATTTTCTTTATTCCTTAACAGTTGTCTAGGTCTCCAAATGGCTTCTAAAGTCCCATTTAGACAAACCCTAAAGAGTCAGAAGAAGAATGTTAGTAATTTCTCTATTGGACTATGGTGCGTCAATCCAGACAATGCCTTCAATTGTAAGCTTGAGGAATGTCTAACATAGCTTATTGCTATGTATCACAATTTTAGAACTAGAAAGGGCCTTAGAAATCATTTTGTGCAATTACCTTCGTTTTACAGATGCAGACATTGTGATTCCAGGAGGTTGTGACTTGCATATGCATAGTCAAATAGCAGACCCAGGAATTGAACCCTGAACCTTTGACTTCAAATACAGCCTTCTTTCCACTGTGGCACCCTGCCTCCTCCCAAGCTGCTTTTCCTTCCTCAGTTTTTTCTATGGCTTGTTGATTTTCTTTCTATCCTTACTAAGCCCTATGCTTCTAATTGTCAAGAGTTCAATGCGGATGAAGAATAGTCAGCTCTCAGCTATGTGGAATTTCCACTTTGGGACTGTCAAAAATAATTCATCAACTGATTTCTTCCTGCTGTCCAGGACTCATCACCAGCAAGTACACCCAAACTTATTTTAATACTTGTCCAAACTAAGTAGAATTAAAATAGCATGGGCCTACAGTTAACAAAAATTTAAATTAAACTCAGTTAAACAAATGCTATGCATTCCAAAGCCAAAGAAAGCAGAGGACGAATGAAGAGCAAAGATCTGGGGCAGGCTCAACAGAGGCAGCCAGATGGGTGTTCTACCTTTCAACAAAGAGAAGAAACCTCAACGTGGACAAAAAGGCATAGAAGAGGCTCAGATTCTTATAATCTAGGCAATAGCTCACTAATGTTCAGACTCCTCAAGAGCCTACCCAATACAGTTGATGTTCTAATAAACCTTGTCTTTGGCTGAAAGAAGGCTTGGGTCGAATTCTTTTTGACAGGACCTGCGTGTTGTGATTTTGGGGTCCCAGCATCCCTAAACCTCAACAAGTCGACATGGGTGAAGAAAGGAAATGGGAAGAAAGGAGAGATAGGAGGCGTTCTACTAGCCACCTGGATTCTTGGCCAGGGGAAAATTCACCGCACTCCAGTCTCAGCTCTCTAATCTGCCCCTAGTAGATCAAGATGCTGGCTGCCCTGGGGGAGCCTGGACACGCTAAACATCATTCTGTCTCTATTGCCTGCAGTCTGGGCCTCTCTGTTAGTTTTTCTGTCTGCTACAACTGCTTCTTTTCTTGAGGAAGGGGAGGGCAGGAGAGATGACAGTTCTTTGTTAAAAATAAATTTGTCTTGATTTCTTTAAAAAAAAAAAGGCATAGAAGATAGGTTATCGAATGGGGAGTTAAAAGGCCTGGGGTCTTAGTTCTGGTTGCACCAGTTACTCAATGAGTGATTTTTGTCATGTCTCCCAATCAGTTTTCTCGTATGTAAAATGAGGGCATTGGACTAGGTGATAGACAGTCTTCACGGTCCTGTCTTGCTATGAACTGCTAGGAGTCTGAGCTTCTTTGCTCTTTTTTTCTGGTTGTTGTTTAGATGAGTGGTAGTCTGGCATAGTACAAAGCTCATAGAACCTAGAATCAAGAGACAGAGGATTCATAGACCAGCTCTGACACAAATTAGCTGAATGACCTTGGGCAAGTCACTTCCCTTTGTTCAGTGTCAGTTTGTTTAATAGGGATGAGAATGTGTTCTACTCACTCTCTGGGGACTGTTACCAGGAAAGTGCTTTAAAAGAGCATAGAATGAAAGCTGGCTTGACTGTTTATGAGAATGGAAGGGTTTGGTTCCAGGTACTGCACTTTAAAGAGGTAAGGTTCTAAGGCATGAACCATGCCTGAGTAGTTTCAGGAAACTGGTCTTGGGAGCCAAGTCTATCCAGCCTCTTGCTTTTGTTGGCAGGTGAGGTCTGAGCACATCCTGCAGCAGTCTGCCAGAGCATAAAGATGTTGGCCTCCACACCAAGAAAAGGGAGAAACATTTTCTGGAGAAGGGCTCCACAGGCCTGGAGCAAAGTGAGGCTGGAAGGAAGGAGCTCCTGGCTGAGCCAATGTCCTGAGCACTAGCTCATGGGGATGGCTCTCACCAGACATGAGGAAATCTAGCTTTGTTCTCTCTGAATAAATGTTCTCAAACGAAGCAAAGAGACAACAAATGTCAAAGCAGTAGCATTTCACACCAGACTTCAAACTGCTCCTTAAATCCCAGGTCCTGAGCCTACTTGTAGTCATGTCTTTCCACTGCAAACATTACTTTACTTACTTTAGAAAACCAACTCAGACTGTTTCAACTAACCTTGGGGAATTGCCTTTGCTCCTTCCCTTCCTCCCTTCCCATTTCTTTTGTCCCTTCCTCCCTCACTCTAACAACACCAGTAATAAACAATCAACACCTATGTAATACTAGTCTTAATGTATTAAGACTTAAATATAATACTAGTCTTTGGAACTGTAAAGGAAAATGTACTATAATAGATTTGGAAAGTAGGTTCACAAAAACCCATACAATGTTAGCAAAACACAAGATGCATCACCTAAAGCAATTATAGACAAATTAACACTTATCTTCATGAGCACAAATCCAGTCTCCGACAATTATTAACTGTGTGACCCTGGGTTAAGCACTGGGAATACAAACGAGGCAAAAGACAGCCCCTGCTCTCAAGGAGTTTATAATCTAATGCAATACATATATGTGTGTGTATGTATGTGTATATGCATGTATTTACATATGCATGTATATATGTATATATGTATATATGTATATATGTATATATGTATATATGTATATATGTATATATGTATGTGTTTATATATGTATGTGTATGTTTGTATATATGTGTATATATGTGTGTATCTATTTGTATCTATCTATCTATGTCTATATCTACCAATCTATCTATTTATCTATCTAGTTGTACAGTGGAAAAGGAGACTTGGCTTCCAGTACTGACTCTGCCATGATCTGGCAAATCACTTTACCTCTTTGTAACTCAGTTTCCTCATCTGTAAAGAGAAGGTGTCAGACTAGATGATCTTTGGAGTCCCTTCTAGCACTAAATTCTGTGATAACTATGATACCTGCCCCCTTTCTAGGTCTTGGCTGACCCTTCCAGCCTGAAATTTCTGTGATTCTCTATGAGCATTAATGAGTAGGTTAACACAATATTGTCGATCAGTCTGCTTAAAGAAATCTGTGGCTCCCTGTACAAACTCTTCAGGTTAGCATTTAAAGCTCTTTCTATTCTTGCCCCATGTTTCCTTTCTAGGCATTTCAAATGATTCCTCTTTACAAACTGGCCTACTGACTGTTCCCCAAATGCAATATTCTGTCTCCTGTCTTCATTCCATTGTTCAGACCGCCTCACTCCACTCCCATTCCTGGAATATAGCCTTTTTTTTCCCACATCTAACACTTAGAATTCTTTAAGGGTCAAGTTGGGGTCTACCTCCTTTACTGTCTACCCTGAACCCCATAGTTAGCTTTCCTTCCTTTCCCTAATTGTTTGCTATTTACTTTTCTTTGTTTTCAGGGTTTTTTTTGGGTTTTTTTTGTTTTTTGAGGCAATTGAGGTTAAGTGACTTGCCCAGGGTCACACAGCTAGTAAGTGTCAAGTGTTTGGTCTGAGACCGGATTTGAACTCAGGACCTCCTGACTCCAGGGCCGGCGCTCTAGCAACTGCTCCACCTAGCTGCCCCTCTATTTACTTTTCTGTGTACTGGTTCTAACTCCCTAGTAAATAATGTAAACTCCTTCTGGACAGGGATTGCTTGTCTCACCCAAAATAGTGCCTTCTACATGGTGGGCAGCTAATAAGAATTTGCTGAATTTAATTTCATTCTAGAAAATATTACCTGGGAAAGGCATAGGGAAGCTTCCATAAACATTTTTCTGACATCTCTCCATGAACTGAATTTTCGTAAGTTGAATCTTATTTTTAAAATAGTGGGTACTTGTACTTTTTATAAGTTGGATGGAGGAAAGGAAGGGTGAGATGAGGAGGGCTGGAGGAGGGAGGACTTTTAGCAACCTGGCATGGGAGATTTTTACCTGAATGACCTATTCAGTGGACACTTCACTTTGGGGACACTTATTTCTTTTATCCTCAAGGTAGCAGAACAGTAGTGTGAATAGAGACAGCCTAAAGAAATAATGAGAAAGAATAGAGAAATAATGATCTTAGGCAAAATTGTGGAGCAGGCCAAACTTCTATTTGGCGATCATCTGGAGCTCCTTCTTTTCCTTTACTGGAGTCTGTCTATCTTCTGTCTCCCAGGTTACTCTCCTGTGTCCCAGTCCCCCAATGCCTTGATATCAACTGATCCTTTCATCTGGTAGGACCAAAAATATTTTCCAAGAACAAAAAGTAATTGGTTTCTAAAGTGGTAGAATTTCTAGCATAGGGACAGGAGCAAGGTAGCTTAGGCGGCCACTTGTTTGATCCAACAAAAGAGACACAGGAAAACACCAGACTCTAGTCTTGGCACATAGTAAGGGCTTAATAAATGTTTTTTAAAAATTCGTCCATGCTGAAATTAGCAATCTGAAAAAAAAGGCATGTAGGCATGAACTATGAACAGGTGTCTGCTCTGATACCAGAGATATTGGCCAGGACACAGAGGCACTATAGTTAGGAAGTCACTGTGATTACAGATTTTGCTTTTCTAATCCACTGGTCTCAAAACAATTTTGATTGTGCAACCCAATCTGAAAATAAGATTTTGTGTATTCACTCTCAGTAAGTTCTGCGGGTGCTAGAGGGAGTGATGAAGTTATAACTTCCCCAAGACATTCACACCTGGCAGAGAAGGAGCAGTAGAGAGCTGGCAGGGAGGAGAAAGAGGGCAGAGTGGGGAAGGGCTGAGGCGAAGAGAAGCGTGGTTGTGTTGGAGACAAGAACCACTATTGGCTATATTGCAGGGAGAGTGAGATGTGACCCATATTTCCACCTTCTTGTTGATTCACACACCCCTTTAGAGTCAGTCTCCTATATTGGAGACTACTGTTGTAACCTTTTATAGCCTTGCTGCTGGTTTGCATTTTCCATGCTGGGAGTATAGTGACACCTTGTGTCCAGTGTCATTCCCATGTTGAGCAAGTGATATCTGAATCCGCAGAGCAGCAGAGAATGTGAGATTTCAGTCAGTCAGTAAATATCTGTTAAGCACCCACTATGAACCAGGCACTACGTTCAGTGCTGGGGACACAGAGAGTGGAAAAAACATGTACAAATAAGCCATATACAAGATAAATAGAAAATAATTAAGTGAGATAAGGTACTACGATTAAGAGGGGTTGGAAAAGGCTACCTGTAGGAGATGAGAATTTAATGAAGACTTAAAGGAAAGCCAGGAGGTAGAGCTGGGCAGCAAGGTGTAAGGAGACTGAAAAGATTTGTGTGTGTAGAAGGCAGGAGGTTATGAAAGGGTTTGAATGTTAAACAGGGGATTTTGTTTTTGATTCTGGAGGTGATAGAGAGCCACTGGGAATTATTCTCAGGAAGGTGACATGGTTAGAACTGAATTTTAGGAAAATCACTTTGGCAACTAAATGGAGGATGGATTGGAATGGGGTGAGACTTGAGGCAGGCTGATCAATCAGCAAGATATTGCAGTAGTCCAGGAGTAAGGTGATGAGGCCTTATATCAAGGCAGTGGCAACATCAGAGGAGGGAATGGGCTATAGTCAATAGACGTTGCAGAGGTGAAATCAAAAGACCTTGGCAACAGTTTGGATATGGTGCGTGTTGGGGCGAGTTGGGGTGGGATGGCGAGAGATAGGAGTTCGGGATAATCTATGCTGTGAGCCTGGATGGCTAGGAGGATGCCAGTGGCTTCAAAAGTAATAGAGAAGTTCGGATAGGGAAGAGAGTTTTGGGGGAAAGATGATGAGTTCAGCTTTGAACATGTTAAGTTTAAGATGGACATCCAGTTTGAGATGTCTGAAAGGCAGTAGGAAATACTAAACCAGAGATCAGCAAAGAAGTTAGGGCAGGGTAGGTAGATTTGAGAATCAGCAGCATAAAGGTGATAATTGGGGCAGCTAGGTGGCGCAGTAGATAGAGCACCGGCCCTGAAGTCAGGAGTACCTGAGTTCAAATCTGGCCTCAGACCAAACACTTGACACTGACTAGCTGTGTGACCCTGGGCAAGTCACTTAACCCCAACTGCCTAAAAAAAAAGGGATGATAATTAAATTAATGGGAGCTGAAGAGATCACTAAGCGAAGAAGTATAGAGGGAGAAGAGGACCCATGACAGAGACCTGTGGTTGTCAGCTAGTGTCAAACGCAGAAAGAGGTCAAGAAGGATGAAGTTTGAGAAAAAGTTACTGGGTGTGGCAATTCAAGGATCTCTGGTAACTTCCGAGAGAGCGGTTTCAGTTGAATCCTGAGGTTGGAAGTCAGAGTGTAAAGAATTAAAAGAGTAAGAGGAGAGAATGTGGAAGGCATGGATTGTAGATGTCCTTCTGGGGAGTTTAGCCACAAAAGGAGGAGAGATATAGAGCTGTAGATGGAAGGATTAAGTGAAGGTTTTTTAGGGCGAGAGAATCATGGGTATGTTTGTAGGCAGTAGGGAAGCAGTCAGTAGAACCAATTGACTTGACTTACTGAGTACCTTGCTACATGAAAAACCAGTGGGTGTCTGTTGATGCTTTCTTCCAGAGGCATTGCAGGAAGTGCTTAAATTAATGAGGAGGCATCTATATGTGGACCTCCCAGTTAGAGCTTGGAAGACAGCTAAAATGTGGAGGAAGGAATTTGTTTTCTACCCCTTACCCCTCCTCCAGCCCTTAGGGGAATCATGCAGCTGTGGAGCTAATGAAAACAATCCATGTTCAGGTGTTACTAGCTTCTTCCATGTGTTTTTTAAAAAAATACATTTTATTGATGCCTTTAGTTTTTAGATCACAATCATATCCAGATATTGTTGTTTCCCTCCACCTCCAAAACAAATGCTAAATGAGCTCTCCCTTGTAACAAAGAAAAAACAGTTAAGTAAAACCAAGTGACAGAGAACTTCATCTGATAGCACATACAACTTTCCTTTTAAAAATTATTATTATAATTTAAGCATATAATTTAAGTGTCAAGCACTTATTTTTTTTTTCTCCCTCCTGATTTTCCCCTGGAAAGAAAGAAATAAAGAAAGAATGGAAGGAAGGGAGGAAGGAAGGAGGGAGGGAGGGAGAGAGAGAAAGGAGAAAGGAAGGAAAAGAAAGAAAGGGAGGAAGAAAAAGAAAGGAAGGAAGGAAGATAAAATAAAGAAGGAAGGAAGGAAGAAACAAGAGAGAAAGAAAATAGAAAGGATGACAGAAAGAAAGGAACCTGTTTCACGTAAGCACATATTTTCACATGGGTCACACAGCTAGTAAGTGTCTGAGGCTGGATTTGAACTCAGAAAGCCTTCCTGACTCCAACCCTGGCACTCTTTCCACTGGGCCACCTACCTCATTCCCAAGACATGATTAAACAGATTTAAGTGATGGAAGGAGTCAGGGTAATTAAAAAGGAGATGCTTCCCTTAGAGGCAGGCATCTCAGGCAAATTTCCTCCCCCTCACTATTCTCTCCAACAATGTCATAGATCCCATTTAACCTTGAGTGAGGGAGGAGTAAAGGAATTGACTAAGGGATTTTCCATTCAACTCCTGGTCCTGATGAAGAGAAGAGTTGGGAAAGGATGACTTTGCCCACATGAAGTTGGGGGCCATCCAAGAGGGAGTAGCTTTTCTGTTAAATACTTCCAACTATCTAACTATAGTAACTGAACCTTATCTAATTTGCAATATTAATTTATTTGGCAAAACTTTTTCTTCAAAGCTGATATGAAGAGAAACAATTGTCTTTATAAATTTCTTCATATTCTGGACTATAGATAGGCAACAGAGGGGACATTGCTCTTCATAGGAGCTCTCTCTAGTATGGCTTCATGTTCCCACAAAGATGAAGCAACAGATTATCTATTGTGGGAAAGCTGGAGGTGAGGGTCCTGGAGTCTTAGGGAAGGGAAGGGAGGAGTAGATGATTTTTCATGGCATTTTAAAGGATTAGATTTTAATAGGCAAGGATAGAGAGTGATAAGGTGACACCAAACATCCCTAACATCTTCAAATGTCTTCCTAATACATGACTTCTGGCTAGGCCAGGCTAACAAGATCTATGCCAATACCTAGGTTAACTTTGGATCAGAGAATGCGAAAGCTATAATAGACCAGTTAATCGAACCTCTTCATTTGACAGAAGAGGAAGTAGAGTCAGCATGAGCCAAAGGAAATGGAAAAGTCATCCAGAAAGGCTGAGTGTCTTGGTGAATATTGGGGCCAGAGTGAGGAACTGAGATTGTTAGGACTCTGAGACAGGAAGAGAAGCAATCAGTAGGTAAAGAGTCAAGAGCATAAGCCAATTAACCACCCTCAGTCCAGATCTGGAGATCTTTCTATTTAGTGCAGGATTCCCAGAGACCAATGCCTACTGTAGCAACTGTGGCAACTGCAATTCTGGGGCTTGATAGGCATCAATCAAAGAGATTTCCCTTAATACCTCTAGCTACAGGCAGTGTGGTATAGTGGAATGAGAATCGGCCAGGAAGTCCTAGGCTTATAGAATCACAGAGTTGGGAAGGACAACAGAGGTCAGGGCAAGAACTTGAACCCAGGACTTTTTCCTACTAGTTCAGTGTCCTTCCCACTACATCATGTTTCCCATAGGTCTATGACCTGCGATCTCATCATTTGCCTCCAACCCATACAGAAATCTCTTCTGCAATATCCTACACACATGATCATCCTCTTGACCTTTTTGTTTTTGTTCAAATGATGAGACTAAAGCCCAGATTGCCAATCTAATTTCACCTGCCCTCTCCAAACCTGTTCCACCAGATCAAAGCATTCACTTTCACATTCTGTCATAAAAGGCTACAGAACCCAATTACCTACTTCTTCAAGGGGGAGAGTCAGTCAATCAATAAGCATTTATTAAGCACCTACTATGTGCCAGGCACTGTATGCTAAGTTCTAGGGATACAAAGAAAGAGAAAAGACAGTCCCTGCTTTCAAGGACCTCAAAGACTAATGGGTAACGCAATATGAAAATAATTATGTATAAACAAGATACATAGAGGATAAATTTGAGACAGTAAGTAGAAGGAAGGCTCTAGAAATAAGAGGGGTCAGGAAAGGCTTCTTGTAGAAGGTAAGATTTTGAATGGGACTCAAAGGAAGCCAGGGAAGCCAGGAGATAGAGATGAGAAGGGGGAAAAAAATCAAGGAATCGGGAAAAGGTACAGAAAATGCCTGGAGTGCAGAGATGGAGTGACTTGTTCTAGGAACAGCAAAAAACCCAGCATCACTGGATCATAGAGCAGGCCATGGGAGTAAAGTGTAAGAAGGATGGAAAGGTAGGAGGAAATGAGTTTGTGAAGGGCTTTGGAGACAAAACAAAGGATAGTGTGGAATCCTTATAAATGGGTTTTCAAAGCACTTTGGAAAAAAAGTTGCTCTAAAAGGGCAAACAATATTAATTCTATTTTATTTTACAAATTCTCAGTGAACATATGGATTTGTGGATGCTTTGTGTTAATGGAGGAAATTCCTTTGTCTGGCACAATGGAGTCAGAACCAGAGGGATCAGGTAAATAATTGCCAAGACTAAGCAGGTATGTGGTATGCATCAGTGGAGAGAAAAGAAGCCAACACAGAAAAATTTGCACTTTGGGTTGGTAGGTCTGAGAAACCCTGTCCAATAGGTGGAAATATATTTCATCACAGGAGACAAACACACCTGAGTTTCAGATCAATCCACCTGGGGGTGAGGGTACAGAGAACTAATTCAAACTGTGTCTAGTTTTCTTCACAGAGTACTGGTCCTCATGACTTTGCCATGACTTCTGGCTCCCAGATGTCTGCAGTTCATAGACTGAGAACCGCCTACTCAAGGTTGGTTTGGCCTTGTGACAGTGTGCCCAAGTAATTTTTGTTTATAAAACCAGACCTCTGATGTCATCATGTTAGATAACTCCCAGGGTGAAAATTCCTTCTGTTCAAACAGATGCTAATCAACAACTTGTCTGTAATTTGTAATCTTAGAAAGTTGCCTTGGCCACTGTGAAATTAAGTGACTTAACCATGGTCACACAGCTAGCATGGTTCTTTTTGTTGTTGTTATATTTTGAGTTCCAAGCTGTCTCCCTCCCCCTGCCCCTCTCAACCCTGCACTAGAGAAGGCCAACATTTGACACAGATATGTATGTGAAACCCTACAATATACACTTCCATATATCATTTCTGTCTCTAGAAGGGGATAGCCTCTCCCTTCGTAGGTCCTTTGTAGCTGATTTGAATGTTCATTTTATTCAGACTAGCTTAGTCATTCACATTTACTCTTTAAACAATATCACTGTTACTGTATACAACATTCTGTTGGTTCTACTTATTTTACTCTTTGTTATTTCATGCGTCTTTCTATGTTTTTCTAAAATCAACCTGCTCATAATTTCTTACATCACAGTAGTATTCCATCATGATGTTAATTTAATTTAATTTTTTTTGTGAGGCAATGGGGTTAAGTGACTTGCCCAGGGTCACACAGCTAGTAAGTGTCAAGTGTCTGAGGGCAGATTTGAACTCAGGTCTTCCTGAATCCAGGGCTGGTACTCTATCCACTATGTCATCTAGCTGCCCCTTGATGTTGATTTTATTAAGAAGAGTTGTGGTACAAAAAAATCCTCTACATCAGTAATGATTAGAGAAAGGCAAATTAAAACAATTTTGAAATTCCACTTCATACTCTCAGACAGCAAAGATTACAAGAGGAAAAGGATTCAATATTGGATGATCTGTAGCAAAACATACACATTAAGGTACTGTAAGTATAGCTGAGAATTGGTCTAGCCACATTAGAAAGCAATTTGGAAGAATTCACATAAAGTGAATCATGCATAGACCTTATTAGAATTATACTCCAGAGAAATAGAACAAAGAGGAAAAGGATCTATATGTGCAAAAATATTGATATTAGCTCTTTTTGTGGTAGTCAAAACTTGGAAACTAATAAAGTGTCTATTGGGGAAGGGCTAAACAAATTGTGGTATATGAATGTAGTGGAATTTTATTGTGCCATAATAAATGATGAAGCGACAGTTGTAGAGCAAACTGGGAAGACCTTTATGAACTGGTGCAGACTGAAGGAAGCAGAACTAAGAGAATCATTTGCTCAATAATAACATTATAATGAAAAAAACTTAGAAGGACTTGAGAACTCTGATGAACATAATGATATGCCATGATTCCAAAAGAATGAAGATGAAATATTCTACTTTCCCCCTGAGAAGTAGTGAACTTAAAATGCAGAAAGAGATATACATCTTCATGATGTGGCTAATGAAGGAATTTGTTTTGCCAGATTATGTAGATATGTATTGATGAATTTATTTTTTGCATTTGCTTTGTTTTTAAATTCACCCATTGAGGAAGAGGAGAAGTAGTAGGAGGGACAATTGTTATTCTTGTTACTTGAAAAATTTTTTTAAATTAAAAGTTCTTAAGAAAGAATAAATGATTCCTTTTTTGCCTCACTTGAAATCTCACTGGTTTTTGGCTAGCTAGATACCAAGTTTCACAGAGAATTTCCTACATTTATCATTTTACCAACTTACATAATTGTAAAATCTGTTTTGTTAGGCAAAAAAAGAGGAGAAAAATATCCTCATTACATCTGTTAATAAGGTTTGAACTAAGCTGTAGCTAAGAAAATCTGTGTTCTTTGCCTGGGTCTGCTCCCTTAAAATGCCCACCAGGACTGGCAAATTAGAAATAACATTTCCGGAGGCTTGGAGGAAAGCTTGTGTTGAATGCTTTTTTTTTCTTAATAAAAAACCAGCAAAGTTTGGTTTTTGGCAACATTTGGTCTTTTCCACATCTCTCAGTCAGTTGTGCCATTGGTGTAGAGGACTGTCTGTGAAAGCCTGTTTGTTCCCTTCTCACATTTTGAGCAAGAATACTCTGGACATGTGCATAGCCCATTCTCAGAGGGATGAGGAAGTAGGCGGGTGGGTTGGCAATTGCTGATGTCCATATGTCTGTGAGTCATGAGAGAACGCCATGATCTTTGGAGAATTAGAATTGCAGGTGGCTGAAAGGCCAATGGGAAGATGCACGGTGGGCGGCAGCAGCATGCTGTCATCAATAGCTTGCACATAAGAAGTAGCTTAAAAGACATTATTTTTGAAGAGTTTGATGGGAAAAAGAGGTTGGCCGGCCATGCAGGGA
Organism: Phascolarctos cinereus; assembly: GCF_003287225.1. Taxonomy (NCBI): domain Eukaryota; kingdom Metazoa; phylum Chordata; class Mammalia; order Diprotodontia; family Phascolarctidae; genus Phascolarctos; species Phascolarctos cinereus. The sequence continues at coordinate 427,013,876 of NW_027555958.1, read as the reverse complement.
AAGTGAGGGATTAAAGATGTCCTTCAACCCAGTCTTTTTTAGACTTTCCTATTTTTGTTGAAGACGACACCTTTCTTCCAGTTTCCCAGGGTCATAGCCTCAGTGTCATCCTAGACTCCTATCATAACTGGAATAACCGCAGACAACATCTGGTCCTGTGTTGTCCCAACCCAATCTATGGTCCTAACATATGTAAATTCTCCCCTGTGTGTGTCTGTATGTATATATGTGTGTGTATATATACACACACACACACACACACACACACACACACACACACACACATATATATATGTATATATACCGAACCAAATTAGCCCAAACATCATTTAGAAGTTGTGAAAGAAAGGCCACTGCAGACCCATAAATAACAGTAATAATAAATAATTAATATAACTTTGTAAAGTTTACATAGAGATATCCTTACAACAAGAATGCAAGGTAGGTAGTGTAAATATTGTTTCCCATTTTATAGATCAATAAACTGAGGTCCACAGAATTTAAATGACTTGTTCATGGTGACCCAGCTAATAAAAGTTTGAGATGAGAGTTGACTATGTATCATAGCTCCAAACCCTGTGCTTTTTCCACTATCCCATGCTGCCCCTCATAAACAAGACTAGAAGCTAATACCAAAGTTTTGTTACAGAATTTCAGGGCTGGAAGGGATCTTCACTGGTTATGTTGTTCGATCTGGATGCCGATAGGACTACCCAGAGTTGTAACTAGGGTGAAGTGATGCTGCTTTTGTTCTGGAGCGCTGAATTTAAATGGCACGGAAAGCACTCCTAGTTTTTCAACAGAAAAAGAAAAGTACCCAGACTTAAGGCATAGTTAGTAAGAATTAGCTAAAATAGGAAGCTACCATCTGACCCACTTCCTCTCTTGGTGCCTACACCACAGATAAGCTCCTTACCTTGAGGGCATGTTTCCTATCGTTTGCCCTAAGGATCGTTTACCCATGTGGTCCTAGGGATAAAAAGTGCCCTGATAATTCCTTTGGTAACCTTCCTGATAAGTAGTCATCCAACCTTTATTGCTGTGGTCAAACAGCCGTAAAGAATATGCCCTCTTACACTAGACAAACCCATCAAATCACACCCCTGAAATCTTCTAGTGGTTCTTAAATCTTCTTACCTTCAGCTTAAATATACTCAATTCTTTTCATGAATCTGCATCTGGCATATTTTCCAGTCTTCCCACTATTCTTGTTCTCCTCTAGGCATACTCCAATTTGTCAATGTCTTTCCTAAAAGATGGCAAGAAATAATGATCCAGAGGCAGTCTGAATCATGGGCATGTGTAAAATATGAATCAGATGTGCTTGCTTTCTGCATGCACATGGTCTAATCAAGGCAGGCAGAATACAATGCACCATAACCTCCCTCCTTCTGAACACTGTACCTGTCTCAATGCACTGTAACCTATGGCTTAGAGCCACAGTTCTTTTTTTTTCTTTTTTTTGGTTAGGCAATTGGGGTTAAGTGACTTGCCCAGGGTCACACAGCTAGTAAGTGTCAAGTGTTTGTCTGAGGCTGGATTTGAACTCAGGTCCTCCTGATTTCAGGGCCAGTGCTGTATCCACTGTGCCACCTACCTGCCCCTAGAATCACAGTTCCAAACTCAGACAGATTTCAATCTTGAGTATGCCTCAATACGTTAGTGGCTCATTTTGTCTTCATCCAGGACTTCCCCTGGATACATCAGAATGTGTATCAGTTCTCATGCAAACACTAAGGTTAACGAAACATCAAATAAAGGACAGGGTGATCAGACCAAAGGTCCATATATATCGAAGAAAATTCCTCTTTGGAGTAGATTGACATTGGAGCAATAAGGATTATGTGTCCTACCACGAGGACCTGTATACTCCAATACAATCTAATCCAAGTATTTCATTAAGCACCTTCTACGGGGAAAAGAACTGTGTTAATTGTTAGGGATATAAAGACAACATGACAAAATGTCTCTGCCTTTAAAGAACTTATATCCTACTGCAAGAATAGGACATATAAACAGATACAGAAAAACACATGATTGTATTAGTTAGAACTGAGCATTAATGACCTGAGTAATGGTTCTCAAGCTTTTTGTTTAGGACGCAGTATTCTTGGCCATTAGGAGCTGGAGTACAGTGAAACTGGCAATACTTGTGGGTAGTCTTGGAAACTTGCACGTGCTCAGTGCCATGTTTGTTGAATTCTTTGTGAGTTCAAGGTCTGATGTGTTTTGGATTTAGTAGGTATGTTGTAACAAACACGTTTTGTTTATTTTGTAACTATTATTCTTACCATATTATGAATGTTTAATTGGTAAAATTTATATTAAATGAAGTAACATAAATTTTCTTTAATCTGCAATAACATCTATATTTTTGCTGCCCACCAGGGTACTGTTGCATACCTTTTTAGAAGCACTGAACTGGGAATATCAAGAAAAGCTTCCCATAGGAGGTGGCACGAGCTGAACCTGGAAGGGAGTGAGGGATCCTAACACGTAGAGAAGAGAGGAAAGTGTATTTCAAGAACTCGCATTGGAGCAGGCCGTGGAATGTCAAGCTCGTGGAGAAAGCGGGTTAATCTTGGCTGGAACGTAAGAGTACATAAAAAGGAATGATGTGAAATAAACTTGGAAATATAAAATGCAATCCAGCTGTGAAGGGCTTGACATGATAGCCTAAAAGAGCTGGAAACTAAGAGGGCTATTTGGAAAATGGACAAACAAATTATGATATATGTATGTAATGGAGCATTATTACACCTTCAGAAATGATGAAAGGAATAGTTTCAGAAAAACCTGGGGAGGCTCATAGAAACTGATGGAGTGAAGTGAGCAGAACGAGGGCAACATTTTATACAATGAGAATAATGCCAAAAAGAAAAACTACTTGGAAAGACTTAAGAATTCTGATCAATGCAATGACCAAACACACCTCCAGAGGACCAAAGATGGCATCTGCTGTCCACTTCCTAACTGAAAGGTCATAGATCCCAGGCGCAGGATGAGTTAGACAGTTTTGGATATGCATTTGATATACTTTTTGATATATATGCTTATGAGTTTATTTGTGAGGTGAATGGTGACCATGTAACCAAAAGAAAGGGAAAATAAACAAAAGAGGAACCTTGACAACTTTAAAAAGGGACAGAAGGAAGTTTGAAGGAAACACAGATAAGCAGAACATCTTTGAAAATAACATGCTAAATTTATTATATACTTTTAAAGAGTAAGATCCATGGTTTCACATATAAGTTCTCTCTCTCTCTCTCTCTCTCTCTCTCTCTCTCTCTCTCTCTCTCTCTCTCTCTCCCATTTCTCTCTTTTTTTGGTGTTCATTAAATTAAAAATTTTTAAAAAGAGTTTTTAATGACAAACTAAAGAGTTTGTATTTGATCTGAGACTTACAATACTACCTTGGATAGGGTCACCCTTGAAGGGGAGAGAACTCAGGGCTGATAAGCAGTTGAAAATCCTCATGGTAAGCCTCATCTTCTTCTAAGAATCTGTGTAACCCATGGAGTTTCTCTCCAAGATTTTTTTTCAAGTTTTCCCTGAATTTGTATGGAATCTACTTTCAAAAGCCAAATATAGCTCAAGTGTGTGAATTAATCATGAACTTGAGTCAGTGATAGAACAAAGACCTCATCATGGGTCAATGAGAACTGAAGACAAGGATAATTCATGCCTTATCTAGGGAATACATACCTTGCCTAGAAGATGCCAGAGGAAGGAGGCGCTTACCCTACTCTTGGGGTAGGCCTGCATATACCCTTTCTAGTATTCTAGATTTTTTTTGGTGCAGTTCTCACTGTTGACTCAGTTTGAGATTGCAATCCACCCAACCAGATCTTTTTTCATGTCAACCCTTTTTAGTCTACTTCTTCCATCCTGTATTTGTAAAATTATTTTTTGAACCCACTTGTAGGACTTTGCATTTGATTAGATTTGGTCCATTGTTCTATCCCATCAAAATGGTTTGGGATCTTGACCCTGGTAGCCAGCATATTAACTATCCCTATTAGCTTTCTGTCATTGGAAAATGTGACCAACTAGTGAGTACACATGTGGGTTGGGATTTTACTGCACATCTTCTTTTGTGTATATGTTACATTGCCTTTTATAGAATGTAAGAGGACAGGGGCCATTTTATTTATTCTTTAATACCTAGCACCTACCAGAGTACTTTATGCCTAGTAGGTGCTTAAAAAATGTTTGTTGAATGAATTGTGTCCACAAAGCTTTGCAGTAGTCTCCTGATCAACCAATCTAACAATTTCTTTTCCCTAATAACTTTTCAGAAAAGGAAATGAGCTCCATCTGGTGTGACTTGCTCCTGGTTAGCACAAGCTGTCTCTTAGCAGTCACTATTTCATTTACTTTATGTTTATAAATCATTGCTTTGATAATACATTTTCAAGTTGTGTTAAGGAAATTAATCAATCAGCAAGCACCTACTATGTGTCAGGAAACTGTACTAGGTGCAGGGATACAGAGAAGGAAAATGAAACAGTTCCTGACCTCAGAGAGCTTATAGTCTATCAGAGGAAATATGTTCACATATAAATGTATGCAAAGTATAAATTTTTTACCAGGCTTGTGATTATATTAAGAAATCCCTAATGAGAAGCTTCCTTTACTTATTGAATAGCTATTTATTAAGTTTCTACTATGTACCAGGCACTGCATTGATGAAGATTGGTACCTTCTCTGCATTTTCTATTCTTAGAGAGTTCCCAGGGTCATCGAGACTACAAACGATTTGTCCAAGGTCACCCATCCACTATGGGGTAGGGGCAGGACTTAAACCCGAATCTTCCTGTCTCCAGGACTAACTCTCTATCCACCATTTCGTGTTGCCTTGTCTAAGATATATAAAAGTAAATATAAAGTAATTGGGATGGGGTGGAGGAGGAAGGGGGATGGTGGCCAGAAAAAGTCTATCATAGTAAATGATGCTTGAGCTGAGCTTTGAAGTATAAGTAATTTAGTTCACTGATCTATGGTTTGAATTCTTCTCTTTCTCTCCCTCTCCCTCCCTCCTTTCTTTCTTCCTTTTTTTTCATTCCCTTTCTTTTTCCCTCCTTCCTTTTTCTTTTTCTTCCTTCCTTCCTTCCTCTCTCTTTCTTTTTCTTTCTTTCCCTTCCTTCCCTTTCTTCTTTCCTTCCTTCTTCCTTCTTTCCTTTTTCCTCCTTTCCTTCCTTTTCCTTCCTTTCTTCTTTCTTTCCTTTCTTTCTTTCCTTCCTTTCTTTCTTCCTCATTAAGACCCACATCTGTTATAATGGAATTTATGGCTTCTCTCCTATTCTAGACACTTCAGAGTTTCATACAATAGCTCAGCTGCCAATTCCTTTAGAACCCTGGGATATAGTTGGTCCTAGGCAGGTAACTCAAACTCATTGAGGGCAGCTGGGTGCCCTCTTACTTATCTTGGGTTTCAGCTCCCTATTAAACCATTGTGTTCTATCCTTCACAGTCTGAAGAATTTTCCTTAATTAAAGAAAAAATGAAATAAGAGTTGAGTGGTTTAGCCTTTTATCCCATTGTCCATTAACATCATTCTATCTACTCTAATGCTATGCCTCCTTTGATCTTCCTGCTGCCCCTAAATAGCTTAAAAAAAATGAAAGGAAAGAAAAGAAAAAAGAAAAAAATGGGGGGAAGCCTTTTTTGTTTTTCTGAGTCTTCACTGCCAGTCTCAGTTTGTTCTAAGCTTTAGGTTGCTGACAAAAGCCTTAAAGAACAAAGCCACCCTTTTGTATTCAGCATTATATAAGAAGGGCACAGTGACTGGTACTGTCAATAAATTACAAAGGAATTTAAAAGATGGAAACTCTAGGATTTATAGACTAGCACAAAGTTGAGTCAAGATATGAGCTGGGAATATTTTCTAGGCTATAGACAGTAGACTCCCCCTTCCCATACACATCTCCTTCATTTAACTAAGCTATCAATATTGGGTGATTTTTTAAATTGTACTTTATCATTTGGCTATAGAGCAGAGTTATGATGCCAGGAAAAAAATATCATCTCACCCCTGGGATCTTCTCAAAGCATTTGATCTCCCTTGGAGAAAAGAACATGAAGAATATTGGTTCCTGTCCCCTGGCCAGAGACTGGAAGCATTATAGGAGGGAAAGGGGAGGCCCATACTTTTCTAGATGGATCTTGGAGTTTTTTAAGTAATATTCTTCCTTTGATTTTCTGACCTTGCCCTAAATGCTAGGTGAGAAACCCTTTGTGAAGTGTGGATTCAGTCAAAGGGCCAGACTCAAGGACCTAAGGGGCCACACGTGGCCTCTAGGCTGCAGGTGAGACACATAGGGGCAGGCAGGTGGCACAGTGGATAGAGCTCCAGCCTTGGAGCCAGGAGGACCTGAGTTCAAATTTGGCATCAGACACTTGACACTTACTAGCTGTGTGACCCTGGGCAAGTCATTTAACCACAATTGCCTCACCAAAAAAAAAAGATACATCAGCTTTGTATCTTTGTTTCTGCAAGTAGCAAAAGGCCTCCTAACCTTTCTCCTCCATCATTTTGAAGGATTCTATTAGTTGAGCCATTTCTGATCCTGACAATTTCTCATCAGGCTTATTTCAACTTGTACATAGGTATACAATGATGTTCTTTTTTTTTTTTTTTAAAGAGGAAAGGTGGGTACAGACCTGTAATTTTATTGGTGAAGGCCCAGAATACTCTGAGCTAGATTAAAATATTAATTGGGAAATATTTAACAAAATAAATAAAAATACAACAGAACATATATGTGATTTTCTAGGTCAATATGCTGCCTATACATATTGTATATAGGGTATACAGTTCAGTGGCCCCCTTTTCTATTTGAGTTCAACAACACTGATTTAGGTAATTCCTACTTTGGAAAGTCTCTCTGTTCATTCAGATCGAGGTGCTGCTCTCTGCCCATTCTTGTGCCATGCCTCCTAATTCCCATTCAGCTCTCTGGCTCTTGCCCTTTGACCCTGCATTCCTATTGGTGAGAGTTCACCATGACAAACCTAACCCAGACCACTGCTGCTGTCTTGCCATCTTTGTATGGTGTACAATACATGGTGATTTGTATACCTTTTCTCTACTTTGCCATACCACCTCACCCATCTTCCCCAAGCTTTGAGGACAACATAGTGGAGATCTAGCACATGCCCAGACCACCTAAAAATGTATCATCCATGTGGAAGATGGTAAGGAGCTGCTTCTGAGAGACTGGAGTGAGCACAGACATTCTCCATTGGTCTATCTGATGGCCAGAAGGATCCTTTTTCAATTGGAAGGAGAGAAGAAAGGAAATGAACACTTATTAAGTACCTACTATGTGCTAGGCTTTTTACAAATATTTTCTCATTTGATCCTCACAACAACCCTGGAAGAGAGGTGCTACCATTATCCCCACCTTATAGATGAAGTCAGAGAGGCGTTAAGCGACTTTCCTAGGATCTCCAACCTCCCTACATGAGGCCATATTAGCCCTGAGAAATGGGCCTGGTTATTTGGCCTTTTCATCTTTTCTTTTCTTTTGTGGGTGCAGGGAGTAGAGTGTCTTATCTGACTTGGGAGCGCAAGTCCCTGAATCTGGGCTGAGTGTTTTAACCAGTCAGAACCAATGCCTTGAGGAGCAAGGATCCTGGGACTCCAACCCTCCAGGAACCAGAAGTTATGCCAACTTTGGACCTAAACTAGCTAGAAATGTAACTAAATGATGAGCCTATGCATCTAACCCAGCTGCTTATGTGTACATGCACACACACACACACAACACACACACACACACACACACACACATTTATGCTGCGTAGATTTTTATACAGTCTTGTTATCTCCCCCATTAGAGTGTAGGTTCATTCTGAGTAGGGACTGATCTATTCTTTGTACTTGTATCTCCAGCACCTAGCACAGCACCAGAGGGATAGTAGCTGCATAATAAATACTTGTTGATTGATTTATTTCTTGATGACACCATGATGATAGATAAGCTCTCTAAGCTCCTCCTTATCTGTAAAATGGAGATAATAATTCGTGCAGTGCTTTACTCATAGGATTGTTGTGAGACTTAAACGACCAAGTAATGTATGCAAAGCAATATGCAAATGCCAGTGATTATTATTGCTATCATTTCTTTATAGAAGAAGATTGTCTTCATCAGAGAAGTCACTAGACACACATGTCTCTGTCTTGTTTATTGATACACGCCCTTTCCTTGTGCCTTCTCCTTGGTGCTGGTATGACTTTCCTAGCTTTGGATGGCTGCTGTGAACTCCTATCTCCTGAGGACCCCTTGGTTTGACTTATCCACTGAACTTAAGCTTGACCTGCCTGGATATCTTTTATCTCTCTAGAATCATAACCAGGACCATGTTCTTCTTCAGGTGACTCTGTTTTAGGCCCACTCTCTTCTGCATAGACCACCGGGATTTTAACACCTTGAACTACTATAGGGCCCCAGTAGAAACCAACATAACAGAATCACAGAAATTTAAGCTTTGAAAAAATATTGAGTATGCAGTTGGAGGACCTGAGTTCAAATCCTAACTCTGATACTGCTTCCTGGGTAAACTTGATTAAGTCATTTAATTTGTTTGCATTTTGGCTGCCTCACTTGCCCCTGTCTGACATTCAGTAAGTACTCAATATATGCTTGTAGAAATGAATTGAATTGTTATAGTAAAGGGATTGAACTAGATGACCTTTAAAGTCTAGCTCTATGTTCCAAGTCTGTCAGCATTTATAGAGGCAGCTTATGAAAGGATGCTTATTCAAAGATTGCCAAAAATGCTATGTGTAGGGGTGGCTAGGTGGCGCTGTATAGAGCACTGGTCCTGGAATCAGGAGGATCTGAGTTCAAATCTGGATTCAGATACATAACACTCACTAGCTGTGTGACTCTGGGCAAGTCACTTAACCCCAACTGCCTCACAAAAAAAAAAGCTATATGTACCCTTTATTTAATAACTCTACGACCAGGCATGAGCTGCTTTAAGCTCTCTGAGCCATCGTTAAGTCATGAGGTACCTATAATACTTACCTTATAAGACTTTGTTTTTGATCAAAGGAGGTATAAATATATATGAGATATTATATATAAATAATAAACATATACATGAGATATATAATAAATACATGAAATATATAAATGATAAACAAGATGATATATAAATAATAATAAATAAATGAGACATAAATAATATATGATATAATATATAAATAATAAATATATGTGACATATATGAACTATGAATAAATTCATCTTGTGTACTCATATCTTCTATCTCATTAGAAGCATATGTATTTATATGCAGGTGAACAGAAAGCACTTCTTAAACCTTCAAACTTTAGCTCAATGCTATCATTGATTAGCTCATCCAATACCCTTTGTAGCACAGTCAGTACTTGAATTCAGGTCTTATGAATGCAAGTCAAGTTAGCTCTTTGTACTCCATCACATTGGCTCTATTTAGAATGTCAGCTGGGATCCATTTTATACTAGGTTTTATCATTCTTAGTTGATTCGTTTCATCATTTTTATACCTTTCTGTTTTCAATCTTTTTGTGAAAAAGAAAAAAACCTCATGATTCTGTAAACCAAACTGAAACCTCCTGTCCAGTGTCCAGTGGTGAGGCTTCTGAAGTTTTATCCTCTGTTTCTTCTGAATTTTTATGTTCCTCTGCATATTTGTGACCTGTTGAAAAGGTCACTCCTGGCTCCACTTTTGAAAATCATTACAATGAACCTCATCACAATGAACCTATGAGAGGCTGGCCATAATGAGCTGAAAGGAGAAGGTGGTGTCTATTCAAGCATGGGAGAGAGGGGCTGTCAGGCAGTCTTCAGCAGCCATGAGCAGTACTAGCTTTTTTAAGCACAGGAACCCAAATGGGGCGATTTTTAAAAATCAACTACTTGATTAATTTTGTCTTTCTAGCAGTCATTTCAATGTCAATTCCAAACTGAATCTTCCTTGCGACAGAATAGAATTCAGTAAAAACATGATAGTGTGAACATATTTGACAGTGTGTACAATATTGTGTCCTAGCTGCCCCCCCTCTTCTCTGTCTTGAGAATGAATGAATGTTTTTGTTATTCCTTCTGGAGCCAACTTTGAGTGCAATGGGTAGAGCATTGGGCCTGGAATCAGGAAGCCCTGAGTTCAAATCTAGCCTCAGACATGTATTAGTTGTGTGACCTCAAGAACCATTTAAATTCTGATTACCTCACTTTTCTCAACTGTAATATGGGGATAGTAGTACCACCTCCCTCACAGGGAGGTTGTGAGGATCAAATGAGATAATATTTCATAAAAGTGCTTAGTATAGTGCATGGCACATAGTAGGTGTTTTACAAATACTTGCTTTCTTCCTTTCTCTTTCCCTCTTTTCCCAGACCTTCACTGGTTTTTTTCAGTTACTTACAGTTTAATCTCCCTTTGTGATCTTTTCGTTTAGACCATTATAATGAGAGAATCAAATTGTTTCCTTTCTTGGTTCTGTTTATTTCACTTTATATCAGTTCATAATATTGTCCCACATCTCATATTTCATTGCATTCGTCTACTGTAGTTTTCTTAACTATTCTCTGAATAGAATAGCAGAGGCCAATTTCCCTGCCTCAAACTTCTCCCCATTGCAATTCATCTTCTACCTTTAGCTGCCAAGGCAATTTTTTAAAGGTGTAAGTCTAACAACATTGCCCTCCCATAGCAATAAACACCTATGGCTCCCTATTACTTCTAGGATCAAATGAAAAGTTCTTTAGCATCTAAAGCTCTTCCTAACCTGGCTCTCTCCTGTCTTTCCAATCTTCTTACACTTTACTCCCCTCCGGGCAATCTGTGATCCAGCAAAACTGGCCTCTTTGCTGTTTCTCCAACAGGACCCTCTACCTTACATCTCAGGCCATTGCACTGACCATCGGTCATGCCTGGAATGCTGCGCCTGTTACTTTCCCAGGCTTCCTTCAAGTCATCATGCCAACTAACATGCCTACTATGTGATGGGCACTGTGCTGAGAAGTGGGGAGATGAAGAAAGCCAAAAGACAGTCCACAAACATTTATTAAGGGTCTACAACATACCAGCCACTGTGCTAAGTGCTGGAAATACATAGAAATGTAAAAGGCAGTCCCTGCTAGCAAAGAGTTCTCAATCTAATGGATGATGCAACTTGCAGACAATTATATACAAACAATGTATTTACAGGATAAATTGGAGATAATCAACAGAGGAAAGACACTAGAATTAAGGGGATCAGAAAAGGCTTCCAATAAAAGGTGGGATTTTAGCTGAGACTTGAAAGAAGCCAGAAGGTAGAGATGAGATGCATTCCAGGCATGGAGGGCAGCCAGAGAAAATGCCTCAAATTGGGACATGATGAAGTGTCTTGTTCAATGAACTGCAAAGAGGTTGGTGTCACTAGGTCACAGAATGACCTTGGGGAATGAGGTGTAAGAAGACTGGAAAAGTAGGAAAAGGCCTGGTCATAAAAGGTTTGAAAACCCAGAGAATGTTATATTTGATCCTGGAGTTTACTGAAGAGGGCTGGGAGAGGATGATCTAGTCTAACGGACAGCTGAGCGGAGGATGGTAACAGAGGTACACAGTCCAACTAGCAGGCTCTTGGCCAGGTATGAAGTAATGAGGGCTTGTCCCAGATGGTTACAGTAGAAGAGGAGAGAATTATTCCTTCAAGACTCAGTTCACACCCCACCTTCTGCAGGAGGACTTTCCAAGGCCCCCAGCTTCTAAGGCGTGGTCCTCTCAAATTGCCTTCCATTGTCTATGTACACAGTTTCAGTGTACCTACTTATGTACATGTTGTCTCCCCCATTAGAAGGTAAGCTTCTTGAGGCCTGGAACTACTTTTGCTTTTCTTTATATTCCAATACAGTACAGTTCTTGGCACATGTTTTTTCAGTTTTTTCAGTTTTTTCAAACTACTAGAGTAGTTTGCTATTTCCTTCTCCAGCTCATTTTACAGATGAGGAAACTGAGGCAAACAGAGTTAAAGTGACTTGCCCAGGGTCACACAGCTAGTAATTGTCTGAGGTTAGATTTGAACTCTCAGGGAGATGTCTTCCTGACTGCAGGCCCAGCACTTTATCCACTGGGCCGCCTAGCTGCTTAATAAATGCTCTTTTACTAATTGTTTATAATTTTCAAGAATTAAATTTAAATTTGTCTTTATTTTTATTGTCTCTAAGTTTTTTTTAAATTAATAAATAACATGAATGAAAAATGAAAAAATAACAACCCTTCAAAACGAATAAATATATAATTAGCTTGAAAAGAAAATTCCGGGAGCAGCTGCAAATAATATAAGTAAAAGCAATAGAAGCAATTAAGGTAGAAGAAATACAAAAACCCAAATGCAGAACACAACCCACTACATTTTTATTACTGGGCTTCAAAGTATTATGTTCTGTTTTGTTTTCTTAATGAGGCAGTCGGGGTTAAGTGACCTGCACAGCTCATGAGTGTTACATGTCTGAGGCTGGATTTGAACACAAGCCCTCCTGACTCCAGGGCCAGCACTCTATCCACTGCACCACCTAACTGCCCCATTTCAAAGTATTGTTAAGGAAAGAGAAATAAGTCAGCTTTGTTTGCTTTTTATGAGTTTTTAGCTGCTGATATTATGAAACCTAAAAAACTGAAATGACATCTTGAATATATAAATGCAGAATATATCCACATGGGGAAATAATCTTTTTCCAGAGAAGATGAAATGATTTTAGTAAGCAAACACAAACTTTTTCAATAACCACGTATGGGGATAGCATTATTAAGAACTGCTTGCAGAACTGTGAAGTGGTAGAGATCTTTATTCCAAAGTCGATTTTAAGCTCTTTGAGGGTAAGGACTGTCTTGCCCCTTTTTGTATATTTTTTACACTAAGCACAGTGACTGGTACATGGCAAGTGCTTAATAAATCTTTATTGGTTGAGATAATATTTGTAAAGGGCTTAGCCCAATGCCTGACACATAGTAGGCAATTAATAAATGTTGATTGATTGTGAATCAATAGGATCAGAACAGAGATGCAAAGCAGCCTCCGATGTTTCTACTTGCAGATAAGCTAGTGGGAAGGAGAGTTGTCTATATATCTGAGAACCTTTGTGATCAATTAATTAACTGAGAACATTCCTATTTTGAGTTGCAAGTGGGCTAAAGAAGAGTTCTAGCTAACGATACTTGACCACATGTAGGATATGTTGTTGAAACTGATACTAGGGAAGATTTAATACCTTGATAAATTATAAATGTAGGAGAATTGTATTGGGCTCTCTACTGATAAAGCTATGTGGTTCAGTGGATAATGTGCCAGGCCTGGAGTCAGAAAGACTTATCTTTCTGAGTTCAAATCCAGCCTCAGATACTTACTAGCTATTTGACTAAGTCACTTTAACCCTGTTTGTCTCGGTTTTCTCATCTGTAAAATGAACTGGAGAAGGAAAATGCAAACCACTCCAGTATCTTTGCCAAGAAAACCCCAAAATGGGGTCATGAAGAGTTGCACATGACTGAAGCGACTCAACAAAAACCACATTAATATTGTGATGATGGCAACTGCTTTATGATATAAAGAGAGGCCACATGGTATGTTGCCTTCAAAGACAGGAAAACGTGGTTGTAAGTCAGGCTGGTCAACACTGGGCAAATAACTAAACCTCTCAGTGCTCAAGGCAGGAGAGGTCTAACCCTTGGTCCTCAGGGCCCAATAGGGCCAGCAGCACTCCTGCCTGCAGCCCAAACTGGATTAAAATGTAATTGGGAAACATTTAACAAAATAAAAGCTAGAAGACAGAAATAAAATAAAGCACAAATAATATTAAAATTTAAAACTAAGTCAATATGTGGCTAGCAAGAATCCTTATATAAGGATTAATGGCCCTGTTGCTATTTGAGTTTGACGCCATGGGTTTAGACAACTCTCTTAAGACTAGAAAACGTAGACCGAGGCCTCACAGGAGGCAGCTAGGCAGTGCCTGGAGTCAGGAAGACCTGAGTTCAAATATGATCTCAGACAAGGTGTGACTCCAGGCAAGTCACTTAGCCTCTGTCTGACTCAGTTTCCTCACTTGTGAAATGTGAATAATAATTACACCTACCTCACTGGGTTCTTGTGAGCGTCCATATTTGAGAGGCGCTCAGTACAGTGCCTGGCATATAATAGGTGCTTAATAAATGCTGGTTCCCTTCCCTTGGAGCCAACAAACCTGGTTTAAATTCAGCTTTCAGGCTCACTAGATACCAAAGCCAAGTCACTTCACCTTACTGTTCCTCAGCTACCCCTCTTCCCACTTTAGAAAAGCACTTGAGCACTAGAGAGGTTCCCCTGGGTCACAAAGCCAATTAGTGTCAAAGACAGCACTCTATCCACAATGCCACACTGCCTCTCATTTGTTCATCTATAAGACAGAAACAACAATACTTGTACCACCTATCTAGCAGGGTTATTGAAAAAGTGCTTTGTCACCCTAAAAACATTACAGAAATGGGCAGTAGCATTATTTTACTGTAGGGGGATAGCAGTAGACTAGGGATTTTTTAAAATTAGATTTGTGATTTCACTGGTGTAGAGAGTTCCTGGTGAGGGAAAAGACTCTTGCAGAATGTGAGATTTGAGGTGAATTTTGAGAGAAGCCAAGTACTCAAGGAGATGGAGATAAGGAGGGAGATAACTTCCTTCCCTAGTCTGGAAATCCCTTCTCTAGTTAACTACTGCTCTCTATTAAATGCCCAGCAGGTGGCTCTCCTGGCACTGGAAAAAAATTTCCCTACTAGCCCTGGACAGGACCATTCCAAAAGAGTATTGAGTTTTTGCAGAGCTGCATTCTCTGCTAATCATTTCTCAACTGAATTTTTATTGCAATTTATGCAAATTTCAAAGGGAACAGAACCTGCCAAGCCAACTCAATACTCTAAGTTACAAGGCAATCCTTAGGCCGTGTTACAGTAAATGGAAGATGAGGAAATAAAGCATTTTGATTTAAAGGGCTCCTCTTTTATTCTCCCTCTAAGGCAGCTATCACACTAGTATCTAGGGCCCTTGGAGAGTGATGAAAAGACACAGGGAAGACTAGTTCCCAGGAATCCCTGATTAACAATTCTTACAAAAAGACTCTAAAACCGCCTAAATACAATGGAGTCAGGTTTAAAGGGAACTGTCTAAGGTCCCAGGGGGTTAGTTACTATCTTAACTCCCAAAGGGAGAAATTCTGACCCACCAAAACAGTTTTGCAAGGTCATAAAAGCAAAGGACTCATCTAAAGTTTCAGCAGCCTAGCCCAGAGAGTCACAAACTGCCTAGTGAGGTGGGTATAAGGCTGAGAATGAAGGTAGGAGTCACTTATAGACCTAAGGAGAGAAGGAAACAAAACTGAGAAAATTAAGAATGAAAAGAATTCAGGCTTTGATTGCCTTAGGCTCATAAATCTATAGATCAGACAGCTAGCTAGCTAGATCGTAGTTAAGTGTATGCATGTATATATACATATACATATATACATATATATACATATATACATATATATATACATATATATGTGTATATATATATATACATACAGAGAGAGAGAGAGAGAAACTATTGTACAGTTGTGTTGGACTCTGTAAATCCATTTGGGATTTCCTTGGCAAAGATAGTAGAATTGTTTGCCATTTCCTTCTCCAGCTCATTTCATAGTTGAGGAAACTGAGGCAAACAGAGTTTAAGTGAGTTGCCCGGGATCACATAGCTAGTAGATGTCTGAGGCCACATACGAACTCAGTTCTTCCTGACTCAGGCCTGGCACTCTATGCACTATGGCGCCACCTAGCTGCCCATATGCCTTTGTTAGTCCCATCTATTTGAGAGTGAATTACTTACTATAGGGAACTTTCAGGTTAGTAACTCTTTCCACTAATGCAGGTCGGTACCTTCTCTGAAATGTATAATCCATACTGACAGCCTCGGCATCATCCTCAGTTCCTCGCTGTGATTCACCCTTCATTTCTATATGTTTCCAAGTTCTGTAGATTTTTACCTTTGAAATATCTTTCTATAAGTACTTTCTCTCCTCTGACGCAGCCATGACCCAGGTGTCGTATTATGCAGTGGCCTTCTAGTTGGTCTCCCTCCCTTAAGTCTCTCCCCACTCCAGTTCATCTTCCAGTCAGCTACCAAAATGGTCAGTCCAAAGAGCCAGTGTGACCATGTCACTCTCTACTCAATAAACTCCACTAACTCCCCATTATCTCCAGGATCTCGTCCCTTTCCTACTGGTCTTCTTATACTTTTCTATGCCTGTTGTTCAATTCAGTGACACTGGCTCCTTGTGGTCCCATGAACAAGATACTCCATGTCCAAACATGGTGCCTGTTAGTGAAAAGGCACCCCTAGAACGCCTTCTCTCTTTGTCACTACCAGCCGTCCTCCCTGGATTCCTCTTCAAGTCTCAGCTAAAGACTCACCTTCTGTGAGAAGTCTTTCCTGCTCCCCCTCAGTGCTAGTGGCTTCCCTCCAAAAGGATTGCCACTTTACCCTCTATATTTGTTGTTTGTTCCTACTGGTTTACACGTTGAGGCAAAGACTACTTTTGTCTTTTTTTTTGGTAACCTATCACTTGGCACGTTGTTGTTCAGTTGTTTTTTTTTCAGTCATGTCTGATTCTTTGTGATTGCATTTGGGGTTTTCTTGGCAAAGATACTGGAATGGTTTGCCATTTCCTTCTCCAGTTCATTTTACACATGAGGAAACTGAGGCAAACAGGGTTAAGTGTCTGAGGCTGGATTTGAACTCACGTCTTCCTGCCTCTAGGCCTAGTGCTGTACCACCTAGCTGCCTGGAATATAGTAAGCACTTAATAAATGTTTTTTTTGCCTTGATTTGATTTACAGCCTTAAGAGAGTTTATAGATAAGGAAACTGAAACTCAGAGATGTTAAGTGACTTGCCCATGGAAGCCCAGTCAGTATATGTGAATATGTAAGTCAGAACTTAAACTTTTGGTCTTCCTGCATTTGAGGCTAGCCTATTATGATTGGGGAAGAAATGTCAACACCTTAAGAGTCCTAAGGCTTAGAGAATTACATGATATGATATGATATGACATGATATGATATAACATAACATAATATAATAGTCAGAGAGATTAAGTGCTATGGTCATGATTAAGAAGCAGGGATAGGCTCTGAATTCTCCCCCATTAGACTATTAGCTCCTTGAAAGCAGGGTATGTTTTGTCTGGCTTTATATTTCCAGGGACTAGCGCACAGTAGATGCCATGACAGAAATTGTCTGGGGATTTGTTGATAGGTACAATGACCCATCACAACCATCAAAGAAGCAGAGATGTGGAGAAACTGGTTTATAATATATGCAGAGCATAGACTCAGCATAGACACTGTATACAGTGAGCCCAGAGCAACAGTTTCAGCAATCCTATGTAAATTTTAGTTACATAGTTAGGCACAGTGGAATTTTGCAGAAGGCGGGGAGGGGGTGGGGAAGTAATGATTTACATATCAAAGAACAAGTAGCAGAAGGGGAAGATCTAGATCAGGTAAAACAGTAAACTAGTCGCCAAACACTGCGCATACAGCTGGAATTTGCAAACTCACCATTTAGTCCTGAGCTAAGGCTGATATTTCAGCTTGATTTTGCAGACCCTAGATAATTAATGGAGATTAAAAAGGAAAGCCAAAAAAATAGTCTTATCATAGTGCTTAATAAATATTAGTTGATTGCTGCATTGATTGAATATAGGTCTTTCTCAATTCAGGCCCAGCACGTTTATCCACAGCTCCAGTCTTCCTCTCCATTGGTGAAAACGTTTGCCTTCTAGGCCTGACTGCTTGCTGAGGACCTAAAGCCATCCCCTCAGCAGAGAATTGCAGGCTTATGACAGTGGCAATCAAAGCTTGCTCTGTGGAGTTAGGGACCACAGGGCCTGCAGTCAGAAGGACCTGAATTTCAGACACTTGCTATCTATGTGACTTTACTTCTCTTGTTCTGTAAAAGGTAGATAACAATAATGGTACCCATCTCGTTGGGCTATTGTGTGATTTAGATAAGATAATATATCTAAAGATCTTTAGGAGCCTTGAAGAACTATTGTTACTACACCAGGCAGTTAAAATCTTTAGTAAAAGAAACATCTTAGACACCTGAAAGAATTGCTAAAATGTGTATTGAACCTGAGGGAGAGGGGTCCT
Source organism: Phascolarctos cinereus (assembly GCF_003287225.1). NCBI lineage: Eukaryota > Metazoa > Chordata > Mammalia > Diprotodontia > Phascolarctidae > Phascolarctos > Phascolarctos cinereus. Next base: position 426,995,676 of record NW_027555958.1, on the reverse strand, counting down.
TGTCTCTTTGGGAAGAGCTCTGAGTTCAGTAGGAAGAAACATTCTACATAAATCAGGGCTAGATGAAAGAGCTTCAAATAGAGGAAGATGGCAGGCCTGCTTCTGAGACAGTCGTGATGGCATAAAATTAGAGTATGTCACTGACATGGCGTGATGCTAAAGTATGTGGGGACATCTTGTAACTGGTTCTAGGTGGCTACAGAAGCATCCAAAAGGCTTGTCAGCCTCAGCAACTGCCCCAGTTGGTCATTCTGCTTCCTGAGAGCAGTGAAGGGAGTGAAGCCTCCAGCTTGTGAGTTTCAAAGGTCAGGAGGACCCCTGAGCATCCTCGTTTTCCAGGGGTTAGTTTTGCAGCTTGTACAACATCTGTTCCCTGAGACCCAAAGACTGACCTTCAGGAATGACCTTTGGGACCCCAAACCAATAGGAACTGAGACAAGGCCTCTTGGCCAGTGGTGATAGTGTTGGATAATGAAGTGGGTGGGACCAATGCTGTGTAGGAATTGAATTAAAATTTAAGCATACCTTGAGATTGAGTGGAGGGGAAGTACACATGCCCTAGAAGCACTGGGAGAAAGTTTGTGCTTTTTTCTTACTATATCTTTTTGTTTGTTTTTAATAAAATTTTATATTTTTTATAATGTATGACCATAATAAGCATTGAATTAATTTTCAGTGATTATGGTTGTACCCAAAGTTTCAGATGTTTTCTGTAAAATACATATATATATATATATATATATATATATATATATATATATTATATATATATAAATAAATGCATGATTTATTGTTGTTATTATTTTTAAAACAGTATTTTATTTTTTCCAATTACATGTAAAGACTATTTTTAACATTCATTTCTGAAAGAATTCTGAGTTCCAAATTTTCTCCTTCCCTCCTTAAGAGAGTAAGTGATTTGCTTGTTATATATTTGGAATAAATATCCTTTTGTAAAAGCAACTCAATGTGAAATGGTTAGATGGAACTGAATCCTAGTTGTAGACCCCTATCAGATGGGGGAACATAGCTGGTAAGGATCTAACCCCATAGGAAGACCCCCAAACCTCAGGGTATCCTAGAGTCCTCTGGGCAGATTTAGCAGCCTAGTTCTAAGAGAGTGAGCCAAAGTGAGCGTACTCCTTCCTATGCGTGTTTGCATTCAATCATTTTCAGTCTTGTTTGACTCTCTGTGACCCCATTTAGGGTTTTCTTGGCAAAAATACTGGAGTTCATGGGGATGAGATCTGAACCCCTAAAAGGAAAAGACCATGTCTTTGGGATCTGGACCCTAAAAAGGAAAAGCCCTAGACTTTCCCACGTAGTCAAGTCTCTGGCATTTTTCTGAGGCTATAGTCCACTCAACTGGCCTTTCATTGTGGCTACACCCAAACTCCCAGTTCTGTTCTGTTACCTCCTGATTGCCCCTGGCCACTTTCCACCCTGAATTTTATCTAGACTTCATTTTCCCTTGGCCTTGTGGTCCAGGTCTCTGGCATTCTGTTACCTCACAGTCACTTCAGTTTACTGACCACTCTCAATCCAGATCCTTCCTAGACCCCTCCTCATAGTCATCTCAGAGTACCTGGCCACTCCTAGATACCTCCTTAGGCTTTTTGTATATAAGATCCACCTTGTCTGCCAATTCAGATTCTTAAAATCTGGCCAATGGCTCAGATTCAATCAATCCTGTTTGTCAATGTGAGCATCACAAATGTTCAGATTCTTTAAGAGTCTGGCCAATATGGTAGATCTTTAATAAACCTCATATTTGACTAAAAAAAGTTTTAGGTCAAATTCATGCAGGCAGGACCCATGTGTCACTATTTTGGGGTCCCAACACCCCTGAACCCAAAATCTCAACAGAGTGGCTTGCCATTTTCTTCTCCAGCTCCCTCTTATATAGTGATTAATAATAATTAAAGGTGGTTGGGCATTTCCAGCTGGTGTACTAGTCTTAGTCCACAGGCTGATTTTGGACACTGGTATGGTCAAAGATAGGAAGTAAGGTCCAGTAGAAAAAAGTACCAGACCTGGACCAGTGGTGTGCCAGTAAGTGTTTTATCAGTTGGATCTCAAAAGAAAAAGGGGGGGGCATCTAGGTGGTGCAGTGGATACAGCATCAGTCCCGGAGTCAGGAGGACCTGAGTTCAAATCTGGCCTCAGACCAAACACTTGACACTTACTAGCTGTGTGACCCTGGGCAAGTCACTTAACCCCAATTGCCTTAAAAAAAAAGCACTTAAATTTAATCTGTACAATTAACATTTTCTCCATCACTTCCTTGAGTCTACACCAGTTGCAAGATTTCTGAGGTGTAAATGCTCACACTAAAAATTTAACAATTGTTCTGGGAACTTGGTTGGAGCACAACCCTGAGGCCTCAGGAGACCTGTCTCTGTCATTTATTAACTGTGCTCATGGATAAGTCACCTCTCTGAACATCAATTTCCTTTTCTAATGAAAAGAATACCTGTAGTAGCAGTCTCACCAGGCTGTGGTGAGAGTCAAAGGATATAAGGTATTGTATATTAGGTAAAAGTCAGCCATTGTTATCATTAGATTCACACCTGCTGCTGGCTAAGATGGGTGATATTGGCCAAATCTCTTACCTTTGATGGACCCATTTTCACCCACAAATGGAGGGAAATGGACTAAAGCTTAAGTCTAGTTTAAATAGAAAGGATCCCTGATGGCCCACAGTGACTCATAAAATGTCCCATTAACATTATTTACTTATTTTGTTAAACATTTCCCCATTGTAACTGGGAAATTACATTAATTAATTAAATTCAAATGTATTTTAATCTGGTCTGGTCTGCACTGGAGTTTTGTGTTTGTAGCCTATGGGCAGGGAGTTTGACAACTGTGGACTAAATGATTTCTAAGATTCCTTCCAGCTCTAACATTCAATGAAAATATTCACTTTATCTGGCCATCCAGGTGATAGATAGTGGATAGAGTAGATACAGCACTAAGCCTAGAGTCAGGAAGACTTGAGTTCAGATTTGATCTTAGGCACTTCCTAGCTGCGTGACCCTAGGCAAGTCACTTAATCTCTTTTTGCCTCCATTTCCTTATCAGTAAAATGGGGATGATAATGGTAGCATCTGCCTCCCAAAGTTGTAAGGATTGTTGTTCAGGAGAACAAACCCCCAAATCTGAAATAGTTTTAGAAATAAGATGATCAGATTATTTATTAATCTGAAATTGCTTTAGAAAGAAATTTATTTTTTTAATTTTTTTCATTAATTTATTTTGATTCATCAACAGTCACTTCAATATGCTTTTGAGTTTAAAATTTTTCTCCCTCTTCCTCCCCCCTACCCTCCCAAAGATGGGGCACAATCTAATATAGGTTATACATTTACATTCCTATTAAACATATTTTCACATTAGTGAAGTTGTAAGTAAAAATTAGGACCAATAGGAGGAACCATCAGAAAGAGGAAACAAAACTCAACAGAAGAGGAAAAAAAAGATAGCGATTCAACTTTCACAGTTATGATTACTGTCTGTGTCTTTTTCTCCATCCTTTTTTCCCCCCTGTTTATGCTTTTCTTTCTCCTTTCTCCTTTCTCCTCTCTCTAGTGTTTTGCTTTTGACCACCACCTCCTTCAGTCTCTTCTCCCTTCTATTATCCCTTTTCCCTTTCTTCCCCTTTGCCCTTACTGCTTCTTCCCTCCCTTCTATCCCTCCTCTCTTTTCTTTCCCCTTTTCCCTCCTACTGCCTATAGGGCAAGTTAGATTTCTATACCTAACTGATTATGTTATTCCCTTCTTGAGCCAAATCTGATGAGAGTAAGGTTCAAACAATGCTCACCCCGTCCCTTCTTTCCCTCTGCTGTAATATGATTTTCTGTCTTTTCTTGTAATGTAATTAACCCTTGTCTGCCTCCTCCTTTCTCAGTCCATTTTCTAAGATCAGACTAATCCACTTACTTGGATCCATTTAACCCACTTGATTAGATTTTTTTGTTATCATTACATCAAAGTCAACTAATATCCACCCCCTTTATGTATACTCCTTTAACATGGTATAATAACAATACAGTTCTCAAGAGTTGCAAGTGTCATCTTCCCTTGTAGGGATGTAAACAGTCCGCCCTTATTAACAACATTTTGTATCTTTCTGTCCCATTTACCTTTTTATGTCTTTCTTGAATCTTGTACTTAAAGATCAAATTTTTTGTTGAGCTCTGGCCTTTTTATGAGGAAGGTTTGGAAGTCCCCTATTTCGTTGAATATCCATCTGCTCCCTTGAAAAATCATGCTCATTTTTGCAGGGTAGTTGATCCTTGGCTGCAATCCAAGCTCCTTTGCCTTAAGGAATATCATGTTCCACGCCCTGCTGTCTTTTAATGTAGAAGCTGCAAGGTCCTGTGTAATCCTGACTGTGGTTCCATGTTATTTAAATTGTTTCTGGCTGCTTGCATCACCTTCTCTTTCATCTGGTAATTTTGGAATTGTGCTATTATATTCCTTGGCATTGTCAATTTGGGATCTCTTTCAGGCGGTGAGCAATGTATTCTTTCTATGGTTATTTTCTTCTGGTTCTAGGACTTCTGGGCAGTTTTCCTTTATGATTTCCTGAAAGATACTGTTCAGGCTCTTTTTTTCATCATGATTTTCAGGTAGTCCAGTGATTTTTAAATTGCCTCTCCTGGATCGATTTTCCAGGTCAGTTGTTTTGCCTATGTTTTCATCTGTTTTTTCATTTTTTTGTTTCTGTTTGACTGATTCTTGCTGTCTCATAGAGTCATTAGTTTCCATTTGTCCAATTCTAGTTTTTAACAGACTGTTTTCTTCTGTTAGTTTTTGTACTTCCTTCTTCAATTGGCCAATTGTATTTTTAAGGGATTTGTTTTTTTCAGTGTACTTTTTTTCCATTTTGCCAATTGTGTTTTTTAGGGACTAGTTTTCTTCAGTGTACTTTTTTTCCAATTGGCCAATTGTATTTTTTAAGGACTCTTCTACCTCTCTCATTAGACTTTTAAAATCCTTCTTGAGCTCTTCTAAGAAGGCTTTTTGGGCTTCAGACCAGTTCATATTCCCTTTTGATGTTGCAGATGTGGGTTTGTTGACAATGTTGTCTTCTTCAGAATTTCTGTCTTGATCTTCACTCTTCTCATAATATGAATCTATGGTACATTTCTTTTTACTCATGATTTCTTTATTCCCTGGCCTTTAAAGAGATTGAGCTTTCCTGCTGGGGAACAGAGGGCACTGACCCAAGCTTCTTGTGTTGGGAGCCTAGGTCTTGGCCACTGGCTTTGTGTGCTGGGGCCTCTTATGTTGGCAATTGGAGGCTGTAGGTTTTGGCAGCTTACCTTGTGTTGGGCTGGAATCAGCAAGGCTGGAACTTTCAGGCAATTCTAGGTTGCCTGCTTTTCCTTTCCTTTAGCTTTCTTCAGCTCCTTTTAGATGGGTGCTGCAGGGTGTTTATCTGCCTGGGGCCTCTTGCAATGCTGCCTCCCTAACCCTTTTCCCCTTATCCCATTGGCTGGTCTTCAGGGGGCACAATCTATTCACGGAAATCTTCCCCAGCAACAAAAAGGCGGAAGTTTTGCAAGGGTGAACAGTTTAGGTTGGGGGTAGGGATATTCTTTCTGCTACTTGCTTAAAAAAAGCAGGGTGGGGGGTGTTTGACAAGATCAGAAGGGAGTGTGCTTCAACAATACAACTAAATTCCTTGAGAAGGCCATCTACAACAGGTGCCTCCAATTTCGCTCCTCTCACTCTCTTCTTAACCTCTTACTATCTGGCTTCTGACCTTATCCTTTAACTGAGACAGCTCCCTCCAAATGGCCAGTGATCTCCTAATTGCTGCCCTTTTTGAGAACTATTAACCCTTTGAGGAGGCTTCACTTCTGAGAGATCATTTCTCACACTATCCACATACAAAGAAAGAAATGCGGAGTTTGAATGCAGATCGAAGCATATTATTTGCTATTTTTTTTCCTTCGCTTGTGTTTTGTTTCCTCTTTCTGGTGGTTCCTCCTATTGGTTCTAATTCTTACTTACAACATCACTAATGTGAAAATATGTTTAATAAGGACGTACATGTATGGCCTATATTAGATTGCGAGCCATCTTGGAGAGGGAGGTAGGAAGAGAGAGGGAGAAAAATTTAAAACTCAAAAGCTTATGGAAGTGATCGTTGATAATTCAAAATAAATTAATAAAACCATTTTGAAAAAAAAAGAAAGAAATTTATTAGGTAGAGGACAGCAGGCTGGAAAGGAGGTATGGCTCTCTCTTGTCCAGCCACTGGAGGGTTTAAATTATAAAGGATTTAGACAAAGGTACCCTTGCAAGAACCATTCAAATGACAAATATAACGTGAAACAATTTTGCAAAGAGGGCAAATTGAAAGCAGGGTAGATTGAGATGAGTATCGATATATAGAAACATTCAATAAAATTTGGGCAAAGCCAGAACACAAGAGAACTCCAAACACAAGCATTGGGGGGAGGGAGGCACAAAACAAGACCTGGCTAAGGGGACATAAAATAAGAAGGTTTGGGGTAGATCCATAATCTAGGGGAACCCAAAATATTTTGTAGCCATCTCTGGCATTCCTGGAGAGTTAATGTCAGGCAACATTTTGGATTCAATCTCTAGTCACATAAAGTTAGATTTTTTTCCACTTTTATTTATTTGTTTCCTTATCTGCTTGTTTATTTGTTACATTTTTAAGTTCTGAGTTGGCTCCCTCCCTCTCTCCAACCCCCCTTTAGAGAAGGCCAACATTTGATGCAGATATTTGTGTGGAACCATACAATACATACTTCCATTCCCTTCATAAGTCCTTTGTAGATGATTTGAATGATCGTATTACTCAGAAGGGCTTAGTCATTCACAGTTGCTCTTTGAACAATATTGCTGTTACTGTATACAATGTTCTTTTGGTTTTACTCCCTTCACTCTGCATTATTTCATTCAAGTCTTCCATGTTTTTCTAAAACCAACCTCCTTGTTATTTATTTATTTTTTTTACAGCGTAGTAGTTCTCCACCAATAAAGTTAGATTCAAACAGCATACTAACTTTCTTGGTTCTCCTCCAGCCTGACCGTTCCTTCTCGATCTCCTTTTCCAATTCATCTTCTATATCAAATCCCCTAACTGTGAGTGTATCCCAAAGATATGTCCTGGGTCTTCTTCTCCCTATATACTTTCTCACTTGGTGAGCTCATCTGCTCCCTCAGGTTTATCTGTTAATTAATTGCCATCTCTATGCAGATGATGCCTAGATCTATTTACCTGGCCCTAGTCCTTCCACTGAGTTCCAGTCATGCATCACTGAGCCCCTATTGGATATTTCAGACTGGATGTCCTACAGGCATCTCAAACTCAACATGTCCAATACTGAACTCAGTGTCTTTTCACCCATCCCTCTTCTGAACTTCTCTATTACTTTTGAAGGCCCCAACCTCTTTCCAGGCCCCCAGATTCACAGCCTCAGCATCATCTTCCATTCATCATTCTCACTCACCCTGTATATCCAATCAATTGTTAGATCCTGCCATTCCTACTTCCACATCTCTTTCACCAGTACTCCTCTCTCTATGCAGACAACCACTACCTTAGATTCAGGGGTGGGGAACCTCGAGGCCACACGGGGCCCTCTAGGTCCTCAAGTGTGGCCCTTTGACTGAATCCAAGGTGCCCCACCCCTGATAGGCCTTAATTGCCACCCTCCTAGACTTCTGCAATAGCCTCCTGATTGGTCTTCCTTGCTTCAAGTCACTTCTCCCTTCAACCCATCCACTACTCAGTTACCAAAGTGACTTTCCTAAAGCTTCACCCCCTTCCTCAGAAGAATTCCAGTGGCTCCTTATCACCTCCAAGATCAAATGTGAATTGCTCTGTTTGGATTTCAAAGTCCTTCTCCATGTAACTACAATTTAGCTTTTCATCCCTTTTATATGTTAGTCTCCTTTATACTGCTCCTTATCCATAATTCTCCTTCTCTGGTCTCTATTTCTCTCTTATCTATTTGAAATATTATTATCATTTCCCCTAGAGGAAATGGGAGGTTGGGGTGGGGTAATGATAATGACTGTGATAACTTGGGTTCTGCTGATTACCCTTTTCTCCTCACTAAAAGCACTTGATAAGGGAAAACAAATTAGCGAGACATGAGGACAGTAGTAAAGTCTGGTCATGAGCAAGCAGACTCCCAGAACTTCCTTAGATTTTTCTGAGTTTTTAGAGTTTTTTCTTTGCCTCTTGGGAGGGATTTCCTGTTAATTTCTGCTTTCAGTGAAGGGAACATACACACACAGAGAAAGAGAGACAGAGACAGAGAGACACACAGAGAGAGATGCTGCTGCTATTTTTTCCCCCTTGAGGTACAAAATTTCTGGGGGCCATGCTCTCTTAAGGGCAAAAACTCTGTCTTGGTCTTTCAAATAAACCTTTATTAAGCAACTACCATGTGCCATGAACTGTGCTAAATGATGGGTATACAAAGACAGAACACATAAACATGTAAGTAAATACAGAGTGTGTTCGTATCCATATGTAAGTTTCCCTGGAGGTGGGGAACAGGGCAGAAGACAGAGAATATAGGATGAGAAGAGGCCTCCTGTACAGAGCAGTATCTGATCCAAATCTTGAAGGCCTTTAAGGATTCTTAAGAGTTGAAGTGAGCAGGGAGAATGTTTCAGCCATGGGGAGACGACTCATACAAACGTATGGAGGCAGAATTTTAGAATGCCGGGTAAGGAAAACAGCACTAAGCCGTGATGTAGAATTCATGAGGAGGAATAACATGAAATCAGTTTGGAGAGATGGACTTTGTGCCTCTTCCTGCACGGTACTGTGAACACAGTAGGCACTTAATAAAATGTTTGTTGGCCTTATTATTCTGCTGCCTTGGAGACAGGAGAGGGCTGTATAATTTTACTCAGGCCAAAAGCCCTTAGGGCATGCTGCGGTGGGCTCTCCCTCCCTCTCTCCGTCTCTCTCTCTCTTTCTATCTCTCTGAAATTAATTCTGCCCATTATCTTATCAGGTAATGCAATTAAATTCCTTCTGCAATAACTGCCATTCATTTCAGTGCATTTTAGATTTACTGCCCACCAGAACCTGCATGTAGTCTCAGGCCCCACATTATTTCAGTGGATAATTTGTTAAACAAGTGACTTACATCTCTGGGCAGAAAAGCATCCAAAGAGGACTCATCCTCCTGCTAGAGAATGCTGCAGTTGGGGAGCCTGGTGACCTATTAGGAATGCGAACACCCCCAAATTCTCCATTTTGCCTGGCTTTGCTGAGTCATTCTGCTATTTGAACAATTTCTAGAACATGATGCCTTCCTCTATGTTCCCTGTTGGTGGATTTAGAACTGGAAGGGAAATCATTTAGTGTAACCCCTTCATTTTAGATAGAAAGAAACTGACTTATGTGAGATCACCCAAGTAGTAGGTAGAAGAACTAGGATCTGAATCTAGCTTATCTCTATTGGGTCGGCTAGCTCATCTAACACCAAGTCCAGGGCTGGCTCCACCATTCCCTTTCTTTACAATGTGACTGGCTGAGTAGTAATGGTGGGAAGAAATGATTGTCAGGCAGGCCACCCCAGTTCTGTGGATCTGAGTCAATCTGCTCAAGCCTCCATTGATGTGTTTATGTTTAATGGTTAGTTATTGATCATAGATTTAGAGCCAAAAAGGAGGTCAGAGGTCAGCTAGCCCAATCTTCCATTTTACAGATAGGAACACTGAGACCCTAGAAAAGTTAACTTGCCCAAGGTTTTGTAGGTATTAAATAGCAAAGTAAAAATTCAAATCCAGGTCCCCGGACTCCAAATCCAGCATTTTATCTGCTACACTTATGTCTTGGGCAGCTAGGTGGCACAGTGGATAGAGAGCCAGGCCTAGAGTCAGGAAGGTTTATCTTACTGAGTTCAGATCAGGCCTCAGACACTTCCTAGCTGTGTGATCATGGTCAAGTTACTTAATCCTGTTTGCTTCAGTTTCCTCATCTGTAAAATCAGCTGGAGAAGGAAATGGCAAACCACTTCAGTACTTATCAAGAAAAGACCAAATGGGGTCACAAAGAGTTGTACATCACCGAAATAACTGAAAAATCAGAGCCCAAGCAAAAGCATCTAATGAAATAGCATGGTAAGATAGGTTGCAATTGAATATTTCCCCTACTGATCTCTCCCACAAATACAAATACATGCCATCAATAGGAAGAATGGATATGCCCGAAGACTACAAGTGGAAGACAAACAGATAGAGGGAGCACAAATGACCAGGGCTGGGAGAAGGGGCAGTTTGCGCTGAAGGGAGGGGATGGATTTGAGCCCCACACTGGTATCTCAGAGAGTGCTGTCTTGGGCATGGCAGCCAGCTAGTCTCTGTTGGGTAATGCTCACTGCCAGGGCTTGAATGGCAGCTCCACCATGTTCTGTGGTTGATGCTAGGTGGGGTTCATTTGGCTTCAGCTAGAGCTCTCAGATGAGGTGCTCCCTGCTCCTCATGAGAGAAGGACTGGGCTCTGCATTTTCCTCTTCACTTAAAACCAAGGGGCATAAGCTGTGACTCTTTTAGAAGGGCAGGGACCTCACACATCCAGGCACTGAACTAGGGAAAACTTGTGGCTGCTTTTTCTCTACAACTAGGAGGGTGTTAGCCCTTAGCGTCTGGCTTGTTTCAGGCTTTTCCTCTCCAAAAGCATAACCTTTTCTCGAGGATCAAGCTCTGGGAACACAGAACAACCAGTCACCTAAGCAGCTTCTAATCAGTGAGTCTATTTTTTAACTTTATTTCCTGTTTACCAAGGGCGATGTCTCTGTCTTCACCAGCACCCCTTTAATGTTAATGAACTGTACCCCATTCAGCAGCATTTTAGGGGCTGCCCTGCCAACACACAACCAGGGATTACCTGGGCCAGAGGCCCCAGAAATTGTCTCAAGCATGAGCTTCTTCAGATCCCCCCATGCAAAAGAACAAGAGGGCAAAGGGCCAATGGACAATAGCCTAGAAGTGGAGTCCTTTGAAGACAGCACCTTTCCCTCCAATCCTCTGTTTCGTATTTGTTGCTGTTGAGTTGCTTCAGTCATGCCTGTCTCTTTGTGATACCATTTCAGGTTTTCTTGGCAAGGATAGTGGAGTGGTTTGCCATTTTCTTTTCTGGATGAAAAAACTGAGGCAAACAGGGTTAAGTGACTTGCCCAGGGTCACAGCTGGTAAATATCTGAAGCCAGATTTGAACTCAGGAATTCGAGTCTTCCTGACTCCAGGCCTGGCAGTCTATTCATTGCACCACCTATCTGCCTATTTGTTTCATATACCTGCCTTTATTATATATATGTGATTGGCCTAAGCTGTAGCACCAAGCTATGAGTTGTACTTGCAAGTAAGTGATTTTATAATTCTACTATTGTAACTGATCAACATTAACATTATGCAGCCCACACCCTTGATAAATGGTGTGTTGCAGTGCTCTGTGGAATAAGGCTAACCTTTCCAGTATGTTGAATAAGTAGTAACCTAAGTAATACGATAAGAGGAATTCTGGGTAACCTAAAATTATCTCCTCAAATCCCACCATTAGAAATGGATTTCTCAAAAAAAAAATTATTTCTCTAGGAATTGAGGATTTACCAGTTCGTAAGAGCTTCCTATTAAAGTGTAAACTCTTCCGTTAGCACTGTGTTTTTTAATTAGTTGACAGATAGTACAGAATAAGGAATCCTAGGAATGGACATAGTGATGGGGAGGAAAAAAGGGGGACAGAAAACTGAATGGAGTTTAAAGAAAGGAAAAAAATTTTGATCCCAGAATGTTACCTAGTATAAATACTAATAAGAACTATAATAACAGCTAACACTTATGTAGCATTTAAGGTTTACAAAGTGATATATATGTATATTATCTCCTTTATCTCTAGAAGTCCAAGGTCTCATGTAATATAAAAATCAATATGAAGTTACAAGAAAAGTGCAAAGATGAGAAGAATATTGTGTATAATTACAACAATCTATGGACTCTGAAAAATGGAAAAAAACCCCCTTGATTCTAATAAATATTTCTTAACATTATTTGATAAAAAAAACAAACAACCAAAAAAAATTACTACTGTTATAATCTGTCCTGGTCAGAATTAATGTACCGGGAATTAGGAAAAAGGGGGGAAGGAGAGGCAGAGGAGTGATCCTTGGTTGGTACAGAGGAAATGGGGTCCAAGCTGAGAGGAGAGCCTGACCACTTTAGGTCAGGCGACTTACTGAGTCTGCAGGCTTTCAGCACTGAAGGCACTGAAAACTTGAGATAAGTGAGCAAAACAGATGCTGATTATATAATTCAGAAGCAGAGGAAATGTCTAGGAGATAGCAAGCTAAAATGTGCTACTTGGCCTAATCTCTCAAAGTTTAGATCTTTCAATGACAGCTTCCCACACTTAAGGTAGAGAATTTAGATACAAAGCAATGGTAGCACCCCATTGGAGCTGAGTAACCATTGGAGAGGCAAGAGACTCTCCATTCAATATTGCCTGTATTTTTCTTGGTTCCATACGGACACCTCCCCCTTCCCCAGTATTACCACTTCCCACCACCCCCCACCCCGACCTCCTACCCCATGTATTATGTCTTAACAAATCACCACGTTGTCTTCAATTTGAATAGCCAATGTAGGCCTAGACAGTAGAGGGCAGTGTAGTTCAATTCAACATACTGGACAGGATCGTTGGAGTAGATGAGGATACCATTGACATCAACTGCCAGGCCTTAGTCTAGCTAGCCTTCTTGAAAAACCAAAGGGATGTTAAACAGTTCAGACTTGAACAGCCCAAATGGTGTAACCCTATATTCATACAGGCTACATAAGATCTGAAAGGCTGCTTCTATTTATGGCCCATGAATCTGAATCCCCCAAAGACCAACTTGATGACTATTGTAAATATCTAACAACTGGCTCTCCATGAAAAAAACAGAATCTATGCATGACACACTTTTAATTATTTGCATTATTCACATTTTCTTCATCATTTTTTTTTCTGATGAGGTAATTGGGGTTAAGTGACTTGCCCAGAGTCACATAGCTAGTTAGTGTTATGTGTTTGAGGCTGGATTTGAACTCAGGTCCTCCTGAATCCAGGGCCCATGCTCTATCCCATCACTCTCTTAATGGAGACAACGAACAAATAAGTCAAACCCTGATCTGTACTATTGCTGATTTCCAAGGTGTAAATGCTCACACTGAAAATTGAACAATCAGCTTGGTTTGAGCTGGTTCCTGCATAACTCTAATGATAGCCACCCTTGCCAACTGGTCCAACAGATTTGATAACCAGGGTAGGAAATACTGGCCCTGAATTGTTTTAGCATGAAGGGCTCTCTAGCCCTAAGTCCCCACTTTTCTTCTGAACAAGTACACTGAGGCTTTGTCAGGGAGAAGGGAAACTAGAAGAGCTCCTTCTTTTCATTCTTTTACAAGAACTCTTACAGGGCCACCAACTCTGTTCTGGCCAACAAGTAGGCCCTGGAGTGAAGTTAATTGCCAAGTGAGCAGTTTTTGTTGGGGCTAAACCCATCCAAGAGTACTAAATGCATCCAAATAATCCTGGTACTTGAGACGATGCTCTAGTGTGGGATCAGATTAGGAGCTAAGGCTGCAGGCCATAGACATCTGTATAAAACCATGTGCCACTACTGGAAATAGAAGGGTAACTTTCTCTGATTCCATGTGATAGCTGAATTGTATTGCAGCAACAGCAGCTAGTATTTTGGGAAAGAGGGAGTAGTAGCTTGTATTTGGGCCAAGAATCTTGAAACATTTCTTCATTTAGATCTATAGACCCTTGGTCTTCTGGGTACTGGTCTGGATCCCAGTGGGTAAAATGTTGAAAAGGCCACCCATTCCTTGGGGTCTAGAATAAAGGAGAGAATAGGGGATAAAGTAGAGGAAGTTTAAGATATGGATTAGGAGAAATGACGGAGCTCATGGTGAATAACTTCAAATTTCTCAGTGAAGTGAAGAATGTCTGTTGATGGACAGGCATTTGGGGATGGACATATCAAAGGGCTTTTGAGTTTGAAGCAGGTGACCTCACAAAGTAGCAGTTCTAGTGCACTGCTAAGCTCAACGTGAATTAGCAGTAATATGTGGCAACTAATGAAACCAATTCAGTTTTAGACTGCAATGATAGATGTCCAAAGTCAGGGAGGTAATAATCCTACCACACACTACCCTGGTCAAACACATTTAGAGTGTCTTATGCAATTCTAAACATCATATCTTAGAAGGGACATTAGTAATGTTGAGCATGTCCAGAAGATGGTTACCTAGATGGTGAGAAGACTGCAAACCGTATGACATGAGGAAGCACTGAAAAATTGAGGGTACTTGTTAGAGAGAAAGATTTGGGGTGACATGATAGCTATCTTCATGAGATTGATTACCCATGGGATTCTTGCTCTCCCTTATGTCTGGCTTTGTAGACCTGTGAAAGGCTCCCCTCCACAGATTTCTGTTAGTCTATTCTCTGACCTTTGGCTTAGACAACTTGTAGACCTACTAATCATTCACATTTCTCAGGCTTTAAGTTTTTCAAAGTACTTCACCGAAGACCACCCTGTGTGGCTCATACACTGACTTGGTAGGCTGTCCCCAAAGAGAAGTCCCAGAAACATGTTGAGAAATGTCGTTCTTCTGAGAATATCATTATCATCATCATTATTTATTATCCACACTTTACAGATGAGTAAACTGAGTCTTCATCATTCCTACTTAGTGAGAGAGGTGCAGCCTGTCTTTGAGATTTCTATAGTGTCTTTTATCCCAAGAGTTCAAGCCTCATTTTGTGATGTTATTTATTGGGTTCAGAATCAATTTTAAAAGAAAATCGTCACACATGCATCTCACCCCCTGCCAAACTTCTAGGGAGCCACAGGCTTCAGGAAGGTCTATGAGCATCTGTGAAGCTTGAACAGATTTCTCTGATTTTCTTATCCCCCTCTCTTTGCTGCTTTGCATTCTTCTCTCCCAGAGTCACATCCTTTGGACAAAATTCCAAGCAGGGGGGCGTTCATGAGGGTCTCTATGGTGATCATTCTTGCCCTGGTCACCATGGTGACCCTGGCTTCAGCCTCTCAGATAATTATCAGATCAAATGCCTATATGGTTCCTCGTTTAAGCCCCCACCTCCCAGATGGGAGCTTGAGTCTTAGTTGTGATTTCTGTCTCCTTGTTATTGTGGCATAGAATGGAAAAAGAAGATCTGGGGGATGAATAGGAGAGTGCAGAACATTTGTCTGCGGGTATCTGCCTCAGTTAGTTTGAATAAAGTGCTAGGGAGAGAGGAGAATAGCTTCAGTTTTAGAGGGAGAAAGGTACCACATCGCCAGAGCTGGCAGGGGCTCTAGGCTGTCTCTCATCTAGCGGCTCCTCTCAGATTCCACACACACAGCCATCCAGGCACTTGGCTTCCCCCACCACCCTCTTTTTACTTGGCACCGTTGTTAGCCAATCACAACAGTGTAATGGTTCAGCTGGAAGATATCAATCTGGGCAGGGACTGTTTAGGGTTTTTTTTTTTGTCTTTGTTTTTCTAGCACCTTGTATAGGACTGGCCTGGCACATAGTGGGTGCTTAATAAATGCTTGTTGAATGAATGAAGTGAATTAACAAATAATAAATCAAGAAATAAACATGAAAGTGCTTACTGTATGCAAAGCATGTGTCAGGCATTTGGGGAATAGGTAAGATCTATCCCTGTGCTCATGAGATTTACAGTCTTAGAGTGGGGTAAGACAAACAGAGAGTCAGAACACCCAGGACGACACTTATGTACCTGTCTGTCTCTGTCTCTGTGTCCCTGTTTCTGTCTCTCTGTCTCTCTCTCTTTGTAGGTACATATAAAAGTACTTCCATGGGACTGAAATTGGGGTTAATGTGGAAAGCATTTCTAGCCACTGATAGGCAGCAAATCCCGTCCACTTGCTTTCCCACTCCCTCTGCATCTAGATTTTATGAACTGAACATATTATTCTGGCTGATTGTGCTTTGCAGCCAGACTTTGGTGTAAAAAATGAAACAAAGTTTACATGTAATTGTAAATTAAATTGAATTATAAAAAATAAAATATTAAACGAATACTTAAAAAAATAAAAAGTGAAGCAAAGCACATAGCAGCGTGACTCAACTATGGAACCACAGCTAACAAACAGTGGCTTTGAGGTCACTGAAGAAATGTCGTAAGTTTTATATCCAGATGCGCGTTGTCCCCTTTGATACATTCACCCTGGCAAGTGATATGCTTATTCTCTGAAGAATGCCTTTCCAAAACATATTTCTGGAATTCTTATTTGGGCATGGGCTTCCAAATCAATTTATGAGCCACACCAGAAAATCAGTCTCATTATTTGATAGTCATACCTCTTGTTTTGGGTAAATCTGGATCACCCATTTTATTCATTACCCTCAGTCCCAAACCAGGATATTGTCACAGTTTTAGAAATGGAAGGAGCCTTAGACATCATTTAATCCAAGCATCTTATTTCATAGATCTAGAAATTGAAGCCCAGGAAAGTTGTGACTTGCAAAACATCACGTGGCAAGTCCAGAGTCAAGCCAGGATATGGGCACAGACTCTAGCTCCAAACCTTGTCTTCTCACTATGGTTGCTTTGGACTCTTCTCATTGGTGGATGATCTATGTAGATAGTCTGGACCACTTATGGGACAGATAGATGGATAGACAGATAGATAGACAGAGAGATAGATAGGTAGATAGATAGATATAGATAGATAGATATAGACAGACAGATAGATCTGTCCCACCTTGCCTCCAAAGGGAACTTTAGTTTCCACCTCTGGGGAAAGTAGGAGGAGGGCAAGGACTAGAGCTCTAGTAACCCAGAATAGCCAGCATCCAGCCCAGCTGTGACTGAGCCTTCTTTCTCCTATTTTCAAGAGGGATTTTGGACTAGAATTTTTGTATGTATGTGTATATAAATATTTTACATACATATGTGTGTGTTTGTACATGTCTATATATGTCTACATAGATGTACATACACACTTGTGTATTCATATATATGTTGCTACCGTTCAGTCATTTTCCAGTCATATGTAACTCTTTGTGACATGATTTGGGGTTTTCCTGGCAAAGATATTGGAATGGTTTGCCATTTCCTTCTCTAGCTCATTTTACAGATGAGAAAACTGAGGCAAACAAGGTTAAATGACTTGCCCAGAGGTTAAATGACTTACTAGCTGTAAGTTTCTGAGGCCAGATTTGAACTCAGGGAGATGAGTCTTCCTGACTCCATGCCCAGCACTCGATCCACCGTGCCACTTAGGTGCCTGAATTAAATAGATAGATATAGATATAGATATACACACATACACACACACACATATATATAATGAAATACACACACCAAATATTAGAAATCTAAGTGTATAATGCTATCTTTTAGGGGTTCTGGGTAAGAGCTGCTTTCCCCAGTCACTCCAGAGGTGAAAGTAATTGTTAGCTTACTCTAGCTAACTCAGTTCCCTCTCACCAAATGTTGACACAAAAGACACAAACCCATTTATTGAAGCAAATGGTAAGCAAAAATCAGGGAAGTTGCACAGGTTAGAGTAGACAGAAGAATATAAAAGAGTAAATGAGCTCTTTGGAAGATAAATAAAAGCTCAGCGCAGCCAAAGAATGATCTCACTGTTCTTGGCAATCTCTGAAATGGCAGGTGATGGGAATCCAGGGACACGTTGTGGGGCCATCTTCCTCATATATCTATGACGTCCACTATTCGAAAGTTCATGCTTTACTTCTTCCCTGCCTCTCTTGATCTTGCACGTTTCCTTCACTTTCTCTTAAGTATCTCCACAGCCTCACAGGTTCAGAGGTCTCTCAGCAATTCAGAAGTCGTGGCTCCCTCTGTATAAAGAATCACAGGGTTGGCCTTCAGGGAAACCTCCCAGGACTTTAGTGGGAGTAAGAGAATATCAGGGAGCAAATCCACCCAGAAACCATGAAACAGAGAATTTTCAAAAGGCTCTGATGGAAAAAAAAAGAGTTCCTAAAATATTTATAGGATCATAGACTTAAAGCTTGCAGGGAAAGTAGAAGCCATCAGAAGTATCAGATGGTTGGAGGCAATGTAGCCTACAATAATCCAGAGTGTGAGGGAACCAAACATAATCAAGAAATATTTAACAAAATAGATAAAAATACAACAGAGGGTAGATAATATGTGCTTTTCTATTTGTGTGTTAATAAGTGATTTTTTGAGTCAGTATGTGCCCACAGGGATCCTGAGGTACCCATTTAATGTCCCCACTTCTTTTTTAGTTTTTCACCAGTGATCTAGACCAGCCCATTCATTTTACAGGAGATGAAACTGAGGCAACAATACTAGAAATGACTTGACTAAGGTCATATAAGTACTAAAGAGCACAGTCATTGAAATATTATTGATTCTAGCATGTAAGCTGCAAAAGGTGACTATTTTGAAAAGACTAATACTCATTAAAGTAATTAAATTCTGGTTTTTGTTTTGTTTTGTTTTTGAGACAGGCTCTCCCTATCTCTTCTAGCCGGGGAGTACATCAGCCATTCATGGGTCTGACTCTACTGCTGATGGTCAAGAAAGCTTTGGCTCATTCTTTTTCTGGCCTAGACTGGTTGGCCCATATTGGTGATAAACAGCCTGGGTATATCAACTTTAGCCCTGTAGCTCAGAACTCCCGAACTCCAGTGATCCAATAGTCTCAGCCTCTCCCAATATTAGAGATTAACGGGTATGTGCCAGAAGCCTGGGCAGCTAGATGGTGCAGTAGATAGAGTGCCAGGCTTGGAGTCAAACTTGGCCTAAGATACTTCCTAGCTGTGTGACCCTGGACAAGTCACTTAACTCTGTTTACCTCAGTTTCCCCATCTGTTAAATGAGCTAGAGAAGAAAATAGCAAACCACCCTAATATCTTTGCCCAAAAAAAAAAACCAACCCCAAAGCCAAATGGGGTGTTGAAGAGTCAAACTGAAATGAATGAACAACAACAACAAAAAACAACGTGTCAGATGCTGTACTAAGTGCTGGAGGTACAAAAAGAGGCAAAAGACAATTCTTGCCCTCAAGGAGCTTACAATCAAATGGGGGAGACAACCTGTAAACAAAATATGTTAATTTTTTTTTATTTTTGAGGCAATTGGGGTTAAGTGACCTGCCCAGAGTCACAGAGCTAGTGAATGTTATATGTCTGAGGTCACACTTGAACTCAGGTCCTCCTGATTTTAGGGCTGGTGCTCTATCCACTGCGCCACCTAGCTGCCCCAAGCAAAACATGTTCAAAGCAAGCTATATATAGGCCAGCTTTCTATCTGCTCTGTCTAGATTGCCTGTCAGTATATACATATTTCATGATTCTTTAAATCTCAAATATTATATCATGAGATAGCTGTTATAACTTTTATTCTATGTTTCACAATAGGAATCTGAATGGCTCAGAAAAAATCCATCCCCGATTGAAGAAAATAACTCAAAGTATGTTTTCTACTGCTGGTAGCTAAAAAGTCTGAGGTTTAATATCTGTAGCACCCTGGGGGCCCCTTCTCAATGTGGTCAGTTCTCAGCTGGTTGGAAGGGAGTCAGCTATTCAAACCAACTGTTTGGTTTGGAGCCCACAATAATCTTTTTTTTTATTGAACCAAGGCTGATGACTAAAAATTCAAAGTAAAAGCTTTTAATAAAATGAAATAACAAGCAATAAGATGGAATTAAATCAGGTATTAAACTCTCCAAGCACTCATTCCCAAATGACTGCCGTCCATCTCTGCACATGTTTCCCAGGTGGAGTACTAATCTCATTTCCAGTTACCACCCTCCATCCCCAGTCTCTCCGTCACACACTAAGAGGGGGAACATGGAATTTACCCATAGCAGCCTGGCAGGCTCCAAGTCTTTCCTTCAGCCACTCATATGCTAACCAGACTGAGCAACTGGGCCTCCCCTTCTGGCCTCCGGTTGCTTCCACTGCTGCCCCTGGGTTGTAGTTATATACTCCTTGCCTCCAGTTGGTCATGCTATGCCTTGCCTAGTCTTTGGCTGTGATATACTTGGCTGCTAGGTCACCCATTCCTAACTTTGTCTCCTTAGGAGGTCTCGTATCTCATCCTCCATAGTAACATTTTTACTGTCCTTTTTTAATTGGTTATACAGAAAGCTGCTGACTCACACAAAGGTTTTGGGGGGATATAATTCCTAAATATAAACCAGGTGTCTATACACTGGGCTCATCCCCTTTCTTTAAGGTTCCCCATTGCTTAGGAACAGCAATGATTTTATAAGTAAATAGCCATTTATGATTTTAGAGGCAAGGGGAAAATCCCCTTCCCCCCAAATATCATGTGAATTCGTAGAAAATGTTTGATCAGAAACAAGGTTCCCAGAGGCAGTTCTAGGTGTCACTGGGCCTAAGAGAAAACCCCTCTTTCCCCTTCTTGGATTCATATTAGGATCTAGTTTAAGCCAGTGGCCAAGCAAGGTCAGGAGCTAATCTTCTCAGGGATGTCAGTTCTAAGAGTGTGAGATGGAAGGAGGAAGCCAGAAGGAGTATGGATTTCAAGCCAGGTAGGGTGCACAGAGATCAGCTATTACTACCAGAAATATCAGTAGGACCCATGGAATAATGGATAACATGTTGGATCTGGAAGTCAGGTAGAATGGGGTAGAGTCTTACTTCAGATATTCACTAGCTGTCAAAGAATAACTGGGAAAAACTAAGCTATTTTGAGTGTTATAAGTATTCAAGTCAATTATAAAGGATCTAGGAAAAACTGGTAAATAGAAATATGCATAGTATAGTTTTATATACATAATACACATATGTATGTATATAAATATGTATATACATCTATGTGTGTATATAAATATACTTATATGTATATGTGTGTATATATGCACATATATGTTAAATGGTGGTCCTCTCTAGTGTGGGTGGGGAGGAAGGGAGGGAAACAGTTCAGAACATAAAATGGAACGAAAATAATCAATTTAATTTAATTAAGAAAAAAAGATTATCCACTGTGTGAGCCTTGAACAGATCCCTAAACCTCTCTGAGCTTCAGTTTCCTCATCTGTAAGAACTAGATTCACTAAGTGCTTGCTTTGTGCCAAGCACCGTGTTAGGCACTTTACAAATATCTTATTTGATCCTCACACCAGCCCAGGGAGGGAGGTGCTATTGTTATCTCCATTTTACAGCTGGAGAAACTGAAGCAGGGGAGGGTGAAGTGTCTTGCTCAGGGTCAGACAGTGTCTGAGGCTGGATTTGAATCAAGGCTTCCTGACTCCAGGCCCCACCACTACCTTTTGTTCCAGATCCATGAGCCCTGTTAAACCTGCACTCTTGTAGTTCTGCCCTTTTACTGTTGCAGCCTTCATTGCTCATTCGTGATCCAGGGTACAAACTCTATGGCTTGATATTAATTAAGGCCTAAGAAAGGGCAAAAGGAACCTAGGAATTCCAGTCCAGAGGCTCTTTACCTGGGACCACAGGCCACCATGGATAGTTGGTCCGTGGATAGATCTCAAGGACTCTGTGAACCTGGCTGAGAAAAACATGTACATGCACACACATACATATAAACACATACATATACACATACATACACACATACATATGTCTGTATAAACATATGTAGAATTATTTTCACTAACCTCTTACTGAAATCTATCATTTCCTTCCCTCCTGAATGTAAGCAAGAAGACTTCATGAGATAGACAGATGGGTCCAAGACACTAAAAGGTGAAAAACAAGCCCAACCTTCTTGTTTTACTGATGAAGAAACAAAGCGCAGGGGGAGAATTTGCCCAAAGTTACTAACATGGGTCTTATCTCCCGTCCAGTCTCTTTTCAACATATATTCAGTCAACTTCACATTTGATCTATTTAATGAAAAATCCTTAAATTTTGGGCACAACTATATAGTGCAAGGATAAATCCATGATGTTGCATAGTATTTGCCAGATGCCACCACAAAAATGCTGTGATCTGATAATGTCAAGGACTTCAGTCGTGCCTTATACCTCGAACTGAAAGCTTCATTTAAAAAAAAATGTCTATTAAGCAGTGTGAAATGTGGTTCTGCTGGTGACTTTTGCCCGGTATTCTTATTAGGTCAATGTCTGTTCTAGGTTATCTTGAATATCCTACTTCCTTCAGAGAAGTGTCTTATCTAGAAATAAACATAGTCTGAGAAAGGGACATTGATGTCACCTAGTACTTAAGAGAGGGGGCAACTAGGTGGTGCAGTGGAGTGAGTGCTGGCTGTGGAGTCAGAAAAACCTGAGTTCAAATCTGGCCTCAAACATTTATTAACTGTGTGACCCTGGGCAAGTCACTTAACCCATTCGCCTCAGCTCCTTATGTGTAAAATGAGCTGAAGAAGGAAATGGCAAACCACTCTAGTATCTTTGCCAAAAACAACCCCAAATGGGGTATGAAGAGTTGGACATGACTGAAACAACTGAACAGTAACAACAGTACTCAAGTGAGAGACTTAGGGAAGCAACAGTCCAAGTGTTTTTAGTTAATATTTTTTTTTTACTTTGTGAAAATTTCTCCTAGTATCCTTCCTTCTCTTCTACCCAGAGAATCACTCCATATAGCAAATAATATTTTTAAAGATGAAAAAAAAAAAGGAAAATTAACATACCTAATCAATACCTTATTGTCTTCCCCTATGCTTCCTTTGAGCCAGCAGCACTCATTCTTGCTGAGTATCAGATTGTTTTCAGGGTCTAATCAGACAATTTGGAGAAGCTCAGAAGGTGACACCTCCCAGGCCTTTGGTATGCACCAAACCTAAGATCTCCAGTGGCTTATAGTACTGCCCACTGCACGAGACTTTGCTAAGAGAAATGCACAGCTCAGGAAAATCCAAATGTAGACATACAAGACAAGTCCCCCAGATAACCAGTTCCCCAGAGCTGTACTACACAGACATCTTACAGGACTCCCTTGTTCTTTCTCCTTCCAAAGTGCTCAGCTTCATAGTCACAAGCTTGAGGGCCATAAAGCCTGGTTCTTAAACTATCTGACTGCAGGCAACCTCAGAAAGATAGAGGGGGCTAGAGCTACCTTGGGCCTGTCCCATAGATCAAAGACTCTGTCTTTCTGATTGTGGAAGGAGGGAGGGATACCAATAGCAGAAACTTGAAATTCCCATTTAAAATGTATTTGTTTGAAAGAGCTTCAATAGCACATTTTAAAATATGCAGAAAAAAATTCATGTGGATAGCACGAATAAGCAGCACCATTTTTATTACTACTTTGTTAAATGTAACCTATATTAAAAAAAAAACACAAAGTACATAATAGAAAGTCCCAATTTCAAATACACACTTTGTTGTTCTTGGTTTATTGAAATGTTTGTGCTTGTTGAGGATTGCTAAATTCATAATACTTATTAAAAACGTATTTGTTTAGCTTGAGGTTTTGGCCCTGGCTGAAATGCACATGCTTCTTTTTGTAATAGACAACAAACCAGCTAAGCCCTGAATTGGTTTATTTCGTCCTTGTCTGGGAACTGGGGAGGGAGAGAGAGCCAGAGTCCTGAGTTAGGTTAAAGAATGCCCCTGGGATTGGAGAACGGCCCAGGAGGGTAAGTTGGATGGCCAAAGAAAATTCCGCCCTTTTCTCCATTTTCCCCAAGGCCCTCTCTACTTTTGGGGAGCTGGTCCAGCCCCCACTGCTCCAGTTTTTATGTTTGTTGTGATATTGTTATAGTAGGCAGTGATGCTAGCCTTGCATAGAATTCTGGGGCTCCCGAGATAAAATTTCAGACAGAGCTCCTTTACTTATTGCTTATGGCAAACCAGACAGTTTCAAGAAAGAAGACTCCCCTTCCTTGAAAATCTCAATTCTTTTCCCTGCTTACTTTATCCTTTATGTTCAAGTGTTTCCCCAAAGCGATTCACTCTTTCTTAGTCTCAGTGTGGCCTGGTAGAAGGAACTGCAAGTCAGAAGATCTGGGCTTGAGTCCTGACTCAGGACAGGGAAAATCCCTCTGTTTTTCTTCCTTAAAACAGAGACAAAAAGGTCTCACACCACTTACTTCATAGGGTTGCTGGGAAGAAAGCACCATATAAAATTGGCCCATCATAATTGTGGAGTTAGGATAATAATATGCTCTGAAATCCAAGGTTCAGGAACTTCATGCTTCAGACATTAAGGGAGGCAGGGTGGTACATGGGAAAGGGCCGTTGCCTAGCGTCAGATGACTTGGATTCGAATCCTACTTATGACACTAACCTTGAAGAGTCCCTTAAATTCCCTGGGCCTCAGTGTCTTTATCCGTAAAATAAAGGGAGCTAGGCTAGGTGGCCTCTGCTCCAGATAGGAGATCCTCTGCCTCCTAGGTCAACATAGGGATATGTTCTCCTGGTCAGCTCTACTAAATGAAAGTCTTTAGGAGGAAAAGGCCCTTGGTGATGAGATGTCTCCCACAGCTCAAGGACAAGGACAAGAGCAGACTAAGCAGGGATTTTGTAATAGCAATTAAGCATCTACTTCCTCGCCTCAGCCCCTTGAGGGCACCAGAGACTGCTCTCATCTAGGGAAGGCTGGTTGAGTGTTTTTGGGTCTGGAAGGAAAAGTCATGACTCCCTAGTAAAATGCAGGCAACAGGGAAAACCTGATGGAGAAAGAGTTGGGGCAAGCCACTGGCTGTGTGTGTGTGTGTGTGTGTGTGTGTGTGTGGTGTGTGTGTGTGTGTGTGTGTGTGTGTAGCAGAAGGCTAGATGGCTAACATGTTTTCTGAACTCCAAATCAGGACATAAGGTCAATCAACTAGGCCTTGCTGCCTCATTTGCTTTGTGGTACAATCTGCAAGAAAGATGACTCTTAAAATTCATCAGAATATAAAGTACTTTGTGGGACTGTTTAATATGACATTCTACATTTCACCTCAACTCTGCACTGTCGCTCTACTCCAAACCCAAACCATCTCTAAACTTCACGGTCAGCTTATGCCATCCAACCAGCTGTTGGTTGCTGACGGTACTAGATGCTGCCACTGCTGCCCTCAAAGGGCTCTGGACCTTTCAAAGAGCCACTTAGTCACCTCTGAACCTGGACACATTTCTCTTGACATTACTGTTTTGTCACCTACTCAAAAAAGTAAATATACTTAAAGCAGTCCAAACTCAAGACAGGCTCTGCCTTGTCTTGGCATGATACGTGTTTGAGGCTGTGCTAGCTGCCATGGGTTCAAAGCCACATGGAGATAGGGGATGGGAAAATGGAACCATCCAACCCCTCCCCTCCCCAACTATCAGGATGCTGCTTGTAAAGAGTCCTGCAGCTGGAAAGGAAAAGACAAGTGAAGAGATGGGTCAGTGGTCCCTTTTGTACATCTGTGCAATCATTAGCAACTCCAGCTCAGCAGCCAATAAAGGGACTTTTCATAATCTTTTTTTTTGTTTGTTTAGGCAATGGGGTTAGGTGACTTGCCCAAGGTCACACAGCTAGTGAGTGTTATGTGTCTGAGGCCACATTTGAACTCAGGTCCTCCTGACTTCAGGGCCGGTACTCTATCCACTGCGCCACCTAGCTGCCCCTACTTTTCATCATCTTAAAGGCCAAGCGCTTTAGTCTCAGTCAAACTTCGTTAGAAGCAGGCTGCAAAGCCCTGACTCAGTTGACAGGAACCAGCAAGAGAAGTTTGGGGCATTGTTCGTGGAGTAGCCCCTATGTGCCCCTTGGGCCTCTATTACCCTAGTATGGTCATATATGTTTGTGTGATATCCCTTGTATTCAGTTTTGCCATAAGGTCAAAAAGT
Source organism: Phascolarctos cinereus (assembly GCF_003287225.1). Classification (NCBI taxonomy): domain Eukaryota; kingdom Metazoa; phylum Chordata; class Mammalia; order Diprotodontia; family Phascolarctidae; genus Phascolarctos; species Phascolarctos cinereus. The sequence goes on along the minus strand of NW_027555958.1, from coordinate 426,969,868 downwards.
CATCTTATCTTTGTATTTACTATAATGACTAAAATATAGTAGATACTTAATAAATGTCTTGGATTTTGAGTTTAATTAAAAGAAAAGCAACTCTCACTCAAAGGTGCGGTGGAAGATGTTATATAATTGACTGAAAAAAAGCATGCATGACACACTTTTAAGCTTAGTCTGCATTGATAACATTTTCTCCATCACTTTCTTGAGTCCAGATAATAGCAAACAAATCAAACACTAATTTTAGCATTTGCTGATTCCTGCTCGCACTGAAAATGTAATAATTCTCTAAGCTGGTAGGAATTGGCAGTAGCTTACCAGTGCTTTCCACTGGACATTTAACACTCAACCCTTCCCCATCCCAGGATGCCTAGAGATGTGAAGGTGGGGAGAAAGGGAAACGTGGGGAGAATGTTTAAAGCATGCCAAGGGCTAGCTGTCAGCTATCCACCATTCTAGAATCTTCTTCTGAAGTTTTCCTGAGTTTCCTGGGAGGGTCTTCTTTGGATAGTGAAAAGAACTTTTCTCATGGCAGACTCATTGGTGATTTTAGGGCATCACTTCAGCTCAAGTGAAAAAAAAAGGATGCAGAGAAACTGTACATTCTTGTGCCTAGGACTACCATCTTCCAATCAGACCCATGAGCCATTAAAACCAGGGAACATCTCATTACTACTTTCCAGATCTTAAATAGGAGTAGGACACATGTGAATCCCAAACTTGATCCCTTTCTGTGGAGACAAACAGGAATGTAATGTAACCTGACAAGGGGACAGTGAATGGCATGGTGTAGCTGAAAGAAAACTTGATATGGACTCAGAAGGTCCAGGTTCTAGTCTTTGGAAAAGTCACCCAACCTCTGAGTTTGTTACTTCCTCTGTAAAATCTAGGGGCTGGACTGGAAGATCCTGAAAGTCCCTCACAGGACAAATGAGAACGCTTTGCTTAAGTGTTATATCAATCTCATCTGTCATTATTTACCCAGGGAGATGTCAGGATATCAGAGGGAAAGAGGAAGATATGGCTACATGTTTCTTTTTTAGAAGTTTAATTAGTCATTTCCCAAGGTACATAATGGTAGATGACATTGATATAAAACTTAAGCAAAAGTATTTCATTTGATCTTTGCAATAACCCTATTAGATCAACACTACCTAGAAGAATTTTTATTCCCATTTTACAGAAAAAGAAATTTGCAGTGGATACCACAGCCAGTAAGTGTACTAGGCAGAATTCATACCTGTATCTCTTCAAATCCAGTTCTCTTTTCATTATATTCACTATGACTTATAGTAACTTTTTCCCCATAAAGCAAGGTTTATAACTGATCTAGCTTAAACCTGTATAGAGATAGTTGAAAGAGCACCCAACCAGGACATTTGGGGCTAATCTTGGATATCATAAGCTACCTGTGTTACCTTGTGCAAGTCACTCACCCTCTGGGTCTCAGTTTTCTTGTGTATAAAATAAATAGGTTGGATTCAATAACATATTAGGTACCTTCAATTCCAAAGTTCTATGAGCCTATGAAAGATAGAGAAATCTACCCCTGTTTCTTTACAACCAGGAAAATCTAGGGATGATGGATTGGCCAAAGTCATGGCTCCTGAGTCTTGATGGAATAGCTTATACTTGTTCAATTTAGTTCAGTTAAATTTAATTCCATTCAACATCAACACTTATTAAGCCTCCACCCTGTATAAGGCACAGTGCTTGGTGCTGATGATACAAATACCTTAAAAAAACCCCAACCTTCTCTGATTTTTGGGCAGTTAGATTGTTGGGGAGGGTGGGAGAGGGTTGTTTTTTTTTAATATTCATAGAGAAGTGAATACAAAGTACAGGTCTTAGTGCAAAGTCTTAGTGCAGTTTAAAGATTGAATGATTTCAGGAATATACGTATCACAAGCTTATAAAAAACACTTGGAAAGTCTAATGACTAAAATTTCAATATTTCTTTTTGTGAATTTTGAATAGCGAATTACAGGCACCCTGTCATCATGCATTTCATGTATAGCAGCTTCTGGAGGATGCTTTCTCAGACCAGGTGATCAGCAGATGTTTTGCTTGGCCATCTTGTTTACCTGATGTACATTAGACTCTTTCTTATAGGAGTCACGTCAAAACTGCCTGAGACCTGATGACCTGATGAATTCGTGTGTGTGTGTGTGTGTGTGTGTGTGTGTGTGTAAATTTGCAATTGACTTTCACAATGGAGCCCTGGCTAATGCCTTAGTTAACACCAATGTTTCTGGATGGGTTGAAGGAGAGGTAATAGATGCACAGTCAGGACCAAGGGGGTGTGTCTCAGCATTCGGGTTAGTTAATAAGTTCTCATTCCAACGCTGACTCTACAAGAACCCAAGATGCAAACCAAGGGAGAGAACTTGGGATGGGCCAGTGAGGATTGGCACATGGTGGATGGAAAAAGCCTTCATGTGTATTATACCCAAGATCATAATGGACTCAGGGATTGATTAGCCTGGTGGTAAACCCTGTAGTATAGGAATCCTTAACATTTTCTGTATCATGATCCCCCTTGGTCTATGGAAGCCTTGTTAGAACAATGTTTTAAATGCATAAAATATATAGAATTACAAAGGTAACCAATCATATTAAAATGTAGACATCAAAATACTTTTTAAAATTCATGAACCTCAGCTTTGGAACCCCTGCTGAAGGGTATATTCAGGGAAGACTTGTAGTCAGGGTTTCCGGCTCTTAGAAGGACAAATGTGGGAGGGGCCACTCCTTTACCGTAGGAATAAGGTTGCCAGATTAATTCTTCAAAAATGGGTAATCTAACTTTAGATGCCCCCTCTATTGACCTGAGTATTTATTTGATTAACACAAAAATCCCATTGCTTGCCTATGCTAGATAATAAAGATTTCCATGAAGTTTATGGTGAGAGCTCAAAGGATGCTGCTGCTGCTGATTTATGTTCCCATTTTATAGATGAGGAAATGGAACCCTAAGCAACTTGCCCATTGTCACACCTAGCAACTGGCCATGGTGTTGGGATTCAAATTTAAAGAGTGCTTTCTTCCTGGACCAGTCTTGGGTTAAACCGCTTTTCCAAAGGGTACAGGCATTTGGTACATTTGTTCTGAAGTAAGCTTGGCTGCATTTAAACATTATCACGTATGGGGAGCTCAAATTACAGAGACAGCCCTGGTCCAGTGAGTAGCATACATAGCATGGCTACTCACAGAGGCGGAAAATTCTGGGGCCCCTCCAGCAGTGTTTCTAGAAAGAAGCTGGGGTGAGGGGGAAAGAGGCCAGCTGGTGTGCCAGAAGCTTCATGAAAAGGATTATAGGACCTTTTAAGGGAATGAGGCCATTGGTAATGATGGAAAACAGCAATGGCAGTATTTGGGTAGGGCTCGAACACTGAATTTGCCTGTTAATCTCAAATGCCTGTAACTTTTTTTTTAGTTTAAAAATATGTATATTTTGCAGTTCTTTTTCTGTGAGGTTCAAAAGATAACATTAGAATGTGATGAGAAGAACCTGTTATGCTAATCAGAGTCTGGGGTAACTGAAATTGAATTATTTAATTAAAACATATGAAACACAAAGTGGGAAATCATAGACCAGGAAAGGAAAAAGTGAACACCTGGCTATAAGACACAACTGTATATTATTCACAGAGCACTAGGGAGTGAGGGAAAAACTTATATTTTAGGCAGCTAAGGAGAGCTCTGAAGCTTGGTGCTAGATAAAGCATATTGCTGTTGTACAATTGTGTCCAGTTCTTCATGACCCTATTTGGGGCTTTCTTGGCAAAGATATTCGCGTGGTTTGCCATTTCCTTCTCCAGCTCATTTTACAGATGAGGAAACTGAGGCAAATGGGGTTGAGTGACATGTCCAGAGTCGCAGATCTAGTAAGTATCTGAGGCCGGTTTTGAACTCAGGCCTTGTTGACTCCGGCCCAAGGCTCTAGCCACTGCATCACCTAGATAAAGCATGCCTATTTTGTAAGCCAAATGCCTTAAGGATTCAGATGGGGTCAGGATCCCTTCAAACATCTTGGGAAAGATTGTGTGGGTGAGGAGACAAGCCTCAACTCTCTAAGAAGGATTGAGCATACCTTAGGTTTTAAATAAATTGTTTGACTATAGAATCAAATACAAAAGCCTCAGTTTGGCATTCAAAGCTCCTCATAACCTGGCTCCCTCCTACCTTTCCCAGTCTTCTTATGCCTTACTGTCTCCCCTTCTCCCCCTGCCAAATCCTCTCACACTCTGTGGTCTAGTGATGCTGGCCTCTTTGCTGTTCTTTGAAAAGCTTGACTGGGCATTTTAATTGGCTGCTTCCCATGCCTGCAATGCTCTCCCTCCTCATCTCTGACTCCCAGATTCCTTGGCCTCCTTCAAGTCCCAGCTGAAGTCTCCTTTTCTACAAGAAGCCTTTGCTGATCCCCCTTAATGTCGATGTTTTTCCTTGTTGATTATCTCCATATATCTTGTATAGATCTTGTTTCTACATGGTTTTTGCATATCATCTCCCCCATTACATTGTTATCTCCTCGAGAATAGGGATTGTCTTTTGCCTTTCTTTTGCATCCCCAGTGCTTAACACAGTGCCTGTCACATAGTAGGTGCTGAATAAATGTTTATTGGCTTGAATGGGCATAAGCCAAGTTAGGGAACTGAGAAGCAGGACCCAGGGAAACAAAGGTGGATGTCTTTAAAGCAGGTTTCCTTCAGGACACTGACCTTGAAAATTCTCCTTTTCTATTTCTTTTTTTTTTTTTTTTAACATTACTGAACACTTTTTTTTTTAGCTTATCCCTGGAAGTACAGTTGCCACTCGTAAGCCTAAACCCCATTGTTCATCATCAATGAAGCTTTGACCTACTTCTTATCTAGGCTGGTTTGCCCCTTACTTAGTCAACCTGGTGGACTCCTGCTCCTATGGGCTTACCATACTTACCATACTGGTACCAGACTTAGTTTGGACATCTGATTGGCTTTAACCCTACTGCAACTCAGAACTCCTGCACTCAAACCATCTACCAGCCTCACGCTTCCCAGTAGCAGAGATTATAGGTGTGTGTCACCATGCCTGGCTAAATACTTTTTAAAAAAAAAGGTGTTTCCATGCCTTTAAAAAAAAACAGTCATTTCCTGATAAACCTCCTCCCCTGTCATTGAATTCTCCTTTGCAACCAAGAAAAATAGCTAAGGAAAACTAAGCATCCACTTTGCTCCAGCTTTTTGTTACCATAAAGCTGCTACTATGACATGTTGCTGTATGTTTCTTCTTGTCTTTGACCTAAGCACTTAATAAAAAAGGTTGTTGAAATAACCCTCAGCCCATCATTTAGTAATGATCATGGCAGATACAGAACAGGAGCAAAGTCTGAAAACCATTTGAAAGCAAGACGCATGGCAGCATGCTGAGATGAGAATCTTGTGGGATATATGAGTGGGCTGTCATCTTTTGTAACCACAGCTGAAGGTCTGTAGGAAAGCTAATGAGATCTTCTCATTAGTCTGGGAGTGTGGGAAATATGAGGGGTTAGTATTAATGAAAAGACTTCCTAAATGAGAGTATATATTTTAAAAAAGTGAAGGATGTTTGTGAACACCATGAAAAAAGGAGAGTGGTTAGATCGATACATACATACTAAACTGATAGATGGTAGAGTTGATAAAAGATAGATGGATGGATAGATAGATAGATAGATAGATAGATAGATAGATAGATAAATAGATGGAGCCTTTATTAGGTGCTATGTGTCAGGCATTGTGCTAAGCATCAGGAGTACAAATACAAGAGGAGAAATGTCCTTATCCTCATATTCTAATGGTAACAGTCAACACATGAGAGGGGACTGAAAAGTAAGATGAGAACAGGGAATGGAGGAAGAAAAGTCCTGAGAATGATGAGTGGATATGGGTCAAAGGTAAACATGGCTGATTTTGGTGGGCATTTCCTCAGATAAAAGTTTGAGGGAGGAACTCACCAATTGGAAGAGAGGGCCAAAGGAATAGAGATGTCTCTATCTTGGGAAAGCAGCTGGGACAGAGGTGGAAAAGTCCAGAGAATAGGAATGGAGCTAGGGTTATGATAACAATAGCTAGCATTTATATAGTGTTTTATAAATTTAATCTGATTTTATCCTCACAACAGTCCTGTGAGGTAGATGCTATTATCATCCCCATTTTTACATATGAGAAAACTGAGATAGAGGTTATGTGACTTGTCCATGGTCACAGAGCTAGTGGGTTTCTGAGGCTGGATTTGAACTTGTTTTCTGACTGTAGGCTACACCCTCTTTCTACTGTATTACTCCATTTCCTAGGTAATTGGACTGGACTATCAGGGCACCTGGATTTGAATCTTGTCTGCTACTAACCCATTGTGTCATCTTGGACAAGTCATTAACTTTTCGGGATCTCAGTTTCTTCATTTGAAAAATAAGAGGGTTTTAGTAGCCCTTAAGTTCTTCCTTGCATTACTCCATGGGGAGAGAACTAGGTCCTAAGGCCCAGTACTGAGAATATGTACAGGACATTCTGCCTGGTGCCAAGCTACATGGAAGCTTGGGGAACTTGCTTCTAGAAGCACATGATGACATAGAATAGAGGGGCCTGGCCCCCAGTTCAGAGTATGCACAGGAATTCTGTGACTTTTCTGTCTGTTTACTATGTGCTGGAAAGAAAAACAACAATAGCAACAAATTTTTTAATTGGGTGTTAAGCCAGAACAGAGAGTGCATGGAAAAAAATACTAAGCAACCAAATCGAGTTCTCTTTTTCCTGGTGGTGACTGAGACAAGGACTGCTGTAAGCCTACAGGGAGAAAGAGGGAGAGGGACAGAAGAGGGAAAGGGATGTGGGGGGGGGAAGAGAGGGAAAAGGAGAGGGAGAGAGAGAGAGAGAGAGAGATAGGGGAGGGGGAGAAAGAGACAGAGAGAGACACAGACAGAGACAGAGACACAGACAGACAGATAGAAAGAAAGGGAGTCCACCAGTAGTCTATTCTCCCCATCCAGACTGACAGGAAAACAAATGGCTGTCTTCTGTCTCTTCTGTGTTTCATTCTTTCCTGCTCTTAGGTAAATAAATAGTGGAGATGAAATAGACTTCAGGGGTAGGGAACCCGTGGCCTCCAGGCCACATGTGGCCCTCTAGGTCCTGAAGTGAGGCTCTTTGACTGAATCCAAACTTCACAGAACAAATCCCCTTAAGAAAAGATTTGTTCTGTAAAACTTGCACTCAGTCAAAAGGCCACACCCCAAAGACCTAGAAGACCACACATGGCCTCAAGGCTACAGGTTCCCCACCCCCGGACTACACTATGACCTTTGAAGCTTTAAAGGTTAGGAGAGCCAATTGATGTCAAGGAACGAAAGTCCATACCAGAGTTTGCCAGAAAACAAAGCCTAGTATAGTAATATAGTGCTGGAGAGTGACCTGCTTAACCCACCCCAGCAGTGGCTTGACCTGGCATCCAAGATATCATATCTTACAAACATGAGAGGGACTTCATCCAACTGCTCTGGCTGTGCCACATTTGGAAGTGAATTCAGTGGGGTGAATTAGTAACTCAATCAACAATCAGTAAACCTTTATTAAGCACCTACTGTGTGCAAGCACTGTGCTAAACAAGTTTGAGCACAGTCTCTCCAAAGGACTCCCCAAGGTAGTAGAAGTGAGAATGTGCCCCTGTTTCAGGGAGATGTTTTTGTACTTTAGTTTTTGCTATATCTTTTTAGTAAATATCCCTTTCCAAAAGCTGAAATGGAATATGACTATTGAATATAGGACAGTCTTTATTTTAGAAAATGCATTAAGCCCCTAAGAACTCACAGGGGCCTGTGAACAAATACAGAAGTAAATAATCCATCAGTTCTCTTCCTAGAAGGGAACTGAACTTAGGAAGGTTGCTGCTGGAGGAATACTCCATTACTCTGGTGAGTTCCTCTTTCTCAAGAGTCCTGCGTAATCTCTCTAAAACTTCATAATACCACCTGAAAGCGTAGACTCACTCCAACAGGTAAAGATGTTTTAGAGCTTGCTAAACAAGCATACCTTCCTTCTCATCAGACCTGCCCTATCTGAATAGGTCATTTACCTTGTTCTCCAACTGGGATATTATGCAAGAATCATGTGGATTATCCTCCTTCCTTTCTTATGAAACAGGATGTATTGAGAAATCTTTTAATCCTAGAAATACTCAAACTCTTGAACTCAGGAATGCTTAAACTTGTTACTACCCATGAGGTAAAGTTGGTGCTAGCCAGGAGATCTTTCTCTACTAGAATTTCAGATTTTGAGAACATTTTGCCTATGGAATTCAAAGTCTCCCCTCTTCTACATAGGAGGCTGGAATTCAAGACAAGTATTCTTGAACTGCCCTTTCAGACTATGTGAAAACACGTGCCTCTCATCTCCATGTTCTTCTGCTGGAGATCAACACTGATACTTCTGGGAGATGGAGGGAGGTAAGGAGAGAGAAGGTATAAGAGATAAAAACAGTAGCAAGTCTTCAAAAGCTGAGAATGCCAAAGGATACAATTAGATTACTTTTATAGTCCGTAAGGAGGAGAGGTTTTCTTCAGTCGGACAATCATTAGTGGGCTTGAGAGAGCCCATTGTTAATTAATGTTTAATTATCAGGACCTGGCTTCCCAGGGGCAGAGTTCAAAGTGCCATGGTGAAGAGGTAGAGAGAATGGCTGGAGTGGAGGAGACAGGATGATGTGAAGATGGTTGTAAAGTAAGAAATACTTTATCTAGGCCAAATGACTTCAGATCACTGAGGGTAGCTAAGGGTCCTCTTACTGTATTCTCATTTATCTTGGGCTTAAGTTCTCTATCAGCTATTTTTGTTTTTATCTTTTGCAGGTGAAGATCATTTTCCATGGTAAAAGAAACAGAAGAAACATGGGAACTGAGCAGCTCTGCCTTCTTTTTGTCCTGTATTATCACCATCCTATCCATTCTGATCAGGGGTCCTAATTCTTTCTTTGATCTTTTGCTAGTGTTTTCAAGACAACCTAGGGCTACATCAGAGTTCATAATTAGTCTTCAAAGACCTACAGTATCTAGTGCTTTCCTTGCAACAGTCCTGTGAAGAAGGTAGTACAAGAATTTAGTGTCAAAAGACTTGCATTCAAATCCCAATTTTGTCCTGTGCTATCCTGAGTAAATCAACTAACTTCTCTAGGCTTCAGTTTCTAATATGTAAGATTGGGGAGATGGCTTAGATATCTAAGGTCTCTCTAGCTATAAATCCTCTGATTTTATAAACTATAAAGAGCTATCTACATGAGAAGGAGTTACTATTTTCATTAATCATGTACTTGCTTTTTCTCCTATAAGAGATTCTAACCTTTTTAAGGTCAAAGACCCATCAACTCCTTTATAATCCCACGTATGGTATATACTCAGAAACCATTTGTCAAATTGAATGGAGTAGTTATCAGGGGTTAGCATTATGTTTGATGATGTAGAGGACCCAAAGAAATATAACATAAATACCCTACCCTTAAAGAGATTATTATATAGGTGGGAAAATAAGCCGTTGATCAAATGGCGTATTGGAAGAAGTACTTACCTTGGAGTCAGAAGACCTGAGTTTAAGTCCTGGATCTAAACTTTCCAAGCTGTATATCTATGGGTAAATCACATCTCAACGTTTCAGTAAACCCCACTGGTTCCTGTGAACCTGTGCTTCAAAATGAGGCATCATTTTTTAAAAAAATAATATTTTGTTTCCCCCCAATTACACATAAAAACAATTTTAAACTTTTTTAAAATTTTTGAGTTCCAAATTCTCTCCCTTCCTCCTATCCCTCCCTGACCAAGTGAGAAGGCAAACAATATGTCATCATTTATACATGAGAAATCATGCAAAACACTTTTCCATATTGACCATGTTTCCCCCCAAAAGTGAGAAAAATAAAGAAAACAAGAAAATTATATGTAAATTTGCACTCAGAGTTCATGAGTTCTTTCTCTGGAGGCGGATAGCATTTTTTTCATCTTTAGTTCTTTAGAATTCTCTTGGAATTCTATGGATCAGAATAGCCAAATCTTTCACAGTTGATAAGGAGATACGGATTTTGATAAGGAGATACAAATTCTGAATGACTTGTTCAGTCAGTAGAGATAAAATGTGAAAGTGAAATGTCTGTCTTGCACACCCACAAGACACTCCAAAGTGTCTACCTTCCAGAAGAGCACAGTAGGAGTGCTGCCTGTTTTAAATATTTGTCAGTGAGCACTTAAGGTTCTTCTGTGTTTTAAGCCTATCTTTTGGGGTAGAAGAAGTAAATAGCTGACTTATACTTGACATTCATTACTTTGTACATTGAGTAACTTTCTTTTATTGAGTTCCAATAGTACTTTAGAAAGGCCCTGGGGTCCATTAGAGAAAGGTATGTATGGCCTTATGTTCTGCAAGGATCCAAGTGAGTAATTTTCAACCAAGACAGATTAATTTCTCACCTGAGGGTGAGAGAATGACTTCTAGGCAACTTCAGGTCCCAAAGAGCTCTATGTGCTCTAAGAACTCCTTTGAGACTAGACTTTCCCTCTGAGAGAAGAAACCTACTTTTTTCCATTATTTTTTCCTGTTTTTCACTTTTG